>NC_064628.1:40782336-42069836 GCF_023864275.1 Schistocerca cancellata
GCCACCTCGCGCTGCGCGTCTCCGGTCAGCTGGGCGAGACGGCGACACGAGATACACACCGCTACGCGTAATCAGACGCCGCCGCCGCCGCCGCTGCCGCAGCAGAAGGCTACGCAAACGACACGGCTGCCGCTCTCCGAACCAGAACGTCCCAGTAAGATACAGTTGTACGAAACTTCCAATAAAAGTTATCTTATGTAAAAATGCTGTTTCATTCTACCTCATGTCCGAGCCAAGGAAGAACCCACCCTGCCCACATGTTGTTAAGAGAGAAAAGTCAATTTATTTAATATTTTCACCCTGACAGAATGCTTTAGAATGCTCATCCTGACAATTGACAGCATCAAAAGAGAAAACCCAGTTACATTTAGAGACAGAAGTGTTACATTTAGTAGCACAACTGTTACACCAGGAAAGAACGGTAGCCTAACGCTGTGAGAAGGTGGTTCCTCGTCATTCTTATTAGAGTGATTGATATTCCGCCTGAAAGCCCTGTCGATTGAACAACTATCATAGCCATTTGCCTTCAATGTCCTCTTTAAAAACTACAACTCCGATTCCAAGTTGTCGTCGTCGCTGATACGGAAGGCCCGTGTAGACGGAGTGCTGAGCACTGCTTGCTTCTGGGCTGGGTGGTGGTGCGAAGTGGCGTCTAAATACCTGTTTGTTCAAATGGTTCAAATGGCTCTGAGCACTATGGGACTTAACATCTGAGGTCATCAGTCCCCTAGAACTTAGAACTACTTAAACCTAACTAACCTAAGGACATCACAAACATCCATGCCCCAGGCAGGATTCGAACCTGCAACAATAGCGGTTGCGCGGTTCCAGACAGAAGCGCCTAGAACCGCTCGGCCACACCGGCCAGCAATACCTGTTTGTGTTTATCAGCATTCTATACTCTCTGTGACCTAGAGTGTTAAAAGATCTTCTGTATACCAACACATCTAGGAACGCGAGACCGACCTCACTCTCAACCTCCAAGATAAATTACATTTTGGGGTGATTTCTATCTAAAAATTGTGGAACGCATGAACTTCATCTTCGCTGTGTGGCCACATAGCTAAGGTCCCAGTGTCAGATACAATGGAGATCATAAGAGAGAAAAAATGGCTCTGAGCACTATGGGACTTAACTTCTGTGCTCATCAGTCCCCTAGAACTTAGAACTGCTTAAACCTAACTAACCTAAGGACATCACACACATCCATGCCCGAGGCAGGATTCGAACCTGCGACCGCAGCGGTCCACGTAGCGGAGCCAATGTTTCGTCCACGTAGCAGAGCCAAAAAGATGGCTTCAAAGGAGCACTACTTAATGCCTGTTGCTCAAAATGTTCCATAAAAATGTCAGCTGCAAGTGGGGAAATGGGTGAGCCCATAGCAAGGCCATCAGTCTGTTCATAGAATTCACCATTGTATTTAAAATAGCTCGAACGAAGACACAATTCAATTAAGTCACATACATTTGACCCAGCTTTCTCTCTTACGGCAGGCCGGGATGGCCGATCGGTTCTAGGGGCTACAGTTTGGAACCGCGCGACAGCTGCGGTCGCAGGTTCGAATCCTGCCTCGGGCATGGATGTGTGTGATGTCCTTAGGTTAGTTAGGTTTAAGTAGTTCTAAGTTCTAGGGGACTGATGAGCACAGAAGTTAAGTCCCATAGTGCTCAGAGCCATTTTTTCTCTCTTATGATCTCCATTGTATCTGACACTGGGACCTTAGCAAATAACGAGGTCACATATTTTAAGCTAACAATAATGTCACCTGCAGATATTTCCAGTGAGCGTAAAATTTCTAAAAAATGTCTGCAATCTTTGACAAAAGTATTTGTTTTACCAACTATATGTCTCAATTTACCAGATAAATGACGTGCTAAAAAATAAGTGGCTAGTTAATCATACTGAGGATAGGCCTCAAAGGGACCGACTCTTTATGTACATTTTGGGTGATACAGGTATTCGAGGTGTTTGATTCTTTATAATAGAGCTGTCCAGTCTGGAGTGTGATATCAGGTTTTTCACTTTCCGAACGATTCTATTCGTTGGTGCGTTTTTTAACTTGCGATACACGGGATCAGCTAGTAGTTGTTCCATCTTCCTGTGATAACAACGGTAGCATTCCCCTTATCCGATTTCGTTACGACGATGTTTTCGTTTCTCATGAGTGCATTGAGAGATTTCCTTTCCCGCGCCGATATGTTGCTTTTGGAAGGTTTAGATTTCCGTAGAACGCTCGACACATCCTGTCTTAATTCTTCGGCGTGCACCTTCGGAAGACGAAACAGGGATGCTTCGACGTCACTTACGATTTCTTCAACGGGTATTCTCTTCGGCGTACTTGCGAAATTCAGACCTTTGCGCAGAACTGAAACAGCTGCTTCATCGAGTACTTCTGACGAGAGGTCACCGCTACTCTTTTCGAATCCACAGTAGCGTCTTCCTTGTCCACTTTAACCGCTAGCTTCTCGAACTTCTCTTTTTGTTTCATAGCACTGAAATCCGAAATTCTCGTTGAATGGTCAGACGTTATTCTGTCCACTTTATCCCCGTCCTGGGGTGAGAGAAATGATGCCAGTGAAAAATGCACATCAATTAAAACTGAGCTAACGTAATTCAGTTATCTGCGTATGTGCTGGATTCTTTCACGAAGAAGTGGTTGGCTCGGCCGCGATGGCCGAGCGGTTCTAGGCGCTTCAGTCCTTCAGTCCGGAACAGCGCGACCGCTACGATCGCAGGTTAGAATCCTGCCCCGGGCATGGATCTGTGTGACGTCCTTAGGTTAGTTAGGTTTAAGCAGTTCAAAGTTCCAGGGGACTGATGAGCTCAGATGTTAAGTCCCATAGTGCTCAGAGCCATTTGAACCATTTTAAGTGCTTGGCTCGCCCTTTGGTAGATCCTCCTCGCTTTCACTGTCTGCACATAGGGGCTGATTCTAGCGAATTTGGGAATAACATCATTATCACGACACCGGAACAGAAAGGCCAGATCGCTCACTAGTTTACCTCTTCTTCTGCGAAGGTGGTCCAGTCTACTGATGGTGGTATAAACCTCTTGCCCATTCAAGCGTTTTATATAAGTCTGCGGGCTTTCGTAGCTGTTGCCACTAAAGTTAAAATCTTCTGTTTGTTAGGCTGCGTCATATTTCTCTCTGCTGGGACCTTCTTCAGAATCTTCCGGTGTCCAAAAAAAAAAAAAAAAAAAAAATGGTTCAAATGGCTCTGAGCACTATGGGACTTAACATCTATGGTCATCAGTCCCCTAGAACTTAGAACTACTTAAACCTAACTAACCTAAGGACATCACACAACACCCAGTCATCACGAGGCAGAGAAAATCCCTGACCCCGCCGGGAATCGAACCCGGGAACCCGGGCGTGGGACGCGAGAACGCTACCGCACGACCACGAGCTGCGGACTTCCGGTGTCCACTATTGCATCTTCTTCCATCTATACATTACACCAACCGAACAGTACAACATTTCAGTCAACACTCAGATCGTCTACTCTCTCGCCCAAAAGAAAAACGACTGCTCTCGACATCCTCTGAACTACTACTGCCAGTGGAGGCGGCGGAATAATAATCTTTGGCGCAATCTCTGGCGCTGTGACTCAGTGTAGCCACCTTTCAACTACTACACAGAAAACAGTATTTTACGTAGTAGGCTCCATATTCCTTTTTAGTAGGTAGCCTATTTGTTGTAACTCTTGATATAATCTGTGCCTTTGGGAGATTGCTTTCATTTTCGTCTTCTTGGGTGAACGTGTTTTATTTACGACAGTACAAATTCGCCTTATCAGTCTGTTGCTGCATGTCGATTTTGGACGTTCCGTACACTGTCCATTTGGTTACTAAACTACTTTTTTTTAAAAAATTTTTTCCTGTCTGTAGTAATATCTTAAATTTTTTATGAAGTGACTTAAATGCGTAGTTTATCTTTTCGTTTTTAAAAATTTCCAATTTTTTTTCCTCTGTCTTAGAATTTATTCGTTTGTTACTCGTACTGTTCGTGGGTTTTTAGGAGTCGACGGAAGATCCAAATATCAAATTCTGATAGTCTTTTTCATGATGGAAACTTTCAACATCTAATCTTCCATACGAAACAAAAATATCGACAAGACATGGTATTTTATAAATCCCATTTTGAGATCCACAAGTGGTTTGAAGTCTGGATTGCCACGAAAATATAGAAATCTGGTAAAAGCATAACGAGTTACTTCTGTTCGACATGTTCTCTCAATATCTGATGTCCAGTCATCGGTGGACAGCGCAAGAAATGTCTAATCTGAAGGTCTGGCTGTCCTACATCAAAGTACTTCTTTGCAAATTAGTAGATGCTAATTTGCACTACTACTACAAAGAAAACAGTATTTTACATAGTAGGTTCCATATTCCTTTTTAGTAAGTAGCCTATTTGTTGTAACTCTTGACTTTATAATCTGTACGACGGTTCTTGAAATTTCAGCACCTTACTCTGTTAGCGAACTGAAGAGAAGTGGCATATTCTAATAACTCAGGTTCTCATATTACTTTTTACTTGTATTTAAGCCATTTTTACTGATGTTAACATACAGATGAACCACCACGAGTAGCGTATTATTTACTTATTTGCTTTATTTCCAGTTTCAGTCGACAGACGAGGTCGTATTCAGGTATTAGTTGCCTGACGGAGACACATTAAAGTTTTGAAGCTCCACTCACTAGCATCGTTAACTCAGAGCGTAGCGAAAATAATTTGTTATCCGGCACGTGATATTGATTTCTGACGAAATGGCCGGTTTACAGCGTTTTCTAATTTCTTGCTGCTTTCATCCAAAATATCCTGTAGGTTTTGGACATCTATACTGTTCGCCGTCAACTTCTCGGATATCTTTCATCCATACTGTGTCAGACATGGGCAACCTTTGATGACCCGCGGGTCTGGTTCACATTCGGAAGTTCGCGGACGAGTTTGTCGCATGACTATACAGCAGCGCTCCTAGTGCATAAAGCCAAAACTTAGCACCCGTGACGTTAATGTTTATGGAGTAATGCACCGATATGACATACCTATCCTGACACGCCACGACCACAAGTTGTACCTCAAAATACGCGTTTTTGAAAGTACACAACTGTATGTTCACACCACCTTCAGATGTTTACATTTATTTACGCGTCGTGAACATTGTTTTTATTCACTTACGGTGTTTTATAATAGACGTCTTAAATAGTAGACCAGTGTAGGGTTCTCTTATAAAGGGAGTTTTCCCGCAAGCGATGCAATGAAGTCGCGAGCTGAGGGGCGTTCGGTATTAACCGAATGCAGTATGTATACATGCCTAGCACTGACTGCAGTTCAGACACATGGCTACTTTGTCCCTCCGCCACACACCGTTGGGTGGCTTGCGGAGTATAAATGTAGATGTAGATGTAGGAACAGACAGGTCACGGAATGCAAGCAAATGAGATTGGAGGGGTGCACATCCTGACTGTTTATCACATGACCTAAGTACTGTAGTTCAGTTTGGAAAAAGTCACACTTTTCGAGACGACACTTGAGTCCTGCTTCTGACAACACTCGAAAAAGAGCACGCAAATTGATAGTGTGTTCCTCTGGTGTGCGACCTGAGACGACGATATGGTCAAGACAGTTTGAAAAAAATGGCACTTTTGCAGTCAGCTGTTCCAAGGAACGTTGAAAAATGGCGGTTGCGGAAGCTCTGTCGAAGGCAAACGCAAATACTTGAACAGTCCTAAGTGTGTATTTACAACAAACACTTCCTGTGATTCTTCATCCAATTGAATTTGGGAGTAGGCATCGCAGAAATCTATCTTAGAGAAGTAACGTCCTGTACCAAGCCTGTCCATGAGTTCCTAAGGACGAGGTAACTGATAAGTGTGAACTACTGTCTGTAGGTTGACCGTAGACTAGAAATCAACGAAAATGCGAATGTGATCAGAAGGCTTAGGCAACAAAACGAGAGGACTTGCCCATTGACTAGCTTGAATGAAAGCAACTACACCATTATCTTGTAATTGTTTCAATTGTATGTTGGGGTACAAGCTCTTCTGTAATAGTCCTCTTACAAACAGTATCGGCAATCTTGCTATACCAACCTTAGTCTCGGTACAGTTACTAATCTGGGCGCTATGCACTGTCGTAGCCTGTTACTTTTTTCGTCGAAGCACAATAGGAAATAAACAATTACCGCTGTTCTTTATTGCGAAAAAGTGGTTCGTGAGAATGATACAAACACTTTTGCTTGCTATCGCCTGAATTAGGAGGCTTATTGCTTGTTTGGTTTAATTAATTAATAGAATATGAAGCAATTGGTATAAAGAAAGCTTTTTCCAAACTTTCTATAAAAGAAAGTCTGCTATCAGGACATTGCTTTTGTTCAATTTATTTATGACTGAACGTTTCTGAAACTGAAGCCACTCGTCCGTGCTCTGCACTGCAGTCGAGCTGGCTGACTGTGTTTTGTGACGTCAGATGCGCAGAACCAACCTAAACTCGGCCGCCGTCGTAAATGACGCGCACCATAAGCAAGGCCGCTCTGCAAGTAATGGCAGACGCCAAACTAGAATGGGTGAGTCAGTGAGGACCTCCGATCGGCGATGGCGGCCTAAATACACTCCTGGAAATTGAAATAAGAACACCGTGAATTCATTGTCCCAGGAAGGGGAAACTTTATTGACACATTCCTGGGGTCAGATACATCACATGATCACACTGACAGAACCACAGGCACATAGACACAGGCAACAGAGCATGCACAATGTCGGCACTAGTACAGTGTATATCCACCTTTCGCAGCAATGCAGGCTGCTATTCTCCCATGGAGACGATCGTAGAGATTCTGGATGTAGTCCTGTGGAACGGCTTGCCATGCCATTTCCACCTGGCGCCTCAGTTGGACCAGCGTTCGTGCTGGACGTGCAGACCGCGTGAGACGACGCTTCATCCAGTCCCAAAGATGCTCAATGGGGGACAGATCCGGAGATCTTGCTGGCCAGGGTAGTTGACTTACACCTTCTAGAGCACGTTGGGTGGCACGGGATACATGCGGACGTGCATTGTCCTGTTGGAACAGCAATTTCCCTTGCCGGTCTAAGAATGGTAGAACGATGGGTTCGATGACGGCTTGGATGTACCGTGCACTATTCAGTGTCCCCTCGACGATCACCAGTGGTGTACGGCCAGTGTAGGAGATCGCTCCCCACACCATGATGCCGGGTGTTGGCCCTGTGTGCCTCGGTCGTATGCAGTCCTGATTGTGGCGCTCACCTGCACGGCGCCAAACACGCATACGACCATCATTGGCACCAAGGCAGAAGCGACTCTCATCGCTGAAGACGACACGTCTCCATTCGTCCCTCCATTCACGCCTGTCGCGACACCACTGGAGGCGGGCTGCACGATGTTGGGGAGTGAGCGGAAGACGGCCTAACGGTGTGCGGGACCGTAGCCCAGCTTCATGAAGACGGTTGCGAATGGTCCTCGCCGATACCCCAGGAGCAACAGTGTCCCTAATTTGCTGGGAAGTGGCGGTGCGGTCCCCTACGGCACTGCGTAGGATCCTACGGTCTTGGCGTGCATCCGTGCGTCGCTGCGGTCCGGTCCCAGGTCGACGGGCACGTGCACCTTCCGCCGACCACTGGCGACAACATCGATGTACTGTGGAGACCTCACGCCCCACGTGTTGAGCAATTCGGCGGTACGTCCACCCGGCCTCCCGCATGCCCACTATACGCCCTCGCTCAAAGTCCGTCAACTGCACATACGGTTCACGTCCACGCTGTCGCGCAGTGTTAAAGACTGCGATGGAGCTCCGTATGCCACGGCAAACTGGCTGACACTGACGGCGGCGGTGCACAAATGCTGCGCAGCTAGCGCCATTCGACGGCCAACACCGCGGTTCCTGGTGTGTCCGCTGTGCCGTGCGTGTGATCATTGCTTGTACAGCCCTCTCGCAGTGTCCGGAGCAAGTATGGTGGGTCTGACACGCCGGTGTCAATGTGTTCTTTTCTCCATTTCCAGGAGTGTACATGTTGTCGAGTGGGCGTTGGCAGCGTGTTGCCTGTCGGTGTGTCTCTGGCCTCTCTCGTGATCTTATCGATCTTCGCGCTACATCTTTGCCAACCAGTATGGTGGCGACAGCTTACGTTAGCACAGAACGAGCTTTAAATGGTGACTCTAGGAATATACTACATATCGTTCAGGTAGCAATCGTAACGATATGGTCAGAGTAACTACTGCACGCCAGAGTCAGTCAAACAATCATTTCTCCCGCGCTCCATACATGAATGGAACGAGAAAAAGCCCTAATAGCTGGCAAAATGCGACATACCCTCTGTCATGGATCTCGCTGTGGTTTGCAGATGTAGATTTAAGTACATGAGGATAAGGTCTGGTGCCGAATGATGAATGTCATTTTATTGGAGAGTTAATTTTAATGCACAAAATGGATTAGTCATCTTTCCACTGTGAAGCATCATGGTATACATATAGCCTGCAACACAGGCCTCGTCGATTTCCGTCATTCATCACATCGCCCTTTCTATCTCCTAACTTTTATTTTTGCTTCAAACAATATTAATAGCTTTCTAAACGGAAAGAGATGCTATAATACACACACACACACAAATAGAAAGAGAGAGACCAAGAGAAAGAGAGATGGGGGGGGGGGGAGAGGGAGAGAGGGAGAGATAAAGAGAACAGAAATGAACAGATGTTAAGTTTCAGCATACGCTTGTACTTCATTAGGTTGGCAACATTTACAGAAAAAAAATGTTTAGAGACATGAACACATAGCAGTGACGACTTTAAATAACAGTTTTGAGTCAAATAATTACTGCTAGTTGTAATGTCGCAAGTCAATATGAAAGCATTTTATTGCAGTAAGCTACTCTGCAGTACAGCTCTTAGCTTTGGAGCCATTGGCGGTGATAGAAACAGCCGCTTGCATCTTACCATGACTCATTCGCACCTGTCGCTAACTTAGCCTGTGTCAGTTCGAGCGACAGAATACTCCAGCCCCTAAAAATCTAAATAAACTGTATTAAATATTATTCAATCTAGTTAAAAGTCAATATACTGCCATTTGTTATCAAAAAGCATATTGTGTAAAAATCTCAGCTTTCTAGTTGGAATACTTTCAGAGTTAGAGAAAATTACCTAAAATACCTCAAACCAACACTTGTAAGATTAAAGTCAGTTAGGATTCATAACAGTTTGTTTTTTAGTATCATTTGGAATCATTACTGAAATTCACAGCCGGCCGAAGTGGCCGTGCGGTTCTAGGCGCTACAGTCTGGAACCGAGCGACCGCTACGGTCGCAGGTTCGAATCCTGCCTCGGGCATGGATGTTTGTGATGTCCTTAGGTTAGTTAGGTTTAATTAGTTCTAAGTTCTAGGCGACTGATGACCTCAGAAGTTAAGTCGCATAGTGCTCAGAGCCATTTGAACCATTCAAATTCACAAAATGTTAGGTCAATTTGTTTCATTTTCATAATTAAAAACGTTAATTATTTTTCATTTTCGTAATATAAAATTCAGAAAAGATAAGTATTTATTTAATGTGTTGTAGTGTCAGTAAATGAGAATGAGTGAGAGCGTGCATGTGGGACATACGAAAAAATTCAATAATATCTCATCTTAAAACATTATGTAACTATGTCATGGGAAAGTGTTAAGCAAACAAGTTGCAGTGAAAAATGTAGCTTCCTCACCGTGCTGATGACGTATGTCCAAGGGTACTTGCCTTTGTAGGAAGCAGCCAGAATGGCCGTTTAGACAGTAACAGTTTTCTAAAGTTATTTCAAGATTAGTTTTCTTTTCGCTTGGTTTTGTAATACATTTTATTAATATTTGCATGATGAAGTGACATAAATACTGTGTGAATAATGAATGGCGTACGACAGTTTTTCCGCGGAAATGATCTCGAAGGATTGTTTTCATTGGCTGGTCATTTTGAACAACGAATCAGAGTTAAGCAGTTCCCACGCACTGCCAGGTAGTTATAGGCTGTGGAAGGAGCAGCATTCAGGAATCACTAGATAGCTATCAGACGTGCAATTCATGTTGGACGTGTCCGTCTACATTATGACTAAAATGAAGAAGTTACTGGTTTCTCGCGTCCGGATTGTATTGCAGTGAAAACAGTTGCATTTACGGACAGATTGTGAAAATTTGAGCTTGGTGAAGTGATTTGTTAGAGAGATAAACGATTGTGAACTTTCGGCCTTTGTAGAATCCCGCGTTGCATGTTTCATTTTCGTATATGGAATATTTTTCGAGCAATATCTGTTAATAGAAATCCACTGAAAGGGACCGAAAGTGAAACTCATATATTGTAGCAGAGTATTGACTGTAGATCGCGTAACAATTCGGGTTGGACTTAAGTAGATTTCTAGCTGCGTAGAGTGTGCACTGGGTAGCATGAACTGTGAGCTGAGGGCAGTGGTGCTATCCGTTAGTTAAATTCGGGCTGATGGCAAGTGTTTAATTTTGAACCTAAAGAAATAAAAGAACTCGCTGCAGAATTTTGTCATTTTTCTTAAGAGATGAGGCAATCTTGCTCCACCCAAAAATTGTGTTATATGATATCACAGGATAGCTTGCCGGCAGAGTTTACGCGGACTTTACAAACGTAAGTATTGACCGTGTTTTTATTCAACGCTTCTTTTAACATCGTCTGAACAGTATCTACCTATGCAGAGAAACTGGCTGGTGACAAGGCACCGTACTGAGGTAGGTGGAACTTGTGAAGTGGACAGTAGGACGAGAGACAGTGAACAAACACAGACGACGCATTTTCTAACCCGCCCCGCCGCATAGTGATAGAAGAATAATAGTTCTCCATACTAACTCGTTTTCAGCATATTCTGTGTTAAGCTGGCAACATGTACATATGTTTGCACAGAGCATAACTTAATCATAGCCAACACTTGGTTCAAGAATCATAAAAGAAGGTTGTATACCTGGAAGAATCCTGGAGATACTAAAAGGTATCAGATATATTATATAATGGTAAGACAGAGATTTAGGAACCAGGTTTTAAATTGTAAGACATTTCCTGGGGCAGATGTGGATTCTGACCACAACCTATTGGTTATGAACTGCAGATTGAAAGTGAAGAAACTGCAAAAAGGTGGGAATTTAAGGAGATGGGACCTGGATAAACTGAAAGAACCAGAGGTTGTAGAGAGTTTCAGGGAGAGCATAAGGGAACAATTGACAGGAATGGGGGAAAGAAATACAGTAGAAGAAGAATGGGTAGCTCTGAGGGATGAAGTAGCGAAGGCAGCAGAGGATCAAGTAGGTAAAAAGACGAGGGCTAATAGAAATCCTTGGGTAACAGAAGAAATATTGAATTTAATTGATGAAAGGAGAAAATATAAAAATGCAGTAAATGAAGCTGGCAAAAAGGAATACAAACGTCTCAAAAATGAGATCGACAGGAAGTGCAGAATGGCTAAGCAGGGATGGCTAGAGGACAAATGTAAGGATGTAGAGGCTTATCTCACTAGGGGTAAGATAGATACTGCCTACAGGAAAATTAAAGAGACCTTTGGAGATAAGAGAACCACTTGTATGAACATCAAGAGCTCAGATGGCAACCCAGTTCTAAGCAAAGAAGGGAAGGCAGAAAGGTGGAAGGAGTATATAGAGGGTTTATACAAGGGCGATGTACTTGAGGACAATATTATGGAAATGGAAGAGGATGTAGATGAAGACGAAATGGGAGATAAGATACTGCGTGAAGAGTTTGACAGAGCACTGAAAGACCTGAGTCGAAACAAGGCCCCGGGAGTAGACAACATTCCATTTGAACTACTGATGGCCTCAGGAGAGCCAGTCATGACAAAACTCTACCATCTGGTGAGCACGATGTATGAGACAGGCGAAATACCCTCAGACTTCAAGAAGAATATAATAATTCCAATCCCAAAGAAAGCAGGTGGTGACAGATGTGAAAATTACCGAACTATCAGTTTAATAAGTCACAGCTGCAAAATACTAACGCGAATTCTTTACAGACGAATGGAAAAACTGGTAGAAGCCGACCTCGGGGAAGATCAGTTTGGATTCCGTAGAAATGTTGGAACACGTGAGGCAATACTGACCTTACGACTTATCTTAGAAGAAAGATTAAGAAAAGGCAAACCTACGTTTCTAGCATTTGTAGACTTAGAGAAAGCTTTTGACAATGTTAACTGGAATACTCTCTTTCAAATTCTGAAGGTGGCAGGGGTAAAATACAGGGAGCGAAAGGCTATTTACAGGTTTTACAGAAACCAGATGGCAATTATAAGAGTCGAGAGGCATGAAAGGGAAGCAGTGGTTGGGAAAGGAGTAAGACAGGGTTGTAGCCTCTCCCCGATGTTATTCAATCTGTATATTGAGCAAGCAGTAAAGGAAACAAAAGAAAAATTCGGAGTAGGTATTAAAATTCAAGGAGAAGAAGTAAAAACTTTGAGGTTCGCCGATGACATTGTAATTCTGTCAGAGACAGCAAAGAACTTGGAAGAGCAGTTGAACGGAATGGACAGTGTCTTGAAAGGAGGATATAAGATGAACATCAACAAAAGCAAAACGAGGATAATGGAATGTAGTCAAATTAAGTCGGGTGATGCTGAGGGAATTAGATTAGGAAATGAGACACTTAAAGTAGTAAAGGAGTATTGCTATTTAGGGAGTAAAATAACCGATGATGGTCGAAGTAGAGAGGATGTAAAATGTAGACTGGCAATGGCAAGGAAAGCGTTTCTCAAGAAGAGGAATTTGTTAACATCGAGTATAGATTTAAGTGTCAGGAAGTCGTTTCTGAAAGTATTTGTATGGAGTGTAGCCATGTATGGAAGTGAAACATGGACGATAACTAGTTTGGACAAGAAGAGAATAGAAGCTTTCGAAATGTGGTGCTACAGAAGAATGCTGAAGATAAGGTGTGTAGATCACGTAACTAATGAGGAGGTATTGAATAGGATTGGGGAGAAGAGAAGTTTGTGGCACAACTTGACTAGAAGAAGGGATCGGTTGGTAGGACATGTTTTGAGGCATCAAGGGATCACAAATTTAGCATTGGAGGGCAGTGTGGAGGGTAAAAGCCGTAGAGGGAGACCAAGAGATGAATACACTAAGCAGATTCAGAAGGATGTAGGTTGCAGTAGATACTGGGAGATGAAGAAGCTTGCACAGGATAGAGTAGCATGGAGAGCTGCATCAAACCAGTCTCAGGACTGAAGACCACAACAACAAACAACATGTACATATGCAAACCAAATAGGGGGAGACATAAAGTGAACAAGCAGTAGTTACGACTTTAAATCAGTTTGAGATAAAATAACTACAACTAGCGGCAGAAGAATGATTGTACCCCACACCCGTTAGCACGGGGAACATGAAAATTGTTAAGAAAGAAGTTCATAATGTGAAATACGCATTTGTTCCGTAACGTGAAGTTATAGTGCGACCTCCAGCATATGATCAGATGAGACGAAACTCAAATGTCAGCCAAAAACTCGAATAACTGTACGTATCGCTTATTTACGTAAGAAAGAAGACATGGACTGTTTTTTTATCTACAAATATAGCGTATCAAAACAAAACTTTATCATTCTAGATTCCACCGAATATGCCTTAAAATAAAAGGCGAAACGCGTCTGGAACAAATGAAACAGATTTCAGAAAGAAAGAGTCAGTTTTTATTTAGAAAACGAATATTTATGAGCTTGTTGCAAATGATGACCACGCAAAGAAAGTCGTCAATTACTTTTTCGTCCCGGGTAGAATGTAATAAGAATCGTGTGACATACGAAAGAAGAATGTAAGAATCTGTGTATGCAATTGTAAATTGATTCACCCTGTGTAATACCACAACGCTTTGGGATCCTGCATCCTTTTACCAGTCTCATCCCCATTCTCCGGAAGAGGGCACTTGTGTAACATCAGTATGCTGCTTTGATTTTGTTTTTTTCTGGTTATCTGGATTAGAATACACTGAAGATTCTTTTTGCCACAAATTAATAATTTGCATTAATTTAAGCTGTTGTTTTGACATTGTTTTCATTGGGCCTCACCAATATACAGAATGAAGGGAACATGTTGGGTTAAAAGCTGATGTACCATCACAATTTGTATATTATACAAACTTCAGGCAAATGGTAGGAATAAAACTGCTATTGTAATTATGGAGTAATCAAGGATTAAAGTTCCCATATTTCTAGTCATCGAAAAACTGTTATTTTTATGTTACTGAAAACAAATTGTATCCGTAATAGAAATATGACATGGTAATCTTTCAGTCAGAACTAAGCATACTAATCTTTTAATTGATGTTAGTTACTGGAACTGTAATTAAGAGTATATAGAAATGTAACATTTTCCTCATACAAAATTTAATTAATTGAATCTCGGCCTTTCATCAATAAAACTAACCCCTCTGTTCACCTGAAAATGATAGGATGATCAGACTTTAAGTAAGTAAAATGATATATGCAAATTAAGGAAATATATTGTTGTAATGATAAAATAAGTAATTTATAGTCTTCATCGAAACAGATTCTTCCCTATCTTTGTAGGAAATTGTTCATTTTTATTTAATCCAAATTTCTGTGTAATTTGGGAAGATGTATGTAAAATTTTTAATTTTTAAATCTAAAAATCTGATATGTAACAATGTCAGTAATTGTTAAAAGTCATATAAATAGAGGTGATTTGTACGCCTCTAGATCTCAGTTGGAGTCCAGTTCGACATAAGTCATGAGACAGAGTTAGGTCAATTTTACATGTAGTTCGCCGCCGAACATCTGGCGTGCGAAATAGAACTCGTTGTGAACACGAATTCCTGTAGCTTATTTCTACCATTGCATGATTCCTGAGTGACGATGCAGTAAGATCAAGATGAACCTATGGCAGCATTAAGAAGCAACACCCCGGATTACACAAGATACATATTATTTAATTGGTGGAGGGTGTCTGTTATATGATGTGGTATTCCGTTTTCTCGTGTTAAGCAACGATACGCATGACAAACTTCACCACAAAAATCTTTTTTCGACATGTTATATTGCACGTGTCACAGCTGTTAAGTAGCAGTTGGTGATTATTTTCTAATTATCACCTGTAAGTTCAAAACATTTTTGTAATTTTAAAAGGTTAACATTTCTTGTAATTTTGAAAGTTTGCTAATTTTGAGCACATAAGGTGGTAACATATATTATGAGTAAATATTAATGCATTCACATTAATAGAGAAATTTTTCTTATTTCTATCTTTTAAATTTTTTCTGGTGAACTTTAGCTGAATTATACACTGCATGACACTTAATTTGGAACAGAGACATTGTTGGACAGTGACGGCATAATTATTCCGATGTGTGTGTAGAAATTTCGGAATTTGTAAGTGAATTTTGTGACGAGAAAAGACATATATTCCGCGTGGCGTATTGAGCAGGTCGGTGGCTAAAAACTGTGACCGCATTTGGTACCGACAGACTTAATATTTGGCGAGCATTATTAATGAAAACCAATCAGTATTTTTGTAGCTATTACGTTTTCGGGAAATGCAACACCATAAACTTGATAACGTGAGTGAAAGGGATTGTGAGTGACTGTGTTAAGACTAGCACGGGCTTGGCAGTGATACTTGTTCACCTAAGTTTCAGAAATGATAGTGTTGGAAATGTTACTGAATCAAATGTATCAAATGTGGATATCAAATTTGGTACAGTGCCGGTGGAGCAAGATAAACAAGAAACAGTGATGTCAAAAATGGAACTAGGAAGTATGCAGGAAATGTTTGCAGCTTTAATGGGCTCTATACAAGGACAAACTGAAAAAATGAATAGTAAGCTCGAAAAACTTGACAGTGGTTTTACTGAAAAAAGTAGTAAACTTGACAGTGGTTTTAATGACAAAATTAGTAAACTTAACAGTGGTTTTAATGAAAAACTTGAAAACCAGACTGCTGTTTTAAAAGAAATGTGGAAAACGGATTGAAGTCATTAGAAAATAAAGTAGATGACAAAATTCCTCGAGTTCAGAATAACCGCAAAAGATCTGTTAGCATTGTAAAAGGTGAATTAACAGAGGCTTTGAATAGAGTTGCTATTGGGAACAAACAAAGAGTAGATGAAATTAAAGAAGGTATACAAAAAGTACAGGTTAAAATAGCGGCTGTAGAGTCTGTATGTGAAACTGATCACAAAGTGTTAGCCAGCAAAATCAGTTCTGAATCTGACAAATGTATGAATGACGTAAAAACTGTGTCGGAACGAGTGGATGAGTCTGATAAAAATGTTCTTCAGCTAACTAACCAAGTAGAAGAGGTGGAAAGTAGGTTGGATGAGCATGACAGTAGACTATGCCAAGTTGAAACTAACCTCAAACATGGAATTAAACAGTTGTGGGTTAGTTTTGTGGTAGAGTCGTCTGAAATTTCATATGTCACTAACAGACAGTTTTTACGTTTTGATCCAACAGGAAATGTGCATCCAAAAGAATTTTTGATTGATTTTGAAGGTGTGTTACCTAGTTTGTGGTCAGACACACAAAAAATAGGTTTTTTTACGTCAAAATTCTTAGGAGAGGCCAGAACTTGGGGGGGTTATTGCTACTGAACAGTACGATACTTTGGATAAATTTAAAGAGGCATTTTTGAAAGAATATTGGGGTAAGCAAAACCAGATGGAGTTATTAAATAGCTTCTGGGCTGGGGAAAAGTTTAATGCCAGAAGGGAAAGTGTAAAAAAGTTCGCTTTAAAGTGGATGACAAATTTGTCATACTTAAACAACAAAATCGAGCCAGAGCAAATTGTTATGGGTTTGGAAGGTAAACTGCCTATGCACTGGCGGAACAAACTTATTTCAGCGCCGAGGGATGATGTGCGTAAGTTCATTAGCAATTTGGAGAGGGTTGAGAAGTTATTGCATGAAGAGGAATATGCAAATCGTAATGACAGAAAAATGATGCAGGATCGCGACATAACGTAAACATTAACAGAACTGGCGTGTTACGTGAAAATGCACTGGCAGAGGTGCCGGGAGATGGCGCTATCCTGCAAATGATAGGTGAAGGAATGGGGAACAGGTGCTCGATTATCGATCGTATTCTCCAGTGCGAGAGAATGATGTGGTGCAAAGGCAGCAGCAGAGAGGGGTAAATGTAAGAAAGGATATCGAACTACAGAATCCGTCAAACTAAATGCCGTCTGCGAAAGAATTGTATTTACAAAATATACATATATTCTTCACATTCATTCATACTCCACTCGTAAAAAATATTCTTCACCTAGATCTCCATTACTAACTGCCCTTGTCACGTTCAGTTATTCTCATATTTGTACATGTCACTCAGCCTTCAATCACAAACTGACCCCCATCTCTCTCTCCACAAAACTTACTTCATCTTAATCCCATGAACCAATTTTACACCTACAAACACACCTTCCCTGATAGAGAAGAATATTACAGAAGATAGATTCAGCTCAGAATGATTAGAAGAGGAAGACTGGCAATACGAGAAGAAAATGAAATAGTACTGACAGTAACTTGAGCACCTGGTGTTCGTCAAGCACCAAGCATTGAATAGGTTTCAATGCCCTCTGAGGCCTCCAAGCTTAACTCACATCTACCTCAGGGTCCACCCCCAGATCATCTCCATACTCACTGTAGTCCCCCAAGTCCTCTGTCCTTCTACAATACCTAACTGGTATACTGGCTACTTCTTCATTGATCACATAGTCTTTTCGAAAAGATGGCACAACCACATCTTCCCCATTTATTCCAAAAATTATCAAACTTTCTTTAAAATTTAATCTCCCTTTGTAATGGTTAAAGATATATACACCAATCAACATTTTTACACACAGATCAGGAATTATAAAGAAGTTATGGAAGATTTCCATCCCAATTATTTTCACTGGCAACAGAACTTCATGTCGAACAGGTTTTTTCACTTTTCCAGTAGCTATAATAGTCTGTACCCCCATTACTGGCATAATTACAAGATCATTCCCTTTTTGCAGTGATTCTAACCAACCTTTACTCACAGCACATAAATCACTACCTGTATCTGTCTAAACACTGTACCTCTTCATCACACACCTGCAGACTAATTATTGGTTGACTCAATACTTTCCTTTCCTTGCTAGAATCAGCACCCTCCTCCAACAAGTCGTTCACAACCTCTCTTCTATCGAAACCTTGCCTGTTTCCGGAAATTACACAGATTTTTGCAGAATCACTGTCACCACGTTTCTCCCCCGTACTAAGTATTCTATCCACTAGTGACAACTCAAAACTCCCTTCTGGCGCTTTGTTATCTTCCATTATAGCCCCTCTCTCTCTCTTCCCTTTCTCCAGTATTAACTAGTCGACCCCCATTTTGGCCACCATCCTCCTGATTCTCCCTAATAGCTTCACAAATGTCGTCATTTATAGAAGCTAATATTTCCTCCATACTGGCATCCCTAATTTCCTGTAATTCTGCAGCCTCTGTACTTTCTCCTTCCTCAGAACATAACTCGACTTCAACTTGGTTGCTAACCACTTTCTTGCAATCGGATTCTGTCAAATCTTCCACTAATACACCATCCCTCTCGTATGCAATACAGTGCTTATCTTGTTTATGTCTATCCAAAAAATCCTCTAAACCTCCATTAAACGTACAGATTTTTACGTAGCTCGTTTCGTCTGTTGCTACTACCTTCTCCTGTACCTCCCTTACAGTCCCTGTCTGGTTACTGTTAACACATACAAAAAGTTTTGCTAGCGGGCTCAAACTGCTACTTCCCATCTGGTAAATGTTACATAGTGGTGAAAATATGAGGAAGAAGTGATGAAAAGAGACACTACATAAAAAGTGATAACTATATACTATAAAAATGTTTGTAAATAATTACTTTATAGGAAATGTGTTTTTTACCAATAAATATTTTAAAGTTGAGTGAAAGTTAAACAGAAAAAATTAATATAATCTTTGCTTGTAATAGCAACTAGTTCTTTTAAATTCATTAACTTTTTGGTAAAGAAGTAAATTTTCGAATAGATTTTCGAATAGATTTGATCTTGCTGATTTGAGTAAGCAATACTCTGTTAATTTACTTTCATTTGAATTCAAGTTAAACTAAATAGTAAAAAAATGTAAATAATCTCCTATACTATAAGTAATTGTATATTAGGATGTATATAAAGGAAGTAGGCTTAGACGGAAGTATGGTTTCAGGGACAGCAATGCATGTAAACCATGGAGGGACCAATAAGTGAAGAATGGAGGTGTGTTATGGACGCTACAATGCAAGGTGCCATGCTCAAGACTCACGGAAAAATGTGTGACAAAGAGGCGATAGGTATGTGCAGTTTTTTTAAGGTAGGCCAAAATACTATTATCAAATAGTAGGACACCAACCACAGTGCCTGAAAAAAGACATTCAAAAAGTAAATGTAAAAAAATTATTTAAAATGTTAGGAATGTTTTTGAGAGGTTTACAAAAAATGTTTTCAAGTAAGAAAGGATTATTCTCAATGAAATTGAAGAATTTAGACTAGGTTAGCTATAGACTGCCAAGTCTGAATTAAGAGATTTGTGCTTTTAGTTTATAAGATTGAGAATATTTTTGTGAAATATTTTGTAATTTTAAGTCAGGATCGATATTAGTATAATTTTAAAATTTTTTGGAGTCAAATTTTATAATCATAGGGGGTGTAACGCGTAGCGCCATATAACGATCCTGCCTTGGAGGCGGTTAAGTGAGAGATGTGTCTCAGAGGTGGATAGTGACAGATGGTGACGCGAGACTGGATGCGCACGTTGTTTATGTATCAGCCGATTGATGACAATATTGGATAGGCGGACTGTGATTTTAGTTTCGATTGTGCCCACTAGAGTGCTCTAAAGTAATTGAATGTTTTTCATAAACTATTCTAGTATTTTCATAAAGTGTTATTATGTCTTTTTGTGTAGGTAAATTGTTATAAATGTGTTTTAGCAGTGTGAATGATGCGTGAGTGTGGTTTAAGGTTAATACGAAGATAATTGTTTAACGAGTTGTGTAGTAGGATTTAGTGTGGGAACATGTCGAAGAAGTATGGATATGAACAAAGAGGATTTTTGTAGAATACACTCCTGGAAATTGAAATAAGAACACCGTGAATTCATTGTCCCAGGAAGGGGAAACTTTATTGACACATTCCTGGGGTCAGATACATCACATGATCACACTGACAGAACCACAGGCACATAGACACAGGCAACAGAGCATGCACAATGTCGGCACTAGTACAGTGTATATCCACCTTTCGCAGCAATGCAGGCTGCTATTCTCCCATGGAGACGATCGTAGAGATGCTGGATGTAGTCCTGTGGAACGGCTTGCCATGCCATTTCCACCTGGCGCCTCAGTTGGACCAGCGTTCGTGCTGGACGTGCAGACCGCGTGAGACGACGCTTCATCCAGTCCCAAACATGCTCAATGGGGGACAGATCCGGAGATCTTGCTGGCCAGGGTACTTGACTTACACCTTCTAGAGCACGTTAGGTGGCACGGGATACATGCGGACGTGCATTGTCCTGTTGGAACAGCAAGTTCCCTTGCCGGTCTAGGAATGGTAGAACGATGGGTTCGATGACGGTTTGGATGTACCGTGCACTATTCAGTGTCCCCTCGACGATCACCAGTGGTGTACGGCCAGTGTAGGAGATCGCTCCCCACACCATGAGGCCGGGTGTTGGCCCTGTGTGCCTCGGTCGTATGCAGTCCTGATTGTGGCGCTCACCTGCACGGCGCCAAACACGCATACGACCATCATTGGCACCAAGGCAGAAGCGACTCTCATCGCTGAAGACGACACGTCTCCATTCGTCCCTCCATTCACGCCTGTCGCGACACCACTGGAGGCGGGCTGCACGATGTTGGGGCGTGAGCGGAAGACGGCCTAACGGTGTGCGGGACCGTAGCCCAGCTTCATGGAGACGGTTGCGAATGGTCCTCGCCGATACCCCAGGAGCAACAGTGTCCCTAATTTGCTGGGAAGTGGCGGTGCGGTCCCCTACGGCACTGCGTAGGATCCTACGGTCTTGGCGTGCATCCGTGCGTCGCTGCGGTCCGGTCCCAGGTCGACGGGCACGTGCACCTTCCGCCGACCACTGGCGACAACATCGATGTACTGTGGAGACCTCACGCCCCACGTGTTGAGCAATTCGGCGGTACGTCCACCCGGCCTCCCGCATGCCCACTATACGCCCTCGCTCAAAGTCCGTCAACTGCACATACGGTTCACGTCCACGCTGTCGCGGCATGCTACCAGTGTTAAAGACTGCGATGGAGCTCCGTATGCCACGGCAAACTGGCTGACACTGACGGCGGCGGTGCACAAATGCTGCGCAGCTAGCGCCATTCGACGGCCAACACCGCGGTTGCTGGTGTGTCCGCTGTGCCGTGCGTGTGATCATTGCTTGTACAGCCCTCTCGCAGTGTCCGGAGCAAGTATGGTGGGTCTGACATACCGGTGTCAATGTGTTCTTTTTTCCATTTCCAGGAGTGTAGATTTGTAAAGTAAGTTTATGGTAAAGGAAAGTTAATTCAGGGATGAATAACAATAGCAAATAATTTTATGCATAAACAGAACTTCAGCATGTTAGATAATTACGTCGGTAAAAAGTGCAGTCGTTAGGTTTACTATTTTGCTATTGGTTATGAATGAAAAGCGCGGACTGACGCGGGAGAATGCTGTTAAGTAAACTGACCAATGGTAAAGCAATATTCTTCGCGCGCCTTTCTCTGCTGGTAGAGAAGACTGAGGGCATTCTAGAGAGGAGTCGAAGCCTAGCCATGAAACAAATCGGACGTGTGTAGTAGTAGCTCCGATGGAAACGATAAGTTGCCGGATCTAGCAGTGTTTCATACTTCAAAAGTGTTGGAAAGTGACGGCATAATTATTCCGATGTGTGTGTAGAAATTTCGGATTTTTTAAGCGAATTTTGTGACGAGAAAAGACATATATTCCCCGTGGCGTATTGAGCAGGTCGGTGGCTAAAAACTGTGACCGCATTTGGTACCGACAGACTTAAAATTTGGCGAGCATTATTAATAAAAAACATTCAGTATTTTTGTAGCTATTACGTTTTCGGGAAATGCAACACCTTAAACTTGATAACGTGAGTGAAAGGGATTGTGAGTGACTGTGTTAAGACTAGCACGAGCTTGGCAGTGATACTTGTTCATCTAAATTTCAGAATATATTAATTGAGGACAAAATTTCCAAACTTTCATTTCGTGTTCCTCCCGAAACGTAGATTACTGGCTTAAATTGCAGCCTGGTTCACGTCGAAGTATAGTAGGGTTCGTCATAAAGGGACGGAAAGAGCCGCACCGCCGTACAATGATAGACGACTTGAAATACAATACATACGTTAATAGAGGTGGAGCGGTATCATTATAACGAAGAACGGTACAGATTTCACCACGTGGGAAGGAAGATAACCGATATATATAAAATGTTTGTATTTGACACAAGTGAGACTCCGAACATACAGTTTGATATTGGCTCTGAGTAAGGAGTATGCCCTCTTTGGGCAGTAATGCACGTTTTGCACTTGTTTAGTTAGGCTGTCTACCAAATTGTTGAGGACTCCTTCGGGAATTCTGCCCCACTCCTCGCTGAAACTGTTTTCAGTTCTTCCGCGGTTCGAGGAGAGGGCGTCCGTTCAGCCGAGAGCATTCCATGCATGCTGTATGGGGTTTACGTCCGGGGAGTATGCTGTCCATTCCATATGTTCAGTATCTTCAATTTCCAGTGCGTTCTAAACGTAACAGAAAATTGGGATCTACCGCACCCCTAAACAGGTGGATGTGGTCCAGATGAATAATCTACCTGCAATAACGCTTGATGTAACGTTGTCTCACGAAAAGATATGCAGCGGTATTCGGTCAATGTGCGGAATGCCTGTCGTCACCGCAATACCTAGGCATACTGATGACGTTCATATACATTCTGTGGCACGCAACGTGTTCCCCTCTCTCTCCGCACCAACTAGTGGCGCGAGTTACTTGCTACAGTTGGAGAACATCACTCTGGACCACTGTTGCTGACCCTAGCCGACCTGTTCCCTAACCTAACAAACTCTTTCTCTACGACGGCGTGGTTGAACTGGAACACATTTAAAAGACTTTCGAGCATACAAACCAGCCTAATTTAATCGCCACGGAACGGTCGTGAAAGAGACACGTATACCAATAGTGTTGACAAGGTCTGCAGCGATCTGCCTATTAATGAGATGTGTGTTCCTTTTTGCCACTACCGCTAGATATAGATCCTCTTTGAGTGTGGTGGTCCATCTATAACCACCTGCATCCATTTGCACGTCAGTTCCACCTTCGGCGACCTTTTTGACATATCCATTATCGTGGCCATAACAGTGTTAGTTCGACCGGCTTCTATTCGTCCTATTGATAATCCATCACCATAAGCACTCCAAATCAACACACGTGCAAACACTAACAGTCCTAACTTCTCACATATTGTCCATTGAAACCCCCTTAGAACAATTAAACACGACTGTGCTGATAAACCTCTTACACTATTTGCTTTTCAAACAGCTGAGCAAAACTGAACGTACTCAAACATTCACTAAAGTGACACACAATATTTTTAGCGCAACGCAATCTGACTATCAAAGATCCCTGCAAAAGAATGGCCCTGAGTAACATTAAACTATACCTTTCACAAATAACTTACCTCACAAAAATCTTCCTTACTCGAACTACTGCAATACAGCGAGCGCCACTACTGCCAGCTAAATAAAAGATTCAAACTACGGAAGTCACTAACTACTGATAGGGATAGTTAGCAAATGAAAGATTTTAATAGAGAACAAACACTGTATTTACCTTACTAATCATAATATATATAGCAGTTCATGACAAATTACAAAACTCCGCCATCTCTCTCCTCACATCCACCACTGCTGGCGGCTCACCTCTAACTGTGCAACGCTACGCGTTGTTCACATCCAGCTGCCGCTGCCCAACACTACAATGGCAGACAACAATGCAAACTGGACACAGACTGCACACAGCACAGCCAGTGATTTTCATACAGAGAGCGCTACGTGGCGGCGGCGTTACCAATATAAGAACCTAAACAGCCTACTTACATATAAGAACCTAAACAGCCTACTTACAGTGTCGAACGCATACAAAGCGTATATTCACAGGCTTCACTGCAGTTAACACGTCCCGCCCCCTACACTTCCTTTTACTATCATCGATCTGTTGTTGCGGTGCAATTTTTTATTGTTTCGAAGCACTTGGAAGTTGTTTCTTAGCAAGTACAGTTGTTGGTTAGCAATTGTTAAGCAGTGTATTTTGGTAGTCAAAAAAGTCAAATCTTAACGTAACACCACACAACTGATTTTTCAAAGCGATTTTTAAAAGATGTCTAAGGAATATTAATTTGAAGTATGATCGTCGGTTATCTTCGCAGATCACGGTGTGACTGTTCAGATGCTATTATTTTTGTTTGATGGGCTGCTGAGTTTCAATTAAGTGTTAAAGTATCTTTTGGCTTTTGGTATACCACTAATTCACTCTGCTATTATTTTTGTTTGATGGGCTGCTGAGTTTCAATTAAGTGTTAAAGTATCTTTTGGCTTTTGGTATACCACTAATTCACTCTGCTATTATTTCTGTTTGATGGGCTGCTGAGTTTCAATTAAGTGTTAAAGTATCTTTTGGCTTTTGGTATACCACTAATTCACTCTGCTATTATTTTTGTTTGATGGGCTGCTGAGTTTCAATAAAGTGTTAAAGTATCTTTTGGCTTTTGGTATACCACTAATTCACTCTGCTATTATTTTTGTTTGATGGGCTGCTGAGTTTCAATAAAGTGTTAAAGTATCTTTTGGCTTTTGGTATACCACTAATTCACTCTGCTATTATTTTTGTTTGATGGGCTACTGAGTTTCAATTAAGTGTTAAAGTATCTTTTGGCTTTTGGTATACCACTAATTCACTCTGCTATTATTTTTGTTTGATGGGCTGCTGAGTTTCAATAAAGTGTTAAAGTATCTTTTGGCTTTTGGTATACCACTAATTCACTCTGCTATTATTTTTGTTTGATGGGCTACTGAGTTTCAATTAAGTGTTAAAGTATCTTTTGGCTTTTGGTATACCACTAATTCACTCTGCTATTATTTTTGTTTGATGGGCTACTGAGTTTCAATTAAGTGTTAAAGTATCTTTTGGCTTTTGGTATACCACTAATTCACTCTGCTATTATTTTTGTTTGATGGGCTGCTGAGTTTCAATAAAGTGTTAAAGTATCTTTTGGCTTTTGGTATACCACTAATTCACTCTGCTATTATTTTTGTTTGATGGGCTACTGAGTTTCAATTAAGTGTTAAAGTATCTTTTGGCTTTTGGTATACCACTAATTCACTCTGCTATTATTTTTGTTTGATGGGCTGCTGAGTTTCAATAAAGTGTTAAAGTATCTTTTGGCTTTTGGTATACCACTAATTCACTGTGCTATTATTTTTGTTTGATGGGCTGCTGAGTTTCAATAAAGTGTTAAAGTATCTTTTGGCTTTTGGTATACCACTAATTCACTCTGCTATTATTTTTGTTTGATGGGCTGCTGAGTTTCAATTAAGTGTTAAAGTATCTTTTGGCTTTTGGTATACCACTAATTCACTCTGCTATTATTTTTGTTTGATGGGCTACTGAGTTTCAATTAAGTGTTAAAGTATCTTTTGGCTTTTGGTATACCACTAATTCACTCTGTTATTATTTTTGTTTGATGGGCTGCTGAGTTTCAATAAAGTGTTAAAGTATCTTTTGGCTTTTGGTATACCACTAATTCACTCTGCTATTATTTTTGTTTGATGGGCTACTGAGTTTCAATTAAGTGTTAAAGTATCTTTTGGCTTTTGGTATACCACTAATTCACTCTGCTATTATTTTTGTTTGATGGGCTACTGAGTTTCAATTAAGTGTTAAAGTATCTTTTGGCTTTTGGTATACCACTAATTCACTCTGCTATTATTTTTGTTTGATGGGCTGCTGAGTTTCAATTAAGTGTTAAAGTATCTTTTGGCTTTTGGTATACCACTAATTCACTCTGCTATTATTTTTGTTTGATGGGCTGCTGAGTTTCAATAAAGTGTTAAAGTATCTTTTGGCTTTTGGTATACCACTAATTCACTCTGCTATTATTTTTGTTTGATGGGCTGCTGAGTTTCAATTAAGTGTTAAAGTATCTTTTGGCTTTTGGTATACCACTAATTCACTCTGCTATTATTTTTGTTTGATGGGCTGCTGAGTTTCAATTAAGTGTTAAAGTATCTTTTGGCTTTTGGTATACCACTAATTCACTCTGTTATTATTTTTGTTTGATGGGCTGCTGAGTCTCAATTAAGTGTTAAAGTATCTTTTGGCTTTTGGTACACCACTAATTCACTCCATTCTCCACAAATCCCTGCCCTTCATGTTCAGTTACCACCCTGCATGCACGCATTCCCAGCTTGCTAGCTTACATGTCAGAATGAAGTTTACATGAAAAAGAGACCCACAAGTGTGTAAGCTTCCTATATATTAAAATTAAGAGTGTTAGGCAACAGCATAAATTCTAGATTTGTTCTAAACAGACTAAAACGGATATCTTTACCCAGAACAGTTAATGTAACCCAAACATGCGCTAAAAGTCATACTTTCATTCCACGCCGCATCGTAATTCCGTTGGAAAGCTATGAGGGAGAAGAAGAACTGGCAGTTTCCGACATGCAGGTCGAACAATGGTATTAAACCACAAATGAAGTATGGAACATACGCAGATAAATTAAAGAAAATTAGAGGGAAAACTAAAACAGAAATTATCCGGGTTAAACCGGACGAAGTAGTGAAGTAAACCAAATACACTCAATACTGTATATTGGTAAAATCTTCGATAAATTCGAGTGGGTTTTTGAAAACTGAAAGTAAACATTAGTTTCCATACAGAGCATACAACGGATAGATTGACGCTCCACACAAGAAACAAAGGCAACCCTCTGTCAAGATCTGGCACTTACAAAATTAACTGTGATAATTGCCAGAAATTTTAAACAGATCAGACAGGACTTACTTGACCGAGAGGTGTAATTCTGCAGTGGCAACACATCTGAAAGAGACCAGCTGCACGATTTCACAGTTCATCAAAGCCAACACAACTCCTACTTGAAAGCAGGAAAGGAAAGCGTTATGAACGCACCGTAAGAAATTTACACGTGTATTAAAAGGGAGCAGAGCAACGTACTGGATGAACATACGGAAATACATTAGCCTACGGGTCTTGCGTTATATACATGGAAGAAGCCTGGAGATACTGGAAGGTCTCAGGTAGATTATATAATGCTAAGCAGAGATTCAGGAACCAGGTTTTAAATTGTAAAACATTTCCAGGGGGAGATGTGGCCTCTGACCACACTCTATTGGTTATGAACTGTAGATTAAAACTGAAGAAACTACAAACAGGTGGGAATTTGAGGAGATGGGACCTGCATAAACGGACAGAACCAAAGGTTGTTGAGAGCTTCAGGGAGAGCATTATGGAACGATTGAAAAGAATGAGGGAAATAAATACAGTAGAAGAGAATGGGTAGCTTTGAGAGATGAAATAGTGAAGGTAGCAGAGGATCAAGTAGGTAAAAGGACGAGGGCTAATAGAAATCCTTCGGTAACAGAAGAGATACTGAATTTAATTGATGAAAGGAGAAAATATAAAAATGCAGTAAATGAAGCAGCCAAAAAGGTATACAAACGTCTCAAAAATGAGATAGACAGGGAGTGCAAAATGGCTAAGCAGGGATGGCTAGACGACAAATGTAAGGATGTAGAGGCGCATATCACTAGGGGTAAGATAGATACTGCCTACAGGAAAATTAAAGAGACCTTTGGAAGAAAGAGAACCACTTGCATGAATATCAAGAGCTCAGATGGCAACCCAGTTATAAGCAAAGAAGGGAAGGCATAAAGGTGGAAGGAGTATATAGAGGGTCTACACAAGAGCGATGTTCTTGAAGACAATATTATAGAAATGGAAGAGAATGTAGATGAAGATGAAATAGGAGATATGATACTGCGTGAAGTGTTTGACAGAGTATTGACAGATCTAAGTCAAAACAGGGCCCCGGGAGTAGATAGCATCCCATTAGAGCCAGGCCTAACAGAACTCTACCATTTAGTGTGCAAGATGTATGAGACAGGTGAAATACCCTCAGACTTCAAGAAGAATATAATAATTCCAATCCCAAAGAAAGGAGGTGTTGACAGATGTGAAAATTACCGAACTATCAGTTTAATAAGCCACAGCTGGAAAATACTAACACGAATTCTTTACAGACGAATGGAAAAACTGGTAGAAGCCGACCTCGGGGATGATAAGTTTGGATTCCGCAGAAATGTTGGAACACGTGAGACAATTCTGCCCCTACGACTTATCTTAGAAAATAAATTAAGGAAAGGCAAACCTACGTTTCTAGCATTTGTAGACTTAGAGAAAGCTTTCGACAATGTTGACTGGAATACTCTCTTTCAAATTCTGAAGGTGGTAAGAGTAAAATACAGGGAGCGAAAAGTTATTTAAATTTGTATAGAAACTAGATGGCAATTAGAAGAGTCGAGGGGCATGAAAGGGAAGCAAGGTTGGGAAGGGAGTGAGACAGGGTTGTAGCCTATCCCCGATGTTATTCAGTCTGTATATTGGGCAAGCAGTAGAGGAAACAAAAGAAAAATTCGGAGTAGGTATTAAAATCCATGGAGAAGAAATAAACACTTTGAGGTTCGCCGATGACATTGTAATTCTGTCAGAGACAGCATTGGACCTGGAAGAGCAGATGAACGGAATGAATAGTGTCTTGAAAGGAGGATATAAGATGAACATCGACAAAAGGAAAACGAGGATAATGGAATGTAGTCGAATTAAGGAATTAAGTCGGCTGATGCTGAGTGAATTAGATTAGGAAATGAGATACTTAAAGTAGTAAAGGAGTTTTGCTATTTGGGGAACAAAATAACTGATGATGGTCGAAGTAGAGAGGATATAAAATATAGCCTGGCAATGGCAAGGAAAGCGTTCTGAAGAAGAGAAATTTGTTAACATCGAGTATAGATTTAAGTGTCAGGAAGTCATTTCTGAAAGTATTTGTACGGAGTGAAGCCATGTATGGAAGTGAAACATGGATGATAAATAGTTTGGACAAGAAGATAATAGCTTTTGAAATGTGGTGCCACAGAAGAATGCTGAAGATTAGATGGGTAGATCACATAACTAATGAGGAGGTATTGAATAGAATTGGAGAAAAGAGAAATTTGTGACACAACTTGACTAGAAGAAGGGATCAATTGGTAGGGCATATTCTGAGGCATCAAGGGATCACCAATTTAGTATTGGAGGGCAGCGTGGAGGGTAAAAATCGTAGAGGGAGACCAAGAGATGAATACACTAAACAGATTCAGAAGGCTGCAGGTTGCAGTAGGTACTGGGAGATGAGGATGCTTGCACAGGATGGAGTAGCATGGAGAGCTGCATCAAACCAGTCTCAGGACTGAAGACCACAACAACAACGACAACGGTTCTTGCATAATTTTAATCGTGTGTCTCGTGAGACAGAACGTTGTGAATGTTGCTTGTACTGCTCAGGCAGCCTGTAGTTGTTATTGTCCTTTAGTGTAACTATTCGCACTCTCGTTAAATGTGATTCTTTTTAAAACTGAGTCCTTGACAATGTCGGTTGTAAGGTCTTAATTTCACGACCTCCGCCGAGGACAACTGCTACGGGCCTAGCAGTCGAGCGGTAACACGAGTGTCCAGGAACCTGTTTCCAGGTGCATGCCGCATGTGAACAAACGAGTCTATCGCCAGGGAACGGCCAATAATTACGCTTCTCAAAACAACCTTGACGGCCTATATATAGAAGACGGAGCAACCAACAGGGCCGCTCTGCAGTGAGTGTAGCATGTGTATGCTGGTGGTTGCGTGTGGAGCGCTGGTATCGCTGGCTGCGGGAGCGCTGGCACTCGCTGCCTGGCTGTGGGCGACACGGCCGCAGACGTCGATCCCAGGACCTCCGACGCTGCCGCTGCTCGGAAACGCTACCTTGTTCTACAAACTGCCCGTGCTGCTGGACCGGCTCGGAGAGTTGCACCGTCGTTATGGAGACATCTTTAGGTGAGTCAGTGTCTGTACTCGAGTTACAGGAATTCACGAACGTCTATTACCAAAACAACTAGTCTTGCTTTTTATGCCCCAACACATTTCAGCTTCTTTGTGCCGCCATAGGTGGGTATTTTTATTTGGTCTGTGACTCACAAACTTGTTTTAGATAATACTTCGGCAGAGTTAGACCTTTGTTTTTCATTATTGTATTGCTTGCCATCTGCTAGAAAATGAAGTTTCTGTGAGGCTAGCTGGCGAGTCAGCAAACCGTTTTATCGAGAAACGTAATTTCGTTGCTCGAAAATATTTCGCGACTACGGTGCTTGCAGTTATTTTCGCGGCTTATGCGTGGGCGTGGCTCCATTTGAGCAACCCGGCCACTGGCCCGTGGTCCTCCGGGAGTAGCAGCCCACTGGCACCCGAGATTAACAAACGGAAGACTGATTTGTGTTCTGCCGTACGGCAGGTCGTGTCACTGGGGTTAGCTTCGTCAGAGAGGTCCACAGCATGGGCGTCTAGGGAAGTGATTCCAGTGGTGGTTTCCCGTTGGCTTCCACTGATGATGCTGAAATGATAATGAGGACAACGCAACACCCAGTCCCGGAGCGGAGAAAATCTCCGACCCAGCCGAGAATCGAACCCGGGCCCCTTGGCGTGAAAGACCGCCGGGCTAATCACTTTTTTTTTTAAACAGAAGAAAAAAGTGACAGAGGAGTAATCGAACCCGAAATCTCTGGCGTAATAGTCCGAGCCCAAAACATAAACTGCTTCTAGCATTTTTTTTTAATATATAAGATGATGACTTTATAAAATAAAATTTTTCTGGGAAACGTAAATAAGTGGACTTTTTTTTCCTTTTTTTTCCTTTTTTTACATAATAGTGAAAAAATAAAATAAAATATCCTGCTTCTGTCAGTACAAAACAATAACGGTCTACGATTCTCTTTGAGGCGCGTACCTCGCTAATCCCGTCATACCTCACGTTGGTGTTGGGTATGTCTTCACGTGTGTTTGTGGATCCTCTCCACTGTCCTGGTCCTTTCTTGTTCTGATACTTATAGACAATAATTACATTCTCCTACCCGGGACACCCCAACTGGGTGGGGGATCAAGCAAGGCACTCCCTAAAAAATTTGCGTAATATGTTAGATATCTCGGATGCCTCATAAGCTGCGAGTGATGTTCCTGTAGTAAGGCCCAAAAGTCAAGCACATTTATACTGCCGTCGCGGAAAAGATAACGCACAGTCAAACCTCGAATCCAAGTCACTGCGTTTGTCTTCGTTCGGGGTTAATATGTCCTATCTGGGAGAAGTAGTGTGCGTGGTTCTATTGTTTGCGGCCCCACCCGAAGGAGGAAGGCGATCATTTTTTTGACCAAACGCCATACGTCCGCTGAAGGACCGCATATCAGGCGATGCTCCTCAGTGTCTATAACACTGCACTGCGGACACAGTGGCTCGTCCGCTATATGAATAGTATGCAACCTGGAACGAGTCACGTATTTCCCATTTACCACCTGATACCATAGTGCGCGCGTTCCCGTATCAAGGTGTGGGTGGTGCACTGTACGCCATACCACTGACCACGTGTTGGCTGGCGGCGCTCTACGGCATTATTCGGCCGTCGTCGAGTCAAGATGTGATATATATCACGTGCCGTTGCCGTCCTGGTAGTCGGTAGTTCCATATCTACATAACTGTGTTCCACAAAGAAGGTTCGCATATGGGCAAGCGATGAACCACTCAGCTATCGGGGCGGACCTAGCAAACGGAGGAAACAGGGAATAATTACAACGGAACATTAGTAAAATCGCTCAGTCTAGAGGAGTACTGCTCTACGATAAAATAATCCGAGTTGGTTTTGCAAATCGTTCTAAAGTAGAGATATGCAAATCATTTACGTGCTTTAGCCTCGTGAAGTGAAATGAAATGATGGTATGGCATTTACTGACCGGGGTATACCCTTTGGGGTTCGGCCGCCGTATTGTAAGTCCTTTTAGTTGACGCCACTTCGGTGACTTGCGTGTCAGCGTTGATGAAGGACACACAACACCCAATCCCTTGCCGGCAATCGAACCCAGGGCTCATTTGCGTGGTAGACGTTAACGCTACCACTGCGCAATGGAGGCGGACAGCCTCGTGAAAGATCAATATGCATTACAACACGTACATCAATAAATTAGATCTGAAGAACGAAACGGACTAGACGCGAGTAAATATTGCTGTATTTTCTAGTATGATTTTTTTTAGTAATTTAATTGAAAGCTTTGTTGCTTTGGTAAAAAATAAAATTGGTTCTTTTTGTCGTGACAGAATAAATTACTATTAATCACACCAGATTTGTCGGAGAACAGCAGCAACATGTGTAATTGATCCAGATTTATATCTTGATCTGGTATGATTTTTTTTAGTAATTTAATTGAAAGCTTTGTTGCTTTGGTAAAAAATAAAATTGGTTCTTTTTGTCGTGACAGAATAAATTACTATTAATCACACCAGATTTGTCGGAGAACAGCAGCAACATGTGTAATTGATCCAGCTTTAAGAAATTCTGTTACCTTTTAGCGGAAAATTCGTGCGGTACTCTCCGACGTTAGAAAAGTCGTGGTGTTCCTTTCGGAGCAGGAGGCGGCTGTCTTTTCTCATTCGCGATATCGAAAATTACTAAAAAATTAACAGAAATTTTTTTTTCGGAGGAAGATCGCGCGGAGAAAACAGACGGAAGTTACATGAAAGAAACCTAAGGGACCAACTAATTGGATTTGTACGAACATATAAACGGAACTGAAAGAACTTGGAATAAATACTATAGTGATGTCGTCACGACAGCCTCCTGTTCCGACAGCACACACGCTGGATCATAAGCTGCATAAATCTTTTAAACAGAAAAGATTATCACAAGTATAATTAATGAAAATAAGGTTGAGAGATTTTCTTTGAAATTAAATAAACTTCAAGGCTTCAAGTATTATATTATGAAACGGAAACTTACATTAACATGGCCACCCATTGTGGCGGTGGAGCGAATTTTCATGATACACATTCTCGCTTGTTTGTGGCTACATATATTTTTAATCACTTAAACTCTTAAATTTACAATAAAATGATTATATCAGTATGGAGCACAATACTTTTGCGTCCGACTCGCAACACATTCACAGAAGAACAGCTAGAGAGCGGCGCGGCTCCCTGCAGAAGTAAAAATTGGCAATTGTTATTTGGAAACATAGGTGCATCGTTTTTTTACTGATCGATAGCACCGTATAACAGTTTATAGCTATCGTGATATTCTGCGCTTTTCAGGAGCGCGGCAAAGATATCTGGTTACAACATTCATTGGTATATGTTAAAAGTTCGCACATACTGACGCAATACAGAAAAAAAAACTTTTAAATGTTAAAAATCGCAGTGATAAAGGCTGTAATGTCACACGGCAATCGAACCCAGGGCTCAGTTGCGTGGTAGACGTTAACGCTACCACTGCGCTATGGAGGCGGACAGACTCGTGAAAAATCAGTATGCATTACGACACGTACATCAATAAATTAGATCTGAAGAACGAAACGGACTAGACGCGAGTAAATATTGCTGTATTTACGAAAATCAATCTGGAAAGATCTACACAATATACCAGGCATGAATGAAAGATAGAGAGGGAATCATCTAAAAGTTGCCCGAAAGGACTACGGAAGTGTAAATTCATGCTTATGTGCGGTTTTCACAGAATGGGTTGGTAATCAGCGGCTGTTATTGTTAGCCAGTAAACAGACTGCAATAACACTTACAAAATGCATTTTTACTCAAACATACGCTTTTTTTTAATGGAACAATGCCTATCGACATTAACAAACTAAAAGTAAGCTAATTAGAATTTCAGTGGTATTTGTTGCAAGATATCGTATTGTGCAAAGTTCGCACACCGACACTTGTTTGTGTCATTCAACGTGGGCAGGTGCTACGTACGATGTTGTTATGTTTCCTTACAGCGTGCTTGTGTGTTCCTTCAGTGCACTGCGACTTGCTAGCCAGTTATATGAACATGGTATCTGTTATTTCGAACATGGTGATCTTGCAGCTCTCGAAGAATGAAATTACAAGGATATCCAGACCTTTTGTTGCTTACAGCCGGGAAGAGTTGAAAATGCGTGCACCGACCGGGACTCGAACCTGGGATGTCCCGCTTACATGGCAGACACTCTATCCGTCTGAGCCACCGAGGACACAAAGGATATTGCGACTGCAGGGACTTATCTCTGGCACTCTCCCCGTGAGACCCACATTCCCAACTTACTGTCCAAAAGAACAGATACCATCTTCAGACGTGTCCGAAAGAACAGATACCATCTTCGGACATGTCCGAAAGAACAGATACCATCTTCATACAGATAAGGCTAACCGGCCAATGATCTTCTTCAGTGCGGATGCCGTCACATTGCCCGAACTCTTACGGGAGTCGGTAGATTGACTGCCTAGAGTAATGAATACAGTGGGCGGGCAGGGGCGCCACAATTGTGTGTGAACAGTAAGTTGGGAATGTGGGTTCCTACGGGGAGCGTGCCAGAGATAAGTCCCTGCAGTCGCACTATCGTCTGTGTCCTCGGTGGAGCCGGCCCGTGTGGTCGAGCGGTTCTAGACGCTACAGTCTGGAACCGCGCGATCGCTACGGTCGCAGGTTCGAATCCTGCCTCGGGCATGGAAGTGTGTGATGCCTTTAGGTTAGTTACGTTTAAGTAGTTCTAACTTCCAGGGGACTGATGACCTCAGAAGTTAAGTCTCATAGTGCTCAGAGCCATTTGAACCTATTGTGAATTTCACCTCGTTCCCTAGAATGTTGGGTACAGTTAGATCTTTGATGTGCGCGTACTCTTATTAAATTATGTTTTATAAATTCTTTGAAAATGCGTTAATATTTTTGTTTGTTGTTATTACCGCTAATTAAAGATTGTTATTTCAGTGAAATATTTGTATGTTGCGTAACATTGCTGCAATTGATAAAACAATAAAAACAATCTGGCAGCGCTATGCGAATTCTAAGACACATACGATCTAGATTTTACGAACACATTAAAACACAATCAATTAACGTTGATAATTATCCGTGGAAAGTGAAAATCAATATTCTTTTCAACGAATTAAAAACGCAAGCCAAAGAGTTGCAAAATAGACGTTTATTTAACTTTGACCATGGTTTCGACGGCTTTAAAACTCTCTTGTTAAGAAGATATTTTACCTATTAAGAAGAATACGACATTTTGTGTAGAACAAAGATACTAACATTACAATGAACAAAATTACAGGACATGTTTACTAAAAAAAAATAGTGAAGCATACTCACGTAGAATTACATTCTCTGCAGCTGATATGAGACTCGTTGTGTCTGTGTAGTACATGTGATCCACTTAATCACCATTTAAAACAGATTATACAAAAGTAGTAGCCGTCTAATGTTGAGCTTTGTCTTAAAACTTTTAAAACGTCACATACTTGACGCTCAATACAACATGTAGTATACCACTTCAAAGACTTGTATAAAATTGACATTTAAATAAAAAAAACATGGTATCGTACACTACAGAGCGCAAATATGTCACTTTCGGTGCTAGTGACATGCGCCGACTTGCTGAAGAGTGGAGGCATTAGCCTTAAGTCACCTCTGGTACATGGCGCTCCTGACTGTCCTATATGTACATAGGTGCAGCGAGCAGCCTGTCTAATTTCACTAGTACATATTACTAACAGAATTACAATACCAACTAGAAAAAACGAGGGAAAGGAGAAGGACGAAAAGTGTGTCATTAAAGTCATATCGTCTGTAAAGAGCCCGCCGGCTCAGGTAAATAGAGCAAAATCTTTACAGAATACGGAAACTGCGCGAGAAGCACTTGTGCTTGAACCCGCAACAGTGACAAACGTATCAAAGGGAAACTGCTTCAAGGAGTACTATCGCTGTATAAGCGGCCCAACACTAGATGTATCCAGTTGACCCGTGTCAAAATTGCAAACTGGAAAAAGAGAACGGTTGGAGTTGGGGGGGGGGGGGGGGGGGGAATGGTCGCACTGATGAAGCATGCTATATGAACAGATATACTAGTAAGGGGAGGTTATAAAATAAACAGCAAAATAATAAATGATGCCTCACTACTATATGGTTACAAGTGACGATATTACAGGATAAATAAAAATGGTTCAAATGGCTCTGAGCACTATGGGACTTAACTTTTGAGGTCATCTGTCCCCAAGAACTTGGAACTACTTAACCCTAACTAACCTAAGGACATCACACACATCCATGCCCGAGGCGGGATTCGAACCTGCGACCATAGCGGTCGCACGGTTCCAGACTTTAGCGCCTAGAACCGCTCGGCCACTCCATAATACACTTCTGGAAATGGAAAAAAGAACACATTGACACCGGTGTGTCAGACCCACCATACTTGCTCCGGACACTGCGAGAGGGCTGTACAAGCAATGATCACACGCACGGGACAGCGGACACACCAGGAACCGCGGTGTTGGCCGTCGAATGGCGCTAGCTGCGCAGCATTTGTGCACCGCCGCCGTCAGTGTCAGCCAGTTTGCCGTGGCATACGGAGCTCCATCGCAGTCTTTAACACTGGTAGCATGCCGCGACAGCGTGGACGTGAACCGTATGTGCAGTTGACGGACTTTGAGCGAGGGCGTATAGTGGGCATGCGGGAGGCCGGGCGGACGTACCGCCGAATTGCTCAACACGTGGGGCGTGAGGTCTCCACAGTACATCGATGTTGTCGCCAGTGGTCGGCGGAATGTGCAAGTGCCCGTCGACCTGGGACCGGACCGCAGCGACGCACGGATGCACGCCAAGACTGTAGGATCCTACGCAGTGCCGTAGGGGACCGCACCGCCACTTCCCAGCAAATTAGGGACACTGTCGCTTCTGGGGTATCGGCGAGGACCATTCGCAACCGTCTCCATGAAGCTGGGCTACGGTCCCGCACACTGTCAGGCCGTCTTCCGCTCACGCCCCAACATCGTGCAGCCCGCCTCTAGTGGTGTCGCGACAGGCGTGAATGGAGGGACGAATGGAGACGTGTCGTCTTCAGCGATGAGAGTCGCTTCTGCCTTGGTGCCAATGATGGTCGTATGCGTGTTTGGCGCCGTGCAGGTGAGCGCCACAATCAGGACTGCATACGACCGAGGCACACAGGGCCAACACCCGGCATCATGGTGTGGGGAGCGATCTCCTACACTGGCCGTACACCACTGGTGATCGTCGAGGGGACACTAAATAGTGCACGGTACATCCAAACCGTCATCGAACCCATCGTTCTACCATTCCTAGAAGGTGTAAGTCAACTACCCTGGCCAGCAAGATCTCCGGATCTGTCCCCCATTGAGCATGTTTGGGACTGGATGAAGCGTCGTCTCACGCGGTCTGCACGTCCAGCACGAACGCTGGTCCAACTGAGGCGCCAGGTGGAAATGGCATGGCAAGCCGTTCCACAGGACTACATCCAGCATCTCTACGATCGTCTCCATGGGAGAATAGCAGCCTGCATTGCTGCGAAAGGTGGATATACACTGTACTAGTGCCGACATTGTGCATGCTCTGTTGCCTGTGTCTATGTGCCTGTGGTTCTGTCAGTGTGATCATGTGATGTATCTGACCCCAGGAATGTGTCAATAAAGTTTCCCCTTCCTGGGACAATAAATTCACGGTGTTCTTATTTCAATTTCCAGGAGTGTAAATAAAACTCACTAAAAAAGGAGGAGGAATAGATCTAAGATGGTTCATTACTAAAGAGTTGAACAGTAACTTAGCTATGGATGACAAAGTACATTGTAAAATAAGAAGAGACGTATCCTCAGTGAACACGCAATTTTGAGGAAGAAGACGGTTTTAAAACTGTCGAAACCATGGTCAAGGTTTAATAAACCTGTATTTTGCAACTGGTTGACTGTTGAAGCTCCTGCATGCGCAGTTACTAAAGCACAGCCATATTCAAAATCTTTATATATGTTTTTGGCTGTCACTTTGCTTTTCAACATACTAGATCAAATATTATGTTCAGTTTTTGTAATGAAAGTCGTTCTCCTTTAGCCAGGGGCTAATTCAACACACAACCTTAAAATGGCTAGCAAAATCGTCATTAAACTGCCTGGTCCAGGTAACTAGCTTTGCTGGAAGAAAAATCGTTAAATAATCTCCGCTGATAGTAATGGGCCTGTGAAACAATAAGGCAAGTTTTAAACGTGCCGCATAACGGCGGCGGAGAGCAGCGCTCCAGCGGTGCTGTTTTCTTTCCGCTGCGAACAGTGCTGTAATTAAAAAAAATGGTTTAGCAGCATACGTAATAACGTCTCCGAAGACAATCACACATGCACACACACACACACACACACAGACACACACACACACACACACAGAGAGAGAGAGAGAGAGAGAGAGAGAGAGAGAGAGAGAGAGAGAGAGAGAACCTTTACACAGACAAATCGGTTGAAAACCGCAGACGAACTCTTATCTGTAAAGTGATATCGTTTATTTTTAAAATACATCATTATTTCTTTGTTTCTTAAACTATTATTTTTGTAACTGTTCGTATAAAACACTGTCTTCATGCATTGCATAGTCACACGAGTTTTTTCTCATAGTTTTTCTACGTCACACTTCACTTACAAAAAATATTATTATTATTACATATTGGTATAGCGATGCTATAGATAATTTTCTTCATTATTCTATACTTTCCCATCTGAAATGTACTGATCTTTTGAGGACAGCTGCCACGTAAATAAACCAGTGTATCTAAAAAATTAATTTTGTCGCGCGAAAATATTTCGCGACTACGTAGGTTGCAGTTAATTTCGTGGTGTATGCATGAGCGTAACTCCGCATCGGCAACCGGGCGCCTCCTAGAGTAATGGACCCCTGGCACCCGGAATAAGTCAATGGAAGAAACAAAGAATAATTGCAGTGGAAAAATTGGTAAAATCGATCAGCCACTGACGTATTTGTCTACGTTAAAATAATCGGGGCTGTTTTTGTAAATCGTTCAGAAATAGAGTATGCAAATCATTTACGTCCCTTAATCAGTGAAAGATCGGTCTACATTAGGGCTTGTAAATCAGTAAATTATACCAGTGGAACTAAAGGCACTAGACGCGAGCAAATATTACTATTCATCAAATAATTGTTTTAAAGCCGAAAACACTTTTAATGCCTAGACTGCAATTTCCCTATCACAACTACAGTTCGATAACTTGTTTCGGTTACTATCTACAACCATCCTCAGATCGTTCAAACTGTGAAAAAGCGGTGAATATGCATTTTAAAACACCATTAGCTGCAGTCATCCAGTAATACGCATTCGTAAACAGCAAGACAATAACAGTACGTAGTTTAAAAACATCAATCTGAGCAAGCCAGGTTGCAGACCATAATATCTCAGGACATGAGTAAAACTTGCATCAAAGGCTTGCAACAGTACAGCAGGTATTGTCGTGAGCACAATATGTGGAACGTTTCCAAAGATTGTCAGCCTGACAAGACACACCAGAACTTCTATACGTGTCAAATTAACTACTCTATCATGAATGCATGTTACTGCATGATTACAAATGGTTCAAATGGCTCTAAGTGTTATGGGACTTAATATATGAGGTCATCAGTCCCCTAGACTGAGAACTACTTAAACCTAACTAACCTAAGGACGTCACACACATCCGTGCCCGAGGCAGGATTCGAACCTGCAACCGTAGCAACACCGCGGTTCCGGACCGAAGCGCCTAAAATCACTCGGCGACAGCGGCCGGCCATGATGCTTTCCAATGCATATTCATCTCTTTTTCACATTTTGAAGGATCTGAAGATGGTCGCAGATAGTAAGCGAAACTAATCATCGTATTTTAATTGTGATGAGGAAACTGCGGTTTAGACATTAAAACTTATGATTTTATTTAGCAAACCACATTAAGACCACCGTCTCCTCCCTGACAATGTCAGGCTTCACTGAAATACTACTTGCGAAAATCTGATTGGAATATCTACATAATACGTTTGGTGTGATTGAAAAATACTACACTTTGCTTGAGAGAGACATAGACTACCTACTTTGAAAACAGTTGTACTAGAAATTTAATGCGTTTTGATTAAATACTCCTAAATCTCGAGTAGCAAATAGAATCAGAAAATCAAACAGAATAATTAGGAATGCACTTCGAGAATTACAGGGTTAAATCATATTACGGATTGAAGTGTAAAATTCTGAGCAAAATCATCAAAACCGGGAAACTGATTAGTAAAATCTATCGTCATTGAAGGAAACTGAGCCGCTGTTGCCTTTAGTGCGAACACAAAGCTGTGTTTTCATGAGAAAATAAATTAACTCAGCAAGAATATAATCAATATTTGGGAAATTGTAAAAAGTGAGGCATCAGGAAAATAATGATATTCTTAAGGCTAATTATTAACTGATCAACCATAGCCACAAAACTGAGGAGGAGGAGGGGGGAAATTATTGTTTAACGTCCCGTCGACAACGAGGTCATTAGAGACGGAGCGCAAGCTCGGGTGAGGGAAGGATGGGGAAGGAAATCGGCCGTGCCCTTTCAAAGGAACCATCCCGGCATTTGCCTGAGGCGATTTAGGGAAATCACGGAAAACCTAAATCAGGATGGCCGGAGACGGGATTGAACCGTCGTCCTCCCGAATGCGAGTCCAGTGTGCTAACCACTGCGCCACCTCGCTCGGTTATTATCGTAAGTAGCAGATAACAAGTGTCTGGATACTTGTTCAGTGGATAAATTACAGTTTCCAACCAAAACTTTCCAAAACAAATTTAACACATTTCAACTCAAAATTTCCGCATTTCTGGTTGTGCCCCCTGTTTCTTTCGTGTACTTTACCTTGCACGAACACGTTATTTCGTTTGTTTTGAGTTACGTCGATACTGTCGCGACGGCACTGCTGCCTTTGATGTTGAAGAGGGCCTCACAGTGTTATCCGCAGCAGTACACCCATCCACTCGTTGAGAATCTCCGATTTCCATGCTGTCGTTTTCGTGACGTCGGCTGATATGACACCCTTTCCAAGATGAAAGCCTCGTGCGCGTCTCCTCCCTCTATCTGCTTGAACGGATCTCATATTGTAATTATTGTTGTATTATCATTACGAGGTGCATTCAAGTTCTAAGGCCTCCGATTTTTTTTTTCAAATTAACTACTCACCCGAAATCGATGAAACTGGCGTTACTTCTCGACGTAATCGCCCTGCAGACGTACACATTTTTCACAACGCTGACGCCATGATTCCATGGCAGTGGCGAAGGCTTCTTTAGGAGTCTGTTTTGACCACTGGAAAATCGCTGAGGCAACAGCAGCACGGCTGGTGAATGTGCGGCCACGGAGAGTGTCTTTCATTGTTGGAAAAAGCCAAAAGTCACTAGGAGCCAGGTCAGGTGAGTAGAGAGCATGAGGAATCACTTCAAAGTTGTTATCACGAAGAAACTGTTGCGTACCGTCAGCTCGATGTGCGGGTGCGTTGTCTTGGTGAAACAGCACACACGCAGCCCTTCCCGGGCGTTTTTGTTGCAGTGCAGGAAGGAATTTGTTCTTCAAAACATTTTCGTAGGATGTACCTGCTACCGTAGTGCCCTTTGGAACGCAATGGGTAAGGATTACGCCGTCGCTGTCCCAGAACATGGACACGATCATTTTTTCAGCACTGGCGGTTACCCGAAATTTTTTTGGTGGCGGTGAATCTGTGTGCTTCCATTGAGCTGACTGGCGCTTTGTTTCTGGATTGAAAAATGGCATCCACATCTCATCCATTGTCACAACCGACGAAAAGAAAGTCCCAATTGTGCTGTCGTTGCGCGTCAACATTGCTTGGCAACATGCCACACGGGCAGCCGTGCGGTCGTCCGTCAGCATTCGTGGCACCCACCTGGATGACATTTTTCGCATTTTCAGGTCGTCATGCAGGATTGTGTGCACAGAACCCACAGAAATGCCAACTCTGGAGGCGATCTATTCAACAGTCATTCGGCAATCCCCCAAAACAATTCTCTCCACTTTCTTGTTGTGTCGTCAGACCGTCTTGTGCGAGCCCAAGGTTGTTTCAGTTTGTTGTCACACGATGTTCTGCCTTCATTAAACTGTCACACCCACAAACGCACTTTCGACACATCCATAACTCCATCACCACATGTCTCCTTCAACTGTCGATGAATTTCAATTGCTTTCACACCACGCAAATTCAGAAAACGAATGATTGCACGCTGTTCAAGTAAGGAAAACGTCGCAATTTTAAGTATTTAAAACAGTTCTCATTCTCGCCGCTGGCGGTAAAATTCCATCTGCCATACGGTGCTGCCATCTCTGGGACGTATTGACAATGAATGCAGCCTCATTTTAAAACAATGCGCATGTTTCTATCTCTTTCCAGTCCGGAGAAAAAAAATCGGAGGCCTTAGAACTTGAATGCACCTTGTATTATTATTTTGATGGTGGTTGTTGCTGCAATGATTACTGTTTTGGTTATTGTTATGGTTTCTGTTTTGATTTAGTTTTGATTATTATATTAAAATAGTTCCGACTTTCATTACTGTTATTGTGGTTGTAGTAACGGTTTTCATCGTCACGGAACAATACATCTGTGTCTCCTAACTTCTTTAAAAACGTTGCTTCATTACGGTCTCCAGTAACCATACCCCGGACACTTCACGGCAGTTTTCCATGCATTATGTCCAACATTCTCTTTTCAGTCAACTGTCCTTAGGTGTGATCGATCTTTTTGAACATGTGCTCGCAATTACTTTCTATAGACTAGTGTCCCTAATGGCTCCGTATAGCTTCCTATGTTCGTTCGGCAACCTGTAGTCATTCTCAGACCTTTGTAAAAACACGTCAAGCGTTTCGCAACCTAATGCGTAGAGAACAAAAATGAGCTCCGTATTTTCGCTTTAAACTCGCCCGCGATTCCTGTGACGTCATCTCTGTGCTCGTCGACTGAGTGTGCGCTTAAACTCGACTCTGGCGCTGCCCATTCGTCGCTTGAGTCTCTTGTCAGGTGCAAGTGAACTCGACTGGTTCAAAAGGGAGAGAGAGCCACGAGATCGCAAGTGTAGTCGTGGACTTGCCGCATTCCCGCTACATATGTAATTGCAGCATACCCGCTATGTACGCAATCTTTTTGAAAGACATTTCCGCTATTACGGTGTAAATTACTATTCATTTATTTCACACAACGATGATTTCAACAGGTTCGAATCCTGCCTCGGACATGAATGTGTGTGATGTCCTTAAGTTAGTTAGGTTTAAGTAGTTCTAAGTCTAGGGGACTGATGACCTCAGGTGTTAAGTCCCATAGTGCTTAGAACCATTCGATTTTTGATGATTTAAGCTTTACAGCCATTCTCAGGTGCAAGTTAAGATGTCATAATGTCCAGCCTGCTTAAATAACAGAAGCAAGTTATATAACAATGTAAAAGCTGATTGGTTAGCAGTGAATGTTATTCTGTTTGTACACACATTTACATAGATAAAACTTTTTCGCGATCACTGCAAATTTATTTTGATATTTATTCAGAGAATATCTAACAGTCGCGTTGATATATTCACACTTTTGAAGCGTTGACGAGTCTGTAATGACTGTGCCATAAAACTTATTACGAGGAAGAAGTGCAATATCTAAATATTGTTTAAGTATCAAAATAATTACAGGAATGAATTATAGGCTACACAATTCGCTATTAGCCAACAAAAGCAAGATGACATGTCCAAAAGAATACAGAAATATCACGCTTTTTTGTCGCAAGGATGTGCCCAGTTTTCGTCTGACGCAGCAATATACTCGTATGTTCCCTCATGGCGGAGATTGGGTAAACAAGAATATTACCATTTTGTTAGCATTGGATGAAATTTCTATATTTTACGGCTGGAACGTTGATTACGACGTGAAACTTATTCCAGCTATCACTGTTTCTCCAGTGAAACACATCTACAATTGTGTATTTTACATGAATAAATTTCATGTTAAACCCTCCAAAGTCTTGCAACACACAGCTCGTTAGTGGCCATCTGATCTCGACAATCAGTAATTTTTCCTTGCTACTTAACAGTGGAAAGTTTGTGTATTCACCTTCCATATCAACAGTAAGTCACGACAGGCTTACACTCCTGCATCCTTCAGTAACAGAGAACGATCGACGGGTATGAAGTGAGCGCAGAGCCACAGTTCTTAGACTCGTCATACTTATGGAGCTACAGCTGGAACGAAGGAAGCCCATTAGCACTGATGTAATAGTTACGTCTTGATTTCTGAAGAATGCAACCCTAACATCAGACTCTTATACGTTCCGTTTCTGACCTCTACTCTTAGCGGACCACCTGTCCAACTATTTCATTCTCGCGATTCTTATGCGACTCTCTTCTGGTAAATCTTTAGCAGTTAATGACGTACATTTATCCGTGTACACGACAGGATGGCCCCCGTCTTTAGGTTCAAATTTATCAATTTCATTATATGTTTTATTCTGACATGTACCTCCTACAAGACACACAGCACAGGATTTTTCGTACACAGCTGTTTTCAGTTTTTTTTATACTTCTAAGTGTGTACTGCTGTTTGTGTTCCGTGGTGTTGCCAAAATAACATTGCCACTAGTTGTTGTGTTGACAACATAACATTGCCACTAGTATGTCTTTGACTTATGCTCTTCTTTTATTGTATTTTAGTTAATTGCATGTGCATAGTTCTATTTAATTATGTTGCTGTGTATTTATATACTGTATAAGAGTAGTGAAGAACTGGTATTCCTTTTTTGCGGGAGTGGGGGTGGGAGGGAGAAGCCGTGCTCAGTAGACCCAAATGTATAGAAGTGTGATGGAGTGTAAGTTGGGGAACAAGGTGAGGAACAAGAACTGAAATGAAACTGGATGGGTGGGGGGTGGGTGTGTGGGAGAGGGTGATGGATCGAAAAGACCCCTTTTTCATGTAATTTCCTCAGTTATTTGATATAGTGTCTGGTTTCCAATAGTTTTTTTGGTCATTGGGCAACTATTTATTTTGTGTTAATGCTTTGTGTATGTGGAAATTTACTTGGAAAGGGAAGCAGTATGTGTTTTTACTGATTCTTACGATGTTCACATCTTTTTCAATATTGCTTGGTCTATGGTATCCTCGTTGTAGATGATCTGCAAATGTTGAATCGTTCCTACTGTATTTAAATTCTCTGATGTGTTCTTTGTATCTTGTGTCAAATGTTCTCCCTGTCATTCCTGTGTATATTTTTTCACAATCTCTGCAACTGAGCTGATAGACGCCAAATTGTCGGTATCTGTCTGGTTCTGATTTCAGATTTGGGATGTGCTTTTGTAGTGAATTGTTTGTTTTGTAAGCAATATTTGTGCCTTATTTTTTTGGGTTAGCCACCTATTTTATGTGAGGATTTGTTGTGGTTGGTTACTGTATGTCAACACTTTCTAGTAGTGAATGTTGTATACATTGTGTAGTTTGGTTAGGCTTTTTTCATTTGTTTATGTCTTTATTTTTCGGTTTATCTTGTCTACCATTGTTTCTCAGCATCCACTTTTAATCCTACTTGTTTTATAATAGGTAGCTCTTTCTGGTAATCATTGTTTAGGGGGATCCTGTTCAGTCTGTTTAATATGTATCCAACTGCAGTCTGTTTGTGGCTGTGGGGGTGGTTCAAGCTTACATTTAAGGTAGCGTCACTTGTTGTGGATTTTCTGTGTATCTGGAATGTATGTTTGTTATTGTCTTTTCTTATGGTTATGTCTAGAAAGCTGAGTGAGTTTTCTTGTTCTTCTTGTGTTGTGAACTTTATGCTTTTGTGTACATTATGTATGCCTTTGTAGTGATGCTGTATTCTGTTTTTAGGTTCATCTACCATGCATATTTCGTCACCTATGCACATGTATCAGTGGATGATGATGTTCTAACTTTCTTTGTTATTATGTCTTCAAATATCAATTTTTCTATGTGATTCATGAAACTTTTGTCTAGTGTTCCTGAAATAGGTGAGCCCATGGGTAAATTAATTTTTCTATATGCTTCATGAGAATGTTGGTTAATGTTCCTTAAGAAGGTGAACCCCTGGGTAAATTTTATTGTATTTATCTTATATTTTCTATTTTTTCATTATTTTTATGTTTTTAATAATTCCAAGGGGGAGGCTCACTCACCCTGAGATTCAATAATTAGTAATCAATATATTCTTCTCTTCAAGTAAAGTAATAAGGTAAGGTAAAAATTTTAATGGATTTCACCACCAGATGCATTCACACTAAAAATTCTTTTTCATGAAATTCATTTTTGCTATTTTTCATTTTCATCAATCCATTGATCTCAATTTGATCTGTCGATCTACAAAAAAAAATTCAAAATCAAAATTTGTTATTAGTTTCAAACATCTGCCTGGTAAAATAATCTTAATCTTGTTAATAAGCCTTATTCTAATTTTCTTACCATATTAAAATATTCACAGCCAGTAACATCATACAAAACATTTACCTGTAGATCATTTAATTTTTTAAAGAAATTAGAGTTCCTTGTGTTATTGAGCTTCTTGAGTAGGGCCTTCATTTACATAGTAAAAATGTTCATTAATCAAATTTAAATGTAGTTTGAATATTTACTACACTAAACACACTGTTTCCTGCAAAACTCCCACCTCATGTGGATAAAACCTGGGCTACTCTACTCAGGATATTTCAGAAATGCCCAATATTTAAGCAGGATTCAAGCCATGGAATGCCACTAGCAAACATTTCATGATCCAAAACAGTCATCAAGCTAATCATGCAAGGCAGTCTAAACTGCTTTTATTTTATATTTCAAGTAGTGTGAGCATTCAGTGTTTTCTAGTGACAGCTAATTAACCTTTGGGCTATATTTTATTTACTCTTTTACATTCAGCTACATATCTGGAGTTTCATTCAGTTGATTTCCGATGTCTGCTAAAGACAAGATCTCTGTGACAGCTGAAGACCAATAAAATATTAGAAATATGCATAAAGAACTCTGCCTAAAAATTCTCAGTTAATATTTTGTGTTGTGCATCATACACCAAATTTTTCTTTCCATGCATAATAATATTTGCTAGGGCATCTGCAGGAATTTTATCATTAAGTGTTGCACACTGTTTCATTGTCATCATGTGACTTGTTACAATACTTTTTCTATGGGTCATATTTATGACATAAATTGGATAATTCGTTATGAAGTTACATGAATTTATATCAACATCACCTTACACTTGTGTAACTCCTTCAAAATTCAGAAAAGAATTGTAACCTCTTAAATAATTATTTGGTTCATCTAAGTTCGAAATTTCTTGTGGAAAAATCCATTTCTTCCATTCTTCTGGTAAAATGCATGTAGCTTAACATGATCAAATAATGATGATTAAGACAACTAATTATTTTTTCGTTTTCTCTGATATGTAATGAACATTCTGCTGAGATACAGAAATTCGTAATACTCAACTCAAAATTCTTCTTACCACTGAATGCACGAATTATGAGCTTTGTAGTTCATGAAAAGGTATTAGAATTTTGGGATTGTTGAAAATACATTCTTGTTGTTCAGGCTCACAATCAAGTTCATATTTAACTATAGGTACATACATTTCCACAGATACTTTAATGGTTCTACCTTCATTTTGAAGAGTGTCTTTTATTTCAGTTCAAGCACCATTTCGATCTGCCCATCTAAGAACAGCATATACAGCACATGACGAACATGTAAAGATTACAGGAAGATCACCCTAAAAAATTAACTCTTTATAATCTTTGAAAAATCCACCAAGTATCCTTTGTGGATAAAGCACTTCTCTTGCTCTTTATTTTTCTATTGTTGAGTATATGAGCTTCCATACTTATTTTATCAGAAAATGGTGCAATGAAATTCAATAGAGTCGACTAAATAGAAAGATGTTCAGTTCTAGATAAAACATTTTTTATGGTTAAATTAGCAAATAGCTTTGACAAATAATTATCGATTAATTTTGTATTGGACTTTCTATCACATGTTTGGTAATCTGATCGATCAGCTTTAACAATCCTGCAGCTCATGTACAATGGAGCAGAATTAGGATAAACCCAACCATCATCAATATGGATGTTAATCTCAGTATTCTTGTTAGGAACATTTAGGTTATATTTACCTTCACATTCACAGGAAATGAATAAAACTGGTAGCTCTCACTGTTGTTCATTTATTAAGGGTAATTTTATTAAGTAAGTTCTAAATCAACTGTCACACAAGCACAATTGATGCCAGTTGCCTTATCATTTTCATCAGTTATGGTTATTCCTAAAACCTGATCAGTATAAAAAACTGGAATAAGTACAGCACAATGTGCTCATCAATTAGTGAACCACCAAATCCAGCATCAGGTTTGAATTAAGTGAAAGTGACCAGTATGTTTCACAAAGATTGCACCAACTAGATTATAATTAAGTTGATTAATACAAATAGAATAATTTTAGAAATATCATTAGTAACAGTCATTTCATTAGCTAAAGTAGCTAGACCATTAAATCCAAGCACACTTCCAACATTATTATTTATATCCATATACAGTTTAAGATACCTTTTGATAATAACGCTATTTAAAAATTAATCTGCCATGCTGTGAGAAATGGTCTTCTTTGAAAGACTAAATTTTTCTAAGCTTTCCAAAGTGTTTTGAGCAACAAGAATTTGTATTGTATCTCCATTACAATATACTCTGAAGCTCCAAAGAAATTGGTAAAGGCACTCACATTCAAATACAGAGATATGTGAACAGACAGAATATGGCGTTGTGGTCAGCAACGCCTGTATAAGATAACAGTGCCTGGCGCAGTTGTTAATTTGGTTACTGTAGCTACAATGGCAGGTTTTAAAGATTTAAGAGAGTTTGAACGTCGTGCTGCAGTCAGCACATAAGCAATAGGACACAGCATTTCCGAGGTAGTGATGAAATGGGGATTTCACTGTACAACTATTTCAGGAATCCGGTAAAACATCAAACCCCCGACATCGCTGCGGCTGGAAAAATATACTGCATGAACGGGACTGATGACGACTGAAGAGAATCATTCAACATGACAGAAGTGCAACACTTCCGCGAATTGCTGTAGATTTCGGTGCTTGGCCATAAATAAGTGACAGTGTGCGCAACATTCGTTGAAACATCATCAGTGTGGGCATACAGAGCTGCAGGCCCACTTGTGTACCCTTGATCACTGCACGACATAAAGCTTTACACCTCACCTGGTCCCATCAACATTGACTTTGGACTATTTCTGACTAGAAACATGTTTTTTGGTCGGACGAGTCTTGCTTCAAATTGTACTGAGCAGATGGATGTGTATGGACATGGAGACAACCTCATGAATCCTTGGACCCTGTATGTCAGCTGGGGACTGTTCAAGGTGGTGGAGGCTCAGTAATTATGTGGGCACATGCAGTTGGAGTGATATTGGACCCCTGATACACCTAGATACGACTCTGACAGGTGACATATACGTAAGCATTCTGTCCGATCACCTGCACCCATTCATGTCCATTGTGTATTCCGACTGACTTGGGCAATTCGAGCAGGACAATGCGTCACCCAACACGTACAGAATTGCTGCTGAGTGGCTCCAGGAGCACCCATCTAAGATTAAACACTTCCGCTGGCCACCAGACGCCCCAGACATGAACATTATGGAGCATATCTGGGATGCCTTGCAATGAGAAGTTCAGAAGAGATCTCTGTCCCCTTATACTCTTACAGGGTTATGGACAGCCCTGCCGGATCCATGATGTCAGTTCCGCCAGCACTACTTCAGACATTAGTCGAATATATTCCATGTCGTTTTGGGACACTTCTGAATGCTTGTGGGGTCCTACATGATATTAGGCACGTAAACCAGTTTTTTTGGCTCTTCAGTGTAGCGTATTATTTTTTGACCCAATATTTGAGTTAAAATGCTCTATAGAGAGCGTGTAGTGGAATATTGATAAACCTGTCCCATATAGGTACAGTAATTTTTTTTCTCAGAACAAACCACTCAGTTGAAATAGGCGACTTAATTTATTGTAATATTGTTAATTAAGTGAAAACTGATTGGGGGCCAACAATAAGAATTCCAGAGAAGAAATGAAAAAATAAGCATGGTAATCTCTTACCTAATTATATTCATTGTGCAATAACAGGGCCAAATGGATGCAGAAATGCAAAACTAATGGTTAATAATTATATTCTAGCTCCAGGTTGGCTTGGCTGAAATAAAATCAATCACCTGCATGTATACTCTAAAATTTAAATCAACCATAATATCCAGATTTCATAAAAATGTCTTGAAAAGTGGAAGACAAACATAATGACAAGATTACTACTTTTATTGAAAACAATGACGGAATCATATCACTGGCTCAGTGCCAAGATATTTCGCTTGTAGTATGTGAGGTAACAGGCGCGTTGTCACGCCCTGGAAATATTCTATGTTCGGAGCTGGTGCGGTCGCGCAGGACGCTCGCCAACGCTGCAGCTCGTTAGCAACCGCGTGATGCCACATAATAGCTGGACCAGGAAATGCCGAACACTAGCTGGGGTCCAGCAGTGGCATGGCTGGGACTTCCTTGGTGACGAGGATGGTGCTTTGTATCGATGAATGAGATTTCTATGCCAGGAGTGCCAAAGATGGCAGGCTTTGTGAAACTTTAATGGCAGATATTTGACAGTACGTATAGAAATAAATAGTAGACAGATGAATCGTGATACCTCAAAAAGAAACATGGACATTACTATCATTTGCACAACGATTCTGATGGTGTAATCATATTCTCAATATCTTTATTAATTTACAGTTTAGTATCTGACGGTAAATTATACAAGTAACACCCAGCAACGAATTTCCAAAATCTAAACGGTTCTTCATATTTTGTCAATCCACAAGTCTTTAGAAAGCTATTAGCGTAAACCTAAATTGGTATGAATTACAGGCATGTAACTTGAATAGTACATGAATTGAAGGATGTCAAAGTGGCTGATTACTATTGATTGCGTCAGGCCATAAGTACTCCACAGTTGTAAAAATGGTAGCAGCTTGCTTATAAATATACTTTTTCATCTATGTCTTTGTTTATATCCGATATACACCACTCATGAAGAAATTGGTTAAATATTTACTTTGTTTTAGAAAGCACATACACATTAGGCTTTTGGCCTACCTTTTGTTCTGTTCCTTTGTTATATGTTTGTTTAATTTGTTTATGTATCTAATAATGCGCGTTAGAGCATGTTTATAATCCAGCCGTAGGAAAATTTTATTTAATTTCAAGTTATTTAAATGTAACTCCTGTATTTCGTACGTATTTAATTCGCAGGAGAGCTTCTGTAAAGTTTGGAAGGTAGGAGACGAGATACTGGCAGAAGTAAAGCTGTGAGGACCGGGCATGAGTCGTGCTTCGGTAGCTCAGATGGTAGAGCACTTGCCCGCGAAAGGCAAAGGTCCAGAGTTCGAGTCTCGGTAGGGCACACAGTTTTAATCTGCCAGGAAGTTTCTTAATCTGCCAGGAAGTTTCGTATTTAAATATGTTTGTGAGTATACATTGATATGGAGACATGCAGGGACTGCTCTAGCTAATCACAGCGCTTGGTACTACGAGAGACGTATGGAGATTCGGGTGTGAGTGCTGAACAGTGCGGCATGGAACATGGGAGTGAAGTGGTGAAAGCGACAGCACGATGGACGCAGGGTCGGCGGAAAGACTTGGACTATGGAGCAGTTTGCACGTGGTTGCCGAGGATAGAAATATTTTGGAGTGCCGACCTGTGCTGTTGTGTGATTTCCATGGCTTCTGAAGTGAAGACATAGTATGAATTTAGAAGTGAATATCTCACGAGGTTAGTTGTCGTTCATAACTAATTAAGTGCAGTAGGAATCTATTGTTTCCCTGATATTCAACTTATATTTTATTTAATTGGTGGACCATTGGCACCAGTAAGTGTTTTGCAGAAATATAATGCATTCTCAAAAGTACTTCTACTATCGTACTCGTCATTTAAAGTCATTAAGATAGTACCTGCAGATTTTATTTAATTGCAGTCTTTGATTTATAAACTTATATGTTACATTCATATTTCGCAATTGCTGAGTGATAGAAACCTTCAACCATACGATTCATGTGTGTATTCTTATCATATACTGTAGACTCAGCAGTATTTGGCCTGTAACGCGGCAACTACGTATCCCAGCCCCAAGACAACGAAACCAGTCAATACTTTTAATATCGCAACTCTGAGTCAGAGGATGCATAGCCATTTTGGAAAGCCCACAATTATTAAATGATTTTACTCTCTAAAATCGCGATGTAGCCAGAGAATAATTTACTAGAGGCATACATAAAGGGACAGATTGTTTTATTTACCTCAGATATACTCAGAAATACCAAAACAATTAATGAGAGATATTACGAATATTTTAAATATATTTAGACAGGGTGACACAAATTAAAATATTATTTACCATGATTTTGTCAGTGGTGATTCAAAGCTTGATGATTTTTGTAGTAAATTCCCGAATAAGGATTGGTTTGCATTTTTTATGATAGATATGACTATAAAACCTAATGAACTAAAGTGTAGATGTGAATTTAAAGATTTTTTACAACATCCAAATTTTACATGTAAAAATACTTTATTAATGTCTTTTTCATGTTTAGTAAATCTATTCAAAATATAACCCAGAAGGTGTTAAAAAACTAAACAAAATAGAAAAAAATTGAAGAACTGAATGAAGGATTCAGTTTTTGGGACCAACAACCAAGAAAAGTATATGAAAATAAAACAAGAAATTTAAGTACTAGGTGAAAATGTTTTGAAAGCTATTGAAGGAAATGAAGAAGATGAAAAACAAATCATTCCATATTTCACAACCTCATATCACTCCTCTTCCAGAAGGTTTTTGAGACTCTCCACAAAGAAAACAATATGGTAGTCCATATGGTAATTATATATTGTGTGAATAAGAAATACAGACTACATGAATAAATGTAAGGAAGAGAAAACAAATAAAAAAATTGAAGTCTAAAGAACAGTACAATAGATTAAAAATACTGAAAAATAAATGTTAAATAAATACTAAAAAATAAATATAAGTGAAAGACTGTTGAAGTATATAAATCATATTGAATATAAAGTTTTTGAGAGCTGTTAGTTACTTTAAATTTGATAGTTCTTTTTCAGCTGCATTCAGTGAATGTAAATTAAAAATTCATGAGAAAGAATATGAAGGTACAGATAGTAAAGAAACGAATTACTGCGGATTTAAACACAAAATTTGATGCTGTTGATTTATCGAATTATCTAGCTATTTTTACCGTTCAAAAGCATTATAGTCTGATAAAATAATATCAAGTAAATGTAAAATATACGGAAGTTTGATAAAAGAAGTTGTTGATGTTATATCACAAAATTGAAAGCAGACTTAGACTCAAGCTTTGATAAGAAAACAGGTGAAGGCCCAAAATAGTACAGAAGAACCAGTTGAATATGCATAGATGAATCGTGTGTGTGAATTAATCGATAGATTAGCAGCAATTCATAGAGAAGAAATTGCTGGAAATAAAAATTGTCATAATGAAAAAGTAGAAATAACACAGATGTTAATGAATAAATTTATTGAATTTATTATCAACACTCTAAAAGGAATTCCTTATTTGATCTGAGTCTCAACAATCTCCCTCACACATCATTGAAGAGTGAAACGTATGGAAAAGGCTTAGTAAACACATTAAGCAATAAACTTTCATTCGAAATGCATTACCAGATAAAGATTTTCTGGGTGTGGAATCAAACTTTATGAATGGTAAGCTAGAGGCGATCGAGAATATATCTGTTAGATGAAGCCTGTAAACAACTGGTCATTGCATACAGATGTAACAAAGCTTCAGACATGAAGCAGATAAACAACTTCAGCTAGCAGCAAAACAAAAAACGTAAGTTTGTATGTTGTGGATGCATAATTTGGTGAAAAATTACCAACACCTGCATTCAGAGGAATAATGTACAGAAAAAGATAATTAGGAATGGGTATTGAATTTGCTGAAAACAGATGGGGACTACAAAAATGTTGGTAGCACCATTTCAGTACTACATAAAAATATTTATCTGAATTTTATCCTGATGATGAAGATACATTTTCATCTATAGACTAGTTGACTGAAAGGAATCCGAATTATTTATTCGATATAAATGTAGAAGAAATGTGTAATTATTATGAATACTTTTTTAAAAAACCAGACTACCATTATTTAATATTTAGATTTTAATTAACAACTCTTAAAACGTTTTGTTGCTTCATTCCACATCATGTTCTTCTTATTTCCAAAAATTGAATATCATTTGATTTATTTATAAATATTTGCAGATTGTCAAGAATTCTATAGACTTCAAAACCATTTACTTCAGTATCCATAAAAGACATTACAAGACTTTTCTACAGAAAAATCACGTTAATTTTGAAGTAATACAAAATTACACCAATGTACTAAATGACCACCCTTTTTAAAGATGAATTTTCATCCTAGAGCAAAAATAATTTAATTCAGGAAACTTCGCTGAAGTCATCTGTTGTTACTTTTAAGTAATCTATAATGATAATGAATAATCAAAATAGAAAAATTGTTGGAAAATATAATATAACTCTTGAGAAAATCTTGGTAGATTATCTGAATTATACAGCATCCATTGTAAAAATTATTGATCAGTAAGCAACATAATTAGAATAGAACTAAAAATACAAGGAAAACAAAAACAGCTAGAAGAAGACAAATTCAAGAGTAAAAGACTAAGTTAGGTGAATTACAATACATCTAAAATAAAACTGAATGATGTAATAAGTTAATGTTGTTCTAATCACATTCATTTTATCAGAATATTCTTTGTAGACTTCAGAAATAATTGGGGCAGTTCATCTCTAGATGAATCATCTAACGCTGTTTTATCACTTACCTTGTTGTTTGCTTACCAGTAACCTCTTGAATGATGACAACAGGCTGAATAGATTCTGCTGATGTTAGTACGTATATTGTCTTTTAAGTTATTTTTAGTTTCATCATTCTTTCGATCGTATTTGTTTAGTATCGAATTATTTTCATTTTCTACAAAACCATCTAGATAATTATTTTTGTTGAGAAATTTATTGTTGTATAGTTCTTTGTTTTCCAATGTCCTGAAGTCCTTAAAAGCAGATTTAAACTTATATTCAATCACTTTGTAGCTGATGCAGTCTTTGATGAGCACATAATGTAATTTCCCATCTGGGTGCTCTTTTGTGCTCCATGTAGGTAATTTAAATTTGCTTAACTTGTGGTTGCACCAGCTTTAAGGAAACGATCGTTTGGTGGTGTTTCAGTGGTGATGCCATAGATTACATCATTAAGTTCTATTTTAGATGTATTGTAATTCACCTAACTTAGTCTTTTACTCTTGAATTTGTCTTCTTCTAGCTGTTTTTGTTTTCCTTCTATTTTTAGTTTTAGTCTAATTATGTTGCTTACTGATCAATAATTTTTACAATGGATGCTGTATAATTCAGATAATCTACCAAGATTTTCTCAAGAGTTATATGATATTTTCCAACAATTTTTCTATTTTGATTATTCATTACCATTATAGATTTCTTAAAAATAACAACAGATGACTTCAGCGAAGTTTCCCGAATTAAATTATTTTTGCTCTAGGATGAAAATTCATCTTTAAAAAATGGTGGTCATTTAGTACATCGGTGTAATTTTGTATTACTTCAAAATTAATGTGATTTTTCTGTAGAAAAGTCGTGTAATGTCTTTTATGGATACTGAAGTAAATGCTTTTGAAGTCTATAGAATTCTTGACAATCTTAAAATATTTATAAATAAAAAACAAAATATCGTTCATGATCAACACATCTTTTTGCTCAAACAATGGAACCGAAATATCGTTGAGCTAAGTTCATAAATTTAGATGATAGTTGTTATTGTTAATGAAATTAAATATACTGACTCAGTCTGAGAACTGTGTCAGCAATTGCTTCATCATAAGTGCTTATGAATAGAGAGCAACATTAGATAAACTTGGAATTAATGCCATTTATGAAGAAACATAATGTAATAGAAAAATATTTTGAATGTATTTATATTATAATGCAAGTGGATCATTGTGATTTATTTCTATATATCTAAGGTTATAATTGTTTAGAGATTTAAGATAATTTGACTTGCTTTTGTTAGTTTTTCAGGTCCTACTGTGGTAGGGCCTGTGTAATTGACAATAATATTTTATTTAAATAGAATTAACATTATAATTATTTAAACTCTGAACTAAATTACTGTTGCCTACTGAATAATTTTCATGTGCTGACATTATATATTCTGAAATACCATAATGAATAAAATATAAAAATTATCATTTGTAAACAATACACTTTTCTACAGAAAATTATTGTAATGTCTTCATTGGTCACTAGAGTCAAAGTTTTTGCACATTGTCAAATCTTTGACATCACGGAAATCTTCAAAAAATATTTTCTTATTAAAAAAGAAGTCTTATAAGTGGAGAATCTCAACCTCCTAAAAGCTAGAGATAAGATATAGAGGATATTCTAAAGTGAGAATACAACAGTTTATTGATGTCATCAAAAATAGTATCAGTTAAGTAATGAGTTCACTATTAAAGCTAACGAAAAGGAAGCACGAATTAAAGGATACTCTAAACTACAAAAGGAGCAACTTATTACATTGATTAATCATAATTTTAAAAATTTGTTTTTTGGAGAATTATATAATTGTAATTCACAACTGAAGCATGTAGAAATAACGTTTTTGATTATATTAAAAAGAATAATTTATTTAATAAAGGTGAATGGAAGTTTATATCAATTTATCCTAAATTGTCTCATTATTTTATAAGAGAACTTCAAGACAAATTAGATTGGTTCACAGTTAACATTGCAACTTAACCAAAAGAGAACTCAACTTTAAGAGAACTGAAAGCTAAAATTGATATGATGACATATCAAATAAACAAAATATATGTGTAGATTTTGAAACTAAAATAAATTTGGATGCAGTACTACTAACACAAAATTTATCTGAAGATTTTATGAGACAATTTCAGATTAGAGTAGATTGAAAAATATGTAATTTAAACCAAACTTGTCTGATGATTTTGGTAGAGAATTTCAAGACAAATTATAATAATAATATATAAATAATTAAATGATATATCGAGTGAGCAAAAATCATCAGATTTTTATGAGAGCCTTCAAGACAGAAGAAATTGAAATACTGTTGCCGTGACACAAAATTTATGTGAAGATTTTATGAGAGAGTTTCGAGACAAGTTAAGCTGGGATGATGTATCAAGTGATCAAGCATTGTCAAAGGTTCTTTATAATAGAATTTAAAGGAAAAGTTGATCGAAGTACCAATATTGGGTGTCATAATTTATTTGAATCTTTGAAACAAAAAATAATAAAGCTTTATGAAACAATAGAGTAGTCTGAAGGCAGTGACTGCTTCATATGTTCAATCAATCAGAATTATCAGTTTGTGAAAACTAAATGTAATCATATGTTTTATAAACAATATGTTAATAAATGGTTAACAGGTCATTCTTCTTGTCCAGTGAGTAGAAATGTTGTTGAAAGAATATAATCCTCAAAATAAATTTTTATATGAACTCAATCTGCTGAAGACTGATTATATCATTAATCAATTGTTCTTGTGTATAGCCATCCAAACCATTTAAATAGTTATGAGAATAGTATTCAAAATTTTTTCGTTGTGCCCTAATGACATATTAATTACACTTAAAGTTTTCATGAATTAGTCTTAAAAGAACCAAAGATTGTCTCATATTAGGTTGTTCATTTTGTTGTACTAAATGTGGTAACAATCTGCATACTTTTCTGTTTCTTTGCTGTATTATTCCTGAAGCCTTATCAGTTATGCCATTTCGATTTTGTATGTGATATCTAGATTTTTATTTATTTTTTCCTAGTGACTTATTTGACTTGGTACATTCCTTTCACTTCATTTTTATCGCATATCCTCCATGTTTTCAAGTACAAGCTAACATGTGTTCATAAGCCTAATCTTTGAAACTTTCTTCAATAGGTATCTTGGGACTTATAACTAAAGAATAAATACCAGGGTCAATTAGAAATTTTGTATGGGTATAAACGTCTCAGACTGCACGATTTTGGTTCTTCTGAAATTTTAATAACGTTTACGATATTGTTGTTTCATATCGTCATTAATTGCTATCCAAGGGAATTCACCTCCTAAAATATCAGAGACTTGTTTTCCTTAAGGGTACAGGGTACTTATAAATGGTGGAAAAATCGGAATTTTTTATAACTTTATTAAATTCTATAGTCTTTCCTGATTACATTGATACATACATTACAGGGTTAAAATGAAAAATGACCAATATATATCAAATTTTAAAGTTATGGTCATGTACGCCACCATGCCCCCTTTATTTCTGTTACAGAAACAAGAATTATTTAGAGAAGAGCTGTTAACTTCCCATTTCCAGCTGTTATACATATGATACATTGTATATGTTGGTAACAGCACAGCTTTCTAGTGTCTGTAAATGATTATCTTTGCTAATAATTACTTTTGTTTCACTGCAGCAGTTTATTCATGTGTTACTGAATGATTGTCGCCAAAGTGCTACATATATTTGTGGAAATACATATCCTTTAGTGTGCAATAAATACCAACTACATCACGAATCAACAAATACAATAAAAGGAAATTCCATGGTAACCAGTTCACAAGCAATGCAAGCCACAGTGTTGAAAATAACCTATGTGTCAGTTCTACAGGGCAGAAATTCCACATGGGACACCTCCTGGTGATTCAAATTTTTGTTTAACAATAATGCTGTTTGTTGTTGTTGTTGTTGTGTAGGTAAAAGAAGTGGTGAAATGTAAACAAAGTGATGGTGCAGGCTGTCTGGAAGTAACTGAACAACAAAGTAGCAGTAAGGGCTTAGTGTCAAAATTAGTTGTTCTGTGTAGATCCTGTAATAAATCTACCTTGATTGATATGATGTGAATTTGGAGTTAGTGTATGCAATGCATACAATAGGAAAAGGAAAAAAATGCTGTTCAAACAGTTTGTGGTTTGATGGTCCTTCCTCCTCCTCCTAGTAGGTTTAGCAATCACATAAAAATACTTTTAGGTGCCTTGACGGAATGTTCCACAGACCACTGCTGAAGGCAGTACACACCACCATTATGCTGTGCCCAACATGTGCACCAGTCTGTCGATACAGCCATCAAGCTTCCCACAGACCCAAAATGCGACCTCATTATAATGACTTAAGGTGTTCAACAGGAGTATTTACTCTTCTGTGGAACGTGGTAGTACCCTATCATGAATGTTGGATACACTGTAGGTCTCCCTCCTAAGCACAGTTACTGTCTATAGAGTGAAAACAGATGACACCAAGGCAGGCTGCTGATCGGTATCTGGTCGCTGATGACCATGACAAACTAACCACTAACACTACAACGCAACAGAATGCTGATACTATACTCTAATACTAACTAGCTATTAAAATTTTATGACGTCTTGAGAAGTATGATGTAATAAGTTTTGTAATTGCATATAAAATCCTTGTCTGGTGTAAGAGGAGTCCTGAAGACATTAATCTGACCAGTTTAGATCAATAAATAAAACATAACAACAAATGAAATATACAGGCACTAACATATACATAGAAATAGTTATGTAATATACGTACTGTCTCTACTATAAAGAACCATATCTAGCAGTGCCAACCTTCTATGGAGAGGCACTGTGAGCTGAATCAGTAAGTGATCTAAGAGCATAGAGAACAGATAGCTCGTGAGTCACTTAGCGATCCACTCCCTGTAAGTGCTGGTGAGTGCTGACTTGTTGGGAGATAAATGATTGCAGGGCCATTTTGCGATCTGCGGTGAGTGGGGGTGAGCAGTGAGTCATTGGGTGGGATGTGACCCTTAGTTGCTTTGGGATTTTCTCCATGCCAAGCAGTGCGAAGCAGTGACTGTTCAGATGGAAGTGACTCTGACTCACTTTCTGATCCACCCTATGTGACAGTGGGGAGCAGTGAGCTCTTGGGAGGGAAGTGACTCCTTAGTTGCTTTACAATGCACTCTCTGTGAGTGATGGGAAGCTGTTACCTGTTGGGATGGAAGTGACTACTGAGTCACTTGACGATGCAGTCTGTGTGAGCTGTGGGGAGCAGTGAGCAATTGGGCAGAAAGTGACCCTGTGTCAATTTGCGACCCACTCTATCAAGGCATTGGGGAGTGGTGAACTCTTGGGACGGAGGTGACACAGATTCACTTTGATATTCTCTATATGTGAGTGGTTGCTGATACAACACATGTGACTCATGCAAGATTTTCGATGTTCTCTCGCTTTCTTCACTCAAATACTTAGTACTATAGAAAAATTGAGTAGGTCTTTCTTGTTGGAAATTTAATGTAGTTTAGTTCTGGATGGGGAAAGGTCTTCCCTAGAAACCGCCGTTTCGAGTTATTCAGGAAGAATAAAAAACTGTGACCATCAAACACAACCTTATCCACGCACTAACAGCCCCATTGGACAAGATTTCTATTGCATTGTTTATGGCAGTCCAACCAACCACTCTACATAAATGTGCGACTACACGAATTATTTTTCATATTCGATTTTTTCTGGTTTTCACTGACTGCACTATTACACCACAAGCTTAGTCAACTATCTTGTTTGTAGTATTAATCTAAATTTTCCCATAAGGGCAATAAAAGAAAAAGAGTTTTGTAAACGTTATTCAAAACCTTATTACATTCACAGTTTGATCTAAACTTAAGTCTATCAATCAAAATAGTTTTGTAGTAAAAAGCCAACGGAAACATGACGATTTAATTGTTAATTATATGTTGTTAAAGTGGGATGTAAAATTTGTATGAACATCGATTTTACAATTTCAATGTGCATGACTAAACCTGAGACGCAACGTACAACTCAATGAATACTAAAAAATGGCGAATACGGGAAATAAGTGTGCGATGGGGGTGTGTTTGGATGTCACTTTTGTACATTTTTCTTGAATAATTCGAAAAACGGGCCCACAAGCGACAACGTATTGTAGTATGAAGTTAAGCAACATTACATTTCCTACAAAGAAGATTATGGTTATTTTTTCTATAGGACTAATAGTTTGCACAAAGAGAGTGAGAGACAATCGGAAATCTTGGAGATCCATGTGATCTGTACCTGAGGTAACTTTTGTAGGCCAGCATGATCTAGTTTCCTTATTTGATCGTCCACAATTTCGATATATCACATTTTTCGTCTTTGACTTCCTGTACATCAGTGTGGTATATTGTAAACAATCATCGCTTGCATCCTGTAAAAAAAGTGTTTTCTGTGTAAATGCAGCATTCTAGAGAACTGATCCCCCTTCATGTTCTATTCCTTTCATAGCTGAAGGAAGCTGCACACATTGGTAAGACATGAACATCCATGTATGCAGTTGGTCTCTAACCCATTAGAAGGATCTGGCTCTTTGAATCTATTCAGTACCAAATCGCCCATCTCTAGTAGAGACAGGTTGCTACCAACAGCCACCAGGGCACATCTGATGCTGTACCATCACTAATGAAACTCAACTTTCACATCTGTAAGTTCTAGCGAATGGAAGTAGGAATTGCACAGCTACCAGTGGAGTGGTATATATTAAGATTTGTGAGAAACAGGAAAGGAAGACAAATTGATCATGGGACAACTATAATGGAAGATGTAATTACAATCATGATGTGATGCAGAACAGATAGCCAGGCAATTGATCGATGCATCACCAATGAATATTCTTTATTGAATTATGAGAAATAAGATATGATCAAGATAGCAATATAATAGAAGTTTGACAGATCACGCTAGAAAATATGCAACATATAGTTGAAGACTATTTAAGAGCTTAGGAAAGCTGTAACTAGCACTGGTTGTGACATGGGTGACTATAATGATGTGTTGGATGATGATGATGATGATGATGATGATGATGATGATCTATAAAATACCAAAATAGTGGTAATAGGATTATGCTGATGGAACGTTTTACTTGACAACTGATTAGATTTAGTAATCAGGGAGGATATCTAGCCCTATGATACTGGAATTAGGAGATATTTTTGAGAAATTTAGCATTCATCAGAAATCCACTTTTATACGAAACTGAATGAACTTGAAGCGATGAATTAATATTAGAAACACGACAAAATTATGTGCAAAAAAACTGATGTTCTGTTATGAACATATTTGTTTCAAAAATTTATAAAAATTTTAATGCAAAAAGGTGGGTTGGATCTAATACAGTATATAGATTGTCATAGGATGCTGTATTAAATAGGCCAGTTGCTCGCATTATTTTACCATTACACATAATACAACTAGTATAGAACTATTGTTGTTGAAACTACAAGTTTAACATCCAACTTGCTCCTATAGCACAGAAGCTTGCAAGACAGGAAGGTGAGCCAGACTTGGATTGAATCCCCGGTGATGGATTAATGACTGTGGTTGATGCCCCAGCCAATTGACTGTGGTATTTAAACATGTTTGTTTGGGCTAATATTGGGCTTGTTCCCACATCTTGCCTTAGAATACACAATGCACAAATAGTTGAAATACAATCACACAAAGGAGAAAGTCTCCACGATTCACACAGGCAGGTGATGCACACGACTTCATCCCCTTAGGTAAATGACAGTTGTGGCTAAAGGGGACTCACGCAGCTGCAACATTAAATAATATAAATTTTCCAAAAACTGAATACAGAGGAGGCCACAAATGGACGAAGTAAACACTTATGAAAATAAGAAGATGAACTGATTGTAAACTGGATTTTCCAACTGGCTTAAAGCTAAATAAAATGATGCTATAATGTTTGAAAGCTTTGAAGTAGATCTGTACATATAAGAGGTGAAACTATATGAGATGACTGTCTCACCTGAATATGAATTTATAGAAGAACAGAAAACCGTAATTTTAGGTGAAAATAGCTTGATTAATGTTATGGATAAACAACTTTTAATCTAAGTACTTTATTCCTGATAATATGTGATAGTTGTCAAAGTCTTTCACAAGATTTAGTTCTACGGTTAATCATTAAGGATGGAATGCAAGCCAGTCTCCTATAAGTTCGGTTTAGTGTCTGCTTTTTAATTCTCGAAATCAACCATCCAAGCACAGTTGTCACTTGCCATGATGAAACTTTTTTCACTTTTTTGATTGATTTTAGATAATTTTGAAATTTTTAAAAAGTCTGCCAATTGTTCTCCATCACCTACTTCTGAAAAGACTTTAAACTATGGTTTTCCCTATATTCTAAGCATGTCATCAGAGTTCAACCAACATTTAAACCATTGTGAAAAATGAAAATAAATGTGTTACTTATATGTGATTAGGAAATTCCAGATCGATGACGAATTTTACTGCCGAAAACTACAGTAAATCGTATGTGTTCTTTTGGTGTGTCTGATACTTGGATACCAATCTTCATCACTATTCTTACCATTTTATACAAGATTGTGATGAAATTTAGATGATTAGTATGTACTATTCCAGCTGTTTTATCACCAGTTGGTTTGTGTATAAGTATTGGCAGCTAAACTCTTTTCTATATGGTTATAACTCAATTGAAAATATAACCATTATCAACCACTCCATAGATTTAATCCATGTTTTATTAGGTATGCTCTCATCTAACTTTTGTGAAATTTATTAACTGTGCCTCAACTTATTAGACCAATTTTGAAGTTAGGAGGTTACACTTAATCCATGTCCAGCATAAATTCAAGCTTTGTAGTTTCATCCTGTTTCATACAGCTGTAGTATTTCTACTCCAATATAACTAACTGCCCCCCCATGACCATGGACCTTGCCGTTGGTGGGGAGGCTTGCATGCTTCAGCGATACAGATGGCCGGACTGTAGGTGCAGCCACAATGGAGGGGTATCTGTTGAGAGGCCAGACAAACGTGTAGTTCCTGAAGAGGGGCAGCAGCCTTTTCAGTAGTTGCAGGGGCAACAGTCTGGATGACTGACTGATCTGGCCTTGTAACATTAACCAAACCAGACTTGCTGTGCTGGTACCGCGAACGGCTGAAAGCAAGGGGAAACTATGGCCGTAATTTTTCCCGAGGGCATGCAGCTTTACTGTATGATTAAATGATGATGGCGTCCTATTGGGTAAAATATTCCAGAGGTAAAATAGTCCCCCATTCGGATCTCCGGGCAGGGACTACTCAAAAGGAAGTCGTTATCAGGACAAATAAAACTGGCCTTCTATGGATCGGAGCGTGGAATGTCAGATCCCTTAATCGGGCAGACAGGATAGAAAATTTAAAAAGGGAAACGGATAGGTTAAAGTTAGATATAGTGGGAATTAGTGAAGTTTGGTGGCAGGATGAACAAGACTTTTGGTCAGGTGAATACAGGGTTATAAATACAAAATCAAATAGAGGTAATGCAGGAGTAGGTTTAATAATGAATAAAAAAAATAGGAGTGCAGATAAGCTACAACAAACAGCATAGTCAACGCATTATTGTGGCCAAGATAGGCATGACGCCCATGCCTACTACAGTAGTACAAGTTTATATGCCAACTAGCTCTGCAGATCATGAAGAAATTGATGAAATGTGTGATGAGATAAAAGAAATTATTCAGGTAGTGAAGAGAGACGAAAATTTAATAGTCATGGGTGACTGGAATTCGAGAGTAGGAAAAGGGAGAGAAGGAAACATAGTAGGTGAATATGGATGGGGGGGGGGGGGGGAGGAAATGACAGAGGAAGCCGTCTGGTGGAATTTTGCACAGAGCATAACTTAATCATAGCTAACACTTGGTTCAAGAATCATAAAAGAAAGTTGTATACATGGAAGAATCCTGGAGGTACTAAAAGGTATCAGATAGATTATATAATGGTAAGACAGAGATTTAGGAACCAGGTATTAAATTGTAAGACATTTCTAGGGGCAGATGTTGACTCTGACCACAATCTATTGGTTATGAGCTGTAGATTAAAACTTAAGAAACTACAAAAAAGTGCTAATTTAAGGAGATGGGACCTGGATAAACTGACTAAGCCAGAGGTTGTAGAGAGTTTCAGAGAGATCATAAGGGAAGAATTGACAAGAATGAGGGAAAGAAATACAGTAGAAGAAGAATGGGTAGCTCTGAGGGATGAAGTAGTAAAGGCAGCAGACGATAAAGTAGGTAAAAAGACGAGGGCTAATAGAAATCCTTGGGTAACAGAAGAAATATTGAATTTAATTGATGAAAGGAGAAAATATAAAAATGCAGTAAATGATGCAGTCAAAAAGGTATACAAACGTCTCAAAAATGAGATCGACAGGAAGTGCAAAATGGCTAAGCAGGGATGGCTAGTGGACAAATGTAAGGATGTAGAGGCTTATCCCACTAGGGGTAAGATAGATACTGCCTACAGGAAAATTAAAGAGACCTTTGGAGGGAAGAGAACCACTTGTATGAATATCAAGAGCTCAGATGGCAACCCAGTTCTAAGCAAAGAAGGGAAAGCAGAAAGGTGGAAGGAGTATATAGAGGGTTTATACAAGGGCGATGTACTTTAGGACAATATTATGGAAATGGAAGAGGATGTAGATGAAGACGAAATGAGAGATAAGATACTGCATGAAGAGTATGACAGAGCACTGAAAGACCTGAGTCGAAACAAGGCCCCGGGAATAGACAACATTCAATTAGAACTACTGACACCCTTGGGAGAGCCAGTCATGGCAAAACTCTACCATCTGGTGAGCAAGATGTATGAGACAGGTGAAATACCCTCAGACTTCAAGAAGAATATTATAATTCCAATCCCTAAGAAAGCAGGTGTTGACAGATGTGAAAATTACCGAACTATCCGTTTAATAAGTCACAGCTGCAAAATACTAACGCGAATTCTTTACAGACGAATGGAAAAACTGGTAGAAGTGGACCTCAGGGAAGATCAGTTTGGATTCCATAGAAATGTTGGAACACGTGAGGCAATAATAACCATACGACTTATCTTAGAAGAAAGATTAAGAAAAGGCAAACCTACATCTCTAGCATTTGTACACTTAGAGAAAGCTTCTGACAATGTTAACTGGAATACTCTCTTTCAAATTCTGAAGGTGGCAGGGGTAAAATACATGGAGCAAAAGGCTATTTACAATTTGTACAGAAACCAGATGGCAGTTATTAGAGTCGAGGGGCAGGAAAGGGAAGCAGTGGTTGGGAAGGGAGTGAGACAGGGTTGCAGCGTCTCCCCAATGTTATTCAATCTGTATATTGAGCAAGCAGTAAAGAAAACAAAAGAAAAATTTGGAGTAGGTATTAAAATTCATGAAGAAGAAACAAAAACGTTGAGGTTCGCTGATGACATTGTAATTCTGTCAGAGACAGCAAAGGACTTGGAAGAGCAGTTGAATGGAATGGACAGTGTCTTGAAAGGAGGATATAAGATGAACATCAACAAAATGAAAACGAGGATAATGGAATGTAGTCAAATTAAATTGGGTGATGCTGAGTGAATTAGATTAGGAAATAAGACAATTAAAGTAGTAAAGGAGTTTTGCTATTTAGAGAGTAAAATTACTGATGATGGTCGAAGTAGAGAGGATATAAAATGTAGACTGGCAATGGCAAAGAAAGCGTTTCTGAAGAAGAGAAATTTGTTAACATAGAGTATAGTTTTAAATTCAGTAAGTCGTTTCTGAAAGTATTTGTATGGAGTGTAGCCATGTATGGAAGTGAAACATGGATGATAAATAGTTTGGACCAGAAGAGAATAGAAGCTTTCGAAATGTGGTGCTACAGAAGAATGCTGAAGATTAGATGGGTAGATCACATAACTAATAAGGAGGTACTGAATAGGATTGGGGGGAAGAGGAGTTTGTGGCACAACTTGACAAAAAGAAGGGACCGGTTGCTAGGACACGTTTTGAGGCATCAAGGGATCACAGATTTAGCATTGGAGGGCAGTGTGGAGTGTAAAAATCGCAGAGGGAGACCAAGAGATGAATACACTAAGCAGATTCAGAAGGATGTAGGTTTCAGTAAGTACTGGGAGATGAAGAAGCTTGCACAGGATAGAGTAGATTGGAGAGCTGCATCAAACCACTCTCAGGACTGAAGACCACAACAAGAACAAACAACATAGCTAACTGGCCTAAACTACTTAATTGACTTCACAACTGAGTTTCTACTTTTGTTCATAACACTATAACAACGGTACATGTAATGAAACCAATCACAGACAGTATTGTATTATTGTTAACTTTTATTGATATAACAGTCTCGTAAACTGACATACAGCTGGGAGAGCAGTGTGCTGACCACAGTCCCTTCCATATCCGCATCCTGTGATGCCTGTGGGTGAGGATGACACGGCGGCCAGCCGGTACCATTGGGTCTTCCAAGGCCTGTTCGGATGGAGTTTGGTTTAGTTTAATTTTTTTATTCATCTAAGACTATCGTCAGAACATAAATTGTTACATGCAATATATTTGTAACAAGTATATGAAATTAAGTGGTAGCTGTAATAATCATTTGCTTTTACAAACAGTCCCCAAATGTATCTCCAGTGCTCTTCAACATTACATGAATGATGTTGATGAAGTCCGTTGAGATAATGTAAAACGTTTTTGATATCAGGCTGGTGTATGGCAAATGAGGAAAAATTATGATTATTGGAAAGTTTCTAGAAAATGTTCTCATGTATATCCGATTCCATTCTTGAGCCACAGCTGGTTGTCACCTGGTGTTTGGTGTTGCTAGCTAGACAATAAATAAGGCCACAGAACTAATGTTCATTTTAGAATTCTGGTGACCACTCTCATGATTTCACTTAGTGGGATATCAAACTTGTTGTATGACTGCTTCTAACCAACACAGAAGCACAATATTAAACAAAAGAATTCACAATCGGTCGTATAGCTTGCATCTGTTCCCTAATTATCTATCTGATGTTATTTTTGTATTAATTTTTTTGTTTTCTTTAGTTATTTGCAGTTGTTTAGCATGAAGGTCGCAACAAATTGTGCTCTACCAAAATAAAGTTTTGTTTCAGCAACCTTTTCATTCAGCTGTAATATGCTGTTTTCTATTTTACTGTGATTGGAACAGTATATATATATTTAATAAATATATATATTTAATGAATCTAAATCCTGTGAGATGCCTTTTCTCCTCGTTTTTCCTTTTAAGCACTTTGAACAGCATACTGTTTATATCAGTTTTAGACGCAAAATGTTCAGCCCCACAGTATAGAACAAACCAAGTTTACACTAAAAAGTTCAGATTTTCTATCCTTTTTTGACTCATAGGGAGCAGAAGTGGCGTTTAGTGAAATAAAGAAAGTTGAATTGCCTATTTAACTAATTGTTACAAAAATGAGTAAATTTAATATGCCACATATTGTGTATCTTGTATTGGAAAAAGAATTAACAGCCACTAAAATCGTCAGTTTCTGATCATATAACATTGAAGAATATTTGCTTAAGGAATGGGATGCATTAAGTTTTTAGTTTTTAGTTTTTAGTTTTTTTTGTTTCCACCAAAAAGGTGTATTAGGACTTAAGAATCGTTTCGATAGCTTAACCTTCCATACAGTTCAAAGAAAGGTGAATGCAAGATTTTATGAAGAATGAGAAAGTTTATTTAATGAATGTGATACAAAAAGCAAGTGTTGTGTCACAAAAAGTAAAAAAGATCAAGCTACATGTTCCTTTAAATGCAACAATATGCAAAGTGTTTTCTTAACTGAAGGCACTGGCATATCTCATAAACTACACAACGGACCTTTAATGGTGGCTTTTTGTTGTTATTTATTATCGTTGGGTTTTGAAATTAGTATTCTGAATCAAATTAAAATTATCTTTAGCTATGTGGGTCTACAATTAAAGCAAGAAAATTACATACTAGAATAATTATGTAAAAATATTCTTAAATATCGAAATTTGAATGCAATTTGCCAGATAATACCACCATAATAATTAATTATCGATATTTTTTAGCTAGGCTCCTCTAACGGGATTGGGTCGTGATTTGCGCCTGAAAGTTACTGGACTTTGTTTTGTGAAAAGTGAAATTTTAGATGCAGGTTCTATTCTGGAAGCAAACCAAACGTATTACTCTGTTTGGTGGCGTTAATACACGATCATTAACTAACAGACACTCCCATATAAAGTAAGCCACATTTAGTTATCAAATTCATGAAAAAGCCTGAGGAAAAAAGGTATGATTAGTCGTAATAACAAACACAATGAAATTAAATAGTTATTATTAGGGAAAATCAGCACAAATAACAAAATCTTCACATAACATAGACCAAGCAATTATTTTATGACCGTACCAGACAATGACCGAAAAGGAAGAGTAAGAACAAAAAAATTGCGGGTCCTCGTTCGCTTAAATTACATAGGTAATCATATTACAGAGATATTAATTTCATCATAAACGCAGTGTCTATTGTCAGTGATAAAATAGTCTCAGCGCTACTGCGTGAAAATACACATTCAGGAAATCCACTAATACTTAGGGAAACTTTTCAGACAAAAAAAGTTATAACTCCAATTTGTTTCTCTCAGAGGGGGACGTCCAATTGATCCACCACTCCACCTCCTGCATGGATGATGGATGGACCCCTTTTTTTATTGCAGATTACTATCCTGTGGCAAAATCTACATACATTTTGTCTGAAGCATTTTTTTTTCGTTTCACCATGGATGGAGCTGTAATCGCAGGACTAGAAATGAGTACACAATCGTAATTTGCAACCTTCTACTCAATAACCCTTAACTATTCTGCAGCATGTGGGACACCTTGACCATTCTGCGAGGGCAGGGCAGGCCAGTATTTTATATCTTCTAATTGGAAACCCCATCCCAACGTTTTATTACTCGGACATACCGAACGAGGGAATACTCGACGCGACACTGTGGCTGTATAGTGAACTATGACGTATCATAACAGAAAGTACACTGCGACCAGAGCTCACGTAGGAATTTATATATGGTGCAGACATACAACAAACAGCAGCTTTAAGCATTACAATACTTGCGCAGAGCGACGGAAAACAGAAAAAATAACATGTGGAGTGTTTATTGCCTGCACACCTACCCATCATTTGAAGCACGGACGTGGAAATGGACGATGAATGTGCAGAAGAAAAAACCGCATTGATCCTGATTTACGGAGAATGTAGGATAAGTATTGAGGCCGCTGTTGCCTTGTGTGCTGGGCGATTCCCAGGGAAAGCTCGCTATCTTTCGTTCTTTTACAAGGTTATGAACGCCTTCATGTCTGCTGGCAGTGTACAGACCAGAAAAAGGAAACGAAGAAAACGTGCTACAGGAGAAGCTAATGAAATAGTTGCACTGGCGAGAGTGCACCACATCCCAGGGATAAGCGCCTGGCAATTACACCACGATTCCGATGTGCCCGTAGGTAGTATTGTCACAATACTGCATTGTTAAGAGTATCATCCACATCATACGATACTGTGTGAAGAACTTCGTGGCGCTGATTTCCATATCCAGATTGTGTTTTACGAATGGGCACGTCAACAAAATCAAACACCCCCACGTTCTTTGACGAGGCACTATTTTCCAACGAGTGTACATTCTTAAACCATGGTAAGGTTAACCGGTATAACATGCATTGCATGACAATGGTTAGGGCAAGTTGGCCATCAATGTCCTTGGTCTGTTAACGTGTGGTGTGGCATCATGGGTAACAAGCTCATTTGTCCTTATTTCTTCGACGACATGTTGAATGGATGCAAATGTAAAACGTTTTTGGAACAGGAACTACCGGTACTACTGCAGGATGTTGCTCTGAATGTTCGACATCGTATGTGGCTTCGTCATGACGACTGATCAGCACATTATGCAAATGTGGCACAGGCGGTATTAGACCGTATTGACTGTGGTCGGTGTATCCGCAGAGGTGGCCCTGTTAATTGGCGCACTAGGGCGCCGGATTTGACGTCGCTGGATTTTCCTCTGGGGGGGGGGGGGGGATAGTTGAAAGAAAGGTATACCAGCAAGTGCCAACAGGCCGTAAATGTATGGTCGACCGTATCAGAAACGCCTGTCCTGACATTCCTGCAGATATGCTTTTGTCCCGTGTGTTGTCGTAGGGAAAGCGGATCACTAAGTGTATTGAAGTTTGCAGTAGTACGTTTGAACACTTGCTCTAACTGGACAAGCAGAGTAGCGTTTGCCTTGAGCCACTGCCTCAGTGTCACTTCAAGTAGTCCCCTATTCGATATGTCGGAGAAATACGAAGTTGCTAGTTGGGTTTCCAATCAGAAGGTATGAAATAACAGTCTCTCCTTCCCCTGCAGCATGGAGATGGGGTTCCACATGCCACTGGATACTCAAGGGCCGTTGTGTAGCACGTCCAAAACTATGATTGTGTACTCATTTCTATTTCTCCGATTACAGTGCCATCTGTGGTGAAGTGAAGAAATTGCCTTATAATTGTAATCTGCAATAAAAAAAGGGGAGTTCTCATCGCAAATTCAAAGTTACCCCCTCCCCTCCCCACCACCCAGGCATTGGGTGGGGTGGTGGCTCGACTGTGATATCATTGGATGTCCCCCTTTGAGGCAAACAAAATCCGACGTATACCTATCGAGATATTTCAGTGTCTGCTGTTAAAACAAACACCCTATATACCTATATCTTTATGTATTTACTTTTGTATGGAAAACGAAACTTTCTCATAAATTCACAACACAGGTCAGTTACAAAAATCTTCTGAGAGACTAGATACACTGTAGGTGATAACCAGTAGCCCTATCGTTGATTTACTTCCAGCTCTTTACACAAGGTCATGACCCTCAAAAGGTCACACTAGCTGACCACTCATATTTCAATTTCCTGTTCTCATGGCTAGATTCCCTTTCTTAATCGTACTTCCATTCTATCTCACACTGCAGACGCATTTCAGATACACCCAGTCATCTGCAGGAATACAGAAGGTCATTCCAAATAACCCCCAAAATTTACAACCTCCCTCTAACGCACTCCTTCTTCCATTCCACACCCACAAAACATTTTCGTCTCCACACCCTACTCTCAACTCCCCTTTGAAGTACTACTATTTCTCCCTGATATCAAACCCATTGCTGATCGTAAGACATCAGAAAATCTCCTCCACTCTACGTACAGTAACACAAATATTATCATCTTCCGTGGAAACACAACACAGCATAATCGTCGTACAGGCTTACACCTGTTTAATATCACCTGGCTTTTGTTGCAACTTTTAACCATCTTAATAAAAAAAAATTGATTTTACATAAAGCTGCTCCGCCTCCAAAAGAGAGAATGACGAGGAAGTAAGGGAAGAAAATAATAAACTCTCGAATTGTAAAAGTCTGTAGCGACGCTGCCGCGCGCTAATTCAAGCTCGCCGGTGTGGGGGGGGGGGGGGGGGGGGGGCGTGTGTCAGTGCAGTGCTGTGCGGTCGTAATTCCTGTACACGACGTCTGTGTAGTTCCGCGCCCAACCTCTAGAGGCGCTATGTTTTCTAGCTTTTATACAAGTTCTGTTTATTATTGTTGTTATTATTCCTTGTTTTTTGAGTTTATTGGTAGTTCCGTGCCTCCTGGCTTGTTTGGACGAGTACTGTTTTCTCTCCAATAACTACGGAAGTTTTCCCAGGATTAAGGATCCTTCTGTAGAGGCCGGAAGCAAATTTTGTAACTCCGATCTGTCCATGCACGCCGGGCGTCGTCAGATACGCGCTCGCAATAAAGTTATTGTTGTTGAACTGAAGGTCTTTATTCTTCTGAATCGCGTTAGCAAAGGTCGGACAGCCACCAGTTTAGCTGAACCCGACAAGTCATATGAAGATAGCTGTTCTTGTTAGCTGATGTGTCGTGGCAAGACATGTGGCTGCAGTTCCAAAACTGCGTACAATATTCTGTTTTGTAGATGAATAGATTACTTGTTGCAGAATTTAGATACAAATTAGTGCGTAATTAAATAGAAAAATTATTTACGGGTGTCTTTGGTGCATCAGGTCAGTTACTTACTTGACTATGATTTCTTGTTTGCACAGGTTTTACGCCGGTCCTAAGCTGATCATTGTGGTAACGCAGCCAGATGACGTGCAAAAGCTAATGGCGACCAGAAAACCACGAGAACGAGATCCATACTTCACGTACCTCTTAAGTACATTCCTAGGCAACGGGATATTGGTCAACAAAGGCGAGGTCTGGAAAAATCACCGAAAGGTCATCGAACCAGCTTTTCATTCAGAGGTAAGTCAAACGAAGCAAGCGATTCTTGTACCTTAACTTCTTACAGAATACAACCAACATATGCGATTTGTTGCACATACAAGAAACTGAGACGTGCGGAGGCTGTTGTTTAAGAGGACAGAAGATACAAAATGGACCTAATGTGAATTATAGACTTCTATCAGTGTTGGATAGTCACCACGGAACTGTTTGTAACAAAATAAACATAATTTTTTTTTCAGGATTGACATGTTACATGAATGCTGCCAAAATCATTTCTAATTATCATAATTATCTTGTCATTACATACATGAAATTAAAAACCAGTGCATAAAATACAAGAATGGCATAGTAGGAATGCTATGAGACTTCTGGGTCACTTTGTCTACATATGTGACCTCAAGTGAGCAAGTCAGTACCCTAGTGATGACGTCACAAGCAACGAGCCTTATCTATAATATCATTGTGACGTCATAAACCACTATCTTTTCCAATGATATCACCAAGGTGGCACATGGCAGTAAATTTCAAAATTGAAGATGACAAATGGCAAGTAAATTAAAAAATAAAAATGGGCAGGAAACTTGAAAATTAAGGACAGCGGATGATGGTAAATTTAAAAAATCAAATGGAGCTCATAGGAAAAATTTGTCATCTATTCATTGTGCAGTACACACATTTCTTGCCAAAACCCACCATATACCCATTAACAAAAGTATCTACCGTAATTTCCCATAGGCCGTTTTATGAAGAAATTTCATAAGCATTCACACAACATACTCACGCAAAGTACTTTAGAGAATGCTCAAGTGTATCTGAATGTTCTGGATCTTCTTTTTTCCATACTCAAAAGTATTTACCCAAAAGGAAGAATAAACGTAATGTGTTAAACGTGCAGCATTTCAAAGTACTTTACAGAAAGCCCAAATGCATCCAAACGCTCTGAAATTCGTTTTTCAGTGTGTTCATAAGTATTTGTCCAAAAATTACGTAAAGCAGCACCTGAATACATGCAAAGCTTGATTTCTTTACCATATATGAGGTAGGATACAACGGAGCCTGACTACTAGTTATCCTCCACACCTAAACTTTTCTATGATGTTTGTCAAGCGTCACAAGGCAGGCACGCACTAGCAAGACCTGATTATTGATTGAGAGTTTTGCTTAATCCAACCAGATTTTTATTCCTGACATCCAATGCGTTTGGCTTGTGACTCAGTGTAATTTGACACACTTGCCACCCTGCAAAATATATGTGGGTACTAGTGCTGACCTATCTTACAGATTAAAGTACACATGTCTACGATGCCTCAATAAACCATGTTATTCCCACATCTAAATACATCAGAAACGTCGCCAGATATTTGGTCAGTTCATCATTGTATGAGTTAATGGCCTTGTGTATTGGCCTTCATTGGAGATTTTGTGAAGTCCACACAGGCGAGATGACATCGTTAACGACCTGAAATACGGATGCTTCTTCTCTTCCTCTGGTAGATCTCTGCTCTTAAGCAGAAATGCCGTTTTCTTGGCCATCGTCAGGATTATATCTTTCTGCTGGGTCCTGTAGCAGTGAGCCAGTTCTATACTGCTAGCCGTCGGTTTGCATCACCACCGTTGAATTCCCTTTGTCAGCATTGTCTTCCACTAGACGGAGAGGGTCCCCTTCCGCCGCAGTCACGTTTGTTTTTGGAAGTCGGAACTTGTCGATGAACGTGCAGGTTTCCCATCTGACATCCTCTGCTTGTTCCTTTGTCAAACTTGGAAATGTTTCTTCCATGCCACTAACACTGCTTCGTTTCGGTATGTTCCTCGTGATGGATGCGAAGTTCAGCCCTTTTCCGAGGGCTGAAGAGTTGTAGCTGAGTCCAGTAATTTCCCTGTCAAATCAACAATATCTCTAGTGTTATTAGCCTCCTCGCTAATCGCCAGAGCTGCCAATGATCTGTCAGATTTGTCGCGTCATTTCTGAACCTCGCTATCGGCGTAAAAGCTACAGTCCGCCCACTCCCAAGAGTGTGCTGATAGTGCTCGTGCAGTACTAAGATGGCGTGAGAGCAGGGTTCAAACATTGTCGTTCAACTCTTTCCATGTAAAGAGAATGTGTACCCTCACTATGACCACGGTTTCTCGTTGTACAATACACTCAGGCTTCTTCGATTTCCCTGGGAATCGTAGTTTCGCAAATTGTGGTAGGATATTCTCACATCGCCACTGTTGAAAGAAACCTGATGCTCCGAGAGTTCCGCTTTGCTGGTGAGTTCTGTCTGCATCTGAAGCTCCAGAGCATGTGCTTGATGTAGATGACACGTGTGAGTAAATGTATAGTTTTCATTTTTCAGGCGTATACTTTTAATCAAGTGCTCTGGGGTTTCGAGCCAGGTGGCTGTCCCCAGCTTAGGCTTGTAATTCTGCGCTAGCGGCAATACAACGAGAACCTGCCCAGTACAGCCAGCACGCAGGACGCAACCAGAATGCCAAGACACAGTCGAGGACTGCTTCCGGAGCTTCCGCAGCCCCCCCAGAACTACAAACTCACCCACTACCCGCCCATCGACCGGCCAGTATCCAGCTGCCCAACGATATGTGGAGGGGGGCGCACTGCTAGTTCAAATATTATGACATGTCGCAGTAATTAAACACTGCCATCTGTCTGGAAACCAGACAGTTTTCCATCAATAGCATGCGGCAGCGAAGTTTACATTCATGCAGTTCCCAGTTATGTTGAAGGAAGTAGCGACTGTCTGTTGGAGGACATTCCATATAACAAGCCTTTCTACGAAAATATACTTGGACTCAAAGCATTAAGTGCGTTATTCATACAACTTATTTCTTGTTATTATCTGCATTGAAACACATAACAGCTTTCATGTGTCTGTGTGTGTGTGTGTGTGTGTGTGTGTGATAGATATAAAACTCAGTGTTGCCAACTACTCCACATGTAATTAATTTGAATGTAAATAGCACGTAACTAATTATGAACAGTTTTAGACGTAAAACCCAGCCGTCAGCCGGCCGCCGCAGAGACTAAGTCGCTGACGTTCACTTACTGTGGCCAACATAACCGGCGACATCTCAGAATTTTAAGTCCGTACACATGCACGATCTGGCAACATTGTAGGATGCAGAAGTATGTGGAGAAAGTGCTGTAATTCTCCGCAGGGCAAAACTGCGTAGTCTACTGGTAACGTCACGCAGTGTACATGTAAAGTCGCAAGTTGGAAACCCTGTGCAGCCTTAGTCTTTTCAAAACGTATGGATTTTGCTTCTTGGAACTTAAAAATGTCGTTCAAGAATTGTAAAATGGAGTCGCAAGTCGAAAAAATCTAACATTTGAGACATAATACCTGCTATAGGTCTGAAACAGGCGTGATGACAACGGTGCCTGCTCAGAACCTCTATATTGTGTGTGGGGTGAGTGCTTTTGGGAAAACACGTAGAAAAATATTTTATTGTTGTAAGTGAGATCGTTCTGGCATTGGATGTTTTTCCACATTTAGGAAGTCTCGATAACAGTTATACACTCCTGGAAATGGAAAAAAGAACACATTGACACCGGTGTGTCAGATCCACCATACTTGCTCCGGAAACTGCGAAAGGGCTGTACAAACAATGATCACACGCACGGCACAGCGGACACACCGGGAACCGCGGTGTTGGCCGTCGAATGGCGCTAGCTGCGCAGCATTTGTGCACCGCCGCCGTCAGTGTCAGCCAGTTTGCCGTGGCATACGGAGCTCCATCGCAGTCTTTAACACTGGTAGCATGCCGCGACAGCGTGGACGTGAACCGTATGTGCAGTTGACGGACTTTGAGCGAGGGCGTATAGTGGGCATGCGGGAGGCCGGGTGGACGTACCGCCGAATTGCTCAACACGTGGGGCGTGAGGTCTCCACAGTACATCGATGTAGTCGCCAGTGGTCGGCGGAAGGTGCACGTGCCCATCGACCTGGGACCGGACCGCAGCGACGCACGGATGCACGCCAAGACCGTAGGATCCTACGCAGTGCCATAGGGGACCGCACCGCCACTTCCCAGCAAATTAGGGACACTGTTGCTCCTGAGGTATCGGCGAGGACCATTCGCAAGCGTCTCCATGAAGCTGGGCTACGGTCCCGCACACCGTTAGGCCGTCTTCCGCTCACGCCCCAGCATCGTGCAGCCCGCCTCCAGTGGTGTCGCGACAGGCGTGAATGGAGGGACGAATGGAGACGTGTCGTCTTCAGCAATGAGAGTCGCTTCTGCCTTGGTGCCAATAATGGTCGTATGCGTGTTTGGCGCCGTGCAGGTGAGCGCCACAATCAGGACTGCATACGACCGAGGCACACAGGGCCAACACCCGGCATCATGGTGTGGGAGGCGATCTCCTACACTGGCCGTACACCACTGGTGATCGTCGAGGGGACACTGAATAGTGCACGGTACATCCAAACCGTCATCGAACCCATCGTTCTACCATTCCTAGACCGGCAGGGAACTTGCTGTTCCAACAGAACAATGCACGTCCTCATGTATCCCGTGCCACCCAACGTGCTCTAGAAGGTGTAAAACAACTACCCTGGCCAGCAAGATCTCCGGATCTGTCCCCCATTGAGCATGTTTGGGACTGGATGAAGCGTCGTCTCACGCGGTCTGCACGTCCAGCACGAACGCTGGTCCAACTGAGGCGCCAGGTGGAAATGGCATGGCAAGCCGTTCCACAGGACTACATCCAGCATCTCTACGATCGTCTCCATGGGAGAATAGCAGCCTGCATTGCTGCGAAAGGTGGATATACACTGTACTAGTGCCGACATTGTGCATGCTCTGTTGCCTGTGTCTATGTGCCTGTGGTTCTGTCAGTGTGATCATGTGATGTATCTGACCCCAGGAATGTGTCAATAAAGTTTCCCCTTCCTGGGACAATGAATTCACGGTGTTCTTATTTCAATTTCCAGGAGTGTATATGTGATGGCCGGCCGAAGTGGCCGTGCGGTTAAAGGCGCTGCAGTCTGGAACCGCAAGACCACTACGGTCGCAGGTTCGAATCCTGCCTCGGGCATGGATGTTTGTGATGTCCTTAGGTTAGTTAGGTTTAACTAGTTCTAAGTTCTAGGGGACTAATGACCTCAGCAGTTGAGTCCCATAGTGCTCAGAGCCATTTTTGAGCCATATATGTGATGAACTGCCGGCCGCTGTGGTCGAGCGGTTCTAGGTGTTTCAGTCCGGAAACGCGCTGCTGCTACGGTCGCAAGTTCGAATTCTGCCTCGGGCGTAGATGTGTGTGATGTCCTTAGGTCAGTTAGGTTTAAGTAGTTCTAAGTCCAGGGCACTGACGGCCTCAGATGCTAAGTGCGATAGTGCTTAGAGCCACTTTAACCATTTTGTGGTGAACTACGACCATTTAAACGTCGTGCGACATCTGCATTCAATCAGGCAAGGTTCGGAAGTCTGGAGCAGCAGTACTGGATGCTCTAATTCAAAGCAACAAACGCCAAACCAATGAATATTGTTGCATTTTTGCTTGAACGTCATCAGTTCGCTCATAGAAAATACCTATTTAGTATTGTTACAAATATACGTTGTTGTTGTTGTGGTCTTCAGTCCTGAGACTGGTTTGATGCAGCTCTCCATGCTACTCTATCCTGTGCAAGCTTCTTCATCTCCCAATACCTACTGCAACCTACATCCTTCTGAATCTGCTTAGTGTATTCATCTCTTGGTCTCCCCCTACGATTTTTACCCTCCACGCTGCCCTCCAATATTAAATTGGTGATCCCTTGATGCCTCAGAACATGTCCTACCAACCGATCCCTTCCTCTGGTCAAGTTGTGCCACAAACTTCTCTTCTCCCCAATCCTATTCAATACGTCCTCATTAGTTATGTGACCTACCCATCTAATCTTCAGCATTCTTCTGTAGTACCACATTTCGAAAGCTTCTATTCTCTTCTTGTCCAAACTATTTACCGTCCATGTTTCACTTCCATACATGGCTACACTCCATACAAATACTTTCAGAAATGACTTCCTGACACTTAAATCTATACTCGATATTAACAAATTTCTCTTCTTCAGAAACGCTTTCCTTGCCATTGCCAGTCTACATTTTATATCCTCTCTACTTCGACCATCATCAGTTATTTTCTTCCCCAAATAGCAAAACTCCTTTACTACTTTAAGTGTCTCATTTCCTAATCTCTCAGCATCACTCGACTTAATTCGACTACATTCCATTATCCTCGTTTTGCTTTTGTTGATGTTCATCTTATATCCTCCTTTCAAGACACTGTCCATTCCGTTCAACTGCTCTTCCAAGTCCTTTGCTGTCTCTGACAGAATTACAACGTCATCGGAGAACCTCAAAGTTTTTAATTCTTCTCCATGGATTTTAATACCTACTCCGAATTTTTCTTTTGTTTCCTTTACTGCTTGCTCAATATACAGATTGAATAACATCGGGGAGAGGCTACAACCCAGTCTCACTCCCTTCCCAACCACTGCTTCCCTTTCATGTCCCTCGACGATACGTTATGAAACCTTAATGTTAACTTCTGAAGAGCCCTAACACAACATCTACTCGAGAAAAGGGTAACGTGAACATAATGTTTTTCCTCCGGTGACTCAAAAAGGGTGTTATTCACTACGAACCCTTCTCCAGGGCTGTGCCTGTCGCAACTGACATTTGCAGCTGCCAATAACTACCACATCTCTCAGTCGCAGAGTAATAAAAACAGTCTACAAAACTGCATCTCGTGTTGCTACTATAAGATAATGCGCACTGCCTGTTTCATAAACAAAACTATCCAGGCGTCTGTTTTAAAAGACACCCATCACGAAATTAATCTTCAGATCTTATATCCTCAAACGCTTACCTTTCTCGCTCCTTATCGATAAACCATCATAACAATTCCTTTCTGGTCGAAAATGCACTTCAAATCTGGGTTAATGACGTCTGCAGCTCAGTTCGCCGCGCGTGGTTAGAGATGCCAAGTCACGGACTGCGCAGCCCCTCCCGCAGAAGGTTCGAGTCCTCCCTCGGGTATGGGTGTGTGTGTTGTTCTTAGCAGAAGTTAGTTTAAGTTAGATTAAGTAGTGTGTAAGTCTAGGGACCGATGAGCTCAGCAGTTTTGTCCCTTAGGATCCCTTATGAATTCACACACGTAAGAACATCTTTTTTAACTCAGTTCCTGTAGAATTCTGCAGTTGTGGAATGGGTAAACTACCTGAGCGTTGTCAGACTGTTGTAGAAAATACGAGAGAATAGTCTGTTGATGAATAATTTCTGTCTGATGTGAAACAATGGACAACCGCATTAGATTACGCACTGTACTGATACAAATTAAATTATACTTACTGCGAAAACTATGTACCGAAAGTCTGTTGTCATCAACTAGCAAGGTATTATTCACACTGGACTTAGGAACGATCTATGTTTCTTTGCTGCCCTGTGTTCCTCTCAAGTGGTTTAGAACTGCGGCAGTTCACAAATTAAATAAATAGTATTTCTTTGCTGATTTTCGCTCTGCCTGTCTGTAGCGCTGTCAGAAAACTGATAAAGATATGGTCTTTAACTAGACTGGAAACATGGACCAAAGCAGCCTTCGCGCCGTAGGTGACCGTGTTACATTTATTTTCATGGGGATGTGGTCCAAGATACGAAATGGAGTTTTTTTCATTTTCTTAATTTTAATTTTATTTTATTTTCTACTTTTTTTGCCTTTTATAGGTGCAAAACACAACATCGAGAACCTAAAGGTGCCATGCATGTCACCTTCTTACTATCTCTGAGTTAGCGAAAGCTAAAACGTTCGTTTTCCCATTATTGCTTCAGTTGTGACTACGACAGCTAAATCGCAACGTAAAACACGAGATTAGTTGAAAAGTGTTTATGTGTCACAAAAGCATAAATTGATAAACTTATTTCATACCTCATGTGCAAATTATTGAGGCTATTGAATGAAATTGATACGAATAGATCAAATGAATTTAGGAGGATACTTCTGGGGCATTCAGAAAGTAACTCGCGTTGCGAAACGTCTCCAGCGTTGGAATTACATTTTCCTTGAGACATTATCGGATCTATCCAGCGTTGTTGCCAAGATTCACTTATACTACTAGGAGGAAGAATACCAGCCGACGTGTCCTTGAGTTGGCTGTGAAGTGACTACAGATTCTGTCTCAAAGACGGGGTTGCCGTGGATCAGAATACCAAAAGAATGTGTCACTGAATTTTATTCGCAATTTTGTACCTAGGTTTAGAGACTAGAGCGTACTTACTAATAATACTCATATTCACTGACTGCAAACCAAACGTCTTGCATCAAAAACTGTCACAATTATTTGTGTTTTTTGAGCACTAAAAACTAAAAAGCTGATAGCTAGATGTGATTCACGTTTCTGGAGTATCTCCTGTGCCTTTCTTGTAAACATTATGAATAGCAAACATTTCTTCTTTTTTATAATTCCAGATACAGAAAATACTTTTCATGTTTCATTGCCAGTAGCCCCAAAAGAGAGGAATGAAGGAACAACCACACAGAATTGATTACAGAACGAGAATGTCCACAAGGAGACTTCGTAACTTACGAATAACAAAGTTCCAATCAAGAAAGAGTACTGTGCAGGAAACGACATGCAAGGACAGAAAATGTGGGATCAAAAAGTAGTTGAAAATTAAAGCAGTCACAATTAGTGGCTCATCAAAAATTTGAACATGGTCTCATTGCTGTAGTAGAGGCAAGATTAGAAAGAATCATGTTTCCCACAACGTAAATGACAAGAGACATTGTAATTTACTCGTAAAATAAATTGCTTGCACTCGAAAACGCAGTTTTCCAACTCACTGTCCTTTATTACGCACAAATTGATCAGAATAATTTATAAAAGTTACACGTAAAAATCTAGCGAACTTTGTAGGTTAATCCAGCTGGAGTCCTGGATCACTCATTTGCCAAATACTTTCTGAATGGAATATTGTATATAAATTTTTTTGAGACAGTACTAGTGATTTGCGAACATTTGTCTCGTTATTGCGTAATACCAGTTTGAGGGCATCCTTTCCTTAGCCATTCTCTTGTGATGCACGTACTTCATGTCAGATACATGTCAATCAGAGTGTAGCGCCTACGTGGTCAGATAACAAACGGCCAGTATCTTTCAGTACAGTGGAAGCAGGATTGCAGCTAACTTATTACTTAAAGAACTGTAACATACAAAAAATGTGAAGTGACCATCATTCCAGTTACATAGCAGACGGTAGTACTTGATACGAAATTATTTGTAGAATTAATGTAATTGCCACAAGAATAAACTCTGTGCCTGCTTGGTGTTAATGAGACAAGTATTTCGTGTATGAGATTGAGCAGATTGACGGGTGTTTCCTATTAAACGTCAGGAGGTTTTAGTTCCTTTCTCTGGTTGTTTTCGAGGGAAGAGTAAGGCGGTGTTACTACTTGCAAATCGTTGTGTAGTACACGCTTGCTCTCGGAGAAGGATAAAGTATGTTGTTGTTGTGATCTTCAGTCCTGAGACTGTTTTGATGCAGCTCTCCATGCTACCCTATCCTGTGCAAGTTTCTTCATCTCCCAGTACCTACTGCAACCTACATCCTTCTGAATCTGCTTAGTGTATTCATCTCTTGGTCTGCCTCTACGATTTTTACCCCCCACACTCCCCTACAATGCTAAATTGGTGATCCCTTGATGCCTCAGAACATGTCCTACCAGCCGGTCCCTTCTTCTCATCAAGTTGTGCCACAAACTCCCCTTCTCCCCAATTCTGTTCAATACCTCCTCATTATTTATATGATCTACCCATCTAATCTTCAGCATTCTTCTGTAGCACCACATTTCGAAAGCTTCTATTCTCATCCTGTCCAAACTATTTATCGTCCATGTTTCACTTCCGTACATGGCTACACTCCATACAAATACTTTCAGAAACGACTTACTGACACTTAAATCTATACCCGATGTTAACAAATTTCTCTTCTTCAGAAACGCTTTCCTTGCCATTGCCAGTCTCCATTTTATATCCTCTCTACTTCGACAATCATCAGTTATTTTGCTCCCCAAATAGCAAAACTTCTTTACTACTTTAAGTGTCTCATTTCCTAATCTAATTCCCTCAGCATCACCTGATTTAATTCGACTACATTCCATTATCCTCGTTTTGCTTTTATTGATGTTCATCTTATATCTTCGTTTCAAGACACTGTCCATTCCGTTCAAATGCTCTTCCAAGTCTTTTGCTGTCCCTGACAGGATTACAATGTCATCGGAGAACCTCAAAGTTTTCATTTGTTCTCCATGGTTTTTAATACCTATTCCGAATTTTTCTTTTGTTTCCTTCACTGCTTGATCAATATAGAGATTGAATAACAACGGGGAGAGGCTACAACCCTGTCTCACTCCCTTCTCAACCACTGCTTCCCTTTCATGTCCCTCAACTCTTATACCTGCCATTTGATTTCTATACAAATTGTAAATAGCCTTTCGCTCCATGTGTTTTACCCCTGCCACCTTCAGAATTTGAAAGAGAGTATTCCGGTCAACATTGTCGAAAGCTTTCTCTAAGTCTACAAATGCTAGAAACGTAGGTTTGCCTTTCCTTAATCTAGCTTCTAAGATAAGTCGTAGGGTCAGGATTGCCTCACGTGTTCCAATATTTCAACGGAATCCAAACTGATCTTCCCCTAGGTCTGCTTCTACTAGTTTTTCCATTCGTCCGTAAAGAATTCGCGTTAGTATTTTGCAGCCGTGACTTATTAAACTGATAGTTCGGTAAATTTCACACCTGTCAACACCTGCTTTCTTTGGGATTGGAATTATTATATTCTTCTGGAGGTCTGAGGGTATTTCGCCTGTCTCATACATCTTGCTCATCAGATGGTAGAGTTTTGTCAGGAATGGCTCTACCAAGGCCGTCAGTAGTTCTAACAGAATGTTGTCTACTCCCGGGGCCTTGTTTCGACTCAGGTCTTTCAGTGTTCTGTCAAACTCTTCACGCAATAGCATATCTCCCATTTCATCTTCATCTACATCCTCTTCCATTTCCATAATATTGTCCTCAAGTACATAGCTCTTGTATAGACCCTCTATATACTCCTTCCACCTTTCTTCTTTCCCTTCTTTGCTTAGAACTAGGTTTCCATCTGAGCTGTTAATTTTCATACAAGTGGTTCTCTTTTCTCCAAAGGTCTCTTTAATTTTCCTGTAGGCAGTATCTATCTTACCCCTCGTAAGATAAGCCTCTACATCCTTACATTTATCCTCAAACCATCCCTTCTTAGCCATTTTGCACTTCCTGTCGATCTCATTTTTGAGACGTTTGTATTCCTTTTTGCCTGCTTCATTTACTGCATTTTTATATTTCCTCCGTTCATCAATTAAATTCAATATTTCTTCTGTTACCCAAGGATTTCTACTAGCCCTCGTCGTTTTACCTACTTGATCCTCTGCTGCCTTCACTACTTCATCCCTCAAAGCTACCCATTCTTCTTCTACTGTATTTCTTTCCCCCATTCCTGCCATTTGTTCCCTTACGATCTCCCTGAAACTCTCTACAACCTCTGGTTTAGTCAGTTTACCCAGGTCCAATCTCCTTAAATTCCCACCTTTTTGCAGTTTCTTCAGTTTTACTCTACAGTTCATAACCAATAGATTGTGGTCAGAGTCCACATCTGCCCCTGGAAATGTTTTACAATTTAAAACCTGGTTCCTAAATTTTCATATCACCCCATATTTTTCCTGGGTTCAAAAGCTAGTGGACAGTCTCTCACTTGTTACTATTCCAATGACTAATGTCATGATACCAGTTGCACTTGCTCCATCGATTCTGTAAATAGAGTATCACATTGGTTACTCGACGATCATGCAAATTGTGATGTCCGCACACTGCATTCAGAGCCAGGATGATGTTTTCTGTTTATATCGTAGCATCTGCTGCAGTGTCGGCCGGTCAGCGATTATAAACAAATTCGGCACTGTTATTGCTGCACTTGTCACGAGTCACCACCTCAAGAGCGCACTGTTTATGATAAATGTATTTCAGACGTAATAAGTCCGGCAAGAATTTGGTTCACTTAACATCCAGGACAGAGGCTGAACAAAAATCAATTCTATAACTAGCCGTTTCGTTGAAATACTTCACAGTGACATTCAATGCAATTTTTACTGTCGCTTGCCTTTTAAATCTTAATGTTATCTATTCAGACAATGCACAAACGCAAAGAAACACACACACAAGCGCACACGCACACACACACACACACACACACACACACACACACACACACAAACTGTGATTGTGTCCAGTGTGAAAGATAACCAAAATCTGTTCGACAACATGTGCACCAGTACACTCCTTAATTGCCCTCAACTAGGTGAGTTTCTCAGCTTCCTGGCAGTGCAAGTACTGTGAGAAGGAGACTAAGAGATAACGGACATTTGTTCCGATGAGCTGCTCAAATCTTGACTGATTATCAGACGATCGACTGCAAGGCTTTTGCGGAACGGCATATTGACTTTGACTGAGGGAGAGTCATATATTCTGACTAGAAAATACTTTCTGCTGTTACCAACGCCCTGTTTCTGGTGAGATATCAATAGATTGATTGTACATAGTACCGCTAACACAATCAATTTGTTTATCTCCTGATTTATGGTCCAGCTCCATTTCATTGTTTCCAATCGCTCTTACGTTCCATGTACCAATTTTCATTCTATCTGTGATATCGTTTATCCTCGACTTGCCTCACTAGTCTCCAAGAAATGATGACAGTAGGAATGAACTAGATGTTTGTAATGTTTGTAGTAATGAAAAGACTGAACAAAATAAAAAAGGATCACCTACAAATGATAAGTGCAGAGAGAATCCCCTGTGTAGCCATGCTGTACCATCCAAGAGGAAGGAGGGATGTAAGAAGACCCAGAATGAGGTGCCATTGAAAGGTTTAGATGGAACAGGCACAAGTGCCTAAGCCTGGAGGTACAGAAGAAGAAGAAGATCGTAAACGTAAATGTTTCAGATAAAATTGGCTTTATGTTATTGTAGTTATGAGCACTCTTATAAATCTGTTGCCCTTGTTTTATAGTTGCACTTGTTTCATCTTGCATTTGTCAAATAAATGAAACTGTGAGAGGCATATCTATATAAACGATATGGGAGACAATCCGAGCAGCCGTCTTCAGTTGTTTGCAGATGACGCTGTCGTTTGTCGACTAATAAAGTCATCAGAAGATCAAAACAAACTGCAAAACGATTTGGAAAAGATATCTGAATGGTGCGAAAAGTGGCAGTTGACCCTAAATGGCGAAAAGTGTGAGGTCATCCACATGAGTGCTAAAAGGAACTCGTTAAGCTTCGGTTACACGATAAATTAGTCTAATTTAAAAGCCGTAAATTCAACTAAAAACCTAGGTATTACAATTACGAACAACCTAAATTGGAAGGAACACATAGAAAATGTTGTGGGGAAGGCTAACCAAAGACTGCGTTTTATTGGCAGGACACTTGGAAAATGTAACAGACCTAATCAGGAGACTGCCTACACTATGGTTGTCCGTCCTCTATTAAAATACTGCTGTGCGGTGTAGGATCCTTACCAGATAGGACTGACGGTGTACATCGAAGAAGTTTAAAGAAAGGCAGCACATTTTGTATTATCGCGAAATATGGGACAGAGTGTCACAGAAATGATACAGGATTTGGGCTGGACATCATTAAAATAAAGCTGTTTTTCGTTGCGACTGAATCTTCTCACGAACTTCCAATCACGAACTTTCTCCTCTGAATACGAGGATATTTTGTTGACACCGACCTACATAGGGAGGAACGAGCAAGCCGAAAGCTTCATTCATAAGGCACTTTACGCTCTTCTTGGCATAGCGTCAGTAGCAGTTATATTGTAACCGTTGCGAGAAGATGATAATACCAAGTGTATTATGAGAATGGTATATGGGTGCTCAGTGAGTGTGGTGGTGTTATGCTGTTCGCATGGTCTGAACGGCGTTGGTGGTGACGTACTTACTCTGGCGCTGGCTACCTAACAAGGGAACATCCCCATCGCACCCCCCTCAGATTTAGTTATAAGTTGGCACAATGGATAGGCCTTGAAAAACTGAACACAGATCGATCGAGAAAACAGGAAGAAGTTGTGTGGAACTATGAAAAAATAAGCAAAATATACAAACTGGGTCGTCCATGCGTCAGATAGGCAATATTAATGGGAATGTGAGGCGAGGAGCTCCGTGGTCCCGTGGTTAGCGTGAACAGCTGCGAAACAATAGGTTCTTGGTTCAAATCTTCCCTCGACCGAAAATTTTAACTTTTTATTTTCAGTTTATGTGAAAAACTCTTATGGTTTCATCACTTTCTTTGGAGTGATCGAAAATTTTAACTTTTTATTTTCAGTTTATGTGAAAAACTCTTATGTTTTCATCACTTTTTTGGGAGTGATTATTACATCCACAAGAAAACGTAAATCGGGCAAGGTAGAAGAAAATTTTCACCCATTCGCCAAGTGTACTAGTTAGGTGGGTCGACAACATATTCTTGTCATGTGACGCACATGCTGTCACCAGTGTCGTATACAAAATATCAGACGTGTTTTCCTGTGGAGGAATCGGTTGACCTATGACCTTGGGATCAAATGTTTTTGGTTCCCATTGGAGAGGCACATCCTTTCGTCAACTAATCACACGGTTTTGCGGTGCGGTCGCAAAACACAGACACTAAATTTATTACAGTGAACAGAGACGTCAATGAACGAACGGACAGATCATAACTTTGCGAAAATAAAGAAAGCAAAATTTTCAGTGGAGGGCAGATTTGAACCAAGCACCTCTCGTTCTACAGCTGTTCACGCTAACCACGGGACCACGGCGCTCCTCGCCTCGCATTGCCCTTAATATTGCCTATCTTCCGCATGGACGACCCAGTTTGTATATTTTGCTTATTTTTTCATAGTTCCACACAACTTCTTCCTGTTTTCTCGATTGATCTGTGTTCAGTTTTTCAAGGCCTATCCATTGTGCCAACTTATAACTAAATCTGAGGGGGGTGCGATGGGGATGTTCCCTTGTAAGTAAAGATAGCGTGGGGGGTCGACGCTTCTGATAGTCAACAACTCGGATTAAGATCTACTTACTTCATCCTCCTCCGACAGTATGTGTGCACTATACACGGATTTGCGAGTAGGAACACCACCTTACGTTTACTTCAAGAACAACCAGAGAATGGAACTAAAACCTCATAACGTTTAAAAGGAAAGACCCGTCAATCTGCTCAATCTAACACACGAAGTACCTGTGTCATTTGTACCAAGCAGGCACAGAGTTCATTCTTGTGGCAATTACATTAATTCCACAAATAATTTCTTATCAAATGCTACCGTCTGCTATGTAACTGAAATGACAGTCACTACACTTTTTTCATTGTATGTTACAGTTTGTTAAGTAATAAGCTCGCTGCAGTGCTGTTGCCAAAGTTCTGGAACATAATGACTATTAGCTATTTGACTATATAGACACTGTGGGCTGATTCACATGTTTTTGGCATGAAGTAGGAGCGTCACATAACAATGATAAAGGAAAAAATGCCGGTAAGTTGTTATTACACAGATAATAAAACAAATGTTTGCAAATCACTAGTATAAAGAATAATTGTATATAAAATGCGATCCAGAAAATATTTGGTACTGAGTGATAATCGATGGACTTCAAGGATTGAGCTGAATTATCCTATAAAATTCGACTTTTAGCTACAACTTAGATGAAATACTCTGAAAAATTTGTGCATGACAATGAGTGAGAAAATTGCGTTTCCGACTGCAAGAAGGAGTAAATTACATATCCATTGTTATTTACGTTGTGGGACATCTGCTTCTTTCTACCTTCACCTCTACTAAAGCAAAGAGAGAATGTCCACATTCTTGATACGTCACTAGCTGTGACTGGTTTAATTTCCTACGGCTTTTTGACCCAAAATTTTCTATCACTGCGTGCGGTTTCCTGCACAGTAGCCTTTCTTGATTGGGATTTTGTTATTCGTAAATTACGAAGTGTCCTTGTAGCGGTTCATATGTTGCAATCAGTGGTGTATTGTTAGCTCAGTCCTCTATTTTGAGGATAGGGCCAGCGGCAGGAATCTCAAGAAAAATATTTTCTAAGTCTATAATTATGAAAACTTTTGTGTTGTTTACTAATAACGTTGATAGTATAAACAGTGGAGATGACACTTCTGGTGACGACGTTTCGTTTACGGTCGGTGCATCTGAGTATTATTAGGAAGTACGCTCTAGTTCTTAAAGCTAGTTACAAAAATTCTTCTGAATTCCAACCCCTGACAGCCGCGTCTTTGCGACAGAACCCCTGGTCACTTCGCCGCCCACTCAAGGAACACATCGTCTGGTATTCTTCCTACTAACAGGATAACTGCATCTCGTCATCAACGCTGGATATACAGGGCTATTACAAATGATTGAAGCGATTTCATAAATTCACTGTAGCTCCATTCATTGACATATGGTCACGACACACTACAGATACGTAGAAAAACTCATAAAGTTTTGTTCGGCTGAAGTCGCACTTCAGGTTTCTGCTGTCAGAGCGCTCGAGAGCGCAGTGAGACAAAATGGCGGCAGGAGCCGAGAAAGCGTATGTCGTGCTTGAAATGCACTCACATCAGTCAGTCATAACAGTGCAACGACACTTCAGGACGAAGTTCAACAAAGATCCACCAACTGCTAACTCCATTCGGCGATGGTATGCGCAGTTTAAAGCTTCTGGATGCCTCTGTAAGGGGAAATCAACGGGTCGGCCTGCAGTGAGCGAAGAAACGGTTGAACGCGTGCGGGCAAGTTTCACGCGTAGCCCGCGGAAAATTGGCTCATGCCACAACTGGAGACCGACAGCGCCGACTTCATCTTTCAACAGGATGGTGCTCCACCGCACTTCCATCATGATGTTCGGCATTTCTTAAACAGGAGATTGGAAAACCGATGGATCGGTCGTGGTGGAGATCATGATCAGCAATTCATGTCATGGCGTCCACGCTCTCCCGACTTAACCCCATGCGATTTCTTTCTGTGGGGTTATGTGAAAGATTCAGTGTTTAAACCAAGAAACGTGCCAGAACTGCTAGCTCGCATCAACGATGCTTTCGAACTCATTGATGGGGACATGCTGCGCCGGGTGTGGGAGGAACTTGATTATCGGCTTGATGTCTGCCGAATCACTAAAGGGGCACATATCTAACATTTGTGAATGCCTAAAAAAACTTTTTGAGTTTTTGTATGTGTGTGCAAAGCATTTTGAAAATATCTCAAATAGTAAAGTTATTGTAGAGCTGTGAAATCGCTTCAATCATTTGTAATAACCCTGTATGTGGAAACTGTAAACTAAAATTCACGACCTGGATGGCACAGAATTATCCTTCCAAATTCACTTGATCTATTCGTTTCACTTCCATTGGATATCCTGAGTGGTTTGCACATAAGGTGTGAAATAAGGTTATCAGTATATGATATTGTGATCAGGAAAGTCGTTCCACGCAGGAATTGCAACTAGTCTTGTCCTCTATGTTGTGATTTAGCTGTCGTAGGCACAGCTGGGGAAATAGGGGAGAAAGTACTACTCTAACTGAGAGGTATCGTCGGCTCGTATAAAACGAAGGTAACTTTGGCTCGGGTTTCCAGTCTCACTGAAGGCCACACTTTTATCAGTTTTGTGACTGATCTCCAGGCAGCCAGATCTAAAAATCAACAAAGCTAATCTTATTTATTTTATTTATGAACCGCCACATTTTTATACTACTTGAGACTGACATAAGACAGCGAGTAAACATAGGTCGTTTGAAGTCGAGTGTGAATAGTATCTTCCCAATTCTTGCCGATGTAGGCTCGATCGTGTTACAGATACCCTATGCTTTATTACAACAGACTTTCGGTATATGGTTTTCGCAGTAAGCATAATTTCATTTATATTAGTACAGTGCATAATCCATTGTTTCACATCACACAGAAATTAATCATCAACAGAACATTCTCTCACATTATCCAAAGAGGTGTGACAATGTTAAGGTAATACATCGATTCCATGTCAGGAGAATTCTACATGATGTGAGTTAAAGATGATGTTAAATCCGGTCTGAAGTGCATTTTCGTCCAGGAACGTATTTTCTTGATGGTTTTTCATAAGGAGCGAGAATGGTAAACGTTCGAGTGTGTAAGATCAGAAGGTTAAGTGCGCCAGAGATAACTTTTAACACAAAATCCTGGATAGTTTTTATTTGTAAAATAAGCAGACTTCATTATCGTGTAGTTTCAACTCGTGATGCAGTTTTTAGGTTTTTTTTACTCTTTGACCTAAAAGTGTGTTAGTTACTGGCAACAAATACTAGCTTCGATAGGTATATCCCTGTGGAAAGGTTCGTAGTGAACGACACACGTTTTGGGACACTGAAGGAGAAATATTATATTCAGATTGCCCTTTGCTAGTCATTTTTTAGGGTTCAGCCATTAATTTCTTTTTCAGAAGTTGACATGAATGCATCATAACACATCTACAGTAACAACATTCCTTAGGAATGTTCTATGACCGAACTGATGACTTTCAAGCAAAAATGCAGGAATAGTCATCCCTTTGACTTTTGTTGCTTTGAATTAGAGCAACCAGCACTCCTACTCCAGACTTCTGAACTTTGCCTATTGAATGGAAATGATGCACGACGTTTAAATCGTCGCAGTTCACCACATATAACTGTTATCGAGACTTCCTGAACGTGAGAAATCGTTCGTGCCAGAAAGATTCTTTTGGAAGAAGAAAATCCTTTTCCGATGTGTTTTTACAAAAGCACTCAGCTGACATACATTACAAAGGTTCCGAGCTGCCTCTGTTGTCTTTGCTCCTCTGTTAAACCCATAGCGAATATTATGTCTCAAATGTTAGACCTTTTTCTGATTGGAGCTCTATTTTACAATTCTTGAATAGACGTTCATAAGTTTCAAGAATGCAAAATCTCATTTGTAGCTGCAAAATAAATGCTAGAACTGCAAAGAAGATGATGACAGCTGGCAATACAATAATAGCGCCGCACTGCAGTGCACTGCACGTTCAGAACGAGCAAGGCCAGAGCTCATGTATAGCCGCTATTCCTGCAGGACCTAGGTGGGAAGAACTAGAGAGAAAGAGAGAACTGACTGTGAGGACTGGTATGGAGGGCGGAATGCGTCCAATGGAGGTTGGTTTCGTAGAAATTGGGCCATATGGCCGGGAATATGGCAGCTGATCGGAACTGGAGGTGGGTGAGACGGGGATGACCGCTGCTGACCCTGTAACCTCCCCCTCACTTATCGACCTTAATGACCGTAAAAAATGAAACCGCGTGTACCTAATGGGAATTTTGGAAAAGCAATCGTCACCGAAGTTAATCTGTCGGTAAAGAGGGAGGAAAGAGTTACATCTAAATGAAAGGAAAAGTGCTAATGAAACTGGTGGAAATTAATTTTGAAAAGGAGTAAAGTTAATAAAGAAAGTAAATGTGCAGCCGTTACGTTAACAATTAACTAGCGGTAATTAGGTATTTGGGATTTGGGGGAAATTACGGTCGCCAGTCCTAAGGACAATTACTATAGTAACTGAAAAAGAAAGGTTATTACACATATAATTAGCACTAGAAGTGTGGCAACTGAAGGTTGACCTGTGTAGTGTGAAAACTGAAAGTTTGTCAGAAGTAATAAATTTCGCTACACTCTGACTTAATTTAGCAAAAGAATTAATAAAACAGGAAAATCGAAAGTTAATTTAGTGACTGAAGTTAATAGTGAGCTTTCTTTCTGAAGCACATCGAAATTCAGTAAAACACGGTTAGTCTTGGACTACCTCAACAATCATTTCAAAAGCTACTTGAATCTATGCAATTTAGAAATAAGAGATTTAACTTTGAACTTGAATTAAATGATTCTGAACAATTAACAATAGTAAAATTTAGTACGTACCAAGCTGAGCTGCAGTCACAGGTAAGCTAAAATACGGTAACAAAACTCGCACTCTTAATTTGTGCTAGTGTAATCTAAATATTGTAGCCAGCTATGAATACCTTAATTGAAATTTGAAATTAAAGCAGTGAAATAGAATATTACTTTAATGCTGGCGTTTGAATTTCAATGACACTCGGGTTCATTCCGGAAAAGGAAGGGACCCTGCTTGGTAATGCAATTGGGACAATGAGCAACAAAAGGTTCATGCTACGTTGCTGTAATTTTGTGATTTGAACAGTTTGAAATGCTGAGGTCTGCCATACAGTTCTAAAACTTTACGTGCGTCCAGTCTTCCTTGTTGGTTGATTGAAGGTTTGAAGCTGTCGATCGAGGAGGTGGCGACAGTCACTCATTGTCGGCCGTCGCTGTTGCAGAAGCTGGATGTTGGCGCGCCTTCTTCTCGACACGGTCACCAGACGAAACGGGCTCTTGATGTGCGCCAGCTAATGCTTCCCGTCCGCGACACCATGTCACAAACTATCATCGCAAGTCGAGCGCAATTACATGCTGCCAAACCCCGAAAGCGCGGCAACTCGCGGGAGCTTCACACAACACACCTGCTCCACTCGCTACTCCAGCCAGACTCCCCCTCTGCCCATGCTCCACGCGACAGAGTTAACACTACCAAAGATCCTACACACTTTGATTCTTCACACGACCTATCGATGTAATCGTTCGATAGCAGTTTTCCCTAGGCAAGACCCAGCGTAAAAATACAAATAATATTTACGAAACAAACCAATTATACATCGACATAAATGCATAAATATATATATACAAATAGTAAAACAATTACAATATACAAAGAGACAGAAATGTCATATCTTGAGGTAACAAAGCAAGGAAAAAAATAATAGTACAATAGATGGAAATAGGAGGATATGCATTTCCGGCGTTACAACCCGAATAGGACTCCCGACGTGCACCTGGCTGAGACCACAAAAATGTGTTGCCAGTCAGAGGCCGTGAAGATAGGGTGGTGATTGATGAGACTGAAGTCCTTCCTCGGCACTAATGAGCGCAGGATCCGGTGATAGCTGACGGGATGGTATGGCTCGTGTGGAGGAATGGATTTAGTCCAGTTGGGAGGGTTGAAGGGATATGGATTATCCATGTGGGGGTAAAACCTGTCACGGATGAACGCAGCAACCATCTGCAGCACATGTTGAAGGCTGCGCTCGTCGCGGAGCAGCAAGCATTCGTGCAAAGTGGGCTCAGACACGGCAATGGGACTCCTGTGGGCTTCCCATCGACTGGAGTCTGCTGGTCATCCTCTCCGTCGGGAGGGGGAGGAGACGTATCCATATCCGTCATTGGAGACGGGGCCTCCCGCACGATAACGTGGGACGGGACTGAGTCCAACTGCGTGGCGGTGTCCCCCCCCCCCCCCCCCCACCGTCCGCCTCACACGGGAGGCGGTGGTGGGGACAGACGTCTTCTTCAGCGCTCGCATTTCATCACGCAGCTGCTGGAGCTGGCGATGGACGGCTGCGTGCTCCTCTTTCACGGCGGTCCTCTCGGTCTCAAAGACGGCTCGGAAGCCGGCCAGGGCGTCGTCAGTGGCGGCTTCACGGCTGCGCGGCCCACTTCCCTAGCGCTGCGTTCGGTTGGTTGGATGGCAGCTGGCGTTTGGTGGTGGTTGGCGTATCAACGGTAGTCGGTGGCCGGCGGCCGTTGTTAGGCGAGGAAACTCCCGAGCGTGAACTGTTCTGATCTTGACGCAGCCGCGAGCTGTTTCAAGAACGTAGTCAAGGTCTTGTCAAAGGTTGAGGGGAAGTCACATTTGAGAAAGAGGACCTTCGAAAGACTCATGATTTCATTTAGTCTTAAAATTTCAGTAGATAATGATAAACCATTTTATTCGACAGTGATCTCGGTGTTTTGACCAAGTTGAGACATAACCTCGCTACTTAGGTGTGCCGTATTTTGGCAAGCCACTGACAAGCAATTACGTTTCGATCTCTCTTCATCGTCCAAAGTCGTTTTACACTCTTCTCCTTTCAGCCTTGATCTGAGCTGAGGAAGAGATCAGGATCGGACAAGCGCAGTTTCTTGGGAAGCTAAGATTATTACCAGTGGCGCTTTTGTGGCTCTGTTCCACAGAGAAGCTAGAACAAATTTTGGTGGCGAAAATGCAAAACATCCGGAATTGTTCAACCTTACACTTTCCCGAGTTTCCTTATTTATGAATGCATCTCTCACTTCCAGTAATGTAAGAAAGATCATTTTCTGCATTCAAGAATGTTCCGGTAGACAAATGCACGAGCTTAAAAGAGGAGAATTTAGATTATTATTTATTTATCATATGGCTTTTAGTGCCAGAAGTCTCCAAAAATAAGTTGGGATCGCCTTCGATGCTGCTCTTTTTTTATTAAGTAGAGGGGCTTCTTCTTTAAGGGAATTGGAATCTGTCAGGGAAGAAAGATATTCGAAAGGAATTGGCTGTAGCCTATAGTGTGAAACCAGCCATGGCATTTGCCTAAACTGAAAATGGGGAACCACAGAAAACCATTTCCAAGGTTGCTGGTGTATGGATACAAACTACCCTTCCTCCTGGATTCAGAGGTCACAAGCTTGGCAGTCAAATACGCAGAGCTATCCGAAGTAAGTGGAGAATTTGAGAAAACTGGTTACTGTACATTGTTTTAAAATAAACTAAAATGCATCACAACAAAAGATTGATTTTTGACATTGCATGATTTTCCTTTAATTGTGCCTGGTTAGTTATTTGACAGTGTATGAATGCATGCATATTTTAAGACTGAGTTGTTCTTGTAATTTCTGGTTTCAGTTTCTACAGTGTCACAAGAGCGTAAATAAATGATGGACGAAAGAGGGAGGGAGGGATGCCTACTGCAGTTTTCTCAGAAGAATTCAAGTATTCCGTTGAAAATATCTTTGAGAAACGAACTATAGAATGTGCTGTCATCCCATACCCCTTGTGCTGTCCAAAGCCCCTCCCCATCGTTCCATATTGGAATTGGTTTTCGTAACTACACTCCTGGAAATTAAAATAAGAACACCGTGAATTCATTGTCCCAGGAAGGGGAAACTTTATTGACACATTTCTGGGGTCAGATACATCACATGATCACACTGACAGAACCACAGGCACATAGACACAGGCAACAGAGCATGCACAATGTCGGCACTAGTACAGTGTATATCCACCTTTCGCAGCAATGCAGGCTGCTATTCTCCCATGGAGACGATCGTAGAGATGCTGGATGTAGTCCTGTGGAACGGCTTGCCATGCCATTTCCACCTGGCGCCTCAGTTGGACCAGCGTTCGTGCTGGACGTGCAGACCGCGTGAGACGACGCTTCATCTAGTCCCAAACATGCTCAATAGGGGACAGATCCGGAGATCTTGCTGGCCAGGGTAGTTGACTTACACCTTCTAGAGCACGTTTGGTGGCACGGGATACATGCGGACGTGCATTGTCCTGTTGGAACAGCAAGTTCCCTTGCCGGTCTAGGAATGGTAGAACGATGGGTTCGACGACGGTTTGGATGTACCGTGCACTATTCAGTGTCCCCTCGACGATCACCAGTGGTGTACGGCCAGTGTAGGAGATCGCTTCCCACACCATGATGCCGGGTGTTGGCCCTGTGTGCCTCGGTCGTATGCAGTCCTGATTGTGGCGCTCACCTGCACGGCGCCAAACACGCATATGACCATCATTGGCACCAAGGCAGAAGCGACTCTCATCGCTGAAGACGACACGTCTTCATTCGTCCCTCCATTCACGCCTGTCGCGACACCACTGGAGGCGGGATGCAAGATGTTGGGGCGTGAGCGGAAGACGGCCTAACGGTGTGCGGGACCGTAGCCCAGCTTCATGGAGACGGTTGCGAATGGTCCTCGCCGATACCCCAGGAGCAACGGTGTCCTTAATTTGCTGGGAAGTGGCGGTGCGGTCCCCTACGGCACTGCGTAGGATCCTACGGTCTTGGCGTGCATCTTTGCGTCGCTGCGGTCCGGTCCCAGGTCGACGGGCACGTGTACCTTCCGCCGACCACTGGCGACAACATCGATGTACTGTGGAGACCTCACGCCCCGCGTGTTGAGCAATTCGGCGGTACGTCCACCCGGCCTCCCGCATGCCCACTATACGCCCTCGCTCAAAGTCCGTCAACTGCACATACGGTTCACGACCACGCTGTCGCGGCATGCTACCAGTGTTAAAGACTGCGATGGAGCTCCGTATGCCACGGCAAACTGGCTGACACTGACGGCGGCGGTGCACAAATGCTGCGCAGCTAGCGCCATTCGACGGCCAACACCGCGGTTCCTGGTGTGTCCGCTGTGCCGTGCGTGTGATCATTGCTTGTACAGCCCTCTCGCAGTGTCCGGAGCAAGTATGGTGGGTCTGACACACCGGTGTCAATGTGTTCTTTTTTCCATTTCCAGGAGTGTATATACCGCCAAGTGACCAGATTGGGCAATATTTCATCATTTGAGCCACTATTGAGTAAATGTTTTTGAAGAAGTGCAACCATCTCCGTTTGAGCTATGTTTTTGTTGATCCACGCAATTTTTGAGCTAAACAGACAAATTCAGATGTTTTTTTATGCACTGATTTTTATTTAACGTTATTCGTGATGATATTTACTGATCGGCTGCCTTGTGAAATACTGAAATATTGCAACCCAAAGTTCTAACATTCTCCAAATAACGACTCCAATGCTTACATTAAACACCTATAGATAGGTAATTAGGCTACTATAGCAGTGCATACATATTATTTTCTTACCGTAACGCTAGCGGATAAATAAAAATCGATTTTCCTCTTCTTCATTGTTGAAACCTATGCATAATTAGAAACTCTCACTACAGCACGCAGATCAAAAACAATAAACGGTAGTTGTTGCTGTTGTGGTCTTCAGTCCAGAGACTGGTTTGATGCAGTTCTCCATGCTAGTATATCCTGTGCAACCCTCTTCATCGCCGAATAACTACTGCAACCTACATCTTTCTGAAACTGTTTAGCTTATTCATCTGTTTGTCTCCCTCTATGAATTTTACTCTCCACGTTGTCCTAAAGAACAAAATTAGTGATCCCTTGATGCCACAGAGGGTGCCCTACCAACCGAGCCCTTCTTCTAGTCAAGTTGGGTCACAAATTCCTCTTCTCCCCAATTCTATTCAGTACCTCCTAGTTAGTTACGTGATCTACCCATATAGTCTTCACCGCGCGGGGTAGTCGCACGGTCCTGGGCGTCTTGCTGCGGATCGCGCCGTTCCCCCCGTCGTAGGTTCGAGTCCTCCATCGGCCATGGTTGTGTGTGTTCTCCCTAGCTTAAGTTAGTTTATGTTAGCTTAAATAGTGTGTAAACCTAGGGACCGATAACATCAGCAGTTTAGTCCAATAGGAACTTACCACCACCTCTAATCTTCAGCAGTCTTCTTCTATTCTCTAATCTTCAGCATTCTTCTATTCTCTTCTTGTCCAAACTGTTTATCGTCCATGTTTCACTTCCATATATGGCTACACTCCGTACAAATACTCTCAGAAAATACTTACTGACACTTAAATGTTAAGAAATTTCTCTTCTTCAGAAACGCTTTACTTGCCATAGTCAATCTACATTTTATATCCTCTTTACTTCGGTCATCATCAGGTATTTTGCTTCCCAGACAGCAAAACTTATCTAGTACTTTAAGGGTCTCATTTCCTATCTGATTCCCTCGGCATAACCTGATTTAATTCGGCTACATTCCATTATCCTCGTTTTGCTTTTGTTGATGTTCACCTTATATCCTCCTTTCAAGACACTGTCCATTCCGTTCAACTGCTCTTCCAGGTCCTTTGTTGTCTCTGACGGAATTACAGTGTCATCGGCAAACCTCAAAGTTTTTACTTCTTCTCCATGGATTTTAATTCCTACTCCAAATTTTTCTTTTGTTTCCTGTACTGCTTGCTCATTATACAGGTTTTATAACTTAGGGGGTTAGGCTACAATCCCGTCTCACTCCATACTGAACCGCTGCTTCCCTTTCACGCCCGTAGACTCTTATAACTGCCATCTGGTTTCAGTACAAATTGCAAATAGCCTTTCGCTCCCTGTATTTTACCCCTGCCACCTTCAGAATTTGAAACAGAGTATTCCAGTCACATTGTCAGAAGCTTATTCTAAGTCTACAAATGCTAGAAACCTATCCTCTAAGGTAAGTCGCAGGGTCAGCATTGCCTCGCGTGTTCCAGTATTTCTACGGAATCGAAACTGATCTTCCCCCAGGTAGGCTTCTACCACTTTTTCCATTCGCCTGTAAAGAATTCGTGTTAGCATTTTCCAGTCGTGACTTATTAAACTGATAGTTCGGTAATTTCCACACCTGTCAACACCTGCTTTGTTTGGGATTGGAATTACTGTATTCTTCTTAAAGTCTGAGGGTATTTCGCCTGTCTCATACATCTTGCTCACAGTAGTACATACATTAAATTCAACTGTAGGTAAGAACTGGATTGAGTAACAAAACAACAACTGAGCTCAAGCAAGGCTAATAATTAGATAGAATGGGAATGGACGATAGCCGACAGTACTGCGGGCGTATAGATAGCTTAAACCTGTCGTTGGCCTTTTATGACTACGATAGTTGTTGTTGTGGTCTTCAGTCCTGAGACTGGTTTGATGCAGCTCTCCATGCTACTCTATCCTGTGCAAGTTTCTTCATCTCCCAGTACCTACTGCAACCTACATCCTTCTGAATGTGCTTAGTGTATTCATCTCTTGGTGTCCCCCTACGATTTTTACCCTCCACGCTGCCCTCCAACACTAAATTGGTGATCCCTTGATGCCTCAGAACATGTCCTACCAACCGATCTCTTCTTCTGGTCAAGTTGTGCCACAAACTTCTCTTCTCCCCAATCCTATTCAATACTTCCTCATTAGTTATGTGATCTACCCATCTAATCTTCAGCATTCTTCTGTAGCACCACATTTCGAAAGCTTCTATTCTCTTCTTGTCCAAACTATTTACCGTCCATGTTTCAACTACGATAGTGCGTATCCCTTTTTCATCTTATGATTTAAAATCAAAATATCTTTCAATTTCACTACATGGCAACTAGGTGGCATGTAATTTAATGTAGGTGATTTGGGGGGGGGGGGGGGGGGAGCGTATCTTGACCCCTGTACTCCCCCTTTGGCTACGGCTGTTTGGCGGAATTGTTTCCAGAAGTTTTTGCTATTACTGGTGTGTTAGATGGAGAAGCGAATTATTTATGAGGTTTCATTAGACAGATGTTTAGCAGAAGTACGATTTAAAAAAATAAAGCATCTTGGGGTGTTGAACTCGCCACTTCATATTCAGGCTACGCAATGTTATCACTAGCCTACGAGCAGATAAATCTCTGTAGACTTTTGCGGAGAATGGCAGTACTTCCTCCACACACTTCAGCATCCTGAATTGTTGCCAGATTGCGCATTGCCGGATTTAAAAGTCTGAGGTGTGTCCGGTTATATTAGCTGCCTTAAGTGAACGACTCCGACCTAAGCTCAGCGCCAGCCGACCGGTAGCCAATTTTTATATCGAAGACTGTACACTGACAGACAATAGAGTAGAAGGATGTTACCTATTAATTACTAACAAACAATTCTGCTTTAAAATCTCAGTACATGATTTTTCTTTCATGACAGGAACTGGAGAAATTCATGGACATGTTTAACGAAAGTGGGAGCTTCTTATGTTCGAAGCTGGATGAATCGAATGGTGCAGAGACAGAACTGTCCATCTTGCTCACAATGTCCGCAGTCCGCTCGATTTCAGCCACAATTTTCGACATTAAAATAGATTTGCTGATACCAGGTCTGCGGAAACAGGCTGAATGGGCTGCTCAACTAGCTGATTTCGCAAAAACTTTATCGGTGAGTGCTGAACCTTCAACGCCCTATTTGCATGTAACAGTTTTGCCAATCTTCGGTTCATTTGTATTAAATTGTTTGTTACCGAAACATTTTGGCTAATTATTAGGAGCTGATTTGGGATGTTAATGGATGTTATACACAAAGTTAACATTTTGTCACTCTGAGGAAGAATTCAGAATTTCAGCATAAAGGATTCCATAACTGGTACCACACAGATTCAATGAACAATAGACAATGGCCATAAAATTCATAGTACTTAACCTAAGACGCTAGGAGATATAGAACTTACATATTGTCAACCAAGGCTAAATGTTTGTATACATGGTGGCTGTAAGTAAACTTTTGCTGCTTGGGAGGGCCCCCATCAGAAATGGGTAAGGGAAGGGCAATGAAACTTTATGGGTACGTTTGTAAAGACATAAACCAGAGAAATAACGAATAAACCATTCAAATAAACCCATTTTAATTTCCACATTGTTAATTGCATACCATGTTTACGTTTGTATTCCTTTTTGCCTGCTTCATTTACTGCGTTTTTATATTTTCTCCTTTCATCAATTAAATTCAATATTTCTTCTGTTACCCAAGGATTTCTACTAGCCCTCGCCTTATTACCTCCTTGATCCTCTGCTGCCTTCACTACTTCATCCCTCAGAGCTACCCATTCTTCTTCTACTGTATTTCTTTCCCCCTTTCCTGTCAATTGTTCCCTTATGCTCTCCCTGAAACTCTGTACAACCTCTGGTTCTTTCAGTTTATCTAGGTCCCACCTCTGGTAAAATAACGTCGAAAAAGCAGTTTAGTTTACCATTGGAAACTTTATTCTACTCACAAAACATAGTTTATAAATTGCACAATTGATAAAAGGAAATATTTTAATACAGGATGGCAAAAACCAACTGCGTCCAACAAAAATGTGAACGAATATTCCCTGAATGAGTTTCCAAGTTCTACAATGGATCGAAGGATGACCTATGCCATATCACATCTACAATCTAGGTTTAAATTAAGTTACACAAAAGAGAAAACTATCAAAATGGTCTACAGTGACCCTCAATTATCTTTAATTACTTATCTAACTTGTCGTAAATTACAGTGGCTGATGTGGCTTCTCAATAACTATATAACAGAAAAATCATCGCGTTTCAGATTTTTACTTCAAGTGGCAAATACGAACACCATGAGCTTTAATTGACGATCGACACTAGTATTACGCAAAAAGAGGGTGTAACAGATGAGACTTCCGCAGTTCTGAGTGAAGCTTTATGCGCTGTTATGCGGCATCGCGTGCGTTCATTACCTTGTCAGTGTTCGTCAAGGGGCAGCGGGCAGCACAGCTCTGCTCACCTCGCCGTCTCGGAAGCAACTCTCCCCTAACTTCTCCTTACTACAATTTACCGAAGTTGGTTTAAAAAACTATCTGGCTGTGTTTTCGTCTGACCAATCAGGATCTCAGTGTTAACCTTAAGCTCCGCCTACAAAAATTCTGTCTATCCAATGAGAAACGTTATACTTTTCGTGGTGGGGCAATGTTTTTAAAGTTTGCAACATTACAGAGATGCGAAAAAGTCTCACGCTAAAACTTTCGTTTCTCCCCTCGGAACTGCATCTGTCTCACGGTGGGAAGGTACGACATGCATTTAGGCATTCTTGTGTTAGTATGTGGTATTCCATTTGCTCACTCATTACCCGTATTACTTTCGTTAATTTAATGTCACGATTTATTCGGAGCTATGTGACATACTACTGGACTTGCTTATCATGTCAGGGTCTTCATGGAAGGTGTTGGATTTGCCTGACACCTTACATATCACCACCCTTCGAACTTAATTTTTTCACTGAATTTAGGCAATGATTGAATCGTTGTCTAAGTCAGTCAAAAATTATTCCTTTATCTAAATTTTGTTGCCTACTGTTCAGCCACGTTATTCTGGTTCTATGCTACTTTGTATTACTAATTTATATTTTTATATTCTTCCACATTATTCTCAAAAATGACAAGAGAAGAATATTTTTATGCTATTATTAATTTTTAATTATTTTCTTTCTTTATTTAAGTGTGAAGTTTGTTTTTTAAGAAGTTTGTTATCGAAAGTGAGGAGTCTTTCAGATCGATTTTCTTAGAAATATATATTTTTTTATAAATGTAGTAATTAAGTAAAATCTATTCCTAACACATTTTCTAAATATTGTGTACAAGTAAAATGTTTTTGTTTCTAGACACTCATTTCAACATTGTTACACTAACAAATAAGAATTATTTCCAAGAATTGCTTTGACAAAGAAATATACATACACAAGTATTGAGATATTATCCTAACAAATGTTAAAAAAAAGGGGAAAACATCCAACAAGATAATTTTTATTCTTTGTTTTTATAAGGAGAAAATAAGTAAAATATAGTTATTCTTTTATTTTTATGAGGAGAAAATACGTGGCATGTAGTTTTAGTGTTTATTATGCCTAACTTTTGTTCTTTACATACTGTCCATTTCAGAACTAATGACCTATTTTTATCGATAGTCTGTTTTTTTCTTAAGTCCTAGTCAATGACTGTTATTTTGTAGTTTATTAGCTGTCTTGTGTGCTTAACTTATTTAGTTTTTCACACATTTCTTTTGCACAATTCCTACATCACATAATTTGATTTCACACATTCACACAATCCTATGAATGTTTAAGCATGAGGTTGGCGAATGTTTTTTGCACGAAGGTGGTGGACTTGAGCGAGATGGATGTGGGCAAGTATTTGATGTACAGCTTCATTCGTGGTTCCTTGTTGGCTTTGTAACAGTGTGTTGCTGTTGTAGAGGTCCCATAATGGAATGGAGCTGTGAGTGCAGAATCTCGTGGTTTACTGGCTTTGTATGCGTGAAAGTCATCGTTATGTGTCGCTGAAAGCGCTCGTTTTTCGTTGTAATACTTTGCAGACGACTAGTTTACAATAGGATAGGGATTTGGGAAGGTATGTCGTCTATTCTTCACCCATCTTCTTTCTTGGTCTCAATCTTACGAATCTTCAACTTCTGTTCTTCCTGCTTTTTCTCTGCATCTTACTTGCTTCTTGGTTCTTCTCTGGGCAGGATATGGAAATATTTATTGATAACTAGCCGCTTTGAAGTTCTCCTCTCAGTAACAGTTTGATAAATTGTTTGGGCGTGTCATTTTTACTTTGTGGAAGTTTTCTTCAGTTTTGTGCATCAGCGTGCTGTTTAATAGCAGTAGTGTGACTTTTACACTTTTTTTTTTTTTTGCCAGTGGTGGCTTGCCTAAGCGGTCTTCTCGTCGGGCCGTTTTTTTGCTCGCTCCGCTGACTGGGGGCGTTCCGGGGTTTACAAGCGGTGAAAGTCCTTTGTTTGCTTGTCAGTCCCTGCACCCATCCCTTCAGCAGTAGATTTACAAGCGCCCTTTGTTGGTCTCACTGTCCTTTCCCTTCTCTCCACACTTCTGCCTTGTAGGAATCCTGTCTTGCTAATTACATCCTTTTCTTTCTTGATACTTCTCACATTGCAACTTGCGGGTCGTTTTATCTGGTCTCTGCAGGAGTATTTAAAATGGTTCTTACAAAAAGTTTTACTTATATTCATCTAACATATGTCTAGTACCTACATTGTTTTACGGCTTTTTTAAGAAGCTTTACGAATTTTGGCACCCTTTCCATGTTACAATTCTGAGATAATTTGAGTCTTAACTTCTACAAAAATCCTCAAATTCATTTTTTTTATTTTTTGTGTAGTGTTGTGGTGCACAGCATTTTAGTATTTCATGCTGTTAGACTATCTACTCTTTATCCCTTCACCTTAATCTATGGTACTATTGGTGTTGTTTTTGTTTTGTTTTTATTGAAACTACTTTCTTTTTCCCACCTTCCTCTCTCTTCATTCTTCTTTCTCCTGACGATCTTATCTGCAACATAATTTTGAAATATTATGCTGATTATTTACCAGTAATAAAATTAATCTTCAAACTTTTTGATATGGCTCGCATGGTGAAGTCCTAAGGTTTTGCCTGTTTTTGGGTTCATTAGTTCCACAGCATTATCATGAGCAATTCGGCTAATTATGACAGGTCCTTTGTATGCAGCGTAAAACTTATGTATTTTGTGTTTCTGTTTGCTGGAGAGATGGTGTGTTTTTACAAATACTTTCTGGCCTACTGAGAATGTTCTTTTAATTGCTGTTCTATCTCTTCTTTCTTTACTTTTAATGGCTGCCTTTCTGATGTTGGAGAGTGCTGTTGCTATGACTTGTTTGTGCTGTCTACGTGGTACAATAGGAAATCTAACATTTTCTCGGGTTATGTTTGGGGGTTCAATACTTTTAAATACAGTAACTGGAGGTAGTAGTGTAGTGCTATGTGGCATTTCATTTATTACTTCTTGAAAATCTTTAAGGTATATATCCCAAGTGTTGTGTCTTTTGCCTGCATATAATCGGCATAAAGTGCCTATGTCCTTCATAGATCGTTCTGCTGGATTTACACTAGGTTTGTACTTAGATATGTAGATGGGTTTTATTTTGTGTTGTTTTAACGTGTTCTGCCATTGCACTGATTTGTATAGTGGGCCATTATCCGAAATTATTCGTTCCACTCGACCTACTTGTCTGAGAAAATCTTGTCTAAATGCTTTACTTATAGTAAGACCTGTCGCCCAGTTTAATGGTGTCAAGGTAACATATTCAGAAGCAAGTTCCAAAATGACAAATATGAAACTATATCCATTTTTTGTGCGTGGGAGAGGCCCCATAAAATCTGTTGCAGCTATTTGTTTTAATCTTTTAGGGATTATTGGAAACATAGGTGGTTTGGTTTGGAAAGTGACGTGTTTAGCCCTCATACATTTTTTGCATTTGACTAATACTGTTCTAATTCGTCTTTCCATATTAGGAAAATCGCTTGTTTGTTTTATTTTTAAAAAGCATTTCTTTGGTCCAAAGTGGCCATTACTTAAATGTGTATACCATATGTACTTATTAATTAGTTTATCTGGGATATAAATTAACCATTCATTCGTTGCAACATTTCGTCTAAAAAATAAAACATTGTTTTTTAAGAGATAGTGCTGTCGAATGTCTGGAAAATCCTTACTTCTCCACTTGTGTTTGATTCCTAGTATTTCGGGATCCTTGTCCTGTTCTTTGCCTATGTTTTTCAATGCTGTCGTAATGTACTTTTAGAAAGGTACTTGTTTCATATAGTACATTGTAAACTGGTCTTCTGCTGCTTCCAAACCTATGTTATTGGATGCACCCTATGGACATCGTGATAAAGCATCTGCTAATACATTGCCGGCCGAAGTGGCCGCGCGGTTCTGGCGCTGCAGTCTGGAACCGCGAGACCGCTACGGTCGCAGGTTCGAATCCTGCCTAGGGCATGGATGTGTGTGATGTCCTTAGGTTAGTTAGGTTTAACTAGTTCTAAGTTCTAGGGGACTAATGACCTCAGCAGTTGAGTCCCATAGTGCTCAGAACCATTTTTTTTGCTAATACATTCGCTTGTCCTGGTTTGTGTGTAATAGTGAAGTGAAATTCTTGTAGTATTAACATCCATCTGGCTAACCTCCCATGAGTTAGTTTGGCGGATAACAGAAATTCTAATGCTTTGTGGTCAGTGTATACTTTTGTTTTTCTTCCGAATAGGAAGTATCGAAAACGTTGGAAGCCCCATACAATGGCCAATGTTTCCAGCTCCGTGACTGAATAGTTTTTCTCGCTTTTTGTGAGTACCCGACTGGCAAATGCAGTTGTTCTATATGATGTTAGCCCTGCCTGTTCGTATTCTTGGAATAAAACAACTCCTAAACCTGTTTTCGCACTATCAGTGGCCATACAAAAATTTTGTGTTAGATCAGGATGTGCTAAAATTGGTGCTGTTGTTAGTGCGTTTTTCACTTTTAAAAATTCTTCATTGGCTTGTTGATCCCATACCCATGGCGTGTTTTTTCCAGTCAATGCACATAGGCGTGGTGTTGCGAGAGAGTCGATACAAATAAATTTCTTATAGAATCCGGTGAGACCTAGAAATCCTGTGAGAGCTTTCTTATTATATGGAGTACAGAATTCTTTGATTGCCGTTAGTTTTTCTGGGTCGGGCATTACCCCTTTCTCGGAAATTATGTGTGCTAGAAATTTGACCTCTCGCCTTCCAAATTTGGATTTTGTTATATTTACTGTGACCCCATGCTCTTTCATTATCTATAAAAACTGATTTAATGTGTCGTTGTGATGTTCCCAAGAGGGTTCTGCTATAATCACATCATCAACATAACAAGTACTTTTTTGTAAAATTTCAGGACTGAGTATAGTATTAAATCCCCTAATAAACGCTGCTGATGATATGTTTAAACCAAATGGCAATCGTTTAAACTGGTAACATCTACCGAATACTATTTTCTACATTCTGGGGCCAATTCTGTTTGCCAGAAACTACTCCATAAATCAATTGATGAAAATATCGTAGCACCGTGGAAGTTTTGTATCAATTCCTCTAATTTTTCTGGGCGATCTGTCTCAGTGATTATGATTGTGTTGATCTGTCTGGAATCAAGCACTAACCTGATGCTCCCATCTCGTTTTTGTACAATATGGAGTGGGCTGTTATATGTGGAGGTAACTGGTTCAATAATATCGTCATCTAACATTTTAGATATCTCCTGGAATACTTTATTCCTGTAGCTTAATGGGATTGTATAGGGTGGCACTCTAAATGGTTTGTGCTGTTTTACTTCAAACTTGTACTGAAAGTGTTTAATATTGCCAGTCTTAGGTAAAAATACCTCTGCTTTATCTCGTAAAATACCCTCTAATTCTCTTTTACTGTGTTCCGAAATACCTTGAACTTCTTGCAATTTTTCGTCGATTTCTTTATGGACTTCTAACATGAGTTGAGGCGATTCCCCCTTTTGTGCATACCATTCTAATTCTTCATCCTCTTGGTCTCGCGTCATTCTTAATTGTTTGTTTATAACTGGTATTTCTTCTAATTTTAGCTTTTGATCAAAGAGAAGTATGACATTCCCGAATGTTACGCTACCTTTCCCCATATCTATTATCGCTCGTCTCTCATTTAAAAAATCTGCACCTATAATCAAATCTACAGTTAGTTTAGGTATAATTACGAAGATGGCTTCGATCTTTTGACCTTGGCACGAAAGAGTTAACCTTGTTTGTCTCGTAACTTCCGCAGCATTGTTTCTAATAGGACCTCTTACTTTAATCTTACGTGTTTTCAGAACTGGCAATTCCTCATTGGCATTACACTGCATGAATAAATTTTCTGAGATGGCAGTCAGTTCACTTCCGCTATCAGTTACAATATTGACTGGGATATGCTTTATCATGGCCTTCACAATTGGTTGAATTTGAAAGGGTTGGTTCTTTTCTTCTTTTTCTTGCATCAACGTATCCTCCACTGAATCATACATGAGTCTTTTTATGAATTGCCCTTGTGAATTCGAACTTTCTGTAGGATAAGTTTCGACTGCTACTTCTCTCTCGTTTATTTCCTCTTCCCTATTTCTTCCTTCATTTACGCTTTCTTCAACATCCTCTACTTTTTCCTCATGCTCGTCTATCTTCTCCTTCTTCGTCGCTACTTCCACATAATCGCATCTAAATGCTCTAATTATCGCTTCATAACTTCCTTCATTATATACGTTGGGTTGTGTGCCCACTCGTAACTTATTTTCAACTTCTGTCGACTGCGCATGATCCTCATTTAATTCGCTTTCCCTGGTTTCCATCTCAAATAGCTCTGCAATACTCATTACTTCGTCCTTTCCTCCTACATTCGTTGTATATGCCTCTGGTAATTCATCTTTCTCGTCAGTATTCTCCCAATTAATTTCGTCCTAACACGATATTGTTATTTTCTTGTCTTCGTTTTCATCTGGTCCCTGCGGATTTGTTTCTTCTTTCTTCTCTTCTCGTGATAAGATTTTTACTTCTCTGTTCAAGGTGCTGCAATTGTCCTGGGTCGGTGCGTCATTCTCTTTGGCATGGGCGCTTAGCTGTCAATTCGAACGTTTATCGGGGTTTGGTGGTCTTACCTCCACCTCTTCTATCTGTATTCTCTTTTCTTGTTCAGATTGTTGATAGTGGTTTCTTTGTTGATAATTTGTCGGTCTATTGGTTCTCCAGTACCCGTTCCGGTTGTCGTTATTCCATCTGTAATAGTTGTTGCCGTTCCTGGGTGAATTATAGTTATTGCCATATTCTCTTCTAAATCCATAACCGGTTCTTTGTTGAAATCTATTGTCGTTTCTTGGTGCGAAGTTATCACGTGGTTCGCAATTATTGTTTCTTCGCACTGTGTCTTGTGGATTCCACTGCTTTTTGCTTTCGTTTTCACGTGCGCTTCGTCGTTTTCTTGCGTCATCTTCCGAAAATATGAACTCTAGTTCCCTTAGAATACCTTTAAATGCTTCGACATCATTGCGTCCGCGACCTACTAATGATTGCTGGTATTTCAATGGTAGCTTCATCGCGCATAATTTAATCAACTCTCCGTCACTGTAAGCATTGATTTTTCTTTGCCATTACTTCGAAAAATTTCACGGGACTCTTCTCTCCTGAATTTTAAATATATGGGTTCTGTAATAATTTGTACTTCACTCTGTTCTGTGCTTCGCTGGACCAATATCGTAAGAGAAACTTCTCTCTGAAATCTTCCTAAGATCGGCATGTCGCTGCAACATTCTGCATGGTTTCTGCGACTGTTCCTGACATGTGTGCACATATAAAGTCTAATTTGTGAGCTAGCGTCCAGTGTTCTGGTAATCCTTCTCGGAATTGATCAATAAAAGTTCGTGGATGTAATGAGTTTCTTTCTCGAAAGTGTTGAAATTTTCTGACTGTGAGGAAATGATCGTTGTCGTACTTCGTCATAGTTCCATATGAAATTCGCGATTCTTCGCCACTTTTGTTTCTGATCATTTCTCCCGTCGTTCTTTCCGGTTGTGGTAGATCCATTGGATATTGTCCACTGTAACGCCTACCCTTGCGTAGTATCGTTGGAGTGGTACGCAATTATTTTCTTCCATCGGTTGTGAACGTGTAGCTGAATGCATTGTACTGTACTCCTCGCGACCTGGCTTTCCATTGTCTGGTATTGGTTCGGTATCTTGTCTGGCTAACCTTGCTGCTTTATTGCACGATCCAAATTGTCTTTAAACATACATTTGTGGTTCCGGATGTGTTTGTGATGACGTTTGTTCATCAAGAATTTCGAAACGTGTTTGTTGCTGTGCAGGCTGTCTGATTTCACGCATGTTACTTTCCGCCGGTGATTGGAATCGCAAATGCGTAATATCTTCGTTAATTGCTTGTTTTTCCGGTGCTGTTACAGATACGGATGTGGTTGCAGACTCTGTGCTTGTTCGATCCTGTTCACTACGCTCTTCAATGGTTTGCAACAACTCTGTTCGCAATTTCTGAAATTGTCGCTTCGTTTGCGCTTTTATTTTGACTATGCGGTTATCATATCTTTTTAGCGCTGCTTTTGTGATATGTTTGTGTGTGTTACACTGTTTTCAACAACTTCACGCGCTGTACCTGCTGCTTGTCTAGTAATTTCGTTTACCTGTTTCTCTGCTTTCTTGACTTCTCCGTGGGTGTTGTTATGTAATGTTTTGATCTCGTCCTGAGTGTCATTACGCAATGTTTGTACGTCCGCTTGTACCTTGTTAACGTCTGTTCTCAATTGATTGTGACCTGTTATTAAGTTTCCCATCACTTCTCGAGATTCTTTTGCTTCGTCTTCAATATGACTTAGGTGTAACTGAATTTTTTGTTTTGTTCTTTAATCTCACGCATTTGTCTTGTAGTTTCTGCATTCTGAATTTGAATTTGGTTCGCTATATCTTTATTTTGCCTTGTCATGGTTTCCGTAAATTGTTGTAATAATTCTGCCAGATTGGTGGGTCCTATTGCGTTTTCTTCCGACGTCCTACGCTCTGTGTTTTCGCCCAAGTGTTGGTTCGCAACCGATTGCATTGAACTGTGCTGTGACACGTTTCTGCTCGCATTCCTTGTAGTCTGTGGTGAGGGAGCTCTGATTACTTGTACTATGGGTTCTACGTATTCAAGACGCAAGTTAGAATCCTCATCGACTGTCTCTCTACTTTCCTGCTCCTCTGTCGTATGCTGACATACGTTTTCTATCCTTTGACGTACATTATCCTTGTTATGGTGCGTTATATGTCTTATTTCTCGCGATACTGCATCGTCTGTTGTACTGTCCTCTATTCTCTGTCCATATTCATGCTGGGTCTCTACCTCAATTCGGTCAAGCTCTCGATTTGCCATTGCTAATCTTTCCGAATCCCTTATTTTCTGTTTTAAAAGCAATTCACGTGACCTACTTCGAGTCAACATGCGCTCATACGATCTCACGCGTTTCATAAACTTTTTGCACACACGACTTGACAATCAATTCACTTACTTGTTGGGTCAGAACCAGCTTGTCAACGATGTATCCGCCACCTGTGCGCTTGCATTGAGGAGAAAACTTAATTCTAACAATATTAAAATTCATAACTTAATTATGCTATTGTCTCTGCCAGAATGTCTCACTTTTATTGAATACTTTCTTACTATCTATCGCTGCAGCTACTGTTTTCGACTATTTATAACGTTCAAAAAATTTTTTTATTACGAAAATTTTTCAACAGGATATTTTTCTGACATAGTTAGGCATGTGGTCGACCTTCAATCATGGTATTTTACCATCCTGGCAGGGTCGCCATTTTCTAACATTCTGCGTGGTGTCTGTTTGTTCTATATTGTGTCTCCCTACCACATTCGCGCAACGACGCTCTGAGCATGTTTTTAGGGGATTGACTAGTTTGAACCTGGGACCTGTGCTGGTAAGGAGACGCCAGACCACACATGACATGTAGAATTCAGAAGAGTTCAGTGAGACTAGCGATGATATAATCAAATACTTAATGGTTTCAGCGTCAGCTCCACTGCACTCCCTGTAAAAGAATCTTAATACTAACTAAATTTAGTGGAAGGGGTTCAAGGCTTTCCTATTTTTAGTTAGCTGGTAAAATAACGTCGAAAAAGCAGTTAAGTTTACCATTGGAAATTTTCTTCTACTTACAAACCATCGTTTATAAATTGCACTATTGATAAAAGGGAATGTTTTAATACAGGATGCTAAAAACCAACTGCGTTCAACAAAAATGTGGACGAATATGCCCTGAATGGGTTTCCAAGTTCTACAATGGATCGAAGGATGACCAATGCCATATCACATCTATAATCTAGGTTTAATTTAAGTTTCACAAAAGAGAAAACTATCAAAATGGTCTACAGTGACCCTCAATTATCTTTAATTACTTATCTAACTTGTCGTAAATTACAGTGGCTGATGTGGCTTCTCAATAACTATATAACAGAAAAATCATCGTGTTTCAGATTTTTACTTCAAGTGGCAAACGTGAACACCATGAGCTTTAATTGACGATCGACACTAGTATTACGCAAAAAGGGGGTGTAACAGATGAGACTTCTGCAGTTCTGAGTGAAGCTTTATGCGCTGTTATGTGGCATCGCGTGCGCTCATTACCTTGTCGGTGTTCGTCAGGGGGCGGCAGACAGCACAGCTCCGCTCACCTCGCCGTCTCGGAAGCAACTCTCCCCTAACTTCTCCTTACTACAATTTACCGAAGTTGGTTTAAAAAACTATCTGGCTGTGTTTTCATCTGACCAATCAGGGTCTCAATGTTAACCTTAAGCTCCGCCTACAAAAATTCTGTCTATCCAATGAGAAACGTTATACTTTTCGTGGTGGGACAAGGTTTTTAAAGTTTCTAACATAACAGAACGTGAAAAAGTCTCACGCTAAAACTTGCAGCTGGTGTGGCCCTTTTAGCGTTATCGTAAGATCTGTACTGTTCTTCTGGATGGCTCTATCTTTTAACATGGGCTGGGGGGGGGGTGGTCCTGACATAACAGAGACGTGAAAAAGTCTCACGCTAAAACTTGCGGCTGGGGGGTGGCCGTCTTTGTGTTATCGTAAGATCTATACTGTTCTTCTGGAGGACTCCAGCTTTTAACATGAGCTGGGGGGTGGTCCTGACGTAACAGAGACGCGGAAACGTCTCACGCTAAAACTTGCGGCTGGGGTGTGGTCCTAGCGGTTAGCTGGCTACGTGGGTGTCCGTCCCTTATCGTTGGGCCTTCCAGCTTAACACGGTTCTGCTCTCGGCTTCTATTCTCGTTTCTCCCCTCGGAACTGCGTCTGTCTCACGGTGGGAAGGTATGCCATGTATTTAGGCATTCTTGTGTTAGTCTGTGGTATTCCATTTGCTCATTCGTTACTCGTATTACTTTGGTTAATTTAATGTCACGATTTATTCGGAGCTATGTGACATACTACTGGATTTGCTTATCATGTCAGGGTTTTCATGGAAGGTGTTGGATTTACCTGACACCTTATAAGCTATGATTAAGTTCTGCTCTGTGCAAAATTCTACCAGACGGCTTCCTCTTTCATTTCTCTCCCCCTTTCCATATTCACCCACTATGTTTCCTTCTCTCCCTTTTCCTACTCTCCCCCTACTCTCCAGTCACCCATGACTATTAAATTTTCGTCTCCCTTCACTACCTGAATAATTTCTTTTATTTCATCATACATTTCATCAATTTCTTCATCATTTGCAGAGCTAGTTGGCATATAAACTTGTACTACTGTAGTAGGCATAGGCTTCCTGTCAATCTTGGCCACAATAATGCGTTCACTATGCTGATGGTAGTAGCTTATCCGCACTCCTACTTTTTTTATTCATTATTAAACCTACTTCTGCATTACCCCTATTTGATTTTGTATTTATAATCCTGTAGTCACCTGACCAAAAGTCTTGTTCCTCCTGCCACCGAACTTCACTAATTCCCACTATATCTAACTTCAATATATCCATTTCCCTTTTTAAATTTTCTAACCTACCTGCCCGATTAAGGGATCTGACATTCCACGCTCCGATCCGTCGAACGCCAGTTTTCCTTCTCCTGATAACGACGTCCTCTTGAGTAGTCCCTACCCGAAGATCCGAATGGGGGACTATCTTACCTCCGGAATATTTTACCCAAGAGCACGCCATCATCATTTAATCATACAGTAAAGTTGCATGCCCTCGGGAAAAATTACGGCTGTAGTTTCCCCTTGCTTTCAGCCGTTCACAGTACCAGCACACCAAGGCCGTTTTGGTTAGTGTTGCAAGGCCAGATCAGTAAATCATCCAGACTGTTGCCCCTGCAACTACTGAAAAGGCTGCTGCCCCTCTTCAGGAACCACACATTTGTCTGGCCTCTCAACAGATACCCCTCCGTTGTGGTTGCACCTACGGTACGGCCATCTGTATCGCTGAAGCATGCAAGCCTCCCCACCAACGGCAAGGTCCATGGTTCATGGGGGTACGAATAAATAATAATAAATAATAAATTATAATAAATAATGAGAATAAATAATAATAAATGATGAATGATAATGAATAATAATAAAGACAAGTATGGTTCTAAAAGAAGGTTGTATACGTGGAAAACCCTGGAGATACTAAAAGGTTTCAGATAGATTATATAATGGTAAGACAGAGATTTAGGAGCCAGATTTTAAATTGTAAGACATTTCCAGGGGCATATGTGGACTCGGACCACAATCTATTGGTTATGAACAGTAGATTAAAACTGAAGAAACTGCAAAAAGGTGGGAATTTAAGGAGATGGGAACTGGATAAACTGAAAGAACGAGAGGTTGTACACAGATTCAGGGAGAGCATAAGGGAACAATTGACAGGAATGGGGGAAAGAAACACATTAGAAGAAGAATGGGTAGCATTGAGGAATGAAATAGTGAAGTCAGCAGAGGATCAAATAGGTAAAAAGACGAGGACTAGTAGAAATCCTTGGGTAACAGAAGAGATACTGAATTTAATTGATGAAAGGAGAAAATACAAAAACGCAGTAAGTGAAGCAGGCAAAAAGGAATACAAACGTCTCAAAAATGGGATCGACAGGAAGTGCAAAATGCCTAAGCAGGGATGGCTAGACGACAAATGTAACGATGTAGAGGCTTATCTCACTAGGGGTAAGATAGATACCGCCTACAGGAAGATTAAAGAGACCTTTGGAGAAAAGAGAACCACTTGTATGAATATCAAGAGCTCAGGTGGAAACCCAGTTCTACGCAAAGAAGGTAAAGCAGAGAGATGGAAAGAGTATATAGAGGGTCTATACAGAGGCGATGTTATTGAGGACAATTATTACGGAAATGGAAGAGGAGGTAGATTAAAATGAAATGGGAGATATGATACTGCGTGAAGAGTTTGACACAGCACTGAAAGACCTGAGTCGTAACAAGGCCTCCGGAGTAGACAACATTCCATTAGAACTACTGACAGCCTCGGGAGAGCCATTCCTGACAAAACTCTACCATCTGGTGAGCAAGATGTATGAGACAGGCGAAATTCCCTCAGATTTCAAGAAGAATATAGTAATTCCAATCCCAAAGAAAGCAGGTGTTTACAGACGTGAAAATTACCGAACTATCATTTTAATAAGCGACAGCTGCAAAATACTAACGCGAATTCTTTACAGACGAATGGAAAAACTGGTAGAAGCTGACCTCGGGGAAGATCAGTTTGGATTCCGTAGAAATGTTGGAACACGTGAGGCAGTACTGACCCTACGACTAATCTTAGAAGAAAGATTAAGGAAAGGCAGACCTACGTTTCTAGCATTTGTAGACTTAGAGAAAGCTTTTGATAATGTTGACTGGAATACTCTCTTTCAAATTCTGAAGGTGGCAGGGGTAAAATACAGGGAGCGGAAGGCTATTTACTATTTGTACAGAAACTAGATGGCAGTTATAAGAGACGAGAGACATGGGAAGGGAGTGAGACAGGGTTGCAGCCTCTCCCTGATGCTATTCAATCTGTATATTTAGCAGGCAGTAAAGGAAACAAAATAAAAATTTGGAGTAGGTATTAAAATCCATGGAGAAGAAATAAAAACTTTGAGTATTGCCAATGACATTGTAATTCTGTCAGAGACAGCAAAGGACTTGGAAGAGCAGTTGAACGGAATGGACGGTGTCTTGAAAGAAGGGTATAAGATGAACATCAACAAAAGCAAAACGAGGATAATTGAATGTAGTCGAATTAAATCGGGTGATGCTGAGGGAATTAGATTAGGAAATGAGACACTTAAAGTAGTAAAGGAGTTTTGCTATTTGGGGAGCCAAATAACTGATGATGGTCGAAGTAGAGAGGATATAAAATGTGGACTGGCAATGGCAAGGAAAGCGTTTCTGAAGAAGAGGAATTTGTTAACATCGAGTATTGATTTAAGTGTCAGGAAGTCTTTTCTGAAAGTATTTGTATGGAGTGTAGCCATGTATGGAAGTGAAACATGGACGATAAATAGTTTGGACAAGAAGAGAATAGAAGCTTTCGAAATGTGGTATTACAGAAGAATGCTGAAGATTAGATGGGTGGATCACATAACTAATGAGGAGGTATTGAATATAATTATGGAGAAGAGGAGTTTGTGGCACAACTTGACTAAAGGAAGGGATCAATTGGTAGGACATGTTCTGAGGCATCAAGGGATCGCCAATTTGGTACTGGAGGGCAGCGTGGAGGGTAAAAATCGTAGAGGGAGACCAAGAGATCAATACAGTAAGCAGATTCAGAAGGATGTAGGCTGCAGTAAGTACTGGGAGATGAAGAAGCTTGCACAGGATAGAGCAGCATGGAGAACTGCATCAAACCAGTCTCAGGACTGAATACCACAACAACAACAACAACAACACGGTTTTGCATGCATTATTCTGTTGGAATTTGAATTTCGCGCCTATTTTTTCTGGAGCCTTAGGTTAGTGGACATAGCACAATCGGTCTATTTTCCCGCCAAAATTCTAACTTACCGCCATTTTTTCTCGTTGTTTAGGTTAGTGGACGTAGCACAATTTGCCTATTTGCCCACCAAAATCAGCCGTCTTGGATGACGTCATGCGCTGTTGCCAAGTCTACATGCCACCAACTTGTATGACGTCATCACCTCCATCTTGAATAAATTTGGCAACAGTGGAAAGTGGGGTCGCACGAAGGTTGCCCTACTACTTGAAGCGCCTAGAACCACTCGGCCACACCGGCCGGCTGTCACATTGAACGATTCTCTTCAGTCATAATTGGTCCCACTCTTGCAGGATCTTTTTCACGCCGCAGGGTGTCGAAGAGTTGATGTTTTAGCAGATTCCTGATATTAAATGTACACCTGTGAAATAGTTGTACGGGAAAATCTCCACTTCATCACTATCTCGGAGATGATGTATCCTATCGCTCTTACACCGACTATAACACCACGTTCAAACTCACTTAAATCTTGATAATCTGATATTGTAGCAGCACTAAACGATCTAACAACTGCGCCAGACATTTGTTGTCTTATATAGGTCTTGCTGACCACAGCGCCGTATTCTGCTTATTTACAAGTCTCTGCATTTGAATACACAAGTCTTTACCAGTTTCTTTGGCCCTTCTGTGTATAGCATAATTGTACATAAGCGTGACACTCTTGGTGAGGTCTGGAGGTCAATCCATTTGTCTGAAACACTTCATCGTTGCAAACGTTTTTGGCGTGTAGCTGGTTCTATCTCTTGTGTTGGAAAGGCTGATACATTGGCTGCCATGTATGAAGACACTATGAATTATCTCTGTACGTATAGTGTGCATCAGTATGGTGTCAAAAGAGAAAGGTAAGGGACACCCAACAATTGGCCTGAAATATACGCTGAAATCTGTGCATACAAGAAGCCAATATCCTAAATTCTGTACAAGTGAAGGTAAAGAAAGAAACAGTTGATTTTTTTTATGTAATGATCCAAATGTATGGCTGTTGAAAAAGGAATGTATATTACCGCAAACCATGTTTGTATTTTGTTCATACCTCTCAGTGTCTACAATACTGCAGCAGCACCAAGCTGTCTGAATCGCCTTCCCTTCACAGTCAAAGTCTTCGTTCATTGTTAAACTAAACGATAGACAATACTTTAGTATGTATCTATACCCTGTAACGTATATATATTTAAAACCATTGCACACCAAATCCTAATGTTGTTTATATCATGGTGGGGCGGGTCGAACGTCAAGTGTTTGTTGTAATTACTCCTGTGATGTTGCACAGGAAGCCCAGACGAAGAAGAACATAAGAAGACTGGCATATTCTTACCCTATAATATACGAGCGATCAAATCCATCGCCAGAGAAAGTAAAGCCGAACAATGTCTTTATATTTCTCGCTGTTGCTGTGGAAAATCAAGATCAAATTCTACGATATTTCTGTTTTGGTCGTCATTTGGGCGTCAACGTATTTTATTTGAGTCACACATCCCAGAATCCCGAAACAGTTAGCGAAGGATAATGGAAATCTCATTGTTGTTGTTGTTGTGGTCTTCAGTCCAGAGACTGGTTTGATGCAGCTCTCCATGCTACTCTATCCTGTGCAAGCTTCTTCATCTCCCAGTACCTACTGCAACCTACATCCTTCTGAATCTGCTTAGTGTATTCATCTCTTGGTCTCCCCCTACGATTTTTACCCTCCACGCTGCCCTCCAATACTAAATTGGTGATCCCATGATGCCTCATAACATGTCCTACCAACCGATCCCTTCTTCTGGTCAAGTTGTGCCACAAACTTCTCTTCTCCCCAATCCTATTCAATACCTCCTCATTAGTTACGTGATCTACCCATCTAATCTTCAGCATTCTTCTGTAGCACCACATTTCAAAAGCTTCTATTCTCTTCTTGTCCAAACTATTTACCGTCCATGTTTCACTTCCATACATGGCTACACTCCATACAAATACTTTCAGAAATGACTTCCTGACACTTAAATCTATACTCGATGTTAACAAATTTCTCTTCCTCAGAAACGCTTTCCTTCCCATTGCCAGTCTACTTTTTATATCCTCTCTACTTCGACCATCATCAGTTATTTTGCTCCCCAAATAGCAAAACTCCTTTACTACTTTAAGTGTCTCATTTCCTAATCTAATACCCTCAACATCACCCGACTTAATTCGACTACATTCCATTATCCTCGTTTTGCTTCTGTTGATGTTCATCTTATATCCTCCCTTCAAGACACCATCCATTCCGTTCAACTGCTCTTCCAAGTCCTTTGCTGTCTCTGACAGAATTACAATGTCATCGGCGAACCTCGACGTTTTTATTTCTTCTCCATGGATTTTAATTCCTACTCCAAATTTTTCTTTTGTTTCCTTCACTGCTTGCTCAATATATAGATTGAATAACATCGGGGATAGGCTACAACCCTGTCTCACTCCCTTCCCAACCACTGCTTCCTTTTCATGCCCCTCTACTCTTATAACTGCCATCTGGTTTCTGTACAAATTGCAAATAGCCTTTCGCTCCCTGTACTTTACCCCTGCCACCTTTAGAATTTGAAAGAGAGTATTCCAGTCAACATTGTCAAAAGCTTTCTCTAAGTCTACAAATGCTAGAAACGTAGGTTTTCCTTTCCTTAATCTTTCTTCTAAGATAAGTCGTAAGGTCAGTATTGCCTCACGTGTTCCACTATTTCTACGGAATCCAAACTGATCTTCCCCGAGGTCGGCTTCTACTAGTTTTTCCATTCGCCTGTAAAGAATTCGTGTCACTACTTTGCAGCTGTGGCTTATTAAACTGATTGTTCGGTAATTTTCACATCTGTCAACACCTGCTTTCTTTGGGATTGGAATTATTGTATTCTTCTTGATGTCTGAGGGTATTTCGCCTGTTTCATACATCTTGCTCACCAGATGGTAGAGTTTTGTCAGGACTGGCTCTCCCAAGGCCGTCAGTAGTTCCAATGGAATGTTGTCTACTCCGGGGGCCTTGTTTCGACTCAGGTCTTTCAGTGCTGTGTCAAACTCTTCACGCAGTATCTTATCTCCCATTTCGTCTTCATCTACATCCTCTTCCATTTCCATAATATTGTCCTCAAGTGCATCGCCCTTGTATAGACCCTCTATATACTCCCACCTTTCTGCTTTCCCTTCTTTGCTTAGCACTGGGTTTCCATCTGAGCTCTTGATGTTCATACAAGTGGTTCTCTTATCTCCAAAGGTCTCTCTAATTTTCCTGTAGGCAGTATCTGTCTTACCCCTAGTGAGATAAGCCTCTACATCTTTACATTTGTCCTCTAGCCATCCCTGCTTAGCCATTTTGCACTTCCTGTCGATCTCATTTTTGAGACGTTTGTATTCCTTTTTGCCTGCTTCATTTACTGCATTTTTATATTTTCTTCTTTCATCAATTAAATTTAATATTTCTTCTGTTACCCAAGGATTTCTACTATCCCTCGTCTTTTTACCTACTTGATCCTCTGCTGCCTTCACTACTTCATCCCTCAAAGCTACCCATTCTTCTTCTACTGTATTGCTTTCCCCCATTCCTGTCAATTGTTCCCTTATGCTTTCCCTGAATCTCTGTACAACCTCTAGTTCTTTCAGTTTATCCAGGTCCCATCTTCTTAAATTCCCACCTTTTTGCAGTTTCTTCAGTTTTAATCTACAGGTCATAACCAATAGATTGTGGTCAGAGTCCACATCTGCCCCTGGAAATGTCTTACAATTTAAAACCTGGTTCCTAAATCTCTGTCTTACCATTATATAATCTATCTGATACCTTTTAGTATCTCCAGGGTTCTTCCATGTATACAACCTTCTATCGTGATTCTTAAACCAAGTGTTAGCTTTGAAAAAAGGCAATCTGAATTTAAAACACACTTACTTGGTGCATTTAGGAACCGACATAACATTCAACGATTTTGTAAAGATATGTTCAAATTGCTGAAATCACACACAGTTCGGGTTTATCAGAGCAAGAAAATTGATTGATCGTAGATACAGATGGAACTTCCAGGAGTTTCTTCATATGTAGTTATGAAAAAGTGATGAGTGCATTAGTTTACGTCACACTACGAACAAATTTGCACGTAAATCAGGCACTCAACCTGAGAGGATAGGTGTGCATAGACAGAGAACGAGTCTATACGTTGATGGATAATTTCAGCCTCTGGAACTAAAGTTAAAGAGCTAGAGATATATGCCCAGACCCTTCTGAGAATGATCATCGACTTAGATGCTAGGGCTAAGGAACAAGAGATGTATACCTTGATCATTCTGAGAATGAAAGTAGGTGACTTAGCTTTAAAGGTTGATAGAACTGGAACTGTTGTACACGACTTAACTGTAAGGGTTGTTAGAATTTGACAGAATGTATAAAATGTGCATCCTGTGAAGGAGTCCGCTTCGTATACAGGGTGGTCCATTGATCGTGATCGGGCCAAATATCTCACGAAATAAGCGTCAAACGGAAAAACTACAAAGAACGAAATTCGTCTAGCTTGAAGGGGGAAACCAGATGGCGCTATGGTTGGCCCGCTAGATGGCGCTGCAAACGTCAAACGGATATCAACTGCGTTTTTTTAAATAGGATCCCCCATTTTTATTACATATTCGTGTAGTACGTAAAGAAATATGAATGTTTTAGTTGGACCACTTTTTTTGCTTTCTGATAGATGGTGCTGTAATAGTCGCAAACATATGGCTCTCAATTTTAGACGAACAGTTGGTAACGCGTAGGTTTTTTTAAATTAAAATACGAACGTAGGTACGTTTGAACATTTTATTTCGGTTGTTCCAATGTGATACATGTACCTTTGTGAACTTATCATTTCTGAGAACGCATGCTGTTACAGCGGGATTACCTCTCAACAGCGAGTGGTTCGCCTTCCGTAATGTTCGCACGTGCATTGACAATGCGCTGACACATGTTGTCAGGCGTTGTCGGTGCATCACGATAGCAAATATCCTTCAACTTTCCAAACAGAAAGAAATCCGGGGACGCCAGATCCGGTGAACGCGTGGGCCATGACGACCAATCCACCTGTCATGAAATATGCTATTCAATACCGCTTCAACCGCAAGTGAGCTACGTGCCGGACATCCATCATGCTGGAAGTACATCGCCATTCTGTCATGCAGTGAAATACATTCCTGGAAATGGAAAAAAAAACACATTGACACCGGTGTGTCAGACCCACCATACTTGCTCCGGACACTGCGAGAGGGCTGTACAAGCAATGATCACACGCACGGCACAGCGGACACACCAGGAACCGCGGTGTTGGCCGTCGAATGGCGCTAGCTGCGCAGCATTTGTGCACCGCCGCCGTCAGTGTCAGCCAGTTTTCCGTGGCATACGGAGCTCCATCGCAGTCTTTAACACTGGTATCATGCCGCGACAGCGTGGACGTGAACCGTATGTGCAGTTGACGGACTTTGAGCGAGGGCGTATAGTAGGCATGCGGGAGGCCGGGTGGACGTACCGCCGAATTGCTCAACACGTGGGGCGTGAGGTCTCCACAGTACATCGATGTTGTCGCCAGTGGTCGGCGGAAGGTGCACGTGCCCGTCGACCTGGGACCGGACCGCAGCGACGCACGGATGCACGCCAAGACCGTAGGATCCTACGCAGTGCCGTAGGGGACCGCACCGCCACTTCCCAGCAAATTAGGGACACTGTTGCTCCTGGGGTATCGGCGAGGACCATTCGCAACCGTCTCCATGAAGCTGGGCTACGGTCCCGCACACCGTTAGGCCGTCTTCCGCTCACGCCCCAACATCGTGCAGCCCGCCTCCAGTGGTGTCGCGACAGGCGTGAATGGAGGGACGAATGGAGACGTGTCGTCTTCAGCGATGAGAGTCGCTTCTGCCTTGGTGCCAATGATGGTCGTATGCGTGTTTGGCGCCGTGCAGGTGAGCGCCACAATCAGGACTGCATACGACCGAGGCACACAGGGCCAACACCCGGCATCATGGTGTGGGGAGCGATCTCCTACACTGGCCGTACACCACTGGTGATCGTCGAGGGGACACTGAATAGTGCACGGTACATCCAAACCGTCATCGAACCCATCGTTCTACCATTCCTAGACCGGCAAGGGAACTTGCTGTTCCAACAGGACAATGCACGTCCGCATGTATCCCGTGCCACCCAACGTGCTCTAGAAGGTGTAAGTCAACTACCCTGGCCAGCAAGATCTCCGGATCTGTCCCCCATTGAGCATGTTTGGGACTGGATGAAGCGTCGTCTCACGCGGTCTGCACGTCCAGCACGAACGCTGGTCCAACTGAGGCGCCAGGTGGAAATGGCATGGCAAGCCGTTCCACAGGACTACATCCAGCATCTCTACGATCGTCTCCATGGGAGAATAGCAGCCTGCATTGGTGCGAAAGGTGGATATACACTGTACTAGTGCCGACATTGTGCATGCTCTGTTGCCTGTGTCTATGTGCCTGTGGTTCTGTCAGTGTGATCATGTGATGTATCTGACCCCAGGAATGTGCCAATAAAGTTTCCCCTTCCTGGGACAATGAATTCACGGTGTTCTTATTTCAATTTCCAGGAGTGTATCTTGTAGTAACATCGGTAGAACATTACGTAGGAAATCTGCACACATTGCACCATTTAGATCGCCATCGATAAAATGCGGACCAGTTATCCTTCCTCCCATAATACCGCACCATACACTAACCCGCCAAGGTCACTGATGTTCCACTTGTCGTAGCGCAGTTTGTCTGCTACTGATGTGTGGATTAGCCGCGACAGCAACTAAAATACCTACTTGGGCATCATCATTTGTTGCTGTGGTGGATGACGTTTCACATGTGGCTGAACACTTCCTGTTTCCTTAAGTAACGTAACTATCCGGTGAACGGTCCGGACACTTGGATGATGTCGTCCAGGATATCGAGCAGCATACATAGCACACGCCCGTCGGGCATTTTGATCACAATAGCCATACATGTACACGATATCGACCTTTTCCACAATTGGGAAACGGTCCATTTTAACACGGGTAACATATCACGAAGCAAATACCGTCCGCACTGGCAGAATGTTATGTGATACTACGTACTTATACGTTTGTGATTATTACAGCCCCATCTATCACAAAACGAAAAAAGTGCTCCAACTAAAACATTGATATTTATTTACGTACTACACGAGTATGTAATAAACATGGTGGTTCCTATTTTAAAAAAAAACGCAGTTGATATCCGTTTGACCTATGGCAGCGCCAACTGGCGGGCCAATCAAAGCGCCATCTGGTTTCCCCCTTCAAGCTAGACAAGTTTCGCTCTTTGTAGATTTTCGTTTGATGTTTATTTCGTGAGGTATTTGGCCCTGTCAGTATCAATGGACCACCCTGTATAACATGATGCCGACGAATCATTCGTACATCTATAGGTCCAGATTTAATTGTATCGTTGTGGTTCGTGCAATCTTCTATCGATCATTGGCACCAGCTCCATGAATTTCTGTGAGCTAAACAGACATCCTTCCTCTTCGTAGTATGAAGCACAGAACCTCACACACATGTCATATGATAGACTGCATATACTTTCATTCCAATGAAGATGTAAATTCTGAGTTCAAGTAGACTCTGGCATTAGTACCTGCAGGTCTAAAATCTGGTGGAAACATTGCTACATTCCCTCTTCTATTGCTTTGAAATAGAAGTATGATGAACCTGGGCTTCTCCAATTGGGCAGAGGTTTCAATAGCCCCCGTTTTCCACCCTGCAGTCTGTAGCACTGTACACATAAAAAGATAGAAAGATAACGGTAGACATACAGCGGCATTCAGAACCTTTAAAAGCTTCAAACACTGCACATCTGATACAGCGATGTGCAGCATTTTTCTATTATTTTATTGACAGCGATATCGTTCTCCACTTGAGCTCCTTGATTGTAAGAGTTGTTATCCGTTGCACTCTGTGCCAGAATAAGTTCTAGTTAAACAATTAGTACAATTTGCCACATACCTTCAAAGTATCCCATAAGCAGTTACAGACGTATATATCCAGTAATATCTCGTACTCTTCCACTGTTCTACCCACTGTCGCATTTGTAAACCATTCAGCAATTTCTAAATCATTCAGATCCCAGGGAGAAGCAGAGACATACTTTTTAAGAGTTCGTGCGTACATTGCATGTATGGTCAATCCAATCTACACTCCTGGAAATTGAAATAAGAACACCGTGAATTCGTTGTCCCAGGAAGGGGAAACTTTATTGACACATTCCTGGGGTCAGATACATCACATGATCACACTGACAGAACCACAGGCACATAGACACAGGCAACAGAGCATGCACAATGTCGGCACTAGTACAGTGTATATCCACCTTTCGCAGCAATGCAGGCTGCTATTCTCCCATGGAGACGATCGTAGAGATGCTGGATGTAGTCCTGTGGAACGGCTTGCCATGCCATTTCCACCTGGCGCCTCAGTTGGACCAGCGTTCGTGCTGGACGTGCAGACCGCGTGAGACGACGCTTCATCCAGTCCCAAACATGCTCAATGGGGGACAGATCCGGAGATCTTGCTGGCCAGGGTAGTTGACTTACACCTTCTAGAGCACGTTGGGTGGCACGGGATACATGCGGACGTGCATTGTCCTGTTGGAACAGTAAGTTCCCTTGCCGGTCTAGGAATGGTAGAACGATGGGTTCGATGACGGTTTGGATGTACCGTGCACTATTCAGTGTCCCCTCGACGATCACCAGTGGTGTACGGCCAGTGTAGGAGATCGCTCCCCACACCATGATGCCGGGTGTTGGCCCTGTGTGCCTCGGTCGTATGCAGTCCTGATTGTGGCGCTCACCTGCACGGCGCCAAACACGCATACGACCATCATTGGCACCAAGGCAGAAGCGACTCTCATCGCTGAAGACGACACGTCTCCATTCGTCCCTCCATTCACGCCTGTCGCGACACCACTGGAGGCGGGCTGCACGATGTTGGGGCATGAGCGGAAGACGGCCTAACGGTGTGCGGGACCGTAGCCCAGCTTCATGGAGACGGTTGCAAATGGTCCTCGCCGATACCCCAGGAGCAACAGTGTCCCTAATTTGCTGGGAAGTGGCGGTGCGGTCCCCTACGGCACTGCGTAGGATCCTACGGTCTTGGCGTGCATCAGTGCGTCGCTGCGGTCCGGTCCCAGGTCGACGGGCACGTGCACCTTCCGCCGACCACTGGCGACAACATCGATGTACTGTGGAGACCTCACGCCCCACGTGTTGAGCAATTCGGCGGTACGTCCACCCGGCCTCCGGCGTTCCCACTATACGCCCTCGCTCAAAGTCCGTCAACTGCACATACGGTTCACGTCCACGCTGTCGCGGCATGCTACCAGTGTTAAAGACTGCGATGGAGCTCCGTATGCCACGGCAAACTGGCTGACACTGACGGCGGCGGTGCACAAATGCTGCGCAGCTAGCGCCATTCGACGGCCAACACCGCGGTTCCTGGTGTGTCCGCTGTACCGTGCGTGTGATCATTGCTTGTACAGCCCTCTCGCAGTGTCCGGAGCAAGTATGGTGGGTCTGACACACCGGTGTCAATGTGTTCTTTTTTCCATTTCCAGGAGTGTAGAATCCGTACATACGATATCACGTGATACAGGAACGCTGAAGCATTACGTATAAGATTTGGTGCCACTATAAAAGTATAAACCCATTTCGTGAATGATCCATCAAGATATTTGAAACTCTCTCATGGGAGCGTTAAAACGCCTTGGTATTGGGTGACAATACCAATTTCATCGTTTTTGTTAAACGTGGCTGATGCATAAGGTTTACGCGAGAAGTATTCTTGAAGTATAACACGCTTCGCTGTACTACACTCCTGGAAATGGGAAAAAGAACACATTGACACCGGTGTGTCAGACCTTCCACACTTGCTCCGGACACTGCGAGAGGGCTGTACAAGCAATGATCACACGCACGGCACAGCGGACACACCAGGAACCGCGGTGTTGGCCGTCGAATGGCGCTAGCTGCGCAGCATTTGTGCACCGCCGCCGTCAGTGTCAGCCAGTTTGCCGTGGCATACGGAGCTCCATCGCAGTCTTTAACACTGGCAGTATGCCGCGACAGCGTGGACGTGAACCGTATGTGCAGTTAACGGACTTTGAGCGAGGGCGTATAGTGGGCATGCGGGAGGCCAGGTGGACGTACCGCCGAATTGCTCAACACGTGGGGCGTGAGGTCTCCACAGTACATCGATGTTGTCGCCAGTGGTCGGCGGAAGGTGCACGTGCCCGTCGACCTGGGACCGGACCGCAGCGACGCACGGATGCACGCCAAGACCGTAGGATCTTACGCAGTGCCGTAGGGGACCGCACCGCCACTTCCCAGCAAATTAGGGACACTGTTGCTCCTGGGGTATCGGCGAGGACCATTCGCAACCGTCTCCATGAAGCTGGGCTACGGTCCCGCACACCGTTAGGCTGTCTTCCGCTCACGCCCCAACATCGTGCAGCCCGCCTCCAGTGGTGTCGCGACAGGCGTGAATGGAGGGACGAATGGAGACGTGTCGTCTTCAGCGATGAGAGTCACTTCTGCCTTGGTGCCAATGATGGTCGTATGCGTGTTTGGCGCCGTGCAGGTGAGCGCCACAATCAGGACTGCATACGACCGAGGCACACAGGGCCAACACCCGGCATCATGGTGTGGGGAGCGATCTCCTACACTGGCCGTACACAACTGGTGATCGTCGAGGGGACACTGAATAGTGCACGGTACATCCGAACCGTCATCGAACCCATCGTTCTACCATTCCTAGACCGGCAAGGGAACTTGCTGTTCCAACAGGACAATGCACGTCCGCATGTATCCCGTGCCACCCAACGTGCTCTAGAAGGTGTAAGTCAACTACCTTGGCCAGCAAGATCTCCGGATCTGTCCCCCATTGAGCATGTTTGGGACTGGATGAAGCGTCGTCTCACGCGGCCTGCACGTCCAGCACGAACGCTGGTCCAACTGAGGCGCCAGGTGGAAATGGCATGGCAAGCCGTTCCACAGGACTACATCCAGCATCTCTACGATCGTCTCCATGGGAGAATAGCAGCCTGCATTGCTGCGAAAGGTGGATATACACTGTACTAGTGCCGACATTGTGCATGCTCTGTTGCCTGTGTCTATGTGCCTGTGGTTCTGTCAGTGTGATCATGTGATGTATCTGACCCCAGGAATGTGTCAATAAAGTTTCCCCTTCCTGGGACAATGAATTCACGGTGTTCTTATTTCAATTTCCAGAAGTGTAGTTATACCGAGTGACATCAGTGCAAGGTTTCAGACCTACAGATTTAAGAATCTTGTAGTTCGCACTTGTTAACACCTTGCTGTACTGTTGCGAAGCGCCACAGAGTGCGTTGTGCACATTGGTTTCACACCTTACGCCCGTCCTGTTTTCGTTGACAATACAAGGATGCTGGGGCCTGCAATGAGCCCTGACTGGTTAAAGGTCGCCACCGCCGCCGCTTCCGGTCCTAACAGGTCTCTGCGCGTTCGCAGTCACTGGTGGTTTTGTTTTAGATGTACCCCTACAATGATTTCCTCATCACGAACGTCGATGAGTGTTGCTCAATACGCATCTCCAGATAGTCCAATGTCTGAAATGCTGCTAGGAGGTAGACAGAGTTGATAGGGGTCTCACTGGTCTTATGCCCTGTTCCAAGTGAGGGGAAGACTCCGTAAATTGTATGAATCAATCTCTTATTGAGACAGGAGTTTGTTTCAATGTTACACTTGACACAGACTGTGCTGACAGGAAGTATATACACCGACTGATCGGATGTGTAAAATTTATTAGGGCCCTTCCTTCCATCTGTCCTTTTGCGCAACCCACTAGCCGTCCTACTAAACGTTTGTGCTTAAAGCCAGTCATTGTATTCAGTGTCTTTATTTCATGTTTAACTGTACTGATGTTTTCACGTAGCAAAACCCCTTTTCCAGACCGTTTTAAAACTTCGTTTAAATGGTCAATATCGTATACACCATGTTATACTTGCACAATTTCTTTTCCACTATTAATTTTCAGACGACTTTTATAGTTAGCCTCTGTCACATTCGGAAGCAACACTCCACTCCTCATTGGTTAAATCATTCGACGGGAAGTAATTTGCTCATACTACTGGCGATCATTCTTTTAAAATCAGAGTATACAACATTGCCTCTGAACTTCAGCTGATGAGTGGATGCTTAATAAACCTTATACATTCTTCTACGTAAATGTTAGAAGGAACATGATGCACAGATGCTCACACAAATAAGTGTTGAAGTCCTGGAAGCGATGAAAGTTGTAGAACACACATCTTCTGACGATGAAGGATAGTTGTAACTCTTCTAGTGGTTGTAGGTCTCCACATGACTCGAAATAATAGACGTTATTTGTATTTTTCTTACCACACACCAATCTGTATTTTTCTTAACATACACCATCCAGTGGCGAGGGTATGTTTTGCGTGCTGGTTTGTGCAGTTCTCGATCTACTGTCTCCATATTTACTCGGTTACACCTCTCTCTCGAAGCTCGGATATTATTGAAACAACGTCATTCAAATGAGCAGTATAACCACAGTAGCTGATGCCATGAGCAGTCGCAGTTGATCTAGTAGCTCATTATGATCGTCGTAGTGTATACACTGTGAGAGTCGATTGTTTACTGTTTTTTGCTGGGTGCCTATTCCATCACTAATGCTATATCAGACATCTAATTTAGGTTTTATAATGGTTATACACTTCGCACTGTGCCCATTTCCCACTTTCCTACGTACGCCAATCAACTGCAGTATTTCACCATACATCTCCAGACTTTTGGGTGAACAATTTATAGTTTTTAAGGGATTTAAGAAAAAGAGGTTCATTATACCAGTTATTCTTTGAAATTCCCTATCAACTATCTCTATTTTTTTCTTTTAAGCTTACAGGTTGTGTGCCTAACATCTATGGCTTTTCACAACTGACAGAGAATGTTTTGTTTATCCCACGCCGCTGTAACGGCTAATAAGATCAGTAACACAGTTGTAGTTGCGTAATTTCTCTGGGAGTTCATCGGGAGATTCAGCAACTGCTTTGAAGGTTTCTCTCACTGTCTGCTCTCGATCCAAATATCCTAACGTTACCAGTCGTAACTTCTGTTGAACAGCCTTCCACAGTGGGATGAATTGAATTTCAAACATCTGCAAAATTTCCATGACACAATGCAGCATGTGCTCTAGTCCTACATGAACTTTGGATTAACTAGTGCCCAATCACCAGTGTTATGCAACGGTCTGTATAAATGAACAGGTGATGAGCTGTACCCAGAGCATTTAACAGTGACATCTCAAGGTGTAATCATCGTTGCATACGCTCAAGGTTTCTATGATAATGAGCACACACAGTTCATATTTAGAGATGTTGCATTCATGGCATTCATGGCTTACGCAGAAAAAGCCAATACAATAGAGGCATTCTAAGAAAACATTGCATCATGGAGGTCTTTCAAGGATGTGAAGTGCACTAAAATATGGAGGAGTGCGAAGTGGTTAACACGTTTCTACAACAGAATTCACTGAGACGACCCTATAAACATACGGTGACGTTGCTTCGATTATTCGACCACAGGGGTACCATCATCTACGTTAATGACGTGGAGATTATCACACGAATGCTTCGAATCTTCAAGTTTGCTGCTATTCAAGATCAGGAAGTTTGTGGATGTCCTGCTCTCCTTCGTGTCAAGAAGAAGATGTCTAAAAATAGTACTGTGCCTGCATATGAAAATGTAAAATTGCGTTTATGTTGGATGAAAAATAAATGAATTCTTATCTCAAAATCTGTATATGATTTTTTTCACCTTACTCCCACGTTGATAGTTAACAGCTTTGCCCAAAAACTACATCTGTGGAGTTCTTCATGCAGTGGTGATATAATTTAAACATGTTTGCCACATGTCTCTGGAAACGGACACAGTCACATGACTCCTGTTCCCATAAGGCAGTCTGCGCTGCATGGTAGGTGTAATCCCATACAGCCATCACATATATTTTGTTATCTTCCATGTTAAACTTCACCTCCATCATTTTCAAAGTCATCTGTGTCTTGCAAATCCTATATACAAAATTTCATGATAACAAAAAAACTCATTGGTAGAAATATTTACAATTTTCAGATACGTAAATCTATGCTTAAAGGTATTGCCGAGATACTTTTATTCCTACACTACAGCTAAATTCCACAGTACCACTGGTAGCAGTTACACGGTTGTGTATAAGGCTATAGACAACGTTGAATTGAGCTGAAGACTGCTGTTATCACAGCTAAGAATAAAGTTAAAGTTAAATGCATCGCTTCTCGTGCTGTTATTGATGGACCGCGTAAGTTTTCAGGTTGTAGATTTGATTTGCTGTAAGTCAGGCTGGTGCTACTCCGCCTGGTAACCGTAACGGTTGGTTAACTGCTGTGTTTGCTAGATGTGGAGGCGTAAGTGAGTATGGTGGCCTTGAGAGTTTTGCTCGTAGTGATGTAATATGTTACCGTTCTTTTCACTTTAGTGAAGTTGTTGGTGGTAGTAGTTCTTATTCAGTTCCTGCGTAAGCTTTGCTTATAGGTAGTCGTCGTCGCAGAAAGGTATATGATGATGAGGCTGTATGTTTTTGGTGTAAAGTACATGGTTGCTGTGAATATGTATCACTTGTTGGTGACTTTACTCTGCATTATCGTGAATAAAGTGTTGACCTTGCCAAAAGCCGAGAAGCGATTCTTCTTGGTGTTTTAGCTCTCCAGGGGACTCTGGTATGTTCTCTGCGACGACCCTGCGTCTCTGGGAGTCTATGTAAACCTAATTAGATTTGGATACCTAGTGGCAGGTGAAACCTAAAACTCATTCTATTCACATGAGATGCAAGGTGGATATATATATATTTCTGACATGCAATTTCTTGTCTATCCACTTGGCGCACAGGTATTTTATAAGCACAATTTTTGTAGATAAAATGATGTGCAGATATTTTTTGCAAGGTATATACAGTATTTACAAGTGTACACAGCACACATTCCTCTTATGGAGTTCATAAATAAATAAATAAAATATTTACACCACACACACACAGACATACACTCACACTCACACACACACAAACATAAACACACACACACACACACACACACACAAAATTACATACACTGTGACAAAAGTGTTACACGATTCTGCAACGTTAACACCCAGTCTCATTCTCATCCTCTCACTCACTCAGAGTCTCCTATCACCTCTCTCTCTCAACATAAGGCGGCAGGCCGACTTTAGATCACAGCACAACATGCACCTCATTTCCTCTTTGTCGAATACTAGTTTGTTGCCCTTGATGTTCCGGTGCTGTGGTGGAGCACTGTCAGCACCACTGTACAGGCACTGGAAATAGTCTTCGATCAAGAGAGCTCTTGGTGCCACACAAGGCACGCCCTTAGCCTGCCCCTGGGCAGAACCTCCTAATATCAGATACGCGTACATTTTTGCTCACAGACCTAGAAGCTTCACAGTCAGTCGTCGTCTTTCGTTAGACCGATAACCTTCTTGATCTGTGGAATAGTACCATTGGGATTATCGGAGACACGTAGAAATCCTCACCTTGGCACCTCATTACTTCATATATGTAAGAAACGAGGGTTACTGTTTTTAAATGTATATGCAAAAATTGATAAAAGTTTTTGTACAAGAATATTTGTTTTCTTATTCTCTAGCATCCTAAGACACTCTTCTATTTACAGTAATCTATGTGTGTGCCTTTTGGATTGGGTCGGAGGGGTATATAAGGTGGATGACCATTAAAAGTAGTTGAAACTATAGAAACGCTCGTTTCTACCCGACATGAATGCCATGTGTTTTACGCCATTGCCACCTTGAAATATCTTTTGCAGTAATTGGTACTGGTACAGAACTGTTTGTGATCGTGATTCCAAGTTACTGCAATGTTAGTGACAATTTGTGAACAGTGACCAAGAGAGCCACGGAAATGGATACACCGCAACACATCACAACGAGACTACCGCGCCAGAAGAACAAAGATGACTACAGCATTTAAGAAAAGACTATGTAATACCAGTATGACCTTATTGTAAAGTTGTTTTTGTAATGCCATTTAGCCAGAAGATGAGGTTTAACCCTCGAAACATGCCGCTAAATAAATAATTAATACAATAGTTGATAAAGTTTGTGACTGGTAGCGGTAATTTTAAAAAAAAATTACATATTTCTTGAGACAATCACAGCCGAAAAATAGTCAAAATGGCTTCAAACTGGTACTCGAGCTGAAACAGCGTTTTTGAAAATACACATACGTGCTCAAAGTGGGCTATATCTGGGTGTGTTCGCAGTGACATGAGAACATTTGTGTTCCAGCAGTTGGATGGATCTACAGTTGTCGCTTACATATCATCGGGTAGGAGTGTCCCATTCCTCTTCTTCTTGTTCTGCTCTTCTTTTGCACCATCACAGGACCAGTCACTTAAAACAAAGTCCTGGTGTTTCACGTGCCCCACTATGATACCGACTAATGAGTTTCCGACTGCAATGCGTTTTTATAGAAATATGTATCTCACAACTAAGCTACACTGTATATATACACATGAAATTATGATCTTTCATACTGTTGACTGTGGTGACGAAGAAATTAAAGAGAGCTTCGTGCTGCTGCAGTATTCTAGACTCTGAAGTGAACACTGGTAATAACATTAATAAGAAAGGCATGAACAAAATAAATACATGGTTTACGGTAACATACTTTCCTTTACTCAACAGCCATACATTAGGTGCACTACAAAAAAAACTCAACTGGTTCTTTCTTTATCTTCATATCTGTATAGAAATTAGCATATAAAGCTTTCTTGTACGCACGAATTTCAGCGTTTATTTCTGTCCAGTTAGCCGGCCGTTGTGGCCGTGCGGTTCTAGGCGCTTCAGTCTGGAACCGCGTGACCGCTACGGTCGCAGGTTCGAATCCTGCCTCGGGCATGGATGTGTGTGATGTCCTTAGGTTAGTTAGGTTTAAGTAGTTCTAAGTTCTAGGGGACTGATGACCACAGATGTTAAGTCCCATAGTGCGCAGAGCCATTTGAACCATCTGTCCAGCTGTTGGGCGTCCCTTACCTTTCTCTTTCGACACCGTACTAATGCAATGGTCTAAATCATATCCATGCACACTATATGTACAGAGATAGCTCACGGTGTCTTTATACATGGCAGCACATATTTCAGTCTTTCAGATGTGAAGGATAGCACCAATCATAGGAAAAACAAATTTGTAACGACGAAGTTTGCAGATACATGGATCGACCTCCACATCTCACCATGAGTGTCACACTGTGTACAATGATGTTATACATATCGTCAAGCCAGCACAGTAAATGTCTGAGGAAGGACGAGATGTAGAAGACTCAGAGGACATCTGTTGATTGATGTAGGGTTCTGCACCACACCGTTGATGCCATTCCAACTCAGTAAACTGCCCTTTAGCACTTCTTGATGAATTTTCGCTCTTTAGCGCAACACACCAGGCACTGTTCACTGATATTTCTATACCGATATTTAAGCTCTTGAACCACTAGCTGTTAAATTACAAGTAGAAGTGAAAAGCTGCAGAGCACTGGGAGAAATTGGCAGCATCTCACCCTGGAACACTCTGTCCTTCAGGTAACACTGGAACATTCTACGATGGTGCATATGTTAGAGACCAGTACTGACCTGCACAGTGTGGTGTAGGGCCCCCAGCACCGTTCTTCTGAGAGTCAAGGACAGGCTGGGTGACTTCATTACACAAACTGACGAGTGGGGTGGATAATAGCCGCTCACTGGCCTGCTCCAAAATGCTCGTCAGGTGGGCTACAGGACCCCACAATGCTGTGCCACTACTGGTCCCGAAAGGCTGCAGAGTGCTGCATGTCCCGATGAGCCAGCAGTGGCTGCTACTGGTCCAGACACGCTGCAGGTGTCTACGGGACTGGGCACACTACAGGTTGGCGCTAGTTTGGAAATGCAGAGATAGCTGAGAAAAGAAGAAGAAAAAAAAAGCATCCAAAGACTAATACACTGAGTTGAACTGAACCACATGTACTTAATGTTATGCTTCTTCTGCGAGGTGGAGGCAAATTACAGTCTTGGCTGCTGTTGGCAGTTCATGGTTCTGCCACTGACTACTGCTGAAAACACATCCGCCTTTTATCCCCTAGGCTTCACTTTTACAGGACCGGATGTAGCATTCCTGCATTCAGATTGGCCGTGCCCAGTACTCAGCAGGTGGATGCTTCATTCCAGTTAGTTCCCAAGCGATGTGGCGGGTGAAAAGCCATTTCAGGTACTCTCCATGACAGTTCTGTTAACTAGCTCACTAGAGGCCTATACACTGAGGTGAACACCTCTGGTTCATTTTGTCTTGGGTAGTGGAATATGACCAAGTTGTCTCCTGCACTGTGGACTGACTCGTAATTTCAAAAAACATGAACAGCTCCAGCACAGACAGTAGTCTCTATGAGTTGTGAAATGCTTCACCATTATTTGCTGAAAAGTACTAGCCCCACACCCAGCCATTGTCACCTTCCATTCCTCGTGTGGGAGGCCATGGATGCAGTCCTCAGCTGTATGCTTACAGATAATACACTTATTATACTCCGTTCAGTCGAACACCAGTATCTCAGTACAACACATTGTGACAGTATCTTTCCAGGAGGAAACTACATCCTGAGACACTATAGTAACATACTTCCGAATTGACCTAAAATATCTAGCAAAATTCATATTATACCGTGACATCTCTTATCTTTTTTCATCATCACATCAGTGCTCCGTAATGAGACCCTTCCTGTCTGACTGCTCAGCACAGACTGATCGATACATGTGTGGGAGCCAGTTGGAACGCTGCTGCCACCTGGCGGTGGTGCATGGAGCTTGAAACCTGATAGTGACCAGACATTTGCAGTGTGAAGATGCGCACACTCAGCACTTCACACGGTGCCTGGCAGTGTGCGAGCAGCTGACACAGTCAGGGTCATCTCTAAACGATGGCTAATATACTGCACTTCATTCTGTTCCTTAGTGTTTACAGTTATTATGTCGTGGGAAGTGGGGATGGGTGTTACAGGTGTCAACTCCACCCAAGTGGGGACGCCGTTTCCTACCAAACTATTAAATGAAGAATATTCAAATTGAACTGCACAATATATTATCATTGACATTGATTTGTATTTCGTGTCGTGAAATCCTTCCTCTCCAGCACAGACTGAGATGCGTTATTTACTTGCTCAATTTCTGAAGCTCTTTCTACTGAATAAATCATCCAGTTTTTTTTCAGAAATTATGATTATTTGTTTGTCAGTGCATGTACATAATGTTGTATTCTCTTTAGCCGCTTTTATGCCGTGTTGTTGTCTCTGTAGAGCTGTACCTTGGGAAGCTAGGAGAGGATGTCGGTTGGTGGCTAGTATTCTCGTTCTATAACACAAACTGCACCAAGTTAATAACTTGGTTCTTTATTCATAAACAAAGAGCTACTTAACTTGAGTTTCCATATACTGAGGTGCAAGGTGGCTAAAATGGCTCTGAGCACTATGCGACTTAACTTCTGACGTCATCAGTCGCCTAGAACTTAGGACTAATTAAACCGAACTAACCTCAGGACATCACACACATCCATGCCCGAGGCAGGATTCGAACCTGCGACCGTAGCGTTCACTCGGCTCCAGACTGTAGCTCCTAGAACCGCATGGCTACTCCGGCCGGCCTGGTGCAAGCTGTCTTTGTATAGTCCACGTAGCCTGAATGCTGTTGATGGAGAAGACTGCTATGTTCACTATAAGGCTGCTAAGTGCTGCCTGTCTCTGTGTTTGAGGCCTAGTCTGTGGCTCCATCTCGGTGACGTGGTGGAACTCCAAGGCGTTCAGACTCGAAGCAACTGGCGATGCAGGGTCGAACTAATTGACTAAACTTGAGCGAACTGGCCCTCTGGTCCAAGGCAACTACACTCCTGGATATGGAAAAAAGAACACATTGACACCGGTGTGTCAGACCCACCATACTTGCTCCGGACACTGCGAGAGGGCTGTACAAGCAATGATCACACGCACGGCACAGCGGACACACCAGGAACCGCGGTGTTGGCCGTCGAATGGCGCTAGCTGCGCAGCATTTGTGCACCGCCGCCGTCAGTGTCAGCCAGTTTGCCGTGGCATACGGAGCTCCATCGCAGTCTTTAACATTGGTAGCATGCCGCGACAGCGTGGACGTGAACCGTATGTGCAGTTGACGGACTTTGAGCGAGGGCGTATAGTGGGCATGCGGGAGGTCGGGTGGACGTACCACCGAATTTCTCAACACGTGGGGCGTGAGGTCTCCACAGGACATCGATGTTGTCGCCAGTGGTCGGCGGAAGGTGCACGTGCCCGTCGACCTGGGACCGGACCGCAGCGACGCACGGATGCACGCCAAGACTGTAGGATCCTACGCAGTGCCGTAGGGGACCGCACCGCCACTTCCCAGCAAATTAGGGACACTGTTGCTCCTGGGGTATCGGCGAGGACCATTCGCAACCGTCTCCATGAAGCTGGGCTACGGTCCCGCACACCGTTAGGCCGTCTTCCGCTCACGCCCCAACATCGTGCAGCCCGCCTCCAGTGGTGTCGCGACAGGCGTGAATGGAGGGACGAATGGAGACGTGTCGTCTTCAGCGATGAGAGTCGCTTCTGCCTTGGTGCCAATGATGGTCGTATGCGTGTTTGGCGCTGTGCAGGTGAGCGCCACAATCAGGACTGCATACGACCGAGGCACACAGGGCCAACACCCGGCATCATGGTGTGGGGAGCGATCTCCTACACTGGCCGTACACCACTGGTGATCGTCGAGGGGACACTGAATAGTGCACGGTACATCCAAACCGTCATCGAACCCATCGTTCTACCATTCCTAGACCGGCAAGGGAACTTGCTGTTCCAACAGGACAATGCACGTCCGCATGTATCTCGTGCCACCCAACGTGCTCTAGAAGGTGTAAGTCAACTACCCTGGCCAGCAAGATCTCCGGATCTGTCTCCCATTGAGCATGTTTGGGACTGGATGAAGCGTCGTCTCACGCGGTCTGCACGTCCAGCACGAACGCTGGTCCAACTGAGGCGCCAGGTGGAAATGGCATGGCAAGCCGTTCCACAGGACTACATCCAGCATCTCTACGATCGTCTCCATGGGAGAATAGCAGCCTGCATTGCTGCGAAAGGTGGATATACACTGTACTAGTGCCGACATTGTGCTTGCTCTGTTGCCTGTGTCTATGTTCCTGTGGGTCTGTCAGTGTGATCATGTGATGTATCTGACCCCAGGAATGTGTCAATAAAGTTTCCCCTTCCTGGGACAATGAATTCACGGTGTTCTTATTTCAATTTCCAGGAGTGTATCTTAAATACTGGTGGCTGAGAGGGCGTTGGCGGCACGTTTCCAGCGAGTCTTGTCTTGGCCTCCATCGATACTCTCATAACCTCTATGCCGCACAATGTGATGGCGCCAGCATACACCAGCACAATCCCCCGAAATGCCGCATCGATATAGGCTAGTGAGGCTGCGAATGACAATGGGGAGGGAGGCAGGACACCGTACATCGTGGTGGGCCGGGAGCCATGACTGTGGACGGCAGACTCCCGACCATACCCCACCATCCTGCTTGCGAGGCAACAGAAACATCCTCCGGAAAACTGCTGCCTGAGAGGGTGGGCTAGGTCGATGACGGCGAAGGTGACGGCAAAGGCGATGGCGATGGTGGGTCCAGGTCCATGGAGTCAGCGAGCAGGGATAGTGGGGGTGAGGGCGCATCTTCCATCTGCTCCCCCAGGGTGCCCTTGTGGCATCAGCAGGCAGCTGTGAAGGCCACCATCGGGACCTGCAATTAGGCCCATACACGAGGCAATGCGTTCTTGGATTACGCCCCCTTCCCAGCGACCATGGTTGCCATAAACCCTGAAAAGTACAAAATCATGTGTTGCAAAGCAATACTTGCGGATCATTGGAGGTGCCGGATAATGCAGTGGGTGGAGCAAATGTGGCAGCGTCCGATGGTGGCGGCAGGGCAGAAGTTCAACCTGTGATGGTCCGTCCCGTGAGTGGGAACGATAGGAGGCGAGAAAGAGTTACAGCGCCTGTCCTCGTGTGTGGGTGGTGCGAGTCTTGGCCAGCTGGTGCTTAAAAGTGCGTACGAAGCGTATGGCTTCTCTGGTGGAGTGCGTGTGAAACGGAGCACTTGTTAGATGATGAATGCCATTGCATTCACAAAACTGTTCAAAGTCACGTGAAGTGAGCTGTAGTCTGTTGTCCGACGCAAGTATTCCTGGCAAACCTTCTATGCAAAATATTGAGGACAAAGCTTGATTGGTGCTACGTGTTGTGATAGAAGCCACAGGCGTCTCAGATGGGAAGTTGCTAAAAGACTCTATCACTAGGGGCCAACGACGGTTCTAAAATAGTCCTGCAAGGTCTATGTGCACTCGCCATGGTGATTGAGTCTTAGGCTAAGCTGCAAATGTCTCTGCTGCTGCTGCTGCTCTCATCTTTTACTTTCCCCTCTTTGGGGAAGTGTGAGGGAGAGTTTGTAGCCTTTCGGCTTTTACTCCCCTGTGGACGTGTGTGTGTGATTTTTCTATAGTTTTTAAGGTGTCTGTGATAATGTGATGATTGTTGTGTGTGTGTCTGGTACTTGCCTAGGGTAGGCGAGAATTTTGATGTTGTAGGGGAAGGAACAGGATTAGGGATTGTGTGTTGGAATTTTCTCTTCGACTTAGTCGTCGAAGATCGTCATAGGGCGCTTGTGTTTATCGCGGGACATGTCATACCGACCTAGGGAGTGGATGAGTGCGTTTCCGGATCTGGAAGAACCCTCATAGAAGGCCCTTGCCAGATCCTGGAAACGCTCTCTCAGGAGTGGTATTTCGGCTGCGGCGTGCAAGTCGTCTGTGGTGAATCCAAGGGGTAGACACAGTGCCCTTCTGAGGGCGCGGTTCTGCAGCCTCTGGAGTTTGTCCAGGTGCTGCTTCGCCGCGTATCCCCAGACAGGGCACGCATACTCCATTACTGGCCGGATCAGGGCCTGATATACATTTACTGCTACTGGGCAGGGAAGGGAGCTGGTTGTGTTCAGGATAGGGTATAGGATGGACTTTCTGGCGCAGGCCTTCCTGTGGACCTCGTCTATGTGGGGTTTCCACGTGAGACGAGAGTCCAAGGTTACGCCAAGGTACTTGGCGGTTCTGCGTCAGGGGAGTTGGTTTCCGTTTAGGTAAAGGTGGAGGGGGGGGGGGCGTTGAGGAGGTTCGCGCCTTCCGAGCCTGCGGGTAATCAGCATTGCCTGCGTCTTCTCAGAGTTGATGGTGATGCGCCAGCGACGGGCCCAAGTTTCTGTGTCATCTAAAACCTTTTGTAGCCTACGGATGACCAGGTCCTTGTTCGCGTTTCTCGTGTAGAAGGCTGTATCGTCAGCGTACTGTGCGGTGTGCACCAGGGGGGCCGTTGGAGTGTCCGCAGTGTACAAGCTGTACAATACGGGACCCAGGACCGATCCCTGTGGCACCCCAGCACGAATACGCCTTCTGGTGGAGGTGGCAGTTTCTACTTTGACGGTGAAAGTCCTATTCGTGAGATAGCTCTTGATCAGCTGAACTATGCTCCCGGGAAACCCTTGTGTGTACAACCTGTAGAGTAGCCCTCTATGCCATACCGAATCGAAGGCTTTGGCTACATCTAGTAGCACTATCCCGCAGTAGCCTCTGTGGTTGAAGCCCTCTGTGGCTGCTTCAACCATTCTCATGACCTGTTGTGGGGCAGAGTGGTGCTGCCGAAACCCAAATTGGAAATCTGGCAGAATTTGCTCTCTGGTAATATGATCTTGTATGGGTCTTAGCAGGAGGCGCTCATAGATCTTGCTGAGGGTTGGCAAGAGGCTAATCGGCCTGTAGTGCTGCGGGAATAGAGGGTCTTTCCCTGGTTTGTGTATCGCGACCACTTCCGCATGTTTCCAGCAAGCTGGGAGAACACGGGATCGAGTAATCTCTGCAAATGTCTGTGGCGGAGTTGATTGGTTCTCCGCGTATGCGCGACACAGTGACGTCATCTGCTCAATGTGGGGGGGGGGGGGGGGCTGGCCTGCCAAGTACAGTGCCGTCGCGCTAACGGTTTAGTGCGAACAGTTCCCCAATGTCCTTGGTGGAGCAACCGCAACACATCCTTTTGCGATACTTTAGGAATAAGCGCACCGCATTGTCCACTGTAAATCTGAATTAGAATCACACCTTGTTGAACTGAAAGACTATGTATACTTTTCAACGAACGGGGCCAAGACGTACGAATGTAACGCAGCAAAATCTTTAGGTCTGGGTCTGTTTCCGTGGCCTACGAAATTTTTCCGTAGTGCAAGGGAATCGATTCCAGCAATTCAGGATCATGCACATCGATTTGTCAACAAGACGCGGCAGATGCATCAAAATCAGAGTCTGGTGGGCCAGTCGGAAGGCGAGATAGAGCGTTTGCATTGCCATGCTTTGCTGCAAGTCTGTACACAATTTACTACCGATACTGCAAGAGCAACAAAGCCCAGCATTGCAATTTTTGAGCAGTGCGCGTAGGGACCGGTTTTGACGGATGAAACAAGGACTGCAAAGGCTTATGATCTGTCACTAAATAGAACTTGCGACCATACAAATAGTTATGAAATTTTGTCACATCATACAGTGCGAAACTGCTCGTTTGGCAGGGTCAAAGTGCACTAGACATCTGTCACTAAGTAAAGCATTTCTAAGTTTCTGAAATGCGTCTTGACACTCTTTAGTCCACACAAAGGGTACATTCTTGCGACGCAAGCGATGCAATGGAGCCGCGATCTGTGCGGCATTCGGTAGGAACCGAATGTAGTACGCCATCTTGCCTAGTACTGACCGCAATTCAGACACATTGCGAGGAACAGGCAGTCACGGATTGCAAGCAAATGCGATTGGCGGGGGTTGCACACCCTGACTGTTTACCACATGACGTAAGTGCTGTGGTTCAATCTGAAAAATCTCAAACTTTTCGAAACGACGCTTGAGTCCTGCTTTTGACAACACTCGAGAAAGAGCACGTAAATTGGCAATGCGTTCCTCTGGTGTACGAACTGAGACAACAATATCGTCAAGGTAGTTTGAACAAAATGACACTTTAGCATCCAGCTCATCCAAGTAACGTCGAAAAATAGCGGGTGCGGAAGCAGTGCCGGAAGACAAACACAATCGCTTGAACAGTCCTAAGTGTCTATTTACAACAAACACTTTCTGTGATTCTTCATACAATGGAATTTGCAAACAGGCATCACGCAAATCTATCTTAGAAAAGGAACGTCTTGCACCAAGCCTGTCCATGAGTTCCTCAGGGAGAGGTAACGGATAAGTGTCAACTACTGTCTGTTGATTCACTGTAGACTTGACGTCAACACAAATGCGAATGCAGCCAGAAGACTTAGGCAACAAAACTAGTGGAATGGCCCATTGACTAGCATTAATGGGAACAATTACAAGATTATTGCGCACTTATTTCAATTCACTGGCTACTTTGTCTCTTAATGCAAATGGAATGGGACGGGACCGGAAAAACGTACGCTGTGCATTGTTTCTGAATGTATCATGCGCTGAAAAGTCATTAGCTTTTCCCATTTCTTCGGAAAACAGTTCAGGAAATTCGTTAAGCAAGCTAGCTCCATTGGATTTCGGATCAAAAGTCGATATGGACAGTACGTTGTCTTGGACGCTAAGGCCAAACGAATCAAAGGCATCTAAACCGAAAATGTTCTCATTCCAGACACTCTGTGACCAAAATGGTACTGAAACAGAGGATGACAGACTAAAGGCCGAAATACTAAATGTCTTTCTCCAAAGCTGTTTCACAGAGGAAGACTGCACTGTAGTACCTTCTCTAGATTGTCGCACAGATGACAAAATGGTAGATATCGAAATAGTTGACAGGGGGATAGAAAAACAATTAAAATCGCTAAAAAGAGGAAAGGCCTCTGGGCCTGATGAGATACCAGTTCGATTTTACACAGACTACGCAAAGGAACTTGCCCCTCTTCTTGCAGCGGTGTACCGTAGGTCTCTAGAAGAGCGTAGCGTTCCAAAAGATTGGAAAGGGGTACAGATCATCCCCGTTTTTAAGAAAGGACGTCGAACAGATGTGCTGAACTATATCTCTAACGTCGATCAGTTTTAGATTTTTGGAACACGTATTATGTTCGAGTATAATGACTTTTCTGGAGACTAGAAATCTACTCTGTAGGAATCAGCATGTGTTTCAAAAAAGACGGTGATGTGAAACTCAGCTCGCGCTATTCATCCACGAGACTCAGAGGGCCATAGGCACGGGTTTCCAGGTAGATGCCGTGTTTCTTGACTTCCGCAAGGCGTTCGATACAGTTCCCCACAGTCGTTCAATGAACAAAGTAAGAGTATATGGACTATTAGACCAATTGTATGTTTGGATTGAAGAGTTCCTAGATACCAGAACGCAGCATGTCATTCTCAGTGGCGAGAAGTCTTCCGAAGTAAGAGTGATTTCAGGTGTGCCGCAGGGGAGTGTCGTAGGACCGTCGCTGTTCACAATATTTATAAATGACCTTGTGGATAACATCGGAAGTTCACTGAGGCTTTTTGCGGATGATGCTGTAGCCTATCGAGAGGTTGTAACAATGGAAAATTGTACTGAAATGCAGGAGTATCTGCGACGTATTGATGCATGGTACAGGGAATGGCAATTGAATCTCAATGTAGACAAGTGTAAAGTGCTGCGAATACATAGAAAGAAAGATCCTTCATGATTTAGCTACAGTATAGCAGGTCAGCAACTGGAAGCAGTTAATTCCATAAATTATCTGGGAGTATGCATTAGGAGTGATTTAAATGGAATGACCATATAAAATTAATCGTCGGTAAAGCAGATGCCAGACTGAGATTCATTGGAAGAATCCTAAGGAAATGTAATCCGAAAACAAAGGAATTAGGTTACAGTACACTCGTTCGCCCACTGCTTGAATACTGCTCAGCGGTGTGGGATCCGTACCAGATAGGGTTGATAGAAGATATAGAGAAGATCCAAGGGAGAGCAGCGCGCTTCGTTACAGGATCATTTAGTAATCGCGAAAGCGTTACGGAGATGATAGATAAACTCCAGTGGAAGACTCTGCAGGAGAGACGCTCAGTAGCTCGGTATGGGCTTTTGTTGAAGTTTCGAGAACATACCTTGACCGAAGAGTCAAGCAGTATATTGCTCCCTCCTACGTATATCTCGCGAAGAGACCATGAGGATAAAATCAGAGAGATTAGAGCCCACGCAGAGGCATACCGATAATCTTTCTTTCCACGAACAATACGAGACTGGAATAGAAGGGAAAACCGATAGAGGTACTCAAAATACCCTCCGCCACACACCGTCAGGTGGCTTGCGGAGTATGGCTGGATGGATGGATTGATGTTTCTTGATTTCAACACCATAAACTTCACTGTCCTGGTGTGAGATTTGTATATGGCAGATAAATTACACTGTCCACGCACTGGAATTTCCTGTATGTTGTCAGCTGTGTAGCTTGTTATATTTAGAAAGGCGTGGTGACCCTAACTATTCGTACATGGCACGATCAAGCAAAGTTATTGAGGCACCTGTTTCTAACTGAAAGTTAATAGGACGGCCAGCAATCCATATCGAGACAAATAGTTTGTTAGAACGTCGTTTCACAGCACTAGGGCGAGAACGAGACACAACCTTAACCTTCCGTTTGTCAGAACCTTTTGTAGGTTTGTAAAATACAAGGTTCACTGCAGGTGCACAAGCCTGTTTTGTTTGAGAGCAGGAATATTGGAGTTTTTGTGCCGTTTCAAACAATCTGGTTGGATATGGCTTTTTCTTCCACACTTGTAACGCGTTGCGTTACTTGATGGTCAATCCTGTCTTTTGAGTTGTTGTCGTCTTCAGTCCAGAGACTGGTTTGATGCTGCTCTCCGCGCTACGCTAACCTGTGCAAGAGTCTTTATCTACGAATAACTACTGGAACCTACATCGTTCTGAACCTGCTCACTGGCAGGCCGGAGTGGCCGAGCGGTTCTAGGCGCTACAGTCGTGGAACAGCGCGACCGCTACGGTCGCAGATTCGAATCCTGCCTCGGGCATGGATGTGTGTGATGTCCTTAGGTTAGTTAGGTTTAAGTAGTTGTAAGTTCTAGGGGACTGATGGCTTCAACAGTTAAGTCCCATAGTGCTCAGAGTCATTTGAACCAATGTGCCTAGTGTAGTCATCTGTTGATCTCCCTCTGCGATTTTTATCCTCCACGCTTCCCTCCAATACTCAATTGGTGATCCCTGGATACCCTAAAATGTGTCCTACCAACCGATCGCTTCTTCTAGTCAAGCTGTACAACAAATTCCTCTTCTCCTCAGTACCTCGTCATTAGTTACGAGATCTATACATCTAATCTTCAGCATTCTTCTGTAGCAGCACAGTTTGAAAGCTTCTATTCTCTTCTTGTCTAAATTGTGAATCGTCGATGTTTCATTTCGTTCAGAAAAGAACTAATGACACTTAAATCTATACTCGATGTTAACAAGTTTCTCTTCTTCGGAAACGCTTTCCTTGCCATTGCCAGACTACATTTTATACTCTCTCTACTTCGACCATCATCAGTTATTTTGCTCCCCAAATAGCAAAAATCCATCTACTACTTTAAGTGTCTCATTTCCTAATATAATTCCCTCAGCATCACCTGATGCAATTCGACTACATTCCATTATCCTCGGTTTGCTTTTGTTGATGCTCATCTTATATCCTTCTTTCAAGACATTGTCCATTCCGTTCAACTGCCCTTCCAGGTCCTTTGCCGTCTCTGACTGAATTACAGTGTTATCGGCAAACCTCAAAGCTTTTATTTCTTCTCCACGAATTTTAATTCCTACTCGAAATTTTTGTTTTGTTTCCTTTACTGCTTGCTCAGTATACAGATTGTATAACTTAGGGGATATGCTACAAGCCTGTCTCATTCCGTTCCCAACCACTGCTTCCCTTTCATGACCCTCGACTCTTATAACTGCCATCTGGTTTCAGTACAAATTGTAAATAGCTTTCCGCTCCCTGTATTTTACCCCTGCCACCTTCAGATTTGAAAGAGAGTATTCCAGTCAACATTGTCAAAAGTTTTCTCTAAGTCTACGAATGCTTAAAACGTTGGTTTGCCTTTAATTAATCTATGTTCTAAAGATAAATCGTTGCGTCAAGTATTGTCTCACGCGTTTCAACGTTTCTACGAAATTCAAACTGATCTTCTCCAAGTTGGGCTTCTACCAGTCTTTCCATTCGTCTGTAAATGATTCGCGTTAGTGTTTTGTTGCTGTCACTTATTAAACTGGCATTTGGTAACTTTCACACCTGTCCACACTTGCTTCCTTTGGGATTGGAATAATTATATTATTCTGTCTCATACATCTTGATCATTAGATTGTAGTGTTTTGTCATGGCTGGTTCTCCCAAGGCTATCAGTAGTTCTAATGGAATATTGTCTATTCCCGGGGCCTTGTTTCGACTTAGATCTTTCAGTGCTCAGTCAAACTCTTCACCCAGTATCATAACTCCCATTTCATCTTCATCCACGTCCTCTTCCATCTCCATAATATTCCCCTCAAGTACATCGCCCTTCTATAGGCCCTCTATGTACTCCTTCCACCTTTCTGCCTTCCCTTCTTTGCTTAGAACTGGTTCCATCTGATCACTTGATATGCACACAAGTGATTCTCTTTTCTCCAAAGGTCTCTTTAATTTTCCTGTAGGCAGTATCTATCTTACCCCTAGTGAGATAAGCCTCTACATCTTTGCATTTGTCCTCTGGCCATCGCTGCTTAGCCATTTTGCGCTTCCGATCGATCTTATTTTTGAGACATTTGTATTCCTTTTTGCCTGCTTCATTTACTTTACTTTCACATTTTCTCCTTTCATCAATTAAATTGAATATCTCTTCTGTTATCCAAGGATTTCTACTAGCCCTCATATTTTTACCTACTTGATCCTCTGCTGCCTTCACTATTTCATCGCTCAAAGCTACCCATCTTTCTTCTACTGTATTTCTTTCCCCAGTTATTGTCAATCGCTCCCTAATGCTCTCTCTGGAACTCTCTACAACCTCTGGTTCTTTGATTTCATCTAGGCCCCATCTCCTTAAATTCCCACCTTTTTGCAGTTTCTTCAGTTTTAATCTACAGTTCATAACCATTAATTTGGGGTTAGTGTCCACATCTGCTCCTTGGAAATGCCTTCAATTTAAGACCGGGTTCCTAGATCTCTGTCTTACCATTATATAATCTATCTGAAATCTTCCAGTGTCTCCAGGCCTCTTCCACGTATACAACCTTCTTTCATCCTTTTTAAACCACGTGTTAGCTATGATTAAGTTACGTTCTGTGCAAAATTCTACCACGGAGCTTCCTCTTTCATTCCTTAGCCCAGCCCATATTCACCTACTGCTTTTTTGTCTCTTCCTTTTTCTACTATCGAATTTCAGTCCCCCATGGCTATTAAATTTTCGTCTCCCTTCACTATCTGAATCATTTCTTTTATCTCATCATACATTTCTTCAATCTCTTCCGTCATCTGCGGAGCTAGTAGGCATATAAACTTGTACTACTGTGGTAGTGGTGGGCTTCGTGTCTGTCTTGTCTACAATAATGTGTTCACTACGCTGTTCGTAGTAACTTACCAGCGCTTCTATTTTTTTATTCATTATTAAACCTACTCCTTCATTACCCCTATTTGATTTTGTATTTATAACCCTATATTCACCTGACCAAAAGTCTTGTTCTACCTGCCACCGAACTTCACTAATTCCCACTATATCTACCTTTAACCTATTGATTTTCCTTTTTAAATTTTCTAACTCACCTGCTCGATTAAAGGATCTGACGTTCCGCGCTCCGATCCGCAGAACGCCAATTTTGTTTCTCCTGATAACGACGTCCTCCTGAGTAGTCCCCGCCCGGAGATCTGAATGGGGGACTATTTTACCTCCGGAATGTTTTACCCAAGTAGACGCTACCATCATTTAACCATACAGTAAAGCTGCATGCCCTCGGGAAAAATTACGGCTGTGGTTTCCCTTTGCTTTCAGCCGTTCGCTGTACCAACACAGCAAGGCCGTTTTGGTTAATGTTACAAGGCCAGATAAGTCAATCGTCCAGTTGCCGCTGCAACTACTGAAGAGACCTCTCAACAGGTATCCCTTCGTTGTGGTTGCACCTACGGTATGGATATCTGAATCGCTGAGGCACGCAAGCCTCCCCACCAACAGCAAGATCCATGATCCATGTCTTTTGTGGCGAGCAAAACATCTAGGGCAAGGCTTCACTAAGTTCACAGGTATGTTTACATGTTTCCGAGGTTGTTCACGCCGTTGTGTACGCTCTCGCTATTGTGGTTGATTGAGGCGCTCGCTAGCAAGGGGCGACGCGACCCGACAAATCGGAGCCTAGTCAAACTCATCGGCCGCTCATCATCATCATCATCATCATCATTTAAGACTGATTATGCCTTTCAGCGTTCAGTCTGGAGCATAGCCCCCCTTATACAGTTCCTCCATGATCCCCTATTCAGGGCTAACTTTGGTGCCTCTTCTGATGTTAAACCTATTATTTCAAAATCATTCTTAACCGAATCCAGGTACCTTCTCCTCGGTCTGCCCCGACTCCTCCTACCCTCTACTGCTGAATCCATGAGTCTCTTGGGTAACCTTGCTTCTCCCATGCGTGTAACATGACCCCACCATCTAAGCCTGTTCGCCCTGACTGTTACATCTATAGAGTTCATCCCAGTTTTTCTTTGATTTCTTCATTGTGGACACCCTCCTGCCATTGTTCCCATCTACTAGTACCTGCAATCATCCTAGCTACTTTCATGTCCGTAACCTCAACCTTGTTGATAAGGTAGCCTGAATCCACCCAGCTTTCGCTCCCATACAACGAAGTTGGTCGAAAGATTGAACGGTGCACAGATAACTTAGTCTTGGTACTGACTTCCTTCTTGCAGAAGAGAGTAGATCGTAGCTGAGCGCTCACTGCATTAGCTTTGCTACACCTTGCTTCCAGTTCTTTCACTATGTTGCCATCCTGTGAGAATATGCATCCTAAGTACTTGAAACCGTCCACCTGTTCTAACTTTGTTCCTCCTATTTGGCACTCCATCCGTTTATATTTCTTTCCCACTGACATTACTTTCGTTTTGGAGATGCTAATCTTCATACCATAGTCCTTACATTTCTTATCTAGCTCTGAAATACTACTTTGCAAACTTTCAATCGAATCTGCCATCACAACTAAGTCATCCGCATATGCAAGACTGCTTATTTTGTGTTCACATATCTTAATCTCACCCCGCCAGTCTATTGTTTTCAACATATGATCCATAAATAATATGAACAACAGTGGAGACAGGTTTCAGCCTTGTCTTACCCCTGAAACTACTCTGAACCATGAACTCAATTTACCGTCAACTCTAACTGCTGCCTGACTATCCATGTAAAGACCTTTAATTGCTTGCAAAAGTTTGCCTCCTATTCCATAATCTTGTGGAACAGACAATAACTTCCTCCTAGGAACCCGGTCATATGCCTTATCGGCCGCTACGGCACCCAAATCATATTGCTCTAAGATTTGCAACACTTGAGGAAGTGAAGGATCAGAGTACTTTACGATCCTTTCCCATACTCTACCAGCGGGTACACTGAATGTTACGTATAGCGTCTTGAATCATGAGTTCACTGTAAAAGTTGCCACAACCTCACTTAAATTTAGCTTCCTCGTCATGACTGTCAGTTCTGTATACCACTGACAGTACTTGTGTTCCAGCTTTTTCTGCAAACGACAAAATTGATATCTGGCTGGCTGCAGCTACTTGAACTTGCTGGTTACAGTACTTGGTTAATGCAGCTATTACTCCGTCATAACTGAAATCGTTGGGAGACGCAGCTGGGAATAGTTTTTATATTAACCTGAACATTGGGGACCCCGCAATCGAAAGAAAGTATTTTAACGTCACATTACCTTGAACGCGATGAACTGCACAATGAGCTTGGAATTGTGTCAGGTATTCGTACCATTCCTCTTCTGGAACATAGGTATGCTGGGCTGCGGCACTTGGTGAGTGTGTCGGTCGGTCTCTTGTGCAGCCGCCGTTACCTGTGCAGTCAGAAGTTGTCGTACAGTCGTCAGCAAGGCAGCAATTTGTTGGTTCTGAAAGTGAAAAGCTTGTGTTATATCCATTACATTGGCCGTCTGCGGCTGAGGGGGTGGGGCAGGGAGGGGGGGGGGAGAAGGGGTTGCTAACGTTTATACAAGTTCGCTATAAAAAAGAAAAATGCAAAGCCAATAAAAAAGAGAAATCTGATTAGTTCTGCGGCTCCCCTCCTGGAACACAAGGAAAAACACAACAACAAATTTGCAATTTGAAACCCCTGTAATCTGAAACGCAAGAGAAGCAAGCAAATGTTTCTTCACTAAAGTTTTCTCGTCGCCACTGTTGTATTCTCTTTAGCCGCTCTTGTATCATCTTGTTGTCTCTGTACCTGCTGCATGCAACCAAGTGCACTAGGTTCTTTACTCATAAATTAAGAGGTACTTAAGTTTCCATATACTGTGCTACAAGCTCTCTTCAGTATAGTCCATGCAGCCTCAGTGCTGCTGAAGTAGAAGTCCGCTGTGTTCACTATAAGGTTGCTATGTGCTGCCTGTCTCTGTGCTAGAGGCTAAGTCTGCAGCTCCGGTCTCGGTGGCACGCTGGAAGTCCACGCGTTCAGGCTCGAACTAACTGGCGAAACAGGCTCGAACTAACTGACTAAACCCAAATGAACTGGTCCCCGGTCCGCGGTGGCTGTCTTAAATACTGGCGGCTAAGAAGGCGTTGGTGCGCGTTTCCAGCGAGTTTTGTCGTTGGCCTCTATCGATATTCTCGTAACCTCTATGCCGCATGATGAGCTGGCGCTAGAGTACGCCAGCAAATATAAATCTTCTAAGGTCAGTCCCATTCCGATGATACCTTCGCGGTGCATCGTTTATTTGTCTTATATTGTATTTCAGACAGAATAATATGGAATATGCGAATTATTTCACATTCGGTATAACTGAATGGTACAGAAATAACAAATTGTTAATTAAATGAACCACTCTTAATATCTGGGACATTTATTTCATTCTAGAAAAGTATTTGTACTATTTATTTTTTCTATTCTGAAATGAAACAATAGTCTTTTGTATTCACATACATTCTTATTTAGTCATCTACTAATAGTTTATATGCTTCTCATATTACTTAACTCCACACATTATGTCACATGTATGTTCTACGTATTTCAGTTACTTGGTTATCAAAATAAGAATCACTTCAAATTATAACTGTTTAGTTTTAGTACTTTTACAACCTCTAGCCTATTTGATTAAGTAATTTCATAGATGCCTCTCATTACAAGTTTCTTTTGTCTTCATTGACAGACAATTCTATACCGTCCATGGACAACAATACCCTTTTTCAAGTGGATGACTGCAGAAGGTCGTGCCATCATGAGAATAAGAAAAGCAGCCGAAGACCTCACGTGTAGAGGAATTGCCTTAAGAAGAGAAAATATTTCCAACATAGATATCAATGGAAGATCGTTCTTAACCTACCTTCATCCAGAAAAGAATTTATGGTTCACAATTACTGAAAAGGAAATCAATGAAGAAGTAAGTTCGTCACTCTGGATTCGCAAATAACTTGTTATCACATTGTGTAATGCTATCACATTTTCTTTAGCACAGAATCATCATACATAAAATGTCAAACAGAGTGCAGTATCGCATATTAAACGCGAAAATTTCAGAGAAAATTGCTACTCTATCGCTTAGAAAGTGGTAAGTATACTGGAATAAGGAATAGCTCAGTGGAGAGTTCAGTTGAAGAGTAATGAACATCCCTAAAAAGGGCAGTCACAGGAGTTGGAAGGAAAAACATAAGTACAAAGAAGGTAATTTGGAAGAAAGCATAGGTAACGGAAGAAACACTCCAGCTGATCGATAAAAGAAGGAAGTACAAAAATGTTCAGGGAAATTAAGGACTGGCTCAGCTCATAGAAAAGTCAGAACAATCTTCGGTGAAATTAAAAGCATGTATAGTGACGTTAAAAGTGTAACGGCAATTCCACTGTAAAAATAGAGGAGAGAGCGGATAGGTGGAAAGAATACATTGAAGCCCTCCATCAGGCGAAGACTTATCTGACGACGTGATAGCAGAAAAAAACAGGAGTCGACATAGATGATATAGGGGATCCAGTATTAGAATAAGAATTTAAAAGTGCTCTCGTCGGCTTAAGGTCGAATAAAGCAGAAGGCATAGATATTATTCCATCACAATTTCTAATATCATAGGGGGAAGTAGCACCAAAACGACTATTCACGTTCGTGTGTAGAATGTATGAGTCTTGCGATATACCATCTGACTTTCGGGAAAACATCATTCACAGAAAACAGCAGGTCCGTCGAGAAGTGCAGTGGAAGCAATGTTCTTCACAGCGTTCTTCTTCTTGTCAGCAGCAGAAGTTGAGAATTCTATGTTCTCAATGGTTTTATAGATTGTTTGTCTTGCACGACGACGGTAGCGTCTGCTGGGCATCTTGGCATTGAACGCTGCCAAGATGCCTTACAGAAGATATCGTCGACGTTCAAGACATACAATATATAAAACAATTGAAGACGTTGAAATGGCAACATCTGCTGCAGACAAGAAAAAGAATACTATAAAATCTGTCTCTGCACACTCTCTGACGTCGATCTGTTGTAGAATTTTAGAACATGTGTTTTGCTCGAGTATCATGTCGTTTTTGGAAACTCAGAATCTACTATGTAGGAATCAACATGGATTCCGGAAACAGCGATCGTGTGAGACCCAACTCGCTTTATTTGTTCATGAGACCCAGAAAATATTAGATACAGGCTCCCAGGTAGATGCTATTTTTCTTGACTTCCGGAAGGCGTTCGATACAGTTCCGCACTGTCGCCTGATAAACAAAGTAAGAGCCTACGGAATATCAGACCAGCTGTGTGGCTGGATTGAAGAGTTTTTAGCAAACAGAACACAGCATGCTGTTATCAACGGAGAGACGTCTACAGACATTAAAGTAACCTCTGGCGTGCCACAGGGGAGTGTTATGGGACCATTGCTTTTCACAATATATATAAATGACCTAGTATATAGTGTCGGAAGTTCCATGCGGCTTTTCGCGGATGATGCTGTAGTATACAGAGAAGTTGCAGCATTAGAAAATTGTAGCGAAATGCAGGAAGATCTGCAGCGGATAGGCACTTGGTGCAGGGAGTGGCAACTGACCCTTAACATAGACAAATGTAATGTATTGCGAATACATAGAAAGAAGGATCCTTTATTGTTTGATTATATGATAGCGGAACAAACACTGGTAGCAGTTACTTCTGTAAAATATCTGGGAGTATGCGTGCGGAACGATTTGAAGTAGAATGATCATATAAAATTAATTGTTGGTAAGACGGGTATCAGGTTGAGATTCATTGGGAGAGTCCTTAGAAAATGTAGTCCATCAACAAAGGAGGTGGCTTACAAAACACTCGTTCGACCTATACATGAGTATTGCTCATCAGTGTGGGATCCGTACCAGTACAGGTTGACGGAGGAGATAGAGAAGATCCAAAGAAGAGCGGCGCGTTTCGTCACAGGGTTATATGGTAACCGTGATAGCGTTACGGAGATGTTTAACAAACTCAAGTGGCAGACTCTGCAAGAGAGGCGCTCTGCATCGCGGTGTAGCTTGCTCGCCAGGTTTCGAGAGGGTGCGTTTCTGGATGAGGTATCGAATATATTGCTTCCCCCTACTTACACCTCCCGAGGAGATCACGAATGTAAAATTAGACAGATTAGAGCGCGCACAGAGGCTTTCAGACAGTCGTTCTTCCCGCGAACCATACGCGACTGGAACAGGAAAGGGAGGTAATGACAGTGGCACGTAAAGTGCCCTCCGCCACACACCGTTGGGTGGCTTGCGGAGTATAAATGTAGATGTAGAAAATTTGCAAGAGCCGATAAATATGAGAATTATCACACAATCGGTTTAACAGCACATGCACCCAAGTAGCTGACAAGATTAATATAAGAAGAATGGAAAATAAAACTGAGGATGTGTTGTATGGCCATGAATCTGGTTTTAGAATAGGCAGATGCCCCACAGAAAGAGTTCTAACGTTGCAGTCGATAATGGAAGGGAGACTAAAGAAAAATCAAGATACGTTCATAGGAATTTTCGACCTGGAAAAAGCGCTCGACAATGTCAAATGGTGCAAGAAGCTCGGAATTCTGAGAAAATATAAGGGTAAGCTATAGAGAGAGACGGATAATATACGATATGTACAAGAGTCAAGAGGATAGAATAAGAGAGAAAGGCAAGGAATGACGTGCTCGGATAAAAAGGGTGTAAGACAGGGATATAGTCTTCCGCCTCCTACTGTTCAATCTAAACATCGAAGAAGCAATTACGGAATAAAAAGAAAGATTCAAAAGTGGAATTAAAACTCAAGGCAAAAGGATACCAATGATGAGATTCGCTGATGCCATCGCTATCCTCAGTGAAAGTGAAGAAGAATTACAGAATCTGCTGAATGGAATGAACAGTGTAATTCGTACAGAATATGGATAGAGAGTAAGTCGAGAAAAGACGAAAGTAATGAGAATCAGTATAAATGAAGAAACAAGAAACTTAACATCACGATTGGTGATCACGAAGTAGATGAGGTTAAAGGATTCTACTGTTTAGGCAATAAAATAACCTATGACGAATAGAACAAGGAGCACATAAAAAGTAGACTAACACCGGCAAAAAAAAGCATTCCTGATCAAATCTACAAATATCAAACTTAGACATTAACGTCGAGGAAAAACTTTTTGTGAATGTACGTTCGGAGCACAGCATTTTATGGTTTCGAACCATGGACTTGGAAAAAGCGGAAGAAAAGCGAATCGAATCATTTTAGAAGGGTGCTACAGAAGAATGTTGAGAATTAAGTGGACTGATAAGGTAAGGAATGAGGAGATTCTCCAGAGAATCGGCGAGGAAAAGTAGAAAACGCTGACAAGAAGAAGGGACAGGATGGTAGGGCATCTGTTAAGACATCATGGAATAACTTTCATGTTACTAGAGGGAGCTGTAGAGGGTAAAAACTGTACTGGAAGACAAAGGATGGAATACATCCTACAAATAATTGAGGACGTAGAGATTAGCACAAGTTAGGAATTCCTGGCGGCCCACATCAAAACAGTCAGAATGCTGATGATTAAAAAAAAAATTCTGCTCAAATATACATTCCGGCCAGACATTTTAAAAACAAATTAGAATATCTAGTTAGTATTGCAGCATCACAAAACTGCTTGTAGACATGCACTAAATGAGCCTACCAATGCAATAATTAGAAGTAATTCATTTCTGAAACTGCCGATGTATATCCTCAGAAAAAAAGTTATAATGTCACACCATAAATAGTAAGAAGTGGTCGAGAATACAGCAGATGTATTGCAGACTTACAGTGACAGCTGTCGCAATTTTATATTCTTGTTATGCCGTAAGAAACTCCTTGTCGTGATGCGATAAAATACGAGTATTGTTTCTGTATACATGTGACCTGTACATTACGTAGTTTATGGTACGTTTTCATTTTTACTCTCATACATTGGTCCTTCCCCCCCCCCCCCCCCCACCCAACACACACACAGATAACCACCACCACTACAACCATTAATCACGCTCCTTGCCGTTGGTGGGGAGCCTCGTGTTCCGCAGCAGTACGGGTAGCCATACCGCAGGTGCAACCACAACGAAGGAGTATCTGTTGAGAGGCCAGACAAACTTTAGTTCCCCAACATGAGCAGCAGCCCTTTCAGTAGTTGAAAGGGCAACAGTCTGGATAACTGACTGAAGTAGCTTTGAAATATCAACAATAAACGGAGTTCTGCTGGTAAAAGAATGGTTCAAATGGCTCTGAGCACTATGGGACTTAACATCTGTGGTCATCAGTCCCCTAGAACTTAGAACTACTTAAACCTAACTAACCTAAGGACATCACACACATCCATGCCCGAGGCAGGATTCGAACCTGCGACCGTAGCAGTCGCGCGGTTCCGGACTGAGCGCCTAGAACCGCTAGACCACCGCGGCCGGCGTTCTGCTGGTACCACAGCAGTAATTCTTCCAGGGCGCATGCAGATCTACTGTATAATGTAAATGGTGAAGGCATCCTCTTGGGTAATATATTCTGCAGATAAAATTGTCCCCATTCGAATCTCCAAGCAGGGACCACTCAGGAGGATGTCGTCATAAGGAAAAACAAAACTGGCGTTCTGCAAATCGGAGGGTGGAATTATAGATCTTTTAATAACACAGGTAGGTCAGAAGATTTAGAAAGCGAAGTGGACTGGTTAAAGTTAGATATAGTGGGAATTGGTGAATTTCGGTGGCTGGAGCAACAGGACTTCTGCTCAGGTGAATACATGGTTATAAATACAGAATCTAATAGGAGTAATGCAGGAAAAGGTTTAATAATTAATAAGCAAATAGGGAGGCGGGTAAACTGCAATTAACAACGCAGTGAATGCATTAATGTAGCCAAGATAGACACGAAGCACACGCTCCGTACCATAGTATAAATTTATACGCAACTTGCTAGGCAGATGATAAAGAGATTGAAGAAATGTATGATGAGATAAAAGAAATTATTCAGATAGTTTTAATAGTGATGGGGGACAAGAACTAGATAGTAGGAAAAGGAAAGTTAGGAGAAATCATAGGTGAAAATAGACTTGGGCAAAGGAATGAAGAGGAAGCCGGCTGGTATAATTTTGCACAGACCATAATTTAATCACCGCCAACATTTTCTTTAAGAATAGTGAAAGAAGGTTGTACACGTGGAAGATACCTGGAGTCACCGGAAGGGTTCAGACTAATTACATAATTCTAACACAAAGATTGCGGAATCAGGTTTTATATTGTAAGACATTTCCAGGGCATATGTACATTCTGACAACAATTTATTGGTTATGAACTGTAGATTAAGACTGTAGCAATCGTAGGAAATTAAGGAGATGGGGCCTGGATAAGTTGAAAGAGTCAGAGGTTGTTGAGAGTTTCAGAAGGAGAATTAAGCATGATTGGCAAGTGCAGGGCAAAAGAAATACAGTAGAAGACGAATGGGCAGCACTGAGAAATGAAATAGTGAAGTCATCAGAGGATCAGATAGGTAAAAAGGCAAGTACTAGTAGAAATCCTTCGATAACGCTGGAGATATTGGATTTAATTGCCGAAAGGAGGAAATATAAAAAGCCAGCAAATGAAGCAGGCGAAAGGTAGTACAAACTTCTATAAATGAAACTGAGAAGAAGTGATAAATGGCTAAGCAGAGGTGGCTAGAGGACAAATGTAAGGATCTAGAGGCCCTGGTTCAAATGGCTCTGAGCACTATGGGACTCAACTGCTGAGGTCACCAGTCCCCTAGAACTTAGAACTAGTTAAACCTAACTAACCCAAGGACATCACAAACATCCATGCCCGAGGCAGGATTCGAACCTGCGACCGTAGCGGTCGTGCGGTTCCAGACTGCAGCGCCTTTAACCGCACGGCCACTTCGGCCGGCTAGAGGCCCTGGAGTAGGCAACATTCTGCCAGAACTACTGGCAGCCTTGGAAGAATCAGCCGTGACAAAACTATTCCATCTTCAGTGCTAAACGTATAAGACAGGCGAAGTACACGCATACTTCAAGAAGAATGTAGTATCTCTAATTCCGAAGAAAGTAGGTGCTGAAACTTCCTGGCACATAAAAACTGTGTGCCGGACCGAGACTCGAACTCGGGACCTTTGTCTTTCGCAGGCAAGTGCTCTACCATCTGAGCTACCCAAGCACGACTCACGCCCGGTACTCACAGCTTTACTTCTGGCAGTATCTCGTCTCCTACCTTCCAAACTTTACAGAAGCTCTCCTGCGAACCTTGCAGAACTAGCATTCCTGAAAGAAAGGATATTGCGGAGACATGACTTAGCCACAGCCTGCGGTACGTTTGCAGAATGGGATTTTCACTCTGCAGCGGAGTGTGCGCTGATATGAAACTTCCTGGCAGATTAAAACTGTGTCCCGGACCGAGACTCGAACTCGGGACCTTTGCCCTTCACGGGCAAGTGCTCTAGCGACTGAGCTATCCAAGCACGACTCACGCCCCGTCCTCACAGCTTTACTTCTGCCAGTACCTCGTCTCCTACCTCCCAAACTTTACAGAAGCCCTCCTGCGAACCTTGCAGAACTAGGACTCCTGAAAGAAAGGAGCACTTGCCCGCGAAAGGCAAAGGTCCCGAGTTCGAGTCTCGGTCCGGCACACAGTTTTAATCTTCCAGGAAGTTTCATATCAGCGCACACTCCGCTGTAGAGTGACAATCTCATTCTGGAAAGTAGGTGCTGACAGTTGAGAATATCACCGTGCTATTAGTTTCATAAGCCGTTGTTGCAAATTACTAACATGAGTATTTTACAGAGGAGTGGAAAAACTGATAGAAGCCGACTTCGGGGAAGATCAGTTTCGATTCCGGAGAAATGTACGAATATGTGAGACAATACTGAACCTATGATTTATCATAGAAGGTCGATTAAGGAAAGGCGGAACTACCTTCGTAGCATTAGTAACTTAGAGACAGCTTTTAGCCGTGCTGACTGGAATACTCTCTTTCAAATTCAGAAGGTAGTACGAGTGCAATACAGGGAGGAAAACGCTGTATGCAACTTGTATGGAAACCACCTGGCAGTTATAAGTGCCGAGTGCCGTGGAAGGGGAGCAATGGTTGAGAACGGGGTGAGACAGGTTTGTAGCCTATCCCCGATGTTATTCAATTTGTACACCGAGCTGACAGTAAAGTAAACCAAAGAAAAATTTTGAATCCATGAAGAAAACAGCGAGAAGAATTAAAAATATGGAGGTTTGCCGATTAAATTGGAATTCTGTCAGAGACAGCAGAGGACTTGGAGGAGCGGTTGAACAGAATGGGCAGTGTGTTGAAACTAAGACATAAGATGAACATCAACAAATGCAAAACAAGGACATTGGAATCAACTCGAACTAAATCGTGTAATGCTGAGGGAATCAGATTAGCAAGCGAGACGTTAAAAGTAGTAGATAAGTTTTGCTATTTGGTCAGCAGAATAATTGATGATGGTCGTAGTGGATAGGATATAAAATGTAGACTGCCAATGGCAAGAAAAGCATTTCTGAAGAAAAGAAATTTGTTAACGTCGAACATAGACGTAAGTGTCAGAAAGGCTTTTCTGAAGGTATTTGTATGGAGTGTAGCCATGTATGTAAATGAAACAATGACAGTAAGTTAATTCAGACAAAAGAGAATAGAAGCTTTTGAAATGTGGTGCTACAGAAGAATTATTAAGATTATATGGGTAGATCACATAACCAACTTGTGGCACAATCTGACTAGAAGATGGCATCGGCTGATGGGACACGTTTTTACAGGTCAAGGGATCACCAATTTAGTACTAGAGGCAATTTTGGAGAGTGTGGGGGGGGGGGGGTAGGGGGGAGGGGGAGTTAATCGCAGAGAGAGACCAAGAGATGCGTACAGTAAGCAGATTCAGAAGGATGTAGGTTACTGTAGCTATTCGGAGATGGAAAGGCATGCATGAGATAAAGTTGATTCAAACCAGTCTTCGGGCTGAAGACCAAATCAACAACAACATATCATATATCATATCAGTCATTGAATTGCCAGGACTGACAAATAGATAGTGACTATAAAGTGCTGCATCTCATTTCCAAATCCTCATTATCAAACTGGGATAAATAGTCAATTGCGGCATTTAACAGAACGACGATGGCTTTTATGCAACACTCAGTTTGCATCGCATACCATATGTTGGTTTACAATGCATCGTTGATGGTTGCGAAAAGTGTTTAACCAAATGACCCGAAGGGAAGACATTGTTACTCTACACATTGGTTTCAGTGGAAATTTGGATGTGAAGAACCTGGATACCCTCTAGTTGATTGAACGTTTCCCAATGAAAGATACAAAGTACTGTAATCTCTCTTCTATCTGGTTAACATTCGCTTGTTAAGGAAGCACATCCAGTCTCGTCCAGCAGTCGAAGTCTTAATACGTGCAAGCAACACCGATAGCGCCACTCTAGTGACGTCATTTAGCGTCTCATTTGGGGACCACGATTTAGGCAAACACGTGGCTAATTGACAGGGATGGAAAGGACTGGCGAACTAAATCGGTCACTGCTTGCCGAGTGGCAACTGCAAGGCAGTTCTGCACATGGCGCAACTCCCAACTGACAAACTGCAGAGCCCGGGTGTGAGCGAGGAGAAAAGGGGCTTTTTTTCTTTTCTTTTGCATCCCGGCGTCTTTTTGTTACACTCGGCAGTCAAATTTAGAGACACGTTCAGAGAAAGATGTGGTTTTGGGGTTTCCGTTATTATTACACGCGAATGAGGAAACGAAGAAAATTCTACACTCATCAGTATAACCAGAAAAATTAAACTACAGGCTCTTTATAGCCGCCAAGGGACTGCAAGACAAATGTATTGTTTCTTATAGAATTCTCTGCATTGAACACCATAGTGTTTACATTTATTGGAGATTTGTGTTTTTTCTGTGGTTTTCTCGTTGTTTGTTTGTACACTATAATGTACACTACTGGCCATTAAAATTGCTACACCGCGAAGATGAAGTGCTACGGACGTGAAATTTAACCGACAGGAAGAAGATGCTGTGATATACAAATGATTAGCTTTCCAGAGCATTCACACAAGGTTTGCACCGGTGGCGACACCTACAACGTGCTGACATGAGGAAAGTTTCCAACCGATTTCTCATACACAAACAACAGTTGACCGGCGTTGCCTGGTGAAACGTTGTTGTGATGCCTCGTGTAAGGAGGAGAAATGCGTACCATCACGTTTCCGACTTTGATAAAGGTCGGATTGTAGCCTATCGCGATTACGGTTTATCGTATCGCGACATTGCTGCTCGCGTTGGTCAAGATCCAATGACTGTTAGCAGAATATGGAATCGGTGGGTTCAGGGGGGTAATACGGAACGCCGTGCTGGATCCCAGCGGCCTCGTATCACTTGCAGTCGAGATGACAGGCATCTTATACGCTTGGCTGTAACGGATCGTGCAGCCACGTCTCGATCCCTGAGTCAACAGATGGGGACGTTTGCAAGACAACAACCATCTGCACGAACAGCATCGACTATCAGCTGGGAGACAATGGCTGCGGTTACACTTGACGCTGCATCACAGGCAGAAGGGCCTTCGATGGTGTACTCAACGACGAACCTGGGTGCACGAATGGCAATACGTCAGTTTTTCGGAAGAATTGAGGTTCTGTTTGCAGCATCATGATGGTCGCATCCGTATTTGGCGACATCGCGGTGAACGCACATTGGAAGCGTGTATTCGTCATCGCCATACTGGCGTATCGCTTGGCGTGATGGTATGGGGTGCCATTGGTTACACGTCTCGGTCACCTCTTGTTCGCATTGACGGCACTTTGAACAGTGGACGTTACATTTCAGATGTGTTACGACCCGTGGCTCCACCCTTCATTCGATCCCTGCGAAACCCTACATTTCAGAAGGATAATGCACGACCGCATGTTGCAGGTCCTGTACGGGCCTTTCTAGATACAGAAAATGTTCGACTGCTGTCCTGGCCAGCACATTCTCCAGATCTCTTACCAATTTAAAACGTCTGGTGAATGGTGGCCGAGCAACTGGCTCGTCACAATACGCCAGTAACTACTCCTGATGAACTGTGGTATCGTGTTGAAGCTGCATGGGCAGCTGTACCTGTACACGCCATCCAAGCTCTGTTTGACTCAATGCCCAGGCGTATCAAGGCCGCTATTACGGCCAGAGGTGGTTGTTCTGGGTACTGATTTCTCAGGATCTATGCACCCAAATTGCGTGTAAATGTAATCACATGTCAGTTCTAGTATAATATATTTATCCAATGAATACCAGTTTATCATCTGCATTTGTTCTTGGTGTAGCAATTTTAATGGCCAGTAGTGTAATTTTACAGATCCACACGGATTCTGCTAGTCTCTACCGCTGGTATGACTAATCTTTCCTTATATACTTACTGCCGTTGGCGTACTTTCTTTTTAAGCAGAAAATCATTTTTACTCTTCATACTACGCTTTCTGTGTCAAACCTCTTCTGCTGCAGCCTGGGGTTTATATAACTTGGGACATTTTTCCACTAGACAATGGAAGATTATGTTAAAAACACGCTGTTTCATTTTCTGAATAAAACTATATTGACAACAGAAGGCAAATTTTTTGCAGATGATGCTGTCATTTACCGTCTTGTAAAGTCATCAGATGACCAAAACAAATTGCAGAATGATTTAGATAAGGTATCTGTATGGTGCGAAATGTGGCAATTGACCTTGAATAAAGAAAATGGTGAAGTTATTCGTATCAGTCCAAAAAGAAATCCGCTAAACTTCGATTACGCGAAATTCATGCAAATCTGAAGGCTTTAAATTCAACTAAATACTTAGAGATTACACTTACTATTAACGTAAATGGGAACGATCACATACATAACGTTGTGTGTAGAGCAAACCAAAGACTGCGATTCATTGACAGAACACTCAGAAGGTGCAACAGGTCTGTTAAAGAGACTGTTTACACCACGCTTGTCCGCCCTATACTGGAGTACTGATGAGCGGTGTGGGATCCACACCAGGTGGGAATGACGGATGACGTCGGAAAAGTACAAAGAATGGCAGCTCGTTTTGTACTGTCGCGAAGTAGGGGAGGTAGTGTCACAGACATGATATGTGCACTGAAGTGGCATTGCATTGGCTAGCCCCTGTACTTAGCACCCACAAGCGGGCTGGCTGGAGAACATCTGGCACCATTGTGCCCCGCTATCAGCAGGCGACATGTGCAGAGTCCTCATTCACCTGGAAAGAGCAGCCGACCCCATCCCATAATGAATGGGGGAACACGCAAGGCGCGACTGAGCCGTACCTAGTATAGTAATCACACCTGAGAAACAAGAATTATCTGATGAAATTGTCAATACTGTCTTTCAGAAAATTACTAAGTGGTTCCTTGTAAACGGACTCTCACTGAATTTTGATAAGACACAGTACATACAGTTCCGTACAGTGAATGGTATGAAGCCATTAATAAATATAGACCTTAATCAGAAGCGTATAGCTAAGGTAGAATATTCCAAATTTTTAGGTATGTCCATTGATGAGAGATTAAATTGGAAGAAACACATTGATGATCTGCTGAAACGTTTGAGTTCAGCTACTTATGCAATAAGGGTCATTGCAAATTTTGGTGATAAACATCTTAGTAAATTAGCTTACTACGCCTATTTTCACTCATTGCTTTCATATGGCATCATATTTTGGGGTAATTCATCACTGAGGAATAAAGTATTTATTGCACAAAAGCGTGTAATCAGAATAATAGCTGGAGTCCACCCAAGATCATCCTGCATACATTTATTTAAGGATCTAGGGATATTCACAGTAGCTTCTCAGTATATATACTCTCTTATGAAATTTGTTATTAACAACCAAACCCAATTCAAAAGTAATAGCAGTGTGCATAACTACAATACCAGGAGTAGGGACGATCTTCACTATTCAAGATTAAATCTAACTTTGGCACAGAAAGGGGTGAATTATACTGGCACTAAAGTCTTTGGTCACTTACCAAATAGTATCAAAAGTCTGACAGATAACCAACAAGTATTTAAGAAGAAATTAAAAGAATTTCTGAATGACAACTCCTTCTACTCCATAGAGGAATTTTTAGATAGAAACTAAGAAAATATTTTTTTTTAAAATAAAAAAAAAATAAAAGTAAAAAGTAAAGAAAAATAAAAAACACACAAAAAATAAAGTTGTTATATTAACTTAAGTATGTTGTTAAATTAACCTAATTATGTCATGTATTGGAAAATTCGACTCGTTCCACATCATTACGAAATATCGTATTCATGATCCATGGAACTAGTATTAATCTAATCTAATCTAATCTAATCTCTAGGCCTGTCTCAAACCCAATACCGGATTCGTACAGTGAATAGTAGGACGAGTAGGAGAATACGTTGGGTTACAGAGAATGAGGTGAGCGTCATAGACTGATTAAATACAGAGCAAGGTTTATTGGGTACAATATATTCTCAGAAATTAGTTAATGGGCGCGCCCTAGGATCGATGTACATTCCACTAGCCACATGGAGGATCCCGACGCCCGCTGCTCTGACTGGGTGTTGTGTGATGTCCTTAGGTTAGTTAGGTTTAAGTAGTTCTAGGGTTTTGACACGTCTGGCTCGACAGTGTCTTATTGTCAGAGCACACCTGGCCACTGGGTGGTATCCTGTCAGTATGGTTGATTTACTAAGTTAGAGACTAGCCAATTTACTGACTTATGCGTCTTTCCATAAAACAGCCATGCCGTCTGTTTGATGCTGTCTTTTAATATGGGTATTCCAGTGAGCTTATGCAGTTCCCGTGTAGGGAAGTGGAGTGGGAGGTGCACTACCAGTCTTAACACTCTGCCTTGAAGGCCCTGCAGGCGTCGGATGTGACAGTTGGGTGCATTCCTCCACACTACAGTCACGTATTCCATCATTGGACAACCAAACACCAGATGCAGCGTGGAGGTAGGGTGGTTTCTGGATTTAATATAGGCTATAACGTCTGCTGGCTGTTGTTCTTAGCCACTTTAGCCCCATAGTGCATTCCCTCTATCCCTCTGACATGCCAAAGGTGAACAAGGCGCGTTAGTGCTGTATGCAGACGACACGGTTCTGTATACAAGGTGTCTTAATCAAAATTCATCCGCCGATATCTGCAGATGGTTGTGATACACCAGGAGCCTGGGACTCTAAGTGACGTCTGAAATATCGTACGACAATGAGTCAGGTTCTGATAATTACTAGAAAAAGAGCGCTTGACGCCCTTAGTTATCCAAAAATGGCGGGAAGACAGATCTATAGGGCTACCTCCACTAACCTAAGTCACTCCATCCTACGAACTCGCCGGAAGTTTGAAGTTTGGTGGGGAGATAGTTCAATTGGGCTACCTCTACTCACCTAAGTCACCTCTTCCTAGGAATTTTATTTAAACAATTACAGGGAGTACCACCATCAATTTTGTTAGCCATTCTCTTGGGAAATATTGTTGAGCAGAGTTGGTATGGCGTCGCCCCCACTAGAGGCTGCTCATTTAATACGAATATAATTTCAATAAATTTGTTTAAATTAGTACAAATTTCTTTAAATTTCAATAAATATCTGTAAATTTGTTTAAATTTATTTAAATTTGTTTAAATTTATTATGTACCTATAGCATTACTGTTGTGTTACCACAACAAGAGGTTGAGATATCAGTTTCTCAGTCCTTTAATATCTTTATTACATGCACTGGACATATATCTTTATTTATAGAATTACAAACAGTACCACCATCGAGTATGTTCGTCATCCTCCTCGAATTTCGATTTTTTTGCTCTAATAGCATACATTCAATTCGAATATAATTTTTATAAAATTCTATAAATTTCTTTAAATGTCTGTAAAATTGTTTAAATTTATTATCTACCTACACCCTTAGTTTCGTGTTGTCACCACAAGAGCTGAGATATCGATAGCTGTATTACATGCACTGGACATAAATCTTTATTTAAACAATTATACACAGTACCATCAAGTGTGCTCGCCATCATCTTAGAAAATGTACACCAATTCGAATACAATTTATTTAAATTTATTATCTAAAGCATTAGTGCCATGTTACCGCCACAAGCGGCTGCGCTTCGCGAGAAGTCGAGTTGTCGTCAGGCTGCATGCGTGTGTCGCACGCTGACAATACGACCGACAGTCGACTAGGCTACTTTCACACCCTCTGACGTCAGCCAAACAGAAACATTCTCACTTTCTCTCAGGTCCGCCTGGGGTAGGCTTAACAAACGTGCGGCCGAAGTCACACAAAGCTTTGTATAGGTAAGAAAAAGGGTTCGCTACGCTTTCAACTACCTAGTTTCAACTACTTTTCGAGGTCATCCAAACACATTTTCTACATATATATCGAGGGACGTATGTCACCTAGTTTATTACGCTGATGCAAAACACTCAGGTCTGGAGGGAGGGAAAATAGGTTTAAGAAACGAATCAGCCTGTTCTGGGCTGCTGGAGAGAGAAAGGGGTGTACTTTATTTATTTTTTGTACAATTTATTTCACTACGAATTTCACCTAATTTATTTATTACGCTGATGCAAAACTCTCACCCTAACGTGATCGGAGTCACAATGCACAGTTTACAGATCTCGAAAGTACTCCTAAATAATGCATTACGCTGATGTGCAGAGACGCAAACAACTCGTAAATCACGACGTCACAGAGTGGCTAGCACACTAGACTTGCATTCGGGAGACGCTCACAACGTTTAAACACCTGAAAATAATTCAATGCACAAACATTCAGTGCAAGTAAAATTTGTCAACCACTCGAACCATGATTCTACTGGATGGAAAGTCTAACGCCTGGAAACTCTCCATATGCGGGAAACTGACCAAAATACCCTTCCTAATTACATAATTAATCACAAAGATCGGACCTAATTACACAACTATATGCATAGCGCTGCATAAGGACGGCTTAAAATCGCAAAAACTAACTATACAACTCACCTTATCATCCTTTAATTACAAAACTATATGCGTAGCACTGCACAAGGACGGCAATACTACGCAAAATAACTTACAAATCATGTCATCCTGTTTGGGGACAAAAAATTATACCACTCGAAACCAGCGACAGAATCACTCAAGCTCTACATTACATCTACAAGCTAGGGGAAAAACGTTCAACTCACTAGATCCAGATGTTCGACTGAGATGAGTTGAAAAAAGTCTGTTAGCTCCATGCATATACCATCTACCACTGTTTGACGTCAGAGTTCACTAAACACGCCTACTAAAAGATCACCCTAACCGAAGCCAGTGGGAGATCATCGTCCTAAATGACTGCCTTCTCATCCATATACAATCACAAACTACGTGATCAAGCTACTACTCTAACAGTCTCATAACACCTGCCTCCCCGAAATATCTCGTCGCGAAAGCCCCGCTTTCCCCTTCAAGTGTATCCTGTTCGTCTATGGCTAAGCCCCACAACGCCTCGCGTTCACAGACTGTTTTTACGTCACGTAGTACGCTCGAGTAGGGGTGGACGAGAGTCACCGTTCAGCGTTCGATTTTTATTATTTATTTAACATCAACTTCGCTCCTATAATAAAGAAAAACATTTACGATCACAATAAATGCCCTAATTTTCACCAAAACAGACAAAGTACAGTTTTATGAGTAAAAATTTATATAGTTTTTCGCGTTGAACTGAGACACTTATCATCTCCCCGAACACATTTACGTCTAAACCGATATTTCCACTCACGAATACAGATTTCCATATGTAGCAGACTCCATATCATGCCTTATAATTTACAAAAGTCAAATAACGTCTTTCTCATATCCAGACAACCGGCAAATGTGTCTTCCACCTGCTAGATGCACACTCCACAAGATTGAATATGGGTGTGCGTTTGCGCTGGGTCATTCTTCTGTTACCTTGTAGATACGGAAATCTGTATTCGTGAGCGGAAATATGGGTTTAGTCGTAAATGTGTTCTGGGAGGTCATACGTTTCTCAGTTGAACGCGGAAAACTATATAGATTTTTGCTCATAAAACTGTACTTCGTCTATTTTGGTGAAAATTAGGACATTTATTGTGATCGGAAATGTTTTGCTTTATTATAGGAGCGAAGCTGATGTTAAATAAATAATAATAATCAAAGCTCTTTTAAATTCTCCTTCTAATACTGAATCCCCTATCTCTTCTAAATCGACTCCTGTTTCTTCTTCTATCACATCAGACAAATCTTCCCCCTCATAGAGGCCTTGAATGTATTCTTTCCACCTATCCACTCTCTCGTCTGCATTTAACAGAGGAATTGCCGTTACACTCTTAACGTCACTATACATGCTTTTAATGTCACCGAAGGTTGTTTTAACTTTCCTGTATGCTGAGTCTGTCCTTCCGACAATAATTTCTTTTTCGATGTCTTGACATTTTTCCCGCAGCTTACCTGCACTTCCTATTTGTTTGACTCCTCGGCGACTTGCATTTATGAATTCCTGAAGGGAGGGGCTAAAGTGGCTAAGAACAACAGCCAGCAGACGTTATAGCCTATATTAAATCCAGAAACCACCCTACCTCCACGCTGCATCTGGTTTTTGGTTGTCCAATGATGGAATACGTGACTGTAGTGTGGAGGAATGCACCCAACTGTCACATCCGACGCCTGCAGGGCCTTCAAGGCAGAGTGTTAAGACTGGTAGTGCACCTCCCACTCCACTTCCCTACATGGGAACTGCATGAGCTCACTGGAATACCCATATTAAAAGACAGCATCAAACAGACGGCATGGCTGTTTTATGGAAAGACGCATAAGTCAGTAAATTGGCTAGTCTCTAACTTAGTAAATCAACCATACTGACAGGATACCACCCAGTGGCCAGGTGTGCTCTGACAATAAGACACTGTCGAGCCAGACGTGTCAAAACCCTAGAACTACTTAAACCTAACTAACCTAAGGACATCACACAACACCCAGTCAGAGCAGCGGGCGTCGGGATCCTCCATGTGGCTAGTGGAATGTACATCGATCCTAGGGCGCGCCCATTAACTAATTTCTGAGAATATATTGTACCCAATAAGCCTTGCTCTGTATTTAATCAGTCTATGACGCTCACCTCATTCTCTGTAACCCAACGTATTCTCCTACTCGTCCTACTATTCACTGTACGAATCCGGTATTGGGTTTGAGACAGGCCTAGAGATTAGATTAGATTAGATTAGATTAATACTAGTTCCATGGATCATGAATACGATATTTCGTAATGATGTGGAACGAGTCGAATTTTCCAATACATGACATAATTAGGTTAATTTAACAACATACTTAAGTTAATATAACAACTTTATTTTTTGTGTGTTTTTTATTTTTCTTTACTTTTTACTTTTATTTTTTTTTATTTTAAAAAAAAATATTTTCTTAGTTTCTATCTAAAAATTCCTCTATGGAGTAGAAGGAGTTGTCATTCAGAAATTCTTTTAATTTCTTCTTCAATACTTGTTGGTTATCTGTCAGACTTTTGATACTATTTGGTAAGTGACCAAAGACTTTAGTGCCAGTATAATTCACCCCTTTCTGTGCCAAAGTTAGATTTAATCTTGAATAGTGAAGATCGTCCTTACTCCTGGTATTGTAGTTATGCACACTGCTATTACTTTTGAATTGGGTTTGGTTGTTAATAACAAATTTCATAAGAGAGTATATATACTGAGAAGCTACTGTGAATATCCCTAGATCCTTAAATAAATGTATGCAGGATGATCTTGGGTGGACTCCAGCTATTATTCTGATTACACGCTTTTGTGCAATAAATACTTTATTCCTCAGTGATGAATTACCCCAAAATATGATGCCATATGAAAGCAATGAGTGAAAATAGGCGTAGTAAGCTAATTTACTAAGATGTTTATCACCAAAATTTGCAATGACCCTTATTGCATAAGTAGCTGAACTCAAACGTTTCAGCAGATCATCAATGTGTTTCTTCCAATTTAATCTCTCATCAATGGACATACCTAAAAATTTGGAATATTCTACCTTAGCTATACGCTTCTGATTAAGGTCTATATTTATTAATGGCGTCATACCATTCACTGTACGGAACTGTATGTACTGTGTCTTATCAAAATTCAGTGAGAGTCCGTTTACAAGGAACCACTTAGTAATTTTCTGAAAGACAGTATTGACAATTTCATCAGATAATTCTTGTTTCTCAGGTGTGATTACTATACTAGGTACGGCTCAGTCGCGCCTTGCGTGTTCCCCCATTCATTATGGGATGGGGTTGGCTGCTCTTTCCAGGTGAATGAGGACTCTGCACATGTCGCCTGCTGATAGCGGGGTACAATGATGCCATTCTTTGTACTTTTCCGACGTCATCCGTCATTCCCACCTGGTGTGGATCCCACACCGCTCATCAGTACTCCAGTATAGGGCGGACAAGCGTGGTGTAAACAGTCTCTTTAACAGACCTGTTGCACCTTCTGAGTGTTCTGTCAATGAATCGCAGTCGGTAACAGTTGGACCAAAGTCGAAAAAGTAGGATAGGAATGGGAAGCAGAGACGCGTGCAATTGGTTTAAAGCCTGTCAGCAGGGAGAACACAGCTTCTACAGCTCACACACTGCTTACATCCCCCAGCACTGCAAGTAATATCCCGCCCCCCCCCCCCCCATCCTCTTTCTAGTGGTCTCCACAGGCACCATTCGTAAAGCGCGGCCTCTGACTAACTCTAGCCTCTGATAACCATTTCTGACTTGAAATATAGGCCGATTGTAGCTTTTAGACCGTGGAAAGCGTGCCTAGTATGGATATTGATATTACAGGGGAAGGAAATTTGTCAGATGTTAAGTCCCATAGTGCTCAGAGCCATTTTTTTGAACCGCTGTTCTGACTTTGTTGTGTCACATTTCCTACTGGTTGTGTCTTTTACTTTGACGTATCCCTTTGGTGTTTCTTAGCTGTTTGTGAACAATATACCACCCTAGAAGACAATGAAAAACATGCAGAAGACAGTGGCGGAGATACGCAAGCCAACCCAAGTTTTTAAGACCACTGCGAATCAGTAGACACAAGAAGATCTCAATGAAATTGTTCGTCATGTAAATTTGTGGAAGCATCAACCTGAACTTTAAGCTTCATGATTAAAGTCATGGAATCTTCTTCTTTGTGATAAGGAAGTGAGCGTTTGTCGTGATAGCAATGCCTTTTTTTAATTATTTCTTCAAAGAAAGTTACATAGTTTTGTAATGATGCAGAGTCCGTTATCGAGACTACTGGTAAATATTTGAATGCAAACGAGTGCGCTTGTTCAGAGATTCCTGGATCATAGATTCCAACAACAGAGTAAATTCCCTTCGTTCCGTGCCGTATTGTTTATGCAGTTAATCTGAAGGAGATTTAAAAGAATTTCAAATCGTTATTCAGATTTATCCGGTATGATGAATGCAAACGGTGTATTTTTGGAGATCTCAAGGTGACTGCACTTCTTCTCGGCATGCAGCTCGGATACACATATGAGGATCCTTCTTTGTATGAGTGGAACGGCACAGACAGAGATAAGCGAATAATCTGAGAAAAAAGAACTGCTGCTGCACATTAAATTGAGTCTCATCAACAACTTTGTTAAAGACCTGGACAATACGTCGCGCGGGATTAGCCGAACGGTCTCAGGGGCTGCAGTCATGGACTGTGCGGCTGGAACCGGCGGAGGTTCGAGTCCTCCCTCGGGCATGGGTGTGTGTGTGCTTGTCCTTAGGATAATTTAGGTTAAGTGATGTGTAAGTTTAGGGACTGATAACCTTATCAGTTAAGTCCCATACGATTTCACACACATTTGAACATTTGGACAATACTTCAAGTAGATACTTGGGAGAGAAATTTCCAAGAATCATGAAGCAAAAACAGGGTTATTTGTAGACCAAAAATTAGGATGCTAATGTGTGTTGAATATTTCCTTGATTTGTTGAAAGAACGGCGTTAATGTTCTTTCACGAGCATCTGAGAGAACTTTATAGGCAACGATATGGCAGACAACTATCACAATCTTCTACAAGAACTGCTAACATTATACGACACTTCACTTAAACTGCATTTCTTAACTGGTCATTACAATTTCTTCCCGGGTAACCTCGGCTCCGTTACTGGTGAAAACTGAAAATGGTTCGGGGACAACATTTCTCAAATGCAAAAGCGTCAGCGAGGCAAATGGAGTACCGCAGTGTTCTTCAAATGTTCCAATGTGTGTGAATTCCTAAGGGACCAAACAACTGGGGTCATCGGTCCCTAGTCTTACACACTTCTTAAACTAACTTATGCTAAGAACAACACACACACCCATGCCAGAGGGAGGACTCGAACACGCGGTGGGAGGGGCCGCGCAATCCGTGACATTGCTCCTCAAACCGCGCGGGCACTCCGCGCTGCCCAATGTTATCCAAATATTGGTGATCTTTATAAAGTGGTGTTCCTAAGTAAATCAGGAAGCAAATATTTATATATATATATAGTTCTTCACCCCCCCCCCATGAACCATGGACCTTGCCGTTGGTGGGGAGGCTTGCGTGCCTCAGCGATACAGATAGCTGTACCGTAGGTACAACCACAACGGAGGGGTATCTGTTGAGAGGCCAGACAAACGTGTGGTTCCTGAAGAGGGGCACCAGCCTTTCCAGTAGTTGCAAGGGCAACAGTCTGGATGATTGACTGATCTGGCCTTGTAACAATAACCAAAACGGCCTTGCTGTGCTGGTACTGCGAACGGCTGAAAGCAAGGGGAAACTACGGCCGTAATTTTTCCCGAGGGCATGCAGCTTTACTGTATGATTAAATGATGATGGCGTCCTCTTGGGTAAAATATTCCGGAGGTAAAATAGTCCCCCATTCGGATCTCCGGGAGGGGACTACTCAAGAGGATGTCATTATCAGGAGAAAGAAAACTGGCGTTCTACGGATCGGAGCGTGGAATGTCAGATCCCTTAATCGGGCAGGTAGGTTAGAAAATTTAAAAGGGAAATGGATAGGTTAAAGTTAGATATAGTGGGAATTAGTGAAGTTCGGTGGCAGGAGGAACAAGACTTCTGGTCAGGTGACTACAGGGTTATAAATACAAAGTCAAATAGGGGTAATGCAGGAGTAAGTTTAATAATGAATGGGAAAATAGGAACGCGGGTAAGCTACTATAAACAGCATAGTGAACGCATTATTGTGGCCAAGATAGAAACGAAGCCCACACCTACTACAGTAGTACAAGTTTATATGCCAACTAGCTCTGCAGATGACGAAGAAATTGAAGAAATGTATGATGAAATAAAAGAAATTATTCAGATAGTGAAGGGAGACGAAAATTTGATAGTCATGGGTGACTGGAATTCGAGTGTAGGAAAAGGGAGAGAAGGAAACGTAGTAGGTGAATATGGATTGGGACTAAGAAATAAAAGAGGAAGCCGCCTGGTAGAATTTTGCACAGAGCACAACTTAATCATAGCTAACAATTGGTTTAAGAATCATGATAGAAGGTTGTATACATGGAAGAACCCTGGAGATACTAAAAGGTATCAGATAGATTATATAATGGTAAGACAGAGATTTAGGAACCAGGTTTTAAATTGTAAGACATTTCCAGGGGCAGATGTGGACTCTGACCACAATCTATTGGTTATGACCTGTAGATTAAAACTGAAGAAACTGCAAAAAGGTGGGAATGTAAGGAGATGGGACCTGGATAAACTGAAAGAACCAGAGGTTGTACAGAGTTTCAGGGAGAGCATAAGGGAACAATTGACAGGAATGGGGGAAAGATACAGTAGAAGAAGAATGGGTAGCTTTGAGGGATGAAGTAGTGAAGGCAGCAGAGGATCAAGTAGGTAAAACGACGAGAGCTAGTAGAAATCCTTGGGTAACAGAAGAAATCTTGAATTTAATTGATGAAAGGAGAAAATATAAAAATGCAGTAAATGAAGCAGGCAAAAAGGAATACAAACGTCTCAAAAATGAGATCGACAGGAAGTGCAAAATGGCTAAGCAGGGATGGATAGAGGACAAATGTAAGGATGTAGAGGCTTATCTCACTAGGGGTAAGATAGATACTGCCTACAGGAAAATTAAAGAGACCTTTGGAGATAAGAGAACCACTTGTATGAACATCAAGAGCTCAGATGGAAACCCAGTTCTAAGCAAAGAAGGGAAAGCAGAAAGGTGGAAGGAGTATATAGAGGGTCTATACAAGGGCGATGTTATTGAGGACAATATTATGGAAATGGAAGAGGATGTAGATGAAGATGAAATGGGAGATACGATACTGCGTGAAGAGTTTGACAGAGCACTGAAAGACCTGAAACGAAACAAGGCCCCCGGAGTAGACAACATTCCATCGGAACTACTGACGGCCTTGGGAGAGCCAGTCCTGACAAAACTCTACCATCTGGTGAGCAAGATGTATGAAACAGGCCAAATACCCTCAGACTTCAAGAAGAATATAATAATTCCAATACCAAAGAAAGCAGGTGTTGACAGATGTGAAAATTACCGAACAATCAGCTTAATAAGCCACAGCTGCAAAATACTAACACGAATTCTTTACAGACGAATGGAAAAACTAGTAGAAGCTGACCTCGGGGAAGATCAGTTTGGATTCCGTAGAAATAGTGGAACACGTGAGGCAATACTGACATTACGACTTATCTTAGATGAAAGATTAAGGAAAGGCAAACCTACGTTTCTAGCATTTGTAGACTTAGAGAAAGCTTTTGACAATGTTGACTGGAATACTCTCTTTCAAATTCTAAAGGTGGCAGGGGTAAAATACAGGGAGCGAAAGGCTATTTACAATTTGTACAGAAAGCAGATGGCAGTTATAAGAGTCGAGGGACATGAAAGGGAAGCAGCGGTTGGGAAGGGAGTAAGACAGGGTTGTAGCCTCTCCCCGATGTAAACATAGTCATGTGTAGGGACTGTGGTTGTTGTGAGCGGACGCAAGGAGAATTGGCCACTCTTCGGGGGCAGGTGGAGGCTTTGTCTGTTAGGCTCATCGAGCTCGAGGCGCAGGCGTCGGCTCGTAGTGGCGTTAGGGCAACTGTGGTGAGACCTATGCCTACTTCGGTGGCCTTGGAATCACATGGAACCCCTGATGTCGCTGCGTCTTCCGGCAGTGAGCATCTTACCGGTCAGCCATCACTCCAGGGTGAATGGCGGACAGTGGTGGGCTCGCGCGTGCCTGGCCGAAAGGCGAAGGTGGGATCTGGCCGCGTGGCAGCTGCCTTACCCCTTTCCAACAGGTACGGGGTGCTTCCTAGTGGTGATGACATCGTTTCCGAGCCACCACAGGATGCCTCGCCTGTTGGGCCAGTGGCCGATTCTCCGGCAAGGTCCCGACAGTCACAGAGGGCGGGCCTATTAGTTATAGGGAGCTCCAACGTTAGGCGGGTTATGGAGCCCCTCAGGAAAATAGCGGGTAGGTCGGGGAAGAATGCCAGTGTGCACTCGGTGTGCTTGCCGGGGGGTCTCGTCCGTAATGTGGAGGAGGCCCTTCCGGCAGCTATTGAACGCACTGGGTGTGACCGGCTGCAGATAGTAGCACATGTCGGAACGAATGACGCCTGCCGCTTGGGTTCTGAGGCCATCCTTGGTTCCTTCCGGCGGCTGGCTGATTTGGTGAAGACAACCAGCATCGCACGCGGAGTGCAAGCTGAGCTTAATATCTGCAGCATAGTGCCCAGAGTCGATCGCGGTCCTCTGGTTTGGAGCCGTGTGGAGGGTCTAAACCAGAGGCTCAGACGACTCTGCGACTATAATGGTTGCAAATTCATCGACCTCCGTTATTGGGTGGAGAACTGTAGGGCCCCCCTAGACAGGTCAGGCGTGCACTACACACCGGAAGCAGCTACTAGGGTAGCAGAGTACGTGTGGCGTGCACACGGGGGTTTTTTAGGTTAGAGGGACCCCCCCTTGGGCGAAACGATAAAATACCTGACGGCTTACCAGAGAGGACATTATCATCGTTGATAAAGAACGTCCGTCCTCAGAGACCAAAAACAGGAAAAGTTAACGTAATATTGGTAAACTGCAGGAGTATCCAGGGCAAGGTTCCTGAATTAGTATCTCTTATTGAAGGAAATAGTGCGCATATAGTATTAGGAACGGAAAGTTGGTTAAAACCGGAAGTGAACAGTAACGAAATCCTAGACACAGAATGGAATATATACCGCAAGGATAGGATAAACGCCAATGGTGGAGGAGTATTTATAGCAGTAAAGAATTCAATAATATCCAGTGAAGTTATTAGCGAATGCGAATGTGAAATAATCTGGGTTAAGCTAAGTATCAAAGGTGGGTCAGATATGATAGTCGGATGCTTCTATAGACCACCTGCATCAGCAACCGTAGTAGTTGAGCGCCTCAGAGAGAACCTGCAGAACGTCGTGAAGAAGTTTCGTGATCATACTATTGTAATAGGGGGAGACTTCAATCTACCAGGTATAGAATGGGATAGTCACACAATCAGAACAGGAGCCAGCGACAGAGACTCTTGTGACATTATCCTGACTGCCTTGTCCGAGAATTACTTCGAGCAGATAGTTAGAGAACCAACTCGTTAAGCTAACGTTTTAGACCTCATAGCAACAAATAGACCGGAACTTTTCGACTCCGTGAATGTAGAAGAGGGTATCAGTGATCATAAGTCAGTGGTTGCATCAATGACTACAAGTGTAATAAGAAATGCCAAGAAAGGAAGGAAAATATATTTGCTTAACAAGAGTGATAGGGCACAAATCGCAGAATATCTGAGTGACCACCATCAAACGTTCATTTCTGAGGAAGAGGATGTGGAACAAAAATGGAAAAAATTCAGAAACATCGTCCAGTACGCCTTAGATAAGTTCGTATCGACTAAGGTCCAAAGCGAGGGGAAAGATCCACCGTGGTATAACAATCATGTACGAAAGGTACTACGGAAACAAAGAAAGCTTCATCATAGGTTTAAGAGTAGTCGAATCATAGCTGATAAGGAAAAGCTGAACGAAGCGAAAAAGAGCGTAAAGAGAGCAATGAGAGAAGCATTCAACGAATTCGAACGTAAAACATTGGCAAACAATCTAAACAAGAACCCTAAAAAGTTTTGGTCATATGTAAAATCGGTAAGCGGATCTAAATCCCCTATTCAGTCACTCGTTGACCACGATGGCACCGAAACAGAGGACGACCTAAGAAAGGCAGAAATACTGAATTCAGTGTTCCGAAACTGTTTCACTGCGGAAAATCGTAACACGGTCCCTGACTTCAGCCGTCGCACGGACGCCAAAATGGAAAATATTGAAATAAACGATATCGGAATTGAAAAACAACTGCTATCACTTAGTAGCGGAAAAGCATCCGGACCAGACGAGATACCCTTAAGATTCTACAGTGATTATGCTAAAGAACTTGCCCCCTTTCTATCAGCAATTTATCGTAGATCGCTGGAAGAACGTAAAGTACCTAGCGACTGGAAGAAAGCGCAGGTCGTTCCCATTTTCAAGAAGGGTCATAAATCAGATGCGAATAATTATAGGCCTATTTCGCTTACGTCAATCTGTTGTAGAATAATGGAACATGTTTTGTGTTCTCGTATTATGACGTTCTTAGATAATACAAATCTCCTTCATCGTAACCAACATGGATTCCGCAAACAGAGATCATGTGAAACTCAGCTCGCCCTATTTGCCCAAGAAATTCACAGTGCCGTAGACACTGGCGAGCAGATTGATGCCGTATTCCTGGACTTCAGGAAGGCATTTGATACGGTTCCGCACTTACGTTTAGTGAAAAAAATACGAGCTTACGGAATATCGGACCAGGTTTGTGATTGGATTCAGGATTTCCTAGAAGAAAGAACACAACATGTCATTCTTAACGGTTCAAAATCTGCAGATGTAGAGGTAATTTCGGGAGTACCGCAAGGAAGCGTGATAGGACCTTTATTGTTTACAATATACATAAATGACTTAGTTGACAACATCGGTAGCTCCGTGAGGCTATTTGCGGATGACACGGTTGTCTACAAGAAAGTAGCAACATCAGAAGACTCGTACGTACTCCAGGAAGACCTGCAGAGGATTAATGCATGGTGCGACAGCTGGCAGCTTTCCCTAAACGTAGATAAATGTAATATAATGTGCATACATAGGGGCAGAAATCCATTCCAGTACGATTATGCCATAGGTGGTAAATCATTGGAAGCGGTAACGACCGTAAAATACTTAGGAGTTACTATCCGGAGCGATCTGAAGTGGAATGATCACATAAAACAAATAGTGGGAAAAGCAGGCGCCAGGTTGACATTCATAGGAATAATTCTAAGAAAATGTGACTCATCGACGAAAGAAGTAGCTTACAAAACGCTTGTTCGTCCGATTCTTGAGTATTGCTCATCAGTATGGGACCCTTACCAGGTTGGATTAATAGAAGAGATAGACATGATCCAGCGAAAGCAGCGCGATTCGTCATGGGGACATTTAGTCAGCGCGAGAGCGTTACGGAGATGCTGAACAAGCTCCAGTGGCGGACACTTCAAGAAAGGCGTTACGCAATACGGAGAGGTTTATTTTCGAAATTACGAGAGAGCACATTCCGGGAAGAGATGGGCAACATATTACTACCGCCCACATATATCTCGCGTAATGATCACAACGAAAAGATCCGAGAAATTAGAGCAAATACGGAGACTTACAAGCAGTCGTTCTTCCCACGCACAATTCGTGAATGGAACAGGGAAGGGGGGATCAGATAGTGGTACAATAAGTACCCTCCGCCACACACCGTAAGGTGGCTCGCGGAGTATAGATGTAGATGTAGATGTTATTCAATCTGTATATTGAGCGAGCAGTAAAGGAAACAAAAGAAAAATTCGAAGTAGGTATTAAAATCCATGGAGAAGAAATAAAAACTTTGAGGTTCACCGATGACATGGTAATTCTGTCAGAGACAGCAAAGGACTTGGAAGAGCAGTTGAACGGAATGGATGGTGTCTTGAAGGGAGGATATAAGATGAACATCAACAAAAGCAAAACGAGGATAATGGAATGTAGTCGAATTAAGTCGGGTGATGTTGAGGGTATTAGATTAGGAAATGAGACACTTAAAGTAGTAAAGGAGTTTTGCTATTTGGGGAGCAAAATAACTGATGATGGTCGAAGTAGAGAGGATATAAAATGTAGACTGGCAATGGCAAGGAAAGCGTTTCTGAAGAAGAGAAATTTGTTAACATCGAGTATAGATTTAAGTGTCAGGAAGTCATTTCTGAAGGTATTTGTATGGAGTGTAGCCATGTATGGAAGTGAAACATGGACGATAAATAGTTTGGACAAGAAGAGAATAGAAGCTTTCGAAATGTGTTGCTACAGAAGAATGCTGAAGATTAGATGGGTAGATCGCATAACTAATGAGGAGGTACTGAATAGGATTGGGGAGAAGAGGAGTTTGTGGCACAGCTTGACAAGAAGAAGGGATCGTTTGGTAGGACATGTTCTGAGGCATCAAGGGATCACCAATTTAGTATTGGAGGGCAGCGTGGAGGGTAAAAATTGTAGGGGGAGGCCAAGAGATGAATACACTAAGCAGATTCAGAAGGATGTAGGTTGCAGTAGGTACTGGGAGATGAAGAAGCTTGCACAGGATAGAGTAGCATGGAGAGCTGCATCAAACCAGTCTCAGGACTGAAGACCACAACAACAACAACATATAGTTCTTCACTTTTCTTTTATCTTGTACTAGTCATTTCTGTTATTCCTTTGTGTAGTGCTAGATTTTTCTTTTGCACTTTGCGTTTGGAAGTCTTGCTGATAGAGTGTGTTATTATCTCAGATACATGTAATAAACAAGCTGCCGTAATAATTTACAAAAACCATTCTCATTTGAAAAAAACAAGGCTTGTGCAGAAATTCTGAAATTAGATCCCGATATACGTACAGATTACTTCCAGAAACGACGTGTTCTCTCCTTGTAACTGAAAAAATTTTTTTTTCTTTGACCGATGTTATATAATAACGGTGAACATTCGTCTGATTGTAGCTTTTCTGGCATTATAAATGCTCACTACTGTTTCCTCCACAGGTAATAACACTTTATGGAGCCGGTATCGAGACGACTTCTGACACAACAGGTTACCTGCTGACTCTGCTCGGACTGCACCCAGAGTGGCAACAGATGGCACAGCGCGAGCTCGATGATGTTTTCGGGAACGGTGGTGACTACCTGAGGCCAGTCACTACAGCAGACCTTGCCCAGCTTACAGTACTTGACGCCATCATAAAGGTACGTGGGAATATAAAATAAACTGATTTTAATGTTCAAGAACAAAGTAGCCAAAATTAAATAGTTTTAGCGACAGTCATTATTGGAACGTCTATTCTATTCTTACCACAAATTTAAATATTAGAATATGAAAGCGTCAATCCGTCTAACGAAGTAATGAAAAATAAGTATTTTTTTAAACAGGCTAACATTTACAAAAACCAACACAACCCAAAGAAGGGCATACCTGACTTCATACCACTATTGCTGCAAGACTTCTCCATGTAGACTCGACAGCCTGTGGAGTGGCAGGAGTCGAGCTGCATATTAAATCCTGCTGCCGGTGCTGGATTACTGTTGGCACAGTATGGTGGCAGACCCCAGTTGGCCCCATCAGCGAACCGAATTTCTACGTACCATGGCCAACACTACGTTGTCTTCGTCACCTGTTATAACAAAACTGGGCAGAGCAACCACAAATACTCGCTTCCCAGGCCCTATCAGTGCCTTGTCCTTGACTAGTGCCGATGTCGATGCTTGTTCACACCAGCTGTAGGTACAGTATGGTCCAATGAGCTTCGATCATGTCCAGCCGCACCATCCGCTATGTGCGGGTCTACCAGCTTTTGCCAGAATTGATGGCCAAGAGGGGTTTGTCTCCACGGTCTCTCGGTGTCTCTGCACAGTACAGCACCTGGAGGAGATTAGTGTTTAACGTCCCGTCGACAACGAGGTCATTAGAGACGGAGCGCAAGCTCGGGTGAGGGAAGGATGGGGAAGGAAATCGGCCGTGCCCTTTCAAAGGAACCATCCCGACATTTGCCTGAAGCGATTTAGGGAAATCACGGAAAACCTAAATCAGGATGGCCGGAGACGGGATTGAACCGTCGTCCTCCCGAATGCGAGTCTAGTGTGCTAACCACTGCGCCACCTCGCTCGGTCAGTACAGCACCTGCTGGCTGGCTTACACCTGCCCTCAGTCTTGTCTCTGCAAGACTACACGAACTGCGGTTACCTTGCTCAGGGGGTGCAGACCCGCCCCTGTAAAGTATCTCTCTAACTGACTGGAATTAATTCTGCGCCAACTCAAAAGTTGTTCAAGAACTCTTAAATGGGTTCTCACTGCGAAATCTCAAAGGTCTGAGTAGTGACAATCAGTATGGAAAATCAGAAAAATTCTGTCTTAGAAAAGGTCTTTGGATACAGCCGGAGACTAATCCTCAGTGTAGAGATATTATTTTCTCCTTGTGCTAATAGTTTACATTCGTTTAAGTTAACGGTGTTAGACCATTTAGCAGTGTAGTACGTAAAGAAATATAAATGTTTTAGTTGGACCACATTTTTCGCTTTGTGATAGATGACGCTGTAATAGTCATAAACGTATAAGTAAGTGGTATCACGTAACATTCCGCCAGTGCGGACGGTATTTGCTTCGTGATACATTACCCGTGTTAAAATGGACCGTTTACCAATTGCGGCAAAGGTAGATATCTTGTTGATGTATGGCTATTGTGATCAAAATGCCCAACGAGAGTGTGCTATGTATGCTGCTCGGTATCCTGGGCGACATCATCCAAGTGTCCGGACCGTTCACCGGATATTTGCGTTATTTAAGGAAACAGAAAGTGTTCAGCCACATGTGAAACGTCAACCACGACCTTCAACAAATGATGATGCCCACGTAGGTGTTTCAGCTGCTGTCGCGGCTAATCCGCACATCCGTAGCAGACAAATTGCGCGACAACCGGGAATATCAAAAACGTCTATGTTGAGAATGCTAGGTCAACATCGATTGCACCCGTACCATATCTCTATGCACCAGGAATTGCATGGCGACGACTTTGAACGTCATGTACAGTTCTGCCACTGGGCACAAGAGAAATTATGGGACGATGACAGATTTTTTGTACCCGTTCTATTTAGCGCCCAAGCCTCATTCACCAACAGCGGTAACGTAAACAGGCATAATATGCACTATTGGCAATGGAAAATCCACGATGGTTGCGACAAGTGGAACATCAGCGACCTTGGCGGGTTAATGTATAGTGCGGCGTTATGGGTTTGAAGGATAATTGGCCCCCATTTTATCGATGGTAATCTAAATGGTGCAGTGCATGCTGATTTCCTACATAATGTTCTACCGATGTTACTACAAGATGTTTCACTGCATGACAGAATGGCAATGTACTTCCAACATGATAGATGTCCGGCACATAGCTAGCGTGCGGTTGAAGCGGTATTGAATAGCATATTTCATGACAGGTGGAGTGGTCGTCGAAGCGCCATACTATGGCCTGCACCATCACCGGATCTGACGTCCCCGGATTTATTTCTGTGAGAAAGTAGAAGGATATTTGCTATCGTGGTCCACCGACAACGCCTGACAACATGCATCAGCGCATTTGCAATGCATGTGTGAACATTACGGAAGACGAACTACTCGCTGTTGAGAGGAATGTCGTTACACGTATGCATTGAGGTTGACGGACATCATTGTGAGCATTTATTGCATTAATGTGGTATTTACAGGTAATCGCGCTGTAACAGCATGCGTTCTCAGAAATGATAAGTTCACAAAGGTACATGTATCACATTGGAACAACCGAAATAAAATGTTCAAACGTACCTACGTCTGTATTTTAATTTAAAAAACCTACCTGTTACCAACTGTTCGTCTAAGATTGTGAGCCATATGTTTGTGGCTACTACAGCGCCATATGTTAGAAAGCGAAAAAAGCAGTCCAACTAAAACACTCATATTTCTTTACGTACTACACGAATATGTAATAAAAATTGGGGGTTCCTATTTTAAAAAACGCAGTTGATATCCGTTTGACCTACGGCAGCGCCATCTAGCGGGCCAACCATAGCACCATCTGGTTTCCCCCTACAAGCTAGACAAGTTTTGTTCTTTGTAGTTTTTTCGTTTGACGCTTATTTCGTGAGATATTTGGCCCGGTCACGATCAATGGACCACCCGCTATAGAAGACATGAAGAGTGTCATATGGTGAGTGATTACTGTGACGTATATGAAGATGCTCCAAACTCGTCTCAAACAGCGTTTCACCACTTGACAGAGTTTGAAAGAGGTTTAATTTTGGATCTAAAATTTGGGTTGCTGACTGAATCGTGCAGTATCCAGATTTCTGGGGCATTCTGATGTGACACTTGCCGGACACAGGACAGCATGGGAACGTGAGGGCAGGCAGAATTATCATTAAGCTTCCAATCAACTGCATCTGACCTCTACAACAGAGGATCGCCGTACTGCGCATGAAGCACAATGTAACCCTTCCACATCTGCGCCGGGCATACAGGAATAAGTAATGGACTTGGTACAACATTGTGTCATCCTGCAACATTGGTCAGAGTCTGTCAGCAGCCAGACTATGGAACTACCATCCCATGTGTAGGCTGATGTTAGTACCACAATAGAAATGCTGCCATTGGACTTGTGCCATGCCAGGAAGCGTGAAATGCTGATGAATGGTAGCACCTTTTGTTCAGACAGGAATCGTGGTCCTGCAATACCCAGGATGACCAATGTCCAACAAATTTGGTAGCGACCTATGGAGAAGTCCCATTCTCCCACTGTTTTGGACAGGCACAGTAGTGTCATTTCTGGCCTTGTGGTGTGGGGAGCCACTGAATATGATGTCAGGTGATGACTGGTAGTGACTGAGGAAACTCTCATGGCGCAAAAAAATGGCTCTGAGCACTATGGGATTTAACATCTGAGGCCATCAGTCCCCTAGAACTTAGAACTATTTAAACCTAACTAACCTAAGCACATCACACACATCCATGCCCAAGGCAGGATTCGAACCTGCGCATCTCATGGCACAATCGCACCTCATGGACATCCTGGCTCCTCATGGGTTACCTGTCATATGACAGTATCGTTGTGCTTGGCCATACATGGCACATGTCTTTGCCAACTTTCTATGTGACTTTGGGGTGCCTCCTCTACCAGAAAGATTCCGAGATATGTCTCTGACTGAATATGTGAGACCAGCTCAGGTCCCTACTCCATTTTGGTGGTACACAGTTATGGACGCAGTTGCCTCAGGAGAAACTACTACAACTTTATTATACTCTTCACAGTCTAATCAATGTATTCTAGTACTTTCTTGTGAAATGGGTGTAAGTAATGTCATACTGGTAAGACACCACCAAGACACTTCCAAGCTCTTCTAAATTACAGATGTTTTTATAGTAGCACTTACACTCTCAATCAATTAAGTTTCATTTCATTTTCTGCTCCCCTTCCCGATATGTCAGACAGTGTATTTGTTAAACAAAATCTCACATTTCAATGTAATTGTCTCTTTGAAGTTTGGCTATAAATTGAAATTAAAATTTTCACTTTTTTATGTGTCATATTGCAGGGTTACAGACAAATAATGCCCCTACTTTGCAGATAGAACCCAAGAACGGAGTTGTCATCATCTTTCAATTCATGGCATTGAAAACATGGCAGATACTGTCCACCTCATAGCCACGTCTTGCAATGGCACCTCCACATGTCTCCTAGCACACATGAAATGTTGCACGGACACACTACATTAGCCATTTTTTGCAGGAGGCACTGCGGCTGTTCTCGACAGTGCCCTGCATGCCATACCTGCTGACTGAGGACACCCCCCTGGCAGGAGGTCGGTATGTGGCGCCACGAGGCAGCACTGTGCTGGTCGCCTACTACCTGTTGCACCGCCAACCCCAGCTGTTTCCAGACCCACACAAGTTCGACCCCAGTCGCTTCCTGGAGGGTGGCAGCGCGACAACCAGGAAACCCTACAGCTACGTGCCTTTTGGCGTCGGCCCGCGCAAATGTGTGGGTGCCCGGTATGCAATTATGCACATTAAAACTTTACTGGCAGTGGTGCTGCGGCGTTATTGCATACTGCCTGGATCCAGCAGGAGGGATCTAGAAGAGAGTGTACTTTCCATAACAACTCACCCAATCACTGGTTTTAAAGTTATTTGTATCCCACGAGACAACACAGCTGTTGGTTCTGTGTGAAAAATAAATGTGGAGGTAAGTTAAATCTCAGGCAACTTTTGTATGAACCTTTAGCCAATCTTTAGTACTTTTCGTTAATAACTCCATTGTGATAATGACAATATTGGTTAGTTCTATATTCCATTGGTGATATTCGGAATAAACTTTTATTTAACAAAAGATTACACAGGGTAATTAAAACAGAATATTTGTATTGGTAGCAATACACATTGCCCATATGCAGGTTTATATCTGTTTATCTGTTCAATAAAGAGTTCCTATGCAGAAACTACTTTGCATTTGAAAATTTATCTACTTCCTATCAGACTTTTTTTTACATAGACATCTTCTCAGAGTTTTACACTCAAGTGATGAAAGTCATGAAATGCCTCCTAATACCTTGTTGGGCCTCCTTTTGCCCAAGGTAACGCAGCAGCTCAAGGTAGCATGGATTCAACAAGTCATTGAAAGTACCTTGGAGAAATTTTGAGTCATGCTACCATTATAGACATCTATAATTGCGAAAGGGTAATGGATGCAGGATAGATTGCCTGAAATGATCTCTAGATAATGTTCCACAAATGTATGATGGGATTCATGTTGGGAGATTTTGGGTGGCCAAATCATTCACTTGATTTACCCAGGATGTTCTTCCTACCAATCGCAAGCAAGTGTGACCTAGTAACGTGGCTATGACTGTGGTAGGCAGGGGCTTGTCAACCTTGGCTGCAATAATGCGCTCACTATGCTGTTCATAGTAGCTTACCTGCACTCCTATTTTTTTATTCATTATTAAACCTACTCCTGCATTACCCTTATTTGATTTTGTATCTATAACCTTGTATTCACCTGACTAGAAAGCTTGTTCCTCTTACCACCGAACTTCACTAATTCCCACTATATCTAACATTAACATACCCGTTTCCCTTCTTAAATTTTCTAACCTACCTGCTCGATTAACGGATCTGACATTCCATGCTCCAATCTGTAGAATGTCAGTTTTCTTTCTCCTGATAACGACGTCCTCATGAGTAGCCCCTGCCCAGAGAACCGAATGGGGGACTTTTATCCTCCGAAATATTTTACCCAAGAGCACTCCTCAAAATTTAACCATACAGTAAAGTGGCATACCCTCAGGAAAAATCACAGCTGTTGTTTCCCCTTGCTTTCAGCCGTTCGCACCACCAGCACAGCAAGACCGTTTTGGTTGGTGCTGCAAGGCCAGATCAGTCAATCATCCAGACTGTTGCCCCTGCAACTACCGAAAAGGCTGCTGCCTCTCTTCAGGAACCACCCGTTTGTCTGGCCTCTCAAACAGATACCCTCCTGTTATGCTTGCACCTACGGTACAGCTAACTGTATCACTGAGGCATACAAGCCTCCCCACCAACACCAAGGTCCATGGTTCATGGGGGGGGGGGGGGGGGATAGGGGGTGTTGAGATACCCACATCTCGTAAATATAAAACTCATCATCTTTTTACGAATAATTCACGTCTTCTTGTTTCTAATTACATATTGGACGCGAAATTCATGTTTCCATTTACTGTTCATAAAAGTTGTTTAAATTAAGAAAACATAATTTAATTTTTAAGGCAAAAATGAAAAACCAAATCGTCTTTTTTTTTGGACTATGCCCATTGTTTTATACCACAGAGGTAAATAAGTATTGTAGAAAAAGGAAAAGAATCATTTTCAAGCATCGAGCACGTCACACAAATCCTGCATTTTTACATTTGCTACTGTACGATTACAATATGAACCCAAACTGAACTGATCTGGAGCCAAGCTGCGGGATTTGGCCCGAGAAGTAACAAGACTGTTAAGCTGCCAGACGCACTGGAACTAACGCATACAGCTTTTTCATACGTCACTGCCGAACGCTGGCGGCATACAGAACGGCTCGTCATAGAAGAAGAAGAAGAGAAAATGATGCGCCTGGTTGGCTTCGTGGGTACTTTTGTTGACAGGCTCGTTATCAACGTAATAGGTGACACTTCTATAAATGAAATGTATTTCTCGGATTCGGACAAGGAAGGGGCTAAGAGATTACCAGACGACTGACTGTAAATAATACCCTCAGTGGCTTCATTATTTAACTATACGGTGAAATCCTTCAATACTCTCTTCCGTTACACACAGCTTATGCAAGAAAATTACCCTGTGGTTAAGTCAGGAATTTTCATCATTCTTGTTTTTAATTACAATAGTATGTTAAAACTAAAAACGATAACGTGTTACAGTTTTCGTCTAGTCGTCTAAGGAGCGTATTGTTGGAGATTTGCAGTGTATTATTTCGTTCTGCTTACAAAATTGAGATTCGAAGCTGTATTGCTCCCCTGCACGTCTCTTTTGACGTGGATACTGCAGCTGGCCACGTCACTGTAGGCTAGCTGTCCAAGTTGACCGTCCAGTGCTGTCCAAGTTAAAAGGGGCATAATTGTTGTCCCGTATTATCGCTAAGTCGATGTGCGCGTAACGCACAGCACAAAACGTACCCTTACGATAGTACTTGACACTACTCGAGACAGCTTGGCTGCAGTCCCACGTGAAACGGAAATCCAACGAGGTTCCAACAAACGCGGAAGAATACATAGTGGAATGTTTACATCAGGTTTATTCTTATGATGAACGGATTATAGTAAGCAGCTGCATTATGGTGACATCAAAGGTTCTATAATTTTTCACTCGAGCATTTGCAGTGTTTCCTTTGTGGCCATCACTCACTTGTTCCATGGGATTCAGTATGCGTTCGAACAATATATAGCATGTGGGTGAACTTCCCTTTGATCGGTACATACTAACCACACCTGGTTTTTCCTCAAATAGTGTGCGTACATTAAATTCATATCCTCTTATTCCGAGTGTTCCAAGAAGTCAATTTTATCATTTACTTGATTTTCATTATTCTAAGTTAAACTGCAGTAGTGAGCTGTAGTAACTGGTGTATGCAGTTTTCGTTCAATGAACTTCGATTTTAAGCCTTGGCGGCATTTGCCATACTCTGATACTAAAATGTAAACTTTCACGGCCGGAAATATCATGTCCATTATAATTATCCGGGCTGTTATGCCGTGGTCGGTTGATGAATTCTGTGGTGATTCCCAACGTTTCGTCTCCGACTGCGGGAGACATCTTCAAGGGGGTCCGTAGCTTGATGGAAGGTCCAACACACACACTGGCTCGCTACTGACTGCCGCTAAATTCCGTGTCCGCGCGCCCCCGCGCCGCGGCGTGACGTCACGTGTTTTGAAAACGTCAGTGCAATTGGCCGCTGTCCGTCGCCGTCGATCGCCGTTGCCATCACCCAGTAGTGGACGAGTGGTACACATCTTCTTTAACACCGGCATCCATATACCGTTTAATCTGACGCCCTCCTCCTTTCGGTTGAAATTATTTGGGTGTTTAGCGATTTCGATTGCCTCCCTGTAGAGCCTTTCGTAATATCCGCTCGTGGCCGCTTGCGTCTCCTCGAAAGTGCAACGGTGGTTATGGATGTGGCCGACTATCAGAGAAAAATTACGGATCTACTGGATCCGCAAGCATATAGGAAGCTGAATAAGGACCCCACTAACAATGCTCTCAGAACTGTGTCGCGGTTAATAAAAAAGTCCTCCATTGAAGAGAGTGTACAGAAAGGTCTCTGCAATTCGGTTGCGCTACCACTGAGGCTTTATGGATTGCCCAAAATTCATAAAGAAAATGTTCCGTTAAGACCGATACTAAGTGCCATTGGTTCGCCCACCTACTCGTTAGCCAAGTTTTTGACCACGCTGTTAAAACCACATGTGGGCCGTTCGGACTCTTATATAAAGAATTCGACACATTTCATCAGCAGATTGAATAGCATAGTGGTCCAGCCGGAGGACATATTGGTCAGCTTCGATGTGGTATCGCTGTTTACCATGGTTCCACTTAATGATGTATTGGAACAGCTGGATCGAATTTTTCCTGCCGATATTTTAGAGCTGTTTAAGTGTTGTTTGACGACCACATACTTCAAGTGGAATGAACAGTTTTATGGGCAAACGGATGGCGTGGCTATGGGAAGCCCCCTAAGTCCCGTAATTGCAAACTTGTTTATGGAGAAATTCGAAGAACAGGCCTTAGGTCCTGCCAGCAAGAAACCAAATGTATGGTTTCGATACGTGGATGACCCGTTTGTGTTGTGGAGACATGGTAGGGATGAACTAAGCCGGTTCCACGAACATCTGAACAGTATAAACTCAAGAATTCAGTTTACAATGGAGGAGGAGGTAGATGGCAAACTACATTTCCTCGATGTGCTTGTGTTTAGAAACGAAAATGGTAGTTTGGGCCACTCAATGTACCGCAAACCCACGCACACGGACCGTTATTTGCACCGGGATTCGAACCACTTCCCACAACAGAAGCGGGGTGTTATCAAGACGTTAGCGGACAGAGCTAGAAATATTTGTGAACCTGAGTTGCTCGACGCTGAGATGGAACATCTCCACAATGCACTAACGAAGAACGGATATTCGTCCGCCGAAATAAAACGTGCGTTGAGGCAGCCACGCAGAAATCATACTGACGTACAGGCTACTGCAAAATCTAAGGTTTTCCTGCCGTTTGTTAAAAATGTAACAGAAAGAATAGGGAAGATCTTGACGAAGCGGAATATTACCGTAATTTACAAGCCCACCAGGAAGATACAGGCATACCTTAGGCCTGCCAAGGACGCTCGCAAACCATTGGAAAAATCTGGAGTGCATAGGATCCCATGCAGCTGTGGTGATGTTTTTGTGGGTACCACTAAAAGAACTGTTTCTAAACGTTTGGAAGAGCACAAGAGAAATTGTAGAAGAGGAGAAACGGAACGATCAGCTGTTGCGGAGCATGCTTTCCAGCCAGGGAACCACAATATTCGTTTCGAGGAGACGCAAGTACTAGCGGCCACGAGCGGATATTACGAAAGGCTCTACAGGGAAGCAATCGAAATCGCTAAACACCCAAATAATTTCAACCGAAAGGAGGAGGGCGTCAAATTAAACGGTATATGGATGCCGGTGTTAAAGAAGATGTGTACCACTCGTCCACTACTGGGTGATGGCAACGGCGATCGACGGCGACGGACAGCGGCCAATTGCACTGACGTTTTCAAAACACGTGACGTCACGCCGCGGCGCGGGGGCGCGCGGACACGGAATTTAGCGGCAGTCAGTAGCGAGCCAGTGTGTGTGTTGGACCTTCCATCAAGCTACGGACCCCCTTGAAGATGTCTCCCGCAGTCGGAGACGAAACGTTGGGAAACACCACAGAATTCATCAACCGACCACGGCATAACAGCCCGGATAATTAAAATGGACATCATACTCTGATATTCAGAAAGCATGTGCCTGAGGAGAAGTCGATCATTTGACTCCTCTCCCTTAGTAGTTCTATGCCAAACATCCATTCTACAATTAACCCACTCACAGTTCGAAATATGCAGACTATGGCTCCAGCTCTTATTACAACTTCAACCTGTGTTTGACATTTCGCGACCTGACACCGAGTACGCTAATAACCTTACAATTCTGAACAGGGAACGTTGGTACCCTTATGATCTCACGAATGTTACTAAATAATCTGGCTGACATAACATTCACCATTGCACCTGTGTCCGGAACAGTCGTAGCCAGTGCTTTCTCTGCAGTAGCATGTACACCAGCTTGCACTGGTTTTTTTTGCTATGACCACAGCATGTGTAGCGATCAGTAGTAATTCGTCGCTAATATCCATAGCATTGTTATATCGTAATAGATTTACTGAATTACTTACTTTTCCCTCACTCCATCCCACGACTGACATTGAAGGGTGTAATGTGGCCGAATTTAGTTTATTGTATTCATTGTTGTGCGGTGGGGCTCTGCTGCTGCCTCCATAATATTTACAGCAGGATTTTGTGTTCGCTGGTTTCGCCGATTTTGTATCAATCATACAGTTTTGTACGAGACCTTCCTGTATGTTAGTATTGCTCATGTTTGGCTAATTGCAGTTTCCCTTTTGGCAATTAAACTGATTCTTATTGTTGTTATTATCCTGCCACTGCCCTGTCCCATTACCATGGTAACCAGGGTGATATCTATCATCGCTCCTTCTGCTTCTATTACATTTCGGTGGATCACCATCAGCAGGCAGTAAGCGTATTTCGCAGCGGAGGTAACGCCGGTGGTCTCATAAACTTGTCGCAACAGTTTTTTGTCCTTCCATGTTTGTAAGATCGCGAACCATTGTTGTTGTTGTTGTTATTGCTCAGTTTCAACACTAATGCCTCATTTTGAGTGAATTTAACATAGACATGAAGTGCTCAATATTTTCTTTTGCCATATGTACTAATTTTCTTTTAATATTAATAACACTTCTCTGTATGGTGTGGGTTCAGCCCAGTGCCAGATCTTATCCAAGTACTTCTCGAAATACTTGCTTAGACTTCTTTGCCTACTGCTAAATGGTTCAGAATTGAATAGCTCCTTGTTGAGTCTTTGTTGCACACTACTGGATCTTCTCGAATTGGTCAGAAATCTGAAAATTTGCAGCGGTCAGTTGCCCAAAAGATGGCTTCTCCTTTTAAAAAACCGTGTAGTGAAATGGATCTTCTGATGTCTGTCCATGATCTTGGTAACACGTCTTCAAATGGCTTGATAAAAACTAGATGATGAATATTTTCTGTTGGGTGTAAAAACCGTACAACTGTCTGTGTTTTAACAAGGTCTCAGCTAACAGAACAGATGATAATGGAGATTCTGTTCTCAGCCCATAGGATATATGGTTAGGAGACATACATGTAGAATCCATATAATTTCTGGACATTCTCTTATTTGGTGTTATTTCTTGTTCGGACAACTTGTCATCCAGCATAGTTAATAACACTTCAGATTGCTTAACATTTTGTTTGACTGTGAATTGTTCAACACTTGATTTCATCAGCACTTACAACTTACAATAAAATGCGGTAAATGAATCTTGTAAGGTGCCAGTGGTTGGAACTAGTCTCACTCTTATTGTTCAATTCAGTTTTGCGAGGCTTTAGTGTTTTCACTGGCTACATCAGCGGATTTGTTATCACTGGCATTCGATTCTATCTCGTCATTATATCTATCAGTTTACGTTTTTAGTGACTCTCCTATTTGTACCGTAAGTTAAGACGACTGGCTTCATATGCACAGTACTGCGTATTTTAAATTTTAAAGCTTTCCACAGGTAACAATATTGTTGAATATGAAACACGACATTAATGTTTTGAAACAATGGAGTTTCGGTGAGAAGTTTGAAATATTAAATACCAAATACAATTGTGCAGTTAATAATTACGTTTGCTTAGCGGAATAGTATACACATAGGCAAAAGAGAATAAACAGTGTTCCATTGCATTTTGTGTTATGTTAGTAGGTCTCTGTCCACAATGTATTGAAATAAATTGTCCATACTTGTGAAAAGCTTGTAGTTCCCATTACATTAATTCCTATTCACAATTATATGGTTCTTCGACTTTTGTCAGGTTTCTCCATTGTCGTTGTGTCCATGGTATATGAGAGAGACACAAAAAGACTTCCTAACAGTGTAATGACAAATGTACTTTACATCAACTGCTCGTCCTGTCACTGAGTCGCAAGTGTAACGCATACACCTTTTATGTGTCACGGCGTTCTTTGATGGTTAAACATTTGGAAATTAAATTTTTCACAAATGAGGGACATCGCTTAGCCAACAAGAAAATAGAAATGTTTTGCTACGAAATTCAGTAATATGGCATAAGTTTATCTTTAGTACTATTATACAACTTTTCTTGTTGGAATGTTAAAAATTAACATAACTACAGGTTTTAGTTGAAAAAAACAGTGAGTTTGTTGATGCTGAACCGTGTAGTTATCACAGTTAATGTAAGTTGGCTTTGCAAGAAAATAATAATTATGATTGGACTTCATTAAAATTGTAAATTGCAGGCTCGAACAGTGTATGTTGTTATTCGTAAACGATAACGCTCTTCAGGCACACAATCGTAGCATCACTAAACTGACCACTTCCAACTAATTTAAGGGACTGAAAAATTACCTCCAGTAAATAAAACATAATACGCATTCAGCATCTCATTATTATTTCACCATAAAATTACGCTAACAAAACACACGTGATCTCCTCATGCAGAAGCATGAACAGAAAGATGACAAGAGAGAGCTGTGCATTGTTTTGTTATTTTTCAAAACATTAGAAAAGTTCCATTCCCATAGATAGTGGAATATGCACAAGAGGTAAACTTCTTTGTCATAATAATTTTTCCGACTTCTGTGAGTTATGTCAAAAAGGAGGAATAGACCTTAAATCTTAATCAATAAAACAATTAAAATTAAGTCTAGCCTTGCCCTCAAAGTTCATTAGAAGTAAGGCATATGGTCTATAGGTAATGGATGAAGTAAGTCTAGGCTTGCCCTCAAAGTTCATTAGAAGTAAGGCATATGGTCTATATGTAATGGATGAAGTAAATATTTCGGCTAACTTTATTACGGGCAGTCCAGACGCTACTTTTTTTCACGGTACAGCGCACATGTTGGAAACGTCTGTGCTTGTATGGTTGATGGCAGCCAACTAGACGCAGACATTTGTAGAGCGAATGACGACCTGTTAGCTGGAAAATACGAATTACTCGCACTATTTTTTAACAAAATTGTTTGGCCGGATTTTGAGGTTTATGATATATAATAAGATTCTTTCTGCACACTTCTGATGTTGATGGTTTCGACTGTAATGATTTTCTGTTGAAATAGATACTGGTGAATACCGGTATGTCTAAACTACGGAATATTTGCAGTGGTAACACATTGATACTAGTTAGTTCGTAAAAAATATTTAATTTTACTTGCGGTGATGGACACATGCAAGTTACTCACCTTGTGTAGACGGCCCTTCCTGAATTTTTTTTCACTGCAGGATATAGGGGTTTCCATTATTGATATATAGTCCCACAGCAATTTGCAGTTTTTTGTGTTGAAGTAGTCTGCATTATTGGATCTGCCTAAATTACGGAAATTTGTGTTTTAAGACAGTAATCTCTCAAGTAATTAGCATAAAATACGCAATTTTGGTATTTATGAGAGATTATCAATAATGATTCTCGTTGAATAGGTAGTCGTTTTTTTATTTTCCACTGCTGCAGAACCCTGGCGTTTCCATGTGTGTAACTCCTAAGGGACCAAACTGCTGAGGTCATCGGTCCCTAGACTTACAAACTACTTAAACTAACGCAAACTAACTTATGCTAAGAACAACATACACACCCATGTCCGAGGGAGGACTCGAACCTCCGGTGGGAGGGGCCCACAATGTGTGACATGGCGCGTCTAACTGCGAGGCCACTCTGCATGGCAGGCGTTTCTATTATGACCTGTTACGTTGCCGAGATTTGGGTTAGGATGGAAGGCAACAGTTTAGTTGTGAGTAGGCGAAGACAACAAATGTGAAACCAAAACATCACGTTGTGTGACATACTGATTTGTAGTGTAACCCAACGTGTAGTCTAGGTTGGAACACAACAGTTTTGTTGCGAGTTGGCGAAGCCAACAAATGTGAAACAAAAGATCTGGTTGTGATGACATTGTGATCTGTAGCCTAGCCTGAAGTCTGGGTTAGGTTGGAAGCCAACAGTTTGGTTCTGAGTTGGCAAAGCCAAAGAAAGTGAAAGGAAAAATAACTGTCTATGGCTAGAGACTGACTCGTAGCATAGCCCGCGGTTTAGTTAGTCTAGAAGCCAACAATTTCGTTATGATTGGGCGAAGCCAAAGAATATGAATATGTGACAAAATGACCTGTAGCGTAGCCCAATGTCTCTATAAGTGTGATATCTCTCTACCTCTTACAGTGTTGGCTGTGATAAATAGGTACGCATTTAAGTTCTAGTTAATACCTTTCTGATGTGCTGCAGAACTTCTCATCAGAACAGATCGAAATGGGGTGAGATTGTGTCACGCTGGTCATGTCCCACCAATCCAAAGAACAATTTTACTGGAAGTGTATATATTTTTACAATAATCATCTTTACATTTCTGAGCTTACTTTATCAGTCTATAAACACATAGAAGACAAACATAGGTGTTAATGCTGTATTTGGTGTTCCCATAAGTAGCTAATAGGAAGTATCGAATCAGATGACTTAAGCCTGAAAAAATGCTGCCTTTTGATCTGAAAGTTCGATTTAATCCCATTATTTTTAAGATAAGGTCCCCAAACGACTTTGTTGCAGGAACCTTCTCCTTGTGACTTCTCCTGTTGTTCAGTGGTGTATGCTCATGTGTCAACATCCATTCCTACTGTAAATATATGGTGTGCTCATACAATAAATCCTATTAATCCAATTGATAACATGGTGTAGATTATACCTACTGTTCCAAATGATTCAATCTCCCCTCTTTCTTGATACACAATGTGTGAAATAATAGCAAATACTGGTAAAATTAAAATGTAAACTTCTGGGTGCACAAAGAATCAGAATAGATGTTGATATAGAATTGGGTCCACTCCTCCCACAGGGTCGAAGAATGATGTGTTTAGGTTTTGGTCTGTTAATAATATAGTAATAGCTCCTGCTAAACTGGGAAGTGAAAGAAGAAGGACAAGAGCTGTAATAACTACAGACCAAACAAATAAAGGTGTTTGGTCTGAAGTTATACTTTCTGATCGTATATTAATTTCTGTTGTAATAAAGTTAAGTCCACCAAGAATTGACGATACATCTGCTAAGTGAAGTCAAAAAGGCTAGATCTACAGATGCACCCCACGTGGAATAGCTCCTGCTAGAGGAGGGTAAACTGTCCATCCTGTACAAGCACCATTATCTACTTTAGAAGATGTAAGAAGAAAGGGTTAATGAGGGTGGTAGTGATCAACAACTTATATTATTTATTTGTGGGAATGCTATACCTGGTGCACCAATTATTAATGGCACAAGTCAATTACCAAATCCACCAATTATAATAGGCTTTGCTGTGAAGAAAATTATTACAAATGCTTGGGCTGTAATAAAAAGGTTAAAAATTTGGTCGTCTCCAATTAGAGATCCTGGTTGATCTAATTTAGCATGAATAAGCATTCCTATTGATGTTCCTACTATTACTGCTCATGCTCCAAATAGGAAGTATAAAGTACCAATGTCCTTATGGTTTGTTGAGAATAATCATTTTTGCATTAAGATGGCTACATTTTAGGTGGTAGATTATAAATCTACTTATGAGATATTGTCTCTCTTACCATATTTTGGTCTTATATTCAGTTATGAGTCTAGACTGCAATTCTAGAGGTGTTAAGTTTGACTAAGACCTAAAAGATTATTCTTTTAATTATAACTTTGAAGGTTATTAGTTTAATTAACTTAAGTACTTAGTATAATGAGATAAAGGTTGATGTTGAGATCAATCCTATTGTTGAAATTATTACAATTACAGGAAGAATTCTTGATTTTTGAGACTTTATCTTTGTAAATCACGAATTTTCGGTATGTGATATAATTAGAGCTGAGAATCTAATTTGTATGTAATAATAAAGTGTAATTGTAGTTAGTACAACTATAATTGTTACAGTGGTTGTTATGTTGTTTTCTATTAGTGAATCTATAACAATTCATTTTGGTAGGAATCCAAGAAATGGTGGTAAACCACCTAGAGATAGTAGAGATAAAAATATTATCAATTTAATTTCAGTTTTTATGTTTTTGGCTGAATAAATCTGGTTTATAAAGAACAGATTTATTTGCTGAAATAATAAAACTATGATTAGTCTTAGTACTGAATAAATAATAAAATATAGTTCTCAGATGCTTTCTCTGACGGTTAAAGATCTGTTTATTCACCCTAAATGTCTAATTGAGGAGCATGCCGGAAGTTGTTGAAATGCTGTTTGATTTAAACCTCCTATCGCCCAAATGATAATTTGTAAAATGATATTGGTTCAAATAAATGGTCTTAGCTGAATACAATATGATAGCACTATTATTGGGGCTATTTTTTGTCAAGTTGTTAATGTTAAGCAGCTACTTCAGCTTGAAGCACCTATGACTTCTAGAAATCAGAAATGGAAAGGTGCAGATCCAGTCTTAAATAGTAATCTGCATCTAATTATTATTGAGGGAATAAACTCTGTTCGTCATCCTATTGGATACTTTAATTTGAATCAGCAGAATTGAAAATAGTAGTATTGTCTATGCCATTGCTTGGACAATAAAATATTTAATTGATGATTCATTTATTATTATGTTTTAATTTCTTGTTAGAAGTGGAATAAATGAAAGTAAGTTGAGCTCAAGTCCTATTCAAACCCCAAATCAGGAATTTAATGAAACGGACAGGATTCTCGCTATCATTAATGTTGATAGGAAGAGACGTTTTGTAGAGTTGTTGGTCATTAAAAACGAGAGGATTGATACCTCTATAAATGGGGCATAAACCCATTAGCTTGATTCCTTACCTTTTTGCATTAAGGTGTATGATGTACATTAGTTTTTGATGTTAATGGAGGTAGTTTAATTCTTATGTAATATGTTTAATGAAGGTAATTTTTATTTACTTAATTAACCCTATCAAAGTAACCCTATACCTATACTCAGGGCAATTCATTTATTTAGTGTATATATATAAGTAAACACAACCTAATTTTTAAAAAGAACTTAGACACATAATTTATATATATATATATATATAATTTATGTTAATATATTACATTTAATTAAACACATATACCTATAAGTTTACTTTATTATTATTACACATTTATTTTAATACATTTATTTGCTGAGAATTATAGCTGCTTATGTTTTAGCGTAAAATAAATTATTGTATTATAAGTTATAAAATAATATATAATTAAATATTAAGTATTACTATAATTGGATATAATTAATACAATTTATTTTATTTAATATTACCTATTATATCAATATAATTATTTATATTAATTATAATAATACAATTTTCAAATGGTCAATAATTAGATTATTCAACTAATTAATATTTAAGATAACTTAACATAAAGTTAATTTTATATTATTAACATACAGGGTGGCGCATGAAATGTGTTACCAATTGTTTCTTTCCCAAATTATGACACACATTAGATATCCCACTGAGATCTCAGCAGCAGTACCAGCAGAGCTTGGAAAAACAAATGGGTTACGAAATGACGTGTAATTCACGATACTGCCGCTAGGAGTCTAGTAAGCAGCAATGTCTGACAATGGAAGACTGACGACACAGCAACGATCGGCAATTATGTTACTTCTTCATGAAACAAAAAGCCTTGCTGTGACTCAGACGAGTTTTCGACAACGGTTTAACACACGATGGGTCCCTTGCAAGAAGACCATTCACAGGCTGTACGATAAATTTGTACAGGAAGGAACAGTATTGGAAGCGAAGTGGTCTCGGCCTAAGCCTGTTTGTTCGCCGGAGAATATTGAAGCAGTACGAGTTGCAGTACAGAGAAGTCCCAGGAAATCGTGTAGAAAGGCAGTGGTACAACTGGGAATATCCAGAAGCTCCATTTAATGCATTCTTAAAAGTGTCCTCCATATGTACCCATACAAGATTCACAGAAGCTCACTGAAGAACACAAGCAGCAGAGACTACTGTTTGCTCAGTGGGCAGAGGATGGGGAAGAAAGTCTCAACAACATTTGGTTTTCAAACGAGGCGCTTTTGGGCCACTTACATCCCACAAGTGCTTCATGAACGACAACATTATGCTCTGAGGATTACAGCGTGGACAGCAATATCCAGTCATGGACTCATTGGACCCTTTTTCTTTGAAGAAACTGTGAGCAGCGAGCGTTATTTGAGCATGCTTCGCAATAGCTTCATTCCACAGCTTCTTGCTACTGCCTTTCCCTGCAACACGCAGTGGTTCATGCAAGATGGAGCAAGGCCACATACTGCAAACACAGTGTTGGAGTTTTTACATGAGCATTTCGACATGCGGATTATTTCACCCAGGTTTCCAGGTCACTTCAATGATGGACAAAATTGGCTCCCCAATAGTCCAGACCTCAATCCATGTGACTTTTTCCTTTGGGGTACCTAAAGGAAAAAAATTTCCCAAAACGTCCACATGATTTAATGGAGCTCAGAAGACTTATTCTTCAAGCTTCAAGTGATATTACGGAAGACATGGGCCATAGGGTAATCACTAACTTCACTGTTCGTTTGAAGGAAATTAGGAAACGAAATGGTGGACATATTGAGAATGTGCTGAGTTAGAGCAAATCTCCATGGATGGCTCTTCATTGTAGTATATGTTCCTTTCAGATTGTATTGACAATAAAGTTTATATTCAAAAACAAAATGGTAACACATTTCGTGTACCACCTTCTGTTACATTAAATAACATAGTTGTATTAAATATATTTATTATATTATTTAATCTTTTTTTATTATTAGTGAAAGGAAAGTTTAAATAGAAAGAATATAATATAATACACTTATCGTTACACACGTTACATTTCTATCTTTCTTTATGTATAATAGAGAAGTTGTTGAAGTCATGAAAGGAGGTGTGGTTCTTTTTTATTTGTGATTATTTGCTCTTTTTGCTTTTATTTTCTTTAAATATTTGTATTTTTTCTGTTTTGGTTGATTTATAAATTTCTTATCTTTTGTTTCTAAAAGTTTCAGTCTTGTTCGTTTATTCAATTTTTCTTAGTATTATATGTAAGTTTTGTTAAACTAAATGTTCTTTTTGCAGTATTTTGATTTAATTATCAAGTGATCTTGAATTCATAGGTTAATTTTAGTATCAGCATAATTTGTGACAGAAGCCACAGTTATACAATTGATACAAGTGAATATTACTGGTTAAAACAGTTGTTTGTATTATTGGGGTTAAAATATAAATTTGTAAGGTCAGATGTTAAAATTTATTTGTAGATCTTTTTATGAATCTGTGAAATTTAATTAATAAAATAGGATTAGATACCCTGTAAGTAGGCTGTTAAGGATTTTATATTGGTAACGCTACGTAGCAGTCTGTATGAAAATCACTGGCTGTGCTGTGCGACTTGTTGGCATTGTTGTAATATTCGCTATTGTAGTGTTGGGCAGTTAGATGTGAACAGCGTGTAGTGTTGCACAGTTGGAGGTGAGCCGCCAGCAGTGGTGGATGTGGGGAGAGAGATGGCGGAGTTTTGAGAGCGGATGATCTGGATGTGTGTCCATCAGAGACAGTAAATTTCTAAGACTGGATGTCATGAACTGGTATATATATATTATGACTTTTGAACACTATTAAGGTAAATGCATTGTTTGTTCTCTATCAAAATCTTTCATTTGCTAAGTATGCCTATCAGTAGCTAATGCCTTCAGTAGTTAGAATCTTTTATTTAGCTGCCAGTATTGGCGCTCGCTGTATTGCAGTAGTTCGAGTAACGAAGATTTTTGTGAGGTAAGTGATTCATGAAAGGTATAGGTTATTGTTAGTCAGGGCCATTCTTTTGTAGAGATTATTGAAAGTCAGAATGCGTTGCGCTAATAATATTGTGTGTCAGTTTAGTGTTGATCAGAATAAGTAAAGATCGAAATGTCTGAGTACATTCAGTTCTGCTCAACTGTTTGAAAATCAAATAACGTAAGGGGTTTATCACCACAATCATTCATTAATCTTTCTATGGGGACATTTCATATGTCGACCCTTAGCCAAGGATACCTCACTGGAATCTTCTGATTTTTTCTTGTAGTTTCTATAAGTAGTGTAGCTATTGTTCATTGCTAGCGCGTAATTATAGAGAGAATTTCCTTTGTAGTTGTAGTTTTTCATTGTTGTACAGTAAAGCAGTTGTGGCATGCATATAGATTTGCACGAAGCATTTTGCAGCTGTGCTCGCGATTAAAACTAGATATTATTTTCAGTGCTATGTTAATGTGTTTTCTTATTTGTGCTCTTCAAATTGTGCTTTTCTTGTTATCATGTGAAATACGTGATAATTATGGCATGTGAAAAACGTAACACTAGGCTCCATGGTAAATTGAGAAATGACAGTGGCGACGAGTGTACCTTATCAGCACCACCGTGTAATGAATTAACTAATTTTCAACATTGTAATTTGGTAGTTGTGCATAGAGAAATGGACCAGGCAGCATATAATGATGTAGTGAAACAATTACTGCACAGGGAAACATTGTCGATCGATCGGTCGGCAACAGCTCGCCTCAGGAATCCGAAATGACAGGACACAATCTTGTAAATACTGTAGATTCAGGTTTTGCGTCCTCATCGTTTTCTCAAATAAGTCAAGACACATTTTCTGCTTTTCGAAATGCGAATATTGCCGGTTCAAATGCACATGTTTCAGACACCAGTGCATTGTTATTACAATTAATGCAACAAATGGGACAAAAGTTTCAAAAGTTACACACAATGGAACAAAATCAGAGACAAACACAGCAACAGCTTCAAAAGTTAGACTCAATGGAACAAACGCTTGAACAAACACATGAAGGTCTAACTGCTGAGTTACTTAAAATCGAATCGAAATGTCAAAAAGTCTGTAATGACGTAAAAACACAAATTTGTGAGCAATTCCAGCCTACTTTTTCGTGTCATGAAAATGCATTACAGAATCACGAAGCAGCCATGAAAGAACTGCCAACTATTGTTCATGAAACCACGACACCTTGCAAGCTAAAATTGACTCAGTTGCATCTACTGATTCGGTTATGCAACTTGCAAAAACTCAGGAAAACTTAAAGGACACATTAGATACGATTTCAACACAAATGGACACTCTGAAACTTGGTTCAGAAAAACACACTGAGGAAATCAGTTCACTATCGGAGAAAGTAGCCGAACTTTCGGATCAGTTCACTAACTGATCTACAAAGGTAGATGATGATCTGAATGACAAAAGACCTGTAGCCTTCACTGACACAGAAGAGTATGAACAAATTAGAAAATTCACACAAAATGAAAATCAAATCAATACACAGTACAAAAGAGAAATCTGGGAAGTACAAGATCAGTTGACATAGGTAATACAAAAATTACGTATTTCAGAGGAGACTCGTGATCCAATACGGGAAGAGGGAAATATAAATACGGAACAGCCACAAAATAATAACACACAGCACTTCGAAAATTATGAAATAAATTGGCAAGGTATACCGAATTTTGACATGGAACCGCCCAAAAGAAGTAACAATGACCGATATGCGACTCACCGGCATGATGTTTTTGACTATAAGCTGTTCATACTAAACATAAATTCAAAACATTGAAGAATTCTGGTCACGACATTCATCCACAAGCGTGGCTTCATCAATTCTCTCATTGTTTTCATCCCAACTGGTCATTAGAGCACAGATTAGAATTTATGTGTGGCTATTTAGAGAATGAACCAGCTGTAAGAATGCGATCGGCCATTCACGATTGTCACAGTGAAGGAGAATTTTATCATTCCGTGTAAAACATAGCAACATAATGATGAAACATTTGGAACATTTCACATGTAAAACCGTTTCTGGAGAGATAATCTGCTTTTTAACTTAGTCTTTGTTATAAAATTTTTCACTTCACATTACTAGTACGCTTTCACGCACTTACAAACTGTTAACATGCAACAATGATTTAATATTAACTATCCTGTAAAGAACCTGGGCAACTTATTTAGACAGTAATTACGTATGCATTGTTATAGTGAACAGATGACACAGTGTTATTATGTGTACATTCTTGCTTGTTAGTTGCACGATTACATAACGACTATAAGGCTTACATACTTGGAACATATGAGATTTTAATGCCACATTTGATTTACTTGAAAATACATCCTGGATTTAAAGCACTTCCTGGGAGATACCAGATGACACAGTGGTTAGTTTATCTGACAGATACACAATTATATCACGACACTACTAACGTGTGACACAATTTACATTGTTTATTTTGCGGTGTATCTGTTTTATATGTGCACAGTTTTTCTGAATTGTTCTGGAAAGGAAAACATGTTTTAGTAGTAACGTCTGTGGTATAGCTACAATGAGACAGCCTTTTCCGTAGCACAACAATACATTGCAGTATAGTATTTTGTTGATCATGGGACTGTACGTAATAAGTACGATATCTATACACATAGCATTTCTGATCAACACTAAACTGACACACAATATTTTTAGTGCAACGCAATCTGACTTTCAATAATCTCTACAAAAGAATGGCCCTGACTAACAATAACCAATACCTTTCATGATTTTCGTTACTTGAACTACTGCAATACAGCGAGAGCCAATATTGCCGGCTAAATAACAGATTCTAACTACTGAAGCCACTAACTACTGATAGGCATATAGGCATACTTAGCAAATGAAAGATTTTGATAGAGGACAAACAATGTATTTACCTTAATAGTGTTCAAAAGTCATTATATATATATATATATGTGTGTGTGTGTGTGTGTGTGTGTGTGTGTGTGTGTATATCAGTTCATGACATCTAGTCTTACAAATCTACTGCACAATGCTATGCACTGTTCACATCCAACTGCCCACCACTACAATAGCGAATATTACAACAATGCCAACCAGCCACAGACTGCACACAGCACAGCCAGTGATTTTCATACAGAGGTCCTATGTGGCGTTACCAATATAAAAACGTAAACAGCCTTCTTACAACCCTATTATTTTAAATGTTAAATATATTTTGCAGGGTACTATTGCTTAAGGTCTTTAAACCCAAAGAATTTGGTGGTATCTCTTTCCATTCAGATGAACCTACACATTGATTGATAATACACAATTTACTCTACTTAATATACTTGTTTGTATATCTCCTTGTATGTCCTTATGGTTTGTTGAGAATAATCATTTTTGCATTAAGATGGTTGAATTTTAGGTGGTAGACTTTAAATCTACTTACCATATTTTTTACTTATATTCAGTTATGATTCTAGACTGCAATTCTAGAGGTGTTAAGATTTACTAAGGCCTAAAAGATTGTTCTTTTAATTATAACTTTTGAGGTTAAATTAAGTCCTTAGTATAATGAGATTAAGGTTGATGTTGAGATCAATCCTATTGCTGAAAGTACTACAGTTATAGGAAGTATACTTCCTGATTTTTGAGACTTTATCTAACAGATCACGAATTTTCGGTATATAATATAATTAGAGCTGAGAATCTAATTTGTATGTAATTATAAAGTGCTTTTGTAGTTGAAACGTCCCCTTAGAAAAATTTGTGAATTTCTATGCTGGTAAATCTCTTACATTATATGTTTTTCAAACAGCTTAGCAAAACTAAACATACTCAGCCATTACTCTCTTTACTTATTCTGTTGTTGTTGTTGTTGTGGTCTTCAGTACTGAGACTGGTTTGATGCAGCTCTCCATGCTACTCTATCCTGTGCAAGCTTCTTCATCTCCCAGTACCTACTGCAACCTATCTCCTTCTGAATCTGCTTAGTGTATTCATCTCTTGGTCTCCCCCTATGATTTTTACCTCCACGCTGCCCTCCAATACTAAACTGGTGATCCCTTGATGCCTCAGAACATGTCATACCAACCGATCCCTTCTTCTGGTCAAGTTGTGTCACAAACTTCTCTTCTCCCCAATCCTATTCAATACTTCCTCATTAGTTATGTGAGCTACCCATCTAATCTTCAGCATTCTTCTGTAGCACCACATTTCCAAAGCTTCTATTCTCTTCTTGTCCAAACTACTTACCGTCCATGTTACTCTTCCATACATGGCTACACTCCATACAAATACTTTCAGAAATGACTTCCTGGCACTTAAATCTATACTCGATGTTAACAAATTTCTCTTCTTCAGAATCGCTTTCCTTGCCATTGCCAGTCTACATTTTATATCCTCTCTACTTCGACCATCATCAGTTATTTTGCTCCCCAAATAGCAAAACTCCTTTACTACTTTAAGTGTCTCATTTCCTAATCTAATACCCTCAGCATCACCCGACTTAATTTGACTACATTCCATTATCCTCGCTTTGCTTTTGTTGATGTTCATCTTATATCCTCCCTTCAAGACACCATCCATTCCGTTCAACTGCTCTTCCAAGTCCTTTGCTGGCTCTGACAGAATTACAATGTCATCAGCGAACCTCAAAGTTTTTATTTCTTCTCCCTGGATTTTAATACCTACTCCGAATTTTTCTTTTGTTTCCTTTACTGCTTGCTCAATATAAAGATTGAATAATATCAGGGAGTGGCTACAGCCCTGTCATACTCCCTTCCCAACCACTGCTTCCCTTTCATGTCCCTCGACTCTTATAACTGCTATCTGGTTTTTGTACAAATTGTAAATAGCCTTTCGCTCCCTGTATTTCACCCCTGCCACCTTTAGAATTTGAAAGAGAGTATTCCAGTCAACATTGTCAAAAGCTTTCTCTAAGTCTACAAATGCTAGAAACGTAGGTTTGCCTTTCCTTATTCTTTCTTCTAAGACAAGTCGTAAGGTCAGTATTGCCTCGCGTGTTCCAGTATTTTTACGGAATCCAAACTGATCTTCCCCGAGGTCGGCTTCTACTAGTTTTTCCATTCGTCTGTAAAGAATTCGTGTTAGTATTTTGCAGCTGTGGCTTATTAAAATGATAGTTCGGTAATTTTCACATCTGTCAACACCTGCTTTCTTTGGGATTGGAATTATTATATTCTTCTTGAAGTCTGAGGGTATTTCGCCTGTTTCATACATCTTGCTCACCAGATGGTAGAGTTTTGCCGTCAGTAGTTCCAATGGAATGTTATCTACTCCGGGGGCCTTGTTTCGACTCAGGTCTTTCAGTGCTCTGTCAAACTCTTCACGCAGTATCGTATCTCCCATTTCATCTTCATCTACATCCTCTTCCATTTCCATAATATAGTCCTCAAGTGCATCGCCCTTGTATAGACCCTCTATATTCTCCTTCCACCTTCCTGCTTTCCCTTCTTTGCTTCGAACTGGGTTTCCATCTGAGCTCTTGATGTTCATATAGGTGGTTCTCTTATCTCCAAAGGTCTCTTTAATTTTCCTGTAGGCAGTATCTATCTTACCCCTAGTGAGATAAGCCTCTACATCCTTACATTTGTCCTCTAGCCATCCCTGCTTAGCCATTTTGCACTTCCTGTCGATCTTATTTTTGAGACGTTTGTATTCCTTTTTGCCTGCTTCATTTACTGCATTTTTATATTTTCTCCTTTCATCAATTAAATTCAATATTTCTTCTGTTACCCAAGGATTTCTACTAGCCCTCGTCTTTTTACCTACTTGATCCTCTGCTGCCTTCACTACTTCATCCCTCAAAACTACCCATTCTTCTTCTACTATATTTCTTTCCCCCATTCCTGTCAATTGTTCCCTTATGCTCTCCCTGAAACTCTGTACAACCTCTGCTTCTTTCAGTTTATCCAGGTCCCATCTCCTTAAATTCCCACCTTTTTGCAGTTTCTTCAGTTTTAATCTACAGGTCATAACCTATAGATTGTGCTCAGAGTCCACATCTGCCCCTGGAAATGTCTTACAATTTAAAACCTGATTCCTAAATCTCTGTCTTACCATTATATAATCTATCTGATACCTTTTAGCATCTCCAGGGTTCTTCCATGTATACAACCTTCTATCATGATTCTTAAACCAAGTGTTAGCTATGATTAAGTTGTGCTCTGTGCAAAATTCTATCAGGTGGCTTCCTCTTTCATTTATTAGCCCCAATCCATATTCACCTACTACGTTTCCGTCTCTCCCTTTTCCTACACTCGAATTCTAGTCACCCATGACTATTAAATTTTCGTCTCCCTTAACTATCTGAATAATTTCTTTTATTTCATCATACATTTCTTCAATTTCTTCGTCATCTGCAGAGCTAGTTGGCATATAAACTTGTACTACTGTAGTAGGTGTGGGCTTCGTATCTATCTTGGCCACAATAATGCATTCACTGTGCTGTTTGTAGTAGCTTACCCGCATTCCTATTTTCCTATTCATTATTAAACCTACTCCTTCATTACCCCTATTTAACTTTGTGTTTATAACCCTGTAGTCACCTGACCAGAAGTCTTGTTCCTCCTGCCACTGAACTTCACTAATTCCCACTATATCTAACTTTAACCTGTCCATTTCCCTTTTTAAATTTTCTAACCTACCTGCCCGATTAAGGGATCTGACATTCCATGCTCCGATCCGTAGAACGCCAGTTTTCTTTCTCCTGATAACGACATCCTCTTGAGTAGTCCCCGCCCGGAGATCTGAATGGGGGACTATTTTACCTCCGGAATATTTTACCTAAGAGGACGCCATCATCATTTAATCATACAGTAAAGCTGCATGCCCTCGGGAAAAATTACGGCCGTAGTTTCCCCTTGCTTTCAGCTGTTCGCAGTACCAGCACAGCAAGGCCGTTTTGGTTATTGTTACAAGGCCATATCAGTCAATCATCCAGACTGTTGCCCTTGCAACTACTGAAAAGGCTGCTGCCCCTCTTCAGGAACCACACGTTTGTCTGGCCTCTCAACAGATACCCCTCCATTGTGGTTGTACCTACAGTACAGCTATCTGTATCGCTGAGGCATGCAAGCCTCCCCACCAACGGCAAGGGCCATGGTTCATCAACACTAAACTGACAAACAATATTTTTAGCGCAATGCAATCCATCTTTCAAAAATCCCTACAAAAGAATGGCCCTGACCAACAACAACCTATACCTGTCATGAATTACTTACCTCACAAAACTCTTCATTACTTGAACTAGTGCAATACAGCGAGCGTGACTACTGCCAGCTAAATAAAAGACTAACTACTGAAGGCACTAACTACTAATAGGCATACTTAGCAAATGAAAGATTTTTGTTAGAGAACACACAATGTATTTACCTTAATAGTGTTTAAAAGTCATTTTATATATATATATATATATATATATATATATATATATATATATATATATATATATATGTATATACCAGTTCATGACATCCAGTCTTACAAATTTACTCTTTCTGATGGACATACATCCAGATCGACCACTCTCAAAATTCTGCCATCTCTCTCCCCATATCCACCACTGCTGGCAGCTCACCTCCAACTGCACAATGCTATGCACTGTTCACATCCAACTGCCCAACACTACAATAGCATACAAAATTGCAAACCAGCCACAGACTGCACACAGCACAGCCAGTGATTTTCATACAGAGCACCATGTGGCATTACCAATATAAAGACCTAAACAGCCTACTTACATAGCACCCATGCTTCACACAAAAAAATTTACAAATTGTTTTGGGCAGTTGCCAATGCAGATTTGAAAAAAAATATATCAAATGCACACACTTATTGATGCAATGTTGGTCAAAAGCAAAATTGTTCTCATAAAGACAGTCCTGAACATTTATCATAATAGTAATTAGAGTTTCTTTTTCTCAGAGTCTAAGCAGTAAAAGAAAATGCACACAGAAGTAACGGATTTGCATGCAGTCTTGAAGAAGTAGTGTTGTCCTTCCAAAAGAAAGACAATGCTGACTCTTGACCTGCAGACAGGTAATGGGCCACAACAGAGCAAACCCACAGCAGAGTCAGTCGAATTTTTGAAGAATATTGATAGGTAGGTCATCACAGAGTAGACCCACTGTAGTCCTGGTAGAGATTATGGTATTGGTGGGCCACCAGAGGTGCAGATCCACTGCAGTCCTTGTAGAAATAATGGTATTGGTGGGTCATCAAAGGTGTAGAGCCACTGTAGTCCATGTAGAAATGGACAGCAGCCATCTGTTGCGACTGTGCAGGTGCCCAATCACCATTGAAGAGTCTTGAGGATAATGTAACGAGTCCATAAACCACCATTTGTGCGCTCACAACGTTTTTGTAATTGTCTTTAGAACCAGCAATGCTCTTAACCAGTCTGTTGCTGAATTATTATCACACATGCAAACACGAACAGTTCCAACTTCTCACATATTGTGAATATACTATGACCAACAGAAATGTGTGCAGTGAAATGAATGCTTACAAGTTACTTAATTTGATGAACTGGTGTCAATTACAATTTTATAACGTGAGAATACAATCAAAAAGGTACAGAATACATCATTAAAGAACGAAATAGTGCAGATAACATTTTTAGTAATACAGGCTTTACAAAAGAATAGAAATAAACATATACATCAGTGTTACAGGAATTATGACATAAGAAAATACATAAAAGATCAGAATAGCTTTCGAAAATAATGTCTAAACATCTTTACAAAGTAAATAACAAATTATTAGTGCAAATTATATTTGAGGATAACAGTATTCCTCATCATAGTGAATGTAGCTTAGTATTAGAAAAATTCTACAACATAAATCTTATTAGCTAAACACATAAAGACCGAAAAAAGACAAATACACAAGGCTACAGAAACACATAGCGCAATAACACAAAATGAAAGGACAGGGTTTGTTTTCAGTGAGATGTCTGGTGCTGCAGTCCAACCCAAAACTTCATTCCATAGATCTTCCCTCTTATTTCAACATTTGATCCTGCCAAAAAAAAAAAAAAAAAAATCTATTGAAGCCTGTTGTCCTTACACCTTTCTGTTTTGTTCATATCCTCTTTCAAAATAAATATTTCTCAATGTACAGTACTCATTTTCCCCAAATCTTTTTCATATAATTTCTCAATGCATTCTTTCCCAATTCTTCATAGTTAGTTTCTTATATAGACTACCCCCTCTTAAGCTAACTTAAATCTACTGAGCCCAGATATATATACCAAGGGATGAGGCAATGCAGCACCACAAAACAATTAACACAAACAGCAATGACAAAAAAATGCAAATTGGCAAAGCAAGCAGCATTATAGAAATTAGCAAAGCTAATGCAACATTACAACTAATATGAGTCAATGAGCAGTAACAAGAAAACTAAATCAGTAGTAAAACTAGCTTAATACAATGTACAATTCAGTAGAACTATACCTGGCAAACAGTAGCAACAAATGCAATAACTTATACCTAAACATGATAAAGCTCAAGCAGAAAGAACATTACAGTAAAGATAAGAAATGTCTAATACCTATGTCAGATCTTAACGCTAGAGTGATGCATCACGTTACCTTACACTACTAAAAAGTTACCAAATCGTTGAAAAAATTATATATGCAATTCCTGTGAAGGGAAATGTCTTTTTGTGCTCCCTCGTTTTTTTGGAAGTATATCATAAAATTATTGTTTACTGGATCTGTAGGCATAAAATATCTATATTAGTACAGCTATTAAATTTTATTTTAACCAATGCTGCAGTGCAGCAAGAAACTACATATTAAATTATATATATAAAGCAAGGCATGAAACGTCATTCACTAGGCAAATGGCGTCTCGAAAGGCAGTAAAAAAAATCTCTCAACTAGAAAGACAATACATGTAAAATGTGTTTCTCATCATTTCATTAGGCATTTTAGTAAATATCATAAATTAAGAGCTGCACAGTGTAATCATATGTTTTCAAGTTTGAGCGTGTCATATTTACGATTCTTTCTACAAATAAAAGCCAATAGCGAGGATAATGGCCTCTTTTTTTCACCTCATGGCTTTCTTTTTTCAGTCGACTATCGCTCAGCTGAGTGCCCACAACGCATTACGTCAAGGTCACTTACCTTTCTTACCGAAATTTACAACTGAAGTTTCCACTACAATGACAGTTTGATACAAATAAAATTTCACAAGTCGAGAAATTACAGTAGAAATGTGTAGAAACAAAATCCTATAAATATAACAGTGTCCAAAAAATTTTTGCTGGCATTGTGATACATTCACACATTTACACACATTTCATAACTCTTTTAAAGTACGATTCTTGGTTTCCAACATCCCTAACCACTACTCATTACTCTTTACCTTATCACACATATACATATTCGTCGACACTTCTTCAATATTTCATCATAATAAATATGTAGCATAATCAAATTCCTCATATAGCATCAGCTTATTGATCATACCTCAGCAGCATAATACACACCGTCGTCGTAATAATAACATCATAACAGATCAATCACATCTGAACATCGTTGCAGCTTCTTTCAATAATTTTCAAACCTAAAAAAATTCTCTGCTCCTTTCAATTGTGTCATCTACCTCAAACGTACTTTAAAAATCATGATCCCATACCAAATACATCATTCAAAGCTCTCATAGTATCACAATGGTTCCGAAAAAAATATGAACAGTTCACAAAGTACAGACACAATACAATTACATATGAGTGAAGTTATCCCACTGTGTAATTGTATAAACATCTGTCACTGATGTAGTAAAAAAATGTTTGTTTCTCTGTTAAATAATCAGATAGCTGTGTAATTCTGTGTTACAGAAATATGGTACCGATGTGTAAAGTTGTATAAGCAAATACCATATTAGCTAGGGCTCCTTGTGCTTGCTACACACATGGTACACAAAGTAGGCGTGTACCCCCCTGAGGATTAATGAAATTATACCCTCAGCTGTTACCAATTACAGCAATGGAATGAAATGTATCACGGAAAACTTTTGTGTCTTTGTATTTCAAAAATCTTTAAAAATAAATGTTTTAAGTACAAAATTACGTCTACATCTACATCCACATCTACATGATTACTCTGCAATTCACATTTAAGTGCTTGGCAGAGGGTTCATCGAACCACAATCATACTATCTCTCTACCATTCCACTCCCGAACAGCGCGCGGGAAAAACGAACACCTAAACCTTTCTGTTCGAGCTCTGATTTCTCGTATTTTATTTTGATGATCATTCCTACCTATGTAGGTTGGGCTCAACAAAATATTTTCGCATTCGGAAGAGAAAGTTGGTGACTGAAATTTCGTAAATAGATCTCGCCGCGACGAAAAACGTCTTTGCTTTAATGACTTCCATGCCAACTCGTGTATCATATCTGCCACACTCTCTCCCCTATTACATAATAATACAAAACGAGCTGCCCTTTTTTGCACCTTCTCGATGCCCTCCGTCAATCCCACCAGGTAAGGATCCCACACTGCACAGCAATATTCTAACACCGGACGAACGATTGTAGTGTAAGCTGTCTCTTTAGTGGACTTTTGCATCTTCTAAGTGTCCTGCCAATGAAACGCAACCTTTGGCTCAACTTCCCCACAATATTATCTATGTGGACTTTCCAACTGAAGTTGTTCGTAATTTTAACGACCAGGTACGTAGTTGAATTGACAGCCTTGAGAATTGTACTATTTATCGAGTAATCGAATTCCAACGGATTTCTTTTGGAACTCATGTGGATCACCTCACACTTTTCATTATTTAGCGTCAACTGCCACCTGCCACACCGTACAGCAATCTTTTCTAAATTGCTTTGCAACTGATACTGGTCTTTGGATGACCTTACTAGACGGTAAATTACAGCATCATCTGCGAACAACCTAAGAGAACTGCTCAGATAGTCTCCCAGGTCATTTATACAGATCAGGAACAGCAGACGTCCCAGGACACTTTCCTGGGGAACACCTGATATCACTTCAGTTTTACTCAGTGATTTGCCGTCTGTTACTACGAACTGCGACTTTCCTGACAGGAAATCACGAATCCAGTCGCACAACTGAGAGGATACCACATAGGCCCACAGCTTGATTAGAAGTCGCTTGTGAAGAACGGTGTCAAAAGCTTTCCGGAAATCTGGAAATACGGAATCAACTTGACATCCCCTGTCGATAGCGGCCATTACTTCGTGCGAATAAAGAGCCAGCTGCGTTGCACAAGAACGATGTTTTCTGAAACCATGCTGATTATGTATCAATAGATCATTCCCTTCGAGGTGATTCATAATGTTTGAATACAGTATATGCTCCAAAACCCTACTGCAAACGGACGTCAATGATATAGGTCTGTAGTTCGATGGATTACTCCTACTACCCTTCTTAAACACTGATGCGACCTGCGCAATTTTGCAATCTGTAGGTACAGATCTATCGGTGAGCGAGCGGTTGTATATGATTGCTAAGTAGGGAACTATTGTATCAGCGTAATCTGAAAGGAACCTAATCGGTATACAATGCGGACCTGAAGACTTGCCCGTATCAAGTGATTTGAGTTGCTTCGCAGCCCCTAAGATATCTACATCTAAGAAACTCATGCTAGCAGCTGTTCGTGTTTCAAATTCTAGAATATTCCATTCGTCTTCCCTGGTAAAGGAATTTCGGAAAACTGCGTTCAATAACTCCGCTTTAGCGGCGCAGTCGTCGGTGATAGTACCACCAGCACTGCGCAGTGAAGGTATTGACTGCGTCTTGCCACAGTAATTTGATTCATCTAATTTAACTGATATTGGCTCTGAGGTGTGTACACATCGCCCATCGCTCTCATTATTGATTATTCTATTTTGATTGTTTTAAAGTAGCTTCAATTTAGAAGAGATAAGTCGTAACATAGTAGATGTACTGGAAATACGTGTACTGTAGCGCTAAACTGTGCGTCTTGTAAGATAATCTCTGTCATTAATTAGCGATAAAAATGTGCCAAGTCTCGTAATTATCGTCGTCCATAAGCAAAGTTATGTAGAAGTCAAAGTACTTACCTCGTAATAAACAAAAGTGAAATGCTTTGCATATAGATATTGTAGATATTACGCTTATTGCCGTGATGAAGTAAGTACTGTACTGTAACGTATTGTTGTGCTATGGAAAAGGCTGTTTCATTGTAGCTGTACCACAAAAGTTACTACTAAAACATGCTTTACTTTCCAGAATAATTACGAAAAACTGTGCAGATATAAAACAGATACAGCACAAAAGAAACAATGTAAATTGTGTCACACATCAGTAGCATCGTGATATAATCGTGTAGCTATCAAACCAAATACTAAGTCATCTGTAATCTCACAGAAAGTACTTCAAATAAAGAATGTCTTTTCAAGTAAACCAAAATGTTGCATTAAAATCTCATTAGCAGTATATGTTCTAAGTATGTGAGCTTTATAGTCGTTACGTAATCATGCAACTAACAAGCAAAAATGTACACACACAATAACACTGTGTCCTCTGTTCAGTATAACAATGCATTTATAATTACTTCTCTAAATAAGTTCCCTAGGTTCTCGACTGGATAGTTAACTTCAAAAAATTGTTGCTTGTTAACAGTTTCTAAGTGTGACAAAGCGTACTAGTAATGTAAAGTGAAAAATTTTATAACAAAGACTAGGTTAAAAAGCAAATTATCTCTCAATAAACAGTTTTACATGTGAAATGTGGAGCAATCCTTTACTCTACCTAGTACACAGTTTCAACTTCAAAGCAATTATCATGTTGTATATGTCGGTAAGAAATGCTAAAATTTTTCTCAAGGTTAGCGTCTATGTTATTATTCTCTGAGCCAGCCGGCGCACGTGGCTGCCTGCGATGCGAGTCATTGTCTGTCTCTTTGTTGGCGTGCGTCGTTGTTAGGATTAGGAGACTTAACTTCTACAAATTCACCTTGTCAAGAGGCCCCTGCCCTGTTTGAACCACGCCAATTTTGGTTAAATTCTGGTCTGCTGTAAAGATTATATCGTCTGTCATCATGTCGGTAGTTTCTGTAATTTTTTTCTTGTGGGTCACGTGGTGAAGAATTTCTCCATGAGTTGTAACTGCATGGTGGACCATTGTGTCTGAAGTTATTCTGTTTTCCTTGATAATAATTCTTTTGGTTCCCATATTGTCTGTTTCTCTGATTGTCTCTGTTATAGTCATTACCACAGAAAGGTGATCTTTCCCTGTGATTATTATTACTCTGCCAGTGGTTGTCATATGGGTGGTGTCTTTTTTGGACACGATTTGCGTTGTACGAATAGCCTTGTCATGTCTAGTTATTATTTCTTTCATCGCGGAATTGTGTGACGGATATGACCTGTAATTGTTGTGCTCGTATTTTCGCATTACGCGATTGTCAGTGTTAATTCCCAACTCTTGTAACAGTCCCTGAAAAGCTTCAATGTCGTCTTTGCAATGTCCTCCCAAAATAATATGTCGTAAATATTGAGGCAATTTGATTAAGCAAATGCGGATGAGTTCTGATGGGCTGTATGGGTTTGAAAGATACTGATTCTTATGCAACATGTCTTTGAAATATTTGACAAGACTGGAAAATTCAGATTGTTCGAAATGTTTCATCATTATGATGCTATGTTTTACGCGATCTTTAGGTGCTTGAGACCAATATGCTGAAGGCATGATAAAATTCTCCTTCACTGTGACAATCGTGAATGACCGATCGCATTCTTACAGCTGGTTCATTCTCTAAATAGCCATATATAAATCCTAACTTGTGCTCCAATGACCAGTTGGGAGGAAAACAATGAGAGAATTGATGAAGCCATGCTTGTGGATGAATGTCGTTGCCTGAATTCTTAAATGTTTTGAATTTACGTTTAGTAATGAACAGCTTATAGTCAAAATCATCATGTCGGCGAGTCGAATGTCGGTCACTGTTACTTCGTTTCGGCGGTTCCATCTCAAAATTCAGTGCGCCTTGCCAATTTCTTTCATAATTTCCGAAATGCCCTGTGTTATCATTTTGTGAGTTTCCGTATTTCTAAGTTCCTCTTCCCATGTTGGAGCGCGAGTCTCCTCTGAAATATGTAATTCTTGTATTACTTGTGCCAACTAATCTTGTACTTCTTGGATTTCTCTTTTGTACTGTGTATTGATTTGATTTTGATTTTGTTTGAATTTTCTAATTTGTTCATACTCTTCTGTGTAAGTGAAGGCTACAGGTCTTGTGTCATTCAGATCATCGTCTACCTTTGTAGGTCAGTTAGTGAACTGATCCGAAAGTTCGGCTACTTTCTCCGATAGTAAACTGATTTCCTCAGTGTGTTTTTCTGAACCAAGTTTCAGAGTGTCCATTTGTCTTGAAATCGTATCTAATGTGTCCTTTAAGTTTTCCTGAGTTTTTGCCAGTTGCATAACCGAATCAGTAGAAGCAACTGAGTCAATTTTAGCTTGCAAGGTATCGTGGTTTCATGAGCAATAGTTGGCAGTTCTTTCATGGCAGCTTCATGATTCTGTAATGCATTTTCATGACACGAAAAAATAGGCTGGAAATGCTCACAAATTTGTGTTTTTACGTAATTACAGACTTTTTGACATTTCGATTCGATTTTAAGTAACTCAGCAGTTAGACCTTCACGTGTTTGTTAAAGCGTTTGTTCCATTGAGTATAACTTTTGAAGCTGTTGCTGTGTTTGTCTCTGATTTTGTTCTATCATGTCTAACTTTTGGAGATTTTGATCCATTGTGTATAACTTTTGCTGTGTTTGTCTCTGATTTTGTTCCATTGTGTCTAACTTTTGAAACTTTTGTCCCATTTGTTGCATTAATTGTAATAACAATGCACTGGTGTCTGAAACATGTGCATTTGAACCGGCAATATTCGCATTTTGAAAAGCAGAAAATGTGTCTTGAATTATTTGAGAAAACGATGAGGACGCAAAACCTGAATCTACAGTATTTACAAGATTGTGTCCTGTCATTTCGGATTCCTGAGGCGAGCGGTTGCCGACCGATCGATCGATACTGCTTCCCTGTTCACTAATTGTTTCACTGTCTACACCATTATTTGCCACCCACTCCATTTCCCTATGCACAGTTACCAAATTACTACTTTGAATGTCTGTTAATTCATTACACAGTAGTACTGATAAGGTACACTCGTCATCACTGTCATTTCTCAATTTACTATGGAGCCGAATGTTACGTTTTTCACACGCCATAATTATCACGTATTTCACATGATAACAAGAAAACCACAATTTGAAGAACAAAAACAAAAAAACACGTTAACATAGCACTGAAAATAATATCTAGTTAATCGCAAGCACAGCCGCGAAATACTTGGTGCAAAGCTACATGCATGCCACAACTGTTTTCTGTACAACAATGAAACACTAGAACTACAAAGGAGATTCTCTCTACAATTACACACTAGCAATAATCAAAAAAATCAGAAAATTCCAGTGAGGTATCCTCAGCTAAGGGTCAACATATGAAACGTCCCCTTAGAAGAATTAATGAATGATTGTGCTGATGAACCCCTTACATTATTTGATTTTCAAACAGTTGAGCAGAACTGAACGTACTCAGACATGTCGCTTTTTACTTACGCTGATCAACACTAAACTGACACACAATATTATTAGCGCAACGCAATCTGACTTTCAATAATCTCCACAAAAGAATGGCCCTGACTAACAATAACCTACACCTTTTATGAATCACGTACCTCACTAAAATCTTCGTTACTCGAACTACTGCAATACAGCAAGATAATTAGAGTTGAGAATCTAATTTGTATGTAATAATAAAGTGTAATTGTAGTTAGTACAACTATAATTGTTATAATGGTTGTTATGCTGTTTTCTATTAGTGGTTGTATAACATTTCACTTTGGTAGGAATCCAAGAAATGGTGGTGAACCACCTAGATATAGTAGATGCAAAAATATTATGAAATTAAATTCAGTTTTTATGTTTCTGGCTAAATAAATCTGGTTTATAAAGAATAGATTTATTTGCTTAAATAATAATAAAACTATGATTAGTCTTAGTAATGAATAAATAATAAAGTGTAGTTCTCAGATGCTTTCTCTGACAGTTAAAGATCTGATTATTCATCCTAAATGTCTAATGGAGTAGTATGCCAGTATTTGTCGTAATGATGTTTGCTTTAAACCTCCTATTGCCCAAATGATAATTTGTAAAATGATAATGGTTCAAATAAATGTTCTTAGCTAAATACAATATGATAGCACTATTATTGGGGCAATTTTTTGTCATGTTATTAATGTTAAGTAGTTCTTTCAGCTTGAAGCACCTATGACTTCTGAAAATCAGAAATGGAAAGGTGCAGCTCCAATCTTTAATATTAACCTGGATGTGATTATTGTTGAGGGAATAAATTCTATTTCTCATCGTATTGCATAATTTACTTGAATCAGCAGAATTGAAAATAATAGTATTGTGGATACTACTGCTTGGACAATAAAATATTTAATTGATTATTCATTTATTATTATGTTGTTATTTCTTGTTAGAAGTGGAATAAATGAAATTAAGTTGATCTCAAGTCCTATTCAAACTCCAAATCAGGAATTTGATGAAATGGACAGGATCGTTGCTATTATTAATGTTGATAGGAAGAGAAGTTTTTTAGAGTTGTTGGCCATTAAATAGGAGAGGATTGATACCTCTATAAATGGGGTATGAAGCCATTAGCTTGATTAGCTTACCTTTTTACATTAAGGTGTATGATGCGTCTAATTTTTTGAAACTAAGGAGGTAGTTTAATTCTATTTTCTGTAATTTGCTTAATGAAGGTAATTTTTATCTGTTTAATTAACCCTATGAAGGTAACCCTTTAATCAGGTACTTATTTATTTAATATATAAAGTAATTGTTTCTTAAAAATATTAGGTTATGTAAAGTTATGGTTATTTTAAATTAATTTGTTGTGATCTGAGCATATTTTTCTTTATATATATATATATATATACTTCATTTTATTATTATTAAATGATTATTTTAATACATTTATTTACTGAAGATTATAGCTACTTATGTTTTTAGCTTAAAATAAATTATTCTATTATAAATTATATAATAATATGTAATTAAATACAAAATATTACTGTAATTGGATATAATAAATACAATATATTTTATTTAATATAAACTATTATATTAATATAATTATTTATATTAATTATAATAATATAATTATCAAATTGTCAATAATTAGATTTTTCAATTAATTAATATTTAAGTTAACTTAATATAAAGTTAATTTAATATTAATAACATATTACATTAAACTATATAGTTGTAACAAATATATTTATTATATTATTTAACCTTTCTTTATATTTTAAAAACGAAATTATAGGTTACTAACTTTAAAACCTATCACTTAAAGAATAAATAAATTCATATTTATACTTCAAATTTAAATAAAAACAACTAATTTTGTGTCATGAGATCTTTCCTCTCCAGCACAGACTCCGTCTTTTTCCCACCAACTTCCAAATGGGTGAGGGAAGGGCGGGGGGTTTCCTAGAAGGGGGAAACGTGGCTCAGAACTGAATGAGTGTCACTTTTTTTGGGGAGAGAAGGGGGAAGGGTATAGGATGGGGGTTTCTCAGAAGGATAGATTGTCCCTGTGGTGTTATAAATCAATCAGCATAACAATATGTACCCCTAATAAGTCATAAATCATTTAGCAAACAGTAAGTCAAGGGAAGAGGAACTGACCAATTTAATTAATTAGTATATAAATTTGAATCAAAAGTACGCCAGGACCCACTTTATCTCACTACTAAAGATATTATTCAGTGTATGAAATATAAAGTTTGGGTACATGATTTATATGCTGGTTCGGAAAGTAAAATTAATAAATGTTTCTGTGATATCTCCGTTTAAACCAACTGACTTTCGATGTGCCGTTTCATGCAATTTGCTAAGATTGTCTATTTCGTTTCCTTTGTGTAATTTCACTATGTGTAAGTTAGTTTGCATTTGTTATTGTGATATTTTGTTCTATTATTCCATCGATTTAGTATGTAGTCACTGACATCTTATCGTAAGTACGAATTAGGAAACCAGATGACTTAATTGTGCAGATTTGAAAAAAATTGAAAACTCGTCTTGAGAAGAGATTTTTGTATTTGTGTGGAAGATGGCTAATAGCATAAAAATATAGATTCAATATACGCAAAATAAATTGTGTAATTTAAGTTACCCTACTAAATACTGTAATTCTCTCTTAAGGGGTATGACTTGCGCAACATTACCCTACTACATATCGGTGGAGCCTGCTACATCAACAACTCACATGTTTGGAATGAGCTTAATCCAACTTCTACATTTACTCACGCTCATCAAGTGCGGTTTCGCGTGAATGTGTTGGCAGATATTGTTTGTTGACTGTTTAATTGGGCCATAACTCCTACCTAAGCCATACAACGGCAGTCATTATTACAATTTGCTCTCCAGAGCACTGACAGAATTCCTGGATGATGTGACGCTCGCTACAAGACAGCGCATACGATTCAACCATGATGGGGCACCTGCACATTCAGTCGTCCTGTGCGTCGATTCTCGAACCGCTAGTTTCCAGAAAAATGGACTGGCAGAGATGGTACTATACCATGGCCTACTTTGGACCGTTTTGGTTTAGGAACAGATGCACAGTCTTGCTTACAATACCACTGTTGAACCATATAAGGATCTGGTTGTCCAGACAGCAGCAGCAGCGAGAAATGTTAAGGAGACTAATTAAGGACACACCTCCAGTCTTTGACCATCTTAGACAGAACATGTTCCGCCAGTGTAACCTTCGTTTACAAGTCAATGGAGGTATTTTCGAACCTCTTTTCTAACTGAAGTAATTCTGTTACGTTAGTGTTGATGTACCTTCGTAATAAAGAACTGAAAATTGTTAGCCTTAGTTCATGTCTATAGTAAGTAAGATTCAATACCCTCACAAAATGTTGCCCCACAGGAAAGTACCTTAGAAAAAGTGTTTTCACTGTATCGTACAACCTCCCAGAGTTAGTTGGTTTACTTAACTTTCATCGAGAGAAAACTCCTTATACAAGTTTAAGAAATCCTTACAAAAAAATGGCATTACAGAAAAATATTTGTTTTGAGGTTCCGTGCAACCTGCCAGAACTTCTCGACTTAAATAATTTTTACCCTGTATAAATAAAAGTCGTTTCATTTAGCAATAATCAGTCAGAGGTGTTTGCACTCTCCTTCCATTCTTTTGTATTGTCGCTTTCTCGCGTCTGTTGTCATGCAATAACCAAGGCAACTTTTTTTCCAGTTGTAAAGTACGGCTATCAGGTGGATACATATTTTTTTTTTTCAAAATTGACACCTAGAGCAGACATACAAGGAACCTTATATTTATCAACTTTAAGCATTCATTTATGCGAATGCTAAATAGACATTCATTACCCACGTAGAAAACACTCGTCACAAAAAGAAGAAAGAACGAAAAGGGCACAGAGCAAAGATCAATCAGCATACGTGCGTGTCGGAGTCATGTGTACTTCCACGAACAGACGTCATTTTGCCGCAAGTAATGACAGTCCAAGGCTGTTTCGACAGGAGAGACAAACCAACAACAGTCTCCAGAGGAGCAGGGTTTTCATCCTCATTCGATTACTCGAATTTACATCTTTCTTCTCTTCTTCTTCTGCAACAACAACTACTACTACTACTACTAATACTACTACTGCTACTACTATTACTTCTTCTAATGTATAGCCACAAATGCATTTTGAAGATAAGCTTTTCCATGGAATTTCTATTTTCTGCGTCATATATCAGTGATTGACTGCCATGTATTCCCATCCAGTATTTGTTTCGCAGTCAAGACGACTATTTGTTCTACTTATTTGCCTCCAATATTGCTTTGAGTTTGTGACAACTGCGATTCTACCCTGTCACTGAGTATCGCCAAAATACCCTAAAAGTACCATGTTGACTAATGCAGTCCAAATCAAGTCGTATCTAAATAGACATTTCTCCAAATTTTACTTCCCAACACAATATCTGACCGTGCATTTATCCCAGTTTAGCATAGAACAACCATATTAAATAAGATTTAAGGACATTGACAAAAAATTTGTTTCTAACATCAATAAACAAAAGAATGCCAAAGTTGAGTGATGAACCCACAATTTTACACGACTCTCATTCAAAGTAATCACAACCTGTGTGGTTTGACAGCTACCCACCTTTGAATTACCCACTATAGAATGCTAGCACCAATAGCAAGCGAGCTTCACTGTCATAGGTCGACGTTTAAGAAATTAATGGCGGGCGCCCTTATCCAAGTAGCAAAGCATTACAATACTTCTGGTAAATGCTACGGCACACGAATTTAGACGCATACCCTCCAAAAGTTATAAAAAAAATACACATGCAGCGGCAGCGGATTCAAAATTTAAAAAAAATAAAATGGAAATAATTAAAAGGGGAATGGTTACTGCTAATGAAAGTCAACAATGTCTATATAGAACACACCACTTCGTGGGGAACACTTTTATTCTAAAGAAGACACTTGTTACGTGTATGTCAGCCAAAAGGAAATTAAAATTGTTTGCAATAATTTTGAGTCTTTGAGAGGAGAGCGCTGCTTTTAAATCTTATCTTGTGTGTTGTGACGATGGTCGCGATATCGACGGCAGCTGGCTGCTCCTGGTGAAACGCTGAGATCTGCTCCCACGGTCGTGTGACTGCAGCTGATGATTTTTCCTCGTAATCGGGCGGGCGGTGGTATTCATTAAGCTGCTAATCTGATTACAGTGGCGTTTTGCAGGCCACAGGGTGGTCGATGTAATTGTTGTTACAGATGTCCGTATGTGCACAGTATTAATGTTTCTAGCACACACAATTTAAGTTTACTTATGCCACACACAGTTTATAAAACTTGCCGACGGCGAATTCTATAGAAAGTCAATTCGTATTATGACTGCCGCGATCGCGAAAAACCGTCCTGCGCGTGAATGTACTCACACACAATAGACAGTTCGCATAAGTTCATAACGAACGTTACTGATTATAGGCGTCCGACAGTTCATCGAAACGCGAATAAATATGTACGTTCACAGTACTTGAGTGTACGAAAACACAGTCAAAATATAACTGCAGTTCAATTCACAGACACAGAGCTACAATACCGTCCATTCTCGGTTGCATTGCCATAGTTACCTCGTCTCACGGCACAGTCTCAGCATTTACTTCGCCCAGTTTCTACACTCACTATTATCATATCACGTACTGGTATAAAACAGGCATTCAAAACGTACATCGCTTGCCACTAAACTCAATCTTCACCAGCTCGTAAAAGTCACGACTCCCACAGTAAAACATGTGTCCGCCTCTCTAGCTACCCAACAACACAAAACCCCCTTTGTTGGATCGACTATCGATATTGCTCTCTCTCTTTCTCAATACTCTCGGCCACAGTTTATACAACATCAAAGTAAATTACATATATCTTCACACAACTATTTTCTACCAAACTTATTACAGTAAACGATAAACACAAAAAAAATTAAAGCTTTCCACAATCAATAAACTCTAAACATATTTATCTACTTACAAAGAAGAAATAATTTCCAGTTACATATTACATCTAGAAAACAACATTTATCTCTATTTTACAGGACAAAAGAAAAAAATGCGCTAGAACATCCAAAATATATGAACAGACGAGGAAAAAAAACAAGATAAATATATATATCTATCACAAAATAACGATGCCTTCACACGTTGTCAGCTGCGGATTTGTGATATAAGCTACATCCACCGTATTTCTCATCTTATTTATAGTTTTCTCTAAACCAATTCTGCTGCCACGGTTCGTGCGGTACAGCCACGCTAGCCACCATCTTCCAACCATATCTCTTCTGGTTTGCATAAATTAGATGCCGCAAAATGGCAATCGCCTAGGAGAAATAAAAGCAATTGATGCAAAATTTCAGTATGCCGTTACCACGCTACTAGTTCGACATAGAAACAAGGAGATTCTGAAATGCGTCTCCACAGGTAGACTGGTGGACACTGTCTCTGCAACTCAGAAAAGGTTAAGAAAGGATCCAGCAATCCTACCCGAATTCTGAAAACTGCGCTTCAGATAAAAAAGCGCATACATATATTTGGAAAGACGAGTCCTCCGCGCTTTGGAGAACGACAAATGTACGTGCGAGAGTTCTCATTCTTGGCGTAACTCTTTGATTGAATAACTTGAGAAGAATACAAACAGTCTCTTACATTCGGCTAAATAGTGTCAACTCTACTTCCGTACTAAAAACTGACAAGAACGAAAACAAAACTATGCGATGTGAGAAAGTTGAAATCGACAGATCGCATATACCAAAGTATGTTTCATGCCGAGCTTAAATGTTATCGTTAGCTTAAAAACATCTTGCGTGTAAAAGTCCTAGCATTTTTATACTCCTGCAATATGGCTTAGTAACTTGTTGCGGGGAGTGGCCAAAAGAAAGTCTACTGCTAGTTGCGGAGTTCGTGTACTGTCGGCAAGGGCAGTTTTGAAGATCAGGTGGAAAAGTTCGCTGGAGCCAAAGCAGACTGTTGCTAGTTTATCCATTCGGTGGTCTTCATTAAATTATTTTCCTTAATGTTCTATCTTCACCAATATTTGGTAGACTTCCTGGTTAGTGCTTTCATCGATCCGTCTCAGCAGGTGTTAATTTCACCGTACTTAAAATGCTTCAAGATAGTTCCGTTCGTTTTTGCCTACCATTACATTATCACAGCCGTAAATTGCGAGGCTCTAGATTCAGCTTCTAACCAGTTTTCCCCATCTTTCCCCTATTCTTTGAGCAGGGTACTTTTCTTATAGTTATGCCCCAATGTCTTACCGGATTTACTATCATCATTTCCCTTCTTCTTGTTGGTGGTTTCCATATATTCCTTTCATCGCCAATTCTGCGGATAACCTCTTCATTCCTTTCCTTATCAGTCCACCTACTTATCAACATTTTTCTGTAGCACCACATCTCAAATGCTTCTATTCTCTTCCGTTCCGTTTTTCTCGTAGTCCATGTCTCACTGCCACACAATGTTGTTCTCCAAATGGACTTTCTCAGAATTTTCTTAACAAATACATTTGATACTAGTAAACTTCTCTTGGCCAGGAATGATCTTTTCGCCAATGCTAGTTTTCGTGTATGTACTCTTTGTTCATCCGTCATGGGTTATTTTGCTGCGTAGGTAGCAGAATTCCTTAACTTCATCTACTTCCTGATCACACACTCAGTCCTCTGTAATCATTAGACTGTTAATTCTGTTAAACAGATCCTGTAATTGTTCTTCACTTTCACTGAGGATAGCAGTGTCATCAGCGAGCCTTAACGTTGATATCCTTTCACCTTAAATTTTAATCCCACTCTTCAAACTTTCTTTTATTTCCGTAATTGCTCCTTCGACGTATAGACTGAATAACAGGTGCGAAAGACTACATCCCTGTGTTACACATTTTTTAATACGAGCACTTCGTTCTTGGTTTTCCAGTCTTATTGTTCCCACTTGCTTCTTGTACATATTGTACGTTACCCGTCCTTCCCTATAGCTTACCCCTGTTTTTCCAGAATTTAGAACACCTTGCACCATTTGAAATTAACGAATACTTTCCCAGGTCGAGAAATAAAATTAACTTGTCTCAATGTTCCTTCAGTCTTGCTTCCATTATCAACTGCAACGTCAGAGCTGCACCTCTGGTGCCTTTACATTTCCTAAAGACTAGCTGATCTTCATCTACCAATTCCTCAAATTTTCTTTTCCATTCTTCTACATATTATTCTTATCAGCAACTTGGATGCATGAGCTGTTAAGCTGATTATGCGATAATTCCCACACTTATCAGCTCTTGCAAACTTCAGAACTGTGTGGATAATGTTTTTCCTAAATTCTAACAATTCCAGTCTCCTACATTCTACACACCAGCGTGAATATTTGTTTTGTTGCCACTTCCCCCCAACGATTTTAGAGTTTCCGAAGGAATATATGTATCCCTTCCGCCTTATTTGACCTTAAATCATCCAAATATCTTCTAAATTCTGATTCTAATTTTGGATCCCCTGTCGCCACCCTGCAGACTCCTGTTTCTTCTTTTATCGCGTCATCAGATAAGGCTTCCCCCTCGTAGAGGCCTTCAATGTACTTTTTCCATGTATCCGCCCCTCCTCTGCATTTAATAGTGGAATTACGATTGCACTGTTAATGCTACCACACTTGCTTTTAATTTCACTGAATGTTGTTTTGACTTTTCTATATGCTGAATATGTCCTTCGGAAATCATTTTCTATTTCTTCGAATTATTCATGTGACGCTTTCGTCTTAGCTTCTCTGCACTTCCTATTTATTTCATTCCTAAGTAGCTTATACTTCCGCGTTTCTGAATTTCCCTTAGCATTATTGTACTTATTTGTTTCATCGATAACTGAAGTACACTATGTGATCAAAAGTATCCAGACACTTGACTGAAAATGACTTTAATGTTCGTGGCGACCCCATTGGCAATGCTGGAATTCAGTATGGTGTTGACCCACCCTTAGCCTTTATGACAGCATCCACTCTTGCAGGCATACGTTCAACCAGGTGCTGGAAGGTTTCTTGGGGAATGGCAGCCCCTTCTTTACGGAGTGCTGCACTGGGGAGAGGTATCGATGTCGGTCGTTGAGGCCTGGCATGAAGTCGACGTTCCAAAATATCCCAAAGGTGTTCTATAGGATTAAGGTCAGGACTCTGTGCATGCTAATCCATTACAGGGATCTTATTGTCGTGTAAGCACTCCGCCACAGGCCGTGCATTATGAACCGTTGCACGATCGTGTTGAAATATGCAATCGCCATCCCCGAATTGCTCTTCAACAGTGGGAAGCAAGAAGGTGCTTAAAACATCAATGTAGACCTGTGCTGTGATAGTGCCACGAAAAACAACGAGGGGTGCAAGCCCCTCCATGAAAAACACGACCACACCATAACATCACCGTCTCCGAATTTTACTGTTGGCACTACACACGCTGGCAGATGACGTTCACCAAGCATTCGCCATACTCTGTAGCATGCGCGTGGGGCACACAATACTCATTAAAGCCTGTACTATGGTAAGTGAGCGGGGTTCACCTTACGAGACAGGATTTTCATATAGATATTGACCGCGTGTACCTGAATGGTGGCAAATCAGACTTACACCCACTCTGTAGTAACAATGATCCGTCAAGTAAGTTCAAAATGCAATTACACGTCAGCATATACCAAAAGCAACACTGAAGATGCTACCAATTTGATAATAATACGGTCGCCAGCCTAATTAGGCATTAACTGAGTTTCTTCCCTGTACAAGTTGATGTATATTCATGCAAAACAACACTTGGTAACACTGCGTAATATAGTAAAATTTTAGAACCAGAAAATCTATTGAACTGATAGTTTCACGTTCTGTACTGATATGGAAAAACCATGAATACGTAACACTACACTATAATGTATACTACAAAGCTTCGTACTGTCTATTGATCCGATTAAAATCGGGCATAGGTTACCCTAGAAATAGCACTAACGAGCCACACACAAAATTTCAATTTTGATAAAGATAAAACACTGATAAATTTTGACTTATAAATTGACTTTAACTTTTGCTGGTCAAACCATTGTGGAAAACTTCACAATTCAAATGAACAAAAGGGGGGGGGGGACCCTGAAACTGTTATGATCACTATATTAAAAAAATTGATTACTGAAATTGTCATGCGTTCAAGATTTCCAGTATATGAGTTACTACTCTTTTTATCTTATTTACTTCTCATTTAAATACCATTATACCTGTCTCGAAATAATTAAACTTCATTACTACATCAGTATTAAAGTTACCTTTCAATTTCGTTAGACCTTCGTTATTCATTTACTGGTTCATTAACAAAACAGTTCTTTAAACACCATTCTAACACAGTTAGGTCTGCAAGTAATTATTATTGACGCAAAATTTAATTTTTCATTTCGGGACACTCGGATTGCACAACATTTGGAAAGGACCCTGTTTAGGTTAGTTGTGAGGATAAGTAAATGAGGGAAAAGTTCTGGTAAAATTTAGGTTATTATTGAACAGTTCACTCTATGCTCCATACGAATACAGTACTAAAAGTTTCAACCTGCTTTTATCGATGCGGCGGTTGGCGAGCGGCGAGATGGCGAGGCACAGAGCACACATACCACCACAGCTATGGCTCTTAACGTATCGGCACTTTAATTCTTCTTAGCGTCGTAATACTTTTCCATTTAGTGCCTATGGAATTTTGCCATGCTGTGTGGGTGTTGGAACAGCATACCCGAGGGTCAGAGAAATTACGTCTTCCAGGAGAGCCTCCTCGCTGCAGAAGGTGTTGCTCAGACCAATGCCAAACTCCAACTACTGCTGCTGAGCCCGTTGTGCCGTACAGTGCCGTGCGCATTTTCCCGTGCTCGCCTGCCATCCACCTTTTACCGCTCCCTGACAGGCCGGGTATTCACCCGAGGTTTTGCATTCTACATATCCTAACACATTGCCTACGTATGGACCAGACGCACAATTACAATTTTAAACATCTTACAACAGTTTCAACATTTGTTACATTTCAATTCTATTACAATATTGCTTGACATTTGACATAAACATTAATATTCACATTGAAACTTGTTTACAGTTTTCTTAACACAATGGCATGAAACAAAAAAGAAATGAAAGCAGAACATTAATTACACAAGTTTATCGAAAAATCAGAAGAAAAAAAATATTATATGTACAATAGGACAGAGTCGTTGTTGTTACAACTCACAACCTGCCATCGGTTCGCAACATTGCGTACCGTTATTCATCACTCCACCCAACGTTTTTCCACTGTTCGATGTTTGCGCTCCTTACACCAATCGAGGCGTCGTGTGGCTTATGAACAGCCGCTCGATCATGAAATCCAAGTTTTCTCACCTCCCGCCTAACTGTCATAGTACTTGCAGTGGATTCTGATGCAGTTTGAAATTTCAGTGTGATGGTCTGGATAGATGTCTGCCTATTACACATTGCGACCCTTTTTTACTGTCGGCGGTCTCTGTCAACAGACGAGGTCGGCCTGTACGCTTTTGTGCTGTACGTGTATCTTCACGTTACCACTTCATTGTCACATCAGAAGCAGTGGACCTATGGTTGTTTAGGAGTGTGGAAATCTGGCCTACAGACGTATGGCACAAGTGACACCCAATCACCTGACCACGTTCGAAGTCCGTGAGTTCCGCGGAGCTCCCCATTCTACTCTATCACGATGTCTAATGACTATTGAGATCGCTGACATGGAGTACCTGCAGTAGGTGGCAGCACAATGCACCTAGTATGAAAAACGTGTGTGTTTGGGGGTCTCCGAAGACTTTTGATCACATAGTGTATTTCTTCTGTTACCTGTAGTTCCTCCGCAGCTACCTTCCTTGTAACTACGTTTTTCTCTCCAACTTCCTTGACTGCATTGGTTAGAGATACCCATTCTTCTTCAACCGAACTACCTACTGAGCTATTCATTATCGCAGTAACTGTAGTCTTAGAGAATTCCTTAGTAGTTCCGTATTCTGCTTCTTTGCGCATTGATTGCTTCTGACTAGTTTCTTAAACTTCAGCCTATTCTTCGTCACTACCAAATTATGATTTGAACCTTATCTGCACCTGTTTACTTTTCACAATCTCCGTCTGATAGTGATTAATCTAGCTGAAATCTTCTTGTATCTCCCGGCGTTTCCCAAGTATATCTCTTCCTCTTATGATTCTTGAAACAGTATTCCCTATAACATCTAAAATTTGTTGCATAAACTCATTTAGTCTTTCTCCCCTCTCTTTCTTACTACCAAGCCCCCGCGTCGGGCCATCCTAATTTAGGTTTTCCGTGATTTCCCTAAATCACACCAGGCAAATGCCGGGATGGTTACATTGAAAGGGCACGACCGACTTCCTTCCCAGTCCTTCCCTAATCTGATGAGACCGATGACTTCGCTGTCTGGTCTCCTCCTCCACAACAACCCAACCCAACCAACCCAACTACCAAGCCCGTATTCTCCCATAACCCTTTCTTCTGCTCCTTCCCCTGCAACCGCATTCCAATCCTCCATGACTATTAGATTTTCATCTCCCTTCACGTATTGAATTACCCTTTCAATACACTCATATATTAGCTCTATCTCTCATGTTCTGCTTGCGACGTCATGTATACCTGAACTATTGTTGTCGGTGTTCGTTTCTTGTCGATTCTGATGAGAAAAACCCTTCACAGTAACCCCTCACAGTAACTCCTACCTTACGATTCATAACGAACCCAAATACCGTTATACCATTTCCTGCTGCTATTGATATTACCCTATACTCTTCTGACCATAAGTTTCAATTACACGGTCTGTGTATCTAGACTGGGCCTTATCATTTCCATTTTCGGGTATTCTAGCGTCCCTACCACGTTCAGATTTCTGACATTCCACGCCCCGGCTCGTATAAAGTTAACCTTACATCGGTTACTCAACCTTTTTCTCATCGTCACTTCTCTCTTGGCAGGCCCCTCCCGGAGAAGCGAAAGAGGAGACCAGTGTGGAATTTCTGCTAAAGGAGAGACCATCGTGACACTTCTTCAAATTACAGACCCCATACTCTGTGGATACACGTTATGTGTCTTTAATGCAGTGCTTTCCATTGCCTTCGGCATCGTGGGCCTCTATCTGTTTAAAGTTACGTCGTTTGGGCTTTGTATTGTTGCAGTCACTATCAAACATGCGATGAACAACCTACTTCGGCACCTTAAACTGACGATATGTCTTTGGTATCTGGATAACAGTGTTTGCAAAGACATAACAAAAACATCTAAGCCAGCTGAAAACCGAGTTGAGGTGTGTTCAGACTGTAGGTCTCCGACCGATTCCGAAAGAGTGCCTCTTCTCTGTGCAAGAAATAAAAATCATGGCTCACCTAGTGATAGAGTCCGTCCCGATCCAGATAGAATTAGAGCAGACACATATTTCTCACCACTCGGTGCATTCGTGATGTGAGACGTTTTCCTCGGAATGCACTAGTACTACCGGAAATTATAAAAAACTACTGTACTAAAGCACGTCCCTTCAAGAACTCGTTCAAGGAGATGCCAAATTTTCCTGGAACGAGGTACTTGAGAGACATTTCACTGTCCTTAAGGAAGTGCTAAAATTTTGTCCAGTTCTAGCATTGTATGACGAGAATGTCGAGACAGCACTTAACATCGATGCTGACAGTTATGGCACAGGTACACATTCAGTAAGATACTGAACAGCTGATAGGTAATACTTCTATACTGCGGTCCACGTCGGATAGGTGTTACCCACAATCAAGAAAGAGTGCTTTGCCATTGTTTGAGTCCTCAACAACTTCCAGCAACTTTTATTTGGCAAACCATTCACCGTTGTAACGAACCACCATTCCCTGTGCTGGTTGACTAACTTGAAGGATCAGTTAGATCGACGGCGATGTAGGCGATGAGGCTTCAGGACGCAAACACGACGACGACAGACTTTCAAGGAATCCTGTAGCGAAACACAGCAGCTTGGACGAAATCTCAGTCATTATTGCATTAATTGATATTGCTGCTGAGCAAAGAAAAGATCCAGCATTTCTGAAGCCATAAAAGCCTTGAAGGAAGAAGACAGGTGAAAGGAGAATTCCAGTTAATAAACGGAACATTGAAAAAGAGGAACTATTATACGAGGGGGTGGAAATGGTTGCTCAAGCTTAACTGGAGCCAGGTAGCCTGAAGTTCTTTCACGAAGCTCCAACATCTAGTTACTTGGTATTCGCCAAGACTCTACACAGAATCAGACACAGGTGTCACTGGTCAGGTCTCTGCAGATGCATTGGACACTATGTGAGCCACTCCAAGGAATGCCACCGTTGGAAGTATGAGCCACAAGTGTTTACAGAGCATCTGGCGTCGCTTTCTCCTGCAGCAGAGTCCTTCCGCAGAATTGGGACCGACCTCTTGGGGTGGTTCACGAAGTCGACAAAAGAGACTCGATGCATAATAGTCTACACTGACTACCTGACCCGTTACACTGTTACCATAACTGTGCCAGCTGTCGAAGCTCCGGAAATTCTAAGGTACCTTGTAGCAGAAATTGTTTTGAAGCACTCCATGTGATGATCACTGATTGTGCACAAGTTTCCCATTTGAGACTAGCATCAGAGGTAATTACATGCTGTGTCATCATCCACAGAATGACAATGGCCTACCATCCGTAGACAAATCATCTCAGCCAAGCCTAGCCTTGACACACACTGATATCGAGCAGAGAGCCTAGGATACAGTACTGTCGTGACATTTACAGTTGTTGTTGTTGTTGTTGTTGTGGGCTTCAGACAAGAGACTGGTTTGATGCAGCTCTCTATGCTACTCTATCCTGTGCAATCCTATTCATCTCCGTTTAACTTCTGCAACCTACATCCTTCTTAATCTGCTTAGTGTACTTATTTCTTGATCTCCCTCTTCGATTTTTATCCTCCACGATTCCCTCCAGTACTAAACTGGCGATCCCTTGATGCCTCAAAACGTGTCCTACTAACCGACCCCTTCTTCTAGTCAAGTTGTGCCGCAAAGTCCTCTTCTCTTCAGTTTTATTCAGCACCTCCTCATTAGTTACTTGATCTACCCATCTAATATTTAGTATTCTTCTGTAGCAGCACATTTCGAAAGCTTCTATTCTCTTCTTGTCTAAAATATTTATCGTACTTGTTTCACTTCCATACATGGCTACGCTCCATACAAATACTTTCAGACACGACTTCCTGACACATAAATCTATACTCGATGTTAACAAATTTCTGTTCTTCAGAAACGCTTTCCTTGCCATTGCCAGTCTTCATTTTATATCCTCTCTACTTCGACCATTATCAGTTATTTTGTTCCCCAAATAGCAAAAATCATCTACTACTCTAAGTGTCTTATTTCCTAATCTAATTCCCACAGCATGACTGACCTGATTTAATTCGACCACATTCCATTATCCTCGTTTTGCTTTTGTTGATGTTCATCTTATATCACTCTTTCAAGACACTGTCCATTCCGTTCAACTGCTCTTCCTAGTCCTATGCTGTCGCTGACAGAATTACAATGTCGTCGGCAAACGTCAAAATTTTTATTTCTTGTCCACAAATTTCAATTTATATTCCACATTTTTCTTTTGTTTTCTTCACTGCTTGCTCAATATACAGATTGAATAACATTGGGGATAGGCTACACTCCTGCCTCGCTCCCTTCTCAACCACTGCTTACCTTTCGTGACCCTCGGCTCTTATAACAGCCATCTGGTTTCTGTAGAAATTGCAAATAGCCTCTCGCTTCCTGTATATTACCCCTGCCACCTTTAGAATTTGAAAGACAGTATTCCGGTCAACATTGTCAAAAACTTTCTCTGAGTCTACAAACGCTAGAAACGTAGGTCTGTCTTTCCGTAATGTATCTTCTAAGATAAGTCGTAGTGTCAGTATTGCCTCACGTGTTCCAACATTTCTACGAACCCAAGCTGATCTTACCCGACTTCGGCTTCTACCAGTCTTTCCATTCGTATGCAAAGAATTCGTGTTAGTATTTTACAACCGTGACTTATTAAACTGATAGTTCGGCAATTTTCACATCTGTCAACACCTGCTTTCTATGGGATTGGAGTTGTTATATTCTTCTGGAAATCTGAGGGTATTTCGCCTGCCTCATACATTTTGCTCACTAGATGGAAGAGTTTTGTCATAGCTGGCTCTCCCAAGGGTAGCAGTAGTTCTAAAGAAATGTTGTCTACTCCCGGGGCCTTGTTCCAACTTAGGTCGTTCAGTGCTCTGTCAAATTCTTCACGCAGTGTCATATCTACCATTTCATCTTCATCTACGTCCTCTCCCACTTCCATAATATTGCCCTCAAGTACGCCGCGCTTTTATAGACTATCTATATACTCCTTCCACCTATCTGTTTTCCTTTCCTGCTTAGAAATGGTTTTCCATCTGAGCTCTTGATATTAATACAGGTTGTTCTCTTTTCTCCAAAGGTTTCTTGTAGGCAGTAACTATCTTACCCTAGTGATATAAGCTTGTACATGTGTCCTCTAGCCATCCCTGCTTAGCCGTTTTGCTCTTCCTGTCGATCTTGGTTTTGAGACATTTGTAGTTCTTTTCGCCTGCTTCATTTACTGCATTTTTATATTTTTTTCGACAATATCTCTTCTGTGACCCACGGATATCTACTAGCCCTCGTCTTTTACTTACTTGATCCTCTGCTGTCTTCAATATTTGAGTTCTCAGAGCCACCCATTCTTCTTCTACCGTGTTTCTTTCTCATGTTCTTGTCAGTCGTTCCGTTATACTGTCTCTGAAACTTTCTACGATAGTTTAAACCCTGGTTCCTAAATCTCTGTCTTACCATTATATCTCAAACCTTCCAGTGTCTCCAGGTCTCTTCCACATATACAACTTTCTCTCATGATTCTTAAACGAAGTGTTAGCTATGATTGCATTATTCTCTGCGCAAAATTCTACCAGACGGCTTCCTCTTTTATTCCTTACCCCCAGTCCATAATCCATATTCATCTATTACTTTTCCTTCTCTTCCTTTTCCTACTGTCGAATTCGAAATCCCCATAACTATTAAATTTTCGTTTCCTTAACTATTTGAATAATTTCTTTTATCGCGTTATACATTTCTTCAATGTCTTCATCATCTCCAGAGCTAGTTGGCATATAAACTTCTACTACTGTGGTAGGCGTGGGCTTGTCAACCTTGGCTACAATAATGCGCTCACTATGCTGTTCGTAGTAGCTTATCTGCGTACAACAATATTAATACTCAGGGTGATTATGCGAAGTACCTCATCACCAGCACCGAAGAAGCGAGGCTGCTGTATCGCAACGCTTACCCTGGATGCCCAGAAGAAAACGGGAAAGAGATATAGGAGTTTGGTCCCAAATTGATACAGTCTCCAGGAGAGATCCATGCAGGATGCGGCGATGATGTCACAGTTACAGTTGAGAGCGCCAAGAAAATGTCATTGACAGTAACACATGATTCAGCAGCGATACACGATTGTCTTCCAAAGCGCCACACAACAGCCGGGCCGGCAGAGCAGTTTCCAAGGGGGCCAGTATGTGCTCGACTTGTAGTTTCGCCAGTGGAGCAAAGTGTTGGTTGGTGGTGGCTACACTGTGGGGCATCCGTCAACCTGTGGGCGCTAGCGGCCTCCAGCTCAATGTATCTGCCTCTAAACGGCTTTCGTTGAAGTCGAAGATTTGCACTCAGGAGTCACGCCCTCCTGGTCCACTTGAAGTACTCACTGTCTCGAGGTGTCGACTCTCAATCCTCGTTTAGGAGAGAGGAGCTGGCAGCATCAGTGTCGGCCTCAGGAAAGAGATGAACAGCAACAGTGGCCCTGCCTCTCGAAAGCAGATGGTGGACAGTGACCTGGCCACGCGGTCAAGCCTCCAGCACGCGTGGATGGCGATGGCGGCCTCCACTTCCAATCGGCATTGCCTCGGAAGTTGGCAAAGCAGCTGGCAACAGTAGCGTCCTTCCAGGCAGACTCGTGGCTGGCTCCATAGACAACTGAAGGCAGTCAAGGTTCGACCTCCATAGCCTCCCCTCTTAATGTAAAGCTGCAATTGACACAAGGGCTGAGCTTATGTACTGGGCAGTCAGCAATCTGCACTCAGCTATCAGACATTTGTTATGAACGGTGGAGTATTTATGTTGACGCTTCCCATTCGCTCTGTGGCGCAGGGGATGGCAATGACATCATGTGTCTAGGCTTTCCCTCGCTGTCAGTTCGTCTAGTGACTTCAGACTTTGGCAGTTTCACCCCTAAGAGTCTCTTTCCTGCTGGTTCTACACCTGAATGCTTATGGTTGATTTGTATCTAGGCGTCCTTGCGAGACTGTGCTTTGTCACTGGTATGACGGCATCTCTCGGATACCATGATGTCATTATGCTTGGCTCGCAGACTTGGACGCTCGGTCTTTCCCCTGTGCTGCAACAGCCTCACTCAGCATTTCCCCGCAGCGGGCAGTATAATGGTCATTGACACATGCGGTTCGGCGTCTGACAGCTGCCAAGGTAGAACTCGAACGAATTGTTAGTATCCGCCGGCCATACTATCCTGGGGCTTAACAGCGCTATAATGCCAAGCACTAGCCAGTGACATGCAGTCTACGAGACTCGGTGTGGATTTTTACGCCATGCAGAATGTGCGACCATCGGAAAAATTATTAAAGCCCTAGTTTAGACCATATCGTATCCTTCGTCGCTTGTCGGACTTCACATACGGAGTCTAGGATTGTGCCCATTCATCAAGAACACGAAATGTCATAGACGTCATCCGGATCCTCCGCATGAAGCCCTACTTACGTCCAGAGGTGCAGACCGACGATGTGACGTTGAAGGAAACTGAAGACTCACTCGATAATCGCGAGACTTCGATGTGGCTACCTTACAAGCTCATTTTAGCGAAGAGGATGGCACAACACGACCAGAACCCGAGGCTCCGCGAGTGCCGCAATACAGGAGACTTTTGGCAATAGAATTTAAATGTAATTTAGCAAAAGGGATTTTTATTTTTTTCTCTTTGTAAATTGGAATGAACACACACGACTACCAGAAGGACTGAACAGTGGTTAAAAGTAGTTATTCGCATAAATTAGCAGTCATAGAAGGATTAATGGTACTTTATTCCTGTTAATAATAATCATCACCTCAACCATTAACCAATTCAGCACCAAAATGTTATTAAAGACATCACAAGGCTAAGTGAAACATGACAAGAGTCCTGGTTTAACCAACACACAAATATCCCAAATGTAATAAAATAACACTGCACTTTTTTATATTCTCTCTTTTATGGTAATACTTCAGATTCCTTTAGCAAAAGTAATATTTAGTTTAACTTTCTTATTATAGAGAAGAATATAGTGGGGCCCATAAACTGTCATTTATTCTACAGGCAAACTCTCTAACTATTTCAGATACAAATTGCACTACACTAATGTGTATTTCTAACCCCACTTGAATTTGTTTATTTTTCAACATTGTATATCAATTTGCTCAAATGTTATTCTCAAATAAAACTTCAGAAATTAGTTTATGGTAACAGTCAAGACAACATCAAATTTCCTGTAAGTCAAATGATGTGCCTTTTCCATTACCTGTGAAGCAGGTGGTTTAACTAGCCACATTTATACACTTTAACACTGAAACTTTGGCACATTCAAATTAGAAACAATTCAGTGGTTATTCAGAAACAGGATACTCGAACTTCTGCACGTTTAGAATATGACCCTAAAACGGTTTTTGGTCAGGACAATCTCAAAGTTCACACACGTTTTTATCACTTGAATTATTATTGAAAAACGCACACACACAAACATACTGGTCCATACTAAGATACATATCTGAAGTTGGCGGAGCAGTGGCGCAGTAGTGGTGGCAAGCACATGTCAGCTATCTGGTCTCACCTCTTGCAGTTTAAGGCTCTATTCAAATTTCTTTTTGACGACGTATTAATCATTTCAGAGCCATTCCATAATACAAGAGCAAGCCAAAACCATATCTGAAGCAATTTCAACATAAATCGGCTTCCGAATGCCTCACTTGGCACGTAAAGTGTTGACTATACAACTGCTGGCCACTGACTGCGTCATGTGCTTTCTCTCTCTTGCCGCCCAGATTGACCGCCAAATCCACCTTTTAACGCGCACCAAGCCCCTTCCGTAGTGGAGGGGCTTCCCTACACCTTTTCCTTTTATAATTCAACTTCCCTAAGTATGAACCAGTATTCACAGTACAATTTCTCTTCTACAAGCATACATATTTTATAAAGTTTCATTACTTTGAAACATTATTAAATCTTTACAATATATACATCATAAACTTCCACTTTCCCTCTGACAATTCAAGGATCATAATTAGTACAGATAATCTCTTCAAAGTTACATAAACATAATTACACAGCATTACCTACTTGCTATCGATAATGGTGTTACAATAGCATGGCAGAAATATTTATTAATAATTTAGAAAACACATTTTTTATTAAAAATAAAACTCTTGAAAATAAAGGAATATACTAAAAAGGTATGTTGATGATATCATAGCTCTCATATCAGGAGTTGAGGAAATAATAGAAGATTACACATCCGCACTTAATAAAATGCCTAACAAAATTAAACTGAATGTTGAAAAGGGCACAAATAATAGTTTAAAGTAGTTAGGTCTTACAATCAAAAAAGTTAATGAGAATCATAAGGTCATGATTTACAGGAAACCTACCTGTATAGACATCATGATGAATAAAAGTTCTTGCCACCCTGTAAGATATAAAAACTCCTATTTTGTTTCTATGATGAACAGAATCTTAAAACTTCCAGTAGATGCAAGTATGTGGAAAAAGAATTACTAACCCTAAAACACACAGCCTTAAAGAAGGTTACAACTTTTACCAGAAAGTATAAAAGAGAGAACAAACAAAATAATACAAAAAATAAAAAAGTGTATCTCCTTGACATACTGTGGAATAATGCCAGATAACATTGAGAGACACATTCAGAAACCAAATAAATCTTTTGCATTCAATACCTGTAACAAATCAGGATTCAAATTGAAGCATAAAATAGAAGACCAGGAAGATAAATAAAACTGCACAGATGTTTCTAAATTAGAATGTGGTAAATGCAAAGGGTTTTATATTGGTCAGGCAGACCGTTCACTTTTTACTAGATTTAGGGAACTTACCAGAAACAATAATACAACACATTCGTTGATCACTTAAGGGCAAAAATAGACATTCTTGAAAAGTTACAAATATATAGCCATAAAAAAGACAAGAAAATTATGTTCTTAACGAGCTGTTGGAATTTGTAGATAAAAATTGCTTCACCCTGTTTGATGATGTACTCTAATACTTCCCATTAGCACCAGAAGTTTATGCCTTATCCTATGTCAAAAATAAGTATTTTATTTTCTTATGTGTTAAAATTTGTTGCTTTGGTTGACTATTAAATCCTAATATTTGCGCTTTTACAATTTGACGTATATATATATATATATATATATATATATATATATACACTCCTGGAAATGGAAAAAAGAACACATTGACACCGGTGTGTCAGACCCACCATACTTGCTCCGGACACTGCGAGAGGGCTGTACAAGCAATGATCACACGCACGGCACAGCGGACACACCAGGAACCGCGGTGTTGGCCGTCGAATGGCGCTAGCTGCGCAGCATTTGTGCACCGCCGCCGTCAGTGTCAGCCAGTTTGCCGTGGCATACGGAGCTCCATCGCAGTCTTTAACACTGGTAGCATGCCGCGACAGCGTGGACGTGAACCGTATGTGCAGTTGACGGACTTTGAGCGAGGGCGTATAGTGGGCATGCGGGAGGCCGGGTGGACGTACCGCCGAATTGCTCAACACGTGGGGCGTGAGGTCTCCACAGTACATCGATGTTGTCGCCAGTGGTCGGCGGAAGGTGCACGTGCCCGTCGACCTGGCACCGGACCGCAGCGACGCACGGATGCACGCCAAGACCGTAGGATCCTACGCAGTGCCGTACGGGACCGCACCGCCACTTCCCAGCAAATTAGGGACACTGTTGCTCCTGGGGTATCGGCGAGGACCATTCGCAACCGTCTCCATGAAGCTGGGCTACGGTCCCGCACACCGTTAGGCCGTTTTCCGCTCACGCCCCAACATCGTGCAGCCCGCCTCCAGTGGTGTCGCGACAGGCGTGAATGGAGGGACGAATGGAGACGTGTCGTCTTCAGCGATGAGAGTCGCTTCTGCATTGGTGCCAATGATGGTCGTATGCGTGTTTGGCGCCGTGCAGGTGAGCGCTACAATCAGGACTGCATACGACCGAGGAACACAGGGCCAACACCCGGCATCATGGTGTGGGGAGCGATCTCCTACACTGGCCGTACACCACTGGTGATCGTCGAGGGGACACTGAATAGTGCACGGTACATCCAAACCGTCATCGAACCCATCGTTCTACCATTCCTAGACCGGCAAGGGAACTTGCTGTTCCAACAGGACAATGCACGTCCGCATGTAACCCGTGCCACCCAACGTGCTCTAGAAGGTGTAAGTCAATTACCCTGGCCAGCAAGATCTCCGGATCTGTCCCCCATTGAGCATGTTTGGGACTGGATGAAGCGTCATCTCACGCGGTCTGCACGTCCAGCACGAACGCTGGTCGAACTGAGGCGCCAGGTGGAAATGGCATGGCAAGCCGTTCCACAGGACTACATCCGGCATCTCAGCATCTCTACGATCGTCTCCATGGGAGAATAGCAGCCTGCATTGCTGCGAAAGGTGGATATACACTGTACTAGTGCCGACATTGTGCATGCTCTGTTGCCTGTGTCTATGTGCCTGTGGTTCTGTCAGTGTGATCATGTGATGTATCTGACCCCAGGAATGTGTCAATAAAGTTTCCCCTTCCTGGGACAATGAGTTCACGGTGTTCTTATTTCAATTTCCAGGAGTGTATCTATATATATATATATATATATATATATATATATATATACGTCAAATTGTAACAGAATATTATTGGAGAAGGAGAAAATCGTATGGCAGAAGAAAAATAAGTAGGTACAAAATGTAGCAATAGATCGTGTTGTAAGCATCATAATTTAATAGTGGGCGACTACAAATGACAAATGAACCATACAACAATGACTAATGTGTCGTTTAATGTTAAACAAACTGTACTACTCTGTGTGCATGGGTGTACAGGTGTGACACTGTTAGTTATGTAAGCCCATCCAACACGGCAAGGTCACATCACATGGGATGGGAAAAATTGGTTTTTAATTGTCCTGAGGCCAAAATCCACATAAAAAGCATCACTCACATGTGTTTTTAATCGTCCTGAGGCCAAAAGTCGCATAAAAAGGATCAATCATGTCGGTTTTTAATTGTCCTGAGGCCGAAAACCGCATAAAAAGCGTCAATCAAAATCAAATAGGATTATTAAATTCCGTCTGACTGGCGCAAAACATTTCAATATGCTGGCCACCGTTTTCTGCAACAAATTGAAATAGAGAAACAACGTGTTCAATAACTGATCAAACTGTTTCTGGGGTCATGTTCAGAATGTGTTGTGCAATGCGTGCATTCAATGCAGCTAAGTTTGCACTCATAACACTGAACACAACATCTTTCAGATAGCCCCACAGCCAGAAGTCACACGAATTAAGATCAGGTGACCAGGACGGCGAGGCTGTAGGGAAATGGTGGCTGATAATTCTAGCATTTCCGAAATGGCGCTTCAGTTGCTGCTTAACTGGATTTGCAACGTGCAGAGGTGATCCATCTTGCATAAAAATCATCCCAATCACACATCCACGCTGTTGGAAAGCTGGAATGACATGGTTGCGCAAAAGATACTCATTTGGCCCCATGATAAATGATGCCATAAACACGCAGCTCACACTGACCTTTACGGGATGAAGTGATACTGGTTGATTTGCGTGTGGATTTTCCGTTGCTCATATTCGACAATTCTGTGTATTAACATATCCTGTAAGATGGAAGTGGGCTTCGTCTGTCAACAAAATATTCCACATCCAATCATTGTCCACTTCCATGGGAGCAAGAAATTCTAAAGCAAAGGTCTTTCTTGGTGGCAGGTCAACAGGAAGCAACTCGTGCACATGGATAATTTTGAATGGATACAAAGAAAAATGTTTGGTAGGATTGTACTGGTATGTTCGGGCAATTCTCCATGCACTAAACGTTTGCACACCACTACTCGTCTCCTCCTGCATTACTGTGGCCACTGCTGCCGCTGATGTCGAATCAATTCATTTCCCCCCTCTACCAAGTTGCACACCAAAAGAACCCGTGTCCTCGAATTTCCGAATCATTTTCTCCAGACCCATAGCAATGCTTTTTTTCAAATCCTTCAGTATCCCGAACGTCTGCAGAATGATGTATGCATAGTCATCATTCTTTTAATACAGCTTTTCAAGCAGAGCGCGATCCTGCATTGAGACAGTCATGGCAAACGTCACAGAAGCGAAAGGAAGATAAGCTGTATACCTGGCGCTTTTATACCAACTTCAATGGGTCGTGTGCATGACAGGTGTTTTCATTTACGTATTCTGACACATACAGCGGTACCTAGTGATCAATTTTCATACTATTTTTTTTCTTATTCCTTACGTTTAACCCCCTTCTCCGATAATATTCCGTTGCAATTTGATGTCATTCTGGTCAGTGGTGTTATTTCTAAACCGTTTTGAAAGTTAAACTTAAATTATAAGGACACTATACATATATATATATATATATATATATGTATATATATATTCATTTTGGTTAAAGGTAAAGGAGTATGTGAATATGTAAAGTTTGTTGGAGACTGTACTTTGTATTTTCATAAATAAATTGATTTCTATGCAAACTGATCTGTAGCGTAGCTGAGAACCGGACAAGGGTACATCTAGAACCGGAGGCTCAAGGATGCAACAGTTTTGTTATGTAATCACTCTGATCGCATGACCTTGTGACGTCACGCCGCTGGCTGACGCAATCGTGGCGGCGCGCCAGCGGACGGGAGCACCTAGTACGGCTAGTGCTCCCGTCCAGGATAACGCTCCGCTGGCACTGTGAAAATTTTCTAAGTCCCGCTACCGCATACACTTTATATATATATATATATATATATATATATATATATATATATATATATGTGTGTGTGTGTGTGTGTGTGTGTGTGTGTGTGTGTGTGTGGGTGGGTGAGTGGGTGGGTGGATGGGTGGGTGGGTGGTTGGGGGTGTCTGTGCATAACATGTTCAGAATGGAACAGAGTCCGATTTCTGTATTGTCGTTTATAATGTTCTGAATGTATTTGACCCATCTCTGAGAGTGTATCTTCATGCATGACAACTGTAACAGAGCACGATATAAATGGCCAGCCTGAAGTGAAATTTCTCTTATTTAACAATGTTTCCTCTGCACGTTTCATACAGATTACACTGACATCTTCCTTATGTCAGGAGAACCTTGTCTTTTATTTTATTTATGTCACATCTTACATAGAAACAGGCTATAACATAAATGTAGACTTTAAAACTGCAGTATAATAGATCCATCATTAATATATTTTAAACAGTTCTTAAAATAGAAAATGTATGTATATCATATTAAATTGTTATTTTGCCAACAAAATATGTTGCACATACAATCTTGTCAGTCTTTACCTTGAATATTTAATCATGGTTTTGTCCACCACCTACCACAACGTGACTCTTTATGTTCAGTAGTTATTTCACAAGAGTTTGATATAGTCCCACTTTACAAAAAAGGGTACTTCTTGATGTTTTCTACATAACTAAGTCACAAATGCTGTAAAACCTTACCTCTATGGAAACCAGTAAGAAACAAAATATACCTAAATAAGTCTTACTCTATGTATGAGTTTTGTCTAACTATTTATCAACATATATCTCTGTTGTTTCACATCTGTACTACACATCTCTCTAAAAGAAGGCCTAATTGTAGTTAACTACAATACCTTCATTCATGTAAGACACTATGTCACAAATACTTCTATGATAGATTATTGTATAATAAGTGTTGAACCTCTGTACTACACAAATCTCTGTGTTTACTTAGCTACAGTACATTCATGTAAGACTCTATGTCACAAGTACTATTGTAATAAATTATCACATACCAAATGTTTTCTTTATAAAATTTATATAGATCAGTTTCAGGCTTGAATCATAAATAATTTTTGTTAAACCGAATATAATATGCATATTCTTTTGGTAGCATCTGCTCATGTATTTTATGTCACAATTCCTCGTATGATTAGCACAATGAAAACAAAGTATAGTTTTTCTATGCTATTCCTTATTCTGCTCTCCTTTTGTTATGTTATGCTGTCACAAGTACTTCCATAAGTGACATGTTGATTTAAGTGCATTGGGTTATGTAACAATACCATGTTTTATTTCGTTCAGTCCATTATTACACTGTTTATATGCGTGTTTATATGCTTCACTTCACAATAATCCACCCGCACAGTTTTCAGTTAAACACGAAATTAATCTTTCATTTGTATTTGAGTACAATAGTCACTTTACCTAGATTTCCATAGGAATGTATATTTCTATCTTTGTCATCTTAGTACACATTTGCTGTTTAAAAAATTAGTTTAGAGGAGCTATGTCATCGTGTTATATTATGCACCATTGCAATCAAAAACTTGTATATGTATTATGTTATTACTAATACCCTACATTTTACACAGAGTAAAGTCTGTTGAGACTTCTTATCTGAAATGAGCTATGTCATCATGTTATATTATGCACCACCACTTGTAAGCCATTAATTGTATATGTATTATGTGATTACTAATATCCCACATTTTACACAGAGTAAAGTCCGTTGAGACTTCTTATCTGAACTGATTGAATTTTTATGTTGTAATGTGCTCATTAATGAGGGCACTTCTATTTTTTTTACAAGTAGTTACATTCCTGAAGTTACCTATTGCAAATGTTGTTACTTGTACTCCTACCCACGAACCTACTATGCTGTCATAGTAGGAGGAGAGGTGATACTCCTATGTGGCGCGTCCCAGGTGGTGGATAGGGAAGTCCTCACCGGTTTACTGGCGGACTTGAGTGAAATAAAATAGCTCTCACGGACCAAACACACCCTCTGCGGTTAACAACCAGAGTTGTAAATCGGAGCTTGCTCCAACTAAGGTTGACAACCTTCGACAGTCAAAAATGGAAAGGTCTTTTAGGAAAAAATTTCCACCGTCCTGGTCAAAAAGGCAGGAAAAGGCTACATCGGATTCGGTGGGTAGTCAACTAGAAGATAGCAACGAATCGGAGCATTTGCAACCATCCAAATGCACACTAAAACACAAAAAGAAGATTAAACATGAGCAAATAAATTATATAGCAACACACAACATAAACTCACTACTTCAGACCGGAAAACTCAAGGAGCTCACAGATGAACTAAATAAACAAAAAATTTTAATAACAGGGATCCAAGAAATGAGAAACAACACAGAGGACCCATTCGAATCACAAGGATACAGAATTTATAATGGGAAACCAGGACCGAGGGCAATGAAACAATGTCCCCAGTTTGGAACAGGGTTTTTAGTAAACATAAAAATAATAGATTCAGTAACGGATTTCCAAGCAGTATCACCAAGAATTGCGACTCTAAGCTTTAAAACAATGAATAAAACCTATACAATAATAAATGCTCATGCCCCAACAAATGAAAAAAATTGTCTAACAAAAACAAAGGAAGAGGTAAATAAATTTTGGGACCTTCTAGAACAAACTGTGAACAGAGTAAATAAAAAGAATGTAAAAATCTTATTGGGAGATTTCAATGCTCAATTGGGAAAAGAAAGGACATATAAAGATATAATTGGAAAATGGAGTCCACATAAATTTACAAACAAAAATGGTCAAAGACTTGTAGAACTCTGCAGAGAACACAACCTTATATCTAAATCAACATACTTTAAGAGGAAGCCAAGTAAACTTAAAACATGGAAACATCCAGACTGGAGGAAGGGCGAGTGGCAGCTAGACCATGTCTGTATGGACAAAAATTTTCATAAGGAGATCCACAATGTTAAAGTACTGAGAGGAGTGGACACAGGCTCAGACCATTATATGGTTAAAATTAAAATCAAATTCACACCGTTAAAGAAGAGGACCGGAAAAACTAATAAAATAAAAAGGAGGTTTGACCCACATCAGCTAATTAAAAATAATAAGTACCAGCAAATAACACAAACCATCAAATTAACAGATGATCTAGAACAACTAGTGCCTAATCTTAAAAAAGAAGCAGAGAATCTAGCTCCCTTGGACCCACGAAGGAAACATGCATGGTGGACATCAGAATGTCACAAACTCCATGAAGATAGACACCAAGCATGGTTAAAGTTTCAAACACATAAAACTGAAGAAAATGCCATCAACCTAAAAAATGAAAGAAAAAAATTCACTCAAAATATTAGAAGAATCAAGAGAGGATATCATAAAGATATTATAAAGTCTATAGAAGGTACTTATCATAAAACCAACTCCAGGAACTACTACAAAATCTTTGGGAAACAACTACAACAATATGAGTCCCCTACACTAATACTGAAAGATGGAGATGGAAGAATGACACACAGTAACAAGGAAAATGCAGAAATCATGGCAAAAGCATTTTACAAACTTCTGAATTGCGAGGAACCCAAAGAACCCTTACAAATCAACATAAATATCCCAATAAAAACCAAACCTAACAAACTAGACCCTCCAACTTTCCAAGAAGTAGAAGAAATTCTTGTTGTTGTTGTTGTTGTTGTGGTCTTCAGTCCAGAGACTGGTTTGATGCAGCTCTCCATGCTACTCTATCCTGTGCAAGCTTCTTCATCTCCCAGTACCTACTGCAACCTACATCCTTCTGAATCTGCTTAGTGTATTCATCTCTTGGTCTCCCCATACGATTTTTACCCTCCACGCTGCCCTCCAATACTAAATTGGTGATCCCTTGATGCCTCAGAACATGTCCTACCAACCGATCCCTTCTTCTAGTCAAGTTGTGCCACAAACTTCTCTTCTCCCCAATCCTATTCAATACTTCCTCATTAGTTATGTGATCTACCCATCTAATCTTCAGCATTCTTCTGTAGCACCACATTTCGAAAGCTTCTATTCTCTTCTTGTCCAAACTATTTACCGTCCATGTTTCACTTCCATACATGGCTACACTCCATACAAATACTTTCAGAAATGACTTCCTGACACTTAAATCTATACTCGATGTTAACAAATTTCTCTTCTTCAGAAACGCTTTCCTTGCCATTGCCAGTCTACATTTTATATCCTCTCTACTTCGACCATCATCAGTTATTTTGCTCCCCAAATAGCAAAACTCCTTTACTACTTTAAGTGTCTCATTTCCTAATCTAATTCCCTCAGCATCACCCGACTTAATTCGACTACATTCCATTATCCTCGTTTTGCTTTTGTTGATGTTCATCTTATATCCTCCCCTCAAGACACCATCCATTCCATTCAACTGCTCTTCCAAGTCCTTTGCTGTCTCTGACAGAATTAGAATGTCATCGGCGAACCTCAAAGTTTTTATTTCTTCTCCATGGACTTTAATACCTACTCCGAATTTTTATTTTGTTTCCTTTACTGCTTGCTCAATATACAGATTGAATAACATCGGGGAGAGGCTACAACCCCGTCTTACTCCCTTCCCAACCACTGCTTCCCTTTCATGTCCCTCGACTCTTATAACTGCCATCTGGTTTCTGTACAAATTGTAAATAGCCTTTCGCTCCCTATATTTTACCCCTGGCACCTTTAGAATTTGAAAGAGAGTATTCCAGTCAACATTGTCAAAAGCTTTCTTTAAGTCCACAAATGCTAGAAACGTAGGTTTGCCTTTCCTTAATCTTTCTTCTATGATAAGTCGTAAGGTCAGCATTGCCTCACGTGTTCCAGTATTTCTACGGAATCCAAACTGATCTTCCCCGAGGTCAGCTTCTACTAGTTTTTCCATTAGTCTGTAAAGAATTCGTGTTAGTATTTTGCAGCTGTGGCTTATTAAACTGATTCGGTAATTTTCACATCTGTCAACACCTGCTTTCTTTGGGATTGGAATTATTATATTCTTCTTGAAGTCTGAGGTTATTTCGCCTGTTTCATACATCTTGCTCACCAGATGGTAGAGTTTTGTCAGGACTGGCTCTCCCAAGGCTGTCAGTAGTTCTGATGGAATGTTGTCTACTCTGGGGGCCTTGTTTCGACTCAGGTCTTTCAGTGCTCTGTCAAACTCTTCACGCAGTATCGTATCTCCCATTTCATCTTCATCTACATCCTCTTCCATTTCCATAATATTGTCCTCAAGTACATCGCCCTTGTATAGACCCTCTATATACTCCTTCCACCTTTCTGCTTTCCCTTCTTTGCTTAGAACTGGGTTTCCATCTGAGCTCTTGATGTTCATACAAGTGGTTCTCTTATCTCCAAAGGTCTCTTTAATTTTCCTGTAGGCAGTATCGATCTTACCCCTAGTGAGATAAGCCTCTACATCCTTACATTTGTCCTCTAGCCATCCCTGCTTAGCCATTTTGCACTTCCTGTCGATCTCATTTTTGAGACGTTTGTATTCCTTTTTGCCTGCTTCATTTACTGCATTTTTATATTTTCTCCTTTCATCAATTAAATTCAATATTTCTTCTGTTACCCAGGGATTTCTACCAGCCCTCGTCTTTTTACCTACTTGATCCTCTGCTGCCTTCACTACTTCATCCCTCAAAGCTACCCATTCTTCTTCTTCTGTATTTCTTTCCCCCATTCCTGTCAATTGTTCCCTTATGCTCTCCCTGAAACTCTGTACAACCTCTGGTTCTTTCAGTTTATCCAGGTCCCATCTCCTTAAATTCCCACCTTTTTGCAGTTTCTTCAGTTTTAATCTACAGGTCATAACCAATAGATTGTGGTCAGAGTCCACATCTGCCCCTGGAAATGTCTTACAATTTAAAACCTGGTTCCTAAATCTCTGTCTTACCATTATATAATCTATCTGATACCTTTTAGTATCTCCAGGGTTCTTCCATGTATACAACCTTCTATCATGATCCTTAAACCAAGTGTTAGCTATGATTAAGTTGTGCTCTGTGCAAAATTCTACAAGGCGGCTTCCTCTTTCATTTCTTAGCCCCAATCCATATTCACCTACTACGTTTCCTTCTTTCCCTTTTCCTACACTCGAATTCCAGTCACCCATCACTATTAAATTTTCGTCTCCCTTCACTATCTGAATAATTTCTTTTATTTCATCATACATTTCTTCAATTTCTTCGTCATCTGCAGAGCTAGTTGGCATATATACTTGTACTACCATAGTAGGTGTGGGCTTCGTATCTATCTTGGCCACAATAATGCGTTCACTATGCTGTTTGTAGTAGCTAACCCGCATTCCTATTTTCCTATTCATTATTAAACCTACTCCTGCATTACCCCTATTTGATTTTGTATTTATAACCCTGTATTCACCTGACCAAAAGTCTTGTTCCTCCTGCCACCGAACTTCACTAATTCCTACTATATCTAACTTTAACGTATCCATTTCCCTTTTTAAATTTTCTAACCTACCTGCCCGATTAAGGGATCTGACATTCCACGCTCCGATCCGTAGAACGCCAGTTTTCTTTCTCCTGATAATGACATCCTCTTGAGTAGTCCCCACCCGGAGATCCGAATGGGGGACTATTTTACCTCCGGAATATTTTATCCAAGAGGACGCCATCATCATTTAACCATACAGTAAAGCTGCATGCCCTCGGGAAGAATTATGGCCGTAGTTTCCTCTTGCTTTCAGCTGTTCGCAGTACCAGCACAGCAAGGCCGTTTTGGTTATTGTTACAAGGCCATATCAGTCAATCATCCAGACTGTTGCCCTTGGAACTACTGAAAAGGCTGCTGCCCCTCTTCAGGAACCACACGTTTGTATGGCCTCTCAGCAGATACCCCTCCGTTGTGGTTGTACCTACGGTACGGCTATCTGTATCGCTGAGGCACCCAAGCCTCCCCACCAACGGCAAGGTCCATGGTTAAGAAATTCTTAAAGAACAAAAAAATTATAAGGCATGTGGAGAAGATCAGGTTTTTGTTGAAATGTGGAAATATGCAAGTGACACAGTCAAGACCTCCTTACACATGGCTCTAACAAAAATTTGGGTAACAGAACAATTTCCCAAACATTGGACCACAGCTATCATCCACCCACTACACAAAAAGGGAGATAAGAGCAACCCAGATAACTACAGAGGAATCTCTCTCCTAGATTGCACATATAAAATTCTATCCAAGATCCTATATGAAAGAATCAAGGAGCAATTAGAACAGGAGTTAGGGGAATATCAGGGAGGTTTCAGACAATGGAGAAGCTGTGCAGAGCAGACAATTAGTTTAAAATTGATTATGGCATACTACAAGAAACGGAACAAACCTCTGGCAATAACATTTGTATGTTTTAAGAAGGCATATGACTGTCTCCACAGACCTTGAGTATTAAAAATTTTAAGAAATCTAGGACTCCATCCAAAACTAATTAAGATAATACAACTCACTCTAACCAACACCAAATCAAAAGTGAAGTTTAGAGGAGAAATTTCGGAACCATTCCTCATAAAAACAGGCTTAAGACAAGGTGACTGCCTATCACCATTACTTTTCAACTGTGCACTGGATTACATGATGAGAGAATGGTACAAGGACAATCCAAAGAGGATAAGAATTGGAAGTGCAAAAGATGATATTAGCTTAAACTGCTTGGGATTCGCTGATGATCTTGCTCTCCTAGCCAACACCGTTCAAGAAGCCAGGCAACAAGTGAAATCACTACAAGAAATAGCAGAGAAAGTAGGCCTTAGAATATCATTTGAAAAAATGGAGATTATGCTAACTGATCCACCACTTGCAAACAAAATTACAATAGGAGAACAGGAAATCAAAATTGTTGATAAATTTAAGTATTTAGGCGAAATAATAACATACAATCTAAATGAGAAGCCATCATGGCAAAATAGAATAAAAAAACTGAACTATGCAAATTACATTACTAAAACTACATACAACAAAAAAAGCCTATCTATAGATGCAAAATTAAAACACTATAAAACAGTTACACAACCAGAAATAACGTATTCAGCTGAAACTATCTTCAAAACAACTAATAAAGCAGAAATTGACAGAATACTAAAAATAGAAAGAAGAATAATTAGGACATGTATAAATAAACAGTATAAAATAAATGGACATTGGAGAATAGCATCAAATGAAACAGTATATAAGAAAATAGAACCAGTCATGAGCACAATCAGGAAGAAACGCATCTCATTCTTTGGACATCTGATGAGAACTCCAGAAAACAGAATTAGTAAAAAAAAAATACAAAAATTGTGGAATAGCAAGAGCGACATTAAATGGATCACAGAAATTAAGGAAGATATAAAAGAACTTCAAATCACAGTAGATGACCTAAAAAACAAGACAGAGAAAACCAGAATACTGCAAGACCCGCAAACCAGACTACAAATGAAAATCAATAAAAGGAGTACAGGAAGAGTTGTCTCAGATGAAGAAAGAAAGAAAATATCTGAAAGAATGAAGAAATATTGGGCAGACAGAAGAGCAAAACACCTTTCATATAAGAATAGCCTCTAATAATTATATTACCTAAATATATTATGTTATTGTCGAACCATATTGTATCCATTTGTAACAACTTGTTTAGAACTTTGTATTTTTGACTACAGTGGTCCAATGCAGGCCATAAAATAAATAATAAATAACTACAGTTACCCATTGGAAAAACATTTTACATCTAAAGTTGCCGTTTTGGTGAGAACTTCATTCTTAATAATATTTTTGATGTTGTATAGTTTTATCTTAAATACATTTCAATAACATGTACTCAACATTTGGTGTTGTAGCAAAGCCTAGGAAAGACTAAAGGTCACACCCATGTATGCATAACCCTCCATAGCAGAGTGTTACTTGCTCTTATCTATAGAAATTGGTTATGCAATCAAACTCTGTCCTCAGAAAGGTCAATTTTATACTTGTGTTATCTTTGATCCTCACAAATACCTTAATAGGTGACCTATGGTTCTAAGTGTATTCGTTTATGTTAATTTATCATCTTATTTTATGTTCACCTTAGCAATTCTCCTTCCTGTCCTTCTATGGTATGACACAGTTTATGCTTATGCTTGTTGTGCCTCACTTCATGACAACCTACCTGGGTGGGCCTCATTTTAACATGAAATGAATCTTTACTAGTATTTCACTACAATAAATAATTAACATATGTTTCAGTATAAGGTATGGTTATTGTCTTGTTATCATATCATTATATATTTTTGTCTGTCAAGTGCCATGAAGAAGAATAAAGGAAAGCAAAGTTTGAATACAAACATGATATATTAGCAAGATGCAAGATGATATTAAGATTACCACACACTTCCCCTAGTGTAAAGATCTACTGTAGCGATTGTACTCTCTGTGACTTTTTGCACAAAACTGAGGGTACTTTTAGGTTAGACCTTTAGTTGCGCTCCCATGGATAACCATTGTAGAAATAAGCCACACTGCAAGCTGTCACTGTTATGAGACCTTTGTTCTTAGAAATATTTGTAATCTTATATATTTCATCCTTAAAAACCAGGGCCCATGTTTCTGCCTGCATAACATAAATAACATGTACCATATGTTTTTGTTGTAGTTGGTCAGATACTCTTATTTATATGACATTTACTCTGTCTTACATTCTGTATATTTTTCGATGTGTAGTATGTATGCATAGCCAAACATAGCAGAGTATGACTTGCATCTGTTTGTAGCAAGTTTTTCAAGCAATGCTCTCTCCAATCAAGGAAAGTTCTGTACATGTCATACTTTGTTGGTGTCTACTGAAACTAAGCACTGCGAGTTTTGCTTTTTCATTGTCCTGGGTACATGTTTCCTGGTGCTTTCCTCCCACCTGCAGCAGTGTGCTTATGCACCTATCGCACTTGCGGCAGGTAAGTGCCACAACAACAATGTAATAAACTATTGCAGAGTAAATACCTTAATTTTCCTGTTAGAATTAAATATATGTTTCAGTTAGTAGTAAAGCATAATTTTATAATATTTACCATTCTTAAGGGCCACTCTCTAATGAAGTTAATTTTATATATTAAAAGATAAGTATTTGTGATTTGTTACTTGGTTCCAGTATAAGACCCATCTAGTGGCTGCAACATACTACAGGATGGTCCATTGATAGTGACTGGGCCAAATATCCCACGAAATAAGAATCAAACGAAAAAAGTACAAAGAACGAAACTCGTCTAGCTTGAAGGGGGAAACCAGATGGCGCTATGGTTGACCCGCTAGATGGCGCTGCCATAGGTCAAACGGATATCAACTGCGTTTTTTTTTAAATAGGAACCCCCATTGTTTATTACATATTCTTGTAGTATGCAAAGATATATGAATGTTTTAGTTGGACCACTTTTTTCGTTTTGTGATAGATGCCGCTGTAATAGCCACAAACGTAAAAGTACGTGGTATTGCATAACATTCCGCCAGTGTGAACGGTATTTGCTTCATGATACATTACCCGTGTTAAAATGGACCGTTTACCAATTGCAGAAAAGGTCGATATCGTGTTGATGTAGGGCTATTGTGATCTAAATGCCCAACAGGCGTGTGCTATGTATGCTGCTCCGTATCCTGGACGACATCATCCAAGTGTCCTGACCGTTCGCCGGATAGTTACGTTATTTAAGGAAACAGGAAGTGTACAGCCACATGTGAATCGACCCGTGGTCGAGTGGGAGACCATTCCAAAGTCTGGCAGGCAGCGAAAAACATTCCGTGGGGCCTTCCCAGTTCGTTTGACGAGCAGGTTTCGGGCATTATCTGTGCTGACGATGTCTCCAAGCCGGATGCAGTCGTCCACCCCGTTCCAGAGGAAGCTTCTCGGCCCTCACGGTCTGGGCATTCACAGAGGGTGGGTTTGTTGGTAGTCGGGAGCTCCAGCGTTAGGCGCGTACTGGGGACCCTTAGGAACATGGCTGCCAAGGAGGGGAAGGAAGCCAGTGTGCACACTGTGTGCATTCCATGGGGAGTCATTCCGGATGTGGAAAGGGAGCTTCTGGATGCGATGAAGAGTACAGGGTGCAGCCAACTGCAGGTGATGGCTCATGTCGGCACCAATGACGTGTGTCGCTTCGGATCGGAGCAGATTCTGTCTGGTTTCGGGCGGCTAGCGGAAATGGCAAAGACTGCCAGTCTTGCTTCCGAGATTAAGGTGGAGCTCACCATCTGCAGCGTCGTCGATAGAACTGACTGTGGTCCTTTGGTGCAGAGCCGAGTGGAGGGTCTGAATCAGAGGCTCAGGCCGTTCTGTGACCATGTAGGCCGCAGATTCCTTGAGTTGCGCCATCGGGTGGTGGGTATCCGGGTTCCGCTTAATAGGTCAGGAGTCCACTATACACAGGAGGCTGCTACACGGATAGCGGGGGCTGTTTGGAAGGGACTGGGCGGTTTTTTTAGGTTCGAGGGTCTCAGGGAACCACAGAAGGGGCATCCGTCAGAAAGTGGGCAGGTAAAACACAGTAAGGTAGTTGTAGAAACGATTGGTATCGTAGTTGTAAATTGTCATAGCTGTGTTGAAAAAGAACCAGAGCTCCAAGCCCTAATAGAAAGCACTGAAGCTCAAATAGTTGTAGGTTCCGGCTGGCGAAAGCCGGAAATAAGTTCAGCCGAAATTTTTTCAAACGATCTAACAGTGTTCGCAAAGGATAGATTTAGTGCAGTTGGTGGTGGAGTATTTATTGCTGTCAGAGGTAGTTTGCCTTGCAGCGAAATTGAAGTAGGTAGTTCATGTGAAATAGTATGGGTAGAGGTTATACTTGACAATCGGACTAAACAATTAATTGGATCGTTTTACCGATACCCGGACTCAGAAGACATAGTTGCTGAACAGTTCAAAGAAAACTTGAGTCTCATTTCAAATAAGTACCCTGCTCATACAATTATAGTCGGTGGTGACTTATATCTACCCTCGATATGCTGGAAAAATTATACGTTTAAAGCCGGCGGCAGGCATAAAACACATCCGAAATTATACTGAATGCTTTCCCAGAAAATTATTTTGAACAATTAGATCATGAGCCCACTCGAGGCGTAAATGGTTGCGAAAGCATGCTTGACCTTTTAGCTACAAATAATCCTGGACAAATTGTGAGTGTTGTGACGAATATAGGGATTAGCGACTACAAGGCAGTTGCTGCTAGGCTGAATACCGTAACACCTACAACCATCAAAAGGGAACGCAAAGTATATCTATTTTAAAAAGCTGATAAAAATGCTCTTAACGCCTTTTTAAGAGACAGTCTTCACGTAAGTGTAAAAAAGTTGTGGAATGTTTTCAAAGACGTAGTATCAACAGCAATTGAGAGATATATCCCACATAAATTAATGAGTGATGGTACTGATCCCCCATGGTACACAAAACGGGTCAGATCGTTGTTGCAGAAGCAACGAAAAAAGCATGTCAAATTTAAAAGAACGCAAAATCCTCAAGATTGACAAAGATTTACAGAAGTTCGAAATATGGCGCATACTTCAATGCGAGATGCTTTTAATAATTTCCACAACGAAATTCTGTCTCGAAATCTGACAGAAAACCCAAAGAGATTCTGGTCATACATAAAGCACACCAGTGACAAGACACAATCAATAAGTTCTCTGCGCGATAACAACGGTGAAGTCACTGATGACAGTGTCACTAAGGCAGAGTTATTAAACACGGTTTTCCGAAACTCCTTCACCAAAGAAGACGAAGTAAATATTGCTGAATTCCAATCAAGAACAACTGCCAAGATGAGAAACAGAAGCAGATATCCTCGGTGTAACAAAGCAGCTTAAATCACTTAATGAAGGCAAGACCTCCGGCCCAGATTGTATACCAGTCAGTTTCCTCTCAGAGTATGCTGATAAAATAGCTCCATATTTAGCAATTATATACAACCACTCGCTCACAGAAGGATACGTACCTAAAGACTGGAAGATTGCTCAAGTCACACCAATACCCAAAAAGGGAAGAAGGAGAATTTGCTGAATTACAGGCCTATATCACTAACGTCGATTTGCAGTAGGGTTTTAGAACATATACTGTATGTGAACATTATGAAGTGCCTCGAAGAAAACGATTTACTGACATATAGTCAGCACGGATTCAGAAAATATCGTTCTTGTGAAACACAAGTAGTTCTTTATACACATGAAGTAATAAGTGCTATCGACAGGGAATGTCAAATTGATTCCATATTTTTAGATTTTCAGAAAGCTTTCGACACCGTTTCTCACAAGCGTCTTCTAATCAAACTGCGTGCCTACGGAGTATCGCCTCAGTCGTGCGACTGGATTCGTGATTTCCTGTCAGAAAGGTCACAGTTCGTAGTAATGGACAGAAAGTCATCGAGTAAAACAGAAGTGATATCCGGCGTTCCCCAAGGAAGTGTTATGGGCCCTCTATTGTTCCTGATCTATATTAACGACAAAGGAGACACTCTGAGTAGCCGTCTTAGATTGTTTGCAGATGATGCTGTCATTTACCGTCATGTAAAGTCATCAGATGTTCAAAACGACTTGCAAAATGATTTACATAAGATATCTGTATGGTGCAAAAAGTGGCAATTGACCCTGAATAAAGAAAAGTGTGAAGTTATTCACATGAGTACTAACAGAAACCAGCTAAATTTCGATTACGCGATAAGTCACACAAATCTGAGGGCTGTAAATTCAACTAAATACTTAGGGATTACAATGACAAATAACCTAAACTGGAACGATCACACAGGTAATACTGTTGTTAGAGCAAACCAAAAACTGCGACTCACTGGCAGAACACTTAGAAGGTGCAACAGGTCTACCAAAGAGACTGCTTACACTGCGCTTGTTCGCAATATTCTGGAGTACTGCTGTGCGGTGTGGGATCCGCATCAGGTGAGACTGACGGATGACATCGAGAAAGTACAAAGAAGGGTAGCTCGTTTTGTATTATTGCGAAATAGGGGAGATAGTGTCACAGACATGATACGTCAATTGGAGTGGCAATCATTAAAACAAAGGCGTTTTCCGTTGCGACGGGATCTTCTCATGAAATTTCAATCACCAGTTTTCTCCTCCGATTGCGAAAACATTCTATTGGCATCCACCTACATAGGGAGAAATGATCATCACGATAAAATAAAAGAAATCAGGGCTCGCATGGACAAATTTAAGTGCTTGTTTTTCCCGCGTGCCGTTCCAGAGTGGAACGGTAGAGAGACAGCATGAAGGTGGTTCATTGAACCCTCTGCCAGGCACTTTATTGTGGATAACAGAGTAATCACGTAGATGTAGATATAGATGAAACGTCAACCACAACCTGCAACAAATGAGGATGTTCAAGTAGGTGTTTTAGCTGCAATCGCGGCTAATCCGCACATCAGTAGCAGACAAATTGCGCTAGAATCGGGAATCTCAAAAATGTCGGTTTTGAGAATGCTACATCAACACCGACTGTACCCGTACCATATTTCTATGCACCAGGAATTACATGCCGACGACTTTGAACGTCGTGTACAGTTCTGTCACTGGGCACAAAAGAAATTACGGGACGATGTCAGATTTTTTGCACGCGTTCTATTAAGCGACGAAGCGTCATTCACCAACAGCGGTAACGTAAATCGGCATAATATGCACTACTGGGCAACATAAAATCCACGATGGCTGCGACAAGTGGAACATCGCGACCTTGGCGGATGAATGTATGGTGCGGCATTATGGGAGGCAGGATAATTACCAATCTAAATAGTGCAATGTATACTGATTTCCTACGTAATGTTCTACCGATGTTCCTACAAGATGTTTCACTGTATGACAGAATGGCGATGTACTTCCAACATGATGGATGTTCGGCACATAGCTCGCGTGTGGTTGAAGCGGTATTGAATAGCATATATCATAACAGGTGGATAGGTCGTCGAAGCACGTTCACCATATCTGACGTCCCCGGATTTCTTTCTGTGCGGAAAGTTTAAGGATATTTGCTATTGTGATCCACCGACAACGCCTGACAACATGCATCAGCGCATTGTCAATGCATGTGCGAACATTACGGAAGGCGAACTACTGGCTGTTGAGAGGAATGTCGTTACACGTATTGCCAAATGCATTGAGATTGACGGACATCATTTTGCGCATTTATCGCATTAATGTGGTATTTACAGGTAATCCCGCTGTAACGGTATGCATTCTCAGAAATGATAAGTTCACAAAGGTACATGTATCACATTGGAAGAACCGAAATAAAATCTTCAAACGTACCTATGTTCTGTATTTTAATTTAAAAAACCTACCTGTTACCAACTGTTCGTCTAAAATTGTGAGCCATATGCTTGTGACTATTACAGCGCCATCTGTCACAAAGTAAAAAAGTGGTCCAACTAAAACAAACATTCATATTTGTTTACGCACTACACGAATATGTAATAAAAAATGGGGGTTCTTATTTTTTTTAAATGCAGTTGATATGCGTTTGACCTATGGCAGGTCATCTAGCGGGCCAACCACAGCGCCATCTGGTTTCCCTCTTTAAGCTAGACAAGTTTCGTTCTTCGTAGTTTTTTCGTTTGCCGCTGATTTCGTGAGATATTTGGCCGTCACGATCAATGGACCACCCTGTATACAAATATTATCTTTCCAATTACACCTGTCAGTTGTATCTTATACGCCATTTAAAGTGGACTCACGCAGTTCAGGATATGTCCAGCGTACATAAACAGATGTGTTATTGTGTACCATGTTTGTATGATGTTAACAAACAAGTGAGAGCAATATGCATAAGGACATGGCTTTTTTGCACAAGGTGGTATATGTTTTCAAATATTTTAGCAATTGCAAACCTTTTATAATGTGCTGATTTTTATCCACTTGATATCTTGTGCACGAGGTTCAGTGTGAAATGAAGATTTTACAAAACAAGATTTTAAGGAACGCATAATTACGGGTTCGCTTCCAATTTTTATAATGCCAAGCTAAAACTTTTATATCAAATGCTACATCTTAACTAATGTGACGTATTCAATGTATACCCACTTTCTTACACAGCTGAAGCCAACAGCAAAGTCTGTTGAAACCGGTTGTCTTAAATGTGTTACGCAATATTTGCTGCTGAATGGTATTTTTGAAATGTCTTAGTGATATAGCCCTCAGAACTTATGCCGATATTTTAATAGAAGCACTCCGACGATCAGTGTCTCTTATAATGGACATAAACTTTGATGGTAATTAAATTTATTGACATACCTGTGCACATGAAACATTCATCTGCTCCATAACCTGTCACTAAAAGGACAATGATGAGACTGTCAAAAATCACATTTAATCTGCTGTACCTGCGATGTGTAATGCAGTTACTAATTTTCATAAAAATGTTTCTCAGTACACAACTAGTGATGTGCAATGTAAGTATGCAAAACACAGTCATGAATGCAAAGAATGGAAAATGAAGAACTAAACTTAACGACTGATAAATGAGAACAAAGACTCCAAGTATAACTATGCTTCATTAAGCCATTAAAACAATACAGCTTTTCACATAGTTCTCACACCTAGGCAAGTTAACAAAAACATTTGTTAGTAACTCTCTTGTGTACAATTGCTTGCCTTGACACTTATTTCAATTATCAGGCAAATAAATGTACTTCACTACAAAATTTCTATAGCAACTTTAAGCATCTGTGATGGTCTAACCGTAGGAAATTACTCAGTTACATATATAAAAGGACTGGATTACCATATTAATTCGCTTTGTCATTCTTGCATTCATTTCATCTCATTCCCTCAAAACTTTTTCTCAAAACGTATTCTTACACAATCCTTTTAACACTACGTTTTTCGTTCATTGTCATATCCAATTTATTTACTTGGTTAATGACATTATATTACTTGCTCTAATTTTTTCTCCTCTTTCTGAAGATGTTTTAGTACTTACAAAATATTTTAATTTTCTTCGACATTTCATTCAGTATACCTAGAATGGCAGAAGCGGTCAATTTCACCCCACTGTAATTTCTCTTCTAAATAAAAACAAATTATCCAACAATACAGTGGGAACAGTAAGCAGTAACGCATAGCAGTTGATCCTCGTTGTTGCGACTTGGCACGTGTACATTCCAGTCCGCCACAGCTTATGTTGTGTCAATCAGGCAGTGTCTGTCCGTGAATCACGTTTTCGAACATGTATCGTCAGCGTGGACTTCCTGATGAAAAAGTGTTACATCTCTTAGAGAATTCCGAAGTTGAATCGGAAATTGACTTCACTGATGAGGATGATGACACAAGTGAAGATGAAAACATTGTGAACGAGAGGCGATTAGTGAAAGAGAATTCAGATGCTGATATATGTCAATCATCATCTCTTTCACCAGAGCAGTTACAGCTGAAAGTGTCTACATAGATGACTGCAAGGGATGGAACTGTGTGGGAGATTGGAATGTTCTGAAGGAGAGAGGAGGTTCCATTGCTTATGCTTGCCAACGAGTAGACAGCTCTGTCATCAGTGCCTTCTGTCTTATTTTTGACAAAGCAATGCTACGTCTCATGAAGAAATACACAGAATCCAATGCTCAAAAAGTACTAAAAAACAATGACTGGACTATGTCTCTTGAGGAACTGGAGAAACTGATAGCCATCATGTATGTTCGGGGTGTATTCTGCACAAAAGTTATGTCTGTGGATGATTTCTGGTGGCACATTTGGGGATCTGGTTTTATCAAGGACATTATGCCAAGGGACAGATTTCAGGAGTTTCTCAGATTTCTCCGTTCTGATGAAAAATCAACCTGGGCTGAACGCCTAGCAGCCAACAAATTCGCTCTTGTATCTGAAATTTGGGAAAGTTCATTGAAAACAGTATTCACGCTTACCGCCCCAGAGAAAATTTAACCACTGACAGGCAAATGGTACCAGGCAAAGTAAGATGCAGGTTTACTCAATCCATGTCCAACAAACCAGACAAATGTGGTCTCAAATTCTGGTTGGCTGTTGATGTAATGGCAAAGTATGTATGTAATGCTTTCCCATACCTTGGAAAAGGGAACACGCATAGAGAGAAACAACCACTTGGAGAGTACATCGCACTACATCTCATGGAACCATTTGTAAATCACGGAAGAAATGTGACCACAGAAACTTCTTTACGTCTCTTCAACTTGCTAAAAAGCTCAAAGAAAAGAAAACTTCTTCAGCTGGTACAATGAAGAACAAGATCTGCCGTGAAATACCCCTTGAAGTAAGGAAGCCAATTGCTGAAATACACTCCACCAAAATACTCCACAATAGTGGCAACACAGACTGCACTTGACTGTATACCAAGGAAACAAGAATAAAAATGTCATTCTTCTGAGTACGCTACATGCTGAAGTAAAAATAAGCAAGGAAGGAAAGGAAGAACCTGTAACCATAACGTTCTACAATGCAACAAAAAACGAGGTGGATGTGGTTGATGAAATGACCCATAAAAATACTATGAAGGTTGCATGTAGGAGATGGCCAATGCGTGTCTTCTACAACATACTGGACATGACAGCAATAAATGCATGGGTCATCTATAATGTAGTGGGACTGTGATTGCTGTGTTCGGATGAGGGCTGAGTTGGCATCCCTTTGCTCACAGCTTCAAGCGGCGCTGACTTCGGTCGCGCAACTTGAGGCTGTTGCCAATGGGCACCACTGTGGGGGGCCGGACGTGGGTATCACGGGGATGTCAACCTCGTCCCGTCTGTCCCCAGATCGGTCTGCCGCTGTGGTTTCCCCGGTTGCTGCCCGCAGTGGGGCTGAGCCCTCGCCTGTGGTTGATTGGGAGGTCGTTCCAAGGCGTGGCAGGCAGCGAAAGACGTTCACGGAGGCTTATCAGAAAGCCTCCCCGGTGCGTCTGACAAACAGGTTTCTGGCACTGTCTCTGGCTGAGCCAGATGCAACTGCCTGCCCTGTTTCAGAGGATGATTCTGTGATATTATTGGATTTCAGACGTTTTGCATATGAGAAAAGGACAGCCATCGAGCTGTAGTTTGTAATGATACTAAGCATGACAACGCGAGAGTAAAGAAACGAAATCTGTTTATAATGTGCGCCTATACCAAGACCCGCGGCCAGCGTTTAAAAGGTACTTTCAAACACTATGACTCACTGGGCGCAGATATTTAAAATCATTGCCGCAGCGCTTGATAGCAAGAAGTTGCGAAACAGAAGAAAGAACAATTTATCATTTGTTAGGAAAATTCTAGAGTCTTTATAGTTAGTTGTACTTCTGGTCGCCGATATGTTAACATGTACTTCATTACCTTTGATGTTTGGTCGCCGACTTGTTAAGACGTGTTGTGTAGCACCGCTACAAGTTATATTTCATTTAGTGTGAAAAACCACGTAATCACCAAGAAAAAAGAGACGCTTTTGTAAACCTTGTGACGATAAAAAATACTTACGCGCACGCCAGGACATTTAATTTTTACAAAATATCACACATACAAAAGCAGCGATTGTTGGACTGCTCCATGTATGAGAAAAACATAAAAATGTAAGTTTGTATTCATTGTAAATTTGTTAATGTTTATAGTTTAACGCCTTTGTTCTTTGAGAATATATTGATGCTTCACTGTGCAGAAAATCTATGCTTATTCTTTTCTTTAAATGAATCACAAATAATGTTTATGTTTAAATGAACGTTGTTACAGGTTCGCTCTTTATCGCGGTGTCTCGATTGTATTTGGGAGACCATTAATGGGTTCAATATCCGATCTGACAACTTTTTTTACAAAATTTCACTGTTTTGCATTCATTTCCAATTTTCTTTATTATTATTCAAATAGGTCCCTTAGGTAATTTCATTGAAGAGTCTGACTGCGTGAAAGGAATCCGGGTTAAGAGGTCATTTGAGAAACTATTTTCGCGCTCCTGAACACAATCGAGAACCGACGCATCGGCGATCATTCATTAATTTTTCTCTCTTTCCTAGTCGTACCAAAAAAAAAAAACGGCCAAGGAAAACTGCCGTGAGTACGCAATCTAGTGTTAAAAGGTTGCATTCTTTATCTTGTCGGCAAACATTGCCATAAATTATCATCATCAATGTTATATTTGGTTAAATGTGAAAAGCAAAAAACCTTTCAACGCTAGATGTGGCGCCCGAACAGGGACCTAACTAAAAAACTAATTTGTTCTTTTTATTTTCATGCTACCATCTGGAGAAAATTGGAAGCCAAAACCAGTGATAAAAAAAAGGACGCATATGCAGAAAATCGCAGTAAGAATCCACAACAGCAATAAATAGCAGCGCGCAAGACCACTAATGTGAGTACGATTTTTCATTGCGTTTGAAGCTTTGCGTACCGAGCATTCAGTCGGCTCGTGACATTCACTCTCTACGCTTTTTTCCTTTTCCTCAAGCAATTTAATTTCCAAATTTCTGTTTCCTTTTGCTATTAGATCCGCCTCTATCATATCATTTCGCTTACAATAGTTAGAAGTAGTTAGCAAGAATTTCCATTGTTGTGCATTTTAGTGAATCACAATGGCCGCTATTTGTGCCAGTTTCAGTGCTCTATAAGTGTTTTTCATTTATTTTATCACTCCCGTTGCCATATTGGCATTTTCATGTGTCAGAGTTTCAATTGTTTATAACGCGCAAGCAATATCTGAGAAATCAGGACGCGAAATCCTTGGCGCACCTGACAAGTGAAAATCATAATTTTTAAAAAAATTATCTTTTCTAGCTCGTGCAGTGTAACTACTTTAAATTTACGATGGCTGATGAGCAACCAAGGCAACTTAGACCGCGCGCGGGTATAAACAAACCTGAATCTCGTAGTGAGGGAACAACAGACGACGAAGCGACACGTGAGCTGTCGGCGGCACAGACCGCGTCGCAGTCACGTGAATGCTCGCTGTCTGATATACTAAAATTGTTTGCTGATATGAAAACCAGTTTTGAAGCAAACATGGGTAATCTTGGAACGCAAATCAGTCAGTTAGCAAATCAAAGTGACAGCAGGTTCAACAGTTTAGAATCAAGGATAGAGGACATCCAAGCACAAATCAAAAATTCGAATGACACCATGGAGGAAAAAATTAAAGCCATTACCACTGCTTACGCAAGCGAGCTAAACGCAAGCGTACACGCAAAAATTGATAGTGTTCTTTCGATGGTGGAATCCGCCGAGACCAATATTGGTAGCAAGTTCACAGATATGCAGGCCCAAATAGATGTGTGTAAATCAACTGCGAGTGACTCTTTGAAACATTACAGTGATGTTTCAAAGAGAGTAAGCCAATTGACAGAAGGAGTCAACCACGTTGGCGAGCGAGTTGAAGACCTTGCTCAGCAAATATCCGATGTCAATATTGACAAAAAGATCGCAGATGTCAACACCGGTATAAGCAATACACTTAATAAGGAATTTGAAGAGTGGATGCAATCCAAAGAACAGTACATTGTCAGCAAGGTACACGCTGAACTAAAAGGTACGGTTAAATCTGCTACAGCAGAAAACTTAACCGCTCCCGGTACTTCTGGTGACACTTTAATCAGTGAATTACGTGAAATCAGACGAGCATTTAGCCACGATCTTCCGGAATGGAAACGTCAGCTAAGCAATGATATAGATCAACTGAAACGACAAGTTACGGAATTGCAAGGTGACAATCAAAGTGAGTATTCACTACCGCCAGAACACGATAATCGTCAATATCCCGAGTGTCAGGTACAATTCAAACCAACAGTAAATAATACGCGTGACGAAACTTCTACGTCACGTAGTCATGCCGATCAACTAACACTCGTTGAACTAATGCGAGACGAGAGTGTGCTAAAACACAGAGTTTTTCAGCCCTTTATACCTGGAAAACGAAATATACATCCCATGGTATTAATAAAATCATTCACAGGTGCTTTTCCAGAATCATGGAACGACAGGCAGCGGATACAGTTCATCTTAGGCTATGTACACGGTGAAGGATCAATTTGGGGTACAGAAATTATAGACAAATGTCACACCTATGCAGATTTTGAAAAGCATTTTTTGAATAAATTCTGGAGTTCAGGTATACAACAAAGACTCCGAAAGGAGGTTTACAACGCCGAACCTTTCAACACCAAAGGAGGAGATTTGAGACGTTATTTTGAAAAATACTACGTAAAATTCAGTATTGGGACACGCCCATTTCAACCAAAGATGTAATCATGATCTTAAAGTCAAAACTTCCTGTGTCAATAAGAGAAAAACTAGTTAATGTGAGTGAAGAAGACCTAGAAGCCTTTTTTTCTGTTCTTGACAATTTGGATATGATATATGAGGATGTGCGTGCGAGCGCGCGGAATAATTATAATAATGGACCGCCGGCTCCGCAGCAGCACATAAATTGCGTCAATGTAATGTCGTACCAACATAATACGGGCCAACCAAACGCTCAGCCTTACGGAAATCATAACAGTTTCAACCGCCGTAATGGAAAACAATAAAACAAATATCCACACCAGAATAGATACAATCCGATTTATCAAAACACACAGCAACAATACGGTAATTCACCGATAAATCACAACGGTAATTACCAGTACCAGAACAACAAGACGAATAATGGTAATCGTCACAAGGGAAAGAAATGGAACAATTGTAACAGACCACAACAGTACAGTCAGCCGAGTCACTTCACTCCCTCTCACCAAATGAATTTTTCACAGCCGAAAAATGCGACATTTCCTCACCAACCCAACCAACAGTTCAAGAACAATAGTCAGGACAATTCGTCGCATGCTTTTCCTGACACCGCCGGTCATAATAGCCAAGGAAATCCGACCATTTTCTACACACAGGCGAACCAAGCACCAAACGCAATGTCAAATAACACGCAATTAAGAGATGCACAAGTCGTATGGGATACGAACGCAAATTTTCGACCTGGTATGTCGCAAAATACTAGTCAAGTAAAAATAACTAACATTTCAGCTCCACCCCAGTCGGAAAACCATTAGCAGCTTCTTTAGGCCTCCACGGGGAAGCTGCGGAACCAATAACCTCTCATATTTTTAACCACTCATGCCAACCTAAGAAAAAAGGCGCATGACAAACACATTACGTATATTCCAAACCAGCAGACACGTTGGATTGATTTCGTCACACCCATTGAAGAGATTGTTAATAATTTACCTCACACCTCAACTGGTTTCACACCATCAGAACTAGTCTCTAAACGACTAGAAAGAAATGAATGGGTGGACCCCATCCCCAAATTACAACACCCTGAAGTACATTAGACGACAAGTTAAGACAAGCTCTCATATCTTTAACCACTCATGCCAACCTAAGACAAAAGGCGCATGACAAACACATTAGCAAAGTCTTTTCGTATCGTATAAATGAACGAGTGCTGTTAAAGACCCACTTCAAACCATATTTGATTCATCATAAGAATCGCAAGTGGCAGCACTTGCATGAAGGATCATATATTATATTAAGAAAGCCGCACATTGGTTGCTATCTATTAGCTGACCCTGTATCTGGACGAATAAAAGGATTGTTTCATCACGCAGACTTGAAGAAATACCGAGTCAACCATTGAAAATATCTGTTAAGTTAAGCTGCTAAAATAAAATATACACACACTATAAGTTGTCATACTATGTGTGGAGTACCAACGTATGTAAGAGTAATGCACAGGACTAACACCCTGTCGACCTGCCACAACAAGCTAAGTAATTTATATGAGCACCTGAAGTAAAATACATTTATTGTAGGAGAGCGAGATTTGCCTTAGATGTAAGTTAGTTTTAAATTAATTGAGCCATGGACGGCCACAGCCGAAAGAGCTGACAAATAAATATTATAGTAGGGACGTGCTAAGTGCCACCTGCTACTAGTTTTAAGTATAGCAAAGCTCTCTCCTCTTGAATGAAATTAAAATGATCATTCAAACCAGAATGATTGCTCGTAGGTGAAAAAAAAATTATTAAGGTCGCTTACTCTAATGAGGTAAATGTTATGTTATGCATAAGGAGTGTGTGACAACAAATTTTAGGAGACCACCTATGAAACGCAGCAGGCAAAAAGTAGCAGCTTAGCATATAAGAATCAAATAACTCAATAACGATCCAGGTAGCAGGAAAGAAGTGCGCAACTCAATTATTTTATTATAATAAGGAGAAAGCCGTATACGCTCATAACAATTTACCGCACAGTGCAGCTGAAATACAAAGATCATTTATAAATAAACTAATTTAGTACTAGAAATATCTATTTCAGGTCCTCGATATACGACGATTTTTTTATTAGAAAACCAATTTTACGATAAATGGAACAGAAGATAGTTAACAGACGCAGTTCACTACTAATGCATGGCTTAAGTAATTTTACATATGTATAGAAAATTGTTTAGAGAGCTGGATCAGACGACAAGGAAACTACTGTATCGATTTAATTATACTATTTGTCATGAAAAACTAAGGTGATAATAATTTATGTTAAGCTCATCAAATCATACGTCATTAACACTGTGTCTTCAAATCTCTTCACTCCATAAAAGTCTTTTGTGTTTTCCTCTAACCAGTATCCTTACCATCCTACCTTATCCAGTAGAGAAATGAATTTTACGGGCTGGTTGCATGATTGGTACATACAGGCTATACGAATGGATAGTCGTGACACATTGGTTGTCGACGGGCTATGCTTATTCTCCGCAAATTGCGAGTTCAATTAAGATTTTTTATGTGCAATTGCACGACAGGGAACACCAAGCTTCCCAATTTCCCAATGGTAGTTTGAACACGAACTGTTCATCACGTAAACGAAGCCACATTGACTATGTTTTCAAACTAACGACGTAATAGAGAGAAAATAAAAGAGCTGAACTTGAGAAAACAGTAACTATTGTAAAAAGAAAAGAATAACGAGATTTCGAACAAAGTGTAAATCTAAAGTGCGTTGGAAGCACAAACTACGAACAAGAGACACGCTTTTCGTCAGGCCTTGTAGTCACACAGACTAAATATTTCTTTGTAAATAATTTGTAGACATGATATGTATACTAAATGTTAACTGTACTTTGTAATAATAATGCAGTCAGTAATAAATGGACACGTATACGCTGCTGCGTGTGAACCGACAATAGACAAGTAATTAATGGACACGTATAAAAGTGGTGCGTGTGAACCTTAACATGACGACCAAATAAATGTGAACACGAATTAATAATAACGTGTTAACTGAAAAGGTGATAACTCCAAGGACACCTGTGAAATACCGCGTGTGAAGTAACGTTATAAGTACTTGTACCACGAAACCGCGATGTAGAAAGCCGAAGCAAGTGTTGTACTTACCACAAACGATACTGTACGCATTTCCACGGACACATTCTTGGAAACAGCTGCGGGAGTCGCCGCATCCGCAATCCAGAGTCTATGAAAAACTGTGTAAAAACTCACACCACGGCTAGTAGACACCAAACGCTCTGCTTCTCTCAGAATACTGCTGCCAGTGTTGCCAACTCGAAAAAACCCGAGTCGCTAGATTCAATATCAAAAGTCGCTAGAAAGTCACTAAAACTGATTTTACTATGGGTGTACTGAAAATTTCGTGCTGTGAATGGCGCAGTAAGCCAGTGGGGGGGGGGGGGGGGGGGGGATGGGGGAGAGCGGGAGTTGTCTTAATTAAATGACGCATCGCAACAACATACATATAAAATACGTTAAAGTTTAATTAAACACGTTATCATAATTGACGCAACACATAAATTGTTGTTTCAATCACGGTAGTCAAATATACTAGAAATATACAACTATATTTGTAACAAAAGAAAGCAAGAACTCAAATTAGGTTACAAAATATACACATACCAGTATGTGAGCTATTCATCGTTGTCACTCAGAAGATCGAATAACTCTTCTGCTTCATGCTCTAACAGAACTGTAGTTGATGTAGAGTATTGAACGTCGCTCAAAAGGTGATGTTGCAGTTCGACTGGTTTTGTCGCAAAAGAGTAACTTTTCTTTGTTACAATAAGCTCCAATACGTCTGACGGTATGTCAAAAGATGCACAATCTTTATTTTGTTTCTTCAGCTGGTCTCTCAATATGATCAAAGCATTAATTGACTTTAAAGATAATCTGTTACGTTGTTTAGTTTTTATAATGTTCATGGAACTGAATATTCTTTCCACTTCTGCATTTGAATGCGGTAGGCATAGAACAGTCATTGCTAGCTGTGAAATCAAAGAAAAAGGATTCTCTCCTGCGGCATTTTTATACTGCAAAACCTCACTCCAAAATCGAACAGTGTTAGTAGTGTTATTCCATCCAATGAAGTTGATATTATGCCATTCTTGCAGCATACCGTCTATGAAATCGCCACTAAAACCCAATTCTTTGGCTACATCCGCTACAGCATTATTTTTATTCACTTGTAGTGTTTCTTCAACATCCAGCATTGACTTTTTTTCAGGATCGTAACGTTACTTGGCAGTCTTTGTTGAATTTCTTTTATGAGTTTCAGACTAAACTGAATGCATCTCTTCTTCAAATAAACTTTATTTTCTTCAGACAAACTTGACTCGGACAATTTCTGTTCAAACGTAAAACCAAGGTTCGGATTAGCGAACATACATTCGCTTGGAACTGGTGTTGTCAACAAATCAACAGTTGGAAAAACTATGTTTTGTCCGAGTGACTGCATGAGAAATAGAAGTGTATCTAGTAATTTAGTGGTGTCATTGTCTTCTCCTTCAAAAGCCTTTATTGCTATTTGTACGTCTTTTAAAGCATGTTTAAGGTAAAACATGTAAAGAAGATTTGAGTCGTCACAAATGTACTAAATGCTGAACAATGCTACATGATCTGCTAAGAACTTAATTTAACTTAGTAAATCTAGAACAAAGTCAGCGCAGTACCCATTCTATAGTTAAAATCTTAGTTTTGTTAATGAAAATACTGGCCCAAAATAGTTTTGATTCGTACTTCAAAAGTTGTCAGTACTCCACACGTCGCCAAATAAGTCGCTAAATAATTTTTGTCGCTAAAAATTTTTTTTTGTCGCTAAGACGAAGGCAAAAGTCGCCATTTCTAGCGACAAAGTCGCTAAATTGGCAACACTGACTGCTGCTAGCGTTGTGGAAATGTCAAGTTGTTATCACGTGATTGCGACCAACGGACGTAACACTGTGTACGCTGAGCGCTCAACAATCAATTTTCCTTTGCACAACGAGCGCGGATGCCAAATGTGTTTGAAATGCATTCAAAATAAAATATGATAAAGCAAGAAATTAAGCACTCATGTACCTTGTGAAATTATAAAGACACTAATCGGAAGAGTCTTAAGCTCGATTTTGACATTTGCTACCGAATTTACTGACCAGGCCGAGTAATGGGAAAACGTGTCGAACCAAATAAAACCAGAAAAATAGATAAATATGAGAACTAAGCATTCCTAAGAGAATGAGACCTTACGTACATAAACAATTGTTATCCTTACCTAATCCAATTTTCTTTTAGACTAAGTTATTAGTAAGTAAGCACATTCTAATATAGATTTTTTTCTGTATTTTTCATGTACGAAAACATAAATGGAAGCACGGACATGTGTCAAGTGAAATAGAGACCGCCACCTTACGGCTCAACATGTTGCAGAACCAGTCATCCAGTTCCTGACCCACGACGTATTTCCAACGCAACATCACTCCAACTTCCACAGTGAAAGTGATGCCCTACTTTTCCTCCACTGTGAAAGTGTAATCAATTTCTCCACTCAAGTACAGTGCTATCATTTATACCCGAAGTTCTACCACTCCCAGTGCAACTCATACCTACTCAAGTGTAGTGTACATTTTTTTTGCAGGTCATGAAAGCCACAAATAAGTAAAGTGCTACGTATTTACTGCAAGAAATCTTCGACGAAACAACGACAAAAATATTCCTGTAATATGTCATTGTAAAACAAGACTGTCAATTTTTTGTAACACATTTTTTCCACGAGTGCACACAGCACCCAGACTTCCTGCGAAGTCTAGTAATTTATTTCTTTGTTATTTTTTAATATTTATTATGCCATGTATAATTTATCTATGTATGTGTATCTTTATCTTAATATCATTATCTTTTACCGAGAAATGAACATTTGTTATCCTTGTACAGTACATTAGAAAGAGCACAGTTCAATTGTCATGTAGTTACCCTATGGACAAATTACTATCAATTTCAGTCGTACGAATATACTTACCTGATACTCTGTATGTTAACACATTGCGTGATGTAGTGTGTAAAATCTATTGTAAAGAATTTTAGCAAGTAATACTAACTTGTTTCACGAAAGCAATAATATCACGACTACGCGTGAGTCGCATTGATCCTGACGGAGTCATCGCTCCTCACGCGGGAAGCAATGTGATATTATTGGATTTCAGACGTTTTGCATATGAGAAAAGGACAGCCATCGAGCTGTAGTTTGTAATGATACTAAGCATGACAACGCGAGAGTAAAGAAACGAAATCTGTTTATAACGTGCGCCTATACCAAGACGCGCGGCCAGATATTTAAAATCATTGCCGCAGCGCTTGATAGCAAGAAGTTGCGAAACAGAAGAAAGAACAATTTATCATTTGTTAGGAAAATTCTAGAGTCTTTATAGTTAGTTGTACTTCTGGTCGCCGATATGTTAACATGTACTTCATTACCTTTGATGTTTGGTCGCCGACTTGTTAAGACGTGTCGTGTAGCACCGCTACAAGTTATATTTCATTTAGTGTGAAAAACCACGTAATCACCAAGAAAAAAGAGACTCTTTTGTGAACCTTGTGACGATAAAAAATACTTACGCGCGCGCCAGGACATTTAATTTTTACAAAATATCACACATACAAAAGCAGCGATTGTTGGACTGCTCCATGTATGAGAAAAACATAAAAATGTAAGTTTGTATTCATTGTAAATTTGTTAATGTTTATAGTTTAACGCCTTTGTTCTTTGAGAATATATTGATGCTTCACTGTGCAGAAAATCTATGCTTATTCTTTTCTTTAAATGAACCACAAATAATGTTTATGTTTAAATGAACTTTGTTACAGGTTCGCTCTTTATCGCGGTGTCTCGATTGTATTTGGGAGACCATTAATGGGTTCAATTTCCGATCTGACAACTTTTTTTACCAAATTTCACTGTTTTGCATTCATTTCCAATTTTCTTTATTATTATTCAAATAGGTCCCTTAGGTAATTTCATTGAAGAGTCTGATTGCGTGAAAGGAATCCTAGTTAAGAGGTCATTTGAGAAACTATTTTCGCGCAATCAATCTGTACGTCTTCTGAACACAATCGAGAACCGACGCATCGGCGATCATTCATTAATTTTTCTCTCTTTCCTAGTCGTACCAAAAAAAAAACGGCCAAGGAGAACTGCCGTGAGTACGCAATCTAGTGTTAAAAGGTTGCATTCTTTATCTTGTCGGCAAACATTGCCATAAATTATCATCATCAATGTTATATTTGGTTAAATGTGAAAAGCAAAAAACCTTTCAACGCTAGAATTCTCAGTCTTCAAGGTCCGGGCAATCACAGAGGGTGGGCTTATTGGTAGTTGGGAGCTCCAATGTTAAGCGCGTAATGGGGCCCCTTAGGGATATGGCGGCTAAGGAGGGGAAGAAATCCAGAATGCACTCCGTGTGCATTCCGGGTGGAGTCATTCCTGATGTGGAAAGGGTCCTTCCGGATGCCATGAAGAGCACAGGGTGCACCCAACTGCAGGTGGTGGCACATGTCGGCAAAAAAAAATGGTTCAAATGGTTCTGAGCAATATGGGACTTAACATCTGTGGTCATCAGTCCCCTAGAACTTAGAACTACTTTAACCTAACTAACCTAAGGACATCACACACATCCATGCCCGAGGCAAGATTCGAACCTGCGACCATAGCAGTACATGTCGGCACTAATGACGTGTGTCGCTTTGGATCTGAGGAAATTCTCTCTGGATTCCAGCGGCTATCTGATTTGGTGAAGGCTGCCGGTCTTCCTTACGAGATGAAGGCAGAGCTCACCATCTGCAGCATCGTTGACAGAACCGACTGCGGACCTTTGGTGCAGAGCCGGGTGGAGGGTCTGAATCAGAGGCTCAGACGGATTTGCGACCGTGTTGGCTGCAGATTCCTTGACTTGCGCCATAGGGTGGTGGGGTTTCGGGTTCCGCTGAATAGGTCAGGAGTTCACTACACTCAGCTGGCGGCTACACGGGTAGCGGAGGCTGTGTGGCGTGACGTGACAGAAGAACAAACAGGAGTCGATATAGAAGAGGTAAAGGATCCAGTATTAGAATCAGGATGTAAAAGAACCTTGGAGAACTTGCAAACGAATAAGGAAGAAGGGATGGACAAATTCCATCAGAATTTCTAAAATTATTGAGGAAAATGGCAACAAAACGACTATTTACGTTAGTGTGTAGAACATATGAGTCTGGTGATATACCATCCGACTTCCGGAAAAACATCATCCACACAATTCCGAAGATAATAAGAGCGGATAAGTGCGGGAATTATCCTATAATCAGCTTAACAGCTCAAGCATCCATGTTGATGATCAGAATAATATACAGAAGAATGGAAAAGAAAACTGAGGAGACGTTGGATGACGATCTGTTTGGTATTAGGGAAGGTAAAGACACCAGAAAGGCAATTGTGAAGTTGCAGTTGATAATGGAAGGAAGACTGAAGAAAAATCAAGACCCCTTCATAGTATTTGTCGACCTGGAAGTGTTCTACAGTGTCAAATGGTGGAAGACGTTCAAAATTCTGAGAAAAATTTGGGTATGGTACAAGGAAGAACGGGTAATATACAATATGAACAAGAGCCAAGATGGAATAATAAGAGTGGAAGACCAAGAGCGAAGTGCTCTGATTAAAAAGGGTGTAAGATATGTAGTCTTTCGTCCCTACTGTTCAATCCGCACATCGTAGGAGCAGAGATCGAAGTAAAAGAAAGGTTCACGAGTGGAAATAAAATTCAAGGTGAAAGGATACGATTCGCTGATGACTTTGCTATACTGAGTGAAAGTGAAGAATTACATGACCTGCTGAACAGAATGAACAGTCCCAAGAGTACACAATGTGAATTGAGAGTAAATCGAAGGAAGACGAAAGTAATGAGAAGTAGTAGAAATGAGAACAACGAGAATCTCAACATCGGGATTGGTGATACGGAGTTGAACTTAAAGAATTCTGCTATCTAGGCGGCAAGATAACACGCCACGGACGGGGCACGAAGGACATCAAAGGCAAACTAGCACTGGCAAAAAGGGAAGTCTACCAGTATCAAAAATAGGCCTTAATTTGAGTAAGAAATTTCTGATAATGTACGTTTGGAGCACAGCGTTGTATAATAATGAAATATCGACTGTTGACAAACCAGAACAGAAGAGAATCAAAGCATTTGAGATTTGGTGCTACAGACGAAAATTAAAAATGAAGTAGACGGATAAGGTAAGGAGTGATAATCTTCTGCGCAGAATCGGAGAGGTTAGGAATGTGTGGAAAACACTGACAAGAAGAAGGGACAGGATGGTAGGACATCTGTTAAGACGTCGGAGAATGACTTACATAGTACTGGAAGGAGCTGTAGAAGGTAAAAAGTGTAGAGGGAAACAAGAGATTTGGGTACACTCAGCAAGCAACTCAGGACATAGGCTGCAATTGCTACTCTGGGATGAAAAGGTTTGTACAGGAGAGAAATTCGTGGCGGATGTAGTGTCCCTTTTGCAATATTCACCATTATCGAGGTGAAACATAAATAAAAATGACTGTATGTGACTCAAAATGAATTGCAAACATTGATTTATCTGCGAAAGGTAATAACACTAACTGTAAAAATATACAATATAGATCGATAAATGCAGAAAAGACATTATTTTTATTGTATGAGATTATAATGTGATTATCTTTGTAAGAGTATAAAATACAATGCAATGCTCATTCTTCTGTCTAGTCTGTTTTGTTCTGTTCGTTCTGGTGTTAGCTGGAATAAGGTACGCAAGCTATTGTGCTGCGCTAGTACTTGTTTTTGTCGTAACGTAATTGCAAATATTTAATGGTGTAAACTGTGTCCTAGTAAGAATATATTAGTATAAACTGATCTCCGTGTGTTATTTCAAGAACCTAAGCCACATTTATCTTATGAAAAGAATATTTAATAAAAATTATTTAGCATGTTTCCAGCTGCTGCGGAGCGAGTAACAGTGATCTCTGACTGTTAACAATTAGCCGCCATTACGCGGTACATTTAAAAATATTTTTTCACAGCACAATGTCTGATAGCCGGGGCGGAAGAAATTATGTTAAAATATTCAGTGAGATTAATTGAAGGAATCCAGTGAAATAATTTTATTAAAACTTCTCTATTTTCTGTGATAGTAATAATTTCAGAGCTGAGTAATACTACGCTATTGCATTTACAGTAATTTGTATGGAGCCTGGCGCTCGGTAAAACCAGATACAATACGTAATTGGCAACCTACGAAATTCATTATTTTGCTTATTATATCTCTTTTGTATTTTTTTGAAAACTAAACGTAAAAACTAACTTCACTAAAAATCAGTAACAGATGACGATAAATCAAAGGACAAACAAATTTACTAGGAGAGTGTTTCCTCTAAATAAATAGTTACATAATTTTTTTAAAGAGATATAATGCGGACCACATCAAACCAGTCAGAAGACTGATGAGACTTAGAGAAATTTTTTGACAGTGTTGACTGGATAGTCTCTTTGAAATTCTGAAGGTGGCTGGGATAAAATGCAGGGACAGAAAGGCTTTTTACAATTTTTACAGAAACCAGACGGGAAGCTATAAGTGCCGAGGGGCAAAAACAGGAAGTAGTGGTTGAGAAGAGAGTCTGGGTTATAGCCCATTCCCGATGTTATTCAACCTGTAGATTGAGCAAGCAGGAGAAATAAAAACTTTGAAGTCTGCCAAATGCATCGTAGTTCTGTCAAAGACAGTAAAAGACTTGGAAAAGCAGTTGAACGGAATGAACATTGTCTTGAAAGGAGGAAATAAGATGAACATTGACAAAAACGAAATAAGGACAACGGAATGTAAAATGTAAACTGACTAAGGCAAGAAAAACGTTTCTGAAGAGGAGAAAAAAATTGTTCAAATGGCTCTGAGCACTATGGGACTTAACTTCTGAGTTCGTCAGTCCCATAGAGCTTTGAAATACTTAAACCTAACTTACCTAAGGACATCGCACACATCCATGATCTAGGCAGGATTCGAACCTGCGACCGTAGCGGTCGCGCGGCTCCAGACTGCAGTGCCTAGAACCACTCGGCCACTTCGGCCGGCGAAGAGGAGAAATTTTTAGCATCAAATATAGATTAAGTGTCAGAAAATTTTTGCTGGTCATTCTTGTACGGGGAAGGCGGTACTCCAGAACAATGCTGGAGATTAAATGGCTAGATCACGTAACTAATGAGAAGGTACTGAGTAGAACTGGACAGAAAAGTAATTTATGGCTGATTAGGAGAAAGGATCGGTTGAAAGGACACATTCTGAGACAGCAAGAGCCGGTCGGAGTGGCCGTGCGGTTCTAGGCGCTACAGTCTGGAGCCGAGCGACCGCTACGGTCGCAGGTTCGAGTCCTGCCTCGGGCATGGATGTGCGTGATGTCCTTAGGATAGTTAGGTTTAATTAGTTCTCAGTTCTAGGCCACCATTTTTAGACAGCAAGAAATCACCAGTTTAGTACTTGTGGACAGTGTGGTGGGAGGTGAGGGTAAAAATCGTAGAGGGAGACCAAGAGATGACTACAGTAAGCAGATTCCGAACTATATAGTTATTCAGGGGTGAAGAGGGTTGCACAGGACAGAGTAGCATGGAGAGCTGCATCAAACCAGCCTTTCTGACTGAAGACCACAGCAACATGTCAAACGTGTTGTCCTCTTCTTGCAAACCTAGTTCATCAAAGAGTTATAAACCGTAGTTTCGGACCAACAGAGCTGGAACAATCTTGTCAAATTTGTTCTCCCCTGTCCCAACGTAGCTGTCAAAGAGGGGAAGGAATCCGGTGTACATACCAGAGAAGTCATCCAAGAAGGGGTATGGGTCCTTCCAGATGCCATGAGAAGCATAGGGTCCGGTCAACTGCATGTCAGTGCTAACGACGTACGCCGCTTCGGATCTGAAGGAATTCTCTACGGTTTAAGGCGGCTAGCTGAATGGTAAACAAAAAACCTTTTAGAAAAGGCAACAATAGCTGTGACTGATCATATTGGGTGTTACGAAGACGCTTCAGCTGTATTTAATCTTTTTATTATCAGTTACAACAGGTTTCGTAGCACTGAAAACCACATCCTGAGGTGACATGTAAGCCATATGAACTAAGTAGCTCGGAAAACGGATTCCAATATTCATTGTCATAGGGTTAGGAGGAGCTGGATGTTCCACGTGTAGTAATGGAGAAAGACTTGGCAGAAATATAGCACCTATACATGATTGCTGATAACGGTGGTTTTGAGAATGTAGGGTCGCAAAAAGACGAACACGTGGCAGTACCAATAATATGCACACGTCATGAGTTATGTGCAATTTTTCATATTGGATACCGTGAAATCAATCCCTTCTACAGCAATCTCTTTGCGTTCCATATTTCGGGAGGAAACGGTATGGGCCAAAGCAAGAAAAAATTTTCTCGTAAACATAGGAACTTCTTCAGTATAAGAGATGTGTTTCACACAGTGAAAATGAACATGTGCCCGTATCCCTTAAGGAATCAATTTTACAGTCAGTGTCTACTAAACATATTTTTCTTGTTTTGGTTAACACTACCTCCTCCCAAAATATGGAATGTAGAAGAAATTTGTTTCGCAGACTCGAAGATGAAGAACTGCTCATAGCTCATAAGGTATGCATCTGAAGAGGCTAAAACTGAAACATCTTGGCTTCGAATGATCGCTCCTGTCATACTAATATTCTGTGATTCTATTGGTGGTCAAAATAAAAACTTCACCGTCTTCCCCTCCATGCATTACTTGTAATCAAATTCAAGACCTAAAGAATATAAAAATTACATTCAAAGCGCGTGACCATTCGCACTTACAGTACAATAAAATTGCTGTATTATGGAACGCAAAGGCACTGACGAAAAAACCTGAAGATTTCAGGGAAATTATTGAAGCATCCAGATGTAACCCTTCTCGTTTGACTGCTTCAGTGATACTCAAGAAATGGAAAACATTTTTGGACTCAAAGTACGCTGCAAAATGCTCTTTCAAAACTCATCCTATAAAGATAATATCATTTGAATCCTGGCAGAGCCATATGCTGAAATGTCAAACGATTTATCATGGAAGAATACAAACTGACGCCAAAAGGACTCCATGACAATATCAACCAATGGACGAGCTGTTAGAACTACCCATGCCTGCTTATAATGGTATGTTTAACTTCAGAATTCCTTACTTGTCTAAAGTACAACAGCTATGAAGGTACTTCCTGTTCGTTGTAATCTAATCGAACAATTCCTTTCTTTATCCTTCGAATGTCCAAGATAGAATACAGAGATATGCAAAATTTGATTAAGTTTTTCTGTCCTGATGCTGCGGAGTCATTCAGTCAGCTATCCCACAGCTAAACACATGCGATACGAGTACTATAGCTGTATTATCAAACCAGAAATTTGTGAAGTCGTGATTGTTGTGGAATTATTCCGTCTATTTCGTTTGACTTATCTGTTTCTTTCTCGTTACAAAGTGATGTTTGAGTGCATTTTGGGAAATTACTTCTTTACGTAAACACTCAAGATGCAATTTAAACTTATTTCCACATTCCAAGCACCTAAGGTGTTTATCTTTCGAAATAAAAAGTATTGCATGTTCTTACAAGTCTGTATTGATGTATTCACAGTTCACAGTTCACTGTTCATTTGCCCTCGAGTTTCATAAAAATTAACTTGCCTGGTTTTTTTCTCCTGGCCCTTCATAGATACTCTTACCATCACTTAACTATTTCTAAACCTAATCCAGGTACGCCTAAGGTTGGATATAAAATGTCTCACAATATTTTATCACAGAAGAAGTAGATGCAATCAGTTGAACCTCCCACAAACTTAGTGACTAAACGCGTGAAATAAATATAGTTATGTAGTCTCTTACCATTATTTAACAGAGATATTAATGAGACATTATTCTCAATTTCAGATCACAGTCCAGCTGTGCCTAATGTTGGATACAAAAAATCGTGTCATGTTTTGGCAGAATAGAGAATGACGTGATTCACGATGCGTGCCCTTACCCTTCCCATCAGACCTGCTTGCAGAGATTGGGACAGTCATTCCGAAAGAAGACAGGCGAAGACGATAAAATGATTGCATTCAATGCGTTCACGATTGGAAAATGGTCTCCAACAAATCTCTAGCAGATATCAACCCGAATTAACTGGTATACTGACAGGTATTCATGCTGGCTTCAAGAGCACTTAATAATGAAATACTACCTATTGAAGAGGAATTTCAAGAAGTGTCGATTATCACCTGAAGTTGGAGGGAAAAATAAAGTGAAGTTATGTATGAGAAGCCTTACCTAAATTGGGTACCATAAAATGTTGAGGACCTTTGAAAGCGCTTGCCTATGTAAAGTTTGTTTCCATGAAGAGAAGGGGGTGCTATTTTTTCCGTGCAGACATATCACTGTATCCGTTAAGGGGAGTCGGAGGTGCCTATGCTGCCCATGTTAAAATCACTAAGTTTGAGGAACATTTATGAATAAACTACCAAATAGAAAAATTTGAATTTCTTTTACATATAGAGTGGTTTAGTATTGCAGTTATGACAGAGGGATTTTGGAGTATCTTTTCTAGTTTCCTTCCAATTATTTTTTTTATTAATGACCCAAATTTTTTTTACAAATAATTGCTTTATAATTAAACTGAAATGAAACTACTGAACATATTGCCAAATGGCTGTGTTACAATGTAAGTTTGACCACTAGGAGTGCTGAATAAAAATTTCATCTCTCTAGCTTGAGTGGTTTTTGAGAAAATGTTCCTTATATTCGAAAAATTCTAATTTATGGGAAATGGCTATCAAAGTTTCTCAATACATTCCTGCACTATAGGATGGATTATCAGGGTCTTCTTCTTCTTCCTCCAAAAGCTTCCTCTTCTGTCTTCTTTTCTGGCCTGTTGTTCAATCATACTTCATATGCCTTTCTCTTCTTTCAGCTCCTCTTATCCTTTCTCTGTCAATATTTCTTAGTGCTCATACAGTGTTCACCCCAGCTGTAAATCCTAATGCCTTCAGAACTTCACACTTCACACTGTTCCCTTTGTTGTAGGTTGCTACTGCATCATAAATGCCAAAGTGCAGTGTTTTTATGCTTACAAACACCCTTTTAGGAATCACTTTCCAAATCAAATTGTTTACGCTCTCATTAGGATTCTGTGTCTTTCCGTGTAGACATTTGTGTAACAATTCTGGCTGTGCTAAGTCATGAAAAATTGGTTTTATTGCATTTATTACAGCTGCTGGCAAACCATGTTTGTGATCATAATCCTTTTTTGCATTATATTTGCACCAGGAATCTTTTGGACACAGGCTGTGTTGAGGGTATTCATTGGAAGAGACAGTATGAAGGAACAATGCCCACACAGCTTTTCACATGTCACTAACATTACTAGTATTTTGCCTTATAGCATACCCATAGTATCTCTGTAGACGTTCAATCACCTCATCAGTAAGCCTGCCTCTCCCTCCTATTGTCTTTCCATCACTGAGCTTACTTGAACTCAAAGTTTGTTTGAGCCTTCGAAGCCCTGCACCCATATGCTTTTGCACATGCCCAATGCATTCCAACTTTTCAACTACAAATTCATTTCCATATGGTTTCAGTTCCTCTATAGTCTTGAAACCTTTGGAGTCACCATCCCCAAGGTAGTATTTGTACCTAACGTTGTATCTGGGAACTGAATGTTCAAAAATTTGTTTCACTCCATCCACTTCCATTGCTTCACTTGATCCACTAAAATTTGCCTCACAGGTTCCACTGTGCTCTCCTTTGATTTTATTCTTGCACCTACAATGTTTTGATAATATTGCAACATCTATCACTTTTGCACTATCACCACAAGTAGCAGTTACAACCCCATTCAGGGATTTGTGACCCCTCTTTTTCCAGGAACCATCTAATGCCACTACCAAATCCCTAGAACCACCGTTCATTTCTAGAGATTCCTCCACTGCTTCCTTCATGATTTTCAAAGCCACATCTTCAACAGAAGATCCTACCAGTTCACAGTAGTACCCAAATTTTCTTGGAGGTGATGGCAAGTTCATAATACCACAAAACAGTTTACCATCAGCAGACCCTTTTCCAATGGATCGAAGACCATACACAAGTCGAACATTCACATCAAACACTCAGGATTGTCCATTTTCACCAAAGAGACTGGCATGTGAATTGTAGAAAGTCACTTGATACTTGCAACATGCACAGATTATCTTCATATCACAAGCTAAACCAAAGTGCTTTGTTATCTCTAGTCCCACTTCTACACTTGAACACATTTTGCACAGAACACTTTCAGCACATAAGATAATAATCCAATATTCAGTACTTCGTAATATCATCACTGTCACTAACATATTCACGAAATCTGTCACTTCCACCAGTCAGCTTCTTGCTAGAAGATGTCACAGGGCTATGGCCGGCCATGTGTTGCTTAGCAGAAGAACGCACTGTTTCAGTAATTGTAGTATCGCAACTTGGTATTAGTGTTAAATTTTCTTTTCCCTACGTTCTTCCTCTTCTTATATACACGGTTACTAAAACGTGGCATCGTAACCAGAACAACGCTTTACACAAGAAGTATAATACTACCAACAACAGGCGCAACAATGAACTAATTCGAAACGGTAAACATCAAAGAGACGATGTTCCGCGCTCTTGGCGCTTCATTTGTCACAGAAAACAATGTAGCCAATCCTTGCACAGTCGCTGTATGCGTAACATAAGGCACTGTATGCGTAACAGGCCGAGAAAATCCCAAGCAGTTCGCCAAGAAGTCACGAGAGGGTGTTACATGCATTCAGCGGCCGCCCATTTCCTCTGCAGGCGTGGGGGAAAATTGTAATCACTCCACTTCTAGGGCGAGTAGAACAATAATTCAAAGTTTACATTAAAGAGGAATGTTCCAATTAATTTTCGATAGCAAAAAAATCGTAATTTTTTGGATTTGACCACCTCCAGCTCCCCTTAAATGGGTGCCTCCCCTTTCTGAATGTATTGCCTGTTAGATTTTAGCTACATTAAGAGCATATATGTGGTAATAAATTCAACGTCAATGAATAGTTTTGACAAACAACATGGATTGTTAATATGTACTTTTCTGATTTGTTAAGTGTGAAAATAAATCACTCTTGTTAAGAGGAAGTCTTTTTTTTATGCAAGCAGATTTGGTTATGTGTAACAATTATGAATGCTCCTTAGCCTAAAAGTTTTTATCGCTAATGACAATATGCATGCTTCAAGTATTTTAATAAACAATAAAGACACGTTAGATGTGGTGTAAAGTGTGAGAAATGAATTATAAATAATTTCATTCGTTTTCGAGATACGAATTCTGCCATACTCTTCATAAATGTTACACCTATCACTGTTACTCTTTTTCGTCATCTCCGGAGTATATGTAAAAACAACACATGTCTTTCTGCAGTTAAGTCATACATCATAATAAAACACCTTATTGCTTCCTAAAATTGAACGCATATTTCTTTCCCTAAAAATCGTGTGGTGTATATGGTGGTACTTTTATAAGATTTTGGAGTAGATTGCACAGGATTTAGCAAGTAATGGTTCCACATGCAGCAGTGCGTAATACTTGTCGTCAATTGTATCTTTTGTTGCGATGCGCCATCTTCATTCCCCTCCTAAACTGGTGTTGAAAAAAAGGTAGGTAATGACAGTACTCATTATCAGACTGCGTATACTTGTCGTATTTTGAAGCTGTTGCAATATGAAAATTACATTTTCTTTCATTGATGACTTATTATGGAATATTTTGGTATGTGACAAGTATCATGTTGTTGTTGTGGTCTTCAGTCCTGAGACTGGTTTGATGCAGCTCTCCATGCTACTCTATCCTGTGCAAGCTTCTTCATCTCTCAGTACCTACCGCAGCCACAGGTGATGCTGAACGTTCTTGACGCCCTGTGGAGGTTACGACTCCAGAAATCATTGATAAAATCGATGATATGGTGATGGATGACAGAAGAGTTAAGGTGCGTGAAATTGCTAGTGCTGTGGACATCTCGAATGAACGGGTACATAATACTTTGCATAGAAGTTTGGACATGAGAAAGCCATCCGCAAGATGGGTTCTGCGACTGCTCACGCTTGACCAAAAACGGAATAGTGTGAAGTGTTGCAAGGATGGTTTGCAACTGTTCAGGAAGAATCCACAGGACTTTAAGCATCGTTTCGTCACTGTGGATGAAACATGTATACATTACTATACTCCTGAGACCAAAGAACAATCTAAAAGATGGGTTACAAGGGAGAATCTGCACCAAAAATGGCGAAGACCTTTCCTTCGGCCGGAAAGGTTACGGTGACTGTCTTTTGGGATTCGCAAGGGATAATCCTCAATGACTATCAGGAAAAGGGTAAAACTATTACAAGTGCATATTATTCATCTTTATTGGACCGTTTGAAAACCGAGCTCCAAGAAAAACGCCGGCGATTGGACCACAAAAAGTCCTTTTCAATCACGACAATGCACCAGCACACACCTCAGCAGTTGTGGTCGTAAAATTAATGGAAATAGGATTCCAACTCGTTTCACGTCCTCCCTATTCTCCAGACTTGGTTCCCTCAGACTACTATTAGTTCCCCAATCTGAAGAAATGGCTGGTAGGACAAAGATTTTATTCAAACGAGGAGGTGATTGCAGCAACTAATAGCTGTTCTGCAGACTTGGACAATTCCTATTATTCGGAAGGGATCAACAAATTAGAACAGCGTTGGACGAAGTTTTTAAGTCTAAAAGGAGACTATTTCGAAAAATTAAAAAAAAGGTTTACCCCAAACAATTAAGGGGTTTTTTTCACGGACTTTTCAAACGCCCCGCGTACGTGTGGCACGATACAGCTGCTATACGGTCAGTACAGATCTCTAATTCCTCTCCGGAATTCTGGCTTATGGCGCACTAGTCCTTTTATAAGGACGTCAGATACCTTGGTATTTCTTACGCCTTTCATGGAATTTAGTAAGCATGAGCCTCTCCTTCCAACTTTGCTATCCCATGCGCAAATTTTCCCTAGACCCATTAAGTATTATAGGAAAGTGTGGACATTTCCATCCATTCTGTCCGTGAAAGTGGGAACCAGCGTACCCATTGCAACATTCACCTACAGGCCGGAACGGAACTGTCTCTGAGGATCCCAGAAACAGGGAAACGAGGCGAACTGCGGACGCAGTGCTGATCTGTGGCATCGAATTTAATAATTCGTCACTGAGTCGCCTTTGCAGGCCTTCATTCTCTATCCGGAGATGCTCCATGCTCGCTTGCAATTCTGGATGCATCAAAGCCGTCTCTGATACTCCTTGGCTCCCCTTTAACCTACACACATAAAAACAGACAAAGGAAGCTTTCGTTGGCAGCTGTAGGTAACGTCTCAGGCACTCAATGTCAACATAAGAAATAAAATGTGCCAGACATTAACTAATCTGCCCAAAATATCTGCTGATTTCCAGAGCGGTGGCGGCTACGTGAGAAATGTTCAGTTTTCTTTTGCTGCACTGGGTCTTAGACTGGTTAAAATTCACTACTTGCCATTTGAAATAAACAGTTGTAGTATCAAGGAAACACAGGCTCGGTTTGATACTGTTTATAGTATGTGCAGAACGTTAGACAAATATTAAATACATCTACATCTACATCTACATCTACATTTATACTCCGCAAGCCACCCAACTGTGTGTGGCGGAGGGCACTTTACGTGCCACTGTCATTACCTCTCTTTCCTGTTCCACTCGCGTATAGTTCGCGGGAAAAAAACGACTGCCGGAAAGCCTCCGTGTGCGTTCGAATCTCTCTAGTTTTACATTCGTGATCTCCTCGCGAGGTATAAGTAGGGGGAAGCAATATATACGATACCTCATCCAGAAACGCACCCTCTCGAAACCTGGACAGCAAGCTACACCGCGATGCAGAGCGCCTCTCTTGCAGAGTCTGCCACTTGAGTTTGCTAAACATCTCCGTAACGCTATCACGCTTATCGAATGACCCTGTGACGAAATGCGCCGCTCTTCTTTGGATTTTCTCTATCTCCTCTGTCAACCCGACCTGGTACGGATCCCACACTGATGACCAATACTCAAGTGTAGACCGAACGAGTGTTTTGTAAGCCATCTTCTTTGTTGATGGACTACATTTTCTAAGGACTCTCCCAATTGATCTCAACCTGGTACCCGCCTTACCAACAATTAATTTTATATGATCATTCCACTTCAAATCGTTCCGTACGCATACTCCCAGATATTTTGCAGAAGTAACTGCTACCAGTGTTTGTTCCGCTATCAGATAATCATACAATAAAGGATCCTTCTTTCTATGTATTCGCAATACATTACATTTGCCTATGTTAAGGGTCAGTTGCCACTCCCTGCAGCAAGTTCCCGTCCGCTGCAGATCTTCTTGCATTTCGCTGCAAGTTTGTAATGCTGCAACTTCACTGTGTACTACAGCATCATCCGCGAAAAGCCGCATGGAACTTCCGACACTATCTACTAGGTCATTTATATATATTGTGAAAAGCAATGGTCCCATAACACTCCCCTGTGGTACGCCAGAGGTTACTTTAACGTCTGTAGACGTCTCTCCATTGATAACAACATGCTGTGTTCTGTTTGCTAAAAACTCTTCAATCCAGCCACACAGCTGGTCTGATATTCCGTAGGCTCTTACTTTGTTTATCAGGCGACAGTGCGGAACTGTATCGAACGCCTTCCGGAAGTCAAGGAAAACAGCATCTACCTGGGAGGCTGTATCTAATATTTTCTGGATCTTATGAACAAATAAAGCGAGTTGGGTCTCACACGATCGCTGTTTCCGGAATCCATGTTGACTCCTACAGAGTAGATTATGCGTTTCCAGAAATGACAGGATACGCGAGTAAAAAACATGTTCTAAAATTCTACAACAGATCGATGTCAGAGATATAGGCCTATAATTTTGCGCATCTGCTCGACGACACTTCTTGAAAACTGGAACCACCTGTGCTCTTTTCCAATCACTTTTAACCTTCCGTTCCTCTAGAGACTTGCGGTACATGGCTGTTAGAAGGGGGGCAAGTTCTTTCGCGTACTCTGTGTAGAATCGAACTGGTATCCCGTCAGGTCCAGTGGACTTTCCCCTGTTGTGTGATTTCAGTTGCTTTTCTATTCCTTGGACACTAATTTCGATGACAGCCATTTCTTCGTTCGTGTGAGGATTTAGAGAAGGAACTGCAGTGCGGTCTCAACAGTAGCAGAGCTATGTGGACAGATCTAAAAAGGCATATAATGTCTTTTCTGAATGTACGTTCGTGCAAGGCATTAACAACATGTGACCGCCGACTGGGAATATGTTCTTTTGGCAGTTCAGTGGACGATATGTGAGCCGAATGCACCCATAAGCGGCAAGTGCAGTTGCGACCCCCAGTAATGCGACAAAGGACGACGCGTGCCCTGTCCAGGGGTCACGTGGTACAGTGCAGCCTCCGACGCAATTTCGTAGACAACTGCCTCGGAGGCAGAACAGGCGACACACACACGTAACTTTTTTCAACTCAAGGTAAACAGGTTCAAGTTGTTATTCCAGGAATCACCACGGCCTTCGATATGACGGCACGTAGCGGCCGAACAGGCACCACAAGCTGAGCCACTTCTGGCAACTGGAATTATCTCTAAACCGAAAGAGGCCTCATAAGAACCTGAAACCGTTGCTCCCACCCCAGTCATGCCTCCCTCAAATGAAATTAAAAAGGTCAGTTTACATCCATATCTATACTCTGCGGTGTACTTTCAGTACCATTGTCACTTCCCCCTATTCTGTTCCAGTCGCGAACAGTTGGCCGGAAGTACGATTGCCGCTAAGCTTCCATGTGGGCTCGAATCTCTAATTTGATCTTTATGGCCCTTTAGTCAGATGTACGTAGGAGAAGCAATTGTAAGTAGGCTACTTAGGTTTTTATACTGATAACACCACGTAGCGCTCTGTATGAAGATCACTGACTGTGCTGTGTGCAGTCTGTGGCTGGTTCGACTCATTGTCGGAATATTCTCTTGTGCGCTTGTGTAGTGTGGGCAGTCGGATGTGAACAGCGCGTAGCGTTGGACAGTTGGAGGTGAGCCACCAGTAGTGGTGGATGTGGGGAGAGAGATGCCAGAGTTTTGAGCGGACGATCTCGACGTGTGTCCGTCAGAAAAGGAAATTTGTTTAATTGGATGTCACAAAATTATATATATAATGACATTTGAACCTTATTAAGGTAAATACATTGTTTGTTCTCTCTCAAAATCTTTCATTTGCTAACTATGCCTGTCAGTAGTTAGTGCCTTCAGTAGTTAGAATCTTGTATTTAGCTGGCAGTATTGGCGCTCGCTGTATTGCAGTAGTTCGAGTAACGAAGATTTTTGTGAGGTAAGTGATTCATAAAAGGTATAGGTTATTGTTAGTCAAGGCCATTATTTTGTAGGGATTATTGAAAGTCAGATTGCGTTGCGCTAAAAAAAAAATATTGTGTGTCCGTTTAGTGATGATCTGAATAAGTAAAGAGAGAAATGTCTGAATACGTTCACTTTTACTCAGCTGTCTTTGTATCAAATAACTTAAGAGTTTTTCCAGCACTGTCACTCATAATTTTTCTAAGGGGACGTTTCACAATATATTTGTTGGTTTTTCTAAGAACGCGCCCTCTAGGATCTTTAACAATTTACTACACTGTGATGCCACTTGAGTTGGTCGATCATCTCAGTGATGCTTTCTTGCTTACTAAAATGAACCTGTAAAGAAGCGCACTGCTCTTCTTTGGATCTTCTCTATTTCCTCTATCAGTCCTGTCTGGTACGAATTCTAACTGACGAGCAGTGTTCAAATATTGGTCGAAAGAGTGTTCTGTAAACTACCTACCTTGTTGGTGGACTACATTTCCTGAGAATTCTTCCAATGAACCTCAGAGTACTTCAAATCGCTCCGTGTACGTACTTGTACAGGGTGTTTCAAAAATGACCGGTATATTTGAAACGGCAATAAAACTAAACGAGCAGCGATAGAAATACACCGTTTGTTGCAATATGCTTGGGACAACAGTACATTTTCAGGCAGACAAACTTTCGAAATTACAGTAGTTACAATTTTCAACAACAGATGGCGCTGCGGTCTGGGAAACTCTATAGTACGATATTTTCCACATATCCACCATGCGTAGCAATAATATGGCGTAGTCTCTGAATGAAATTACCCGAAACCTTTGACAACGTGTCTGGCGGAATGGCTTCACATGCAGATGAGATGTACTGCTTCAGCTGTTCAATTGTTTCTGGATTCTGGGGGTACACCTGGTCTTTCACGTGTCCCCACAGAAAGAAGTCACAGGGGTTCATGTCTGGCGAATAGGGAGGCCAATCCACGCCGCCTCCTGTATGTTACGGATAGCCCAAAGCAATCACACGATCATCGAAATATTCATTCAGGAAATTGAAGACGTCGGCCGTGCGATGTGGCCGAGCAACATCTTGCATAAACCACGAGGTGTTCGCAGTGTCGTCTAAGGCAGTTTGTACCGCCACAAATTCACGAAGAATGTCCAGATAGCGTGATGCAGTAATCGTTTCGGATCTGAAAAATGGGCCAATGATTCCTTTGGAAGAAATGGCGGCCCAGACCAGTACTTTTTGAGGATGCAGGGACGATAGGACTGCAACATGGGGCTTTTCGGTTCCCCATATGCGCCAGTTCTGTTTATTGACGAAGCCGTCCAGGTAAAAATAAGCTTCGTCAGTAAACCAAATGCTGCCCACATGCATATCGGCGTCATCAATCCTGTGCACTATATCGTTAGCGAATGTCTCTCGTGCAGCAATGGTAGCGGCGCTGAGGGGTTGCCGCGTGTGAATTTTGTACGGATACAGGTGTAAACTCTGGCGCACGAGACGATACGTGGACGTTGGCGTCATTTGGACCGCAGCTGCAACACGGCGAACGGAAACCCGAGGCCGCTGTCGGATCACCTGCTGCACTAGCTGCACGTTGCCCTCTGTGGTTGCCGTACGCGGTCGCCCTACCTTTCCAGCACGTTCATCCGTCACGTTCCCAGTCCGTTGAAATTTTTCCAACAGATCCTTTATTGTATCGCTTTTCGGTCCTTTGGTTACATTAAACCTACGTTGAAAACTTCGTCTTGTTGCAACAACACTGTGTTCTAGGCGGTGGAATTCCAACACCAGAAAAATCCTCTGTTCTAAGGAATAAACCATGTTGTCTACAGCACACTTGCACGTTGTGAACAGCACACGCTTACAGCAGAAAGACGACGTACAGAATGGCGCACCCACAGACTGCGTTGTTTTCTATATCTTTCACATCACTTGCAGCGCCATCTGTTGTTGAAAATTGTAACTACTGTAATTTCGAAAGTTTGTCCGCCTGAAAATGTACTGTTGTCCCAAGCATATTGCAACAAACGGTGTATTTCTATCGCTGCTCGTTTAGTTTTTATTGCCATTTCAAATGTACCGGTCATTTTTGAAACACCCTGTACATATTTTAAGGAAGTGACTGCTTACAGGGATTGTTGCGCAATTGTGTAACCATACAGTAACGTGTCTATCTATCTACGTATTAGCAATACGCTACATTTGTTTAAGCTGGAGACCAATCCGCATTCCCTGCACCAAGCGTCAATTCTTTGCAGGCCGTCATGCATTTCACCACATTTTTCTAGCGTCGCTACTTCTCTGTATACAACACCATCATCTACAAAAGGTCACATGGAACTTCCTACGTTGTTACTAGGTCATTTCTACGTAAAGTAATGGTTCTGTAAGACTCCCCTGGGGCGCGCCCGATGATAAATTTACCTCTGGAGACTTCTGTCCGTTCAGAATGACATGCTGTGTTCTGCTCGCTAGAAACTCTTCTGTCCAATCGGACGTTGGACTGAAATTCCGCACCCCCGTGTTCTGTTCGTTGGACGGCAGTGTGGAACAGTATGGAATGCCCTTCGGAAGTGAAGGAACGCGGCATCTACATGGGCGCGCGTGCCCCCTGCTTTCTGGGTCGCGTGGACAAGCGTAGTGAGCTGCACTTCACAAGATAGTTGTTTTCGGAAACCAGGTGGATTCCTACAGAGGAGATTTTCGAACTTCAGAAATGTCGTAATACCTCAGCATAGACCATGGTGTAAAATTCTACAACTCACCGACGTCAAAGTTGCAGGCATATACACTCCTGGAAATTGAAATAACAGCACCGTGAATTCATTGTCCCAGGAAGGGGAAACTTTATTGACACATTCCTGGGGTCAGATACATCACATGATCACACTGACAGAACCACAGGCGCATAGACACAGACAACAGAGCATGCACAATGTCGGCACTAGTACAGTGTATATCCACCTTTCGCAGCAATGCAGGCTGCTATTCTCCCATGGAGACGATCGTAGAGATGCTGGATGTAGTCCTGTGGAACGGCTTGCCATGCCATTTCCACCTGGCGCCTCAGTTGGACCAGCGTTCGTGCTGGACGTGCAGACCGCGTGAGACGACGCTTCATCCAGTCCCAAACATGCTCAATGGGGGACAGATCCGGAGATCTTGCTGGCCAGGGTAGTTGACTTACACCTTCTAGAGCACGTTGGGTGGCACGGGATACATGCGGACGTGCATTGTCCTGTTGGAACAGCAAGTTCCCTTGCCGGTCTAGGAATGGTAGAACGATGGGTTCGATGACGGTTTGGATGTACCGTGCACTATTCAGTGTCCCCTCGACGATCACCAGTGGTGTACGGCCAGTGTAGGAGATCGCTCCCCACACCATGATGCCGGGTGTTGGCCCTGTGTGACTCGGTCGTATGCAGTCCTCATAGTGGCGCTCACCTGCACGGCGCCAAACACGCATACGACCATCATTGGCACCAAGGCAGAAGCGACTCTCATCGCTGAAGACGACACGTCTCCATTCGTCCCTCCATTCATGCCTGTCGCGACACCACTGGAGGCGGGCTGCACGATTTTGGGGCGTGAGCGGAAGACGGCCTAACGGTGTGCGGGACCGTAGCCCAGCTTCAAGGAGACGGTTGCGAATGGTCCTCGCCGATACCCCAGGAGCAACAGTGTCCCTAATTTGCTGGGAAGTGGCGGTGCGGTCCCCTACGGCACTGCGTAGGATCCTACGGTCTTGGCGTGCATCCGTGCGTCGCTGCGGTCCGGTCCCAGGTCGACGGGCACGTGCACCTTCCGCCGACCACTGGCGACAACATCGATGTACTGTGGAGACCTCACGCCCCACGTGTTGAGCAATTCGGCGGTACGTCCACCCGGCCTCCCGCATGCCCACTATACGCCCTCGCTCAAAGTCCGTCAACTGCACATACGGTTCACGTCCACGCTGTCGCGGCATGCTACCTGTGTTAAAGACTGCGATGGAGCTCCGTATGCCACGGCAAACTGGCTGACACTGACGGCGGCGGTGCACAAATGCTGCGCAGCTAGCGCCATTCGACGGCCAACACCGCGGTTCCTGGTGTGTCCGCTGTGCCGTGCGTGTGATCATTGCTTGTACAGCCCTCTCGCAGTGTCCGGAGCAAGTATGGTGGGTCTGACACACCGGTGTCAATGTGTTCTTTTTTCCATTTCCAGGAGTGTAGTTTCGGACCTTCTTGAATCCGGGAATGACCAGTGCTTTTTTTCCAATCAGCAGGAACACTTCACTCCTCCAAAGACCTACAGTATACTGCTGCTAGAAGAGGGTAATCTGTGTAAAGTAGTATGCAGGATTGGTATCCTGTCAGGTGCAATGGCATTCTCTCTGTTGAAAGATTTCCATTACTTTTATATCCCATGGTCGCTTATTTGAATATCGGCCACTTTGTCGTTCTTGCGACGATTACATGGAGGCAGTACAGGGCGATCTTCCTCTGTGGAACAGCTGTGGAAAAAGGCGTTTAGTATTCCGCGCTTTTCTGTGTCGTCCTCCGTTTCAATGCCGTTATAGTCAGACAGTATCTGGACAGATAGCTTCGATCCATTTGCCGACTTAACAATAAGACCAAAGCTTCTTTGGATTTTCTGCTAAGTCGGTAGACAGAATTTTACTTTCGAATCTGTTGAACGTTCCACGCGTGGGTCTTCTGGCGCTAATGTTTACTTCGTTTAAGTTTTGTTTTCTGCGAGGCTTTGGCGACGTTTAAATTTGCAGTGAATCTCTGTCTTTGCTTTCGTAGCAGTTTTCGAACCCAGCTGTCGAACCACTGCGGGAACTCGTTAAACTTCGGTTGCACGATAAATCAGTCTAATTTAAAAGCCGTAAATTCAACTAAATACCTAGGTATTACAATTACGAACAACTTAAATTGGAAGGAACACACAGAAAATGTTGTGAGGAAGGCTAACCAAAGACGGCGTTTTATTGGCAGGACACTCAGAAAATGTAACAGACCTACTAAGCAGACTGCCTACACTACGCTTGTCCGTCCTCTTTTAGAATACTGCTGCGCGGTGTGGGATCCTTACCAGATAGGACTGACGGAGTACATCGAAAAAGTTCAAAGAAGATCAGTACGTTTCGTATTATCGCGAAATATGGGACAGAGTGTCATAGAAATGATACAGGATTTGGGCTGGACATCATTAAAAGAAAGACGTTTTTCGTTGCGATGGATTCTTCCCAAGAAAATCCAATCAACAAATGGTTCAAATGGCTCTGAGCACTATGGGAGCACTGAGGTCATAAGTCCCCTAGAACTTAGAACTACTTAAACCTAACTAACCTAAGGACATCACACACATTCATGCCCGAGGCAGGATTCGAACCTGCGACCGTAGCGGTCACGCGGTTCCAAACTGACGCGCTTAGAACCGCACGGCCACACCGGCCGGCTCCAATCAACAACTTTCTCCTGCGAATGTGAAAATATTTTGTTGACATCGACGTACATAGGAAGGAACGATCACCGCGATAAAATAAGGGAAATCAGAGCTCGCGCGGAAAGATATAGGTGTTCATTCTTTCCGCGCGCTATACGAGATTGGAATAATGGAGAATTGTTGAAGGTGGTTCGATGAACCCTCTGCCAGGCACTTGAATGTGATTTGCAGAGTATCCATGTAGATATAGATGTAGATGAAGACTTTTCCATCCCTCAAAACTTTATTCGGCACACAGCTTTCTAAAACGTATTGCACAATGCCCTTGAACTTTCTCTATTGATAGTCAACGGTGTTGTTGCTGGAAATGAAATTTTCGTATTCTGAAAACCGTTTCCTGACGCTCATGCTAAACAGAATTATCTTCCTGCCTTTCTTCGTATTCCTAATTCCAGCCGCATTCAGTGGCTCTGTAATGGCCTTATGATAACGGATTGTCTTTGCTACGCTAAGTCGAAAAGTACGGATCTTTTTGTCCAAGCATGTCTAATATGTTATCTTCACGAGTCGGTTCTCTGATTAACGATGAAATGTAATTTTCGAATGAGGCACTTAAAACAATTTCGCATGATTCTCTAGCCCTACCACTCATCCTAATCACTTTAGTCTCCCAATCTATAGCTGGTGAGTTAAAATCTCCGGATAGAACTATAAAATTAGCAGGAAATTTACGCGAAATATGCTACAAGTTTCCCCTCAACCGGGCCGCCACTACTTCTGCTGAGGAAGGGGTCTATAAAAGCATCCGATCACCACGTTTGCTGCACCTTTAACTCTTGGCTTCACCGAGATTATTTCACATTCGTAATCTGTGCTGATTTCTCTAGATATTATAGTGTTTTTTGTGGCTATAAACACACCTAGCCACCATCGTTTAACCTATCTTTGCTTTATACATTTCAGTGGGAATACAGAAGTTCAGTGCTGTTGACATCTGGTTCCAGTTAGCTTTCTGTCCCTAGTATTCTATGGGCATTGTTAGCATTTATAATAGAGATAATTTCTGGTATTATTCCATGGAATCTCCTGTAGTTAACTAATACTACAGTCATATCAACATTTTGTTTCTCCATATGCTATGACGACTGGACTGAGAAGGCATCTTACCGATCCTGGACAGGGATTTCCCTATCCTAAAAATCCAACATGTGCATGCCACACTTACTCCACTACCCTAGAAGCCGCTTCCTGTGTGCAGTGCACGCCCGATCTACTAGGGGAAGCCCTGATCGAGAAATTTGAATCGGATTCCGTCGCAGAATCACCTGAGGCTCTGGTTTGGACCTACTACTCTGCTCCAAACCAGAGGACCACGATAGGCTCTGGGAACGATGTTGCAAAACGATAACTCTGCTTTCATCCCATGGCCAAGGCTATACGTCTTTACCAAATCAGCCAGTCATCTGGACCAACCGAAGATGGCCTCTGACCCCAGGTGGCAGGCCTCATTTCCGTCTACAGATAGTGCATCCTGTCCTTCTTTCCCGACCTGGCCGCTATTTTCCTGAGGACCTGCATCATCTGCCTAACACCGGAGCTCCCAATGACGAGCAATCCCAACCTCATTTCTTTTCCAGGCTTTTTCCAGACGATCGGCCAGTGTCCCAACAGGTGAGTCGTCCTGTGCTGGCTCAGAGGATCTTTCAGCAGCATCAATGTCTCAGATTAGTTTTTAGGACGTAAGGTGATAGCTCTGTGGCAGGTAACCACTTGCGCCTTCCACCCAGAGATTCGCGACTCCACCACTGTTCGCTAACCACTATTCGCCAACCACTGTTCGCCAGTCACCATGAGGTAAATGTCGGCTGGCCAGGACGTGCGAATCGGAAGACACAGCAACATCAGGGACCCCAGGCGGAGCTACAGGCTCCAGAGGGGACAAAACATTCATCTTAGATGCGCCAACGCCACTGGAGCCAGGGCACAGCCTGAAACCTGCCGACCGTGGCCAACAGGGCTTCCAGCTGTTTACGGACAGTGGCCAATTTTCCCTGTATCTGCACAGACCAGGTGCAGTCCCTATCGGTCTTTAAGCAACTATAGTCTGAACCATAGGTTATGTAGCCCTAATCCAGGAAACTGAACTCACTCAAAGCAGCCGCGCGGGTTTAGCCGTGTGGTCTAAGGGCACCTTGCCCCGGTTCGCGTGGCTCCCTGCGTTGGAGGTTCGAGTGCTCCCTCGGGCATGGGTGTGTGTGTTGTCCTTAGCGTAAGTTAGATGAAGTAGTGTGTGAGCGTAGGGACCGATGACCTCAGCAGTTTGGTCCCATAGGAACTTACTACAAATTTAGAATTTTTCACTCAAGGCAAACAATTGAAAAATACATGAACTCTCGCAATAAGAATAAATAACCCTATTTAAAAAAAGCTAAATAATGTGCTAATGTTGACTTCTACTTATAATTAGGAAAGAATGCCGCTAAACTAAAGGGACACGTAAAATCTGTGTACAAACGATAAGCTGCCGTAGATGCTGCTGTGGCTGGTGGTTCCGCTATGCTGCGATGTTCTAGATTTTACAAAATAAAAAAAAAAAAACAAAGAATTTGCCGACACTGTCATCCCTAGATAAAAAGAAAGTAGGAATTTATACGGACAGGATTCCGAACTAAAAGAAAAGTTAGAAAAAGAAACCGCAAACACGAGCAGAGAATAATAAAGAAGTGGGAAAAGCCAACAGAACACTGTGAAACTACCACCGCTCCCCGACTGCTTAGTGTGATGGTAGGTGGGATCTTAGAGAGAGCCAAGAGTCACGCATATACTGTAAGCCTATGATCTACCTACAAACTCGCTGTGTTACGTAGCTGGACGTATATTGTATCGAAAGAGCTGTAGAGCCTCGAGCCAGTCTTTGGTCGAACAATTGTTAGTCCTCAACAAAAGCAGGGAAAAGTGGCACGGAAGGGCCATAGAGCACTGGGACGGAAGCTACAAGTGTGGCAACATGGGGGCTACAGTAACAGACACGCTAGTGCATTGCGCAGCGAGGTTTGCCGAGCTCTGCGATAAACGGCGTTGCACAGCCCCAATCCTGTAGCAAGTGGGATGGTGCCACCACATCGGGCAATTATCTTGTTTTGGCAAGATGGCTAGGCGTCAGGTTTAGTGGAAAGAATGGGCACTGGAGCCATATAAATACACTCCTGGAAATTGAAATAAGAACACCGTGAATTCATTGTCCCAGGAAGGGGAAACTTTATTGACACATTCCTGGGGTCAGATACATCACATGATCACACTGACAGAACCACAGCCACATAGACACAGGCAACAGAGCATGCACAATGTCGGCACTAGTACAGTGTATATCCACCTTTCGCAGCAATGCAGGCTGCTATTCTCCCATGGAGACGATCGTAGAGATGCTGGATGTAGTCCTGTGGAACGGCTTGCCATGCCATTTCCACCTGGCGCCTCAGTTGGACCAGCGTTCGTGCTGGACGTGCAGACCGCGTGAGACGACGCTTCATCCAGTCCCAAACATGCTCAATGGGGGACAGATCCGGAGATCTTGCTGGCCAGGATAGTTGACTTACACCTTCTAGAGCACGTTGGGTGGCACGGGATACATGCGGACGTGCATTGTCCTGTTGGAACAGCAAGTTCCCTTGCCGGTCTAGGAATGGTAGAACGATGGGTTCGATGACGGTTTGGATGTACCGTGCACTATTCAGTGTCCCCTCGACGATCACCAGTGGTGTACGGCCAGTGTAGGAGATCGCTCCCCACACCATGATGCCCGGTGTTGGCCCTGTGTGCCTCGGTCGTATGCAGTCCTGATTGTGGCGCTCACCTGCACGGCGCCAAACACGCATACGACCATCATTGGCACCAAGGCAGAAGCGACTCTCATCGCTGAAGACGACACGTCTCCATTCGTCCCTCCATTCACGCCTGTCGCGACACCACTGGAGGCGGGCTGCACGATGTTGGGGCGTGAGCGGAAGACGGCCTAACGGTGTGCGGGACCGTAGCCCAGCTTCATGGAGACGGTTGCGAATGGTCCTCGCCGATACCCCAGGAGCAACAGTGTCCCTAATTTGCTGGGAAGTGGCGGTGCGGTCCCCTACGGCACTGCGTAGGATCCTACGGTCTTGGCGTGCATCCGTGCGTCGCTGCGGTCCGGTCCCAGGTCGACGGGCACGTGCACCTTCCGCCGACCACTGGCGACAACATCGATGTACTGTGGAGACCTCACACCCCACGTGTTGAGCAATTCGGCGGTACGTCCACCCGGCCTCCCGCATGCCCACTATACGCTCTCGCTCAAAGTCCGTCAACTGCACATACGGTTCACGTCCACGCTGTCGCGGCATGCTACCAGTGTTAAAGACTGCGATGGAGCTCCGTATGCCACGGCAAACTGGCTGACACTGACGGCGGCGGTGCACAAATGCTGCGCAGCTAGCGCCATTCGACAGCCAACACCGCGGTTCCTGGTGTGTCCGCTGTGCCGTGCGTGTGATCATTGCTTGTACAGCCCTCTCGCAGTGTCCGGAGCAAGTATGGTGGGTCTGACACACCGGTGTCAATGTGTTCTTTTTTCCATTTCCAGGAGTGTGTGTCTAGATTTCAAGGCATGGGTCACTTGTCATCGCCAGAAGCCAGCAGTAACACCACGACGCCAGAATGATGCGAGATAGTGAGACGACTGAGCTCCACCAACTGCAGACATGGATTCGAGACCGGGCTGTACCTGTCACCTGCACTAAGCCTTTCACTGGACTTGATGTGTCAACGCTGTCCACGCCCACCGACTCCAAAGCTAAGTTCCTAGACAGACTACGCACCACAACGCCAGCCGCCATCCGACAACCGTCCGACGGCAGGTAGTGATACCAGCATACATACATCTTCGGTTTCCGTAGCTGAGATGCAAGCTGGCCGACGGGCCGTGGGGACTAATCGATTTCGACGGAAGTAGTACACAACAGTCTTCTGACATTTCCGCCGGTAGCAGGGTCCGTCTGCTGAGTGGAGCGTCATCACAGCGCAACACGACGAGCCGCTGGCATCAGCGCCCACGTTCTACAGAGCTCCCAGCCACAGCGGCGTAAGACGCCAGCCCATCTGGACCAGGAGGGAGCCGCCACCCATTTATCGGCCCCAGCCAGGGTCATCGAGAAGAGGCGTGCCTGCCCCACTACGCCAAGTATCAAGATCAATAAAGGTCTTTATAACTGGTAACAGTGTCTCCCATGGACGCCCTCGTCTCAGTAACCGCTCCTCTAGCTTTTTTTAGATTAGATTAGATTTACTTTCATTCCAATTGATCCGTAGTGAGGAGGTCCTCCAGGATGTGGAACATGTCAGAAAAAACAACAATACACGACAAATATTTACAACTAAAACAAATAAGCTAATGTACCATTCCACAGGTCCCAAGTGGAATGATCGTCATTTTAATGAACACTAAGAGTCATTTTACAAATACTAATGCACTGAATTTAAAATAAAAAAGTTTTTTATTTATTTATAAGGTAATAAACATGTAATACAACTACCGTAGTACTTATTTACAATGAACACATTATTGCTCTGAAATGGTGCAGAAGTTAGATTATACTTACACACACACAAACACACACACACACACACAAATTTTCAATGAACACATTACTGCACTGTAATTGTGCAGAAGTTATGTTGTACTTATATACAAATCAGTTGGTTTTACTAAGAAATTCATCAATGGAGTAGAAGGAGTTGGCCACCAATAAATCCTTTAGGCTCCTCTTAAACTGAATTTCATTGGTTGTTAAGCTTTTTATGGCTGCTGGCAAGTTATTGAAAATGTGTGTTCCTGAATAATGCACACCTTTTTGTACAAGACTAAGTGACTTTAAATACTTGTGAAGATTATTCTTATTTCTAGTACTGATTCCATGAATTGAGCTGTTGGTTTGAAAAAGTGATATATTTTTAATGACAAATTTCATTAAGGAATAAATATATTGGGAAGCAGTAGTTAGTATCCCTAGTTCCCTAAACAGGCTTCTGCAGGATGTTCTTGAGTTCACACCACATATAACTCTCACTGCACGTTTTTGTGCGCGGAAAACTTTAGCTTGGCTTGATGAATTACCCCAAAAAATAATCCCATATGACATTATGGAATGAAAGTAAGCATAGTATGCCAGCTTTTTCATTTTTATATCCCCTGTGTCTGACAAAATTCCCATTGCAAACAGAGATTTGTTAAGACGCTTCAGCAGTTCTGTGGTGTGCTCCTCCCAGTTGAATTTATTATCAAGCTGTAATCCCAAGAATTTAACACTGTCCACTTCTTCTATCTTCTTGTCATCATATGTTACACATATACTCTTGGGACACCCCTTACAAGTTCTGAACTGCATGTAGTGTGTTTTTTCAAAGTTTAGTGACAAAGACTTGGCTAGGAACCAGTGATTAATGTCCACAAATATTTTATTTGCTGATCTTTCTAAGACTACACTTGATTTGCTATTTATTGCAATGTTTGTATCATCGGCAAGCAAAACAAACTTGACATCTGGTAATGTTACTGATGAAAGGTCATTGATATACACAAGAAAAAGTAAGGGCCCCAAAATGGAACCTTGTGGGACCCCACATGTAATTAGTTCCCAGTTGGATGATAGGGTCAACGCCGCGACAACAGAGGGCGGAGGGGTGCTACACAGCGCATCGTCCAAGCCACAGGCCACAGTATCAGTATCATCGTTACAGTGAGTGAGACGTTTCTTTTCGCTCTTGTGTGATGACAGGAATGGGATCGAAGTTTAGGGGGCGTAATTGTACGGGGGTTCCCTTTAAAAGACCGGAGGACCGGGCTGATTCATCACAGTTGAATGGTAATTCTAGAGATAAGTGTTTGGTTCTTCTGCGTTGCACACAGTGTAATTTGATTGGTCATTCTGCCCTTTGTACTGAATCGGTAGCAGTGAATTTCTTTATGTGTAATCGTTTTGGTTAGCAGTGAATTTCTTCACGTGTGATCGATATCGGCGCACAACTGGACAGTATAGGGAATCGAAGTTCTACATCTACATCTACATGGATACTCTTCAAATCACATTCAATTGCCTGGCAGAGCGTTCATCGAACCACCTTCACAATTCTCAATTATTCCAATCTCGTATAGCGCGCGGAAAGAATGAACACCTAGATCTTTCCGTACGAGCTCTGATTTCCCTTGTTTTATTGTGGTGATCGTTCCTCCCTATGTAGGTCGGTGTCAACAAAATATTTTCACATTCAGAGGAGAAAGTTGTCTATTGGAATTTCGTGAGAATATTCCGTCGCAACGAAAAACGCCTTTCTTTTAATGATTCACAGTCAAAATCCTGTATCATTTCTCTCCCATATGTGGCGATAATACAAAACGTGCTGCCTTTCTTTGAACTTTTTCGATGTACTCCGTCAGTCCTATCTGGTAAGGATCCCACACCGCACAGCAGTATTCTAAAAGAGGACGGACAAGCGTAGTGTAGGCAGTCTGCTTAGTAGGTCTGTTACATTTTCTGAGTGTCCTGCCAATAAAACGCAGTCTTTGGTTAGGCTTCACCACAACATTTTCTGTGTTCCTTCCAATTTAAGTTGTTGGTAATTGTAATACCTAGGTATTTAGTTGAATTTACGGCTTTTAGATTAGACTGATAAATCGTGTAACCGAAGTCTAACGACTTCCTTTTACCACTCATGTGGATGACCTCACACGTTTCGTTATTTAGGGTGAACCGCCACTCTTCCCACCATTCCGATAATTCTTCTCAATCGTTTTTCAGTTTGTTTTGATTTCTGATGACTTTATTAGTCGATAAACGACAGCGTCATCTGCAAACAACCGAAGACGGCTGCTCAGATTGTCTCACAAATCGTTTATATAGATAAGGAACAGCTAAGAGCCTATAACACTATTTTGGGGAACGCCAGAAATCACTTCTGTTTTACTCGATCACTTTCCGTCAGTTACTACGAACTGTGACCTCACTGACAGGAAATCACAAATCCAGTCACATAACTGAGACGATATTCCATAAGCACGGAATTTCACTACGAGCCGCTTGTGCGGTACAGTGTCAAAAGCCTTCCGGAAATCCAGAAATACGGAATCGATCTGAAATCCCTTGTCAGTAGCACTCGACACTTCACTCCCTTTAAAAGACTGGAGGAGCGAGCTGATTCATCACACTTCAAGGGTAATTCTAGAGATCAGTGATTGGTTCCTGTGCGTTGTACACAGTGTAATTTGCTTGGGCATTCTGCCCTTTGGGCTGAATCGGTAGGAGTGAATTTCTTTACGAGTAATCGTTTTGGGTAGCAGTGAATTTCTTCACTTGTAATCGTTTTGGGAGCACAACAAAACAGTATAGCGAGTCGAAGTTGACTCGTGATTACACTGAAGTAAGCTGATACACAAATATGCGACTATGTATTCTCTCTCTATTACGTTTGTTACTTCTCTGTGAGTCATGAAAATGAGTAAGGTCATGGTAGAAGCGAAGTCAGACACACAGGATGTCGCCAGTGAGGATGGTTTGCAATCGTTAGTGATCAGGTATCACAGCTGCGAGCAGATAATCTACATCTACATTTTTACTCCGCAAGCCACCCAACGGTGAGTGGCGGAGGACACTTTACGTGTCACTGTCATTACCTCCCTTTCCTGCTCCAGTCGCGTATAGTTCGCGGGAAGAACGACTGCCGGAAAGCCTCCGTGCGTTCTCGAATCTCTCTAATTTTACATTCGTGATCTCCTCGGGAGGTATAAGTAGGGGGAAGCAATATATTCGATACCTCATCCAGAAACACACCCTCTCGAAACCTGGACAGCAAGCTACACCGCGATGCAGAGCGCCTCTCTTGCAGAGTCTACCACTTGCGTTTGCTAAACATCTCCGTAACGCTATCACGCTTACCAAATAACCCTGTGACGAAACGCGCCGCTGCTTCTTTGGATCTTCTCTATCTCCTCTGCCAACCCGACCTGGTACGGATCCCACACTGATGACCAATTCTCAAGTATAGGTCGAACGAGTGTTTTGTAAGCCACCTTCTTTGTTGATGGACTACATTTTCTAAGGACTCTCCCAATGAATCTCAATCTGGCACCCGCCTTACCAACAATTAATTTTATATGATCATTCCACTTCAAATCGTTCCGTACGCATACTCCTAGATATTTTACAGAAGTAACTGCTACCAGTGTTTGTTCCGCTATCATATAATCATACAATAAAGGACCCTTCTTTCTATGTATTCGTAATACATTACATTTGTCTATGTTAAGTTTCAGTTGCCACTCCATGCACCAAGTGCCTATCCGCTGCAGATCTTCTTGCATTTCGCTGCAATTTTCTAATTCTGTAACTTCTCTGTATACTACAGCATCATCCGCGAAAATCTGCTTGGAACTTCCGACACTATCTACTAGGTCATTTATATATATTGTGAAAAGCAATGGTCGCATAACACTCCCCTGTGGCACGCCAGAGGTTACTTTAACGTCTATAAACGTCTCTCCATTGAGAACAACATGCTGTGTTCTGTTTGCTAAAAACTCTTCAATCGAGCCACACGGCTGGTCTGATATTCCGTAGGCTCTTACTTTGTTTATCAGGCGACAGCGCCGAACTGTACCGAAAGCCTTCCAGAAGTCACGGAAAATGGCATCTACCTGGGAGCCGGTATCTAATATTTTCTGGGTCTCATGAACAAATAAAGCGAGTTGGGTTGCACACGATTGCTGTTTCCAGAATCCATGTTGATTCCTACAGAGTAGATTCTGGGTTTCCAGGAATGACATGATACGCGAGCAAAAAACATGTTCTAAAATTCTACAACAGATCGACGTCAGAGATAGAGGCCTATAGTTTTGCGCATCTGCTCGACGACACTTCTTGAAAACTGGAACTACCTGTGCTCTTTTCCAATCATTTGGAACCTTCCGTTCCTCCAGAGACTTGCGGTACACGGCTGTTAGAAGGGGGGCAAGTTCTTTCACGTACTCTGTGTAGAATCGCATTTGTATCCCGTCAGGTCCAGTGGACTTTCCTCTGCTGTGTGATTTCAGTTGCTTTTCTATTGCTTTGACACTTATTTCGATGTCAGCCATTTTTTCGTTTGTACGAGGATTTAGAGAAGGAACTGCTGTGCCGTCTTCCTCTGTGAAACAGCTTTGGAAAAAGGTGTTTAGTGTTTCTGCTTTACGCGTGTCATCCTCTGTTTCAATGCCATTATCATTCCAGAGTGTCTGGATATGCTGCTTCGATCCAGTATCTGATTTAACGTAAGACCAGAACTTCCTAGGATTTTGTGTCAAGTCGGTATATAGAATTTTACTTTCGAATTCACTGAACGCTTCACGCATAGCCCTCCTTACGCTAACTTTGACATCGTTTAGTTCTGTTTGTCTGAGAGGTTTTGGCTGCGTTTAAATTTGCAGTGAAGCTCTCTTTGCTTTCGCAGTAGTCATTGGCTAAATTAGGGTGTTGATTGAATAAGAAGTCGTTACAAATTGCAATGTTACGTTTCATGTTGAAAGCGAAATTTTTCGCAAGGTGCACAGTAATGTTAGTGCAGAGAATTTTCATGAACTGAGGTAGGGGTTGGAAGAACGGTGCAGGAAGCAGAATAGTGCGCAATATTTTCGGAGCAGTTGGGTGCTGCATCCAGAAGGTATGATGAGGCAGTGGAGGACTTCGTAGATAGATTAGGAAATTGAAAGCTCAGAGCTGTGAGTTACCGAGGAATGGCGAGGTGAACAACGTGGCGCTGCAGGAGGCCAAACAGCGAGTACTCGACGTCCTTCTGAGGTGTTTCTGAGGGATTTGGCACCAGAGATGTTTAGGAAAGTACTTACAGGGGGATGAGCGGAGGAGGGCGCTACATATCTTCATGCTGGGGCTAGGTTAGCGCTGGAATACCAGGAAACTGATAAATGAACAGCAGTGAGGTATCGAATACATGTGTTTGCATCGAATATAAAGTGTTCTAATCCTGGACACAAATTCATAGGCAGAGAAACAGTGCTGCCACCCATGAAAGAGTGGTGGGTTTAACATGGTCTACAATTCTGAAGAAATGCTAGTAGGGAATAGGACTCTTGATAATATATCGATATTTTTGCTAAATATCTCGATATAATTGTCCACATATTTCCCGATTTATCGATGTGTTTATATCAGAACGGCAATATTGAGTGCCGATGCTTTTATTTTATATTATATTTTTTCGATAAATATTCGAAATTTTTCTTTGGAAATTGTAGTAGAACATAAATTTATTTTCACTGTGTGAAGTAGTCTTCATCTACATCTACATTTACGTGATTACTCTGCTATTCACAAGAAAGTGCCTGGCAGAGGGTTCTATGAACCACCTTCAAGCTGTCTCTCTACCGTTCCACTCTCGAACGGCACGCGGGAAAAACGAGCACTTAAATTTTTCTGTGCAAGCCCTGATTTCTCCTATTTTATCGTGATCCCGTCGCAATGAAAAACGTCTTTGTTTTAATGGTTGCCACTCCAATTCACGTATCAAGTCTTTGACACTATCTCCCCTATTTCGCGATAATACAAAACGAGCTGCCCTTCTTTGTACTTTTTCGGCGTTATCCGTCAGTCCCACCTAATGCGGATCCCACACCGCACAGCAATATTCCAAAATATGGCGGACAAACGTGGTGTAAGCAGTCTCTTTAGTAGACCTGTTGCACCTTCTAAGTGTTCTGCCGATGAATCGCGGTCTTTGGTTTGCTCTACCCACAATATTGTCTATGTGATCGTTCCAATTTAGGTTATTTGTAATTGTAATCCCTAAGTATTTAGTTCAATTTATAGCCTTTAGATTTGTGTGACTTATCGCGTAATCGAAAGTTAGTTGATTTCTTTTAGTGCTCATGTGAATAACTTCACACTTTTCTTTATTCAGGATCAATTGCCACTTTTCGCACCATACAGATATCTTATCTAAATCATTTTGCAAGTCGTTTTGATCGTCTGATAACTTTACAAGACGGTACATTCGAGCATCATCTGCAAACAAACTAAGACGGCTACTCAGATTGTCTCCCATGTCTTTAATATTGATCAGGAACAATAGAAGGCCTATAACATTTCCTTGGGGAACGCCGGATATTACTTCTGTTTTAGTCGATGATTTTCGCTGTGTTACAACGACAGGAAATCAGGAATCTAGTCGCACAACTGAGGCGATATTTCTTAGAGACGTAGCTTGGTTAGAAGACGCTTGTGAGGAACGGTGTCGAAAAGCCTTCTGGAAATCTAAAAATATGGAATCAATTTAACATCCCCTGTCGAAAGCAGTTATTACTTCATGAGTGTAAAGAGCTAGTTCTGTTTCACAAGAACGATATTTTCTGAAACCGTGCTGACTATGTGTCAATAAATCGTTTTCTTCGAGGCACTTCATAATGTTGGAAAACAGCATATGTTCCAAAACCCTACTGCAAATCGACGTTAGTGATATAGGCCTGTAATTCAGCGGATTACTCCTACATCCCTTTTTGGGTATTGGTGTGACTTGAGCAATCTTCCAGTCTTTAGGTGCGGATGTTTCTGGCCGGCCGTGGTGGCCAAGCGGTTAAAGGCGCTAGAGTCTGGAACCGCGCGGCCGCTATGGTCGCAGGTTCGAATCCTGCCTCGGGCATGGATGTGTGTGGTGTCCTTAGGTTAGTTAGGTTTAAGTAGATCTAAGTTCTAGGGGACTGATGACCTTAGAAGTTGAGTCCCATAGTGCTCAGAGCCATTTGAACCATTTTTGGATGTTTCTGTGAGCAAGTGGTTGTATATCATTGCTTAATATGGAGCTATTTTATCAGCATACTCTGAAAGAAACCTGACTGGTATACAATCTGGACCGGAGGCCTTGCCTTTATTAAGTGATTTGAGCTGCTTTGTTACTCCGAGGACATTTACTTCTATGTTTCTCATCTTGGCAGTTGTTCTTGTTTGGAATTCAGGAATATTTACTTTGTCTTCTTTGGTGAAGGAGTTTCGGAAAACCGTGTTTAATAACTCTGCTTTAGTGGCACTGTCATCAGTGACTTCACCGTTGTTATCGCGCAGTGAAGGTATTGATTGTGTCTTGCCACTGGTGTGCTTTATGTATGACCAGAATCTCTTTGGGTTTTCTGCCAGATTTCGAGACAGAATTTCGTTGTGGAAATGATTAAAAGCATCTCGCATTGAAGTACGCGCCATATTTCGAACTTCTGTAAAACTTTGCCAATCTTGAGGATTTTGCGTTCTTTTAAATTTGACATGCTTTTTTCGTTGCTTCTGCAACAACGATCTGACCCGTTTTGTGTACCATGGGGGATCAGTACCACCTCGTATTAATTTTTGTGGTGTATATCTCTCAATAGCTGTCGATACTATCTCTTTGAAAACATTCCACAACTTTTCTACACTTACATGGTCAGATGGGAAGGAGTGAAGACTGTCTCTTAAAAAGGCGTTAAGAGCATTTTTATCAGTTTTTTTTTTTTTTGAGCTTTCATCACGTCCAGTCTTTCTCTTTGACTGTGTGAAGCAAGTATATGTGTCACAAAAGAAGAACTCCAATTGCACTGGGAGTTGGGGGCAGGGGGGGGGGGGGCGAGGCAGAAACAGCACACCAGTTGCGTTAAAAAACAATTTTTAACGCAACTAGTGTGGTATTTCTTCACATCGACATTTTTCTTAACCAGTTGCTGAAAATGATGAGCAAAAGTCTAAACGGCAAAACTGGTCGTTATGGTGGGCGGAGACATGTGAGTGGAAATGCTGACGTAATCGGCGCTCGGCGCTACCAACAGAAACTGCGACGTTTGGCACCACCACGCAATTCTGACACAACAACTGCTAGCTCGCGGGCGTTGCAGAAATGAAAAACCAGGGAAGTCGACATGAAGTGTTCCGGAAAAAATCCGACATGTGACGAAAGCGAACGATGGACTCATCAGACACCTATCAATGTGCCCCTTACATCCAGTTGCCGTTGTTAGCAAAGTGGTTACCGCCAACCGTGAAAGTGCATCATTTACCTTTCATTTCTTGCTCTGAGGGAGATAGGCAGGCTGCTAGCTAGTTGGTTTACAGAATATCATGTTCTAAATCAACACTTAAAAATACAGCTCTAAAACCAACGATATATTTACAATGTGCAGACGATATTTTTATAGGCAGGTACGTCTTTTTCTGTCGTCCTGTCGATGTAACGATACCTTTCCCGATATATCGAGTGCCGATAATTGTAACGCCGGAAATGCATATCCTCCTATTTCCATCTATTGTACTATAAATTTGTTTTCCTTATTTTTGTTACCTGAATATATGACATTTTTGTGTCTTTACGTATTGTAATTGTTTTACTATTTGTATATATATATATATATTTCTGCATTTTATGTCGATGTATAATTGGTTTGTTTCGTAAATATTATTTTTATTTTTACGCTGGGTCTTGCCTAGGGAAAACTGCTATCGAACGATTACATCGATAGGTCGTGTGGAGAACGAAAGTGTTTGGGATCTTTGGTAGTGTTAACTCTGCCGCGTGGAGCGCGGGCTGAGCAGAAGGAGTCTGGCTGGGGTAGTGCAGTGGAGCAGGTGTGTTGTGTGAAGCTCCCGCGAGTTGCCGCGCTTTCGGGGTTTGGCAGCATGTAATTGCGCTCGACTTGCGATGATAGTTTCTGACATTGTGTCGCGGACGGGAAGCATTAGCTGGCGCACATCAAGAGCCCGTTTCGTCTGGTGACCGTGTCGGGCGCGCCAACATCCAGCTTCTGCAACAGCGACGGCCGACAATGAGTGACTGCCGCCACCTCCTCGATCGACGGCTTCAAACCTTCAATCAACCATCAAGGAAGACTAGAAGCACGTAAAGTTTTAGAACTGTATGGCAGACCTAAGCTTTTCAAACTGTACCATTTTCGTAACTATAATTACAGCAACTTAGCATGAACCTTTGTTGCTCATTGTCCCAATTGCATTACCAAGCAGGGTCCCTTCCTTTTCCGGAATGAACCCGAGTGTCGTTGAAATTCAAACGCCAGCATTAAAGGAATATCATTCCATTTCGCTGCTTTAATTTCAAAATTCGGTTAAAGTATTCATAGCTGGCTACAATATTTAGATTACACAAGCACAAATCAAGAGTGCGAGTTTTGTTACCATATTTTAGCTTACCTGTGACTGCAGCTCAGCTTGGTATGTACTAAATTTAACCACTGTTAATTGTTCAGAATCATTTAATTCAAGTTCAAAGTTAGATCCCTTATTTCTAAATTGCGTAGATTCAAGTAGCTTTTGAAATGATTGTTGAGGTAGTCCAAGACTAACCGTATTTTACTGAATTTCGATATGCTTCAGAAAGAAAGCTCACTATTAACTTCAGTCACTAAATTAACTTTCGATTTTCCTGTTTTATTAATTCTTTTGCTAAATTAAGTCAGAATGCAGCGAAATTTATTACTTCTGACAAACTTTCAGTTTTGACACTGCACGTGTCAACCTTCAGTTGCCACGCTTCTAGTGCTAATTATATGTGTAATAACCTTTCTTTTTCAGTTACTATAGTAATTGTCCGTAGGACTGGCGACCATAATTTTCACCAAATCTCAAATATCTAATTACCGCTAGTTAATTGTTAACGTAATGGCCGCACATTTACTTTCTTTATTATCTTTACCCTTTTTCAAAATTAATTTCCACCTGTTTCATTAGCATTTTTCCTTTCATTTAGATGTAACCCTTTCCTCCCTCTTTACCGACAGATTAACTTTGGTGACGATTGCTTTTCCAAATTTCCATTAGGTACATGCAGTTTAATTTTTCACTGTCATTAAGGTCGATAAGTGAGGGGGAGGCTACATAATGATATTTTTTAAATATCGATACATCTTATATCCAATTATTTTTAAAAATATCAACATTTCTAGTAGGGAAGGTGTAGGTCACCTACAAGGATGTACGGATGGTAATAGAGATGGTAGAGGTGAAAGGAAGGATCCGTTAAACTTGGGAAGGAACCACAGGGCTGCCGACAGAAGTTCCCAGTAAAAATAAATGCGGTTAAAACGAATGGAGATGCAGAATTTGCCATAATGTGTGTGACAGATGGTAGGAAATATAAAGTTTTGTTGGACGCAGGGTCACAAGCGTCAGTGGCCACGAGAGACTTAGTGGGATTTGCATTGGGTAGGGGACAGTGATAAACGATCACTGGGGTCAGGTACCATGAGTTTTGCGTTCGAAGGAAACTAGTTTAAGCGCTGTATAGAAGCAGTGTTTCACGTTCAAATGGTTCAAATGGCTCTGAGCACTATGGGACTTAACAGCTATGTCATCAGTCCCCTAGAACTTAGAACCACTTAAACCTAACTAACCTAAGGACAGCACACAACACCCAGCCATCACGAGGCAGAGAAAATCCCTGACCCCGCCGGGCATCGAACCCGGGAACCCGGGCGTGGGAAGCGAGAACGCTAGCGCACGTCCACGAGATGCGGGCGTGTTTCATGTAATCGAGAGCTAAGCAAGATCGTAGAGTTGCTTCAGCATCATACTGCAGTTCACGCTCGACGTCGTGTAGCACAACTTGGTGGGAGGACTCACGGACGAGGGGAAACTGTTGTGACTGTTGATCTGCCAGTTAAGCTGCGAGCAGTGACATTAAGGCATGATTCACACCATTGTGTGTCAGGAGGTTTGGGGAAGTCACTATGGGTCACTGTGGAGCCTGAAGTGCCAGTTGATATGTCTTGTGTAATAGAACCGCTGGAGCAGAGTCAAATATTGGATGCAGCATGTTGTCTCATGAAACCTAGCACTGTATGTGTATAAGAGAGGTACGGGGACAAAATATTACATGCCAATGTAGATAATTTTGGCGCCAAAGAAGTTAAGTTCTTGCAGGGAACGTTACTGGCTACATTGGAGATTCCGGATGAGGAACGCTGCAACACAGGGGCTGCTGGTAGTGATGAGGCAAAGGATGCTCCTAGGACTGCATTTCGCGAGAAACTGAAGCATTTACAAGCAACGGATAGGACGCAGACGGAGGACCTGTTGTTAGAATTTTCAATTTTTTTTTCTGCAAGGCCATTACATGCTACACCAGTAACACAACACAGGATTCTTACAGTGAATAAAGCACCGGCTCACAGTGGGCCAGAATCTTGAAAACGTGACCAAAAAGGAAAAAAAAAAAGTTTAAAGATGGGGATTTTGGACTATCGGGTTGGCAGCAGCAATGCTGGGACAACTGAATGCCGGCTGTGCGGACGACCAGATGTTCATTTGTTCGGTAATATCTCAGGGCAAATGTGGCAGTTCATTGTTAGCGTGCGCGCAGCTGGTCAGGCTACAAAAACAGTCGTGTTGTTGAAGGAAGTTATTTATGTGTTGTGCAAGTGAAACCAATAATTTCAATATGGAATGTATTCCAGGAGGTATGTACTAGTGAAAAAACACTTATATTACTATTAAATCATCAATTATGCACGTTTACATTTCAATTAACGTACTACAGGCAAATAAATGACAAAATCGTAAAATGCGCTTAAAAAATAGAGATAAGTTACGAATTCCACGACATTCCGCTTTCTTTTGCGCTGTGTACGCTAGTATATATTATTACCTTTGTAAATTAAGCTTCAAATCCTGCGACTAGTTGCGACTCCGGCTTTGAGCCACGTTTTAAGCGACACTAGCAAAATGTCATTGTTCAGACATCTTCAAAAATGACAGTAGAATCAATTAATTATGAGTTTTATTTGTACAATTTAAATTACAATCGACACGTAGAAGCATTGTAAAGAATAAAATAATTAGAAAAATGACGAAAAGTGTAACACAGATTTTTTTTTTTAATTTCAGTTTCATATGATCCAGCGGATTCCAGAATCGGATTTTCGAGGAAAGATTTTCTCTAATAACAAAAAAGTATTTGTCAAATGATTTGGAAGGGGTCATAGAACATTTGGAAAGGTCGTTGACAGAAAAAGTGGACATAAAATTAAAATTCCCTATGATATGAGGCCTACCATTCCGATTTTGTTAAAGTTAAGAAGCAAGTATAAGGAAGCAACTCGGCGAAAAGGATATTTTTTCAAGAAGAACGAAACCTGGTTAAATACAATAGTATATATTCCGATTGATTCGAAACCTGCAAGTGTGACTAAATCAACAGGCCGACCTGCCACAAAATTTGAAACATTATCTGATAGGTCTAAAAGAAGGAGAACTGAGGAGATTCGTACGAAGTTCAGTCCTGTCGAATTATCGTTCGCCGCGCAAATGAGTCTTCGATCTTCGGGGCACCCAGATGCTGCGAAGATTGTGAAAGACGTCACAATCTCAAGTCTATCCAAGGTGAAAAAATACAAGGCAGGCTTGCGATTTTCAACATCATCGCCATCCTCATATGATGCAAATGAAGGTCTAGCACTCCTTTTCGACTTGAAATTGTCAAAAGAATCTTACCAGCATTTGAGAAATGGAGCTAAAGGAAAAGGCTTAAACACACTATATCCACCGTATTCAGCTGTTTTGGTAGCAAAAAAAGCTTGCTGCCCTCCAGACGTAACCCTCACTTTTACCGAATCAAAAGCTGAGGTACGGTTGCAAGCTTTGTTAGACCACACTGTTCAACGTGTTCTACTGCTGAAACGAGACGATATTTTACATATGAGTGATTCGGAAATGTCTAATATGGCCATAATTTGTAAGTGGGGCTTTGACGGAACTTCCGGGCAAAGCATGTATAAAATGAAGTTTTCAGATTCGAGTATTTCAGATGCAACTTTATTTTTCACTTCGCTTGTTCCACTGAAACTTGCAGGTGTAAATGAAGAAACTAAAGAAGAAAAGATCTTATGGATTAATCCGAAGCCGTCTTCAACCCTCTTTTGCAGACCACTGAAGTTAGAATTTACAAAGGAAACAGAGCAAACGTCGTTAAATGAGAAAGCGTATTACGACAAACAGATCGAACAACTCCAGTCATTCGAAACAGTTATTCATGGGAAAGACATTTCCATTAAATACAATTTAAGCATGACCATGGTAGATGGTAAAGTGTGCAATGCTATCACCAACACGAAATCTGCGCAACGGTGCTATCTCTGCAAGGCTACGTCTGCCCAATTTAATAACATTGACGATGTTACCGCCGATTATCTGCAGTACGGACTATCAACTCTTCGCGCCTGGATTCGATGTTTTGAATGTTGTATTCATTTGGCATACCAAATGAAAACAAAAAAGTGGCAGGCACGTAAAGCAGAAGATAAAGAGGAAAAAGCAATACTGAAAGCAAACATTCAAAAAGCTTTCAAAGAGCAGCTTGGAATTGTAATTGACATGCCGAAACAAGAGTTTGGCAGTACGAATGACGGAAACACCGCTCGACGTTTTTTTGAAAACAGTCCAACATCAGCGCTGATAACTGGAGTTTCCGAAGAACTAATCCATCGTTTCCATATAATTTTGCAGACGATTTCGAGCGGACGTCAGATCGACGTTGAAAAGTTTCGAGCATACGCCTTAGCCACTGCCAGGCACTACGTGAAAGAATACCCCTGGTACAACCTGCCAACAGCAGTCCATAGATTGTTGATTCACGGTCCAGACATTATTTCTTCGGCCATTTTACCCATCAGTCAACTATCGGAGGATGCTCAGGAATCAACCAATAAGTTGATAAAGCAATATCGCCTGAGTTTTTCTCGAAAGTTTTCAAGAGTTAAGACTATGGAAGACGTGTTCAGGAGATTGTTGGCAACGACAGACCCCTACATTTCTTCCTTACGCAAATCTTGGCCGAAGAAACTGAAGAGTTTGTCGCCAGAAGCCGTTGCCCTCTTAGTTCCTGTGGCGGAAGACTATGAAGATTCAGATGCAGATGCAGATAATGAGGAAACAGTGTTTGAGGATGATGACGATTCAGTTGAAGCAGAACATGAAAAAAAATAAGAAATTGAAAACCTGTAAATTAAGTTATAAAAAATTTACAAAATAAATAGTTGTTATTAAAATGAAATAATTTTTTGTAATATTTTACACCATCTTGTAACCTATATTTGGTCCTTTCTTCGAGTTTTCCACTTTTTTGGTTTATTTTTTAAGCATTAACTACAATTACCCCTAAATACTGACTTTTATATGAATAAAAATATATAAATATAAATAAATAAAAAGACTTAGATTTTGACCGCCATCTTGGATCCACCATTTTTAAATTTTTTGAACTCTGTCATCATCAGTAACCTCGATAATTCCCTAAAAATTACTTTTATACGTAAAAAATGATAGTAGTGTACATAGAGCCTGCCATCTTGGGTCCGCCATTTTGTTTCTTTTTTCACTTTTTGATGTCATATTCTTAATCATAAACTCCGTAAACCCTTACATACTAAGTTTGGTACAAATTGAACAACTACTTATATTTTGACCAGCTTTTTGGGATTCTGAGCCACTGTGCGGCGTGCTGAAGGTCGTACAGAATCCCACGATCACTGCAACTAGTTTTGGAGAAATTTACAGGGTGTTTCAAAAATGACCGGTATATTTGAAACGGCAATAAAAACTAAACGAGCAGCGATAGAAATACACCGTTTGTTGCAATATGCTTGGGACAACAGTACATTTTCAGGCAGACAAACTTTCGAAATTACAGTAGTTACAATTTTCAACAACAGATGGCGCTGCGGTCTGGGAAACACTATAGTACGATATTTTCCACATATCCACCATGCGTAGCAATAATATGGCGTAGTCTCTGAATGAAATTACCCAAAACCTTTGACAACGTGTCTGGCGGAATGGCTTCACATGCAGATGAGATGTACTGCTTCAGCTGTTCAATTGTTTCTAGATTCTGGCGGTACACCTGGTCTTTCAAGTGTCCCCACAGAACGAAGTCACAGGGGTTCATGTCTGGCGAATAGGGAGGCCAATCCACACCGCCTCCTGTATGTTTCGGATAGCCCAAAGCAATCACACGATCATCGAAATATTCATTCAGGAAATTAAAGACGTCGGCCGTACGATGTGGCCGGGCATAAACCACGAGGTGTTCGCAGTGTCGTCTAAGGCAGTTTGTACCGCCACAAATTCACGAAGAATGTCCAGATAGCGTGATGCAGTAATCGTTTCGGATCTGAAAAATGGGCCAATGATTCCTTTGGAAGAAATGGCGGCCCAGACCAGTACTTTTTGAGGATGCAGAGACGATGGGACTGCAACATGGGGCTTTTCGGTTCCCCATATGCGCCAGTTCTGTTTATTGACGAAGCCGTCCAGGTAAAAATAAGCTTCGTCAGTAAACCGAATGCTGCCCACATGCATATCGCCGTCATCAATCCTGTGCACTATATCGTTAGCGAATGTCTCTCGTGCAGCAATGGTAGCGGCGCTGAGGGGTTGCCCCGTCTGAATTTTGTGTGGATAGAGGTGTAAACTCTGACGCATGAGACGATACGTGGACGTTGGCGTCATTTGGACCGCAGCTGCAACACGGCGAACGGAAACCCGAGGCCGCTGTTGGATCACCTGCTACACTAGCTGCGCGTTGCCCTCTGTGGTTGCCGTACGCGGTCGCCCTACCTTTCCAGCACGTTCATCCGTCACGTTCCCAGTCCGTTGAAATTTTTCAAACAGATCCTTTATTGTATCGCTTTTCGGTCCTTTGGTTACATTAAACCTCCGTTGAAAACTTCGTCTTGTTGCAACAACACTGTGTTCTAGGCGGTGGAATTCCAACACCAGAAAAATCCTCTGTTCTAAGGAATAAACCATGTTGTCTACAGCACACTTGCACGTTGTGAACAGCACACGCTTACAGCAGAAAGACGACGTACAGAATGGCGCACCCACAGACTGCGTTGTCTTCTATATCTTTCACATCACTTGCAGCGCCATCTGTTGTTGAAAATTGTAACTACTGTAATTTCGAAAGTTTGTCCGCCTGAAAATGTACTGTTGTCCCAAGCATATTGCAACAAACGGTGTATTTCTGTCGCTGCTCGTTTAGTTTTTATTGCCGTTTCAAATATACCGGTCATTTTTGAAACACCCTGTATAAACCAACAGTTGGATAATGGAATTATGGAGGAGAGTACTAGCCTACGGGGGCGGGAATTGTGATTGTACCGAAAAAGGTCTGTGGATGGCTCAAAGATGAATCGATTTTGTTGTGATTGTCACAATTTGAATAGTAAGGCTGGGGCAGATTCCTACCCAATTCTAAACATCGTGGAGAAGATAGAGAACCTAGGGCAGAGCCAATACTTCTCGACAATGGACTTAAGGAGTTGGTTAGAAGTTACTCCAAAAGATAGACCGAAACGACGTGTCCTGCACCTTGAGCATGCTGTCAGTATATAAGTACGCCCTTTGGATTGAAGAATGCACCAGCAACATTCCAGGGGTTGCTTGACAGAGTGCTGAATGGACTGAAACAGCTTCAGTGTCTCGTATACCTCGATAATATAATTGTGTTTTCAAGAGATATGCAAGGGCATAAACAAAGCCAAGAGATTAAAAGCAGTGCACTTGACTACCTGCACTGATAAATGCCACATTGTGCTGGAACAGGTTAACTATTTGGGCCACATCATTAGGAGGGACGGTGTAAGAGCAGATCCAAGATTAAGGGGCTCCGGAAAGGCTCAAAATCATGAAAAGTTCAATTTTTACTTTTTTGCGTTTTCTGAATCTGCAGACTATTACCTTTTAATAGATATATAATTTATTCAATTCCGAAGACTAAAACTATTTTTAATTTTTTTTTAAATGTGTTCTACATAGGCGTGACCCACTGTGGCGCTGTTAAACTGCTGTCAAATGGTGTTATTATTAACGTCCGTGTTCATCAGGTACATTTTAGTGATGTGAGATAAAGTATGTGTTGTGGCTAACCTGTGATGGTTAAATATATATCGCTGGTGTGATTGTCGATTGTTTCATGTTTATTTACTCTGTCGTTATCTCGAAAATATTCGTAATTAATTCTGTTTCTTGAGTCTCTGTTTTGTTGAAGTATAATAATGAGTAAAAGTAAAGTTATTAGAAATCCTCCGAAGGCTTTTAAGAAAAGGAGAAATGTTGGAAAGCCAAAGGTATGTCTTATTGCTGTAAATAATAACATTCTAACATGGTACAAGCGATGCTCGCTTTAGACAAGGAACGCCTTCGGGCTGCAGACAGGGCTGTAAAGAGTCTAGAAATACAAGCAAGAGTAAACAGGAGGAGGAACAAGAGGAAGCTGGAGGAGGAGTTTGCAGAGGATGAAGATAATCCATCCTATGGACCTGGAATGCACTAAAAAGTTAATCCAATCTTTGTCGCTCGATTCCCAAAACTTTTATTTTCTCATACTAATTACATGTGTTCTAAGGATCTTACAAACATATTTGTTTCAAACTTTCAGTAAATGTTACACAGTACCTTCTGCATAATTTAACACAGCCTTTTTCCAAAAAACTGTATATTTTTGAATATATAAATAAAAAATTGCAAAAAAAAATGTTGTGAATTTTCATTACAATTGAAAAAAATCATCTTTAATAACTGAACTAAAATTTTGTAAAATCCCTGTGTTAAGTTGTAGCCCATATTCCAATAAATAATCTGTAAAAAGTTCAACTTCCTACCTCAAATACTTTGTGAGGAAAGATGTAATTTATAAGCGTTATTTTAACATTGCAAGTATAAGGCGTTCCGGAGCCCCTTAATACAGGCGGTGCAAACGCTTCTGGTACCACAAACAACCAAGGAATGACAAACTTTTCTTGGTCTCGCAAAATAGAAACTTCGTGAAGGGTTTTTTGGATATTTCCAGGCCTCTTACGTAGTAGCTAGAGAAGGGGAGTGAGTTTGTGTGCTCGGAAAAATGTCAGTTAGCATTTGTCGAGTCTAGTGTTGGTGTTTCCAGATTTTCAGAAAGAGTTCATATTATCATGTGATCCATCGTAAGCCGGCCGCTGTGACCGAGCGGTTCTAGGCGCTTCAGTCCAGAACCACGCTGCTGCTACGGTCGCAAATTCGAATCCTGCGTCGGGTATGGATGTGTGTGATGTCCTTAGGTTAGTAAGGTTTAAGCAGTTCTAAGTCTAGGGGACTGCCTCAGGCGTCAAGTCCCATAGTGCTTAGAGCCATTTCAACCATTTTTGATCCATCGTATCACACTCTGGGTGTGTTTTAAGCAAGGAGGTGGCCGGGAAACAACATACTGTTGTCTATGCATCAAGAAAATTGAACGCAGTGGAAGAGAATTATTCTACAATAGGAAGGAAAATGGTTACCTTGGTACATGGAATGCTGTGGTTCCAGTGTTACCGGAATGGAAGGAAGTTCAATGTGGTGACAGACCATGTTGCTTTGAAGTGGTTACTCAGTTTGAATGAACCATCCTGCAGACTGATGAGGTGAACATTGAAACTCAGTGAATTTGGGTACGAAGTAATGCACAGACCAGGAAAGAAACATGGAAGTGCGGATGGGCTAAAGAAAGGCTGTCGTACAGGCACTGGGTCACGACCTCAGGGAATAGGAAAACAGCACAGAGCGCCAACGAAGAGTGTAAGCTGTTTGACACCAACAGTAGTTTAGCATGCGTGATGAATTATTATGTAGAGATATGAAATCGGGGAAACGAGCTGTGGTGTCGGCCAAGCCGAAGCTAGAAGTGGTCACATTCTATCGCGCTACTGAGGATGCCAGACAGCGAGTCAGAGAGTGACAGAAAAGTATTAGTGGGAGGGAAGGAAGGAACGTGATCGGTACATTAGAACTGGTGTGGACTGTTCACAGCCAGTGGATTTGAGTCGGAAGCAGGTACTCTTACAGAGGCTGCCAAAATTAACAGAGCCACTCACTTCTATTAGGGTGGAAGAGTTGTTGTTGTTGTGGTCTTCAGTCCTGAGACTGGTTTGATGCAGCTCTCCATGCTACTCTATCCTGTGCAAGCTCCTTCATCTCCCAGTACCTACTGCAACCTACATCCTTGTGAATCTGCTTAGTGTATTCATCTCTTGGTCTCCCCCTTTTGCACTTCCTGTCGATCTCCTTTTTGATACGTTTGTATTCCTTTTTGCCTGCTTCATTTACTGCATTTTTATATTTTCTCCTTTCATCAATTAAATTCGATATTTCTTCTGTTACCCAAGGATTTCTACTAGCCCTCGTCTTTTTACCTACTTGATCCTCTGCTGCCTTCACTATTTCGTCCCTCAAAGCTCCCCATTCTTCTTCTACTGTATTTCTTTCCTCCATTCCTGTCAATTGTTCCCTTATGCTCTCCCTGAAACTCTCTACAACCTCTGGTTCTTTTAGTTTATCCGGGTCCCATCTCCTTAAATTCCCACCTTTTTGCAGTTTCTTCAGTTTTAATCTACAGGTGATAACCAATAGATTGTGGTCAGAGTCCACATCTGCCCCTGGAAATGTCTTACAATTTAAAACCTGGTTCCTACATCTCTGTCTTACCATTATATAATCTATCTGATACCTTTTAGTATCTCCAGGGTTCTTCCATGTATACAACCTTCTATCATGATTCTTAAACCAAGTGTTAGCTATGATTAAGTTGTGCTCTGTGCAAAATTCTACCAGGCGGCTTCCTCTTTCATTTCCTAGCCCCAATCCATATTCACCTACTACGTTTCCTTCTCTCCCTTTTCCTACACTCGAATTCCAGTCACCCATGACTATTAAATTTTCGTCTCCCTTCACTATCTCAATAATTTCTTTTATTTCATCATACATTTCTTCAATTTCTTCGTTATCTGCAGAGCTAGTTGGCATATAAACTTGTACTACTGTAGTAGGTGTGGGCTTCGTATCTGTCTTGGCCACAATAATGCATTCACTATGCTGTTTGTAGTAGCTTACCCGCATTCCTATTTTCCTATTCATTATTAAACCTACTCCTGCATTACCCCTATTTGACTTTGTGTTTATAACCCTGTAGTCACCTGACCAGAAGTCTTGTTCCTCCTGCCACCGAACTTCACTAATTCCCCCTATATCTAACTTTAACCTATCCATTTCCCTTTTTAAATTTTCTAACCTACCTGCCCGATTAAGGGATCTGACATTCTACGCTCCGATCCGTAGAACGCCAGTTTTCTTTCTCCTGATAACGACATCCTCTTGAGTAGTCCCCGCCCGGAGATCCGAATGGGGGACTATTTTACCTCCGGAATATTTTATCCAAGAGGACGCCATCATCATTTAATCATATAGTAAAGCTGCATGCCCTCGGGAAAAATTATGGCCGTAGTTTCCCCTTGCTTTCAGCCGTTCGCAGTACCAGCACAGCAAGGTCGTTTTGGTTATTGTTACAAGGCCAGATCAGTCAATCATCCAGAGTGTTGTCCTTGCAACTACTGAAAAGGCTGCTGCCCCTCTTCAGGAACCACATGTTTGTCTGGCCTCTCAACAGATACCCCTCCGTTGTGGTTGTACCTACGGTACAGCTATCTGTATCGCTGAGGCACGCAAGCCTCCCCACCAACGGCAAGGTCCATGGTTCATGGGGGGGGGGGGGGGGTTTGGTATTAGCTTTACATATTAAGAGTGGAAGTGATTACAGTAGAGTTCCGGGCCGAGGTAAGACATGAAGATTCGGGTCTTTTCCACAGGGGAGGACAGTGTAGTGTGGCGAACCAGTCTTTGGAAGAAGAATATTTAGTCATTAACAAAAGTATGTAAAAGTGGCATTGAAACGCCATAGAGTGTTGCGTTAACAGCCGTGGATCGATAACTGCAAGTGTGGATACATGTGGGTTGTATTAACACACACGCCAGCGCATTGTATGTCGAGGATAGCTGAGTTCGGCGGTAAATGGAGCTCCACAGCCATAGCCGTAGTGGTGGCGTCACAACAGGGCCTGTCTGTTGTTTTGGCTACGTGACTAGGCACCGGCTTTTAGAGAAACAATTGGGCACTGGAGGCACATCAATAAGTCTGCCTTTTAAGGCAGGGATCACTTCTCATCATCAGAAGCCAGTAGCACCACCGCAATACCAGAGCGTCGCCAGACAGTGAGACAAATGGGCTGCGCCAGCTGTAGCCACGGGTGCGAGACCGGGATGCGCCTAGCATCTGCACTAAGTCTCCCACGGGACTTGGTGGCTCAGCCCTGCCGATCTGCCATCCACGTCTGCCGACTCCAGCACAGCACAGCCTACCGGGACTCGGAGCCACAGCGCCTACTGCCAGCCAATTACTGTCGGAGGTCAGCTAATAGTACCCTGCTCAGCCGCGCGGTTTGAGACGCTTCGTCACGGTTCGTGCGGTTCCACCCATCTGTCTCAGCCATGGGTGTGTGTTGGCCTTAGTGTAAGTTAGATTAAGTGTGTAAGACTAGGAACCGATGACCTCAGCAATTTGGTCCCATAGGAAGTTACCACCAAATACCCTCCTCACAGCCCACCCGGTTGGCCGTGCGGCCTAATGCACACCTTTCCGGGCGGGAAGGAGCGCCGGTCCCGGGCACGAATCCGCCCCGCGGATTTGCATCGAGTTCCGGTGAGCCGGCCAGTCTGCGGATGGTTTTTAGGCAGTTTTCCATCTGCCTCGGCAAATGCGGGCTGGTTCCCGTTATTCCCCGTCAGCTACACAATGTCGGCGATTGCTGTGCAAACAAGTTCTCCACATACGCGTACACCACCATTACTCTACCACGCAAACATAAGGGCTACACTCGTCTGGCGTGTGACGTTCCCTGGCGGGGTCCACCGGGGGCCGAACCGCACAATAACCCTGGGTTCGGTGTGGGACGGCGGAGGGGTGAAGTGGACTACGGTCTTCGTGGGGTTGCGGGCCGCTGCGGCTGCGGAGGGGACAGAGCCTCTCTGTCGTTTCTAGGTCCCCGGTTAACATAATGTAACCCTGCGCCCAGCCATCTTCACGTTTCCTCGTGCTGACATGAGCGGGGCGAGAGGCCGTCGCGCCTACACAATGCTGAGGGAAGTAGCGCACAGCACTCTCCACATGCCATCACCGCAGCCACGTGTGAATTCGAGGAGCCGTCTGCCGAGCAGCACAACACGATGCCCCACTGACGCCGGGGCCGTGGCCTACAGAGGCTGCTAGCCCCACAGTGTGTTGGTAGTCCAGCACCACCAGCAGAACCCACTACCCGTTCATTGCCTCATCCGGGGTCAGCAAGGACAGACGTGCCTACCTCACTACGCCGTGTACCAAGGTCAATAAAATGCTTTGTAATTGCTAACCGTGTTTGCCCTATAACACTTCAGTCAGCCACTGCTATACCATAACCTTAAAGTTGGAAGCAGATCGTAAAATGGAACTATCTTGTTCAAGTAATTATGGTATAAAGCAACAGTACAGTGTTACCCTCTGAAAGGAATTTAGTTGTGATGACCGTGATGTACCTATTACGTAAAAATTTAAACAATAACTTGCTTATCCTTACTGTCCAAATGATAATAAAAACGGTCGCCAGCTTAATTAGGCATAAGAATGAGTAACATTCGTGTTCCTGAAAATGAAAATAAGTGACTTCAATGAGTAAACAAGGCCTATACTTTGTCACACGAGAGTGCAATGAACTCTGTCACTAGCAAATGTTACCGTTAAAGAAAGTGAAAGTGTTAACAGTTATAGAAAAACAAGGCTATTAGCGTAAGTACAGCAGATAATGACATCTACTTTTTTGCTTTCAAGGCTTGGTCAAACTGAGTGGTTTCAATAATATTACTATTACAATGCGCTTTAGAATCAAAAATTGGACATAGCTTTAATATTACTTTTCAAACATATTCCTATCTGACATGAAATATGGGTATGGAGTACAGTAAAATTTAGTTATTGTGCATAGATTGAGTCTCTCACTACTAAACACTTTTTTTTATTTAGAATGAAAATTAAATGGAATTCACTAATAGATTACTTCTCACTGTCTTTTGAATAAAGTAGTTACTGTATTCATAGATAATTGTCTTTCTATTAATCGTTATGTAGCATGAGCACAATAGACAAACTATGGATCCTGTTACAACATTAACATGCACTTTTAATACACAAGAGGAATCCAATATCGTACAGAATTTGACTTGAATAGCAAGGGTAATTGAAACTTTCTGTAATTAAGTAACTTTGTGCCTTTGAACTACTTTCAATGGAGGCAGGCCCTTGATCTTGACCACTGTAGCAGAGCAAACAAAACTCACTTTCATTACATCAGTGAAACACTTAGCAAGCATGAACATATTACTCTCAACAGTTGCAGTTCTGAACTTTTGCTGCAATGAAAACACAAAACTGAGATTTTGTTAGATCCTTTCAACAAAAATTATTAATCTTAGCACACTCTATTGCCATGTTAATTTTAACATGCTTTCAAAAAAGGACACACGGTAATCATAGTTCAAACACAGAGGAACCTGAGAGGTGTTGTGATAAGGAAAAAATCAAGGTAGGTACATAAATTCAGATATAAATTACCTTATATTTGAGCACACTAACATATCCAATGAGCTGATCCTTCACCGTACATTACTATAGTTCTTCTGTTGTATGACAGTGATTGCGTGATGCGGTGGCGAGTGCATGTTGGTAGGTGGATTTGCAGGTAGAATTGCTAAACTCTGTCGTTTCTTGGTGGCGATGATAGATATCAGTTCCAGAATAGTTCCAGCTCTTTATCCATCCATCTGAGCCATTGGAAAGCGACACGGAAAGCCTCTCTCGGCACCAGCACAATGTACAACTTTTACATGAGCAGTTGACAGTTTGGTAGCTCGTCTCCGACTTTCTGTCCATGCCCACCACATTTTGCGTGTGCTACACAGTTCCGTTCCCGAGTGGAACCACACCACCTTTTACATACAAAATAACTCAGAATCCTATGTGAAGGACAGCAGTTTGCATAACAGCAAACAAACATTTTAAATAAAACAGAACATTTGCATATATTGACATTTCTACAAAAAATTATTTAAACAAAATTATGCAGTTTTAAAGATAACCAAAGAGATTATATGAGGAAGACAAAACATATAATTTGCTCATATTGTACATACTACAGAGATTACACTTCCTACACTCTAAAAGACATCAAAGTTTTTAACAGAGAAAAGAATAAACACTCTCATGGTATCGATTAAATCCAACAACACTTACAGAAACTCAGTGATATAACATTAAATAACACAAAAGTCAAAATAAATCAGTACAGCGTTAGAGCTTTGGTGTTACAGCACTACGGCATTTCACGACCCCCCTCACTCATCCCGCAGAGTGCCCAGCACGCTACAGAGCTCTATAACTGCGAGCACTGACAAATTTTTTATGTAGCAGATATGTGGACACTGCGTTGATGCAGTAAGTACATAGAGAAATCAACATTGGAGGGTATCTATCTCAGTGGCAGCACAGCCAGCACGGTGAATTGCTAAGAAGAGACCCAGGTTCGATTCCTGGCCGTCGGAGATTTTCTCCGTTCGGAGACTGGATGTTGTGTTGCCCTTACGTTCATGTCGTCATTATGTAACGCCGGAAATGCATATCCTCCTATTTCCATCTATTGTACTATAAATTTGTTTTCATTATTTTTGTTGCCTGAATATATAACATTTCTCTGTCTTCGTATATTGTAATTGTTTTACTATTTGTATATATATATATATATATATATATATATATATATGCATTTATGTCGATGTATAATTGGTTTGTTTCGTAAATATTATTTGTATTTTTACGCTGCTATCGAACGATTACATCGATAGGTCGTGTGAAGAATCAAAGTGTGTAGGATCTTTGGTAGTGTTAACTCTGCCGCGTGGAGCGCGGGCAGAGGGAGTCTGGCTGGAGTAGCGAGTGGAGCAGGTGTGTTGTGTGACGCTCCCGTGAGTTGCCGCGCTTTCGGGGTTTGGCAGCATGTAAATGCGCTCGACTTCGGATGATAGTTTCTGACATGGTGTCGCGGACGGGAAGCATTAGCTGGCGCACATCAAGAGCCCGTTTCGTCTGGTGACCGTGTCGCGAAGAAGAAGGCGCGCCAACATCCAGCTTCTGCAACAGCGATGGCCGACAATGAGTGACTGTCGCCACCTCCTCGATCGACGGCTTCAAACCTTCAATCAACCATCAAAGAAGACTGGAAGCACGTAAAGTTTTAGAACTGTATGGCAGACCTCAGCTTTTAAAATTGTTCCATTCACAAAATTACAGCAACTCAGCATGAACCTTTGCTGCTCATTGTCCCAATTGCATTACCAAGCAGGGTCCCTTCCTTTTCCGGAATGAACCCGAGTGTCGTTGAAATTCAAATTCGATTTCACTGCTTTAATTTCAAAGTTCAGTTAAGGTATTCATAGCTGGCTACAATATTTAGATTACACAAGCACAAATTAAGAGTGCGAGTTTTGTTACCGTATTTTAGCTTACCTGTGACTGCAGCTCAGCTTGGTACATACTAAATTTTACTATTGTTAATTGTTCAGAATCATTTAATTCAAGTTCAAAGTTAAATCTCTTATTTCTAAATTGTGTAGATTCAAGTAGCTCTTGAAATGATTGTTGAGGTAGCCAAAGACTAACCGTATTTTACTGAATTTCGATGTGCTTCAGAAAGAAAGCTCACTATTAACTTCAGTCACTAAATTAACTTTCGAGTTTCCTGTTTTATTAATTCTTTTGCTAAATTAAGTCAGAGTGTAGCGAAATTTATTACTTCTGACAAACTTTCAGTTTTCACACTGCACATTCAACCTTCAGTTGCCATGCTTCTAGTGCTAATTATATGTGTAATAACCTTTCTTTTTCCTTAGTCCTTAGGACTGGCGACCGTAATTTCCCCCAAATCTCAAATATCTAATTACCGCTAATTGATTGTTAACGTAACGGCCGCACATTTACTTTCTTTATTAATTTTACCCCTTTTTCAAAATTAATTTCCACTAGTTTAATTTGCATTTTCCTTTCATTTAGATGTAACCCTTTCCTCCCTCTTTACCGACAGATTAACTTCGGTGATGATTGCTTTTCCCAAATTTCCATTAGGTACACGTGGTTTAATTTTTCACTGTCATTAAGGTCGATAAGTGAGGGGGAGGTTACAATTACATACATTCCACTGTTGAGATGGCTTTATGGACACGTCCCAAAAGCTAATTAATTAAAAAAGGCATTGGGGGATACGTAATAGTTGGTAAAATTAATAAAGAACAATCATTTGGAATGGCAGTTTTACTGTGTGACGGAGTCAGCTTCATAGAAGTAAGATATCTCATGGGTGGGAGGGGAATATCGTGCCATGCTAACAGAGACTTAATTTGTTAAAGGACGTCATATTCGCTGTTGACTGTAGAAATTATTCACTTCACAACTGCAGTTTCGGCCTTAAGACCATTATCAAGTGGGTCTGTAAAATATTTCGCGTTAAACTTTAAAACCGTCTGACATGTATACAGGTCAACGTCAGAACTAAATACATAATGAAATGATGTAAATCACGTGAACTATTACGAATGTTAATATCCTTAACACAAATTGCAATGCACCAATGATCTTACAAATTGTTTACGTGAAGATCATTATTTCCAAATGTATGCCAAGGTCAAAATACAGTTTAATGCGTTTTCAGTCCAAGTGTGGTACGATCTTTAGCGCTGCTGAGTCTGACCAGACCATTCCATACTCCTTCCTATGCAATTTAGTCTTGATAAACATGAATCGGCTCAAATAGTGTTATGTACACCCTATCCAAGATTCTAAACGTATTGTGTTGACGGCAAGTTGCCCAGCCTGCGTTATTAGCCCGCTGTTCTGCTTGCTGTTTCCGTTGTTTTCTTCTTACGTGCCACAGTGTAGTGTTGACTGTGCACTTTAAACCAACATGAATTCCTATTTACCCGGGGGAGAGCGATAGAAGGGAAGTAGAAAGACAATTCGATGTGCAAAAATTAAAAGACAGCATGAAAAGGAATTTTACGAATGATCATTTTCAGTAAAATTTGTAACTTCAGTGCGTTGATGCGTTATTTGTGCGGGAAATATTGCATAAACGCATGTCCTTATACTTCGATTGAGCTTTACTCTCTGTAGTTATGTTGTGAAGGGACGTGTTTCGTCTTAGGTAATTCAACCGAGAACCACATTTAAATAATTTTGAGCCGCCTTCTAATCACAAAGAAGGCAGATTCAAGTGTGATAGCATCCCAGTATTCTACCTGTCGAAAACGAAAAATAAAGTTCACAGCGTACCGAACAAAGTGAAAAAAGATCAGAGACTCAGTTGTACGATGAAAGTTACATCCCCAAAACGACGAGAAGCTGGAAAGCATTACGCAGGAGAGCGCAGTCGACTTTCATTGATAAACCGAGGGAATTACCTGATGCTAAGATAGTGGATGTCTATATACCGTTGAAAACAAGATTTTGGGACGGCTGGAAAGAGGACGATAGACTGCGGCTTTGTATTTCGTCACTAAACGTCGATGCGACGCCAGCTGAAACTGGTTGACGACTCATGAGGATGACGAGTGAGACTGTCCACATGAAGAAGAAGGACGAAGTGCAAAACTATAACACAAGGATCTACCGTCAGCAACAACTGAATAACTCTATTTTCTTACATGATGGGCTGTGTCCAACGACAAAAATCAATAAAAAGTTAAAATTAACGTTGCAAATCAAGTTATGTTGTAACACGCCCGGGAGTACAAATTGGTGGGGTAATTTAAACTGACTTCTCGTTTCGCGACCGTGCGCCCTGTCCACACCACGTACCTGATAATCCCGCGGCGGTCGTATTGTCCTGCTCCACACTGCTGCTGGCTTGCCTGAAATTATGTATCTAAATATGCAAGCGGGTTTAGGTGAGCCACTCAACGTTAAAACGTAACACTGTCCTATGTCTGGTATGAACATCTATATTCTGAGACGATATGGAAACCACAGGTTGCACTCTTTACACTCTAAATCGTAAATGTTTATCCCAATTAACAGTCTTGATGATTTAACAGTCCAAAATATCATTCGGACGAGCGTACGCGTAACCAACACGACGCAGGTGATTGTTGATGATGCGGAAGCCGAATGATCGAACGAAATTTCTTACGCTCGTCACACATACAGATATCTGGTAATAGTCCTCCTTGTCACTAGTAATGGTATAACACTGTTCGTAAAGTTAATTTTTCAGTTCTCAGTTCTCACTTGTACGAGCGCGCGCGTAACCGTCGCGGCGCGGCTGATTGTTGATAAATGCGGAAACGCGATGATCGAACGCACGTCCTCACACTCGCTACAAGACACTGGCACTTGACTGCACTCTTTTATGGTAACTAATTCCTACTGATTCACATCAGTTCATTCTGGGAGACCGAACACGGCGCGGATGATTGATACCGTGCGACACGCAACGAGAGGATACACAAATACGTTATCGGCGGCACTGCTCATTTTTAATTGCATCTTGACGCACTTTCCTCTGAATTACTTCTATATTTAATCACTTTACTGTAATAGCACTTGTAGCAACACTTCAGTCTGAATACTAACCATGCTTCTCACATGCAGAGCTACACACTACGCAACATAACGGTTTCGTGTCCCGTGCTCGACTCTCTAGACGCGGCTGCCCGCAAAGATACTCCACAACTAAACCAGCGAAATGACAGTACACTTAGAATGTGAAAACATGAATGGATCAAAACGTTTTTTGTTAAGTGAATTTAAAAATTATAATGGCGCCTTCATGCAGTAGAAAAGATTTCAATCATGACTGATTCTGGAGCACAATCTAAATACCTAGGTCCTGCCGTCGAGAGTTTTGACGTGTTTCATTGGGGTAGGAAGATTCAAATGGTTCAAATGGCTATAAGCACTAGGGGACTTAACATCTGAGGTCATCAGTCCCCTAGACTTACAAGGAAACCTCCCCATCGCACCCCACTCAGATTTAGTTATAAGTTGGCACAGTGGATAGGCCTTGAAAAACTGAACACAGATCAATCGAGAAAACAGGAAGAAGTTGTGTGGAACTATGAAAAAAATAAGCAAAATATACAAACTGAGCAGTCCATGCGCAAGATAGGCAACATCAAGGTTAATCTGAGCTCAGGAGCGCCGTGGTCCCGTGGTTAGCGTGAGCAGCTGCGGAACGAGAGATCCTTGGTTCAGGTCTTCCCTCGAGTGAAAAGTTTAATTTTTTATTTTCAGTTTATGTGACAAACTCTTATGTTTTCATCACTTTTTTGGGAGTGATTACCACATGCACAATAAAACCAAAATCGGGCAAGGTAGAAGAATCTTTTTACCCATTGATCCAATGTACAAGTTAGGTGGTATCGGCAATATATTCCTGTCATGTGACGCACATTCCGTCACCAGTGTCGTATAGAATATATCAGACATGTTTTCCTGTGGAGGGATCGGTTTCGATCAAATGTTTTCGGTTCCCATTGGAGAGGCACGTTCTTTCGTCTACTAATCGCACGGTTTTGCGGTGCGGTCGCTAAACACAGATATTAAACTTATTACAGTGAACAGAGACGTCAATGAACGAACGGACAGATCATAACTCTGCGAAAATAAAGAAAGTAAACTCTTCACTCGAGGGAAGACTTGAACCAAAGATCTCTCGTTCCGCAGCTGCTCACGCTAACCACGGGACCACGGTGCTCCTGAGGTCACATTATCCTTGATGTTGCACATGAACTACTCAGTTTGTATATTTTGCTCATTTTTTTCATAGTTCCATACAACTTCTTCCTGTTTTCTCGATTGATCTGTGTTCAGGGTTTCAAGGTCTATCCACTGTGCCAACTTATAACTAAATCTGAGGGGGGTGCGATGGGGAGGTTCCCTTGTTAGAACAACTTAAACCTAATTAGTCTAATGACATCACACACATCCACGCCCGAGGCAGGCTTCGAACCTGCGACCGTAGCACGGGTAGGAGGAGAAACTTGTTTTTTTATCTATTTCTGTAGAATTATGATCTGCGCACTTAATACAACCTGAAACGATGCTCCACACATGTGAAGTGAGGGAGATGACGCAATGTGGCGCTGTACGATGCCGGCAGCGGTGGCAATTGACGTCAGACGGCGGCATTGCTGGGTAGACTGCGGGCTGGCAACGGCCCCTACTGCACGTGTATGCCATGGCAGCGCTGCTAGCAGGAGCCCCAGACACGATGGATGGGACAGAGCGGAGCCTACCGCACGTGGCAGCTGCCTCAGAAGGACCCCACTTGAGTGCGAGGGCGCAAAAGGCCGATGACGTTACCGGAATTCGACGCCCCACATATTGTCTACTCATGCAACCACAATACTGGCTGTTAATGATGACAGGGGGCGGAACTGGAGGCATCCAGTGGCGAGCAAACCATGACGCCACGGAGTGTAGCTGAACTGCTCAATCGACGAGTACCACAGAACAGTGCAAGTGCTTTTGAAAAAGAGCAGAGAAATAGCAACGGTAAACAAAAAAATTATTGCATTATATCTACAAAAAGCCGCGCGGTCTAGGGCGTCTTGTCACGGTCCGCGCAGCTCCCTCCGTCGGAGGTTCGAGTCCTTCCTCGGGCATAGGTGTGTGTGTGTTGTCCATAGCGTAAGTTAGTTTAAGTTAGATTACGTAGTGTGTAAACTTAGGAACCGATGACCTAAGCAGATTGGTCTCATAACATCTTACCACAAAACATGTGAAACACATCTACAGCCGGCCGCGGTGGTCTCGCGGTTCTAGGCGCGCAGTCCGGAACCGCGCGACTGCTACGGTCGCCGGTCGAATCCTGCCTCGGGCATGGATGTGTGTGATGTCTTCAGGTTAGTTAGGTTTAAGTAGTTCTAAATTCTATGGGACTGATGACCACAGCTGTTAAGTCCCATAGTGCTCAGAGCCATTTGAACCATTTGAACACATCTACAAAAATATCTCTCGAAGTTGACACTTCGTCAGAAAGGAACCCAACGAAATGGACAGAGTGATAAAGACATAGCACATGAAATATTAGCGTTTCTACAAGAGGAATCTGAGCAGTGTGTGGTGTCGCATACGCTCAACTGGGCTGGCAATGTACGTGAGGAGTACAATGATGATAACACCTGCTTTACAAGTGAAAGTGACATTGAAACAGGTGTCGATCAATATAGTTCATCATCCTTTTCGGTCAGGGTGCCATAAATCCCTTCTCCCATGAGAAACAATAAATGACAACTGTTGTCCAAGGAGCGGCTACTAAACATTATTACATACCTGCAAGGTCATCTGCAACATAGTAAGAAAACAATTATGAACAGCTTCGAATCAGTCCGCAGCAATATGGCTGTGTAGTTCGTAAGAAATACTACAGATATTCCAGGGAGGACAAAGCACACTTTTTACAAATACTGGTTTCAAGGATGCTCGATACATTTTACAGGATGTCTATGATAGTAACCTACTACGATACAGATTACAGTGATTTCAGCGCAAGCAGTGGCTGGTTGCATAACTTCTACATCTACATCTACATCCACACTCCGCAAGCCACCTGACGATGTGGGGCGGAGGGTACCTTGAGTACCTCTATCGGTTCTCCCTTCTATTCCAGTCTCGTATTGTTCATGGAAAGAAGGATTGTCGGTATGCCTCTGTGTGGGCTCTAATCTCTCCGATTTTATCCTCATGGTTTCTTCGCGAGATATACGTAGGAGGGAGCAATATAATGCTTGACTCTTCGGTGAAGGTATGTTCTCGAAACTTTGACAAAAGCCCGTACCGAGCTACTGAGCGTCTCTACTGCAGAGTCTTCCACTGGAGTTTATCTATCATCTCCGTAACGCTTTCGCGATTACTAAATGATCCTGTAACGAAGCGCGCTGCTCTCCGTTGCATCTTCTCTATCTCTTCTATCAACCCTATCTGGTACGGATCCCATACTGCTGAGCAGTATTTAAGCAGTGGGCGAACAAGCGTACTGTAACCTACTTCCTTTGTTTTCGGATTGCATTTCTTTGGATTCTTCCAATGAATTTCAGTCTGGCATCTGCTTTACTGACGATCAACATTATATGATCATTCCATTTTAAATCACTCCTAATGCGTACTCCCAGATAATTTATGGTATTAACTGCTTCCAGTTGCTGACCTGCTATTTTGTAGCTAAATGATAAAGGATATATCTTTCTGTGTATTCGCAGCACATTACACTTGTCTACATTGAGATTCAATTGCCATTCCCTGCACCATGCGTCAATTCGCTGCAGATCCTCCTGCATTTCAGTACAATTTTCCATTGTTACAACCTCTCGGTACACCACAGCATCATCTGCAAAAAGCCTCAGTGAACTTCCGATGTCATCCACCAGGTCATTTATGTATATTGTGAATAGCAACGGTCCTATGACACTCCCCTGCGGCACACCTGAAATCACTCTTACTTCGGAAGACTTCTCTCCATTGAGAATGACATGCTGCGTCCTGTTATCTAGGAACTCTTCAATCCAATAACACAATTGGTCTGACAGTCCATATGCTCTTACTTTGTTCATTAAACGACTGTGGGAACTGTATCGAACGCCTTGCGGAAGTCAAGAAACACGGCATCTACCTGTGAACCCGTGTCTATGGCCCTCTGAGTCTCGTGGACGAATAGCGCGAGCTGGGTTTCACACGACCGTCTTTTTCGAAACCCCTTGCTGATTCCTACAGAGTAGATTTATAGTCTCCAGGAAAGTCATTATACTCGAACACAATACGTGTTCCAAAATTCTACAACTGATCGACGTTAGAGATATAGGTCTATAGTTCTGCACATCTGTTCGACGTCCCTTCTTGAAAACGGGGATGACCTGTGCCCTTTTCCAATCCTTTGGAACGCTACGCTCTTCTAGAGACCTACGGTACACCGCTGCAAGAAGGGGGGCAAGTTCCTTCGCGTACTCTGTGTAAAATCGAACTGGTATCCCATCAGGTCCAGCGGCCTTTCCTCTTTTGAGCGATTTTAATTGTTTCTCTATCCCTCTGTCGTCTATTTCGATATCTACCATTCTGTCATCTGTGCGACAATCTAGAGAAGGAACTACAGTGCAGTCTTCCTCCGTGAAGCAACTTTGGAAAAAGACATTTAGTATTTCGGCCTTTAGTCTGTCATCCTCTGTTTCAGTACCATTTTGGTCACAGAGTGTCTGGACATTTTGTTTTGATCCACCTACCGCTTTGACATAACACCAAAATTTCTTAGGATTTTCTGCCAAGTCAGTACATAGAACTGTACTTTCGAATTCATTGAACGCCTCTCGCATAGCCCTCCTCACACTACATTTCGCTTCGCTTCAGTCAGTGGTACAAAATTGGAAGACGTAAGGTAACGAAATTTCAAACAAACCGTCAACTTGACGATGCACAGCAAACTGCGGATTCGGCCTGAAAATTTCTAGAGGAGATGTAAATGCTTATCCCGTCGATCAGTAAGGAATTTGTTTCAGACTCCGACAGCTCGTGATCTGAAGAGGAAAAGCATATGAAAGGAACCGTGGAAATCATAGGTACCCAGAGAGTTGTATCAAGATCGACTAACTCAAAGGTTTTACGTATTCGTGTAGAATTACGGCGACTGTTAATCTGGATGGTGAATTGGCTGGAAAGTTATTTATCAAGCTGCCAGAAGTTGGAGGTACTCTGCCCTGTACGATTTTTTCTCGTGTGCGTGATGTTGCAAGGGAAATACGAAGTATTTAAAATGGTTCAAATGGCTCTGAGCACTATGTGACTTAACTTCCGAGGTCATCAGCCGCCTAGAACTTAGAACTAATTAAACCTAACTAACCTAAGAACACCACACACATCCATGCCCGAGGCAGGATTCGAACCTACGACCGTAGCGGTCGATCGACTCCAGACTGTAGCGGCTAGAACCGCACGTTCACCCCGGCCGGCTACGAAGTATTTAGATTACAGCAAGTAAGAGTGGAAAAATGGACGTAAGAAAACAACAGCTATGGTATGAGCATTACTTTTGGCCAATAGCTGGTCAAAATAACTTCCTTTTGTTAGATTCCTGGTGCGCGTATGAAAATCATACTTCTTTAGACCAAATTATACCTCCTTAAAAGAGTTTTACATTAAAGTTCACACCATCCGGAATCACTAGACAAATTCAGCCTCTGGATGGTTGTTTTTTCCGTGCCTCCATATATTCACACTACCTGCAACTACCCCTTAAAGGACAGGCAGTTCCACAATAAGCTCCATTGAAACATTCCGTAGAAATGTTGGAACACGTGAGGCAATACTGACCCTAAGACTTATCTTAGAAGCTAGACTAAGAAAAGGCAAACCTACGTTTCTAGCATTTGTAGACTTGGAGAAACCTTTTGACAATGTTGACTGGAATATGCTCTTTCAAATTCTGAAGGTGGCAGGGGTAAAATACAGGGAGCGAAAGGCTATTTACAATTTGTACAGAAACAAGATGGAAGTTATAAGAGTCGAGGGACATGAAAGGGAAGCAGTGGTTGGGAAGAGAGTGAGACAGGGTTGTAGTCTATCCCCGATGTTATTCAATCTGTATATTGAGCAAGCAGTAAAGGGAACAAAAGAAAAATTTGAGTAGGTATTAAAAACCATGGAGAAGAAAGAAAAACTTTGAGGTTCGCCGACGACATTGTAATTCTGTCAGAGACAGCAAAGGACTTGGAAGAGCAGTTGAATGGAATGGATAGTGTCTTGAAAGGAAGGTATATGATGAACATCAACAAAAGCAAAACGAGGATAATGGAATGTAGTGGAATTAAGTCGGGTGATGCTGAGGGAATTAGATTAGGAAATGAGACTCTTAAAGTAGTGAAGGAGTTTTGCTATTTGGGGAGCAAAATAACTGATGATGGTCGAAGTAGAGAGGATATAAAATGTAGACTGGCAATGGCAAGCAAAGCGTTTCTGAAGAAGAGAAATTTGTTAACATCGAGTATAGATTTAAGTGTCAGGAAGTCGTTTCTGAAAGTATTTGTATGGAGTGTAGCCATGTATGGAAGTGAAACATGGACGATAAATAGTTTGGACAAGAATAGAAGCTTTTGAAATGTGGTGCTACAGAAGAATGCTGAAGATTAGATGGGTAGATCACATAACTAATGAGGAAGTATTGAATAGGATTGGGGAGAAAAGAAGTTTGTGGCACAACTTGACTAGAAGAAGGGATCGGTTGGTAGGACATGTTCTGAGGCATCAAGGGATCACCAATTTAGTATTGGAGGGCAGTGTGGAGGGTAAAAATCGTAGAGGGAGACCAAGAGATGAATACACTAAGCAAATTCAGAAGGATGTAGGTTGCAGTAGGTGCTGGGAGATGAAGAAGCTTGCACAGGATAGAGTAGCATGGAGAGCTGCATCACACCAGTCTCAGGACTGAAGACCACAACAACAACAACCATGTGGATGCACAGGAATTAAGGTACGGTTGTAAGCATTTTCTCAAAAGGTTCACGGATATGGTTGATACCGTTATTACCAAATTTTAGATCATCTCTTTCCTCTGTGCTCATAAAAATTATCTTTACCGTATTCTTATTTTACGTTTAAAAGGACAAAATATGTCACCTTGTGTGACTGTAGAAAAAGTTTAAAGTTTTAAACAATTACGTAAAAAACACATTTTCCATCAGCCTACTATACATATTACATTACGTGTCAGTCAATAACATAAACAAATATTTCTGTAAGTGGAATTTAGTATTGCATTTAGGCATCATCATTTTAAATAAAATAGACAAGTACCTTTATACAAACTATGTCACTTTCTGCGACTCTAAATGAATCATAATCTGGTGTTCGTCAGTTACGAGTCATATTGTTAGTCAACTATATATTATGTTTGAGTTGTGTAGCACACATTGTCAGTGTTATTTAAGAGAAAACATTTGTATTTTACGTAGAGTGCGAATCGGTATGCTGACATTTGGTGTGATCTGTTTTTCTAATGTATGTATCTGATGTAAAAGATATCATGTTCAATGCAGAAAAAATTTTTCGTATAGCAAAGTACATATAGTAAGCAATTTAATGTGGTTTCTCCATCCGTAGTGCTGCACTGCACTGTGTCACCTGTTATCAAACTAAACCATTACTAAATTATACTCCTTACATACTAACATCTTCATTCTCCTCTTTCCTTTATACCTCGTGTCATCTCTCTGCATAGCCTATAATAAAATATTCATTGTTAATAATCGTCAGCGCACGGCATGACTTCAATATCTCTCTGCATCTGGAAAATCGCGTCAGCTCTCGGCATGACCTGTAAAGCATTTATCCACATTTCTCCATATTCAATACTTGTATTATAATTAAAACTACGTTTATTTTGGTGAACTATGACCACAATGCTGCATGCACGGGTTAAAGAATACATCTAATTGCTACTACTGTATGAAAATTATTTGTACGTGTTATACATTTACTTTTAAGAAGCCCTGTTAATTGCTTCACTTACCTTACATAATGTGAAATAAATGTCCTGCGAGAACGCTTCTAAGACTGCTATTAATGTTCAGTGTATTTATCTGCGGTCGAATCGAGGTGACCTGTTGTGCACGTACATAAACCATTAGTAGCTCACTGTATTCGGGCTTGCTGGAATGTGTCAAGAAGCTCATTGTTATAATCTGTCTACATGTATCCCTGTAAGAAGGTCTTTTTTTTATTTTAAGAATTTCTTTATGTTTGACATATGATGGTTTCCTCTCGATTTTTTTGTTCTGAGTGTCTCAATGTGTACTACATTAGCGTGCGGAAAATTTCGAATTCTGTACGGTCCTGCGTATAGAAGTTCAAATTTTTTGCATCGGTTCTTCCCTTTATGTGACAGATAATGGGTGCGGACTAGTACCTTATCGCCAATCTCGTACTTGCGTAATCTACTTACCTGCTTCTGATGTCTCTTCCGACGATCTGTAGCTCGTTTAATGTTCGCTAATGCCATGTCCATTATCTCACAATGACGAACTCTACGCTTCTTTGGAAAAGTAATCATTTCAGTAAGTTTATTCGGTGGGTCTTTATTCGTCAGTATTACAGCTGGTGAGAGCATCGTTGACTCATTAGGTATTGCATTTATTACTTCCTGAAACTGTGAAATGTATTCGTCCCATGTTGTATGCTTTCTGTGGCAATAAATTCTACAAAGTTTCCCGATCTCTTTCATTATTCTTTCTGCCGGGTTAGCAGAACTGTGATATCTTGATATGTAAATTGGTGTTATGTTCTTACTCTCTAACATTTTTTTTCCATATGTCTGACCTAAACTGCGGTCCGTTATCTGAAATAACCTTCTGTACATGTCCTACTATTGGTAGAAAATCTCTTACAAATGCTCTTGATACTGATCTAGCTGTTGCTTTCCTTAGTGGAGAAAATGTTACAAATTTGGATGTCAGTTCTACGGCTACTAGAATATAACTATAACCTTTACTTGTTCTGGGGATTTGACCGAAAAGATCTACTGCTGCCATGTGTCTTAACTTACCCGGTATGGTGGGATACAGTGGTGGAATATGTGATACTGTAGATGATTTAGCTTTCTGACATATCTTGCAGGATGCTATAACTTTGCGAATGTGTTTTTCCATATTGTTGAAGTGACAATTTTGTCGAAGAATTAGAAAGCATTTCCTAGCTCCGTAGTGTGCATAGCTTAGGTGCGTATACCATATCAATTTGTTTCTGATCCCTTCTGGAATGCATAAAAGCCAATTGTTGCCGTCTGGGTACGAGCGAATAAACAGAATATTTTGATGTATATTGTAATTATGTCTGATTTTTGCGTTGCTCTTGTCTCGCCAAAGCGTTAAAATCTCTTTTAGTGTTTCATCTTTCTGCTGTTCTCTCTCTATGTCCTGTAATGCCGATGATATAAAGTTTTCGAAAGCTACTTGTTTGATGTACATAATACTATGGTTGTTGTAGCAGAAGGTATTTTCTTTCTCTAGTCGTTTATGCTGAATAGATCTCGATAGTGCGTCGGCAACAATATTCTGCGTGCCTGGAATGTGTACAATAGTAAAGTCGAACTCTTGTACATATAATTTTCAATGACTTAATCTGTCACGCGTAAGTTTTGCTGATAATAAAAACTGGATTGCACGGTGATCGGTATATACTGTGGTGTGTTTTCCATATAGATAATGACGGAATCTCTTAAATGCCCATACTACACATAGCGTCTCTAATTCTGTTACAGAGTAATTGCGCTCTGCTGGAGAAAGTATCCTGCTTGCAAACGCAATATGTTTAACGATTGTCTTACCGTCCTCCTCTACTTCCTGGAAAATATGTACTCCTAGTGCTGTAGTTGAACTATCTGTTGCAATGGAAAAGTTTTGTGTTGGGTCAGGATGCGATAACAAAGGTGCCCTTAGTAAAGCTTCTTTCAAATTCTCGAATTCAACTTCAGCGTCTTCATTCCATGACCAAATTGTGTTTTTACTTGTGAGCTGGTATAGCAAGGGTGCGTCTAATGCTTTATAATGAATGAATTTTCTAAAATAATTAATAAGGCCTAAAAAGCTCCGAAGTTCCTTCTTATTTGCTGGCACGTCGACATCTTTCAATGCTTGCAATTTGTCAGAGTCTGGTGCAATACCTGTTTGTGAAATGATATGACCTAGAAATTTTATTGAGGCTTTCCCAAATTCAGATTTACGGAGGTTTATAGTTATACCATTTTGCACGAATGCATTCAGTAATTGTTGAAGGGTGTGGTTGTGCTGTTCCCAGTTTTCTGCTGCGATTAGAATGTCATCTACATATGTAGTAATTTTGTTTTTAAGATCCTGTGGGATAATTGTATTCATGCCTCGAATAAAGGCTGCAGACGAAATCGCTAGTCCAAACGGAAGTTTACAAAATTGGTAACATTCACTAAAGCAAAGGAATGCCGTATACTTTCGGCAATTTGGATGCAACTGGATTTGCCAAAATCCTGATTTGAGGTCGAGGGTGGTATATATAGAGGTGCCATGAAACTTTTGCAGTAACTCTTCTAACGTCTGTGGACCGTCAGTTTCTGTAATGATTATTTTATTAACCTCACGTGATTCTAAAACTAAACGGACTGATCCATCCTTCTTTTCAACGATGTGTAGTGGATTTATATATTGGCTTGCTGCTGGTTCAATTATACCCTGATCAATCATTGCTCGTAACTCTTTCTTAACTGCTTCTGTGTATATGGGCGGGATTGGATAGTGTTTTGCTTTGAAAGTCTCGTGTGGTTTCACCTGAAATTCGTACATAAATCATGTCATCGTTCCTGGAACATTGTTAAAAACTGTTTCATGTTGCACAAGAATATTTTCTAATTCTGTGCGCCCTGTGTCGTCTTTTGCTATACTGTCTCCAACCTTGCGTGTAATTGTCTCTAATACATTATTCTCCTGTTCCTTTGCCATGTCGTTATTATGTGTATTCGTGTATAGTGTGAGATAACAACCGTTATCTTTAGAATCTGCAATAATCTCGATCCTGTGCATATTTTGTTCTTCTGAGGACACTGTGTTTTGAAATCTCACTACCACTTCGCAGTCTTCCTTCTGTAATGTTAGGTATGACGATTTAAAGTCAATCTTTGCGTCGTACTGTACGAGAAAATTCATTCCTAATATTATATCAGTTGTTAAATGTGGAACTATCCAACAATTGCTGTGGAAAGTTTGCCCTGCAAAAACAAACGTTAATTGTGTCTGTCTTTTGACTACAATGATTTTTCCTGGAAATGCTCCCTTAACTTTAGTTTTGTGTAATGGGAATACTGGATAATTATTATCGCTATTGAATCTGTTAAGTGTGTCTTCGTTAATTACGCACATTGGCGAGCCTGAATCAGTTATTGCTAAAATGTTTTGTGACTTTAAATTTATCTGGATTATTATGTGGCATATAGTTTTTTGCATGATCGGTTTTTCTTGTAACAATGTGTCTCGCACGTCGTCGAATGTAATGGCATTCTCTATCGTTATCTTTTCTCTGTCCTTATCCATAGTGTCGTCATTTAGAGATTCATCACAGTCTATCTCTAGTCATAAATGTTCTGACATTTCATTTTCTGTTGGGGAGTGTTGTGTGTTTTCTATGAGCTGCACTGTTCTACCGTTTTGATTATTAGCGGTAGGTGGCGGATGAAATCTTCTGTCTGGTAGATTCATACGATAACTTGGTTGTTGTGCACTGTTTGAATTTCTATGAAAATTATCATTCTAGAATGTCCTTTGCGGTCGCTGTTCGTTTTCTCTCCTTCTGTCGTCGTAATTGTGGATATGTGGCGAGGCACGCGTGTTTCTCTGAAAAGGCTGTCTTTGTTCGTTTTGTGTATTTTGCGGCTGACCCATGTAATTGTTTGCACCGGTATTGGCAATGAGTCATGTGAAAGTTTGACCGGTTCGGCATTTCCTGTCGTATATGTGTCGTGTTATTTGGATGGCTTTGTTGCTGTCTTGAATTGTTATGTACATTGTTATTATACTGCTATTCATTGGATCCCTGTGTGTATTCTCGACTAAAGTTTTCATTTTCGCTGCGAAAGCGTTTATTATGATTGTTATTGCCAAATCGTGTTTGCTCAAAATTATTATTGTTTGTCTGGTTTGCGTTATGTCATGAAAAGTTCTTATTAACAAACGCATAATCTGCCTGCTGTACCTCTAGCAATTGCAGGATGTCTCTAAATGCGTACACGCTGTCCTTTTGCTGGCCTGTTAATAATGACAGTTTCAATGCTCTGGGGAGTTTTGAAATACACAACTGTATTAATGCGGATTGACTGTATGGCTCATTGAGGTATTGGTTTTGTTCAACCATATACCCGAAAAATCATGTGATTGTTGGGAAAGTAGAATTCTCGAAATTTGGTAGACTAATTAGCAGATCTTTAATGCTACTCTGTGTGGTATCTGACCAATATGCTGCTAGAAATGCTTCCTGGAATGCTTCTACTGAAAAACACTATCTAGCAATTGGTCGCATTCTTCTCGCTGGTTCCCCTTCAAGAAAACTAACAATAAATTCTAGCTTGTGTTGAACTGGCCGTGATGGTGGGAGTGCCGCATTGAATTGTTGGATCCAGTCCAGTGGATGTATTTGGGTCCTGTCGTTTTTAAATGTCTTAAACTTTCTCACTGAAAGGAAATGCTTGTGGTCGAAACCGTCATGTCCTTGTGTGTAATTATTTTCGTAATGTTTTGAATATGAATTTGTGTCTTTCTGCCTTGTTAAGATCTCCTACTCTCTGAAGTCTACCGACATTATATGTATTGTGCATCTGAGGCATGTCATAATAGTGTGTGTTCTGTTGAAATTGATTGTTTGCAGTTGTTTCTTGTGTGTCAGCTATCCTTTGCTGTAAAGAATTGATTTTCAGATGTAACAAATTATTATGTGATTCTAGGTCTGCGATTGTTTGTTGTACATTTGTAATTTGCGTATCTTTACTAATAGAAATCTGTTGAACTGAGATTGGTGTAGTGTCATCTGATTTACTGTCATTGGTAGTATCTAACAGGTCTGTTCTTGTAGTGAGTTCGTTGATCTTTTCTGTCAATTCGTTTCGTAATTTACGATTACTTTTTGTTACTTTCTTAAAACCTGCTTTCAAATTTTCCGAGTTTTGATTGATTTCTATGTGTTCCATTCTGTCAGTGAGTGTCAGAACTTCTTCTGTTAATTTATCCCTAATATTCTGGATTTCAGTGTCTGTAGAAATTTTCGCCTCAACTGTGTGTGATTGGATTTCCGTGAGCCTCTCTTGTATTTGAATATTTGTCTCCTTAACCTTTTCGATTTCTTCCGAAATCGAGTGTATGTAATTGTCCACGTAAGTTTTTCCCTGAGCAAACACTTTCTTTTTGTCGTCCTGTCGCTGTTTATTAATTGTTTGTAATAGTTCTTTTCGTTCTTTATCCTGCGATCGCACCAGTTTGCGGTGACGTATCAAACAGTTTTCTATGTGATTGTTAAAACGTTCATTAATGTGAGCGTTTTGTTTACAGAAGTTATCTGTCATTGTTTCTCGTATGTTAACCGCGAATGCTTCTTGTTTATCTGTTATTTCTCGAATCTTGGCGTGTAATTCTTGGTTTGATTTTTCAGCGACTACCTTGATTTCGTTTTTTAGGTCTACTGCTTCTTGTGCCCTTCTGTTAAAGTTTTGATTCGTGTCTTGTCTCATTTGTAGCAAAAATGCCATTATTGGATCCGTTCGGATTGACTTCTGTGTCTATTTGTATTCATTGTTAAAAGTTGTACATCTGTGTTCATTTGAACATTCTCAGACGATTGTAATCGTGTCACCTCTTCCGTGGTTTCGGAATTTTTGTCAATAAAACTGTGATATCTGCTACGCAGATTGTGTATCTGTGAACCGTTTGAATCTGTTTCGGCACGTAATGGAGTCACACTGTTTGACTGCATTATAGTGGTTTCGTTACTGAAACTATTAAGTCTGCTACGCGTAATTTGTGGCTGTGGACCGTCTGTTGTATTTAAAAACAAATTATTTTGCGCTAATGTCTCATTATCAGTTGGCATTTCTGAAGTTGATTGTTCGTCAAAAGATTCCATATTATTACTGCTCTCGAATGTCTGTTCACCTAATGTTTCACTACCGCGTTTTTCACACGTATTATTTCTGTCTATTCCTGAAAAGAAATTCTCGTCATTATTTTCTACACTTTTATCGCTTTGAGAACGAGTAATTATTCTGAGGGACATTGTCTATAATTAACACAAGCAACAAATATATCACTGTTCAAAGCGGATTTAACATTGAACAAGCACTTTTCAACGCAGAATCAATAGAGCAAACAGAATTGCCGATGGGCTGTGAATTAAAGGTATACCGTTTAGTATAAGCGTTGCGCCACTTAACACTAGCTTATTCATACAATTGTCAGAGTCAGTATATTGATTTTCACAGTAGATCCACTAAAGAGTCTTACCGATTGGAGGTCGCCAAGTGAAACCTTCCCGTCTCCTCTATACCTCTTGTGTTTTTGATAACCTTCCCTTTTACAACAAACCATGTAACCTTTTCTTAGGATTTCTATCTCTTGCTTAATAATAACAAATGAAATCATCCCTTTGAAATTTATTCTCTTTCTCTATCTTCGCACACAAATTTAATTGCTGCTTATTAAAAGTGATTTTCTGATTATTTCGACGAAACATAGAATGTGTCGTCGTCGTCGTGGCAGTCAGTCGTTACCTGCAATAACCCAAAACTATTCCTTACCTTTTTTACTGTTACTGGATCGCCATCTGACTGCTACATCGAACTGCGACATGCATATACTTACTCTGTTTTACTATACTCTATTAGCTGATGGTGGGCTTTCATAATAAGTGGCTGTATTTATTACCGAAGCTGACGTTATTCTTTAATAGCAAAGCTGACGTTATTCTATAATTAATTTGACTGAAATTACATAATTCATAGTTAAATTTTTTCTTGACAACACTAAAATTTTGCAAAGTTTTACGTTGATGGTTTTTGGGATGGATTATAATTAGAAATGCAATATTGCTGGCAAAAGTTAATTATATTCTGAATGAAATGATTTTACAAACGTTCAAATGGGACTTACTTTTTACAATAATCTTACAACTAGCAATGCACAAACATACCTTCAGTTGTCTTGAGTTTCTCAAAAAAATTAATTCAATAATATTAGTTCCTCTTATGATAATAGTTAGCTGATGTCTCTGTACATCCGTTTATAATCTCTTGTAAATCATAGCTGGTGGCTGGCAGGCACACCGCTCCTCTCAACCTCTCGCTTCAGACCTGCTACCGACTCGCTTCGCATCTCGCTTACCACTGACTTCCTACGAACGCTAAAGTGCCGTTTCTCCTGCCAACAATGCTTTCTGGTGCAGACAATCCCTGCTACCATTACAAAATGTATCAATGCGCGGTCTTTCCCGCTCTTTTCTTAAAATGTATCCATACGCGGTTTCTCCCGCTCTTTTTAAAATTGTATCAACAATACTTTGGTGCAGACATTCCCTGCTACCACAGTTATTTCCAACATGACAAATATTAATTATTCCTACTTTATCCTATTAATAAAATATAAATATCTTTCATAAATTGTGATTTGACAATAAACAATAGAAATATACACGTCTTACACTATGGCAAACTGTTTTGCATGCCATCACGTTCCATCACTTCTCATCATTCCCTTACACCAATATGATTCTACATGCATTCTTCAAGATTGGATACAGTTTGTAACTTCCAAGGACTTCGCCTTCGATCTTGATAGCGCGAAGAGTTTTGTGATGACTGTAGTGTGCCACTTTTCATTATGTATTATTTTGCCAGTTATGGTTTGTTTTGAACATGTCTTGAATGTGACCGATGTCCATTTTTTGAAGTGTAATGCATACATCCCATAGAAGGTTGATCTCTGCACCTCGCGAACACTCATATTATGTCGCTCTCCTGGTGCACATGGTGAGTAATTAGCAGCTAATATTCTTCCTGTCGTAATTGTCAACTTAAGATTCCCTTGCGACCTCGCACTCAAACGGTTCCTTCTGAGTGCCGCGACTGCGCCAGCAGACCTCCTGCCCCCCCCCCCCCCTTTTTCGACCGAGCGCTGCCAGTGGAAAGTGGGGCATCTTATGGCCGCTCCCAAACCAGGACGCCAGCAGAACCGCCAAGCGCTATCTGTCACTCACCCACATGCAGTTTTCTTCTAATGCCGTGCGCGCGCTGTCGATAGTTTTGACACTGAATCTTTAATCTCCGAGCCTTCGTTGACACCTGCAATTTAAGACAGTTCATTTAAGTATTATCCAAGCCGCAAACTTTAAAAAGTGTGCTGGGAAGACATTCTGGAAATTTTCAGAAGAAAACAATCCACTTTGAAAGACAAAAAAGAGCTGGGTGTGTGAAAAACATTTTATTTTATTTCAGTGAAAATAAGTATTTCGCAACATAAGCGGATCGTGTTTAACAAAATACTCAGTAAATTTGTCTCACTGCAAGATCGTCGCCCTCTGTTTGAGTACCTAACACATTCACTACATCACACTCCGCAAGTCACCTAATGGCGCATGGTGGATGTTACTTATGATACCACTAACTGTTTCCCCCACCCTGTTCCATCGCGAATGCCGTGTAGTGAGAATGATTGTTCTTTTGGTCGTGAACTGGACCGCAGAAAATCTGTAAAGTCAGGCTCAGGGTCATTCGAAGGAAGAGCGAATACAGGTTTCATTCACGTGTCGTTTCTTAAGACCGGTCCCAGCATAAAAGAACTAAAGCAGGAAAAATAAGTATCTGTCGTCCGGTTGCATCAAGAAAAAGTAAAATAAGGCAGAGATAAAATACGACGACTCCTTAATTACGGAGCTTAACGCAAATCTGCAGCAAAGGGAATAACTCGAGCGGCAAGGAAAAGACGACGACGACAAAATGCTTTTACTGTCTCTACTGAACCCAGTTCAAAGTATTCCCAAAGCAAAAGAAATGACCACTAGAATTAGAACCATAAGCGCCATAAATGAAGCCCAGTTCGCAGAATACATCCTTCCATGTGACAGTCACATTCTAACTACGCATAACCACGCACTTTCGGGACAACGGTCAGTTGGAGAAAGTATAAATTACCGTCCCTCACTTTCCTCACATCGTGTTCCACGCCAATGACAAGAACTTCACAACTCGGACAAAGCGCAGTACTACCCAGGATGTGGAAGTTTTCATCGAAACTAGTTCCAGATCGAAACAGTGCAGCTAAGTCTCCTGCTGCAGAATTATTTTAATAGTAAGACGTGTAAACAAACGAGGCAGGTCTCCCACTCTTTTTCTCAGCCATTTATAGTAATTTTAGTTAAGTATAAAGTGTTTATGAAGTAAAAGCTGAAAAATCAATTCTATGTATACTTACTGATATGAGCGAAACTGTAAAAATCATAATTAGCTACTGATTAGACCCTCATGTCACCAAAATCTTTCCTTCCAGCTAGAAGAATTTCCTTTTCCCCGCAGCAGCTCTCTAATAACTCATAGAGCAAACGTAGTGACAATCTAAAAAATGGCTCTGAGCACTATGGACTTAACATCTGAGGTCATCAGTCCCCTAGAACTTAGAACTACTTAACCCTCCGTTACTCGCTCGAAAATTCGTGACATGGACACTCGCGCGGATGACAGGTGCCATCCACAAAGCAAGCGGTCTATTTGTATACTTTGAACGGTCTTTATGACTGATTTTATGATTTTTTATTAAATCTAAATATAATACATTTAATATTCGTACACAGTATAATATATTCTAACGTTTCAAACAGTTCGACCATTCGAAGAAAAATACACTCCTGCAAATGGAAAAAAGAACACATTGACACCGGTGTGTCAGACCCACCATACTTGCTCCGGACACTGCGAGAGGGCTGTACAAGCAATGATCACACGCACGGCACAGCGGACACACCAGGAACCGCGGTGTTGGCCGTCGAATGGCGCTAGATGCGCAGCATTTGTGCACCGCCGCCGTCAGTGTCGGCCAGTTTGCCGTGGCATACGGAGCTCCATCGCAGTCTTTAACACTGGTAGCATGCCGCGACAGCGTGGACGTGAACCGTATGTGCAGTTGACGGACTTTGAGCGAGGGCGTATAGTGGGCATGCGGAAGGCCGGGTGGACGTACCGCCGAATTGCTCAACACGTGGGGCGTGAGGTCTCCACAGTACATCGATGTTGTCGCCAGTGGTCGGCGGAAGGTGCACGTGCCCGTCGACCTGGGACCGGACCGCAGCGACGCTCGGATGCACGCCAAGACCGTAGGATCCTACGCAGTGCCGTAGGGGACCGCACCGCCACTTCCCAGCAAATTAGGGACACTGTTGCTCCTGGGGTATCGGCGAGGACCATTCGCAACCGTCTCCATGAAGCTGGGCTACGGTCCCGCACACCGTTAGGCCGTCTTCCGCTCACGCCCCAACATCGTGCAGCCCGCCTCCAGTGGTGTCGCGACAGGCGTGAATGGAGGGACGAATGGAGACGTGTCGTCTTCAGCGATGAGAGTCGCTTCTGCCTTGGTGCCAATGATGGTCGTATGCGTGTTTGGCGCCGTGCAGGTGAGCGCCACAATCAGGACTGCATACGACCGAGGCACACAGGGCCAACACCCGGCATCATGGTGTGGGGAGCGATCTCCTACACTGGCCGTACACCACTGGTGATCGTCGAGGGGACACTGAATAGTGCACGGTACATCCAAACCGTCATCGAACCCATCGTTCTACCATTCCTAGACCGGCAAGGGAACTTGCTGTTCCAACAGGACAATGCACGTCCGCATGTATCCCGTGCCACCCAACGTGCTCGAGAAGGTGTAAGTCAACTACCCTGGCCAGCAAGATCTCCGGATCTGTCCCCCATTGAGCATGTTTGGGACTGGATGAAGCGTCGTCTCACGCGGTGTGCACGTCCAGCACGAACGCTGGTCCAACTGAGGCGCCAGGTGGAAATGGCATGGCAAGCCGTTCCACAGGACTACATCCAGCATCTCTACGATCGTCTCCATGGGAGAATAGCAGCCTGCATTGCTGCGAAAGGTGGATATACACTGTACTAGTGCCGACATTGTGCATGCTCTGTTGCCTGTGTCTATATGCCTGTGGTTCTGTCAGTGTGATCATGTGATGTATCTGACCCAAGGAATGTGTCAATAAAGTTTCCCCTTCCTGGGACAATGAATTCACGGTGTTCTTATTTCAATTTCCAGGAGTGTATCTTCAGCTGAATTACTGGCATTACATGGTTCCTCTGGTTGCTTACCGACGTACGGTTCTAAATTCAAAGTGTAAGCTGTTTTTACATCAACCAAAGCAAACACTTTTAACCCATACTCTGCTAGTTTGCTAGGGATATATTGCCTGAATAGAATGGGCTGTTTCCTCTAAATGCCAAAAGCTGTTCGTCAACAGTCAGATATTCACTAGGTGAAAAATATTTTTGGCAATTGTTCGTGAATAGTTCGAGTACCTCTCTGATAGGAGCCAACTTGTCAGTCTCTCTGCGAACACCTCTATCACGGATATTATCAAACATAAGCCATCTCAACAGAAATCTGAATCGGTTTTCACTTATGCATAAATAACATGATTCAAGTCCGTTTCCCTTTGAGTTCCCACAGTTTCGATATACTCTTCTAGAACATCTCAAAGATCCACACAGATATAACAAATCAATGAAAGCTCTGATATCTATTGTGGTGTCACCGCCAGATACCACACTTGCTAGGTGGTAGCTTTAAATCGGCCGCGGTCCATTAGTACATGTCGGACCCGCGTGTCGCCACTGTCAGTAATCGCAGACCAAGCGCCACCACACGGCAGGTCTTGAGAGACGTACTAGGACTCGCCCCAGTTGTACGACGACTTTGCTAGCGACTACACTGACGAAGCCTTTCTCTCATTTGCCGAGAGATAGTTACAATAGCCTTCAGCTAAATCCATGGCTACGACCTAGCAAGGCGCCATTAACCATTTCTAGAGAGAGTCTCACTTGTATCATCAAGAATGCTGTATACAAATGATGGATTAAAGTTAAGTATTCCAGCAGCTACGTACTTTTCTTTATAGCATTCATTACGTATCCTGTTTCAGACCTAACGCCAGCCGGCGTGTGTACACGCGTGTCTTTCGGTTACCCGTCACTGTGGACTGGCTGTCTTGTCAGTCCACTACATCTATCGCATCTGTTTCTTTAGCATCCATTTCCGTAGAGAAGATACCATGAACTTCACTGATGGATATATTACTGCACGTTGCGATAATGCTTATTATGTTTTCATCCAAGAACAAATTCAGAATTTCTATTTCTATCTTTTTTATACGAGCTTGATTTTTTGGTCCAGGCAGATGCGTAGTAATATTACAAGATCTGCGTCTAACAATGGTAGGATATTTATTGTCCCTCCGTTTAGTTACTCCACCTTTCCCTAAAAGAAAAGCATCCTCTTGAGTTAGTTCTTCCTGTGACTCATATTCATCATTCTCTGGCACTTCTTGTTCTGTTCCTGAATCATGACCGCTTTCATGAACACAGTCCTCAGTCTCTGAGTCAGCGCCATCACGTGAGCATCTTCATCACGCAGATCATTGAACCATTCCAATCATGAATTAGGATCTCTACTAAACTCTGTCCGAAGTCTTTTGCTTTTGACATTTCTTCCACAATCTAAAAATAAAGAGAATACAAGGTGACATGGAAGGTAACTGCAGTCTACATCTACATCTACATCCATACTCCGCAAGCCACCTGACGGTGTGTGGCGGAGGGTACCTTCAGTACCTCTATCGGTTCTCCCTTCTATTCCAGTCTCGTATTGTTCGTGGAAAGAAGGATTGTCGGTATGCCTCTGTGTGGGCTCTAATCTCTCTGATTTTATCCTCATGGTCTCTTCGCGAGATATACGTAGGAGGGAGCAATATACTGCTTGTCTCTTCGGTGAAGGTATGTTCTCGAAACTTCAATAAAAGCCCGTACCGAGCTACTGAGCGTCTCTCCTGCAGAGTCTTCCACTGGAGTTTATCTATCATCTCCGCAACGCTTTCGCGACTACTAAATGATCCTGTAACGAAGCGCGCTGCTCTCCGTTGGATCTTCTCTGTCTCTTCTATCAACCCTATCTGGTACGGATCCCACACTGCTGAGCAGTATTCAAGCAGTGGGCGAACAAGCGTACTGTAACCTTCTTCCTTTGTTTTCGGACTGCATTTCCTTAGGATTCTTCCAATGAATCTCAGTCTGGCATCTGCTTTACCGACGATCAACATTATATGATCATTCCATTTTAAATCACTCCTAATGCGTACTCCCTGATAATTTATGGTATTAACTGCTTCCAGTTGCTGACCTGATATTTTGTAGCTAAATGATAAAGGATCTATCTTTCTGTATATTCGCAGCACATTACACTTGTCTACATTGAGATTCAATTGCCATTCCCTGCACCATGCGTCAATTCGCTGCAGATACTCCTGCATTTCAGTACAATTTTCCACTGTTAAAACCTCTCGGTACACCACAGCATCATCTGCAAAAAGCCTTAGTGAACTTCCGATGTCATCCGCAAGGTCATTTATGTATATTGTGAATAGCAACGGTCCTATGACACTCCCCTGCGGCACACCTGAAATCACTCTTACTTCGGAAGACTTCTCTCCATTGAGAATAACATGCTGCGTCCTGTTATCTAGGAACTCCTCAATCCAATCACACAATTGGTCTGATAGTCCATATGCTCTTACTTTGTTCATTAAACGACTGTGGGAACTGTATCGAACGCCTTGCGGAAGTCAAGAAACACGACATCTACCTGTGAACCCGTGTCTATGGCCCTCTGAGTCTCGTGGACGAATAGCGCGAGCTGGGTTTCACATGACCGTCTTTTTCGAAACCCATGCTGATTCCTACAGAGTAGATTTCTAGTCTCCAGAAAAGTCATTGTACTCGAACACAATACGTGTTCCAAAATTCTACAACTGATCGACGTTAGAGATATAGGTCTATAGTTCTGCACATCTGTTCGACGTCCCTTCTAGAAAACGGGGATGACATGTGCCCTTTTCCAATCCTTTGGAACGCTACGCTCTTCTAGAGTTTCAATAAGTTCAAAAAATGGTTCAAATGGCTCTGAGCACTATGGGACTTAACTTCTGAGGTCATCAGTCCCCTAGAACTTAGAACTACTTAAACCTAAGTAATCTAAGGACATCACAAACATCCGTGCCCGAAGCAGGATTCGAACCTGCGACCGTAGCAGTCGCGCGGTTCCAGACTGAAGTGCCTAGAACCGGGTAGAACTGTCTACGATACACGGACAGTTACACTGCTGAATGATGACACCGCCGTCGTTGAAGAGATCGAGCATGAAGGGATGCAGATTACAGCCACATGTCCCATGCAAGGGCAGGAGAATGTCTTCCATAACATAATACCGCTCCCACTAGTATGCGATCGTGTCGCGCTCCACGTTTCGAGCCGCCGTTCACCACGATGACGGCGTTTATGGGGACGGCGAACGTCCTGGTGTAGCAAAAATGTGATTCACCCGAAGAGCCGATACGTTTCAATTGATCGACGGTCGAATCAGGAGAGTCTCGTGCCCACTGCAATCGTAACTGACGATATTGTTGGGTCAACATTTGAACATGTTGCGGAGCCTCATGTGCAACAATGTACGATGAACGGTGTGGTCCGAAACACAGCATTGTGCTCTTTCGGCAGAGATGCCACAGGTTACTTACTGTCCGTCCTACTTTGCAGAGCAGACAAACCTCCGAGCCCAACGTTCTATGAAGAGTCATGGACGTCCAACCATTCGCCCTCCTACCTCTTTCATCTACATCTACACTCCGCAAGCCACCCAACGGTGAGTGGCGGAGGGCACATTTCGTGCCGCTATCATTACCTCCCTTTCCTGTTCCAGTCGCGTATGGTTCGCGGGAAGAACGACTGCCGGAAAGCCTCCGTGCGCGCTCGAATATCTCTAATTTTACATTCGTGATCTCCTCGGGAGGTATAAGTAGAGGGAAGCAATACATTCGATACCTCATCCAGAAACGCACTCTCTCGAAACCTGGACAGCAAACTACACCGCGATGCAGAGCGCCTCTCTTGCAGAGTCTACCACTTGAGTTTGCTAAACATCTCCGTAACGCTATCACGCTTACCAAATAACCCTGTGACGAAACGCGCCGCTCTTCTTTGGATCTTCTCTATCTCCTTCGTCAACCCGACCTGGTACGGATCCCACACGGATGAGCAATACTCAAGTATAGGTCGAACGAGTGTTTTGTAAGCCATCTCCTTTGTTAACGTACTACATTTTCTAAGGACTCTCCCAATGAATCTCAACCTGGCGCCCGCCTTACCAACAATTAATTTTATATGATCATTCCACTTCAAATCGTTCCGTACGCATACTCCCAGATATTTTACAGAAGTAACTGCTACCAGTGTTTGTTCCGCTATCATATAATCATACAATAAAGGATCCTTCTTTCTATATATTCGCAATACATTACATTTGTCTCTGTTAAGGGTCAGTTGCCAGCCCCTGCACCAAGTGCCTATCCGCTGCAGATTTCCTGCACGTCGCTGCAAGTTCCTAATGTTGTAACGTCTCTGTATATTACAGCATCATCCGAGAAAAGCCGCATGGAAGTTTCGAAACTATCTACTAGGTCATTTGTGTATATTGCGAAAAGCAGTGGTCCCATAACACTCCCCTGTGGCACGCCAGAGGTTACTTTAACGTCTGTAGACGTCTCTCCATTGATAACAACATGCTATGTTCTGTTTGCTAAAAACTCTTCAATCCAGCCACACAGTTGGTCTGATATTCCGTAGGCTCTTACTTTGTTTATCAGGTGACAGTGCGGAACTGTATCGAACGCCTTCCGGAAGTCAAGAAAAATGGCATCTACCTGGGAGGCTGTATCTAATATTTTCCGGATCACATGAACAAATAAAGCGAGTTGGGTCTCACACGATCGCTGTTTCCGGAATCCATGTTGATTCCTACAGAGTAGATTCTGCGTTTCCAGAAACGACATGATACACGAGTAAAAAACATGTTCTAAAATTCTACAACAGATCGATGTCAGAGATGTGGGCCTATAGTTCTGCGCATCTCCTCGACGACCCTTCTTGAAAACTGGAACTACCTGTGCTCTTTTCCAATCATTTGGAACCTTCCGTTCCTCTAGAGACTTGCGGTACACGGCTGTTGGAAGGGGGGCAAGTTCTTTCGCGTACTCTGTGTAGAATCGAATTGGTGTCCCGTCAGGTCCAGTGGACTTTCCTCTGTTGAGTGATTTCAGTTGCTTATCTATTCCTTGGACACTTACTTCGATGTCAGCCATTTTTTCGTTAGTGCGAGGATTTAGAGAAGGAACTGCAGTGCGGTCTTCCTCTGTGAAACAGCTGTGGAAAAAGGTGTTTAGTATTTCAGCTTTACGCGTGTCATCCTCTATTTCAATGCCATTGTCGTCCAAAGTGTTCGCAGATGCTCACGACAGTAACACGTCAACATTCGACCAGCTTCGCCATTTTCACGATACTCACGGGCTCTGCGTAATAATAATCTGTCCTTTGTCAAAGTCGCTTATCTCAATGGATTTCCCCATTTGCAGTCCATATCTTCGCTATGATCATTCCTCGTCCGTGTCTAACCTCACTCACATATTTTGTTACGGCGTCACGTGCCCGCAACGCCATCAGGTGACATCCAACGTCTCAGTGGCAAGTGGTCATAATATTTTGTCTTTTTTTTTCATCAGTCTTCTTACTGGTTTGATGCGGCCTGCCACGAATTCCTCCCCTGTGTCAACCTCTTCATCTCAGACTAGCATTTGCAACCTACGTCCTCAATTATTTGCTTGACGTATTCCAATCTCTGTCTTCCTCTACAGTTTTTGCCCTCTACCGCTCCCTCTAGTACCATGGAAGTCATTCCCTCATGTCTTAGCAGATGTCCTATCATCCTGTCCCTTCTCCTTATCAGTGTTTTCGACATATTCCTTTCCTCTCCGATTCTGCGCAGAACCTCCTCATTCCTTATCTTATCAGCCCACCTAATTTTCAACATTCGTCGGGAGCTCTACATCTCAAATGCTTCGATTCTCTTCTGTTCCGTTTTCCCACAGTTCATGTTTCTCTAACACACATTGCTGTGCCCCAAGCGTGCATTCTCAGAAACTTCTTCCTCAACTTAACGCTTGATACCAATACACTTCACTTGACCAGGAATGCCCTTTTTCCCAGTGCTAGTCGGCTTTTGATGTCCTTCTTGTTCTGTCCGTCATTGGTTGTTTTGCTGCCTAGATAGTATAATTCCTTAACTTCATCTACTTTGTGACCATCAAACCCCATATTAAGTTTCTCGCTAGTTTCATATCTTCTACTTCTCATCACTTTCGTCTTTTTCTTCGATTTACTGTCAACTTATATTCTGTACCCGTTAGATTGTTCATCCAATTCAGGAGATCATGTAATTCTTCTTCACTTTCAGTCAAGATAGCAATGTCATCAGCGAATCGTATCACTGATATCCTTTCACCTTGAATTTTAATTCGACTCCTGAATTTTTCTTTTATTTCCATCTTTGCTTTTTCAAAAATCAAATGGCTCAGAGCACTATGGGACTTAGCATCTGAGGTCATCAGTCCCCTAGAACTTAGAACTACGTAAACCTAACTAACCTAAGGACATCACACACATCCACGCCCGAGGCAGGATTCGAACCTGCAACATTCCTTCTTCGATGTACCGATTGAACAGTAGGGGCGAGTACTTCGTTCTTGGTGGTCCACTCATATTATTCCCTCTTGCATCTTGTTCACATTGTGTATTACACGTCTCTCCCTATAGCTTACCCCCATTTTTTTCAGAATTTCGAATATCTTGCACTATTTTACATTGTCGACCGCTTTTTCCAGGTCGACAAATCCTATGAACGGGTCTTTATTTTTCTTTAGTCTTGCTTCGATTATCAACAGCAACGTCAGAATTGACTTTCTGGTGCCTTCACCTTACCTGAAGTCAAACTGATCGTCATCTACCTCATTCTCCATTTTCTTTTCCATTCTTCTGTACATCATTCCTGCAAGTAACTTTTATGCATGAGCTGTGAAGCTGATTGTGCGATAATTCTCGTAGTGGTCAGCTCTAGCAGTCTACGGAGTTGTGTGGATGATATTTTTCCGTAAGTCAGATGGTATATCGCCAGACTTATACATTCTACACACCAACACTAATAGTTGCTTTGTTGCCACTTCTCCAAATGCTTTTAGAAATTCTAATGGAATTTTGTCTATCCCTTCTGCATTATTTGATCTTAAGCCCTCCCAAGCTCTCTTCAATTCTGATTCTAATACTGAATCCCCTATCTGTTCTCAACCGACTCCTGTTTCTCCTTCTATTACATCAGACCAATCTTCCCCCTCATAGCCTTTCAATGTATTCTTTCCATCTATCTGCTGGTCCCTCTGCTTTTAACATTGGAATTCCCCTTGCACTTCTAATGTTACCACTCTCGTTTTTAATTCACCGAATGTTGTTTTGATATTCCTGTATGCTGAGTCAGTCCTTCCGACAATCATTTCTTTTTCGATTTGTTCACTTTTTCATGCAGCCATTTCGTCTTAGCTTCGCTCCACTTCCTGTTTATTTCATTCGACAGCGACCTGTATTTCTGTGTTCCTGAATTTCCCTGAAAAAATCTGTACTTTTTTCTTTCATCGATCAACTGAAGTATTTCTTCTGTTACTCATAGTCTCTTCGCAAATACCTTCTTGGTATCTATTTCTTTTTTTTCCAACTTCTGTGATTTCCCTTTCTAGAGATGTCCATTCCTCTTCATCTCTACTGCCTACTGAGCTTTTCTTTATTTCTGTATCTATAGCCTTACAGAACTTCAAGTGTATCTCGTCGTTCCTTAGTACTTCCGTATCCCACTCCTTTGATTATTGATTCTTCCTAACTACTCTCTTCAACTTCAGCCGACTCTTAATCACTAGTACATTGTGATCTGAGTCTATATCTGCTCCTCGCTATGCATAACAATCCAGTATCGGATTTCGGAATCACTGTCTGACAATGATTAATCTATCCGAAATCTTCCCACATCATCTGGCCTTTTCCAAATATACCTTCTCCACTTATGAATCTTGAATAGAGTATTCGCTATTACTAGCTGAAATTTATTACAGAACTCAATTAGTCTTTCTCCTCTCTCATTCCTTGACCAAAACCTTTATTCGCCTTTAATCTTTTCTCCTACTTTTTCCCCCACAACTGCATTCCAGTCGTCCATGACTATTAGGTTTTCGTCTCCCTTTACGTAATGCATTACGCTTTCAACACCCTCAAATACTTTCTCTACCTATCGTTGACGGTGTTGGTTTGCTGTCGATTCTGTTAAGAGCAACCCTATCACTGAACGTAACACAATATCACCTTCCTATTCATAACGAATCCTACTCCCATTATACCATTTTCTGCTGATGTTGATATTACCCTATACTCCTCTGACTAGAAATCCTTGTCTTCTTTCTGTTTCACTACACTGATCCCTACTACATCTAAATCTACGTGATTACTCTGCTATTGACAGTAAAGTGCCTGGCAGAGGGTACAATGAACCACCTTCATGCTGTCTCTACCGTTCCACTCTCGAACGGCACGAGGGAGAAACGAGCACTTAAATTTTTCTGTGCGAGCCCTCATTTCTCTTATTTTGTATTCATGATAATTTCTGCCTATGTAGTTGGGTGCCACCAGAATGTTTTCGCAATCGGAGGAGAAAACTGGCGATTCAAATTTCATGAGAAGATCCCGTCGCAACGAAAAACGCCTTTGTTTTAATGATTGCCACTCCAACTCACGTATCATGTCTGTGACACTATCGCCCCAATTTCGCGATAATACAAAACGAGCTGCCCTTCTTTGTACTTTTTCGATGTCATCCGTCAGTCCCACCTGATGCGGATCCCACACCGCACAGCAATACTCCAGAATAGGACGGACAAGCGTAGTGTAAGCAGTCTCTTTGGTAGACTCGTTGCACCTTCTAGCTAGAGCCTTTGAATTTCCCTTTTCAGATTTTCTAGTTTCCCTACCACGTTCAAGCTTGACATTCGACTCTCCGACTCGTAGAACGTTATCTTCACATTGGTGATTCAATCTTTTTCTCATGGTCACCTCTCCCTTGGCAGTCCCCTCTCGGAGTTCCGAATGAGGGATTATTCCGGAATCTTTTGCCAATAGAGAGATCATTATGACACTTTTTCAGTTACGGGTCACATGTCCTGTGGATACACGTTACGTGCCTTTAATCCAGTGGTTTCCATTGCCTTCTGCAGCCTCATGCTTTTGACCATTGCTGATTCCTCCGCCTTTAGTGGCATAGAGTGCCCTGAACACCGTGTCTGCTCCTCCACCTTCTTTGGCAAGGCCGTTGACAGAATAAGGGTGACTTCTTATGCCAGAAGTCTTGGGCAACTAATCTTGGCCGGCCGCAGTGGCCGAGCGGTTCTAGGCGCTACAGTCTGGAACCGCGCGACCGCTACGGTCGCAGGTTCGAATCCAGCCTCGGGCATGGATGTGTGTGATGTCCTTAGATTAGTTAGGTTTAAGTAGTTCTAAGTTCTAGGAGTCTGATGACCTCAGAAGTTAAGTCCCATAGTGCTCAGAGCCATTTGAACCATTTGAACTAATCTTGATTATTAATCAAAATTTAACCGGTGGAGGGTTTTGAATCTGGGACAGAGGACAGTTTGATTACTGATCAAAGACGCTACACCTGGACTACGGTTTTGGCTTGCCAGAGTACATACAGTGGGCATATCCTACTGCGCGTTTTCCCAGCATCAAACCAGGACAGTCACGTGATTTTGGGCCGATGCTGCTTGTCTATAATATGTGATAATTGCGAAACTTGAATATTACACGTATTCGCCTTGTTTTATATAAGTTTCTGTACGTTTCAGTTTTGTTAACAGCTATGGTGCAGTAACTATCGTTGCTACGGATATAAAGAGAAGTACGTAAAAGAAGGACCCGTTACTTTTCATAGGTATGTACAACAAATGTATGATTGTAAATGTTACATTGATACGAGACACTTTAAATGTTAAAAAATCGAGGCATAGTATCATAAAGTCTTGTTGAGATAATTTCTGCGAATTTATGAGACACGTGCTAGATAAATTTGCAAGTGTGTATGAGTAAACTGCCAGTCAATATATTCATACTGGTGCTATTGTAACGCTACCATCGACCACATTAAACGGTAATCGATGCTAACGCTGTACCTCTGCGAGGAATTTTTGAAAGTGGTGACCGTGACATAACCTAATGGAAACAGAACAATCAAACAGCAAACGGTGGGTCAGGAACAGACGTTCTCCCAGCACACAAGCAAGTTGTAAGATTACGTATTAAAACCGGTCGCCAGCCTAATTAGGCATTCTTGTGTGAAGCAAAATGAAAAAGCAGAAGGCAGTGCTAAGACTAACCTAACCTTCCTTGAGACACACACTAAACTCTATATCTTTATATCTGTTCACACTAGAACACAGTAAGCTAACCTTACAGATAAATGTGCTACTAACCAGTAAGTCAGATAAGCAAATGGCCAATGAGATAGTAAACAGCAACATATGCCTCTCAACAACACGTATCTTAAATGAACTAGGTGCAACAGTTTATAAAACCAAATACTGACACACATGAAACTAGTAGTAGGGAAAAGCTTGAAATGATTCTGAATTTAAATCAGGGAATCTACTAATGATCATATTCCGTAAATCCATTGGCTGTTACAGCGTCTCTGTGCCTGTGCATTAACCAACTTGCATTTCAATAGATAACACAGTAAACAGTTACTTCTTACACTCGGTTTGAAACAACTAAACAGAATGCAAATGTAACTACACTGGCTGTGAAGGAGCGTTTGCATTGCTTCATTAAACAACTAGGCTGGTACATGAGGACCCTTAAACTTTCATGGTTTGAAGAACCATGCTCGTTAATAAAACTAAACCAAAATGTATGAAAAAAGGTAAGTATTTTATTATTAATTATTAGTTAAGTAAAGCACAACGAACTATAACTCTTTAAATAACGAATGTGCTTTCATAAGCAGTCTTTTGACCTACACAGAGTTATAATTAGCTGTGCAAATGACAAAGTTAAATTCTAGTTCAGCCACTTTCTCATAGTAAATTAGGACACTCGGAATTAAATTTACTAGGATACGAATCCTGTCCAGGTTTGTGATTTGGGATAAGCACTGGTGTAAGATAAAGTTTTTAGTAACACCACTATTATTATTAAGGGGCTCCGGAAAGGCTCAAAATCATGAAAAGTTCAATTTTTACTTTTTTGCGTTTTCTGAATCTGCAGACTATTACCTTTTAATAGATGTATAATTTATTCAATTCCGAAGACAACAACTATTTTTAATTTTTTTTGAAATGTGTTCTACATGGGCGTGATCCACTGTGGCGCTGTCAAACTGCTGTCAAATGGTGTTATTATTAACGTCCGTGTTCATCAGGTACATTTTAGTGATGTGAGATAAAGTATGTGTTGTGGCTAACCTGTGATGGTTCAATATATATCGCTGGTGAGATTGTCGATTGTTTCATGTTTATTTACTCTGTCGTTATCTCGAAAATATTCGTAATTAATTCTGTTTCTTGAGTCTCTGTTTTGTTGAAGTATAGTAATGAGTAAAAGTAAAGTTGCTGTTGCGACTTTCAATGATGGCAACATTGTAAGGTGCAAGGTATTTAGAAATATCGGAATGAAGATAGGTTCTAACATGGTACGAGCGATGCTTGCTTTAGACAAGGAACGCCTTCGGGCTGCAGACAGGGCTGTAAAGAGTCTAGAAATACAAGCAAGAGTAAACAGGAGGAGGAACAAGAGGAATCTGGAGGAGGAGTTTGCAGAGGATGAAGATAATCCATCCTATGGACCTGGAATGCACTAAAAAGTTAATCCAATCTTTGTCGCTCGATTCCCAAAACCTTTATTTTCTCATACTAATTACATGTTTTCTAAGGATCTTCCAAACATATTTGTTTCAAACTTTCAGTAAATGTTACACAGTACCTTCTGCATAATTTAACACAGCCTTTTTTCCAAAAAACTGTATATTTTTGAATATATAAACAAAAAATTGCAAAAAAAATGTTGTGAGTTTTCATTACAATTGAAAAAAAATCATCATATAACTGAACTAAAATTTTGTAAAATCCCTGTGTTAAGTTGTAGTCCATATTCCAATAAATAATCTGTAAAAAGTTCAACTTCCTACCTCAAATACTTTGTGAGGAAAGATGTAATTTATAAGCGTTATTTTAACATTGCAAGTATAGGGCGTTCCGGAGCCCCTTAAAGTCAAGCAATTTTCACAAATACCTGGTCCACTTACAGAGTGCCAAATACAAAACAATTTAGTGGATGGCTGGTGTCACTGGTGGCGTAAATTGCAGTGGCTGTTAACCTGTCGGCGATGCAGTCATAGCAACATTGGTGGCCTCGCCCTATTACTGACCTTCTTCGCGTCGAAATAATATTTCATGGGCCAAAAACCATGTCGTGATAGTGGTATCACCAAATGCAGCACGCGAGGCCCATAAATACTGCCCTTAAGCTCTTCTTTCATCAAAACTCCAGGAACACGAGCCACTATGATCCGCTGCTGCTAGCGAGGTGTTAATCCCAGCACTGCTCAACCCACACTCCTCACTAGTCGCAGAGGACGAGTTGCCACTTGCGCGCCAACCACACCTTTCCCCCTCTGCCAGGCTACTTCCGTAGCTGCGGGTCTTCCCCACATCTTTCACATTCAATCTTACGTTTCCTAATTATGGACCAAGTCATTTATAGTACATTCCATACCAATCATTCAGTTAGTTATTTAAACCCACAGGCATAATTTTAAACAACATCCTCAAAATTTCACATAACTGAAACATGTATACGTAGTCAAAGAATTTCCATGACAGATACTAAGTTAATAGGCAGATAAAGTTTGTACACGACAGTATGACTAATTTCTTCCCATTTATGCAGCTTCTCTAACCCTTGTGCATGAGAAGTTTCCTACAGAGTGTCATTTCAACGAAATTACTCATAATTAAAACAGATTCGACAATTTTATTTGAAAAGGATTTTGTATCAGTTTATTCTGAGGAAAAAATTTTATGGAATGAGATGATATAAATGCCAGAATGTCAAAAGGGAAGTTTTCTAAGGTAATCTAGTTTTTTATATACATATGTTCGTAACTGTATAGTATCTTATTGTTAGAACATTGTGTATGGTTAAAGTTTGCTGAAAGAAGTTTTATAGTCAAGTACATGAATTTGTCTTATAATTGAAATAAGTATCAAGGAAAATAATTGAAGACAAGAAAACTATTAAGAAAGATTTTTGCTAACTTGTCTAGTTGTAAGAAACCTGTGAAAGGGTGTATTGTTATGGCTCAGTGAAGCAAAGTTAATACTTACAAATGTGTTTTGTGTACTCGCATTGCACATCACGAGTTGTGTGCTGTAGAAGCATTTTGATGAAAAGTGGTAAGATACCATTTTGCATTGCACATCGCAAGTATGGTAAATGAAAATTGATTTTGACAGTATCATCATTATCATAATAATAACAGGTTGAGAACAGTCGAGCATTTTGTTTGTACAGGTAGGCCAACAAATTTCATTATCATCAATCTTCATGTCCACTGTAAGGTACAGTGATTGTCGAAATGTATTTGTGAAAATATCGTATCATTTCAGAGGCTTCAAATCAATAACAGATTTCAGAAAGGTGTTATCTTATGCACTTTCGAGTAGCTTTAACGCAAAGTCAGATGTGTTAATATTTATGTCCTTTTCTTCTGTAATTACAGTAATAGTTCTGGTATAGTGATTGTTTCCAGACTAAAGATAAAGACTGACAACATTAAGAGGCAAGACTTTTATTTGAATTATTGTTATACAGTCAGGTACCATATGTAATTTCTATTGAAAATGGAATGCCCTCTCGTAGGGGAATTGTTTGACATACTGGCTAACCTGGACTTCGCATCATGTAGTGTGAGCTTCACGTATTTCTGTTCAAAATTAAATTTTCACGTAGTTCTGTTACCCTGCTCTGAGATTTACTTATTATGATATTATAATAAGTTTTATACATTTATCACATACCTGACAATGGTAAACACGAATTTAAGTAGAAATGTTACATATTACTTCCACATGTCGACCTTTTCTGTTGTATGCATAATTATATGGTAGTCTGCTGATTTTTGCAGTCAGATAAAGCTTGTTTTACAACCATATATAAATTAATATTGCAATTATTGGTTTTGACTTATCAATTACTTTCAAGATTTGAGATGTAACAATCAAAGTCATTATACACAGCATACCATTACAGCAACACAGTTGTTTTGTATAATTATTACCAGCAAACAATAAGACAAATTTTCTTGAGAACAATGTAAGGTGTCAAACAAATAAAACACTTTATAACACACCTTACACTAAATTCCTGAAACAATTTCAGTTAACTCGATATATATCACACAACATAGTTAAGTGAAAATGTTCGAATTTATTTGATAGGCAAAGCGAAGCAGATAAACAAATCAACATTTCGTGAATACAAACTACTAACACTCACACTTTTAATTGCACGCAAGTAATTTCCCTGATCCGAGCTACCAGATGCAGTTCTGAGGGAATGGAGAATTTTATGATGGCACGCCGTCTTGCGCGGCTGAAACCCTCGCCATGGGACACCTGGCGCACACAATGAGATGCTGCAGCCGCTGCGTAGGTCGCCAGCAAAAGTAGCCCTTGCCCCTGGTTTTAATGACGACATTCGGAAAGCCTTTCTACACGAACATGGGCGGAGTTCGCAGATAAACGTCTGGAAAAACCCAACTCAAGACATTGGTGACTCACTGTAGTCGCCTGCGTTACGACACGCATGAAAGAAACAGCTGGTTATCTCAAAGTTACGTAGCTGACACGATTGCGAGAGTCATTATGTGATCATTTGTTTAAAGGCGTCCTTGCGCATCTGTGGTAGAAAGATACATCAGAACCTGTCTCACACGTGTCAGAACAGTTAAAATTTGTTTGAGCATGAGCAGAGTTTTGTGTATTTTCTGCAACTTTGAATACCGATTTGTGACAAGTATCTAACAGACAGCAGTGCATTTTATGCATTGTTAGTGTTATATTGTGCTTATAATATGTAATTCTGCTATTGCTCTTTGCAGCTACCAATGATATACTGCCATTTAAAACTATTCTTGTTTACTGAATCTTGAAGTGTTGTATGGTTAAACAGTGATTTTTTATGGTGCAGGCAGCATTCTGTCCTGTACTCACGTATAGGCATTTCATCGCACAGTGATATTGTCAGAAGCTTATATTTGCATTTATTCAGTGAAGCCTGTCAGTGATAAATTTTATATTTTTCTGTTTTCATTAACATTTTAGGAAGTGATTTTTAGTAGTTATTTATGTAGTATTGATCTTCTGTGTGTGACAATTTTCCTTTTTGTTTGCTGTATTACTATAATTGCTTTAAAATTTCAAAGCTTACCAGAGCTAGGTCAGACGCCAGAGCTGCAGCTGACGTCACTTCTGGTAATCCCGTAGATAGAGAAGGGGCAGTTGTACAGGTTTCCTCTCAAAATAATGATTTAACTGAGAGGATACGACAATACCTGTCAGGATTGATCAGCGAAATTTTTCAGTATCAAACATGGGGAAAGAAAGTGCAGTAGGGGCTCTACTTTGGAAACTGAGTCCATTGAATGTAATTTTTCATAGCAGTTCGATTCTGTAGTTAAAGATTGAGTTTTGAATCCACAACTGTTAATCAAACTGAGCCAGTCTCCACCCCTTCCTGTAGTAATGGCAAAGATAATGACAACGATCATTTGCATATACTATTATTAGATATTAAAATCATTCAAAAAAACAATGAAGAAAGTGACAGGAGATTAGGGATTGTGACAAAAGACATTAAAGAAAGCGTTAGGGAAGAGATTAATCGCTTCAAGGGTGAGATGAAACAGATTAGGCAAACCTGTAATAAATAAAGTCGAGATTGAACACATTGAAATGGTCGAGATTTCACGTAAAAGCAACAGGGAAGCCAGTTTGAAACCTAGATTCAAAGTACTGAAGAACAATGTGCATCGCTGAAAACTAAAGAGACAGATACTGAAGAGCAGTTAAATATCATTACCAAAGATGTAGACGAACTTTCTGTAACTGTGACCCAACCGTCTAGCAATGAGAATAAAAATTCGACTGTTACACAACCTGTTCCCTCTGTAGAATTGGAAGAATATCTTTCTCTTCATCCCTTTAAACACAGACAAATTACCAGTAATCAACGGCACAAATCATATGTAAAGAAATTGGATGACGGATTACCGCACGTTGAACAGAAAATGATGATTCCAATAGCCATACTTTGTGTTTTAATACTTCTTACTAAGTTTCTGATTCGTGGCACATAGGTGAAGTGATACGTGAATGCAATGCATTACACAAACAAGGTAGCGCAGATGCCTCGCAGAGAGTGAAAAATAATTTGCTCTCTGATCAGAATGATTCATTCGATTACAAACATTTTCTTACAGTTCGAAAGTTTAAAGTGTTCCAAAATTCTCCCAATGACATGCACCCCAGAGAGTGACTTCAGCAATTCCAGTATTGTCTTCTACCTTTATGGCCAATTTTTTTTCTTTTGGGGGGGGGGGGGGGAGGGGGAGAAGACCAGACAGCGAGGTCATCGATCTCATCGGATTAGGAAAGGACGGGGAAGGAAGTCGGCCGTGCCCTTTTCGAAGGAACCACCCCGGCATTTGCCTGGAGCGATTTAGGGAAATCACGGAAAACCTAAATCAGGATGGCCGGACACGGGATTGAACCGTCGTCCTCCCGAATGCGAGTCCAGTGTGCTAGCCACTGCGCCACCTCCCTGGGTGGGCCAATTGGTCATAAACTTGAATATATGTGTGGCTATTTAGAATCTGCATTGAGAGGAACTGCACAAGAATTCCAAACAGAAGGTGATTTTTATCACGCATTCTTGTCGGCAGATGCTTCTGAAGCAACACAAGACAGAGTCAAAAACAGTATCAGCATGCTAAAGAATTTTGTTCAGTCAGACTTTTCCAGCCTGGCAGGCTATTTTCAGCACATGATATGTGAGAATTGTTTCTTATCGAATCAGTACAGTTCCTCTGAATTAATCAGAATCTGTTTGACTAAATTACCGACACCCTTGCGACACATTATTTTGGAAGGACACTGTAAAGATAACATTCAGCCTTTTAAAATTTACTGCAAGAACTTGAAGTTCACGGTGAGGAATTTTACTCACAAAATAAATACAGAGACAGCAACGGGAAAAATTTCCAGTCACAACGAAGGAGCTCAGATGACAGGTATTCTGCAAATAGTAACAAAAGCTGTGATCAGGATAATCAATTTTCTAATGGCGATTATCATAACTATTCATACAATTGGCATCTGAGAGAACGGTCCGACAACAGTATCAATTTCAAGGCAGGAAAAGAGGTCGTGGTTTTAGGAACCAAAGAAGCTACGGCAGTAATGGCGATTCCAAGAGACATCAGTATAATGAAAGAAATAACAGTAATTGGCTTGAAAGTCTCTTCGGGTTTGCTGCTGGATACTAAAATAAATTTGACTCGATATTTCGGCTATCCAACTGTTCGCCATCTTCAGGAAAATGCTGCTTATGCTGATGAGTCCCGCTGAGAACTGACGCCAGGTTGCAAATCGACGTCCTATATAGGCCACCGTACAGTACACGGCGCATTCGCCGCCCATCACAGTTTCTGCCTTCCAAAACAGGGAGGTGGCGCCGCCCTTAGTGAAACACTGCTGGCGACGATACATCGCAATCAAGGCCGCACCGAAGAACGTTCAGTTTTGATGCGAGATAATACAGGATTCCACGTTGAAACCCATTGCCTCTGTCGATTAAATTATCAGTCAACCTAATTTCAATCGCCTCTTTATACACACTGTTCCAAAAACCAGAAATGTTGTACACAAAATTCCATGTCAATGGGGAAAGCTTACGTTGGCCGTTCTATTCGCACAGTGCAAGACAGGTGTGTGGAACATCGCCAACATACGAGACTACAACAGCCGGAAAAATCGGCGGTAGCAGAACACTGCCTAAATGAGGGACACAAACTGAAATTTGAGGAAACTGTTGTGGTTGCCAACATTTCTGGTTCTCCTCTTCAAGCTCCAAACCTTCGCCCTTCCCATTAACTACATCCATCTGATCGGTTCCTTTCTCTCCCACCGTCCTTCCTATGTCACCATCCATAACACGGATTCCTACACCTTTTTCCCCTCCGCCGGTGTGCCCCTAGGCTCCGTCCTCTCCCCCCTTCTGTACCTTTTGTACACGGCGGACATGCCGCCGCCGTCACCCCCCGTCCACCTTCTCCAGTTTGCCGATGACACCGCCTTCCTTGCCCTTGCCCCTACCCTGCAGCGCTCCCAACACCTTCTCCAATCCTATCTTGACCGGTTCACCGCTTGGTGCAACCAGTGGTTGCTCAAGATCAATCCCTCCAAAACCCAGGCAATCATTGTAGGCAAAACCACCCCTTCCTTCCGCCTCCTTGATTTCTATCTCACCATCTATGGCCGTCCAATCGCCCTCACTCCCACCCTTAAGTACCTTGCATCAACCTCGACCGTCGCCTCTCCTGGACTCCCCATCTCCGGACAATCCAAGCCAAGGCATGCTCCCGCCTTCGTCTGCTCAAGCTCCTTTCCGGCCGTACGTGGGGTCTGGACCCCTCCACCATTCTCCACACCTATAAATCCCTCATCTGCCCTATCCTTTGTTATGCCCATCCAGCCTGGATCTCCGCCCCCCTTCCTTTTATAAATCCCTTCAAATCCTTGAACGCCATGCTCTCCACCTCGCCTATCGCATCCATCTCCCCTCCCCCACGCAGATCCTGTATGATCTCATTCTGTTCCCCCAAGTCCTCCTTTTCCTTGAGAGGATACGGATCCTGTACACCTCCCACAAACTCGATCCTCCTCACCCACTTGTCTCGCTCATCCTCTCCCACCTCCGCCCGCTGCCGCGCCTGTATTCCCACGTCCCACCCGGTCTCCATCTCTCCACTCTCCTTACCCTCTCCCACGGTGGCTTCCGCCAGCTCCCCCTCCCTGATGATGTTCTCCTCCCCTCCATCTACCCCTCCTATCAACTTTGATCCTGCCCCCTCCCCACTTCCAGTGTCCTTTCCTTTAGGCACCCTCCCTCCCTTCTCTTCCCTTCCCTTCTCTTTCCTTTTCCCCCATTCCCTCCCTCCTCCCCTCTTCCCCTGGGCTTCCTTTCCGCCTTCCTCCCTCCCCCTCTCTCCTCTGCCCATGGCATCTCTGCTCTCCCCTCTCCCTCTCCCATTCCCTTTCCTCCTCCTCCTCTCTTGGCAGGTCCCCAGACTCGCACACGCTCAGTGAACATTCGCGTGTTGGAGATCATCGCCATCAGTGTTTCGTGTGTGAGCCTTCGTTTGTGTGTAGTGTTGTTCGCCCAGTGTTAGTGATGTTTCTCGTCCAGCGTGAACGGCTCCATGTTTTTTTCGATTTTTAGTGTCTACATTTTTTGCCCCCCGTTTTGACTGTCTTCTCTGTGCCACCTTTATGTACTACTTGTTGTCAAACTCAAGGCTGAAGAGCGGCGCATTGTGCTGCTGACAGCCCGCCTTTGTATAAGGTGTTTAAAGTTACAATAAAGAAAAAAAAAACCTGGCGTCAGTTCTCAGCGGGACTCATCAGCATAAGCAGCATTTTCCTGAAGATGGCGAACAGTTGGATCGCCGAAATATCGAGTCGATTTTAGGATCCAGCAGCAAACCCGAAGAGACTTTCAAGACTTATTACACCGGGAAAGCCTACGCAATCACAGTAATTGGCTTGAAAGACAAAACTTTAATTCAAATCGAGAAACTGAGAACACTGATTTTAGATCACACGTATATCCTTACAACCAAACACGAGACAATCCGCATGATCGTAACACTTATTACCAAAGAAATAATCAGGAGAGGAGCGATCGTGGAAACTTTAGTCCTGAAGTAGTTGAGATGAGGCCACACAATCCTCGTGATAATGTTATGAGTGACGGGCCATCTCAGGGATGTCTCACGCCTCGTGTGGCAAATGACTCGTTTGACGCTACAGAGACTAACGCCATTCCTACCATAAAATTCATACATTGTGAACCTACTAACGAACAGAATAAACGGTGTGAGACATTAGTAATTAAAATGACGAACAGATATTAAGTGCAACAGACCATAGTCCAGTTAACAGAGAGACTACTGAGGACCAGGCAATAGACTTATGGGAAATCAGTGTTTTTGCTGGATCAGTATTTTTGGCTTGGTCAGATGATGATAGTGAATCTGGATAAGATGTACATCCACAAGCAGTAGGGAACATAACTAATGAAATGGTAGCATATGATGGAGACACTTTCTTAGGAAAAATTATTTTTTGACATGGATTCTGAGAAGAGACGAATAAATTTTGTCCAGTTTGATGGTATTAGAGATACCTTGTTGGAAGAGAAAATAGGTAATCACAACATCTTAATCCATCCTATAGTGTTTCTGTTGGAAAGGTTTCTTTATCAGTGGTGTTAGACTCAGGTAGTCTTATTTCGGCTATCAGCGAGGCAGCTTTCAGTAAATGTCAGTAATGAACTGTTGGTCCAACATTCCCATTGCATGGAAACAAAATTAAGGGTGTGAATGCTGGAAATGCTGTAGAATTTAGTAAACAGACACATTTAGATCTCATTTTACAAGGTCATCATTTCTCTGCCAACTTCTTTATTGCTCCCCTTCTTACTACACAAATGGTACCAGGTGTTGATTTCTTGACTGAATACAAGGCTATTCTAAACTTTAATTATGCTAAGGCGAAAGCTGAAGTCGGAGGCACGTTAGTCTGCTTGTAGTTTGAAGTCCGACCGATAGTGCAACCATATCGGCAGCATATTGGCGAGGCATTCGTCTTCATAGACGACAATTCGCGCCCCCCTCGTGCACATCTTGTGAATGGCTTCCTTCAGGATAACTACATCGCTCGACTAGAGTGGCCAGCATGTTCTCCAGATATGAATCCTATCGAACATGCCTGGGGCAGATTGAAAAGGGCTGTTTATCGATGACGTGACCCACCAACCACTCTGAGGGCTCTACCCCGAATCACCGTTGAAGAGTGGGACAATCTGTACCGACAGTGCCTTTATGAACTTGTCGATAGTACGCCACTGCCGGCAGGAGTGGACGAGCGGTTCTAGGCGCTTCAGTCCGGAACCGTGCGACTGCTACGGTCGCAGGTTCGAATCCTGCCTCGGGCATGGATGTTTGTGATGTCCTTAGCTTAGTTAGGTTTAAGTAGTTCTAAGTTCTAGGGGACTGATGACCTTAGATGTTAAGCCCCATAGTGCTCAGAGCCATTTGAACCATTTTGAAGTACGCCACTACGAATATAGGCATGCATCAATGCAAGAGGTGGTGCTACTGGGCATTAGAGGGACCTGTGTGTACAGCAATCTGCACCACCACCTCTGAAGGTTGAAAGGTCTCTGCTGGATTCCTTTCATGTTAATTTCTTAAATCTGTTGTCATTTACGGCATAAATTACTCTTCTAAATTTACTGTGGCGTTTCTGACTATCTGGGAGGAGACTGAGTAGTGGAACATGTTACTTTTACACATAAATAAGAGCGATCTGTCACACTACTACACTTTAAAACACAGTTTATATGTAATTCATGTCACACAGTCTCATACGGAACCTACATCCGCTTTCTTTTATATACTGTATATGATAAGATACTGTCATCCCGCTTCCCTTCTGTGTGAGAGGATGAATGAGCAAATGTATTTCTAGTTGCATGCTTGAGGGTAACAGACAAGCCTGTCTGCTAGAGAACAGTAGGACCAACGTCGGAACAGGTAGCTACGCTTTCTAAAAGCAGAGATGTTTCTATTCTTAGTATGGTCCTGTCCGTCTCTAGTCATGTTGGTATAGGAAGCTGCCCCTCTGGCCACTTCCGTTTTGTATTTATGAGCCACCCTCAGAAAGGGACCACAGCAGTCTGTCCGTGGCGAGCGTCTGAAGTGGTAAGATCTCCGGCTAAGCGCGTGTCTGCTAAGTCCATAGGACAATGGATTTCTTAAGTTCAGCCTAACTGAAAATTTAATCACCTTTATTTCAGGTTTAGCTGTAAAATATCTAATGTTATCTTAAATTGCAACGCAGTGTAATTGGAGTGTGAAGTTCAGAATATATTCCGGTAGTTGCTTTGTCACTACTTTATGAGTAAAGTGGAACCACGTGTTGATCAGTAACTCTAACTAGCATCATCAATCTTCAATGCGAATGTGCGTGAGATTATAACGTCTCGTCTTGACAATATTTTTCAATATTGCAACTTTTCTTTATGTTCAACCCACGTGGGGTGTACTTTGTGAGACCAGTACCACGTGCTTATACAATTGTTTGACCCATCAGGTTAATAGTAAGACGATAGTAACCAGTTCGAGGTTTTTCTTTTGTAAATTGCTTTTCGATCTAATTTATTTTTTATCAAAATTATTGTGCAGTTACACTCTTTGTGTAAACCAAGTTGACCACGTGAAGCATGTGGTGTAATCATCAAACTAGCCCTCAGCTATTCTTTTCGGGAAGGTTTCACAGAGAGTTAGTATGAATTTAGTATCCCAGTGTGTGGTAATTACATGACGGACAGGATTGTGCAACGAACGTAACTTCTTTGGGTGAAAATTGAATCGGTTGGTTGTGGTTAATTTCCTCTTGCATGTGTTTCAACGTTCTTCGTGTGTTATTTTATGAATGCAGTGTTGTGTGCAGTCTCCCAATCTTGGCTCCATATTTGATGTGTTCCGTAAGATTACAAACTCACATTTTCACAGTCCTAAATAAAGCACCAGCTTAGTTATGACTCACGTTTAATATGCTGAAATTTCAATGATAAATGTTAAAATAAATTTCGAAATATAAACTGATTTATTTCTTGTTATTTAAATTCTCTTTTTTATACATATATATATCACCGGTTGTCGTATGACTATTAAAAGATTATAATTAATGTTAGTCTAGTTGGGAATTTGGTAAGCTAGACTGGATACCTGGTGAAACAGTTGCGCAGTAATGCAAGGTTAACTTCCCCAGACAGATCATAGCTTTTATGCCGCTTTTATTGGCTGTCGGTACCGCTTTCATAGCAAAATAAAGCAACAACATTACAAGGTCTCTCTGTATGGTGGTGCAACATGCAATGTGTGGTTTTCATGAGCAATACAAAGTGCGGAAATGACGTTTATGTTGATCTCTATTCGCTGATCCAGTCAGATGTTTGTGAAGACAGTATGATCGTAACTTTATTAGAAACCGCCGATGTAGATCGCCTTGCGGAAATGTAAGAGGACGCAAACCACAGTAAACGTTCACGTGTATACACTCCTGGAAATGGAAAAAAGAACACATTGACACCGGTGTGTCAGACCCACCATACTTGCTCCGGACACTGCGAGAGGGCTGTACAAGCAATGATCACACGCACGGCACAGCGGACACACCAGGAACCGCGGTGTTGGCCGTCGAATGGCGCTAGCTGCGCAGCATTTGTGCACCGCCGCCGTCAGTGTCAGCCAGTTTGCCGTGGCATACGGAGCTCCATCGCAGTCTTTAACACTGGTAGCATGCCGCGACAGCGTGGACGTGAACCGTATGTGCAGTTGACGGACTTTGAGCGAGGGCGTATAGTGGGCATGCGGGAGGCCGGGTGGACGTACCGCCGAATTGCTCAACACGTGGGGCGTGAGGTCTCCACAGTACATCGATGTTGTCGCCAGTGGTCGGCGGAAGGTGCACGTGCCCGTCGACCTGGGACCAGACCGCAGCGACGCACGGATGCACGCCAAGACCGTAGGATCCTACGCAGTGCCGTAGGGGACCGCACCGCCACTTCCCAGCAAATTAGGGACACTGTTGCTCCTGGGGTATCGGCGAGGACCATTCGCAACCGTCTCCATGAGGCTGGGCTTCGGTCCCGCACACCGTTAGGCCGTCTTCCGCTCACGCCCCAACAACGTGCAGCCCGCCTCCAGTGGTGTCGCGACAGGCGTGAATGGAGGGACGAATGGAGACGTGTCGTCTTCAGCGATGAGAGTCGCTTCTACCTTGGTGCCAATGATGGTCGTATGCGTGTTTGGCGCCGTGCAGGTGAGCGCCACAACCAGGACTGCATACGACCGAGGCACACAGGGCCAACACCCGGCATCATGGTGTGGGGAGCGATCTCCTACACTGGCCGTACACCACTGGTGATCGTCGAGGGGACACTGAATAGTGCACGGTACATCCAAACCGGTCATCGAACCCATCGTTCTACCATTCCTAGACCGGCAAGGGAACTTGCTGTTCCAACAGGACAATGCACGTCCGCATGTATCCCGTGCCACCCAACGTGCTCTAGAAGGTGTAAGTCAACTACCCTGGCCAGCAAGATCTCCGGATCTGTCCCCCATTGAGCATGTTTGGGACTGGATGAAGCGTCGTCTCACGCGGTCTGCACGTCCAGCACGAACGCTGGTCCAACTGAGGCGCCAGGTGGAAATGGCATGGCAAGCCGTTCCACAGGACTACATCCAGCATCTCTACGATCGTCTCCATGGGAGAATAGCAGCCTGCATTGCTGCGAAAGGTGGATATACACTGTACTAGTGCCGACATTGTGCATGCTCTGTTGCCTGTGTCTATGTGCCTGTGGTTCTGTCAGTGTGATCATGTGATGTATCTGACCCCAGGAATGTGTCAATAAAGTTTCCCCTTCCTGGGACAATGAATTCACGGTGTTCTTATTTCAATTTCCAGGAGTGTATATTGTCTGCAAGACGTCATGTAAGAAGAGAGCAAACTGCATTTCACGCGAATGTTCTTTCCTTAATCCGTGCTCGTCTGTGAGATAAGTTTATTTTTATTCACAAACGTCATAATGTTTGACCTTGGAATATGCCCCAGAATCCTCCAGCAGATGGGCGTCAGCGACATTGTCTTGTAATACTGTGCATCCGAAATTTTACGCATGTAAAGAGAAGGGACCTGCGCTCTTTCCCTATCAGAGGGGACTACATGCTGTGCAAGGGAATCTCTGTAAATGTGTTTTATGGAATGGGCTAACTCTGCAGCGCATGAAATGCCGAACCTGACAGGAATTCCGCCAAGGCCGGGAACTGCGTTCGCTTGTAACGTCCCCCTTTCTTTCTATCGACAATGTTAGAAATATATGACCGTGTAAGCATATGCCTAAACAATCGGAATAATGTTTTGAAAAGGCTGTCGTTCCGAAGATGCAATATAAAGTCGATAAATGAGAGGTAGGTTAACAACAAGATGCCTTCTAGGGCAACTTATTCCGATTACTTAATTACTGTAAAATTTAGTACGGTTGTTCGAAAGGTTTGTGCTATCATTCACGTACTGTGCTAACGAGAACGGGTACCACGTGGATCGGAACAGAGTAAAAAGAGTTACTGAAATAATTGTAGCTAAAAGAAATACGGTCGCCAGCCCAACTGGGCAGAATTTCTGTTCGGTAGGTGAATTAATGAGCCGAACGGTCAGTGTCAAGAATTACTCGGACACGCGCGGCAACAGAGGGCTGCACGCACGTTAGCAAAAACAAGTGAAACATTCACGTAATAAAGCGAGAAAGAAAATAGTTTGCACTCGAAATATCATTAACTAATAGAGCTGAAATTTTGAAAACATACAAGATAACACTTAGTGTGGTGTCACCGCCAGACACCACACTTGCTAGGTGGTAGCTTTAAATCGGCCGCGGTCCATTAGTACATGTCGGACCCGTGTGTCGCCACTGTCAGTAATTGCAGACCGAGCGCCACCACACGGCAGGTCTTGAGAGACTTACTAGCACTCGCCCCAGTTGTACGACGACTTTGCTAGCGACTACACTGACGAAGCCTTTCTCTCATTTGCCGAGTGATATGTAGTTAGAATAGCCTTCAGCTAAGTCCATGGCTACGACCTAGCAAGGCGCCATTAACCATATCTAGAGAGAGTCTCACTTGTATCTTCAAGAATGCTGTATACAAATGATGGATAAAGTTAAGTATTACAGAAGCTACGTACTTTTCTTTATAGCATTCATTACGTATCCTGTTTCAGACATCACGCCAGCGGCGTGTGTAACGCGTGCATTTCGGCTACTTCCGAGTGGCGTGGCTGTCTTGATACGCCACAACACTTAGATTAATGGTTACTTACTGTTGTAAGTGGCAATAGTGCTACCTAACAATAACGTCTACTATTTTCATATGAATATTGGAAAATGGCTAAAAATAATTAAAAGAAACTCTATTGATTTCTGAACAGGGAAGTAGAAATTGATAATTACTGTATCAAAAGGTAATTATCATACTTTAACACAACTGCAAGTCACAATGTGAACCAGAACTTTACTAACAACAAATTACAATAATCACTGATATTTGCTCTCACTCATTAATTCTAATTAGTGCTTTTGTTCATAGTGTCAGGAATAATTTTAATTTGATTAGTTTATTTACTATTTGCAACAATTAGATCGCCTCAGATTAATGTTAAATTTAAAGTTATTGAGACTGAAATTATTGAATGCTTTAAGTTCAAATCTTTAATCTAACTGAATCATTTAGTTCATAAGCAAAATTAACTGGCACTGCAATTTTCATTTCTCATAAACGGTAGTCGGATTATTGTAACAATAGGACAGGACAGCAACCAACTTGGTGAATGATTTTAGGAGAATCACGAGTAAACAGTTTTGATTAAACTATGGTAATTATTCACTCGCAAAACACCACTAAGCTGAGTACCGCCTTTAGAAAACCAGTTGACAATAAGCTGTGATGCAGCAATCTTACTTCAGTCCATTCTCGCCGAGACGAAGTTGCTGACGACGATACTGCTGCTGGCTCCTTTCCATGATAATTAGCGAGCACGGAAGTTATTGGCAATGATATTGGCGTGGCGGGTTCTTGATGTTGCTGCAGCCAATATTTCCACCGCCCGCGCTCATCACTTGCCGCGTGCTGCTAAACAGTCACTCCTCCAGTGCAGTGCACGCCATCCATCCGTCCGCACTTCACCAAGTCTCACACCAGAGGTCTCTCTCTGTGTAGCGCGCGCTCGGACGTAACATCCTCCCGCGTCCAGAGACGCCGCTACTCCAACGATACTTATCCGCTGACAAAAACCTAACGTTTCCCTAACATTCCCTCAGCGATTACTCAGCGATATTTACATAATATACATAATATATTATACAGCAAAATAAAATAATTCATACATCGTGTACATATAAATTTACATGAAGATAAAAGCAAGTATATACAGGGTGTTTCAAAAATGACCGGTATATTTGAAACGGCAATAAAAACTAAACGAGCAATATGCTTGGGACAACAGTACATTTTCAGGCGGACAAACTTTCGAAATTACAGTAGTTACAATTTTCAACAACAGATGGCGCTGCAAGTGATGTGAACGATATAGAAGACAACGCAGTCTGTGGGTGCGCCATTCTGTACGTCGTCTTTCTGCTGTAAGCGTGTGCTGTTCACAACGTGCAAGTGTGCTGTGGACAACATGGTTTATTCCTTAGAACAGAGGATTTTTCTGGTGTTGGGATTCCACCGCCTAGAACACAGTGTTGTTACAACAAGACGAAGTTTTCAACGGAGGTTTAATGTAACCAAAAGACCGAAAAGCGATACAATAAAGGATCTGTTTGAAAAATTTCAACGGACTGGGAACGTGACGGATGAACGTGCTGGAAAGGTAGAGCAACCGCGTACGGCAACCACGGAGGGCAACGCGCAGATAGTGCAGCAGGTGATCCAGCAGCGGCCTCGGGTTTCCGTTCGCCGTGTTGCAGCTGCGGTCCAAATGACGCCAACGGCCACGTATCGTCTCATGCGCCAGAGTTTACACCTCTATCCATACAATATTCAAACGCGGCAACCCCTCAGCGCCGCTACCATTGCTGCACGAGAGACATTCGCTAACGATATAGTGCACAGGATTGATGACGGCGATATGCGTGTGGGCAGCATTTGGTTTACTGACGAAGCTTATTTTTACCTGGACGGCTTCGTCAATAAACAGAACTGGCGCATATGGGGAACCGAAAAGCCCCATGTTGCAGTCCCATCGTCCCTGCATCCTCAAAAAGTACTGGTCTGGGCCGCCATTTCTTCCAAAGGAATCATTGGCCCATTTTTCAGATCCGAAACGATTACTGCATCACGCTATCTGGACATTCTTCGTGAATTTGTGGCGGTACAAACTGCCTTAGACGACACTGCGAACACCTCGTGGTTTATGCAAGATGGTGCCCGGCCACATCGCACGGCCGACGTCTTTAATTTCCTGAATGAATATTTCGATGATCGTGTGATTGCTTTGGGCTATCCGAAACATACAGGAGGCGGCGTGGATTGGCCTCCCTATTCGCCAGACATGAACCCCTGTGACTTCTTTCTGTGGGGACACTTGAAAGACCAGGTGTACCGCCAGAATCCAGAAACAATTGAACAGCTGAAGCAGTACATCTCATCTGCATGTGAAGCCATTCCGCCAGACACGTTGTCAAAGGTTTCGGGTAATTTCATTCAGAGACTACGCCATATTATTGCTACGCATGGTGGATATGTGGAAAATATCGTACTATAGAGCGCCATCTGTTGTTGATAATTGTAACTACTGTAATTTCGAAAGTTTGTCTGCCTGAAAATGTACTGTTGTCCCAAGCATATTGCAACAAACGGTGTATTTCTATCGCTGCTCGTTTAGTTTTTATTGCCGTTTCAAATATACCGTTTTTTTTTTTAAACACCCTGTATATATATAGGGTGAGTCACCTAACGTTACCGCTGGATATATTTCGTAAACCACATCAAATACTGAAGAACCGATTACACAGACCGAACGTGAGGAGAGGGGCTAGTGGAATTGTTTAATACAAACCATACAAAAATGCACGAAAGTATGTTTTTTAACACAAACCTACGTTTTTTTAAATGAAACCACGTCAGCTTTGTTAGCACATCTGAACATATAAACAAATACCTAATCAGTGACGTTTGTTGCATTGTAAAATGTTAATTACATCCGGAGATATTGTAACCTAAAGCTGAGGCTTGAAACCTCCGACGTCCAGTTGCGTGTTGTAACAAACACGGGCCACGGTCGGCGAGCAGCATCTGCAGGGACATGTTTACGATGACAACCGTGTTTACGAGTGTGGCTGTAGTCCACTGTTGTGGTTTGGTCTAGTTGTCGCAGTGTCCGCATGTAGCGCTTGCTGCTATTGTTATTCTGCATTCGTCTCCGCACGCAGACCAACTGTAGTACACCGTGTTACCAGACGTCTGTGATAGTGTAGTGTTGTAGGAACTGTGACCATGGTGTATTCGAACTCTGAAAAGGCGGAGATGATTCTCATCTATGGCGAGTGTCGACGAAATGCAGCTGAAGGCTGCAGGGTGTATGCAGAACAGCACCCGGACAGAGAGCATCCAACGTGCCGCACATTGCAAAACATCTACCGCCAATTGTATGCAACAGGTATGGTCGTAGCACGCAAACGGGTCAGTAAAAGGCCCGTCACAGGAGAAGCGGGTGCAGTTGGTGTGTTAGCTGCTGTTGCCATGAACCCACACATGAGTACACGAGACATTGCGAGAGCCGGTGGACTGAGTCAAAGTAGTGTCATGCGTATACTGCATCGTCACCGCTTTCACCCGTTTCATGTGTCGCTACATCAGCAATTACATGGTGATGACTTTAATCATCGAGTGCAATTCTGTCAATGGTCATTAACAGAGAATGCGTTGCAGCTCTACCTGTTTACCGATGAAGCGGGTTTCACAAACCGCGGGGCAGTGAATCTACGGAACATGCATTACTGGTCCGTGGACAATCCTCGATGGCTCAGACAGGTAGAGCGACAGCGACCGTGGACTGTAAATGTATGGTGTGGAATCATTGGCGACCACCTCATTGGTCCTCACTTCATTGCAGGGGCCCGAACAGCACGAACATACATCGCGTTTCTACAGAATGATCTGCCAACGTTGCTCGAAAATGTCCCACTGGAAACGCGTCGACGTATGTGGTACCAGCATGATGGTGCACCTGCACATTCCGCAATTAACACTAGGCTGACCCTTGACAGGATGTTCGACGGGCGTTTCATAGGACGTGGAGGACGCATAAATTGACCAGCGCGTTCTCCTGATCTTACACCTCTGGACTTCTTTCTATGGGGTACGTTAAAGGAGAATGTGTACCGTGATGTGCCTACAACCCCAGAGGATATGAAACAACGTATTGTGGCAGCCTGCGGCGACATTACACCAGGTGTACTGCGGCGTGTACGACATTCATTACGCCAGAGATTGCAATTGTGTGCAGCAAATGATGGCCACCACATTGAACATCTATTGGCCTGACATGTCGGGACACACTCTATCCACTCCGTAATTGGAAACAGAAACCATGTGTGTACATGTATCTCACCCCTCATGGTAATGTACATGTGCGTCAGTGAAAAAGACCAATAAAAATGTGTTAGCATGTGGACGTAATGTGCTGTTCCAGTCTCTTCTGTACCTAAGGTCCATCACCGCTCCCTTTGGATCCCTACGTAATTCGGTGCTCTCCGATACACACGATCGAGCACCGGAGGAGTGGTACTCGAGCGTCAACTTTAGGTTACAATATCTCCGGATGTAATTAACATTTTACAATGCAACAAACGGCACTGATTACGTATTTGTTTATATGTTCAGATGTGCTAACAAAACTAACGGGGTTCCATTTAAAAATACGTAGGTTTGTGTTAAAAAACATACTTCCGTGCATTTTTTTATGGTTTGTATTAACCAATTACACTAGCCCCTCTCCTCACGTTCGGTCTGTGGAATCGATTCGTCAGTATTTGACGTGGTTTACGAAATATATCCAGCGGTAATGTTAGCTGACTCACCCTGTATAATAATAAATGGTCAAAGAGCACATCGGCATGAAAGTATTACACGCTGTAGTCTCAATAGGTACAAAGAAGGTAGCTGCGAAGAAACCATGGGTAACAGAAGAAATACTTCAGTTGATTGATGAAAGGAGGAAGTACAAACTTGTTCCGGGAAAAAAATGGTTCAAATGGCTCTGAGCACTATGCGACTTAACTTCTGAGGTCATCAGTCGCCTAGAACTTAGAACTAATTAAACCTAACTAACCTAAGGACATCACACACATCCATGCCCGAGGCAGGATCCGAACGTGCGACCGTAGCAGCAGCGCGGTTCCGGACTGAGGTGCCTAGAGCCGCTCGGCCACAGTGGCCGGCTTGTTCCGGGAAAATCAGGAATACAGAAATACAAGTCGCTGAAGAATGAAATAAATAGGAAGTGCAGGGAAGCTAAGACGAAATGGCTGCAGGAAAAATGTGAAGACATCGAAAAAGATATGATTGTCGGAAGGACAGAATCAGCATACAGGAAAGTCAAAACAACCTTTGGTGACATTAAAAGCAACGGTGGTAACATTAAGAGTGCAACAGGAATTCCACTGTTAAATGCAGAGGAGAGAGCAGATAGGTGGAAAGAATACATTGAAAGCCTCTATGCGGGTGAAGATTTGTCTGATGTGATAGAAGAAGAAACAGGAGTCGATTTAGAAGAGATAGGGGATCCAGTATTAGAATCGGAATTTAAAAGAGCTTTGGAGGACTTACGGTCAAATAAGGCAGAAGGGAAAGATAACATTCCATCAGAATTTCTAAAATCATTGGGGGAAGTGGCAACAAAACGACTATTCACGTTGGTGTGTAGAATATATGAGACTGGCGATATACCATCTGACTTTCGGAAAAGCATCATCCACACAATTCCGAATACGGCAAGAGCTGACAACTGCGAGAATTATCGCACAATCATCTTAACAGCTCATGCATCGAAGCTGCTTACAAGAATAATATACAGAAGAATGGAAATAAAAATTGAGAATGCGCTAGGTGACGATCAGTTTGGCTTTAGGAAAAGTAAAGGGACGAGAGAGGCAATTCTGACGCTAATAATGGAAGCAAGGCTAAAGAAAAACCAAGACACTTTCATAGGATTTGTCGACCTGGAAAAAGCGTCAGACAATATAAAATGGTGCAAGCTGTTCGGGATTCTGAAAAAAGTAGGGGTAAGTTATAGGGAGAGACGGGTCATATACAATATGTACAACAACCAAGAGGGAATAATAAGAGTGGACGATCAATAACGAAGTGCTCGTATTAAGAAGGGTGTAAGACAAGGCTGTAGCCTTTCGCCCCTACTCTTCAATCTGTACATCGAGGAAGCAATGATGGAAATAAAAGAAAGGTTCAGGAGTGGAATTAAAACACAAGGTGAAAGGATATCAATGATACAAGATTCGCTGATGACATTGCTATCCTGAGTGAAAGTGAAGAAGAATTGAATGATCTGCTGAACGGAATGAACAGTCTAATGAGTACACAGTATGGTTTGAGAGTAAATCGGAGAAAGACGAAGGTAATGAGAACTAGTAGAAATGAGAACAGCGAGAAACTTAACATCAGGATTGATGGTCACGAAGTCAATGAAGTTAAGAAATTTTGCTACCTAGGCAGTAAAATAACCAATGACGGACGGAGCAAGGAGGACATCAAAAGCAGACTCGCTATGGCAAAAAAAGGCATTTCTGGCCAAGAGAAGTCTACTAATATCAAATACCGGCCTCAATTTGAGGAAGAAATTTCTGAGGATGTACCTCTGGAGTACAGCATTGTATGGTAGTGAAACATGGACTGTGGGAAAACCGTAACAGAAGAGAATCGAAGCATTTGAGATGTGGTGCTATAGACGAATGTTGAAAATTAGGTGGGCTGACAAGGTAAGGAATGAGGAGGTTCTACGCAGAATCGGAGAGGAAAGGAATATGTGGAAAACACCGATAAGGAGAAGGGACAGGATGATAGGACATCTGCTGAGACATGAGGGAATGACTTCCATGGTACTAGAGGGAGCTGTAGGGGGCAAAACCTGTAGAGGAAGACAGAGATTGGAATACGTCAAGCAAATAATTGAGGACGTAGGTTGTTGCAGGTGCTACTCTGAGATGAAGAGGTTAGCACAGGAAAGGAATTCGTGGCGGGCCGCATCAAACCAGTCAGTAGACTGATGACCAAAAAAAAAAGTCTCAATTCCTTCTCAGTAGCAAGGGCTTTAAGATGATGCCTCTCATCTGTGAGTCTGCGCGGTGGCCGAACATTCGTCAGCCCGTCTCCGTGCTCCGTGGCACCGTGGCACTTTGCCTAGAGCTCCTTGCACTCGACAGCGGTTAGCTGTTCACATCATTTAGCACTGCTGCGTGTTAATTGCTAGGTTCTATGATTTCCAGTTTAATTTACAGTGTCCACTGTATTACTCTGCGAATCGAGGTGTAGAGACTTTCGAGGTTTAATTTGTGCGAATCTATTCTCTGCAATAATCGCCACCACAAAGTCAAACAACAGGTGAATTGATAATCGAAGGAAGTTCTGGGAGTAGTAAAAGGAATGCAGCATGCGCGTTATCATGGACGTAGGCTTCAGCGGTTACTCTGACAAGAATAGCCATGGAAAAGATGGAGTGGAGTGCTGAGTGAACTAGTGTTCAGATTAACGACTGTACAAGATTATTGTTAAATTCGGTAAATGTATTACGAAAACTAGCTTTGTTCGCCGGTAAAAAAATTTTTTCTGGTGGATGAAGTCGGAGCAAATTGCTGGGAAGCAAATTCAGGGAAAGTGCGTGCTGATGCATTTCCCTAAAGGCGAAATCTTCGTAACATCTGTTCCCTCCAAGGACAAATGCTAGCGCCAGAGAAACGATCTATGTTTATTCAGGAAACTTTTCCCACGTGTGAATTTCACAAACTGACCGTTGAAAAGCAAATAACAAGTCACCAAGCGCTGAGCCATGCTACAGGCTGCTGCCACACCAGCGTGCTTTCCACGCGCGTTTCTGTAGGAATTCATGCCGACAATATGGGCCACTGTTTGTTGAATGGGGCTCGCAGGGACGTAGCTAAAAGGAGGCTGTGGCTGGGGGAGGGGGGGAGGGTGAGTGGAGTCTTTAGGATGTCCGGACCCCTCCCCCTCATCACCTAAACGAAATTTCGAGCGACATACACTCCTGGAAATGTAAAAAAGAACACATTGACACCGGTGTGTCAGACCCACCATACTTGCTCCGGACACTGCGAGAGGGCTGTACAAGCAATGATCACACGCACGGCACAGCGGACACACCAGGAACCGCGGTGTTGGCCGTCGAATGGCGCTAGCTGCGCAGCATTTGTGCACCGCCGCCGTCAGTGTCAGCCAGTTTGCCGTGGCATACGGAGCTCCATCGCAGTCTTTAACACTGGTAGCATGCCGCGACAGCGTGGACGTGAACCGTATGTGCAGTTGACGGACTTTGAGCGAGGGCGTATAGTGGGCATGCTGGAGGCCGGGTGGACGTACCGCCGAATTGCTCAACACGTGGGGCGTGAGGTCTCCACAGTACATCGATGTTGTCGCCAGTGGTCGGCGGAAGGTGCATGTGCCCGTCGACCTGGGACCGGACCGCAGCGACGCACGGATGCACGCCAAGACCGTAGGATCCTACGCAGTGCCGTAAGGGATCGCACAGCCACTTCCCAGCAAATTAGGGACACTGTTGCTCCTGGGGTATCGGCGAGGACCATTCGCAACCGTCTCCATGAAGCTGGGCTACGGTCCCGCACACCGTTAGGCCGTCTTCCGCTCACGCCCCAACATCGTGCAGCCCGCCTCCAGTGGTGTCCCGACAGGCGTGAATGGAGGGACGAATGGAGACGTGTCGTCTTCAGCGATGAGAGTCGCTTCTGCCTTGGTGCCAATGATGGTCGTATGCGTGTTTGCCGCCGTGCAGGTGAGCACCACAATCAGGACTGCATACGACCGAGGCACACAGGGCCAACGCCCGGCATCATGGTGTGGGGAGCGATCTCCTACACTGGCCGTACACCACTGGTGATCGTCGAGGGGACACTGAACAGTGCACGGTACATCCAAACCGTCATCGAACCCATCGTTCTACCATTCCTAGACCGGCAAGGAAACTTGCTGTTCCAACAGGACAATGCACGTCCGCATGTATCCCGTGCCACCCAACGTGCTCTAGAAGGTGTAAGTCAACTACCCTGGCCAGCAAGATCTCCGGATCTGTCCCCCATTGAGCATGTTTGGGACTGGATGAAGCGTCGTCTCACGCGGTCTGCACGTCCAGCACGAACGCTGGTCCAACTGAGGCGCCAGGTGGAAATGGCATGGCAAGCCGTTCCACAGGACTACATCCAGCATCTCTACGATCGTCTCCATGGGAGAATAGCAGCCTGCATTGCTGCGAAAGGTGGATATACACTGTACTAGTTCCGACATTGTGCATGCTCTGTTGCCTGTGTCTATGTGCCTGTGGTTCTGTCAGTGTGATCGTGTGATGTATCTGACCCCAGGAATGTGTCAATAAAGTTTCCCCTTCCTGGGACAATGAATTCACGGTGTTCTTATTTCAATTTCCAGGAGTGTAGTTGCCATGTACCGCAAAACTGGAAGGTATTTTTATTTTTGATCACGCGACGAAAAACTCAAAGCCATCGATAAATTTAAACTATCGATATATCGATAGCACCATTGGCCGTCACCCACCTGTGGTTTAAGCCAAGGTCAACTACTTTACATTGTTGGCCTTACTTGAGTTCAGTTGTTGTTTTGTTTATCACCTCAGTTCTTACTTGCAATTGAACGTAATGTAAGTGCTATTGTTCACTTATTTTGTGCTGTGTTCTCTTGTGATAGCTTCTAATTATGGATAAGTTTGTAGCAAGAAAGAAGAAGGCCGATTTCGATCCATCCATTCGCGCTACGAAAAGTACAGAAAACATAAACACTACTATAGCAGCCTAAGACCTATGTATACCAGTTTAATGTTGGCACTGAAGTCTTTATTTGGAGACGTAGCACTCCAGGGATGCAATATTTCAGTATTTCACAAGGTAGCAGAGCAGCAAACATCGCTAGAAATAACATTAAATACAAACTCTAAGCGTAAAGATACGAAGATTTCTACGTTAGGGAAATTAACCAGCACGCACTTTTCTTGAGTTGTCCTATCATTAGTAGCCCACGTAGGAAAATATGGCCCAATCTGGTTGCCCAGACGGTACTCAATTATGAAACCAGTTCCGATACGGAAAGATGAGGACGAGTTTATGGAGAGCGGAAGGGGTATGTGAGAGAACATTCTATAATTCGTTCGTTTCTAAAAGAAAGTAAATGTTATGTAAATGGGAATGTATGTTGTATATCGCAGAGGAGTTTATTAGCAAGAAAGACTGTATAAGCATATTATCATGGAGCAATACAAACTCATTTATGAGGTCACATACATTAGAGGTCTAGCTGAAGTGAGTGCTAACATCCAAAAACTGTAGCTGATAGTATCTGTGTATTACGGTTTGTTTTATAAATGTATTTGACTGCTATAATTTCAAGTTGACTGTTGAAACAATAATTTTTAAAATAGTTCGTCACTTAAGGAACTTGAATTTCAGTGAAATGAAAGATACTTTAATAAAATCTGGGACTGAACTGAGGAACTTGGTATGCTTTATATGCAGAAGGAATTCTCACTTCGTTTCAGGTAAGCCGTACATTTAAGTACAACACAAAAGCAGGAGAAAAATAGCTAAGAGGTTTGAACTCGTTTAACTTCATAATTTATTGAGCCCATGATTAAGATTCTTCTGTTTTGCGATAGTAAACCTTGTATTATAGGACTGAGCTGTGTTTTGTTAGGAAAGAGGCAATACATTAGATCAGAATTTTAATTCGTTTTGCAATAGAGTGAAATTATCATCTTGTCAAATAAAGATTTTCAGAATAAATGAAAAACATGTGGTGTCACCGCCAGACACCACACTTGCTAGGTGGTAGCCTTTAAATCGGCTGCGGTCCGCTAGTATACGTCGGAACGGCCCGTCGCCACTGTCAGTGATTGCAGACCGAGCGCCGCCACAAAGCAGGTCTAGAGAGACGTCCTAGCACTTGCCCCAGTTGTACAGACGACTTTGCTAGCGATGCTACACTGACAACTACGCTCTCATTTGCCGAGACGATAGTTAGCATAGCCTTCAGCTACGTCATTTGCTACGACCTAGCAAGGCGCCATTACCAGTTAATATTGAGATTGTTATTAATGTACTGTCAAGAGCGATGTTCTCCAATTATGGATTAAAGTTAAGTATTACATCAACTACGTACTTTATTTGCTACTATAATTCCCTTAACAGTTCCAGACCTCACGCCAGCCTGCGTGAGCTTTAACGCGTGCATTTCGGCCTCCTCTAGCAACACGGCGTTGGCTCTTCTGCCAACACATCAAAACACGAGCCTTTTTTAAGATCCTCTTTAACAAACTAGACCCCCAACTTCCCTTCTAGAAAACCTTGCCCAAGTTCCTGAGGCTGGCCACACAAAACGTTTTCGCACGCTGTGCGCCCACAGATTTCTGCATTCACGGGGCTCGAACGTGCTGAGGTACATTCGATCTGCGTTTCTTTTCACGTTGGGCGCCGGCAGCATGCGCAAGAAACGCGCTGCTTTCTTTTATGATCATCGGAAGTGGTACTGCATCCAGCAAATTCAAACTTTGGTTGTAAATACGTACTTTTATACCTAATTCAGTTGCTCTGAACATAGTAGAGTGTCCTTGCCGACCAAATCCCTCTACGTCTATCAATCTGAAAAATATTTGCTGTCTACTATGGCCATGAGTGCCAACGGCCTTGCTGCAGTGGTAACACCGGTTTCAGTCATGTCACCGCAGTTAAGCGCCGTCGGACTGGGCTAGCACATGGATGGGTGACCGTCCGGTGAACCGAGCGCTGTTGGTAAGCGGTGCACTCAGCCCTTGTGAGGCAAACTGAGGAGCTACTTCATTGTGGAGTGGCGGCTCCGGTCTCGGAAACTGACCTACAGCCGGGAGAGCGGTGTGCTGACCACTTGCCCCTCCATATCCGCATCCAGTGACGCCTGTGATCTGAGGATGACACGGCGGCCGGTCGGCACCTTTGGGCCTTCATGGTCTTCAATGATTAAAATGGCTCTAAGCACTAAGGAACTCAGCATCTGAGGTCATCAGTCCGCCAGACTTAGAACTACTAAACCTAAATAACCTAAGGACATCACACACATCCATGCCCGTGGCAGCATTTGAACCTGCGACCGCAGTGGTTCCAGACTGAAGCGCCTAGAACCGCTCGGTCACAGCGGCCGGCCCTTCATGGTCTGTTCGGGCTGAGTTCAGTTTTATGGCCATTAGTACAATAGAAAAATACTTTTTGCAATTACGATATTCGCTGCTTGATCTCCACAGTTTACAGAGTCTCACGTGTATTTCGTCTATAAATTCCACACACCAAGGGGCGTTTGCTCGTGTCTCATACTCGTTTCTTGTATTTTCCTCTCTTCCGTGGTTTGCGTGCTGATACATTCTTCTTTTAGCATCTGCCATATGATCTGGCTTTGTGCCTGCTAATGTCAACGATTGTATTGTATTGTATTGTGTGTTAACTGGGGGCCTAGAAACGACAGAGGCACTTCGTCCCCGCCGCATCCGCAGTGGTTCACAACCCCACGACGACTACCGCAGTTCACTTCACCCCTCCGCCGCCCCACACTAGAGATGGGCAAAACTGTTCTTTTCAGAGATTGGATCAGAACTGTTCACTCCCTGAAATGAATTAGCTCTTTTTCATGACTCACCACTCATTTACAATAGAAAATAAATGGAAGGCACATTGCCCTTTAAACTTGGTTTATTCCAGTACTATACCTGTATTTTGATCTTATTTGATCCTATTTTGAAGTAACACAGATAATGAGTAAGAATTTTGTATTGTTTATTGAAATTTCCACGATATGACAAAGTTTTTGATTATTGATTTATTTTGCACTATCATGGTTTTTTGGGTGATCGGAAAATGTTGTAACTTGAGATTTACATTAACAATATATTTGGCTATAATGTATTAAAATTTCATTAACCTCATACAAATACATCGCAAGCCATATATTTTTAAAGTGAACGTTTCCTTCCGAAGACGCCTAAAATCGCAAAATCCGTACAAGAATAAGAAAAAAAATATAAATTTGACTGTAAAACGAAAGTGCTGCATATAGCCATCCGCAGAATAAAACAAGGAAAATATTGGTGTATCACATTTTGCGATACGTTTATCGGTTCGCTCGTAATTAAAGCGTAAATTCGAGTGTCCATAATAAAAATCCTATAGTAAGAGGAGTCATCAGGAACCTAATCTAATCAGTTTAAACAAATAAAAATAAAAGAAAAACAATTGATGTATACATAACATAATAATATAATATACATAGTGGTATTACTACGAAGAACAATATCCAGTAGGGACGAACTCCGATGCAGAGGCGCTGACTCGAGCAGGTCGAGCCGCGAGCTGTATTACTGCGTGAGCTGATACCGCAGAGACCAGAGTGACACCTGAGTCGCTTTGCTCAACGCTCTGGCTAGAGTCGAGACGGTGGGGTGAGTGTTGAGCGGGCGAGTTCCGAGGGTGGGGGGAGCGGTGAACTCACCCGCTCCGAGACAAATCGTCCATTCCCTTGCGAGCAGGTTGTTGCAAGTAGTTCCTATGTTATCCGCTAGGTGGCTCTCTGTCCTGTTGCTCGCATCAACTGCCCAGAGGGCAGGACGTGCGACTGAAACGATCGCCGACAGAGTGCGATGCGAAGTTAAGCTGCGCCAGACACCACGCGGCAGACGACGCACAGAGATGGCACGGCATATGTGAAACACAAAATCCAATGGGGCACTGCACAATGCAGGCAGCCAAGGTAGAAGCAGGGCAGAGGCCGGCGCTGGCTGTGTTGTGTGGCGTGCACTGTGCTCTGACCAGCAGAGGCGCTGCTGATATGCTCCGTCTCTCTCTCTCTCTTTCTCTCTCTCTCTCTCTCTCTCTCTGCCGTGGGGAAACGTTTGGAGCTACCGTTCTTTTTTTCTGAAACACTGATTGTTCACTCCTTTGAAAGATTCAACTCTATGAATTAGTTCAAGAGCGGATCCCCCATCTCTAAGCACGACCAGTAGTGTAGTTTGGGCGTGTTCGAATTGAAATGATTCTAATGATCACAGTGTTCCAATAAATCGAGATATGTATCCCAATCCTCCTACAATGATTAACTTTCCAGGTTTTTCCACTTTTTCGCTTAGTAGTGTTTCGTACAGATTTCAGACTCAGTAGGCCTACGAGTTATATGTGCGAAAAGACTTTCTTAACATTAACAAGAAGTGTTTAAATCCTTGCCTTACTGGAACCCTGTTTTTATTCGAAGGAAAATATCCACTGTCTTTGAGGAAAACTGCCTACATATCTTGTTTTGTTAATTTACAGTGCCAGGCGCTGTTGCGCATGAAGGTCACTATGTTTTCCTCCTATTCCTACGCCGTAGCAAATTATGCTAGCCACAGTGCTTTGAATTCGCAGCAGCTGCAGCTGTCGATGTAGTTGGATGTGGCTTCTGGAAGTTACGAAAATGTTGAGATTTAGTCTCTTGAGCGAGAGGATTTTATATGCGAAAAATTTCCGTATCACACTCCTTTACTGCTCCCTTAACACAATAGATTTATGGTGTTATTATTTTTAAACGGTGAACTCACTACGTTTCCATGCACAATGTAGACAATATTCCAAGATAATATATTAAAATTTCTAATTTTTCTGGTTAGTTCATCAGACTTGTCCTTTTTGTGTCTCTTTTTGAGGAAAGTGTATTAGATAGAAGAGTGTTTTATAGCAGGAGTTTTGTATTGGTACTGTTTACAGTTTGGAGAAGATAGCGTGCCTAATAGCTTTCAGTGTGTACCAGTAAAATAATTTGCTCTCTGGTACAGTAGGACATTCTAGGTACGTGTGTTTGAAATTGCTACTAAACCGGTGATTTTCATTTTTAATGATCGTCTCTCGTATACCCTCTTATTAAACAAACAGTAACAGTTGACATCTCTGTATGATCTTTTCTTATTTTTTCGTTTCGAATTGCTCTTTGCTACTCATATGACCACCCATAAAATGCCGCTACCACCATTCTCTCATCAATTGAACCAGTGACATAATTATATTGATAAGTAAACCTTCTCTGACACAGCTCTATCTTATGTTCGTCACTTTGATAACGCCAATATGGATACACGCATTCCCGCAAACAAAGGGTACAACCAAAGCATAAAGAGAAAATATTTAATTACGATAATAGTAATTGAGTAATAAGGTATGTATTAATTACTTATTAGCATTCGTAATTAACGAATCACTTGACTGCGAGAGAAACTACAATGCATGAGCATGCAACTACGGTTACTACCGATAACTTTAATCTATTTTACAAAATTTTCACAATGCATATTTAATTTAACTTTTATTATTTAATTTACTGCTGAAAAAGAATGTTTTAGTGTCTTATTAATTTAGTAAACGGCAATGATTGCGTCCTTGGGCTCTGTCGTAACAAACTTCTGTGTGTTTCTGTCGTCTATCAGGAAAAACTTCTAGATGAGATTCAGAAACTACAAATGTTTATAGCAACAATGCACACTAACACCGTCAAGTGTATAAGGCGGGTGGCGTGCATTTGTTTTCAAAATTTCACTTTTGTCGATCGCGCATTACACTCCCACAAATAATCAATCGAAGGCAGTTGCTAGAAGGATGATAAGAAAGTCCTGCAATGTAAGGCCCCAGCAGAACAAGTCAGCGCCTGATTCCTTAGACATTTGAACGATCCTTAAATGCACTGCAGCGACTATCTCAAGCTTCACTTATCAGTTTAGAACATCATTCTCACAGCAGTGTAAATTTTTTAAATGGTAAATGGTATGATGCAGCTGTATAATTTGCTATTTATTCGCGAAAACGGTATGAGCTATACATCTCCCGCTTAAGCTTTCGTTTGTCAGCTAGGTTTTGACTTCTCTTGAATCTTTGTTTACATAGCGGTTTTCTAACACGGCTATTGGACCACGGTGGGTCTTTCCCATCCCTTAAGACCTTGTTCGGAACGTACTCGTCTAAGGCTTATAGGAACACCGTTTTGAGTTTTTTCCATTTGTGCTCCAGTACTGAATGGTGACTACTCCAATACTCTGAAGTTTGTATCTTGTCACTTTTGCTAAGCATCGTAACATGCTCCCTCCATTCAATCATCGAACGAATGACAAAACGGCAGATATTTTGATAACCGATCGCGGAATAGATAAGCAACTACAATCGCTTATTAGTGGAAAGGCAGTTAATTAGTTCGTTAGTTATTTAGGTAGGTAGGTATTTAAAGGTTCCATAGATCATTTGAACGATTTCTTTATCGAAATGATGTATATTATTCGGGAAATGGGCAATTGGGAGTTGGGAAATTGGCACCAGTGCCAGATGAGATACCTATAAGATACTACTAATATTATGAGAAAGAACTCAGTCCCCTTCAAATAGCAGTTTACCATAGATCGTTGGCGCGAGGAATGACACCTAGTGACCAGAAAAAAAGTGCAGGTCATTCCCATTTTTAAGAAGGGTGGTAGGGGAGATTCACATAATTATAGGCCTATATCGCTGACGTTAGTCTGTTGTAAAATTATGGAAAATGTTTTATGCTCAAGAATTACGTCGCTTTTGGAGAACGAAAATCTCTTTTATTAAATGAACATTGATTCCGCAACAGAGATTTTGTGAAAATCAGCTCACTCTGCCCTCCATAAAGTCTATAGCGCGTAGACAATGGCGCTGAAGTTGATGTCGTGGTCCTTGATGTCAGGAAGACATGTGACGCCGTCTCGCAGTACCATTTAGCGAAAAAAATGGTTCAAATGACTCTGAGCACTATGGGACTTAACTTCTGAGGTCATTAGTCCCCTAGAACTTAGAACTACTTAAACCGAACTAACCTAAGGACATCACAAACATCCATACCCAGGTAGGATTCGAACCTGCGACCGTAGCGGTCTCGCGGTTCCAGACGGTAGCGCCTAGAACCGCTCGGCCACCCCGGCCGGCTGTTTAGTGGGAAAAAAAACACGACCTTACTGAGTATCGGAGCAGATCTGCCACTGGATTCTAGACTTCCTTTCAGACAGAACTCAAACCGTCGCTCTTAACGGAAATCAAAAATCGATACATGTAAATGTAATTTCCAGGGTATCGTAAGGAGGTGTGCTGGGACTATTTACAATGTATATAAATGATCTAGAAGAAGGCATCGAAGCTTTTTAAGGCTGTTCGCAGATCATGCGGTTGCCTGAAAGAAAGTAGCAACGACAGTTTCGATTTGGATAATGACCTGCGGAGGACTGAGTAATGTTGCAGGCTCTGGCAGTTGACCATGAACGTAAACAAATGTAATATATTGCGCATACATAGGAAAAAACCATTGCTGATTAAGTACACTATTGATGACAAATAACTGGAAACAATATCTATCGTACAATATCTAGGAGTTGCATTCAGAGCGACATTAAGCAGAATGACCACATAAAGGGAATTGTTGGAAAAGCAGATGCCAGAATGAGATTCAAAGGAAGAATCATAAGAAAATGCAACTCATCCACGAAGAAAGTGGCTTACAAGGAGCTTGTTCGATCGATTCTGGAGAATTGTTCATCTATGTAGGATCCTTGCCAGATAGGACTTATAGAAGAGATAGAGAAGATCCTGCGAGGTACTGGGGTGGAGAAGAGTTTGTACCTCTTTAATTCTGGCGAATTTTGCATGAGAACTGGACGTGGACTCGACCCCCTCCTTACCAAACACCTACTTGGTTATGTGTACAACGGTAACGAATAGAGATGGGCAAAACTGTTCTTTTCAGAGATTGGATCAGAACTGTTCACTCCCTGAAATGAATTAGCTCTTTTTCATGACTCACCACTCATTTACAATAGAAAATAAATGGAAGGCACATTGCCCTTTAAACTTGGTTTCTTCCAGTACTATACCTGTATTTTGATCTTATTTGATCCTATTTTGAAGTAACACAGATAATGAGTAAGAATTTTGTATTGTTTATTGAAATTTCCACGATATGACAAAGTTTTTGATTATTGATTTATTTTGCACTATCATGGTTTTTTGGGTGATCGGAAAATGTTGTAACTTGAGATTTACATTAACAATATATTTGGCTATAATGTATTAAAATTTCATTAACCTCATACAAATACATCGCAAGCCATATATTTTTAAAGTGAACGTTTCCTTCCGAAGACGCCTAAAATCGTAAAATCCGTACAAGAATAAGAAAAAAATATATAAATTTGACTGTAAAACGAAAGTGCTGCATATAGCCATCCGCAGAATAAAACAAGGAAAATATTGGTGTATCACATTTTGCGATACATTTATCGGTTCGCTCGTAGTTAAAGCGTAAATTCGAGTGTCCATAATAAAAATCCTATAGTAAGAGGAATCATCAGGAACCTAATCTAATCAGTTTAAACAAATAAAAATAACATAAAAACAACTGATGTATACATAACATAATAATGTAATATACATAGTGGTATTACTACGAAGAACAATATCCAGTAGGGACGAACTCCGATGCGGAGGTGCTGAGTCGAGCAGGTCGAGCCACGAGCTGTATTACTGCGTGAGCTGAGACCGCAGAGACCAGAGTGACACCTGAGTCGCTTTGCTCAACGCTCTGGCTAGAGTCGAGACAGTGGGGTGAGCGTTGAGCGGGCGAGTTCCGAGGGTGGGGGGGAGCGGTGAACTCACCCGCTCCGAGACAAATCGTTCGTTCCCTTGCGAGCAGGTTGTTGCAAGTAGTTCCTATGTTATCCGCTAGGTGGCTCTCTGTCCTGTTGCTCGCATCAACTGCCCAGAGGGCAGGACGTGCGACTGAAACGATCGCCGACAGAGTGCGATGCGAAGGTAAGCTGCGCCAGACACCACGCGGCAGACGACGCACAGAGACGGCACGGCATATGTGAAACACAAAATCCAATGGGGCACTGCACAATGCAGGCAGCCAAGGTAGGAGCAGGGCAGAGGCCGGCGCTGGCTGTGTTGTGTGGCGTGCACTGTGCTCTGACCAGCAGAGGCGCTGCTGATATGCTCCGTCTCTCTCTCTCTCTCTCTCTCTCTTCTCTCTCTCTCTCTCTCTCTCTCTCTCTGCCGTGGGGAAACGTTTGGAGCTACCGTTCTTTTTTTCTGAAACACTGATTGTTCACTCCTTTGAAAGGTTCAACTCTATTAATTAGTTCAAGAGCGGATCCCCCATCTCTACCCCACACCGAACCCAGGGTTATTGTGTGGTTCGGCTCCCGGTGGACTCCTTCAGGGAACGTCTCACACCAGACGAGTGTAACCCCTATGTTTGCGTGATAGAGTAATGGTGGTGGACGCGTACGTGGAGAACTTGTTCGTGCAGCAATCGCCGACATAGTGTAGCTGAGGCGGAATAAGGGGAACCAGTTTGCATTCGCCGAGGCAGATGGAAAACCGCCTAACAACCATCCACAGGCTGGTCGGCTCACCGGACCTCGACACAAGTCCGCCGGGCGGATTCGTGCCGGGGACCAGGCGCTCCTTCCCAATCTGAAAAGCTGTGCGTTAGACCGCACGGCTAACCGGGCGGGCAATGTCAACGATTGTAGATTGGCAGAGAAGAACCTCGAAATGTAGAGAACGCATCGAATTTCCAGTCTCAAGATACATGTAAAATTTGATTCGATCCTTCAGGGATGGTTGATGAAGCCTGCGGATTTTCTTTTTATTTATATTTTCCACGACGCGTTTCAGGAAATGATTCCCACTTCCAAGTGCGTTTTCCTTATGACATGCCATGTATTCACGATATTTTGTGCGTCTGAGCTACTGCAATGTTCTGTAGCCTTTAGCATATAATAACAGATGCAATTTTTAATTAAAGATCGATCTTTTTATATAGTTAGTGGTGACATCCATATAAAGATCGATTATTAATTAAAAACTGCACATGTTTTTAAAAAATTACAGTAAACACAACAGAATAACGCAACACCTACACACGGTAAACATCACGCACAAATTGCAAAGCGCACAGAAGATGCCCTTTAAAATGGGAACCTTTTCCCGAAACGCGTCATGCAAAATATAAGAAATTATAATAAAAAAGAAAAATACAAATATAAATTTAAATATAAATAAAAAATAGATACAGATAAAAAGAAAATCGTGACTTGTAACAAAAGAGTTACTTCATAAATAAATCTCTGATGTTCTATATTAAGCAAAAGCAGTTAAATAAGCAGCAGGTAATTACACTTTTAGCCATGATCTTTCAGGGATATAAGATCAGAAAAGGTGGAAAAGTATGAAAGATTCTTATACGAAATGTGTGAAAAACCAGAGGAGGGGTGGTGAATCTGGCACATCCAGCGGAGCATACGTATTTTACAAGCAGATGTCTTTCCTCGAAGGAGTGTTTCAACAAAGAACGTAAGTGAGAGCTATCCGTCACTGCCTGTGGACGTATTATTTCACCGGTTGAGGTGTAGTAGCTGTTTCTATTGTTTTAGTATGAAAGAATATTTCGTTAAGTTACATGCAAACGTTATTTTTTCTCAGAACTGGAGGGAACATGAACACCGTTGAAAGTAATCAGGATACAGAGAGCGCACATGCACCTCACCTCGATCTGCAGAAAGTACGCTGAGACCAAAATCTAAGAAGAGGAAACAGGATTTGTTCCAGGAGGCAATAGCACTGGTGTTACAAGGACCTTTGGTAGCCTATAATCTACGACTCACATGCCCAACGCTGATGAGATGTTCCCCATCTCTCAACTTCCTGCGGTTAGGAAACTGAAAATGCAGGAAAAACTAGATTTTCACAATCATATACAATTCCCACATCTTCATCTTCACCGTCTTCACCAGATGGCAATACAGATACTCAGTCTTCTGCACCGACACTATGAAAATAGTGAATCACAGTGCACCGAATAAAGTGAAGAACTTTCTGTCACACTTTTTGATTTTTAATTATAAATTTGTAACTGCTTCAGATCAAAGAGTTTTAACACCGGCAAAAACTATTTTAATTGATATTTGTGCATTGTTGTTGTTCTTGTGGTCTTCAGTCCTGAGACTGGTTTGATGCAGCTCTCCATGCTACTCTATCCTACGCAAGCCTCTTCATCTCCCAGTGCCTACCGCAATCTACATCCTTCTGGATCTGCTTAGTGTAGTCATCTCTTGGTCTCCCTCTACGATTTTTACCCTCCACGCTGCCCTCCAATACTAAATTGGTGATCCCTTGATGCCTCAGAACATGTCCTACCAACCGATCCCTTCTTCTAGTCAAGTTGTGCCACAAACTTCTCTTCTCCCCAATCCTATTCAGTTCTTCCTCATTAGTTATGTGATCTACCCATCTAATCTTCAGCATTCTCCTGTAGCACCAAATGTCAAAAGCTTCTATTCTCTTCTTGTCCAAACTATTTATCGTCCACGTTTCACTTCCATACTTGGCTACACTCCATACAAATACTTTCAGAAATGACTTCCTGACACTTAAATCTATACTCGATTTTAACAAATTTCTCTTCTTCAGAAACGCTTTCCTTGCCATTGCCAGTCTACATTTCATATCCTCTCTACTTCGACCATCATCAGTTATTTTGCTCCCCAAATAGCAAAACTTCTTTACTACTTCAAGTGTCTCATTTTCTAATCTAATTCCCTCAGCATCACCCGACTTAATTCGACTACATTCCATTATCCTCGTTTTGCTTTTGTTGATGTTCATCTTATATCCTCCTTTCAAGACACTGTCCATTCCGTTCAACTGCTCTTCCAAGTCCTTTGCTGTCTCTGACAGAATTACAATGTCATCGGCGAACCTCAAAGTTTTTATTTCTTCTCCATGGATTTTAATACCTACTCCGAATTTTTCTTTTGTTTTCTTCACTGCCTGCTCAATATACAGATTGAATAACATCGGGGATAGGCTACAACCCTGTCTTACTTCCTTGCCAACCACTGTTTCCCTTTCACGTCCCTCGGATCTTATAACTGCCATCCGGTTTCCGTACAAATTGTAAATAGCCTTTCGCTCCCTGTATTTTACCCCTGCCACCTTTAGAATTTGAAAGAGAGTATTCCAATCAACATTGCCAAAAGCTTTCTCTAAGTCCACAAATGCTAGAAACGTAGGTTTGTCTTTCCTTAATCTTTCTTCTAAGATAAGTCGTAAGGTCAGTATTGCCTCACGTGTTCCAGTATTTCTACGGAATCCAAACTGATCTTCCCCGAGGTCGGCTTCTACTAGTTTTTCCATTCTTCTGTAAAGAAATCGCGTTAGTATTTTGCAGCTGTGACTTATTAAACTGATAGTTCGATAATTTTCACATCTGTCAACACCTGCTTTCTTTGGGATTGGAATTATTATATTCTTCTTGAAGTCTGAGGGTATTTCGCCTGCTTCATACATCTTGCTCACCAGATGGTAGAGTTTTGTCAGGACTGGCTCTCCCAAGGCCGTCAGCAGTTCCAATGGAATGTTGTCTACTCCGGGGGCCTTGTTTCGACTCGGGTATTTCAGCGCTCTGTCAAACTCTTCACGCAGTATCGCATCTCCCATTTCATCTTCATCTACATCCTCTTCCATTTCCATAATATTGTCCTCAAGTACATCGCCCTTGTATAGACCCTCTTTATACTCCTTCCACCTTTCTGCTTTCCCTTCTTTTCTTAGAACTCGGTTTCCATCTGAGCTCTTGACGTTCAAGCAAGTGGTTCTCTTATCTCCAAAGGTCTCTTTAATTTTCCTGTAGGCAATATCTGTCTTACTCCTAGTGAGATAAGCCTCTACATCCTTCTACATCCTTACATTTGTCCTCTAGCCATCCCTGCTTAGCCATTTTGCACTTCCTGTCGATCTCATTTTTGAGACGTTTGTATTCCTTTTTGCCTGCTTCATTTACTGCATATTTTCTCCTTTCATCAATTAAATTCAATATATCTTCTGTTACCCAAGGATTTCTACTAGCTCTCGTCTTTTTACCTACTTGATCCTCTACTGCCTTCACTACTACCTCCCTCAAAACTACCCATTCTTCTTCTACTGTATTTCTTTCCCCCATTCGTGTCAATTGTTCCCTTATGCTCTCCCTGAAACTCTGTACAACCTCTGGTTTAGTCAGTTCATCCAAGTCCCATCTCCTTAAATTCCCACCTTTTTGCAGTTTCTTCAGTTTTAATCTACAGGTCATAACCAATAGATTGTGGTCAGAGTCCAGATCTGCCCCTGGAAATGTCTTACAATTTAAAACCTGGTTCCTAAATCTCTGTCTTACCATTATACACTCCTGGAAATGGAAAAAAGAACACATTGACACCGGTGTGTCAGACCCACCATACTTGCTCCGGACACTGCGAGAGGGCTGTACAAGCAATGATCACACGCACGGCACAGCGGACACACCAGGAACCGCGGTGTTGGCCGTCGAATGGCGCTAGCTGCGCAGCATTTGTGCACCGCCGCCGTCAGTGTCAGCCAGTTTGCCGTGGCATACGGAGCTCCATCGCAGTCTTTAACACTGGAAGCATGCCGCGACAGCGTGGACGTGAGCCGTATGTGCAGTTGACGGACTTTGAGCGAGGGCGTATAGTGGGCATGCGGGAGGCCGGGTGGACGTACCGCCGAATTGCTCAACACGTGGGGCGTGAGGTCTCCACAGTACATCGATGTTGTCGCCAGTGGTCGGCGGAAGGTGCACGTGCCCGTCGACCTGGGACCGGACCGCAGCGACGCACGGATGCACGCCAAGACCGTAGGATCCTACGCAGTGCCGTAGGGGACCGCACCGCCACTTCCCAGCAAATTAGGGACACTGTTGCTCCTGGGGTATCGGCGAGGACCATTCGCAACCGTCTCCATGAAGCTGGGCTACGGTCCCCCACACCGTTAGGCCATCTTCCGCTCACGCCCCAACATCGTGCAGCCCGCCTCCAGTGGTGTCGCGACAGGCGTGAATGGAGGGACGAATGGAGACGTGTCGTCTTCAGCGATAAGAGTCGCTTCTGCCTTGGTGCCAATGATGGTCGTATGCGTGTTTGGCGCCGTGCAGGTGAGCGCCACAATCAGGACTGCATACGACCGAGGCACACAGGGCCAACACCCGGCATCATGGTGTGGGGAGCGATCTCCTACACTGGCCGTACACCACTGGTGATCGTCGAGGGGACACTGAATAGTGCTCGGTACATCCAAACCGTCATCGAACCCATCGTTCTACCATTCCTAGACCGGCAAGGGAACTTGCTGTTCCAACAGGACAATGCACGTCCGCATGTATCCCGTGCCACCCAACGTGCTCTAGAAGGTGTAAGTCAACTACCCTGGCCAGCAAGATCTCCGGATCTGTCCCCCATTGAGCATGTTTGGGACTGGATGAAGCGTCGTCTCACGCGGTCTGCACGTCCAGCACGAACGCTGGTCCAACTGAGGCGCCAGGTGGAAATGGCATGGCAAGCCGTTCCACAGGACTACATCCAGCATCTCTACGATCGTCTCCATGGGAGAATAGCAGCCTGCATTGCTGCGAAAGGTGGATATACACTGTACTAGTGCCGACATTGTGCATGCTCTGTTGCCTGTGTCTATGTGCCTGTGGTTCTGTCAGTGTGATCATGTGATGTATCTGACCCCAGGAATGTGTCAATACAGTTTCCCCTTCCTGGGACAATGAATTCACGGTGTTCTTATTTCAATTTCCAGGAGTGTATAATCTATCTGATACCTTTCAGTATCTCGAGGCTTCTTCCATGTATACAACCTACTTTTATGAATCTTGGACCAAGTGTTAGCTATGATTAAGTTGTGCTTCGTGCAAAATTCAACCAGGCGGCCTCCTGTTTCATTTCTTAGCCCCAATCCATATTCACCTACTACGTTTCCTTCTCTCCCTCTTCCTACTACCGAATTCCAATCACCCATGACTATTAAATTTTCGTCACCCTTCACTATCTGAATAATTTCTTTTATTTCGTCATACATTTCTTCAATTTCTTCGTCACCTGCAGAGCTAGTTGGCATATAAACTTGTACTACTGTAGTAGGCGTGGGCGTCGTATCTATCTTGGCCACAATAATGCGTTCACTAAAACTTGTGCATAAACTGACAGATAGAATATACTTTACCTTCGCAGACCTCTCGCGTAATATCGGATAAATCCAATACTTTTTTGTCACACTTGCCTTTTCCGATGCCTCTGGAGTATCGCAGCACTTATGGGGCGTTGTGGTATAATAGGGTGTGCGGGTGAAACTGGGAACACTCCTATTCCTCTTTACGAGTTGGTAACATTGTTTTTTGGCCGTTGGACCGTGAAGACAGTCGCAAACTTCAGAGCCGCCATGAGTCTGGTAGTGTCAGGTGCATTGTTATTCAACAAAATAATTTGTTAGATTATTGTGGTTTTGTATCGTACTTTGTGATATTTTGTGTTCAATGAGGAACTTATACCGTTGTATTACAACCTGAAACTTTTAATACGAAGAATAATACATTTCACAAATTTTATGAACATATGCTAAGTTAAGCGATGCTTCGCCGTCTTTCTTATACAGAAGGAATTTCATAGATACGGTTCACATGGGGTAAAACCGAGTAGAAGCAGTTGGGTAAAACCGGAACTACCTGATATTACCCGGGGATTTCGTTACATATGACTTACATGTGTGACCTAAGCGGTATATACCTTTAACGGTACTCTACTTGTGTGTACACGTTTTAATAACTACAATTTAATAATTACATGTACAGTTTACAACTAATTCGCACCATTTTTGGGTAATTTTTGTAACAAGTAATTTGATTGATTATCCATTATGCAAGTGGAATTTTTCATTTGAGGCGGGACCATTAAGCGGTTTATACGGTCAGGAAATTAAGACACGCCTTAACAGACATCTGAGAAGAGTGTCAACTTAGTACCAAATAGCTCAGTTGTTGGGACTTGCATATACTAGAATACCAAAAATAAAAATGACCTATATGGGTTTATCGACACAGGCGTTTTCCCGCTTAATGCAAATGCCTATGGTGAAGAGGAATTTCCACCGTCACATACAACAGTAAGGATAATGCCAGATTCCCAGAAGGCAATAGAGTCAGTTACTGCTTCTTCTCCACATCCTGGTCCGTCGATTGAGGTGCTAGCACGGTTTTCATTCACTGTATCACCGTAGAATGTATAGTCAGTACCCCGTTACGAGAGCCCGCCATCAACCAGGTGAAGACGAAAATGCACCGCGATCACGGAGTCTCGCTACGAAAATGAACTCAATGCAACAAATGCATCTTCCCGTTAGGGTAATAAAATGTTGACGGACTCCGAATCTAGGTCACAAAGAAAAAAAAAAACAGTCAGAAGAGTCTAAAGACATATGAGGCAAACAGCTCTTTTGAAGATGAGAATGAAACGCCTCGTCTTCGTTGGAAAGAAACCTAGTCGTCAACAAGAAAATCAGATTGAGTAAAGTACTTAAAGTGTGAGAAGTTTGCCCAAGGGTATTGTACAGGCTGAAATGAAGATGACTTGCGTGAGTATCGGTGTGTCTCATGACACATATGGAAAAGGTAACATTGCCCGTTTGTGTCCCACAAATTACCTGCCTTTACCCGAAGGCATGGGATATCACTGGGCTGACCAGAAGTCCCAGTTATTCCGAGACGGTCCCCGGTTTTTACATGAGTGTGCTGGTGTCCCCAGTAAACCATTCAGAATACTCAATTGTCCCGGTTCTTAATCGAGAAATAAAATGCATGCAATAATATTTTTCATACAATTAAATATAGGTGAAAAACAAGTTTTCTATAAGTATAACGTTACGGAAATACATATATTCACAGCATGTTTGCCTGCCGCATATAGTTTAACTCGTCTTTTGCCTAAAAAAAGAGAGAGAGATATGTTGAAACGAAAAGCTGGTATTACCAACCACAGCCTCTAAAGTGCCGACCTTCCACATTATGGTTCTCAAGACAAATAAACACAAAACCGAAGAAGTTATAAACAAGCATCACTTACACCATTTCTTCTGACGGGACTGCAGCCATATGGGGGTTAATTTTGCGAAGAATGTGAGTGATGCGGCGTGTGTTAGCAATGCTTATTGAATATTGTTTGTTATTCATGCACACTTACGTAACAGTCTGAAATCTTAAATTTTAGTATGAAATGTATAATTTGTATCTAATTATTGATTAGTTATATTACATAGTTTTTACGATTAAAGAAATGTACCTAAGTATGTGGCTAAACTTTGCAGAAAAGAAATCTAGGGTAATACAAAAAAAATATGTATCAGTCTTTTTTATTTCTGAAGAAAAGGATTTTATTAATGTGTAATCTACCCACATCTTTTTTTCCAAAAATTTCAAAATGAAAATACAGTATTGATGTGGGTTTTCAGCTGCTGCACCGTAATAGCCCATATCAATTTCGTAATACCAGGATAAGTGACATGAAAGATAAGTGTGACTGCAGTAATGAATTTAAGTGTAAAGTACGAACACAACTGTACCTGATTTTCCTCTCTGAAATCTGGTCGGCATAGGTATAACCGTATATCGCACAATTAGTTTCATAGTTACATGCTGCCGACCATTTTCCACGATAGATCGTAATGATGCGGGACGACTAATTTTACATTCACATCGCAAAATTAATTTGTTCTTATGGTTACATTCTGAACATTTCTAAGTCTTTTTTTCTACCAATAGAAAAAGAAATACAGATGTGAGTTAGTTAATTCCTACCCGTCACGTTTTAAACATTTTCTGCGCCATGAATAAGCACAGACATGGATTTGGGGAAGTCTTGTAAATTTCGCCACCTGTGGCTGGAAGGCAATAGTTAACACTAAGCCGTCCGGCGACACCACAGTGGTGTCGTGGGCATGGTATCGCGCAGTGGCTGGCGACAGCACATTAGTATCTTTTGCATTCTGTTGATGTTTTGCTTAGGTAACAATAAACTACACACGTCAACAAATGTTTTGTTTTTATAAGTACTTGTGGCCTTTCATCATGGCGGACGAAAGAAACAATAGGATTAGTTACGATGAACGCGCGAACGTCTTCTCTGACGCTCCGGACGACTTGGCCGATTGGGAAGAAGATAATGGATATCAAAAAAAAAAAAAGAAAGTGGTGCAGAATCGTAGGAAGATAGTGAAATACGCCCAAGAAGAATTCGGCGAACGCAACGATTGGCAACTGATTCTGCTGAATCAGACGAAGAAGACAGTGCACAGTGGTCAGACTTTGATTTACCGAAGACCATTAATAAATTTGAAGGATCCCCGGGTCCAAACATATTTCCAAAAGATACACAGAGCGTCGAGGATATCGTACAGGTATACAGGGCTATTACAAATGATTGAAGCGATTTCATAAATTCACTGTAGCTCCATTCATTGACATATGGTCACGACACACTACAGATACGTAGAAAAACTCATAAAGTTTTGTTCGGCTGAAGCCGCACTTCAGGTTTCTGCCGTCAGAGCGCTCGAGAGCGCAGTGAGACAAAATGGCAACAGGAGCCGAGAAAGCGTATGTCGTGCTTGAAATGCACTCACATCAGTCAGTCATAACTGTGCAACGACACTTCAGGACGAAGTTCAACAAAGATCCACCAACTGCTAACTCCATTCGGCGATGGTATGCGCAGTTTAAAGCTTCTGGATGCCTCTGTAAGGGGAAATCAACGGGTAGGCCTGCAGTGAGCGAAGAAACGGTTGAACGCGTGCGGGCAAGTTTCACGCGTAGCCCGCGGAAAATTGGCTCATGCCAGAACTGGAGACCGACAGCGCCGACTTCATCTTTCAACAGGATGGTGCTCCACCGCACTTCCATCATGATGTTCGGCATTTCTTAAACAGGAGATTGGAAAACCGATGGATCTGTCGTGGTGGAGATCATGATCAGCAATTCATGTCCTGGCCTCCACGCTCTCCCAACTTAACCCCATGCGATTTCTTTCTGTGGGGTTATGTGAAAGATTCAGTGTTTAAACCTCCTCTACCAAGAAACGTGCCAGAACTGCGAGCTCGCATCAACGATGCTTTCGAACTCATTGACGGGGACATGCTGCGCCGAGTGTGGGAGGAACTTGATTATCAGCTTGCTGTCTGCCGAATCACTAAAGGGGCACATATCGAACATTTGTGAATGCCTAAAAAAACTTTTTGAGTTTTTGTATGTGTGTGCAAAGCATTGTGAAAATATCTCAAATAATAAAGTTATTGTAGAGCTGTGGAATCGCTTCAATCATTTGTAATAACCCTGTATATTGGGAACGATCTATTTGAATATATTAGCAACGAAACCAAAAAGTACTACAGTCAAAATTGCAATAGAAGGAATCTGGATTTAAAAAAAAAACATCAAATTTGTCGACGTTACGGGACCCGAAATTAGAAAATGGTTTGGGCTTGCTATTCTTATGGGAACTGTAAGAAAAGCAAGGACCAATGACTATTGGTCAACGAATCCGTTGATAGACACGCCGATATTTCGCAAAACGATGTCCCGCAACCGATTCAGACAAATATCATTTTTACATTTTTCCGACAACAACAATAAACTGGATAGTCCCGAACGGCTTGTCAAAATGCAATTCGTAATTGATTATTTTTCCAAAAAGTTTAAAGAAACGTTTAATCCAAGTCAAAACATCTCAATAGATGAAGGAATGATACCGTGGCGTGGAAGGTTAAATTTTAAAGTTTATAATCCGTGAAAAATTACGAAATACGGTATACTCATGCGGATGCTGTGTGATTTTAGTACGGGATACATTTCCTCATTCAAGATACATTCCGGCGCTGGACAGCCTTCAGCAATAACAGTGACGGAACTATTGACACCTTCTGATGGAAAGTGGCACAACCTCTGCATAGATAATTATTATAACAGAGTAGAACTTGCAGAGAATTTACTTGAAAAGAAAATTCGAGTTTGTGGAACGATATGGCAAAATAGAGGATTTCCGGAAAATTAAAACGAGCAAAAGTCAATGCGTTTGAAGCCTGTCATCTACGGAAAAGTGACAAGCGGCTGGCGACAAGTCAAGTAAGCCGAATTAGCGCTGCCGGCGCCAAGCAAATAAATTTATACGAAACGTACGAACGGCTAATTGTTAAGGGTGTAGTGTAATAAATATGTAATGTACTGAATCGACTGTGAGAAAGCTAAGTGGCAAAGACGTTATCTGAGAGACTCTATGCTAATTATATCGTTGACTCGGAATATTACTCTCTCTGTGGTTTACTCGTAACTAAGGGTAACTAGAGTTTTCTGTTCGCTTCTTTTGATGTTATGTGGAGAATTGTGCAAGAGACACAGAAACCGTTATTATTTCATGGGAACAAAGGTGAGCGTCACGACCTTTATTAGTATTTTTGGAAGTATAGAAATGGCAGAATTGTTTCAGATTGAATGCGACGTGTACGGGAAGAGACGTGGAGGAGGAGGAGGAGGAGGAGATTAGTGGTTAACGTCCCGTCGACAACGAGGTCATTAGAGACGGAGCGCAAGCTCAGGTGAGGGAAGGATGGGGAAGGAAATCGGCCGTGCCCTTTCAAAGGAACCATCCCGGCATTTGCCTGAAGCGATTAGGGAAATCACGGAAAACCTAAATCAGGATGGCCGGAGACGGGATTGAACCGTCGTCCTCCCGAATGCGAGTCCAGTGTGCTAACCACTGCGCCACCTCGCTCGGTGGGAAGAGACGTGGACACAGCACTCGAACCTGCAATCTGATGTATGAATAGTTGCTAAAAATATCCAGCCGTCTCTCCCAAGACTCTTCATACGCGCAACAAACAGTAATTTCTTTTAACAGCTCTACCAGAGACAATTTTATCACGTTGTTACGACCTTTTACTGCGAGCATAATACATCGACAACAGACAAACAAAAAATAGACAAACACATAAAAGAGTCTACCACAAGGGATCGATTGGCACGTTGGATCGCAGGCGCAGGCGGTGTCGACGTTTTGCAAACAATTCTCTGAGACAGGTCTACGACACTGCTCGCAGGATAGAAGGCATGGCACAGCGGGTACTGTATACAAGTGTGAAGTAATCGGAGGAGCCCAAGGCACCGATGTCCTGTGAAGAATCCATGCATTGCAGTTACAACAGCACCTAGTTACCTGTGTGTAGCGGCCGAAGCGAGCTGAGGAAGGCTGGCGACGTAATTATTAAAGAGCACTCCGCTTGTCCCCTCCAGACGCGTGGGTAGCTGCGTGGTCTTAGGGGCCTTGCCGCGGTTCAGGCGGCTCCCCCAGTAGAAGGTTCGAGACCTCCCTCGGAAGAGGGTGTAGGAGTTGTCCTTAGCGTAAGTTAGTTTAAGTTAGATTAAGTAGTGCGTTAAGCCGTCGGCACACGGACCGTGCTGTCGAACGTTAACGTTGAGCGTGCCAAGTTCCACGTGCTGCTGAACGCTCAGGAACGGTGCGACTTGTGCATGCGGTACGTGGGCCCCAGCGTGGTATACGCTATCACGACGCACTCCAGCGGCAGTTGTGGGATGTTTCCAGTTCGTAAATCACACTGTTTACTTAACAGGCGCACGTAAAATTCCCACGTTAGCACTATTAAAACGCACATTTCCTGCATCGTCCACGAAAAGGAAAGTGCCATGTCCAATAAATAAGGACACAGGCGTTCCATTACAAACAGCGCAGTACTAATTTGGTTCTTGGTTATTTCATCATCCCCACATTTCAGTAAAACCCCAAGATCAGTCTTACATGAGCACTGTTCCTATCCAGTAGCAGAATCTTTGCAACATGTGAATTGCGAAGCGTAAAAGAAAAAGAAACAAAATATCTTTATACAAGTAGCGCAAGCTGCCCTGTTGATTAAGCCAATCGAACAAAGTCACTCCACAAAAATTGGTTTGCTTAACATCAAATATTACAATATATACTTATATTAAACTAATAATAAAGTATCAGAACCCAATAAAAACGTGAATGTTAAGAAAAAAATACTCATTACGCTACACGAACAACATACCACGGATCTCCAATTATTTTGTGATAACCGTTGGTGAAAACCTTAATCGTAGATATGTTACTAACTGAAATTTACTTATAGGAAGTTGTTCAAAGAACAATGCGTTTTGGGTGGATCTTCAGTGTGTCGCTACCTTAAAATAGCCTGCTCTCATAATACGCAAGTTACAATATTTCTTTTGCCACGAATATGTTGTTTGTCATTATTTTATTGGAACGAATCACACAGTTAACAACGGTTTTTCCAGTGATTCTCAATTTGCTGGTGCCCAGAAACGGCTTATATACATATAGGCTTGAAATGAATGGCAATATGGCGCCTCACAACTCTGTACTGAAGGGAGATGGCGTGCGTGTGACGTCGGTGGTGTTGTGCCATCTCATTGGTCAACGCTCAGACGCACGCTCAGAATATCTGACATGTCAGATATTGCTCTGCACGTTCGGAAAGATTCCCGAACGTGCTATTCCACGCTATGACGTCAGAAACACGGCACGCTCAACGCTCAACGTTCGGATGCTCGGTCCGTGTGCCGACGGCTTTAGGTTAGGGACCGATGACCTGAGCAGTTTGGTCGCACACGAACTTCTCACCACCAATTCTCCCCTCCAGAGGAACTACGTTAGAGGCGTAGGGAAAAAGACGTATAAACAGGCGAGCCCGGAGGCTCAACGCAGGCAGCAGTGTCGCCATTTTGTCCGCGTCTAGAACCGGAGAGAAGGACTATTGTTTAAGTTTCAGGCCAACGGCGATGACCTGTTGGTGATGGATATCGGCGGTCAACCGCGCCGTTGAAGCTACGTGCAACCTCCGCTGCACGGACGCGTCATTGCTGTGGCGGGGGGCGTTGCATGTTTGAGCTACAACGGCGCAGGGAGCGAGATGGCTGCTAACCTCTGCTCTGTGGGTGGCATCGTCCGGCGGACTGCAAGCTGCCGTCCGCACGGACAGGGCAGGGGTGCGAACTCGCGGCCTCCCGAGTGCACAGCCCTCTGCGGCCACTGTACGAGCTGCCCTGGGGTTACGGCCGGTGTTGCTAAAGCCGTCGTCACACGGACCGTGCATCCGAACGTTGAGCGTTGAGCGTGCCGAGTTTCTGACGTCATAGCGCGGAATGACACGTTCGGGAGTCTTCCCGAACGTGCAGGGCAATATCTGGCATCTCAGATATTCTCAGCGTGCGGCTGAGCGTTGACCAATGAGATGGCATAACGCCACCTACGTCACACGCACGCCGTCTCTCTCTTCAGTACAGAGTTGTGAGGCGCCATATTGGCACTCATTTCAAGCCTATACGTAGATATGCCGTTTATGAGCATCAGGAAATTGAGAATTACTCGAAAACCTGTTGTTAACTGTGTGTTTAGTTGCAAAAAACATAACGAGAAACATCTTATTCGTGGAAAAAGTGTTATTGTAACTTGCGCGTTATGAGAGTATGTGATTTGAATGCAACGACACAATGATGCTCCAACGTTGTCAGCGTAGCGTAGTGAGTAGCATTACCAACTTCTACCTACCTGCAAGAAATAACTTTGGTTCGTGTCTCGCGCTGTCTAATTTTTTCCCCCCTTTCGTGTAATAGGTTCTGACGCATTGTTATTAGTTTAATATAAGTTTATACTATAGTATTTTATGTGATGTAAATATAAGTGCACCTTCTTTTGAGGAGTGAGTTTGTTCGATTGGCTTAATCTACAGGACAGCTTGCGCTACCTGTATAACGATATTTTGCTCCTTTTTCTTTTACGTCTTGTAATTCACATGTTGTAAAAATTCTGCTCCTGGGTACGAACAGTGATCAAGTAAGAATGACCTTAGGGTTTTGCTAAAATGTGGGAATGCTGAAATAATGCTTATCTTATGTGGAGAACTATTGCCAATTTGTATCACACTGTTTGTAATAGAATTCCTGAGCGTTCAGCAGCAAGTTGAACTTGGCACGCTCAACGTTGACGTTCGACAGCACGGTCCGTGTGCCGACGGCTTTAACGTTGAGCGTGCCAAGTTCAACGTGCTGCTGAACGCTCAGGAACGATGCGACTCGTGCATACGGTACGTGGGCCCCAACGTGGTATACGCGATCGCAACGCACTCCAGCAGCAGTTGAGGGGTGTTTCTAGTTCGTGAATCACACTGTTTACTCAACGGGCGCGCGTAAAATTCCCACATTAGCGCTGTTAAAACGCACATTTCCTCCATCGTCCACTATAAGGAAAGTTCTATGTCCAATCAATAAGGACACAGGTGTATAAAAGTTCCATTACAAACAGTGCGGTACAAATTTGGAATACTTCTGCGCATAACATAAACATTATTTCATCATTCCCACATTTTCGTAAGACCCCAAGGTCAGTCGTACTTGATCAGTGTTCCTACCCAGTAGCAGAATCTTTGCAACACGTGAATTACGAAGCGAAAAAGAAAAAGGAGCAAAATATCTTTATACAAGTAGCGCAAAAAATGGTTCAAATGGCTCTGAGCACTATGGGACTTAACAGCTATGGTCATCAGTCCCCTAGAACTTAGAACTACTTAAACCTAACTAACCTAAGGACAGCACACAACACCCAGCCATCACGAGGCAGAGAAAATCCCTGACCCCGCCGGGAATCGAACCCGGGAACCCGGGCGTGGGAAGCGAGAACGCTACCGCACGACCACGAGATGCGGGCACAAGTAGCGCAAGCTGTCCTATAGACTAAGCCAATCGAACAAAGCCACCCCTCAAAAAAAGGTGAACTTATATTTACATAACATCAAATATTATAGTATATACTTATATTAAACTAATAATAAAGTATCAGAACCCAATAAAAAGGCGAATGTTAGGAAAAAAAATTAGGAAGTGGCAAGACACGAACCACCGTCCCATCAAAATAACCTTGAAGGCAGTGACGCTAGTCACTACGCTACAGCAATAACGTGCTTCAGATGTCTAATCATAGTATCTTAGCACGTGCAGAAAACCTTAATCGTAGATACGTTACTAATTGAAGTTTAATTATAACAAATTGTACCAAGAACAATGCCTTTTGGGTATATCTTGAGTGTGTCGCTGGCTTCAAATAGCCTACTCTCATAATACGCAAGTTACAACAATTCTTTTGCCACGAATATGATGTTTCTCATTATTTTATTGGAATGAATCACACAGCTAACAACGGGTTTCTTTTAGTGATTCTCAATTTGCTGTTGCTCAGAAACGGCATATATACATACAGGTTTGAAATGAATGCGAATATGGCGCCTCACAACTCTGTACTGAAGGGAGACGGCGCATGTGTGACGTAGGTAGCGTTGTGCCATCTCATTGGTCAACGCTCAGACACACGCTCAGAATATCTGACATGCCAAATATTGCTCTGCACGTTCAGAAAACCTTAATCGTAGATACGTTACTAATTGAAGTTTAATTGTAACAAATTGTACCAAGAAGAATGCCTTTTGGGTATATCTTGAGTGTGTCGCTGGCTTCAAGTAGCCTACTCTCATAATACGCAAGTTACAACAATTCTTTTGCCATGAATATGATGTTTCTCATTATTTTATTGGAATGAATCACACAGTTAACAGCGGGTTTCTTTTAGTGATTCTCAATTTTCTGTTGCTCAGAAACGGCATATATACATACAGGTTTGAAATGAATGCCAATATGGCGCCTCACAACTCTGTACTGAAGGGAGACGGCGTATGTGTGACGTAGGTGGCGTTGTGCCATCTCATTGGTCAACACTCAGACACACGCTAAGAATATCTGACTTGCCAAATATTGCTCTGCACGTTCGGAAAGACTCCCGAACGTGCTATTCCACGCTATGACGTCAGAAACTCGGCACGCTCAACGCTCAACGCTCAACGTTCGGATGCACGGTCCGTGTGCCGACGGCTTATGGATCTTCAGTGTGTCGCTGCCTTCAAATAGTAGCCTACTCTCATAATACGCAAGTTACAATAATTCTTTTGCCACGAATATGATGTTTCTTATTAGTTTATTGGAACGAATCACACAACTATATATATATATATATATAAGAAACATCATATTCGTGGCAAAACAATTATTGTAACTTCCGTATTATGAGAGTAGGCTACTATTTGAAGGCAGCGACACACTGAAGATCCACCCAAACCGCATTGTTCTTGGTACAATTTTTTATGATTAAATTTCAGTCAGTAACACATCTACGTATAAGGTTTTTAGCAAGACGTAACATAATATGATTAGATACATAGGGTGTGTTGTTGGGTTAGTGTAATGAGTAGCGTCGCTGTCCAGTATTGAGTTATTTGTTGAGGCGGTGGTTCGCGTCTTGATACTTCCAAACTTTTTCAGTAACATTTATTAGGTTCTGATACTTCATTATTAGTTTAATATAAGTATATGCTATAATACTTGATGTTATCTAAATATAAATTCACCTTTTTTTGAAGGGTGAATTTTTTCGATTGGCTTAATCTACAGGACAGCTTGCGCTACTCGTATGAAGATATTTTGGTCCTTTTTCTTTTACGCTTCGTAATTCACATGTTGCAAAGATTCTGCTACTGGGTAGGAACAGTGATCAATTAAGACTGACCTTGGCGTTTTACTAAAATGTGGAAATCATGGTTCAAATGGCTCTGAGCACTATCGGACTCAACTGCTGTGGTCATAAGTCCCCTAGAACTTAGAACTACTTACACCTAACTAACCTAAGGACATCACACACATCCAAGTCCGAGGCAGGATTCGAACCTGCGACCGTAGTGGTCGTGCGGCTCCAGACTGTAGCGCCTTTAACTGCTCGGCCACTCCGACCGGCTTGGGAATCATGAAATAATGTTTATTTTATGCGGAGAAGTATTCCAAATTTGTTCCGCACTGTTTGTAATGGAACTTTTATAAGCCTGTGTCCTTATTGATCGGACATAGTACTTTCCTTTTCGTGGACGATGGAGGAAATGTGCGTTTTAATAGAGCTAACGTGGGAATTTTACGCGCGCTCTTTGAGTAAACAGTGTGATATACGAACTAGAAACATCCCTCAACTGCCGCTGGAGTGCGTTGCGATCGCGTATACCACGTTGGGGCCCACGTACCGTATGCACAACTCGCATCGTTCCTGAGCGTTCAGCAGCACGTTGAACTTGGCACGCTCAACGTTAACGTTCGACAGCACGGTCCGTGTGCCGCCGGCTTTAATGCTCACTACATGGAGGGCGCTCTACACGGGGTCCTCGAGTTACGCCTGAGGGAGCAGTCAGCCGTATTCTGGGCCGCGGGCACAGTTAACGCACGCGGTGGCCACTCCGCCGTGGTGAAAGTGGGATCTCTACAACCGCAAGGCGGGGCAACCAGATGTCGACTTTGATACTTTGAGCCACCGACGCCGTGCGGCGCCATCGCCGAGTTCAGTGGGGGTCCGCTGTGTATCTTCAATGTAATCTACATCTACATCTACATGGATACTCTGCAAATCACATTTAACTGCCTGGCAGGCGGTTCATCGAAACCACCTACACAATTCTCTATTATTCCAACCCCCTATAGCACGCGGAAAGATTGTACACCTATATCTTTCCGTACGAGCTCAGATTCCCCTTTATTTTATCGTGGTGATCGTTCCTCCCTATGTAGGTCGGTGTCAAAAAACAAAAACAAAAAAAAAGTTTTCTCATTCGGAGGAAAAATTTAGTGATTGGAATTTCGTGAGAAGATTCCGTCGCAACGAAAAACGCCTTTCTTTTAATGATGGCGGGCCGGAGTTTCCGTGCGGTTCTAGGCGCTACAGTAAGGAACCGCGCCACCGCTACGGTCGCAGGTTCGAATCCCGCCTCGAGTATGGAATGTGTGTGATGTCCTTAGGTTAGTTAGGTTTGAGTAGTTCTAAGTTCTAGGGGACTGATGACCTTAGACGTTAAATCCCATAATGCTCAGAGCTATTTATTTTTTTAATGATGTCCAGCCCAAATCCTGTATCATTTCTGTGACACTCTCTCCCATATTTCGCGATAATACAAAACGTGCTGCCTTTCTTTGAACTTTTTCGGTGTACTCCGTCAGTCCTATCTGGAAAGGGTCCCACACTGCGCAGCAGTATTCTAAAAGAGGACGGACAAGCGTAGTGTAGGCAGTCTCCTTAATAGGTCTGTTACATTTTCTAAGTGTCCTGCCAATAAAACGCAGTCTTTGGTTAGCCTTTCCCACAACATTTTCTATGTGTTCCTTCCAATTTAAGTTGTTCCTAATTGTAATACTTAGGTGTTTAGTTGAGATTACGGCTTTTAGATTAGGCTGATTTATCGTGTAACCGAAGTTTAACGAATTCCTTTTAGCACTCGTGTTGATGACCTCACACCTTTCGTTATTTAGGGTCAGCTGCCACTTTTCACAGCATTCAGATATCTTTTCTAAATCGTTTTGCAGTTTGTTTTGATCTTCTGATGACTTTATTAGTCGATAAACGACAGCGTCATCTGCAAACAACCGAAGACGGCTGCTCAGATTGTCTCCCAAATCGTTTACATAGATAAGGAACAGCAAAAAACCTATAACACTACCTTGGGGAACGCCAGAAATCACTTCTGTTTTACTCGATGCCTTTCCGTCAGTTACTACGAACTGTGACCTCTCTGACAGGAACCGCTACGGTCGCAGGTTCGAATCCTGCCTCGGGCATGGATGTGTGTGATGTCCTTAGGTTAGTTAGGCTTAAGTAGTTCTAAGTTCTAGGGGACTGATGACCACAGATGTTAAGTCCCATAGTGCTCAGAGCCATTTGAACCAATCTCTCTGACAGGAAATCACAAATCCAGTCACATAACTGAGACGATATTCCACAAGCACGCTTGTGTGGTACAGTGTCAAAAGCCTTCCGGAAATCCAGAAATACGGAATCGATGTGAAATCCCTTGTCAATAGCACTCAACACTTCATGTGAGTAAAGAGCTAGTTGTGTTTCACAAGAACGATGATTTCTAAACCCATGTTGACTGTGTGTGAATAGACAGTTTTATTCGAGGTAATAAAGTCAATGACACTTGGCTGTGCTTCCAAAACCATATCTCTCGGCCGTTTTGACATACTGCAGCCCCTGAGCTCTGGTGGTCAGGAAGTGGTTGTTTCGCTTTCCAACTCAATACGTTGTGTCGGAAAGTGTCTCTCCAAGTCCAACACTACGTTTTGGTGAGAGAGTTGATTTTGGGGAGCGGTGAGTGAGGCAGTGGCACTGGACGTAAGTGCCAGCTCAGTTCTCGCTGCAATTTACAACTTACAGGTAAGTCACCACAAACACAGCAGAAGGCATCAGATGGCAGGAATGGCAGTAAATAAGGCTTTAAGGCTTACTGCTAAAATACAAATACTAAATTCTAATTTTAAGGCAAATGACCACAATAATGGCTGAAAGCCTTAAACGCCAGGAACGGCAATAATATAAAAAATTTGTAAATCTGCTGTAAAACACCAAGTACAATAGCAAAGGCTAATTAGAAAAAAGAAGCAACTGATCACCAAACGGGTGAAATAAGATGATGGTAAACTTTGTAACACAAGGGACCACAGACAGTGCTCCAATAATCGACCTCTGAGAAGTTTCTGAATAAGTATCATGTAAAAATTGATCTTTCGCAGCATACTATCGAACTCAGTGGGATATTGATGCAGCTGGGAACGATTAATGCAAGTGGTACATTGTCGCAAGGCTCATTGAATAAACTGCGTACATGTTCGCACAATATACAGTACCGAGAAGTACAGGAAAATTACTCTGGGTGTGTGTGTGGATATTGACCTACCGAACTACGTGTTGTCTGATAAAACCGTTGCGAAACAGTGACGAATTGAGGACGAATTCAACTGGGAACGCGTGTTCAATGACCGCAGTATTAGTACTGCAAACAAGAAAAGTGGCAACCTTGGTCGTTATATACATGAAATGTATTCGCAATTGCGAAAGCGGGCAACCACCAGCTGTATAATGGAATGACGACAGTGAAAAGTTGTGCCGTATCGGGACCCGAATCCCGATTTCACGCTCATCGCGGTTGGTCGCAAAATCTACGACCAGACCAAAACTTCAATACACTTCTGAGACCTGGTGGTAGTCAAAGGAAGGCAGGATTCGGTTACGATTGTGGACGGGGCCGTAATCAGTTACTATTGGTTGCCTTTTACAATTACACACAATTTATTTTAAACCACTAATTCCAGACTCAATAATAAATAAAAAATACCAAACGTTATTAATGAAGGAATAAACAACAGTATAAATAATAGTGGTTCAAATAGCTCTGAACACTATGGGCCTTAACAGCTGAGGTCATCAGTCCCCCAGAACTTAGAACTACTTAAACCTAACTAACCTAAGGAAATCACACAGATCCATGTCCGAGGCAGGATTCGAACCTGCGACCGTAGCGGTCTCGCGGTTCAGGGCTGAAGCGCCTAGAAACGCTCGGCCACTGCGGCCGGCAAATAATAGTGTTTTCAGTGAGTTACAATTTAGCAAATCACCATTAAATACAGATACAACAAATAATGCTTTAAAAGCAAGCCACTGTGATCTGGGCAAAAGACCTTACACTCCAAGAATGGCAATAAATTAAGAACTGTTTAAAACTCGGTGCAACTTACAAATTACAGGTACTGAAATATTAAAGGCAAATCGCCACAGACAGCAGACGGCATCAGACGCCGGGAATGGCAGTAAATAAGGTCTTAAGGCTTACTGCTGAAATACAAATACCAAATTAGAATTTTAAGGCAAATGACCACAATAATGGCTGAAAGCCTTAAACGCCAGGAACGGCAATAATATAAAAAATTTGTAAATCTGCTGTAAAACACCAAGTACAATAGCAAAGGCTAATTAAAAAAAAAAACAAGTAACTGATCACCAAACGGATGAAATAAGATGATGGTAAACTTTGTAACACAAGGGACCACAGACAGTGCTCCAATAATCGACCTCTGAGAAGGTCCGGCAACAAACACTTTCGCGAGCGATAAGATAGGTGGCCAAGAGTTGCATTCACTTCACAAGATGGTAACTCAGACTAGTGCAGTCTAACGAATGACTAATGATAATCTTGCTGAAGCTACGTGACGTCCGATAAACCAGATGCAACGATGGAACAATACGCCAAAGCCGGAACCAGCGGTCTGCATTACGTGCCCACGCCTGGAACGAGAAAGGATCGTCTACCACCAGAGTAGAAAGCACTCCACTCGCTGCTCTTCGCCTCGGCGACACTGCGAGCAGCAACACGAACCCAAGTCACTGGAGAATCGCGAGATATCACAATGGTGGAGCTTTCTCCACTCGGACTGAAATGCACTCGTCCTAAGGTTTGCTGGATCCTGTTTACGACGAGGTCGCGCACCCTAGTGACCACAGCCCTTCCATCCGGCAGTCCACGCGAGCCACGAGTGGTCCCGACGTGTTCTCCCACTGCGCGGACCCGCCTCATCCTGAGACCCAGCTGAACTGCCACACTCACGTGACCCGGAAAATACGAGGTGCATTCAAGTTCAAAGGCCTCCGATTTTTTTTCTCCGGACTGGAAAGAGATAGAAACATGCGCATTGTTTTAAAATGAGGCCGCGTTCATTGGCAATACGTCCCAGAGATGGCAGCACCGTACGGCAGATGGAATTTTACCGCCAGCGGCGAGAATGGGAACTGTTTTAAATACTTAAAATGGCGACGTTTTCCTTAATTGAACAGCGTGCAATCATTCGTTTTCTGAATTTGCGTGGTGTGAAACCAATTGAAATTCATCGGCAGTTGGAGACATGTGGTGATGGTGTTATGGACGTGTCGAAAGTGTGTTCGTGGGTGCGACAGTTTAATGAAGGCAGAACATCGTGTGACAACAAACCGAAACAACCTCGGGCTCGCACAAGCCGGTCTGACGACATGATTGAGAAAGTGGAGAGAATTGTTTTTGGGGATCGCCGAATGACTGTTGAACAGATCACCTCCAGAGTTGACATTTCTGTGGGTTTTGTGCATACAATCCTGCATGACGACCTGAAAATGCGAAAAGTGTCATCCAGGTGGGTGCCACGAATGCTGACGGGCGACCACACGGCTGCCCGTGTGGCATGTTGCCAAACAATGTTGACGCGCAACGACAGCACGAATGGGACTTTCTTTTCGTCGGTTGTGACAATGGATGAGACGTGGATGCCATTTTTCAATCCAGAAACAAAGCGCCCGTCAGCTCAATGGAAGTACACAGATTCACCGCCACCAAAAAAATTTCGGGTAACCGCCAGTGCTGAAAAAATGATGGTGTCCATGTTCTGGGACAGCGAGGGCGTAATCCTTACCCATTGCGTTCCAAAGGGCACTACGGTAACAGGTGCATCCTACGAAAATGTTTTGAAGAACAAATTCCTTCGTGCACTGCAACAAAAACGTCCGGGAAGGGCTGCGCGTGTGCTGTTTCACCAAGACAACGCACCCGCACATCGAGCTAACGTTACGCAACAGTTTCTTCGTGATAACAACTTTGAAGTGATTCCTCATGCTCCCTACTCACCTGACCTGGGTCCTAGTGACTTTTGGCTTTTTCCAACAATGAAAGACACTCTCCGTGGCCGCACATTCACCAGCCGTGCTGCTATTGCCTCAGCGATTTTCCAGTGGTCAAAACAGACTCCTAAAGAAGCCTTCGCCGCTGCCATGGAATCATGGCGTCAGCGTTGTGAAACATGTGTACGTCTGCAGGTCGATTACGTCGAGAAGTAACGCCAGTTTCATCGATTTCGGGTGAGTAGTTAATTAGGAAAAAAATCCGAGGCCTTAGAACTTGAATGCACCTCGTACTAAGACGTCGCCCAAAAGATAGGACAACAGTTACTACATACCGATAACCGCAATGCTTGCGAAACCGAGTGGCGCCAGTCAACACACGAGAAGAAGACAAACAACCGCAACCGTGCCAACTAAATAATACTGTCTGGCCTCCAACAGAGGACAGAAACCCACAAACAGCACCAACGCGAGCCGCAGCACGGCTCAAGTACACGATGCTTAGAGTTACTTTTGTGAAGCCACAAGAATTGTAGACTTATCTTTGTTTAGAGGTAATGGAAGGCGGAATAATTTATTCGCGGCCTCTGCGAGCGAGCGGTTCTAGGCGCTTCAGTCAGCAACTGCGCGCCTGCTACGGCCGCTGTTTCGAACCCTGCCTCGGGCATGGATGTGTGTGATGTCCTTAGAAAACATGTAATTAGTATGAGAAAATAAAAGTTTTGGGAATCGAGCGACAAAGATTGGATTAACTTTTTAGTGCATTCCAGGTCCATAGGATGGATTATCTTCATCCTCTGCAAACTCCTCCTCCAGCTTCCTCTTGTTCCTCCTCCTGTTTACTCTTGCTTGTATTTCTAGACTCTTTACAGCCCTGTCTGCAGCCCGAAGGCGTTCCTTGTCTAAAGCAAGCATCGCTCGTACCATGTTAGAATGTTATTATTTACAGTAATAACACATACCTTTGGCTTTCCAACATTTCTCCTTTTCTTAAAAGCCATCAGAGGATTTCTAATAACTTTACTTTTACTCATTATTACACTTCAACAAAACAGAGACTCAAGAAACAGAATTAATTACGAATAATTTCGAGATAACGACAGAGTAAATAAACATGAAACAATCGACAATCACACCAGCGATATATATTGAACCATCACAGGTTAGCCACAACACATACTTTATCTCACATCACTAAAATGTACCTGATGAACACGGACGTTAATAATAACACCATTTGACAGCAGTTTAACAACGCCACAGTGGGTCACGCCCATGTAGAACACATTTAAAAAAAAATTTAAAAACAGTTGTAGTCTTCGGAATTGAATAAATCATATATCTATTAAAAGGTAATAGTCTGCAGATTCAGAAAACGCAAAAAAGTAAAAATTGAACTTTTCATGATTTTGAGCCTTTCCGGAGCCGCGTAAACGGTTTCATACAACTGACGTATATAACAGACGTTTTTCTGGGGTACTGTATCTTCACATTGGTCAGTGACGTCATTTCCACAACCTAGTATGGCTGGTAGTTTGTTTAAAATCTCTTCTTTCCACCTTTGATGTACAGGCACTAGTGCCCATTACCCATTGCCCCAAGTGGTACTGCGGCAATTTACCCATGCGTATGTTTGGTTGTTCCTGGCGTCTTGCGCCTTCGTGTCTGCTTTTTGCAACTTCAAACTTTCCTACTTCTTCTGGCAAACTTCCTCACCGACTCACAATCCGGTCCTAATTTAGGAATCAAAACGTCAAAGGGAGAAGGCACTTTTCTGCCGTACACCACCTCAAGTGGCGACAGGCCCGTTGCATTTTGAACCTACGAATTATAGGCGCATTGTACATATAGTAAAAAAAAGGTGTCCCAATCGTCGTGTCTGGAACCTACATAATAGCTCAACACCTTTGCGATTTTCTTGTGCATGCGTTCCGTTCTCCCATTGGTCTGCAGATGAAACAGACTTGTCCGGAACCTCTTTATACAAAACATGCGGCATACCTCCTTCATTAAATCCGAGACAACATTCATACCTTGTACTGAAATGCAGGAGGATCTGCAGCGGATTGACGCATGGTGCAGGGAATGGCAATTGAATCTCAATGTAGACAAGTGTAATGTGCTGCGAATACACAGAAAGATAGATCCTTTATCATTTAGCTACAAAATAGCAGGTCAGCAACTGGAAGCAGTTAATACCATAAATTATCTGGAAGTACGCATTAGGAGTGATTTAAAATGGAATGATCATATAATGTTGATCGTCGGTAAAGCAGATGCCAGACTGAGATTCATTGGAAGAATCCTAAGGAAATGCAATCCGAAAACAAAGGAAGTAGGTTACAGTACGCTTGTTCGCCCACTCCTTGAATACTGCTCAGCAGTGTGGGATCGGTACCAGATAGGGTTGATAGAAGATTTAGAGAAGATCCAACGGAGAGCAGCGCGCTTCGTTACAGGATCATTTAGTAATCGCGAAAGCGTTACGGAGATGATAGATAAACTCCAGAGGAAGACTCTGCAGGAGAGACGCTCAGTAGCTCGGTACGAGCTTTTGTCAAAGTTTCGAGAACATACCTTCACCGAAGAGTCAAGCAGTATATTGCTCCCTCCTACGTATATCTCGCGAAGAGACCATGAGGATAAAATCAGAGAGATTAGAGCCCACACAGAGGCATACCGACAATCCTTCTTTCCACGAACAATACGAGACTGGAATAGAAGGGAGAACCGATAGAGGTACTCAAGTTACCCTCCGCCACACACAGTCAGGTGGCTTGCGGAGTATGGATGTAGATGTAGATGTAGATGTAGATGTACCTTGGTCCGTAGTTACAGTCTCAGGCACCCCAAATTTTAATATCCAATTGTTTACTAACGCCTTCTCTACAGTAGTAGCCCGTTTGTCTGACATCAATACCATTGTCAAAAATCGAGATAAATGATCGATGATCGTGAGTACATACCAATTTCCTGCGGGTTAAATGGCCCGAGGACATCCAACCCAAACACAGAAAACGGACTGGACGCCTGTGGTAACCTTGGCAGAGGCACTTTCTGATGATGCCTATGTCGGCCCTCTGCGCGCATGGCACACAGTCCTTAACATACTGCTCTACGTCCACCGAAACTGCTCTGCAACAAGTCTATCTGTCGCAGTTCACCCACCATGACGTAATAACATATGATCGTGAGCTTGCTGCAAAACTTTCTTCCGGATACCCTCTGGAACCAACTTACTTACGCGACTTCCACACCTCGTCATACTAGACAACAACTCATGTAGCTGTGAGTTAACTGGCTGCCACTCCTTATCCCTTGCCTGTGTCTGCTGCCACTCCTCAACGCTTCTCCCTAGCTTGCTTAACATTGGTACCCCACAGGTTAACGAATCTGCATTTGCGTGTAATCGCCGTAGCTTATGGATTACCTCGTGCTCGAATTCACTAAAGTTTAGGTGTCATCCGAGTTAATCTACTAGATGGACCTTTCAAACCTAGCAACGATGTCAATGAGGCATGATCTGATGCGACCTTCAGCTTCCTGCCATACAGAAAAAATCTAAAATATGTAATGCCTTATGTGACTCCACTGTTGAGTAGGCACGCCCCACCTTGCTTAACTGCCTTGAAGCTTAAGCTGCCGGGTGTTCCTGACCATCTACCACGTGCCCCAAAACACAACCGACTGCCTCATTTGGAGCATCACACGAAAGGATAAACTCTCTCTCGAAATCCGGAAAAACCAGTACTGGATCTGAAATTAATATTTCTTTCAATTTTTCAAATGCTTCCAGACATTCCTGCGACCAATGGACTTTCGTCCCCTTCTTCAGTAGCTTGTTCAAGGGTCTGGCTATTTTCGCAAAGTCTTTCATGAATTGTCTATAATAATTACAGAGGCCAATGAACAACTGTACTTGCTTAGTTGTTCGTAGTATCGGATAATTTTGAACTGAGTCTGTAAAATGCCACGTTCACTGGTCACGTGCCCCACATGGTTTTTTATTTTCGCGCAAAATGGCACTTGTCCACAAATAACGTTAAACGAGACGATCGTAGTCTGCTAAAGACATCCTCCAAACGTCTCACATGCTCTGGTAAATCCTTTGAATATACAGTAATGTCATGGAGATAAACTAGTTTTTGGCTTTAATCCTCTTAGAACTGCTTGTAACAACAGCTGAAGAGTTGCCGGTGCGTCCTTTAGTCCAATTGGCATGTATTTGTAATGAAAATTTCCTGCAGAGATGGTAAATGTTTTCGGCCTATCTTCAGCCGCCATCTCCAACCGACGGTATCCACTGCTGTGGTCCATAACTGTGAAGAATCGATACTGACCGAGATTGTTCAAAGTTTCCGTGATGTTTGGAATTGGATAAGCATCCGAAATGTTCGCGCGTTTGGATATCTACAGTTACAGGAAAATCTGTATTTTCATGACCCGTCCGCTGACTTTTTTGGCGTTATCACAATATTGGCCTCTAGGGATTATCATTCGGTTCTATGATCTTATCCCGTAGTTGTTGTTCAATAAATTCTTCTACCAATGGTTGCAGCTGCTTTGCTATGCGGTATGGCTTTCTATAAATGGTCCACTATCCCGTTTTGGCACGCGATGCTGCTTCAGCAGGATTGCTGATAACCTTCCGTTCTCACAAAAGTATCACTAAACCTCAACAACAAGTTCTACATAGCCATTCGACCACTGCCCTATACATGACCCACTTTCTCTCGTATCACTTTCCTCTAGGCTAGACCTATCGAAGTCTTCATCTTAGACTTTCAGAGTGGGTATTATTGCACCCTTTGACAGAGTCACCTCCCTTGCGCCAAAGTTATCCACACTAACCGGTATCATCTGTTCCTCATTAATTTCACTCACATGCCCTAAACTCTTATGGATAAAGCAATCAATCCAACTCTTCATTGCTTAAGAGTGTTTCAATCACATATAATGTTCCCCTCAGCAAATCGGTAACCACTGAAACCCACACTATCTTTCCCGTACATGCTGGTATTTTGTCCTGCTGACCGGTATTTACTGTAAACGTATTTACTTTAGTTGGTGTCACCTCCATGACAGATGAATCCTGCGCCTCTGACCAGTGAGTTCCACTGTGCGTTGCAAAAGGTCAATCTTAGCGTGATGTTTGTTGAGAAAATATAGCCCGACAGTCACCGAATAACCTCCGCCTATGCTTCGCAACACCTCTATGCGTTCGCTGATCTTAGTTTTTCCCAATTGAAAACTCCAGTACTGCCGTACCCTATCATCGCCAACCCCACTTAAGGGGCTCCGGAAAGGCTCAAAATCATGAAAAGTTCAATTTTTACTTTTTTGCGTTTTCTGAATCTGCAGACTATTACCTTTTAATAGATATATAATTTATTCAATTCCGAAGACTACAACTATTTTTAAATTTTTTTTGAAATGTGTTCTACATGGGCGTGACCCACTGTGGCGCTGTTAAACTGCTGTCAAATGGTGTTATTATTAACGATTTCTAACTGGTGAAGTGTACACTCATAAGCATAGTCTGCCTCATGCAATAATGGAGGAGATAAAACCTATTTTCAGAGACTTAGCAGCACCTGAACTGTTGAAAAAGTGTATTCACGGAAAAACTCAAAACCCCAATGAAAGTGTAAATAGTGTTATATGGTCGAGAATCCCCAAGACTGTATTTGTTGGAATAGAAACACTTCACTTTAGTGTGTATGATGCTGTTGCGACTTTCAATGATGGCAACATTGTAAGGTGCAAGGTATTTAGAAATATGGGAATGAAGATCTTCCAAACATATTTGTTTCAAACTTTCAGTAAATGTTACACAGTACCTTCTGCATAATTTAACACAGCCTTTTTCCAAAAACTGTATATTTTTGAATATATAAATAAAAAATTGCAAAAAAATGTTGCGAATTTTCATTACAATTGAAAAAAAAATCATCTTTAATAACTGAACTAAAATTTTGTAAAATCCCTGTGTTAAGTTGTAGCCCATATTCCAATAAATAATCTGTAAAAAGTTCAACTTCCTACCTCAAATACTTTGTGAGGAAAGATGTAATTTATAAGCGTTATTTTAATATTGCAGGTATAGGGCGTTCCGGAGCCCCTTAAAGAGCACTCAGCTTGTCCCCTCCAGAGGAACTACGTTAGATGCGTAGGAAAGAAGATGTGTAAATAGGCGAGCCCGGAGGCTCAAAGCAGGCAGTAGTGTCGCCATTTTGTCCGCGTCTAGAACCGGAGAGAAGGACGATTGTTTATGTTTCAGGCCAGGCACGAACACCTGTTGGTGATGGATATCGTCGTCCAACCGGCCCGCTGAAGCTGCCTCCAACCTCCGCTGCACGGACGCGCAATTGCTGTGGCGCCCGGTTGCAGCTTGGAGCTACACGGGCGCGAAGAGCGAGAGACCTGCTGGCCTCCGCTCTCTGGGTGGCATCGCCCGGCGGAATGAAAGCTGCAGCCCATCCGAGCACGGCCGGGGCGCGAACTCGCGGCCTCCCGAGTGCAGAGCTGTCTGCGGCTGTTGACCGAGCTGCTTTGGGTGGAAGGCCAGAGCTGCTAAGGCTTACCGCAACGACGACAGTTTTTAGCAAACAGAACACAGCATGTTGTTCTCACTGGAGAGACGTCTACAGACGTTAAAGTAACCTCTCTCTGGCGTGCCACAGGGGAGTGTTATGGGACCATTGCTTTTCACAATATATATATAAATGACCTAGTAGATAGTGTCGGAAGTTCCATGCAGCTTTTCGCGGATGATGCCGTAGTATACAGATAAGTTGCAGCATTAGAAAATTGCAGCGAAATGCAACAAGATCTGCAGCGGATAGGCACTTGATGCAGGGAGTGGCAACTGAACCTTAACATAGACAAATGTAATGTATTGCGAATACATAGAAAGAAGCATCCTTTATTGTATGATTATATAATAGCGGAACAAACATTGGTAGCAGTTACTTCTGTAAAATATCTGGAAATATGCGTACGGAACGATTTGAAGTGGAATGATCATATAAAATTAATTGTTGGTAAGGCGGGTGCCAGGCTGAGATTCATTGGGAGAATCCTTAGAAAATGTAGTCCATCAACGAAGGAGGTGGCTTAGAAAACACTCGTTCGACCTATACTTGAGTATTGCTCATCAGTGTGGGATCCGTACCAGGTCGGGTCGACAGAGGAGATAGAGAAGGTCCAAAGAAGAGCGGCGCGTTTCGTCACAGGGTTGTTTGGTAAGCGTGATACCGTTACGGAGATGTTTAGCAAACTCAAGTGGCAGACTCTGCAAGAGAGGCGCTCTGCATCGCGGTGTAGCTTGCTCGCCAGGTTTCGAGAGGGTGCGTTTCTGGATGAGGAATCGAATATATTACTTCCCCCTACTTATACCTCCAGAGGAGATCACGAATGTGCGTAGCAGCGAGGAGAGCTCCGCCTACCATCCTAAGGGAGCCATGGGTCTCATGATGGTTCTGTAGAAAGAACCGAAACCGGTTACCTATATCATTAAAACATACATGAGTGATCAAGACTGAACTTTAGTCAAAATATAGATATTTATAAGATGATCGTTGGTGAGCACCACACATTCGTCTTACAGCACGTTTTTGCGCAATGGAGACCTTCTTTCTTAAGGATGGGTTGCCCCAGAACATTATTATATGACATTATGGAACGAAAATATGCAAAATATGTCAACTTACCGACTTGTCTCTCCCCAAGATTTGCAATAATATTATTCTAAGCGCAACTGTGGCTGAACTAAGTTGTTTAAGGAGTTCCAGGATGTGTTTTTTTCCAATGTTATATTAAATATCAATGAGACCAACAAAAATAAGTGCTCATACTTCGTATATGTTTTTCACGCCTTGTTTATCTTTCCCTAGAATAAATTTGAAGTCTTAACAATGAAAATTGTCACTGTCATCTAGCTTTCTCCTTAGCTACCCGACTGTATCCAACTTCTCCTAACGCGAGGACGGCAGTCTTGTTTAAGGAAAGAGAATACTAACTGCGTGCAGTTAACTTTCCGCATCTCGTCCCGACACGCCACTGATGGAATTTCCCTCGGCTTCGCACTGCGTGAGGAACCGGCCTTGTGGCTACTGTCGACGGCGTCGCACGTGTTGCGTAAACGACCCAAACGAGCACGTGTCGCCGCAGCCTGAGGCAGTTCTCCAGCAGGCGGGTTCTGGAAAAACAAGTATACCTGATTTGAGCCTCGTATATATATAAAGGTCGGAGGAGAGGGACGGGCCTCCAGTCAGTGAAACATGCCTGTGCTTTTGGCTGTGTGCGCGGCCCTGGCGTCGCTGTGCACCGGAGTGCTGGCACTCGCTGCCTGGCTGTGGATGACGCGACAGCGGACGTCGATCCCAGGACCTCCGACACTGCCTCTGCTCGGAAACGCTACGTTATTCTACAAACTGCCCGTGCTGTTGGACCGACTCGGAGACTTAAAGCATCGTTATGGAGACATCTTCAGGTAAGTCAAAGCGCAAACTCAAGTTCTGAGGACTCAGGCCCATCTATTACGATAATAACTACACTCCTGGAAATTGAAATAAGAACACCGTGAATTCATTGTCCCAGGAAGGGGAAACTTTATTGACACATTCCTGGGGTCAGATACATCACATGATCACACTGACAGAACCACAGGCACATAGACACAGGCAACAGAGCATGCACAATGTCGGCACTAGTACAGTGTATATCCACCTTTCGCAGCAATGCAGGCTGCTATTCTCCCATGGAGACGATCGTAGAGATGCTGGATGTAGTCCTGTGGAACGGCTTGCCATGCCATTTCCACCTGGCGCCTCAGTTGGACCAGCGTTCGTGCTGGACGTGCAGATCGCGTGAGACGACGCTTCATCCAGTCCCAAACATGCTCAATGGGGGACAGATCCGGAGATCTTGCTGGCCAGGGTAGTTGACTTACACCTTCTAGAGCACGTTGGGTGGCACGGGATACATGCGGACGTGCATTGTCCTGTTGGAACAGCAAGTTCCCTTGCCGGTCTAGGAATGGTAGAACGATGGGTTCGATGACGGTTTGGATGTACCGTGCACTATTCAGTGTCCCCTCGACGATCACCAGTGGTGTACGGCCAGTGTAGGAGATCGCTCCCCACACCATGATGCCGGGTGTTGGCCCTGTGTGCCTCGGTCGTATGCAGTCCTGATTGTGGCGCTCACCTGCACGGCGCCAAACACGCATACGACCATCATTGGCACCAAGGCAGAAGCGACTCTCATCGCTGAAGACGACACGTCTCCATTCGTCCCTCCATTCACGCCTGTCGCGACACCACTGGAGGCGGGCTGCACGATGTTGGGGCGTGAGCGGAAGACGGCCTAACGGTGTGCGGGACCGTAGCCCAGCTTCATGGAGACAGTTGCGAATGGTCCTCGCCGATACCCCAGGAGCAACAGTGTCCCTAATTTGCTGGGAAGTGGCGGTGCGGTCCCCTACGGCACTGCGTAGGATCCTACGGTCTTGGCGTGCATCCGTGCGTCGCTGCGGTCCGGTCCCAGGTCGACGGGACGTGCACCTTCCGCCGACCACTGGCGACAACATCGATGTACTGTGGAGACCTCACGCCCCACGTGTTGAGCAATTCGGCGGTACGTCCACCCGGCCTCCCACATGCCCACTATACGCCCTCGCTCAAAGTCCGTCAACTGCACATACGGTTCACGTCCACGCTGTCGCGGCATGCTACCAGTGTTAAAGACTGCGATGGAGCTCCGTATGCCACGGCAAACTGGCTGACACTGACGGCGGCGGTGCACAAATGCTGCGCAGCTAGCGCCATTCGACGGCCAACACCGCGGTTCCTGGTGTGTCCGCTGTGCCGTGCGTGTGATCATTGCTTGTACAGCCCTCTCGCAGTGTCCGGAGCAAGTATGGTGGGTCTGACACACCGGTATCAATGTGTTCTTTTTTCCATTTCCAGGAGTGTATTATTATTTTTAAGCCCAAACGCGAGTCAGTACATTTGCGCCTCATCGGTGGGTATTCTTATTGCGGTCGGTCAAATACACTACTGGCCATTAAAATTTCTACACCACGAAGATGACGTGCTACAGACGCGAAATTTAACCGGCAGGAAGAAGATGCTGTGGTATGCAAATTATTAGCTTTTCAGAGCATTCACACAAGGTTGGCGCCGGTGGCAGACGTGCAGACATGAGGAAAGTTTCCAACCAATTTCTCATACACAAACAGCAGTTGACCGACGTTGCATGGTGAAACGTTGTTGTGATGCCTCTTGTAAGGAGGAAAAATGCGTACCATCACGTTTCCGACTTCGAGAAAGTTAGGATTGTAGCCTATCGCGATTGCGGTTTATCGTATCGCGACATTTCTGCTCACGTTGGTCGAATCCAATGACTGTTAGCAGAATATGGAATCGGTGGGTTCGGCAGGGTAATACGGAACGCCGTGATGGATCCCAACGGCCTCGTATCACTAGCAGTCGAGATGACAGCCATCTTATCCGCATGACCATAACGGATCGTGGAGCCACGTCTCGATCCCTGAGTCAACAGATGGAGACGTTCGCAAGACAACAACCATCTGCATGAACAGTTCGACGACGTTTGCAGCAGCATGGACTATCAGCTCGGAGACCGTGGTTGCGGTTACCCTCGACGCTGCATCACAGACAGGTGCGCCTGCGATGGTGTACTCAACGACGAATCTGGGTGCACGAATGGCAAAACGTCATTTTTTTGGATGAATCCAGGTTCTGTTTACAGCATCATTATGGTCGCCTCCGTGTTCGGCGACATCGCGGTGAACGCGCATTGGAAGCGTGTATTCGTCATCGCCATACTGGCGTATCACTCGGCGTGATGGTATGGGGTGCCATTGGTTACACGTCTCGGCTCGTGTTCGCATTGACGGCACTTTGAACAGTGGACGCTACATTTCAGATGTGTTACGACCCGTGACTCTATCATTCATTCGATCCCTGCGAAAACCTACATTTCAGCAGGATAATGCACGACCGTATGTTGCAGGTCCTGTACGGGTCTTTCTGGATACGTAAAATGTTCGACTGCTGCCCTCGCCAGCACATTCTCCAGATCTCTCACCAACTGAAAACGTCTGGTCAATGGTGGCAGAGCAACTGGCTCGTCACAATACGCCAGTCACTACTCTTGATGAACTGTGCTATCGTGTTGAAGCTCCATGGGCAGCTGTACCTGTACACCCCATCCAAGCTCTGTTTGACTCAATGTCGAGGCGTATCAAGGACGTTATTACGGCCAGAGGTGGTTGTTCTGGATACTGATTTCTCAGGATCTATGCACATGTCAGTTCCAGTATAATATATTTGTCCAATGGATAGCCGTTTATCATCGGCATTTGTTCTTGGTGTAGCAATTTTAATGGCCAGTAGTGTACTAACATGTTGTAAGTAACAAAAGGTGAATCTAAAATCGTTTTAAGTCTTTTGCAAGTGTTATATTGTTCCGTGGATTATTAGATAGCGCAATACCATTGTTTCATTATTCCTTGGCTTGCCACCTGCAACGAAATTATGTTACACTGAAGAGACAGACCCGTTCGAGTCCTCTCTCGGGCATGAGTCCGTGTTTGTCCTTAGGATAATTTAGGCTAAGTAGTGTGTAAGCTTAGGGACTGATGACCTTAGCAGTTAAGTCCCATAATATTTCACACACATTTGAACATTTTTTGAAGAGACAAAAGTCATGGGATACATCCTCATATCATGTCAGACCTCCTTCTACGTGGCGTAGTTCGCTGGGCTCAACAGGTCTTCGGAAATATTGAACCATCCTGCCTGTTCAGCTGCCCACATTTGCGGAGGCGTGGCCGGCTAATGAGGCTTCTCTATATGACCGGGTACCTAAAGTCCCTAATCTGCGGGGAAAAGGCATCTACTCCGAAGAATAATGGAAAAACGACAGAATTAGATGAAAAAAATTGTTCGAATGGCTCTAAGCACTATGGGACTTAACATCTGAGGTCATCAGTCCCCTAGAACTTAGAACTACCTAAACCTAACTAACCTAAGGACATCACACACATCGACGCCCGAGGCAGGATTCGAACCTGCGACCGTAGCAGCAGCGCGGTTTCGGACTGAAGCGCCTAGAACCGCTCGGTCACAGCGGCCCGCAAGTAGATGAAGCTATAACCGAATCAGCACTGCTCAGTGCCTTAACAATGACGATTAGAAACAAAGTTCGGTTGACTTTATACATTTTTATTACGTACTCTAATTTTTAATGTACAGTAGTAGGGTGGAAATTTTAAAAAAAGGTTTTCAAAGTATGTCATTAATGAAAATAACCTACATTCCTCAGTTCCTCACCTGAATAAGCATAATCGAATTGAAACTGAACTGTATACTCGTAAGCAATCTTACGTAAGAACAGTTACTGTTGTCATGATGTAGAACAGAACCTAAAGCACACTTTCAAGTACTTCACACCACAAATGTCATAGTAGTCAGATAATAATCACATAGCAAACACATACAACATATTATATTAATTTGCAAAGATCAATTAAAGTAAGATTGTTTACTGGCTGTGGAAAAAACTTTTTGTTACATTACTCACTGTAATACTGACTGAAAGATTGTTTGAATTTACTCATTGGTAAGGACTGTCATTTGCCTAGCAGGTACTGTAATATTTCTTTTTAATAAAAGTTATAAATTGTGCCACGCGCTATAAATTACAAACTGTGCTTCGACAGTGAGATTCAGTGTCCAAGTTACGTGAAGTTTTGCTACCAATTTTTTATTTTGGAAGTTACCCTATTTTTAGCAAATGTATTAAAACTGGCTTTTGCAACATTCTATTTCTGACACTATTCACACGGCAGCCAAAGATTTCATTAATATGTAATTGTCCCAATGTTCACTTCATTTACAGTTCATTTTCCGATTATCTCGGTTCTTACAAATGAATAGGATGGTTACTACTTGGATAACGACTTAGGGAAATTATTACGTGACAACATGCACAATAACAATGTTATTTAAGCAATAAAATTGTAACTACGCTGGTCAGCGTATTATACTTCTAGTTATAAAAATTCTAGATCTTACTTCACTTTATGATGTCATTGGTTTGTCGAGCGGTTTCATTTAGCTGTAAAATAGGGCACAGGTTGATTTTCTTGCCATACCATTGTCGACAACAAGGGCCCATAGTACTCTTGATGTTATGTGAATTACTCTTGCTGCAGCCGGCCGCGGTGGCCGAGCGTTTCTAGGCGCTTTAGTCCGGAACCACGCGGCTGCTGCGGTCGCAGGTTCCAATCCTGCCTCGGGCATTGATGTGTGTGACGTCCTTAGGTTAGTTAGGTTTAAGTAGTTCTAAGTTCTAGGGGACTGATGACCTCAGCTGTTAAGTCCCATAATGCTTAGAGCCATTCGAACCATTTTGAACTCATGCTGCATATTTACTGTGCCCAATGAATTCCATACACATAGCTTGCCCATATTAAACATACCCCAAAACAGCCATTTCAGTTTTCACTGCTCCGCACATGGGAAACAGACTTTTTATCTCCGCACTTTTGCACAGCCACACAGGCGAATACACACAACCAACGACAACAGTCGTCTCCTAGCGACTCCAAATTACTATTTTTTTTTTTTTGGCGCGCTCTCACGCCCAGCGATAATGTATTTACAATTTGTTGTGGCGTAGCAAGACAGCCACGCCACTCGGAAGTAGCCGAAATGCACGCGTTAACTCACGCAGGCTGGCGTGAGGTCTGAAACAGGATACGTTATGAATGCTATAAAGAAAAGTACGTAGCTTCTTTAATACTTAACTTTAATTCATCCTTGTGGTACATCGCTCTTGACGATAGAAATGAGACTCTTTAAATACAAGCACTGTAAGGCTAATGGCGCCTTGCTAGGTCGTAGCCATGGACTTAGCTGAAGGCTATTCTAACTGTCTCTCGGCAAATGAGAGAAAGGCTTCGTCAGTGTAGTCGCTAGCAACGTCGTCGTACAACTGGGGACGAGTGCTAGTAGGTTTCTCTACACCTGCCGTGTGGTGGCGCTCGGTCTGCAATTACTGACAGTGGCGACACGCGGGTCCGACATGTACTAATGGATCGCGGCCGATTTAAAGCTACCACCTAGCAAGTGTGGTGTTTGGCGGTGACACCACACAATTTATTATACTTTTTGACAACAGCTTTTCCCTGACTAGTTCAGCGTGTCTACTTACAAAAGGTTAATATTCCATGTGTAGTCTCTTTCTTACATAACAAATAGCATTTATAACTTGACAACATATTTACAAGAATAATATTCAGCTCAACTAATATACCAATGTCTGTAAAACACGTAGAAAATGTATGATCATCCGCAGAGTTGTGGTGTTATAAAGTGACTGACCTCCCGATTATCTCCCATAAACGTTCGAAGGGGGTTGATGTCGGGCGATCTGGGTGTCCAAGTAATTCGCTCGAACTGTCCAGAATGTTCTTCAAATGAGTCGTGACCAACTGTGGTCCCGTGACATGATGCACTGTCATTCATAAAAGTTCCATCATTGTTTGCTGAAAATGGGTCCCGAGTCACACTCTAACCCTACCATCAGCTCTTACAGACTGAAATCGTGACCTATCTGACCACGCCACGATTTCACGATTTTACACTCGTCTAGGGTCCGACCGATACGGTCACGAACCCAGCAGATGCGCTGCAGGCGATGTCGAGCTGTTAGCAAAGGCCCTCGCGTCGGTCGTCTTCTGCCATAGCCCATCAACGCCAAATTTCGCCGCGCACTGTCCTATCGGATACCTCTGTCGGACGGCCCACTTTGATTTAAGGGGCTCCGGAACGCCCTATACTTGCAATGTTAAAATAACGCTTATAAATTACATCTTTCCTCACAAAGTATTTGAGGTAGGAAGTTGAACTTTTTACAGATTATTTATTGGAATATGGGCTACATCTTAACACAGGGATTTTACAAAATTTTAGTTCAGTTATTAAAGTTGATTTTTTTCACTTGTAATGAAAATTCACAACATTTTTTTGCAATTTTTTATTTATATATTCAAAAAAATAAAGTTTTTTGGAAAAAGGCTGTGTTAAATTATTCAGAAGGTACTGAGTAACATTTACTGAAAGTTTGAAACAAATATGTTTGGAAGATCCTTAGAAAACATGTAATTAGTATGAGAAAATAAAAGTTTTGGGAATCGAGCGACAGAGATTGGATTAACTTTTTAGTGCATTCCAGGTCCATAGGATGGATTATCTTCATCCTCTGCAAACTCCTCCTCCAGCTTCCTCTTGTTCCTCCTCCTGTTTACTCTTGCTTGTATTTCTAGACTCTTTACAGCCCTGTCTGCAGCCCGAAGGCGTTCCTTGTCTAAAGCAAGCATCGCTCGTACCATGTTAGAATGTTATTATTTACAGTAATAACACTACCTTTGGCTTTCCAACATTTCTCCTTTTCTTAAAAGCCTTCAGAGGATTTCTAATAACTTTACTTTTACTCATTATTATACTTCAACAAAACAGAAACTCAAGAAACAGAATTAATTACGAATATTTTCGAGATAACGACAGAGTAAATAAACATGAAACAATCGACAATCACACCAGCGATATATATTGAACCATCACAGGTTAGCCACAACACATACTTTATCTCACATCACTAAAATGTACCTGATGAACACGGACGTTAATAATAACACCATTTGACAGCAGTTTAACAGCGCCACAGTGGGTCACGCCCATGTAGAACACATTTCAAAAAAAATTTAAAAATAGTTGTAGTCTTCGGAATTGAATAAATTATATATCTATTAAAAGGTAATAGTCTGCAGATTCAGAAAACGCAAAAAAGTAAAAATTGAACTTTTCATGATTTTGAGCCTTTCCGGAGCCCCTTAATGTTTATTTCACGCAGTGTTGCTTGTCTGTTACCACTGGAAACTCTAAGCAAACGCCGTCGGCCACAGCGCTGTACATTGCGAGAGGTAATTCCTGAAATTTGATATTCTCGGCGCACTATTGATACTGTGGATCTCGGAATATTGAATTTCCTAATGATCTCTGAAATGGAATGTCCAGTTCCAACTACCATTCAGCGTTCAAAGTCTGTTGATTTCCATCGTGCAACCACAATCACTTCGGAAACCTTTTCACATGAAGCAGCTGAGTAAAAGTGACAGGTCCGCCATTACACTGCTCTTTAATACCTTGTGTAGTTGATACTGTGTATGTGCATATCATTATCCCATGACTTAAAAAAAAATTCCTTTATTTCCAAAACACATATAAATTATACAATGTAGCCCACTGCCTTACGTACTTATACATTTATGTAGGTTGCAGCTATTCTAAGTGATTAGTAACTAGTTAGTAGGCAAACTATGTGAATACTACAATGGGCAAATTAGTATGTTAATGAGTACTAAGTAGTAACCTAACTGATTAACTATAAACTAGTCACTAAAGCCTGCAGCTTACAAATGTGTCAGCTGAAAGTATAAACCTACTTATAGAGCCTTGCTCATTGAGCTAACCCCAATGAGCGTGCCCCTGACACTGGGCAGGCCATGGAGTTAGTAGCTGCAGGTTTCTAAGGTTAGTATCTATGATCTAGGTCCTACAACTAACTTATCCTAAGGTCAATTTAGGTGCGTTGTCTAATCCGTGAAATTACACCCCACTCCCCCTATCCCGAGTCACGGCGGATTCCAGACTACAGAGTCGGCCTTTCCGCGCCCAGGCGGTTTGGGAATAGGGTGCTTGACTTTATCAGTATTTGAGTGGGTCTCTAATGAATGCTAATTTGGTTCTCTCAGGTAGTCCTTTAAGACTTTCTGTGATACCGCGTTAGCCAGGTTGTTAATAGTCTGAAACGTGTCTTGTTGTCTCAGCACTCTGTACGTATCTGTATGAGGTAGTTGGTCACGTAAATCCGAGGCCACATCATTGAAAAGGGGGCACTCGTAGACTACATGGTCAGGAGTACCCTCCGGAGCACCACAGTCACACGCAGTGTCGCCTTTATCCCAAATCGACATAGGTATGTCGAGTAGGGCCCATGTCCAGTGAGAAAGTGAATCAGTCCCCTGGTTGGTTCGAAATATGACATTCCCATTCTTTCCCTAACATCTGGTAATAAATCATAAGTTCTACGCCATGTTTCTTCGCCTTCCCATGACTGTTGCCACAACTGATCCCCTCTTAGCCTAATCTCAGTTTTGGTTTCAATCCTGCTTCCTAGAATTTCCTCTATTTTCTGCAAGTTCCCCTTTTTTGCCCAGTACCAAGCGGCTTGCTCCCGAATTTTGATATCTAAGGGGCAGAGCCCTATTATTACTAACAGGGCTCCTCCCGGTGTGGTTCTGTATGCCCCCACTGATCTCATAATCATGTTCCTCTGCACTCTTCTCACTGTCATGGCGGGCACCACCCTCGTGAGCCTGTGTGCCCAGATTCCCGAACCGTAACCCACTATGGAGGTGAGTATGCTATTATGATATAGTTTGATGAGATGTGGTGGGAGATGGAAACGTTTATGTCCGATGGAGATGAGGTTGTTGAGTACTTGTAAAGCTCTTTGAGTTACAGTTTCAATGTGCCTGCCAAATGACCACCTTTCATCAATGATGATGCCTAGGTATCGAGTCTCACGTCGCCTGAGTACTGGTGAGCCCTCTATTCTGACTGTTGGATTTCGAACAAGTTGTCCCTTGAGGAGGAGATGACTTTTGTCACCTCAGAGTATTGTGAAGTTAGATGACGAGCAAATCAGTAATTTCATCGCAAAACGTATTGTTCGTGCGTATAAATATTTCGCGACCTAGTTTAGCAATCTCCGGCAGGCAAAGCATTCGCGGTCATGCGTTGTTCAGAGCATCCGACATCAGGGCAATCCCGTGGCCGATAGGAGCGTCATTCACTCTGCGAACGTCGAGGAGTGCGGACGCATAGCTCTGGGTGTCTCGCTGGGCGTTGGCTTGCTACGTTTACCTGTGTTAACGTGCCACAGCAATGCCTAGGCGACGTGCACGGCGACGTCGCTGGCGGCGCAGCGTTCCTGTGTATCGTGCTTTGAAGGCTATCGACATTGACCTTGCTGGACAGTTCAATAAACAACAACTGATTGGAGGTCCGAATGTGTTTCGAGAACTCCGCCTGAACTTCACATGTGATGTACAAGCTCTGTTTGGAGGTAGTACATGGCTGACACTTGCTGTAGTGTGGGGCAACCATTGTGATTATGGTGGCCTTGAAGCATTTCCAGATGCTAACATTTTATGTTGGAAAACATGGAGTATAGCTGAGACAACAGGACTGTTAGCTAAAGTTCCCTATGGTACGCTTGTTCCATCTATGCCATTTGTAGCCGGCCGAAATGGCCGTGCGGTTAAAGGCGCTGCAGTCTGGAACCGCAAGGCCGCTACAGTCGCAGGTTCGAATCCTGCCTCGGGCATGGATGTTTGTGATGTCCTTAGGTTCGTTAGGTTTAACTAGTTCTAAGTTCTAGGGGACTAATGACCTCAGAAGTTGAGTCCCATAGTACTCAGAGCCAACCATTTTATGCCATTTGTGTTGAGTACCAGAAGAAAGAAGAAATTACATGCTGATGAGTACCTGTTTATATGGGCTAAAGTTGGCAATGGATGGGAAATCGGGATGTATCCAAGCGGCCCGCACGCTCGGTGGTAGGCCCTCAGAGTGTAAGGCTGCTAATGTCCAAACAGTTGTAGTGAGGTATGTAGCATGTTAGCAGGGGACCCGTGAGCAAAAGCAAAATTCGGAGTGTATCATGTGGCTGGAAACTGTTAGTGGAGGCAGAGTTCTCAATCACTGGCTAAAATTAAGTGTCAGAAAGTGACTATAGAGGAAAGGAAACGTTCAAACAATTGCAATATAATGAAACAAATATTACAGTTAAATATGCAGGTCGCAAGTACCGTTCGTGACAGAATTTTAATAGCAGCATTCATTCCAATCGTAAGGTACCGTAGGTTTTAGTACACATCGCTGAACTGGTATAGAGATGTCAGTAGTGTGGTAGCAGGAAATACAGCCTCAGAAACAGCGAGCAAGGTGCACCATGGGCCGAGAATCAATAACTGGAGTAAATGAAGAAACAATTCCTAGGTATATTCAAGGTTCTCGGGTGTCCAGCCGGATCCGATCGTCGTAGTTCCACGATATTTCGGCGAATAACCGTTCCGCCATCATCAGGTGGTGTTGATGGAATGATCTGTCCGACGCTGACGCTGACGCTGACGCTGGAATGACGAGCCTGTCCTTGGCTCGTGGTGGTGCAGTTTAGACAAAAATTTGTCATTCCTGCGGTTCCTGTAAGAGAGAGAAATATATATTACCACTCTTGTCGATTGGTCCTGTCTGGTGTAACCTGAAAGAGAGAAAGACACACCCTGTTGAGGGATTAGTAAAACTTAATCCCTCAGCAGGTCAGGCCAACGCGTGGTTGGCCTGTGGCGTGGTTGTTGGCCCAGTCCATGGATGAGCCGGCGGCGGGAGCGTCCCGTCTTCTCGTAGAACTTGCTGGCCGTGGCTCGGAACCTGTCTCGGAGAGGCAGGATCCCGGTGTCCTTGTGGAGTTGGCGCGTCGAGAAGCGCCTCGGCAGATGCATAGCAGTCTTCAGAGCGCGGTTCTGTATCCGCTGCAGAGTCACAATGTGAGCATCTGCGGCTTTCCCCCAGACCACGGCCGCATACTCTAACAGTGGGCGAACCAATGTTAGGTAAAGCGTGATGCCGTGTTGCGGTGGCAATGACGACTGCGGGTTTAGCAGCGGATACAGGGCGCGAAGGCGTCCTATTGCTCTCCCTTTCACATCACGGATGTGATGCTTCCAGATGAGCCTGCGGTCTAGGGTAACCCCTAGGTATTCCGCCGTCCCACTCCATGGGATAGGTTCTCCCAGGATTTAGAGCGGCGTAAGCCCTGGCGGCAGAAGTCTTCGAGTGAAGACGACTGCCTGGCTCTTTGTGGCGTTGAATTTCAACCGCCACTTTGTTGCCCACGAGCCCGAGGCGTCGCACCCGCGTTGGAGGCGGTTTCTCAGCACTTGGGCGTTCATGCTGCGCGTACAGCGCCAGTTCGACTCCTGCCACTTTCGGCGCGTCGGCAGTGTACAGGGAGTACAGCGAGGGGCCGAGAACCGACCCCTGCGGCACCCCTGCACGTATCTGCCGGTCTGTGGACGTACCGTCGTCAGCCCTCACGTGGAAGGTTCGTTCGGACAGGTACGACCGCAGCGGCGTCATGTGGGTCGTAGGTATCCCTTCTTCAAAAAGTTTGAACTCGAGACCGTAGTGCCACACCGAGTCAAACGCTCGGAAGACGTCGAGGAACAGTGCGCCAAGGAATTCCCTTGTTTCCAGTGCCCTCATCGCCGGTTCTACCACCCGCAAAACCTGGTGGAAAGTGGCATTCTCTTCTCGGAACCCGAACTGCTCGTCCGGTATGGTGCCCTCCTGGGTGACGTGTCGCATCAGTCTTCTCGTGTACAGCCTCTCGAAAACTTTCGAGAGGGACGGGACAGGCTGATGGGTCGGTAGCTCGATGCCTGGCGTGGGTCCTTGCCGGATTTCAGGATGGCCACGACCTCCGCGTGTTTCCACGCAGAGGGGTAGTCACCTGATCGGAGAATCTCGTTGAAAACATTGGCAAGTTGCCGGTGTAGGCCCGGCGGAAGGTTCTTCAGCAGGAGGTTTGTGACGCCATCGCTGCCTCCAGCCTTCTTGGGGTTCAGCGAGCGAAGCTGTACAGCAACTTCCTCCTCCGTTATCGGCTCGACAACGTCGCCTTCCTCCCTTGCGGCGCGGAAGGTTGGTAGTTGCTCGTGGACCCGCCGTGTGTGATCGTCGTCGGTGACGTCGGCCACCGGTGCGAAGTTCGCTGCAAAAGCGTCAGCCAGGACGCTGGTTTTCGGGTCTGCGTCGCTGGCGAAGTCGTTCCCGACCTGTAAAGGCGGTATTCGCTGTCGCCGGCGTAGGAAGGACTTTACCACCCTCCGTGCACTGCCATCCTCAGGATTGAGGGTAGACACAAGGTCTTCCCATTCCTGGTTCCGGTGATGCTCGACTGCTGCCTTAATTTCCCGTCTCATGCGGTTTAATCGGCGCTTCGTGTCTGGTTGGCGAGTGAGCTGCCATTCACGAAACAGTCGGTTCTTCTCGGTGATCGCGTCCAGGATAGGGCGCGGTAGCTGTCGCGAGAAGTCTCCTGGTCCTCGGCGACGTCTCGGCGTGGCTTCCTCCGCTGCTCGGAGTATTCTTCGGGTGAAGAATGCTAGGGCGGCGTCTGCCCCTACCACGGCGGGGTTTGGCGCGTCCTCGAGCAGTTCGAGGGATTTCGTCTGAAAGCGCTCGGCGTCGAGCCTGCGACAGTTCGGACGGCTGTCTGGAAGAGAAGCTCCGGCCACGTCGAGGCCAAAAATGACCGGCACGTCGTCGGAGGACAGGACGTTGCGCGTCTCGGCGTTCGCGAAGTGCCCGATGCCCTTCAGAAGAGCAATATCGAGCACGTCCGGTTGTCCCCGTACAAGGAAGATCATGGCGTCAAACGGCCCCACGGTGATCGCGCCGTTGCGGTGAACAACGCGGGAGAGGCGGCGCCCACTGCGGCTAACAGTTCGCGAGTTCCATTTGGTGTGTTTCGCATTGAAATCCCCGGCAATGAAAGCTCGCCCCTCCAGCGACTGCAGGGCGTCGAAGTCGGCTTCGTCTAGCCGTCTGCCAGGCTGCCGATAGACCGACACGAAAAGAATCTTCCCGGCGGTGGTGTTGACGGCCACTCCTGTGGCTTCCAGCGCGTTGAGCGCCGGCAGTTGAACCCGGTGGTGGCGCAGTGACTTCTTCCCGTAGATGGCAGTGCCGCCCCCGTGGGTGGCTCTGTCATCTCGGTAGCAGAAAAAATTTGCTGCTCGCACGCCGACCCCGGGTTCGAGGAAGGTCTCCTGCACGAGGCAGATGTCGACCGCCTCGTCCCGTAGGAATTGGCGAAACTCGCCCTGCTGGGTGTGGAGACCCCGAGCGTTGAACGTGCAAATGGTTAACACATAAATATGGTCGTTACCCATATTAGGGCTGGCTTCTCCCGGCGGTGGCCTGGAGGGCCGCCGTCACTGCTCCCACGAGGACTGGTACAGGGTGTTTCAAAAATGACCGGTATATTTGAAACGGCAATAAAAACTAAACGAGCAGCGATAGAAATACACCGTTTGTTGCAATATGCTTGGGACAACAGTACATTTTCAGGCAGACAAACTTTCGAAATTACAGTAGTTACAATTTTCAACAACAGATGGCGCTGCGGTCTGGGAAACACTATAGTACGATATTTTCCACATATCCACCATGCGTAGCAATAATATGGCGTAGTCTCTGAATGAAATTACCCAAAACCTTTGACAACGTGTCTGGCGGAATGGCTTCACATGCAGATGAGATGTACTGCTTCAGCTGTTCAATTGTTTCTAGATTCTGGCGGTACACCTGGTCTTTCAAGTGTCCCCACAGAACGAAGTCACAGGGGTTCATGTCTGGCGAATAGGGAGGCCAATCCACACCGCCTCCTGTATGTTTCGGATAGCCCAAAGCAATCACACGATCATCGAAATATTCATTCAGGAAATTAAAGACGTCGGCCGTGCGATGTGGCCGGGCACCATCTCGCATAAACCACGAGGTGTTCGCAGTGTCGTCTAAGGCAGTTTGTACCGCCACAAATTCACGAAGAATGTCCAGATAGCGTGATGCAATAATCGTTTCGGATCTGAAAAATGGGCCAATGATTCCTTTGGAAGAAATAGCGGCCCAGACCAGTACTTTTTGAGGATGCAGGGACGATGGGACTGCAACATGGGGCTTTTCGGTTCCCCATATGCGCCAGTTCTGTTTATTGACGAAGCCGTCCAGGTAAAAATAAGCTTCGTCAGTAAACCAAATGCTGCCCACATGCGTATCGCCGTCATCAATCCTGTGCACTATATCGTTAGCGAATGTCTCTCGTGCAGCAATGGTAGCGGCGCTGAGGGGTTGCCGCGTTTGAATTTTGTACGGATAGAGGTGTAAACTCTGGCGCATGAGACGATACGTGGACGTTGGCGTCATTTGGACCGCATCTGCAACACGGCGAACGGAAACCCGAGACCGCTGTCGGATCACCTGCTGCACTAGCTGCGCGTCGCCCTCTGTGGTTGCCGTACGCGGTCGCCCTACCTTTCCAGCACGTTCATCCGTCACGTTCCCAGTCCGTTGAAATTTTTCAAACAGATCCTTTATTGTATCGCTTTTCGGTCCTTTGGTTACATTAAACCTCCGTTGAAAACTTCGTCTTGTTGCAACAACACTGTGTTCTAGGCGGTGGAATTCCAACACCAGAAAAATCCTCTGTTGTAAGGAATAAACCATGTTGTCCACAGCACACTTGCACGTTGTGGACAGCACACGCTTACAGCAGAAAGACGACGTACAGAATGGCGCACCCACAGACTGCGTTGTCTTCTATATCTTTCACATCACTTGCAGCGCCATCTGTTGTTGAAAATTGTAATTACTGTAATTTCGAAAGTTTGTCCGCCTGAAAATGTACTGTTGTCCCAAGCATATTGCAACAAACGGTGTATTTCTATCGCTGCTCCTTTAGTTTTTATTGCCGTTTCAAATATACCGGTCATTTTTGAAACACCCTGTAGCTGCGTCATCAGCTGGTTGGCCGACCGCAGAAGCGCGGCCAGCTCGGTGGCGTCTTCCTTCGCCGTTTCGGGAAGTTTTGACTCCTTCGCGACGCTTCCCGTAGTCGGCAGCGGAGCGGCGTGCCTGGAACGCCCTGCGCGCGCGGCAACCCTCCTTACAGCTGCGGGCGCCGGCAAGCCGACATCCCAGGCTGCAGGCGGCGCCGCGGGAGAGGGCAGCTGCGGTGCCGGTTCGGCCGTGGCCTCTCGGAGGGGGCGGCCGGCTTCCCCTTAGCAACGCCCCCGAAGCTGCGGCTGCGGTTTACGCGGCTGGCGCGTTTCCCGCTCTCGAATGCGGCGCATCCCCGGTAACAGGCAACATGGCCCCGTTACAGTTGCAGCACGTCGGTCGGTCCTCCTTCTTCTTCGGGCAGTCACGCGACGGGTGCTCCTCGACGCACTTGCAGCAACGCACAGGCATCCTGCAGAACTTTGCCACGTGGTCCGTGCGTTGGCAGTTGAAGCACTGGACTCGCCTGCCTTTCGCGCGGAGTGGCTCGACTTTCACGTCGAAGTCGGCAATGTTTTCAACCTGAAAAATTTTCCGGTTGTCCACATTGTCGACTAAAACCACAAGGAACAACGGCATCTCCCTGTGGGTCCTGGTGAAACGTCCCCTTAAAAGATTCAAACTACTGAAGGCACTAACTACTGATAGGCATAGTTAGCAAATGAAAGATTTTAATAGAGAACAAACAATGTATTTACCTTAATAATCATAATATATATGCCATGATAGTGTTTGCACATGCATTCAGCAAGGGACTGGATAACAGCATTGCTGGTTCTAAGGACAATTCCAAAAACCTTGTGGGTGCACAAGTGGTGGTTTATGGACTTGCTATATTATCTGCAAGACTCTTCAATGGTGATTGTGCACCTGCACAGTCGCAACAGATGGCTGCTAGCTATCTCTACAAGGACTGAAGTGGGTCTGCACCTTTGATGGCCCACCAGTACCATTATTTCTACAAGGACTGCAGTGGGTCTGCACCTCTGGTGGCCCACCAATACGGTAATCTCTACCAGGACTACAGTGGGTCTGCTCTGTGATGACCTACCTACCAATATTCTTCAAACCGTCGAATGACTCTGCTGTGGGTTTGCTCTGTTGTGGCCCATTACCTGTCAGCATGTCATGAGTCAGCACTGTCTTTCCGTTGGAAGGACAACACTACTTCTTCAAGACTGCATGAACATCCACTACTTCCATGTGCATTGCCTTCTACTGCTCAGACTTTGATAAAAGAAACGGCAGTTTTACTGTGATGAATGATCAGGACTGTCTTTATGGACTGTGAGAAAATTTTAGCTTTTGACCAACATTGTATCAATAAGTGTGTGCATTTGATATCTTTGTTATTGTCATTATGAAAAATTTTATCAAATCATTATTGGCCACTGCCCAAAACAATTTGTAAAATTTTTTGTGGGGAGCATGGGGGCTATGTAAGTAGGCTGTTTAGGTTCTTATATTGGTAACGCCGCCGCCACGTAGCGCTCTCTGTATGAAAATCTCTGGCTGTGCTGTGTGCAGTCTGTGGCTAGTTTGCATTGTTGTCTGCCATTGTAGTGTTGGGCAGCTGGACGTGGACAGCGCGTAGCGTTGCGCAGTTGGAGGTGAGCCGCCAGCAGTGGTGGATGTGGGGAGAGAAATGGCGGAGTTTTGAAATTTGTAAAAATGGATGTCATGAACTGCTGTATATATTATGACTTTTGATGACTATTAAGGTAAATGCATTGTTTGTTCTCTATTAACATCTTTCATTTGCTAACTATGCCTACTAGTAGTTAGTGCCTTCCGTAGTTTGAATCTGTTATTTAGCTGGTAGTAGTGGCGCTCGCTGTATTGCTGTAGCTTGAGTAACGAAGATTTTTGTGAGATAAGTGATTTGTGAAAGGTATAGGTTAATGTTAGTCAGGGCCATTGTTTTGTAGGGATTATTGAAAGTCAGATTGCGTTGCGCTAAAAATATTGTGTGTCAGTTTAAGCACAGTCATGTATAAATTTTTCTAAGGGGGCGTTTCACTGGGCGACTTCATCAGGCCGACGTGGCGGGTCTGGAAGCCGAGTTCCTCCAGCTGCCGCTGTAGGAGCGCCGGTTCCATCTTCAGTGGCAGGTGACGAACGACGACCTTCAGCTGCTTCAGCTGCTCCGTACTCTGCGTGAAGCGGTACAACTCCTCGGTCTCACAGAGTTGCACGAGTTTCGCACGGTCCTCTATGCACTCTGCTCTGACCTTGTAAATGTCGGTCCCCGCGAACATCTTCAGCGGTTTTGCGACGGATTACAGCTTCTCTCTCAGCTCGCTGTACTCCTTACTCCACTGGATGGTAATCAGCGGAGGGCGGTGGGGCGGTTTCATCGCCGTAGTCGGTGTTGTCCCGTCCCCGTCGGTCTCGGCTACTTCCGGTAGATCTGCAAACCGGTTTGCAGCCTCGTCCTGTTCTGGCGCCACCGGTCCAAACGACCTGGGTCACAGATATCTTTGTCTGAGCCTGGGTCTCGCTGTGTGGCGCCGGGAGGGCGCTTCGAAGCCTTCTTCGTCCGGCTTCCTCGGCGATGCGGTCGTCGTCCTGCGGCGTACCCTCCCCTTCTTCCGCCTGGGGCGACCGGAACTTGCCTGGGGGGGAGGGAGTAGGTTCGTATGAGCAGTTGCCAGCGGGCTCGTGCGCATGCGCAGAGCTGAATTCGCGTATGAGCAGTGCCTTCCTCCCGCTTCTGGCTACTTGGAGCGTGGCTGTTTGGTGTGTGAGCAGTAGCAGCAAACAGCCAGAAGCTACCCGGAGAAATTTTCCTGGCGCGCCCAAGCTGCCAGATCCGCGCATGCGCAGAGCAAGCTGAGTTATAGTGGGGGGGGGGGCCTTCCCCACGTGACCCGTGGCCGTGTCTTCGTTTACAACTCCCACGTCAAATGAAAACAAAACAGATTTCTGTGGCTGGGAGCCATCAGGTGAATTAATATACATTCTCATAATCATGAAAGACCAAAATAAGTTAGTAGTTTCAATTTTCTGATTTTATATTATTTCCACGTTATTAGCAATCAACCATTAATGTCTTAATGAAGCTATTTCTGTCCGTTTTATAGAGAAATTTGCTTCAGTTAATTTTTTGTCCGCTGAGGCAGTTAGTTTAGTTGAAACGTAGTGTTTCATTCCGCGCTGTTGGCTACTTTCAGCCTCGTCCAGTTTAAAGTGCAAATTTTCATCTTCTGGGACGAATGACGTTATACCATAATAAAGAACCAAACATGAGAATACAGTACTGGACCTCCAAGAAAATTAGTATCACGAGAACCACATGAAACGCTGAATATCAGGTACTTCAGCGTCCATCTGGACATAGAAATGTGCAATTAGAGAGGAATGAAGCATTTTAGTATGGTTTATGAAATTCTGATGCTGCTGGAGTAGTCTCTGATGCCATGTTCCTTTTATGACACTGTAAGATCTCTTAATTCTAATACGTACGAACATACGTAAACATTGACTTGAAGCTAAGTAGGCAAATTTGCTCAATAGTTTTGAACTAAACATTTTGTTTCAAATATAATGACAGCTGTAGCAGAATTTTATAGATCTGCCTTCTGTGAAAGTGTTTTTCGATCACAAGGCACTTGTCTAGTACTACTTCTGGGCCTGAAGTTATTTCTTAATTTGTGTTTACGTCTTAAATTTATAGAATGCCATTCCATGTTAAATTTTAGACTGGCAGCATACCATGTTTTATCGTTTTAACTCCCCACATGGCTTCATATTTAGCGCTAGAATAGAATATAAACTGTCAGTTGTACAGTTTCTTTGCCTCACAGACCACCATGTTAATTTTTTCACATTTTGAAATAGTCATGAAATTTATTGTCCTTTATTCCGGTGTAAGGTACACAACAAACTGTCTCTTTTTTTGTTGCAAGTAATTTGTATTCCATCCTAGTAGCTTTTTGCGGTGCTGTGTAGATTTAAACCAGTTGGAAATGGTACATAACAATATTGCAGAGTACGAATTTAAAAAAAAAAAAAAAAATTCTGTCAAAGTCACCCCGTAGCAAAATTTTATGGTACTTCGAGCTGTGGAGTCTATTTTTGAAATGATATTTTGCCAAGAACTGCTTCCTTATTTGCATCCTTTATCTGTGTGGGATATGATAAAACAATTGCTCTAAGTACAATTCAGTATGTCCTCTCAACAACATGCCGCACGGGCCGCACGGCTACACATGGTCACGTGATGCCCCACCAGAAATACGACGAAAAGCGTATGAGCAGAGCAAGCACCAAGCACGGGATGCCTACGTCATCGTAGCTGCGCATGCGCACTACAGCCTGTTGTCTGGCGCTTTCTGGTAACTGTTCAAACGAACCTAGTGTCCCCTATGGCCGCGGCTGGGCGCTTCTGCGAGGTTTGCTCGACCTCTGCAGGCTCGTCGGTTGTCGGACGTTGGTGATGGCGTGGCGGCTTCTGTAGCCACCACGGCTGGTGCGACTGCTGGCGCGGCAGCTGTCGTGGCAACTGCGACAGGCAATTGCTAGTCGCGACCCACAGGTACCAGGGACCGGAGTCTCGTTGGAACCTCCACCCCGTCCGCATCTGTTCCCGTGGCCAGACGTCGCATGACGGTGCAACTCTCATCGGGAGTCAGCTTGGCGATGTCGGCGGCAAGTTCCTCCTCTGTCAGGGGAATCGGCGGCTCGATCCGTCGTCTCGGCAGAGAGAGTGTGCGGGCGCTGCGCCGTCCGTTCGTGGAAGTTTCCACGTCCGTCTGTAACACCATAGCTCCAATGCTGTACTGATTTATTTTGCTTTTGTTTTATTTAATATTATATCGTTGAGCTTCTGTAAATGTATTTCATTGAATCGATAACACAGAATTGTATACTCCTTTCTTTGTACAAACTTTGAAGTCATGGTCTGATTCTATGCAAAGTAGTGTATCTGTAATTTAAAATCTTTGTCCCATTTGGAGGGAACAAAACTTACAATATATAATTGTAATTTCTGTGTGAATAATTTTTTGTAGAAATGTCAATATGTGCAAATGTTCTGTCTTATTTAATATATTTGTTTGCTGTTATGTAAACTGCTGATCCTCACTTAGGGCTCTTAGTTATTCTGTATGTAAAAGGTGTAGTGGTTCCCCTCGGGAACGGAGCTGTATAGGGCGCGCAAATTGTGGTTGGCCTAGGTAGAAAAGGTGGAACTGATAGTCAGTCGGGGACGAGCCAGCAGTCGGGGACGAGCTACGAGTCCGTGCACTGCCATGTAAAAGATGCATATTGTGCTGATTCCGAGAGAGGCTTTTCCTGCTTCTTTCCAACGCCTCGGATGGATGGATAAATAGCTGGAACTATTCTGGAATTTGTATCTGTCGTCGCCACCAAGAAATGACAGAGTCCAGCAATTCTGTCTGCGAATCCACCTACCAACATGCAGTTGCCACCACGTTGCGCAATCACTGTAACGTAATACTATAATGATGTACAGTGAAGGATAAGCTTAATAGACGTGCTAATGTGCTCAAATATAAGGTAATTTATATCTGAATTTATGTACCTACCTTGATTTTTCTCCTCATCATAACACCTCTCAGGTTCCTCTCCTTTTGAGCTAAAGTGATATCCGAGTGTCCTTACTAAAAGAACATTAAAGCTCAGTATTTTCCTCATTAATGCCTCTTCATCATAGTAAAAAGAAAGTTAAAGTTAATGTGGCAAGAGAGTGAGTTAAAGTAAATGTTGTTTTCTGAAAATATTCCTATTAAAACTGCTTATTAAAGTACTGTTGCCAACTTCAAAATTAAAAGTTCTTAAGACTGAGGCTTATAAAGTAAATGATCACATGGTTGTCTGTAGTAAATTCTAAAAGGTGAGTCAGTTTCTTGCAATTTTGTCAACATTGTGTTTCACTGTAGTAAAAGTAGGAAACTGCAATAGTAGAAAACTATATGTTCATGATTGCTAAGTGTTTGTCTCTCTTGTGTATTAGAAGTGCATATTAATAGTAATGTTATAAAGACCATTCACTTTGTGTAAGTCCTGAAAGTAATAGTGTGTTTCGGTTTATGTTATAATTTTGCAAATAGTTTGTGCTGCTCTAACTGTTAGCTTCAATCTTAAAACATATGTGTGTCAGAGTTCATTGCACTCGCGTGTGGCTAAGTCTAGGTTGTGTTTGTCCGTTATAGTTACTTATACCTACTTTCTTAAACGAGAACGTTAATCTTTCTCTTGCCTAATTAGGCTGGCGACCGTTTCCCTTATTCTATAAACAGTATAGCTAGGCAAAATTTCCCTGACGCGCTGATGCAGCCCTGGAGAATGGTGTATTGTATCACAGCCGTCCACAATACGAGCACGAAGAGTCTCTACATTTGGTACTGGGGTTGCGTAGACAAGAGCTTTCAAATGCCCCCATAAATGAAAGTCAAGAGGGTTGAGGTCAGGAGAGCGTGGAGGCCATGGAATTGGCCCGCCTCTACCAATCCATCGGTCACCGAATCTGTTGTTGAGAAGCGTACGAACACTTCGACTGAAATGTGCAGGAGCTCCATCGTGCATGAACCACATGTTGTGTCGTACTTGTAAAGGCACATGTTCTAGCAGCACAGGTAGAGTATCCCGTATGAAATCATGGCGGTGAATCGAGGAAGTACAGTACATACTGACGAAACAAAAATGAGCTCTAGCATGGAAATTAAGCGTTTCCGGACACATGTCCACATAACATCTTTTCTTTATTTGTGTGCGAGGAATGTTTCCTGAAAGTTTGGCCGTACCTTTTTGTAACACCCTGTATAAAGCATAACGAAGAGCTCACATCCTATGAGTGCGCAACCAATGCAATGTACACACTTTTACACGTAATTATATAACACAAGTAATCCAAACCAGAGTATATTGGAATAACAACAATTCCTTTAAAAAAGTATATATTTTAATTTTGAATTAAAATTGTTATAAGAATATAAAACAGAGTGTATCAGAGTATATCAGTTTACTAACCTATCGCATACAGATTCAGAACTTGAACATTTATAAGGAAAACACAGTCTCGAAAATACATCACCACTGAATAAGCTTACAGAAGACCATTCCAGACCTAGGTGATATTTCCTTATTTTATGCTAGGTGCCCATTACACCGAACTTAGATTTCAAGCACCGTGTTACGTCAGCACCTAGACCTTGTGTTGTGCTATTGTTGGTCTATAATATTGTGATTTGTATATAATATCTACGAATGCAGTATTTTAGTTGTTCTCTTTTTATGACGATGATGATGATGATGTTTGGTTTGTGGGGCGCTCAACTGTGCGGTCATCAGCTCCCATATAGACCCAATTTCTACACAGTCCAATCTAGCCACTGTCACGAATCATGATGGGGCTGATGAAATGATGAGGACAACACGAACACCCAGTCCCCGGGCAGAGAAAATCCCCGCAGTTCTCTTTTGTTATTTGCATACATTATGACAGGTATTTCGTCCACTGTTTTTATTCTTATCACGTAGGCCCTGTACGATATTCTGTACGCTTATTCAATGACGATATATTTTGCACTCTGTGCTTGCCTTCTAACTCAAAAAATGGTTCAAATGGCTCTGAGCACTATGGGACTTAACATCTGTGGTCATCAGTCCCCTAGAACTTAGAACTACTTAAACCTAACTAACCTAAGGACATCACACACATCCATCCCCGAGGCAGGATTCGAACCTGCGACCGTAGCGGTCGCGCGGTTCCGGACTGCGTGCCTAGAACTGCTAGACCACCGCGGCCGGCTGCCTTCTAACTGTTGGATTTATATGTTCAACTGATATGCAATTCATTCTTGACTTACTCCATGAATATAGACTGAAGCAGGGAGTGACATTTTGTAACAATGGCGGGAATTGAACGTGGGTCCCCTCCTTACTAGGCAGGCGTGTCAGCCACTAAGCCACCTTGCCACAGTGCTTCGCACAGCAGTATGGATTACCCTGATCTGCCTCCGTGATCGATCAAAATTCTCACTGCCGCCCCATTACAATTTAAATTCTCGTTTAGACACGAACAGAATTGCCGAGACTCTCCAAGCTGTACCAAAGTTCCTCTGCATCCGTCGTAAATTAGGGATCTAGCCCCCAACTCAGGTGCAAGTATTTACACAAATAAAGTGACACAATTTCAAAGACTTCATTGATCTCATACAGACATGATTTTATGCACTTGTTTGAGATACAATGCATTGCTCACCATATGTTTCCGGATTGTGTCTTGTTATGTAGTGGTATTACCAGCATCGTGCTTTGTAGAATGGCATTGAAACAGAGGTTGACACGCGTAAAGCTGAAATACTAAACACCTTTTTCCAAAGCTGTTTCACAGAGGAAGACCGCACTGCAGTTCCTTCTCTAAATCCTCGCACAAACGAAAAAATGGCTGACATCGAAATAAGTGTCCAAGGAATAGAAAAGCAACTGGAATCACTCAACAGAGGAAAGTCCACTGGATACCAATTCGATTCTACACAGACTACGCGAAAGAACTTGCCCCCCTTCCAACAGCCGTGTACCGCAAGTCTCTAGAGGAACGGAAGGTTCCAAACGATTGGAAAAGAGCACAAGTAGTCCCAGTCTTCAAGAAGGGTCGTCGAGCAGATGCGCAAAACTGTAGACCTATATCTCTGACGTCGATCTGTTGTAGAATTTTACGACATGTTTTTTGCTCGAGTATCATGTCGTTTTTAGAAACCCAGAATCTACTCTGTAGGAATCAACATGGATTCCGGAAACAGCGGTCGTGTGAGACCCAACTCGCTTTATTTGTTCATGAGACCCAGAAAATATTAGATACAGGCTCCCAGGTAGATGCTATTTTCCTTGACTTCCGGAAGGCGTTCGATACAGTCCCGCACTGTCGCCTGATAAACAAAGTAAGAGCCTACGGATTATCAGACCAGCTGTGTGGCTGGATTCAAGAGTTTTTAGCAAACAGGACACAGCATGTTGTTATCAATGGAGAGACGTTTACAGACGTTAAAGTAACCTTTGGCGTGCCACAGGGGAGTGTTATGGGACCATTGCTTTTCGCAATATATATAAATGACCTAGTAAATAGTGTCGGAAGTTCCATGCGGCTTCTCGCGGATGATGCTATAGTATACAGAGAAGTTGCAGCATTAGAAAATTGTAGCTAAATGCAGGAAGATATGCAGCGGATAGGCACTTGGTGCAGGAAGTGGCAACTGACCCTTAATATAGACAAATGTAATGTATTGCGAATACATAGAAAGAAGGATCCTTTATTGTATGATTATATGATAGCGGAACAAACACTGGTAGCAGTTACTTCTGTAAAATATCTGGGAGTATGCGTGCGGAACGATTTGAAGTGGAATGATCATATAAAATTAATTGTTGGTAAGGCGGGTACCAGGTTGAGATTCATTGGGAGAGTCCTTAGAAAATGTAGTCCATCAAGAAAGGAGGTGGCTTACAAAACACTCGTTCGACCTATACTTGAGTATTGCTCATCAGTGTGTGATCCGTACCAGATCGGGTTGACGGAGAAGGTAGAGAAGATCCAAAGAAGAGCGGTGCGTTTCGTCACAGGGTTATTTGGTAACCGTGATAGCGTTACGGAGATGTTTAGCAAACTCAAGTGGCAGACTCTACAAGAGAGGCGCTCTGCATCGCGGTGTAGCTTGCTGTCCAGGTTTCGAGAGGGTGAGTTTCTGGATGAGGTATCGAATATATTGCTTCCCCCTACTTATACCTCCCGAGGAGATCACGAATGTAAAATTAGAGAGATTCGAGCGCGCACGGAGGCTTTCAGACAGTCGTTCTTCCCGCGAACCATATGCGACTGGAACAGAAAAGGGAGGTAATGACAGTGGCACGTAAAGTGCCCTCCGCCACACACCGTTGGGTGGCTTGCGGAGTATAAATGTAGATGTAGATGTAGATGTAGAATTCTCATTCATTTCGTGTTTTCCGTGATTTAAAACCTACGTTAAGTGAAAATCAGTGGTGTGTTTATCAGCTAGCGTTAATGTTCGATCGTTGTATAATCTTTACATGTTGTTTTGGATCCAACACAGCGCTTTAAATAATTTCCTGATCGCGTCAATTTAAGACTGTTGTTAGAAAGTATCGTGCTTTTATAGTTTCAATCGACTTCACGTATGGTACTACGTATGTCCAATTAACTTCAGTTGCGTTATTCTACACCTACCTGATGCCTGGAAGTTAGCTGCACAACTCACCGAAAGATAGGTTTTACTGATTATTACTTTATAATTGTTTACATGTGTTGTAGTGCCTTTTAGTTTACTGTAAAAGTACTATCCTCCATGACAATTGTGGATGTTGCCTTAGGTAAACTGGTATGAGAGAAACATGTCAGGTCTATGGATTGGTGTTTCATTCAGATAAGGCTCTTCCACAGATTTGCAGATTATGCAGTCAAGAAAAGAAAATCATGGAACTGGGGGAAAATATTTTTGCCCTTCAGGCAGAATTAGAGGTGGCATACTTTGAATTAGATAGGTCGAAGGGGGCAGCTGGAAGAAGGTGACAATTAGGAATGAAACGAAAAAACCTCAGGAATCACATTTGAAATTCCGTTTAGGAACTAGTTTGACTTCTCACTTGAAATAGGGAAGAGTCTCAACCGGCGTTTTAGCTTAATAGAGTGCAGCAGAGACTCGTGGAAATGACTGTAAGGCAACATCAGTAGAAAAGTCATGTAGACAGCAAAGAGTCATGCTAATAGGGTGCAATCGTGGGAGAGGTGTAGGCCAATTGCTACAGCAAAAGCTAGGACCAGAATACCAGGTGCCAAGCTTAGCCAGGTGCGAGAGAATACAGGAGCCTTGTGTGGTAGTGTTCAGACAAAGTTCATTCTAAGACTTTTGTTTGTGCAGGTTGCATATATTCAGGGAGAGTATACATTGAGGAAAGAATTATCCCCCTCAGCCTCCCCTTAACCTATAGTTGTCCTGAGTGATTTTTGATCTCCTGGGAGTTGTTATATGACCCCCTGAGGATAATATGTCCTTTTGAGAAACCACCTACTCCTCCCCCTGCCCTCCTCCCACACCATTCCTTTGTGAAAAGGGATGCCGATCCTGGGAAACAGTTTTCTTTGTTACCATCTTCCAAGTTCAGTTTGGAGCCACTTTTCCCTCCAGCTTTCATCCTTACCTCACCCTCCTCCCATCGCACCTCCCATGCCCCCTCCCCCTCTACTCCCTCATCCAGAAATTGGTGGGAAATACTTAGTCTGTGGTGAGCTGTTGGTGTGGAAGTATCTCACGACATGAAATTCAAATAAATGAGAATTACATTGCAGAGCATATAATCTTTATTTATAAAATTCACATTTAATATTTTTTATTAAATCAGTTTGTGGGAGACAAGGCTCCTCCCCTCCACTCTACCCTTGCCAATTAGCAGGAAAGAGGCTCCGTACCTGCTGAGCTACTGGAAATCAAGATAGCATCTTGTAAATTGTGTTCATTTATTTCTATGTATATTATCTTGCTGGAAGAATTTCCTATATTTTGATAAGGAAACCGAATTGACAATTATCCTACAGCCTTGCTGCTTAAAATTCAAATAAACACTACTGTTTAAAAGTGGGAGGAAAAAGGTAGAAGAAGAAGCTATGATTAAGTACACGCACAGGGATTTGAGAAAAATCTCTGTAATAACACAACTATTCCACCATCGAAACAAAAAACAAACAAAAAACTTTCACTAGAACAGTGTATATGTCTTCAACTGGTGTGTGGATAAATGTAAGCAGTTTAGAACCAATCATACTGTGTGAAATATCATCTAATAGATACAGAAGCGTGTGCCAGGACTTACCCCAGTTCACCGCTACTAGCACCACGTTATCATAACGCGCCTGTGCGTAGCATACAATTATTGCGCCGTAATTTAAGAATGAAATTAAAACTTAAAGAAGTTTTTGCAAACTTTGTCACCACATACTTCAGTACATTAATGTTTAAATTGTCATCTCTCAGAGTGATCGGATGAATATCATTCCCTAAATAGATCGTTTTAAGTAAAATAAAGTGGTGCTAAATAACAAAACTAGAAAGCCAAAAATTAGTCAGAATGTGCAAATGGACGTCAAAAACAACTGTTATAAGTTTCAATTTGATCGGAACAATATTTCTATCAAAATCGATGTTTTTATGAAAAACTGAAGGCGCTGAAAATCAGACTTAGAAAGATGAAAATCGTTATGAAGCGTCAGTTTGATATAAAAACATTAGCTATGGGACCCCATTCAGCTACCTCTGATGGTTTTCGAGTAATTTACTGAAAACTAAATTTGGAAGAAAATAGTCCTGATTTGTAATAGATTAAGCCCCATTTATATCAATGATAGGAAGTTTTGCTTAAAGCACCTGATGAAACCCATTAAATAATAAAACTACAAGTTTCAAGACATTAACGTTAGTAACAGTCAGTACAAGGTCTCTTTGAAGTTGTAACCCAGATGTCATCTTCGACTTTCGGTTCCGTTGTAAAAATTCTAGATCGCAAAGTTTACATGCAGGCGAGCTAAAACATTTTCTGTGATTAAAGCCAACTTAACTCCATGCATACAAAAATTACAAAGATTCTAAATTGATACACAACAGTGTTATAAAATGATTTGTGCTCGAGAAAGCGGCGGATGACGACAGGTGTCCCCTTCGGCCGGCGTCTGCGCCCATATGTAAATACAGCCCGAGAGGCAGTGATACGACTTCACTTCGCATCCAGCTATCAATCTGTCCACGTCAGTCAAACGCCGGCTTACGCGCTGCCTCGGGTGACGCCTTAGATTGTGTGCCGCCCGTAACGTTAACAAAACCTTGTGTCAAGTGGTGAGATTATTTTCCACTTTTGTGCCGAGCCATTATTGAAAGGCAGGGCGAAAGACTATTTTATGTGAACTTACCGTAAAGGTCGCCTCTGAACAGCTCATAGTACAGTTTATGATAAAGACATTGTTACTATTGTTATTTCTTTCCTTTCTCAGCCGTTCTGTCTGGTTAAAAATGGAAAGTGACGCGGACCTTGATCAAGCGTGACTTCCTTTTAACTGTGCGGTATATGTTACATTGCATTTAGGAACTTTCGGGTAATTGAACATGTATCAATAATTACAGATTTCTGTAATTGTGTATATACGTTTGGATGTAGCTGTATTGCGTTGATGTACTGATGGATATTGTGTGGTATGACTCCTGTAGTTGATAGTATAATTGGTATAATGTAAACTTTATCCTGATGCCACATGTCCTTGACTTCTTCAGCCAGTTGGATGTATTTTTCAATTTTTTCTCCTGTTTTCTTCTGTATATTTGTTGTATTGAGTATGGATATTTCGATTAGTTGTGTTAATTTCTTCTTTTTATTGGTGATTATGATGTCAGATTTGTTTTATGTGGTGTTGTTTTATCTGTTGTAATGGTTCTGTTCCAGTATAATTTGTATTCATCATTCTCCAGTACATTTTGTGGTCCATACTTGTATGTGGGAACATGTTGTTTTATTAGTTTATGTAGTATGACAAGTTGTTGATGTATTATTTTTCCTGCATTGTCATGTCTTCTGGTGTATTCTGTATTTGCTAGTATTGTACATCTGCTTGTGATGTGATCTACTGTTTCTATTTGTTGTTTGCTAAGTCTACATTTATCTGTTGTGGTTTTGGGCTCTTTAATAATATGCTTGCTGTAATATCTGGTGTTTATTGTTTGATCCTGTATTGCAATCATGAATCCTTCTGTCTCACTGTATATATTGCCTTTTCTTAGCCATATGTTGGATGCGTCTTGATCAATGTGTGGCTGTGTTAGATGATATGTGTGCTTTCCATGTAGTGTTTTCTTTTTCCAATTTACTTTCTTCGTATCTGTTGATGTTATGTGATCTAAAGGGTTGTAGAAGTGGGTATGAAATTGCAATGATGTAGCCGATGTAATTATATGAGTGATTACTTTGTGCATTTTGCTAGTTTCTGCTCGTTCTATAAAGAATTTTCTTAAATTGTCTACCTGTTCATAATGTAGGTTTTTTATGTCGATAAATCCCCTTCCTCCTTCCTTTCTGCTTAATGTGAATCTTTCTGGTGCTGAATGTATGTGATGTATTCTATATTTGTGGCATTGTGATCGTGTAAGTGTATTGAGTGCTTCTAGGTCTGTGTTACTTCATTTCACTACTCCAAATGAGTAGGTCAATATTGGTATAGCATAAGTATTTATAACTTTTGTCTTGTTTCTTGATGTCAGTTCTGTTTTCAGTATTTTTGTTAGTCTTTGTCTATATTTTTCTTTTAGTTCTTCTTTAATATTTGTATTATCTATTCCTATTTTCTGTTTGTATCCTAGATATTTCTAGGCATCTGTTTTTTCCATCGCTTCTATGCAGTCGCTGTGGTTATCCAATATTTAATGTTCTTATTTAGTGTGTTTTCCCTTGACTATGCTATTTTTCTTACATTTGTCTGTTCCAAAAGCCATATTTATATCATTGCTGAATACTTCTGTTATCTTTAGTAATTGGCTGAGTTGTTGATTTGTTGCTGCCAGTTATTTTAGATCATCCATGTATAGCAAATGTGTGATTTTGTGTTGGTATGTTCCAGTAATATGATATCCATAATTTGTATTATTTAGCATGTTGGATAGTGGGTTCAGAGCAAGGCAGAACCAGAAAGGACTTAATGAGTCTCCTTGGTATATTCCACGCTTAATCTGTATTGGCTGTGATGTGATATTATTTGAAGTTGTTTGGATATTAAGTGATATTTTCCAATTTTTCATTACTATGTTTAGGAACTGTATCAATTTAGGATCTACTTTGTATATTTCCAATATTTGTAGTAACCATGAGTGGGGTACACTATCAAAACCTTTTTGGTAATCAGTGTATGTGCAGTGTAGCGACCTTTGTTTAGTTTTAGCTTGATATGTCACCTCTGCATCTATTATCAGTTGCTCTTTACATCCTTGTGCTCCTTTGCAGCAGCCTTTTTGTTCTTCATTTATAATTTTGTTCTGCATTGTATGTGTCATTAATTTCTGTGTAATGACTGAAGTTAATATTTTGTATATTGCTGGTAGGCATGTTATAGGGCGATATTTTGCTGCGTTTGATGTGTCTGCTTGATCTTTAGGTTTCAGTTACGTTATTCCTTGTGTAAGTGTATCAGGAACTGTGTATGTCTCTGCAATGTAACTGTTAAATAATTTAGTTAGATGTGAATGTGTTGAGGTGAACTTCTTTAGCCAGAAATTTGCTATTTTATCTTTTACAGGGGCTTTCCAATTGTGCGTAGAATTAATTGCTCGGGTGACTTCATGTTGCAAAATTATCACTTCAGGCATTTGTGGTATCATCTTGTATGTGTCTGTTTCTGCTTGTATCTACCGTGCATGTTAGTTATGTTGTACCGGATTTGACCATATGTTGCTCCAGAAATGTTCCATGTCTGTTATGTTTGGTGGATTGTCTATTTTAATGTGTGTGTTGTCTATTGTCTGATAAAATGTCTTTTGGTTTGTGTTGAATGTTTGGTTTTGTTTCCTTGTATCTTCTAAGTCGTTTGGCCAATGTGTGTAATTTCTGCTTCTTTTCATCTAACTGCTCTATCGCTTCTTGTTGTGAGATTTTACCTAACCTTTTTCGTTTTTTGTCTGATATTTCATTTCTTATAAATTGTGTTAGCTGTCTGATGTCTTTTCTCAGTTTTTCTGTTCTGATCTGTAGCCTGTGTTGCCATACTGGTTTTGTGGGTTTCTTCTGTGTGTTGGTTGGTTCTAATCTCTGCCTAGTGTGTATATTTAGTGTAGTGAGTGCTCCTATATAAACCAGTAGTTGTAACTCTTCCATAGTTGTATTTTCATTTATTTTGTTGTGTATGATTGTGTTGTTTCGACTTGTGGGTTATTTGGTGCTCTATGCAAGAATGGTCTAATGTCTGTATTTGTGTCTTTGTATTCTATATATGTCAGCTGAAATTTTTCTTCTATATCTAACATGTGTGTCACTTTGTGTTCTACTTGTGCTTGTTCTGGTGGCTGTCTTAAGATTTCGTTTTCCCCTGATTGTTTAATTGATGTGTGTTGTTCTTTGTTTGTTTGCTCTGGGATGTTTGAGTCCATTACTGTATTTTCTCCTTCTTCTGATTGCACATTATTTTGTGCCAGTATTTGTTGTACTTGTTGCTTGATGTTTTCTGATTCTGACTGGGGTATCCTGTTATTTTTGATTATTATACTAATCTGATCAGCTAGTCGTTGTTCTGTTAAAAATTTTAATTCTGGGTATCTGGTAATAAATGTTGTGTATACTTATGATCTGTATCCAGTTGTGTTGGTTCCTAAGTTTGTTGCTTGGTAATAACAGAACATGAGGTGTCGGTTAACTTCATCTGATCATCTCATCCTCTGTCTGTTTTCCTTATAGAGTGGTTGCAAGAGCATATCCTGCAAAACACCTCCATTTGGATTTAAATCATTTTCCGTGTGGCTAGCAGTGTCGTTACCATTGTGGATGGGCATAGGGTTCAACCGTCGCCTCCGACCATGACAGCACTTGTCCGAAGCTTCATTAGTTCTGTCCTGAACCAACTAATCACACTAAAAGGGGGGTTAGCCCTATTAGTGGTTTGTTCTTTTCGTCGCCTTTTACGACTGGCAGAACATACCGGAGGGCTATTCTTTTCCCGAGCCTCCACGGGTTTTATTATTATTATTATTATCAGGAATATTATTGTGTTTTGCATCTGAACTGTTCTTAAATATAATGGAATAAGCCAGTCCTGACAAAACTCTACCATCTGGTGAGCAAGATGTATGAGACAGGCGAAATACCCTCAAAGAAAGCAGGTGTTGACAGATGTAAAAATTACCGAACAACCAGTTTAATAAGCCACAGCTGCAAAATACTAACGCGGATTCTTTACAGACGAATGGAAAAACTAGTAGAAGCAATACTGACCCTTTGACTTATCTTAGAAGCTAGATTAAGAAAAGGCAAACCTACGTTTCTAGCATTTGTAGACTTAGAGAAAGCGTTTGACAATGTTGACTGGAATACTCTCTTTCAAATTCTGAAGGTGTCAAGGGTAAAATACAGGGAGCGAAAGGCTATTTACAATTTGTACAGAATGCAGATGGCAGTTATAAGAGTCGACGGACATGAAAGGGAAGCAGTGGTTGGGAAGGGAGTGAGACAGGGTTGTAGCCTCTCCCCGATGTTATTCAATCTCTATATTCAGCAAGCAGTGAAGGAAACAAAAGAAAAATTCGGAGTAGGTATTAAAATCCATGGAGAAGTAATAAAAACTTTGAGGTTTGCTGACATTGTAATTCTGTCAAAGACAGCAAAGGACTTGGAAGAGCAGTTGAACGGAATTGATAGTGTCTTGAAAGGAGGATATAAGATGAACATCAACAAAAGCAAAACGAGGATAATGGAATGTAATCGAATTAAGTCGGGTGATGCTGAGGTAATTAGATTAGGAAATGAGACACTTAAAGCAGTAAAGGAGTTTTGCTATTTGGGGAGCAAAATAACTGATGATGGTCGAAGTAGAGAGGATATAAAATGTAGACTGGCAATGGCAAGGAAAGCGTTTCTGAAGAAGGGAAATTTGTTAACATCGAATATAGATTTAAGTGTCAGAAAGTCATTTCTGAAAGTATTTGTATGGAGTGTAGCCATGTATGGAAGTGAAACATGGACGATAAATAGTTTGGACAAAATTAGAAGCTTTCGAAATGAGGTACTGCAGAAGAATGCTGAAGATTAGATGGTTAGATCACATAACTAATGAGGAAGTATTGAATAGAATTGGGGAGAAGAGGAGTTCGTGGCACAACTTGACTAGAAGAAGGGATCGGTTGGTAGGACATGTTCTGAGGCCTCAAGCGATCACCAATTTAGTGTTGGAGGGCAGCGTGTAGGGTAAAAATCGTAGAAGGAGACCAAGAGACTAATACACTAATCAGATTCAAAAGGATGTAGGTTGCAGTAGGTACTGGGAGATGAAGAAGCTTGCACAGGATAGAGTAGCATGGAGAGCTGCATCAAACCAGTCTCAGGACTGAAGACCACAACAACAACGAGTTAGAACTCAAAACTTTTATTTATAATTACAGTTCCGGATCCCAATGAGTAAACAGAGAGTTGAAAAATATCTTTCAGTGAACAAAAGAAGAATGTGGACTTGCGGACTGGAAACAACGGTCAACATGTTCTTCATCGATTTCTGGCTGACCACAAAAATAGTAAAAATAGTTTTCAGGCTCCGCCGCCGCTCCACAATACCTTCCGTCCTACCGCCCCTCCTCCCCCCGCCCCTCTCCACCTCCTGTAGGTAGGAATACTGCTTTACAGATCTGTTCTAATCTGTTGACGATGGTACACAGAGAGGTCCATCCACTGCAGGTGCTGTGCTTTGCCCGCAGATTGCGCGCTCTCCTAGCCTCTGAGCACCCAAAACTAGTGACTCTCGAAGTCTTGTAAATGAATGCTCATGCATACACGTACATAATCATAAATATCAATACAGAATAACGCTTTCATGTCGGAAAAACTCCTGTCATTTTTACACACGCCTGCAACCTACCGTTCACATCCCCTCCCTCCTCGTTATTTCGTAATACCTAACTACAAACTCAGTCTGCGGTACAGCTGTCAATGACTGATCAGTAAACCGCAGAGATTGGAGCTCTATAACAATCATTTATGTCGTATTTTACTCAGTTTTACGTAGTTTCCATCAGTTTTCGCAATTTCACCAGGTTTTCCCTAATTTCAACGCAGTTTACGCAATTACTCGAGTTCCAAACCACCACTCTCGTCGACTTGTCACGTCAGTAAAACGTCTCATTGTGTCGATCCCAATATGCAATTTCTGTATCATTGCTAAACCACTCCCTCCATTACTTTACAGGTGCAATGCACATATAGACATACCGTGAACCTTATTACACTGCCTACATCACATGAAACAAATACTGTTTCATAGTGTGGGAAATAGCTAGTAGCAGAGAGAAGAAGCAAAAACTATGTTCCTTGGCGCGCTTTTTAAATTCGGTAAGATTTTATTACAATTGTCCGTCTCTCCCTAAGTGGGTGAGAAAAAGAAAAATACGTCTATCTATCCCAGAATGTTCCCTCCATACTGGTTATTGTGTTGCCGTTCGGGCCTACCAGCACTATGTTTTTGACGAAGTCTTCTACTCACCATAGTGTGTGGAGCTTGCTAGATTAATGTATGTTTCACGACAATTGCATGGTGTTACGTGCTTATATTGTAGTATATTCAACGCAAGATTCAATGTTCTCGATTCAACATTCATTGTAGCAAGCGTAAGTTCATACCATGAGAGAGAGTTTACGCTTCCTTAGCCGAAAATTTCATTGATCTTCGAGCTATGTCCGCTATTTGTTCTACTTCCGTCGAAGGATTTGTTTTAAAGCTTGAGACTACATCCTTTACACGATGTGAGGTGAGGTCTGTAGGTACACTACTCGTTGTAGCAAGAATAAGAAACAGGGGGATGTATTATTTCAATGTTTTTCCTATAGGGGTCTGAGCTTACTTAGCCGAGGACCGTTTTCAGACAGTAAAGGCGCATCCAGTTGACTATTCAGTTCTTTATCTGTGATGTATAGTGAGGTATTTCGCTATTGTTCCAGGGGGAGTGGCGGCAATCTTTCCAAGAAATTCATTTAACGACTTGCAGGAAGTGTCCAGTTCTTGACCCTTTTGTCCATCTGTGACTAATATATGTGGAGTGAAAAAAGCACATCACAGCCAGCATACAGCATACACATATCTTTGTTTACCATCAGCAACAGGTTAGAAAAGGCCTGGAAAACTGGTATCCCTACCTATAAGGGGGGGGGGGGGGATGGAGGGAGGACAGGGAGAGAGGAGAGGAGATAGGAACGGAGGTGAGACTGGTCTTAAGCTGCTTAGCCTGTACTTACACGTCGATCTGAACACTCATGCAGTTGCCACCACCCTCTCCTGGCGAGATCTTTTGGTTTCTGTCTGAGTAGTAGTTGTGTTATTACAGAGATTTTTCTCAATTCCCTGTGAGTATACAGCGTTATAATCCATTGTTTGTAAGGGATGGTGTTTTCATGATGATGTCGATGTGTAATTAGAGCAATATTCTCTGGCAGTTGTGGTAGCGTGTATTAGCATTCCTACACTTCAGTGATACTTTGCTGCCTTATCTCTTCTTACGATGTATGAATGTGTGTGTACAAGTTCCTCAGCAGCTATACACACGTAAATTGGTAGGAGCCTACTCTTCCTACACTTCAGTGACAGTTGGCTGACCTATCCCTTCTTACCATGTATCTGTGTACACGTTCCTCACAGCTATACACTTGTAAGTTGGCAGGAGGCAATTATTCCGGCAGTGGCTATAAGACAGTTCCACGCCAATTTCGAACTACGTTATGGACTAGGGCACACAGAAAGGTGAAAGTATATACACATGCGATCAGGAAGGGGACAAAACCTGTTTCAAGCGTCCTTAGATGAACCACATCCACCAAGACGAGCACCTCTGGTTCATTTAGTCTGGGATAGTGGAGTAGGATGAAGTTGTCTCATGCACTGTGAACTGACCTACCATTTTGAAAACACGAACAGCTTAGGCACAGGCAACAGTCTCCATGAGTTGCAAAATACATCCTCGGTCCATCCTGTGCATCACCATTATTTGCTGAAAAGTATTCCCCTAGGGCTCATCCATTATCACTTCCCCATGTAGGCGGCTATGGACTCAATCCTAAGCTTTATGCTTAAAGGTACTACACCTATTAAACTACTCTCTATCCAACACCAACATTTTGTCAAATGAACGCACTTCCTGCTAAAAATAAAGAAGTAAATACCTTACGCCCTTCCTCTTTTAGGCAGTTACGTTAATTTGAATTTCAAGCAGCAAGACTGTAGGATGATTGTCAGTTCGGTTTCCCTATCAAAGTTTAGGAAATTCTTCCAGCAGTATTATACACATATAAATAAATTAACACAGTTTCAGGGTCAGTACCTTTTGCAATTCCTCTCCAACAGCTCAGCACATACTGAGTCTTTTTCCCACCAATTGGGTAGTGGAGTGCAGGATCCAAAGTAAGCATTATATCCCATGGAACGTAATTTATATTGATTTGAATTTCATGTTGTGAGATCCATCCACACCAACAGCTCAGCACAGACTAAGTGTTTCTCACTGATTTCCTGATGGGGGAGAGGAGGAGGGAGAGGAGTGGGGTGGGGAGGTGTGAGGGGAGGAGGACTAGGTAGAGATGAAAATGGAGAATTTCTCAGGGGGTCTGAAATTGAACTGGGGAGTGGGTGATAAAAAAGTGTCCTAGGATCAGTATCCCTCTTCCCAGAGGGTGATGGAGGAGAGGGGGGGGGGAAACAGTGGAGAGTTTCTCAGAAAGTCACATTATCCTCAAGGGGTCATAAATCAACCCCAAGGTGTCATAAATCACTTAGTATAACAATAGGTGAAGGGGAGAGGAGGAGGATAGTTTGCCCCTGAATGTATGATTGCCCCTGAATGTATGCAACATTCATAAACAAAATGCACCTGAATGAACATTGCCCCATTACTGAAATCACATTTCAAATTCAAGTTATCAGTCAGTTTTACTTGTTATCTGACATAGGGGATGAGCCTCAACCAGTATTTGAGCTTGAAATGGTGCAGCAGACTGCTAAGAACGACGTCAAGGCTGTCAGAAGAAAAGTTACAAACAATGAAGAGAGGATTGCTACTTGGAAACAGTCATGGGAGAGGTGTAGGCCAATTGCTACAGCAAAAGCTAGAAGTAAACTACCAGGTCACAAGCATCATGAAACCTAACACCAACCTTAGCCTGGTGACAGAAAACATAGGGGCTTTGTGTAGAGATTTTGGTGCTGGGGATATATTACTTACTACAGGTGGAGCTGGAAAAAGGCTGGCTAACAACATAGAATACGCCATTGAAGCTGTCCTGGAGAAAATAAGAGTAGGAACGCGATACACTGGTGAGTGTATTTTCGAAGTTTTGCAGTGACATAAACGGCCCTGGATTAGTATCAATATTAGCTGTGTAAACAAAGAGCTGCGAAATTTGCTTTTGACTGAAACAAAGTCTCATATCTGCGCTGTGCCTGTTGCTACGATTTTAAGGTGGGGATACGCTAGTCATATCCTGCACCTCCATAGGAGGAGGAATGAAAGATTACCTGAGCGTCTTGCAGAAAGTATGAGGGGTCACAAGTACACAAGGCAAAATACCTTCGATTATTGGACTCAAAGGGCACATTTTTAGGTTCAGGTTACAGATTGAGAGTACTGAAAGAAATTAGTGCAGTACAAGACCATAATATGTGTAATAACTTCCAGAAAAGTAAAAATTTTTCATCAGAACTCTAGAAGATTGAAAAATTAGATAGATGACCTTATTGTATGCCTAGAAGACGTGCCAAATTCTGAAGGAATAGCTGTTCTATGCCTCTCTGAACACCATGTATCGACATGGATAGAGAAGTTAAACATCATGGATTACAGACTTGCATCACCATACAACCTGGAGGTAGTTCATACAAAGCAGTGAGGCTTAATAATGAGAACAGGCTAGAATGTTTTAAGAGTAAGCTAAAAGGATGGTCTGAGATGAAAAATATGTAGAAAGAGATGCTAATATCAAATTCATTTTATCCCCTAGCAAATTTCTGCCGATATATGGTTCAAATGGCTCTGAGCACTATGGGACTTAACATCTATGGTCATCAGTCCCCTAGAACTTAGAACTACTTAAACCTAACTAACCTAAGGACATCACACAACACCCAGTCATCACGAGACAGAGAAAAATCCCTGACCCTGCCGGGAATCGAACCCGGGAACCCGGGCGTGGGAAGTGAGAACGCTACCGCACGACCACGAGCTGCGGACTGTCAATATATGAATGCTTCTTTCTAAAAAATTATCAGAAAAAAAGTAAGCCATGGTTAGCTAATGGCCTTAAGATCTTATGTAAGACGAAGAACGAAATTTATATATAAGCCAAAATAAGTCACCTGAGTAAGTCAAGATCCAAACTGCATACTACAAAAAAAGTATTGTAGCATTTTATGAAATTCATAAAAATGTCCAGAAGTGTGCATGCACTGACATAAATAAAAATTGTTGGTGATAAGATTAAAACTGTATGGGACATTGTCAAATGGGAGGCAGACAGGCAGTGAGTGTGCAAGATTCTGTAACAATAAAACTAATGACAGTGTTTTGACTGATACTTCACAAGATGCAATTACTTTTACCAATCACTTTCTAAACATAGCACCAAACATAGGAGTAAATGGTTCAGTTAAAGAAGCAAGAGAATACATAAAACATCATTTCACATAACTTTGAGCACCTAGAAGTACCACTTCATTGAAATTGACACAATAACAAAAATTCTAAGAGAACAAGAGCTTTTGTGGGGTTGACGGTATTTCAAATAGACTTCCGAAAAATTGTTTCAACTTAATAAGTAATGTCTTTAGTGCTATGTGAAACACAAAAGGAATTTTTTCAGACAGATTAAAATATGCAGTTATTAAACCGCTTCATAAGGAAGGTGACAAGTCAAACTTAATCAATTATTGCCCAATTTGTTTGCTGATATCTTTTTCAAAAATACTCGAAAACGTAATGTACTCAAGAGTGGTCGCACACTTAAGTGCAAACAATTTACTTAGCATGTCACAGTTTGGATTCCAGAAAGGTTGCTCGACTGAGAGTGCTATTCACACATTCACACATCAAATAGTACCAGCCTTAAATAACGATGTACGCCTGTTGGTATTTTTTGTGAACTCTCCAGGGCCTTCTATCGTGTAGATCACAATACTCTCTTAGAAAAACTCATGTTAAATGGAACTGATGGCTTTGCACACAGCTGGTTTAATATATTCGACAAACAGAATGCTAAAGGTTTTGTTAAATAATTCAGACAATATTGGAACGGTAGAAAAATTTTAGTGACTAGTAAAATCACAAATGGTTCAAAATCACAGGGTTCAATTTTGGGCCCACTTCTGTCCCTTATATATGTTAATGACCTTAAACTTAAAATTCAACAAACATAATTGGTACTTCTGCAGATGGTATTAGTGTTATAATAAATCTTATCAGAAAAAAAGCAACAACAGATGTAGTAAATGTAATTTTTCAAAGAATTATTACGTGGTACTCTGGAAGCGGACTCGCCCTAAATGTTGAAAAAACACCCTAAATTCAGTTCTGTACAACAGACAGAGTCATACCGATGACTGATGTAGCACATAAACAGGAGTCAGTAAGTATCCTAGAATGCTGCAAATTATAGTGTGTACATATTGATGAAAGCTTGAACTGGAAAAAGCAAACTCCTGAACTTCTCAAACAACAACAAAAGTCACTGATAACACAAAGAAAACACTGATTAGCTAAAAGGAAGGGATGATTAAACGGTCGCCATGCAACTAGAGCAATGAATATCCAGAATCTTGAGAAAGGCAATGGCAAAGAAATTTAAGCAAATAATCACTGGTGTCGCAACAGAATGTTGTCACGCTTTTCCACAACACATCAGCTCTCGAGAAAATACATGAACCGGAAAGCACAGAGTTGGCAGTTACTTATTCTGAAATACTAAATTTTGAAAGTAACGTTAAATGAAATTACTGGTTAATTGACTGGCTTAACTTAAACTATGTTATGCGAAAAAAAAAAAAAATAAGTTTCAGTACCTCAGTGTAACTAGTGCAAAATTTAGAAAAAGACAAGCAATTTACTTTTGATTACTGGAAGCTTGAACTGAATTTACTTTAGGCAAATGAGCAATAGATATTACTTTTAAAATAACAACAATAAAATACATACCAAGCCAGCATAAGTCACTCCCTAAGGTAAATAAAGAATAAATGGAATTGCGCACTCTCAATTTGTGCTGTATCTTTAGTTATTAGTTTCGCCAGTGAAATTTTACTTTAATTTAAGCAGCCTCTGTCATGCAATACGAGAATGAACAGTTACTGAGGCAGAAAATTTAGACTAAAAGTGGTCATTAGCAAACACACAAAACCGTCAGTAAATACTTAATCAATTTTCATATGCATCCGACACTCGGTGATTGCATAGAAAGTAAAACGGACCGTGCTTGGTAATAACGTCTGAGGTCAATGACAACATAAGTGTTCTACAAGTCTTAATTATTGCAGGCTACTATTCAGGTTAGCCATATCTTGTGACAGAAATGTTGCTGGTTAATACCTACGAAAATTTATAATTTTTCACTTAACAGTCTTTCGATGTTGTAGCTGTGCGGACGACGAAGAACGTAGCCGAAGACAATGCTAATCTGCTGTTGTTACTGGTGCTGCTGTTCGATGGGAACCCCGAGTCGTCTCCACAGCCACGAATAAATATGGGACAGGCAGTAGTTGGAATTGCAGCTTCCTACGCCTGTCCACTCCTACCGTGCCCTAAATACTCGCTAGTTAACTAATCAGGCGCGCCTACATTGACGCGAGCACAGCTGCACACCTCAGCGGCGGGAGCGCCCAACAAACACTTCCGCACTTTCGTCACTCAAGCTGCTCTGCCTCCTCTCTGCTCGCAACGCGACAGAGACTCTCCATACGCAAAGCTAAACAACGGCACAGCTACTGCCATTTCGTCGTTACTATCGATACATTTAAATAAAGTTATCTTGGCTTTTCTTTGTAATTACAGTCAGTTATATACAGTCAGAAATAAATACACTACTACATCGATTACGTATTAAATAAAGTTTCTGTAATAAAGCTTACAGCTTCAAAATCAGAAGCAGAGTACAAGTTATGAACGGATATTAAACGGCGAAACTTTTGGTTGGTACAGAAGGTATTTTATCTGCTATTTCGGTGTTACAGTGTCCTTTCACCCTGAATTTTAATCTCTCTTTTGAATCTTTCTTTTATTGCCCTCATTGCTTCTTCGATGTACAGATTGAAGAGTAAGAACAAAAAACTATGTCCCTGTATTATTTCCTTTTTAATGCGAGCACTTTGTTCTTGGTCTTCCACTTTTATTGATCCCTCTTGGTTCTTGTACAAATTGCGTGTTTCCCATCTTTTTCTGTACTTTAGCCCAATTTTTCTCAGAATTCGAACATCTTGCACCGTTTGACATTATCGAACTTTTTTCCAAGTCTACAAATCCTATGAGCGTGTCTTGATTTTTCTTTAGTCTTGCTTCCATTATCAGCCACAGCGTCAGAATTACCTGTTTGGTGCCTTCATCTTTCCTAAAGCCAAACTGATCGTCATCTAACACATTCTCAATTCCCTTTTCCATTCTTCTGTATATTATTCTTGTCAGTAACTTGGATGCATAAGCTGTTATGCTGATTCTGCGATATTTCTCGCACTTGGCGCCTCTTACAATTATCGAAATTGTGCGGTTGCTGTTCTTCCGAATGTGCATAGTATATCGCCAGACTCATTAATTCTACACACCTACGTGAGTAGTCGTTTTGTTGGCGTTTCCCCCAATGATTTTAGAAATTCTTCCCTTTCACCTTATTCGATCTTAGGTTTCCAAAGCTCTGATTCTGATATTTGACTCCTGTTTCTTCTTCTGTCACGTCATCAGACCATACTTCCTCCTCATAGAGGCCTTCGGTGTAATCTTTCTGCCAATCGGTTCTCTCCTCTGCGTTTAAAGAGGAATTCCCATTACACTTTTAAAGTTACCACACTTACTTTTAATTTCACCGAAGGTTGTTTTGCCTTTTCTATTTGCTGAGTCAGTCGTTACGACAATCATTTATTTTTAGAGTTCTTCATATTTTTCATGCAGCCCTTTCGCCTCAGCTTTCCTGCACTTCCTATTTATTTCATTCCTAAGTGACTTGTAGTGTATTCCTGAATTTCCCTCAATATTTTTGTGGTCCTTCTTTCAACGATCAACTGAAGTATTCCTCCTGTTATCCATGGTTTTTTCTCAGATACCTTCTTTGCATCATTGTTTTTCTTTCCAGCCTCTGTGATTGCTCTTTTTAGAAGTGTCCAGTGCTCTTCAGCTGAAGTGCCTACTGAGCTATTTATAATGTCGGAGAACTTCAAGTGCACCACTACATTCCTTAGTACCTCCATATCCCACTCCTTTGGGTAGCTATTTTTCCCGACTAGTCTCTTAAACTTCAGCCTCTCTTCATCAGTACGAAATTCTGATCTGAGTCCATATCTGCTCCAGGGTACGCCTTACACTCCAGTATATGATTTCGGAATCTCTGCCGACTTGTGAATATAACATCTTGGACCTACTGATAATAAACAGACCCGAACTTTTCGACTCTGTAAGCGCAGAACAGAGAATCAGTGATCACAAGGCCGTTGCAGCATCCCTGAATATGGAAGTTAATAGGAATACAAAAAAAGGGAGGAAGGTTTATCTGTTTAGCAAGAGTAATAGAAGACAGATTTCAGACTACCTAACAGATCAAAACGAAAATTTCTGTTCCGACACTGACAATATTGAGTGTTTATGGAAAAAGTTCAAGGCAATCGTAAAATGCGTTTTAGACAGATACGTGCCGAGTAAAACTGTGAGGGACGGGAAAAACCCACCGTGGTTCAACAACAAAGTTAGGAAGCTACTGCGAAAGCAAAGAGAGCTTCACACCAAGTGTAAACGCAGCCAAAACCTCTCAGACAAACAGAAGCTAAACGATGTCAAAGTTAGCGTAAGGTGGGCTATGCGTGAAGTGTTCAATGAATTCGAAAGTAAAATCCTATGTACCGGCTTGACAGAAAATCCTAGGAAGTTCTGGTCTTACGTAAAATCAGTAAGTGGCTCGAAACAGCATATCCAGACACTCCGGGATGATGATGGCATTGAAACAGAGGATGACACGCGTAAAGCTGAAATACTAAACACCTTTTTCCAAAGCTGTTTCACAGAGGAAGACCTCACTGCAGTTCCTTCTCTAAATCCTCGCACAAACGAAAAAATGGCTGACATCGAAATAAGTGTCCAAGGAATAGAAAAGCAACTGGAATCACTCAACAGAGGAAAGTCCATTGGACCTGACGGGATACCAATTCGATTCTACATAGAGTACGCGAAAGAACTTGCCCCCTTCTAACAGCCGTGTACCGCAAGTCTCTAGAGGAACGGAAGGTTCCAAATGATTGGAAAAGAGCACAAGTAGTCCCAGTCTTCAAGAAGGGTCGTCGAGCAGATGCGCAAAACTGTAGACCTATATCTCTGACGTCGATCTGTTGTAGAATTTTAGAACATGTTTTTTGCCCGCGTATCATGTCGTTTTTGGAAACCCAGAATCTACTCTGTAGGAATCAACATGGATTCCGGAAACAGCGATCGTGTGAAACCCAACTCGCTTTATTTGTTCATGAGACCCAGAAAGTATTAGATACAGGCTCCCAGGTAGATGCTATTTTCCTTGACTTCCGGAAGGCATTCGATACAGTTCCGCACTGTCGCCTGATAAACAAAGTAAGAGCCTACGGAATATCAGACCAGCTGTGTGGCTGGATTGAAGAGGTTTTAGCAAACAGAACACAGCATGTTGTTATCAATGGGGAGACGTCTACAGACGTTAAAGAAACCTCTGGCGTGCCACAGGGGAGTATTATGGGACCATTGCTTTTCACAATATGTATATAAATGACCTAGTAGATAGTGTCGGAAGTTCCATGCGGCTTTTCGCAGATGATGCTGTAGTATACAGAGAAGTTGCAGCATTAGAAAATTGTAGCGAAATGCAGGAAGATATGCAGCGGATAGGCACTTGGTGCAGGGAGTGGTAACTGACCCTTAACATAGACAAATGTAATGTATTGCGAATACATAGAAAGAAGGATCCTTTATTGTATGATTATATGATAGCGGAACAAACACCGGTAGCAGCTACTTCTGTAAAATACCTGGGAGTATGCGTGCGGAACGATTTGAAGTGGAATGATCATATAAAATTAATTGTTGGTAAGGCGGGTACCAGGTTGAGATTCATTGGGAGAGTCCTTTGAAAATGTAGTCCATCAACAAAGGAAGTGGCTTACAAAACACTCGTACGACCTATACTTGAGTATTGCTCATCAGTGTGTGATCCGTACCAGATCGGGTTGACGGAGGAGATAGAGAAGATCCAAAGAAGAGCGGCGCGTTTCGTCACAGGGTTATTTGGTAACCGTGATAGCGTTACGGAGATGTTTAACAAACTCAAGTGGCAGACTCTGCAAGAGAGGCGCTCTGCATCGCGGTGTAGCTTGCTGTCCAGGTTTCGAGAGGGTGCGTTTCTGGATGAGGTGTCGAATATATTGCTTCCCCCTACTTATACCTCCCGAGGAGATCACGAATGTAAAATTAGAGAGATTTGAGCGCGTACGGAGGCTTTCAGACAGTCGTTCTTCCCGCGAACCATACGCGACTGGAACAGAAAAGGGAGGTAATGACCGTGGCATGTAAAGTGCCCTCCGCCACACACCGTTGGGTCGCTTGCGGAGTATAAATGTAGATGTAGATGTAGATGTAGACCATGATGTAATCTAACTGAAACCATCCCGTATCCCATGGCATTTTCCAAGTATACCTTCTCCTCTTGTGATTCTTGAACAGAGTATTCGCTATTACTAGCCGATATTTATTGCAGAACTCAATTAATCTTTCTCCTCTCTCATTCCTACTCAGGCAGCAGTAGCTGGCCACGACACAAAGCAGCAACAGGGAAGTAACCGATTTTGTGACTTTTACGAGTTCCTAACTAGGAGCGAATTTTATAATATCATCTGTGTACTTTAAGAGTTTAGTTTTTTGTGTTTCTACGTGTTTATTTAATACCAAATAGCCACAGTTCTCACGTTTTCGCTTGCGTCGGAAAGTAATCCGATTTTGTGACATATTACAAGTTCCTAATCAGGGGCGAATTATTTAGTTTCACCTGATTGCTTCGGTAGTTAAGTGTTTGAATTTCAGCGTGTTAATCTAATTTATTATATACAGTTCCTGCGTTTTAGTCACGGTCTACTGTAGAGTTGCATCTGCATAGTTTAGTTTTTCACGGTCTTTAGTATGGACAGGGACTCAATTGTTGTGTGCTGATGCGAGCCGGGTTGGTGACACTTCGCTCTCAGCTTCAAAATGGTTCAAATGGCTCTGAGCACCAAGGGACTTAACATCTGAGTTCATCAGTCCCCTAGAACTTAGAACTACTTAAACCTTACTAATCTAAGGACGTCACACACATCCATGCCCGAGGCAGGATTCGAACCTGCGACCGTAGCAGTCGCCCGGTTCCGGACTGAAGCGCCTAGAACCGCTCAGCCACCTCGGCTAGTTCTCAGCTTCAGACTTTGATGGCTTCTGTTACACGGCTTGAGGCTGCAGTGGATGGGCACCACTGTTGTGGGCCGGCCTTGGGGATCCAACGGACGTTCAGCACGTCAGAGTCTCCGATCGCTCCTTACCGGTGTACAGCCCAGTTACTGCTCGCACTGAAGTTGACCCCTGTGGTCGAGTGGGAGGTGGCCCCAGGGTTTAGCAGGCGGCGAAAGACTTCCCAGGAGACCGCACGTAAGGCCTCCCCGGTTTGTCTGACAAACAGGTTCCAGGCGCTGTCCTTGGCTGAAGCTGTCGCTGAGCTAGACGCTGTCGCCTGCACTGTTTCAGAGGAAACCTCCCAGCCTGCAAGATCCGGACAATAACAGAGGGTGGGATTATTGATAGTTGGTAGCTCCTACGTTAGGCGCGTTATGGGGTCCCTTAGGGACATGGCTGCCAAGAAGGGAAAGAAAACCAATGTACACTCCATGTGCATACCGGGTGGAGTCATTCCAGATGTGGAACGGGTCCTCCCGGATGCCATGAAGAGCACAGGTTGCAGCCAACTGCAGGAAGTAGTGCTCGGAATGTTTGTTTCCATTATCTTGTATGTAAATAACCGGTGTTTACCATGGTGCTTTTGGTACACCTTGGACATAGACAACCTCGTCCTCTGTGGTGTAATATGGGTTGCCGGCCCTCAGGGGCTACCTTGGCTCCGGCATAACATAAGGTATGTTGTATATAACCATTTTGTGAAAATATGTACCCAATGTTACTACATCTGATCTGATTATGTTTCTAGTTCGCCATTCATACGCCTTACAGGTCCAATGGCGCCAACTTCGATTTTACGAAACCGATCTTAAATAAAAGTATAATAAACTATCTTTGTTGTCTAAGTTTTTACTTGAGTATTTCATGTTCTGTAATTGTTATTGGTGACACATACAGTCTTATAGTCTGTGTGGATACTGCAATTGGTTTGAGTGAAGCATGGGTAAATACAGTAGTCAGCTGTCACAGAACGCAACACAACAGAGGTGACAGATAACGGAGGCGACGGCTGTTAAAGTGACAGGCGATTGAGCGGGTCAACCCTGCTGGACTGGACCAGCGGCTTGCGTCCACTTTTGCACAGTCCCGCTATCCAAGCTAGCTGTCCTGTCTTCTGGTCAAGACACGGGCTTCATTAAAAAAAAAAGAAAACGTTCAACTGATCACCAAATGGGTGAAATAAGATGATGGTAAACTTTGTAACACAACCCTTAACATCCACTGAACACTAAACTGCTGAATTTATTCCAGAAGGTGACCAGAACTATTAACTAGACATATATAACCTTTGATGTAGGACCAGTACATAAGTTCCTCAAAGGATACTGAGGCAGATTATACCCGCAGCAGGCGTGAACTGAAGGAGCTTTACACTGAACTGCTGGCCATCAGACCTCCTTTTTAGAACACACATGTCTTACAAGAACCAAGGGGCCACAGACGGTGCTACAGGAATCGACCTCTGAGAAGGTCCAGCAACAAACACTTTCGCGAGCGATGAGATAGGCGGCCAAGGGTTGAATTCACTTGACAAGATGGTAACTCAGACTAGTGGCAGTCTAACGAATGACTAATGATAATCTTGCTGAAGCTACCTGACGTCCGATAAACCAATTGCAACGATGGAACACTAAGCCAAAGCCGGCACCGGCAGTCTGCACTAAGTCCAGAATACTGTGTTTAGAGCGCCCGGAACGAGAAAGGAGTCACTACCACCAGAGTAGAAGAATCACCAACCGGCCTTCAATCAAGAAACCTGTCAAAACTACACGCCTTACCGGCCAGCAGCGGCAAAGCGAGGAAATGTACATAGCCGTTACATAAACTAACCCCCAGGGCAGGTTGAAAGTCTACCCCTTGCTTGTTAAGCTGATTGATTTTCATGTAAGAAGTATCTCCCTGTAATATAAGCGGACGCAGTGCTCCATGGTTTCCATTTCTACCGCTATATGCCTAATTCTTTCAATTAGGCCCGATAAACTGATATATGGGTAATCAAACCCGCTAGAAAAGATAGTATTCTAATTTAAAAATGAAGCAACGGATAACGCAACATCGGTGAATGGCCATGGAACAATACGTGCACATTAGGGAGACTTCCTTTTTCTGATGGAAATGGAAATGACGTGTGGCTAGGGCCTCCCGCCGGGTAGACCGTTCACCTGTTGCAAGTCTTTCGAGTTGATACTATGAATTCAGTTAGTCGCATGAAGTGCATAATGCATACAATGGATATGCCTGTATTGAAAATTCATAGAATATAGTCATTAGCTCAGTGGTATGGATGAAGGATACTAAATAACGCTAACAGAGAATTCCAATTATCATTCTGATTTATTTCGATAATATTTAAGAAAACTATTACTCTCTGTGACAAAACATTTAAGAAAACTATTACTCACTGTGACAAAACATTAAGGAAACTGAATGAGATTTTCACTCTGCAGCGGAGTGTACGCTGATATGAAACTTCCTGGCAGATTAAAACTGTGTGCCGGGCCGAGACTCGAACTCGAGACCTTTGCCTTTCACGGGCAAGTGCTCTACCAACTGAGCTACCCAACCACGACTCACGCCCCGTCCGCACAGGTTTACTTCTGCCAGTATCTCGTCTCCTACCTTCCAGACTTTATAGAAGCTCTCCTGCGAATCTTGCAGAACTAGCACTCCTGAAAGAAAGGATATTGCTGATACATGGCTTAGCCACAGCCTGGGGGATGTTTCCAGAATGAGATTTTCACTCTGCAGCGGAGTGTGCGCTAATATGAAACTTCCTGGCAGATTAAAACTGTGTGCCGGGCCGAGACTCGAACTCGGGACCTTTGCATTTCGCGGGCAAGTGCTGGAAACATCTCCCAGGCTGTGGCTAAGCCATGTCTCCGCAATATCCTTTCTTTCAGGAATGCTAGTTCTGCAAGGTTCGCAGGAGAGCTTCTATAAAGTCTGGAAGGTAGGAGACGAGATACTGGCAAAAGTAAAGCTGTGAGGACGGGGCGTGAGTCGTGGTTGGGTAGCTCAGTTGGTAGAGCACTTGCCCGCGAAAGGCAAAGGTCCCGAGTTCCAGTCTCGACCCGGCACACAGTTTTAATCTGCCAGGAAGTTTCATTAAGGAAACTATTACTCCTTGTGACAAAACATACATGGAGTCTATTCACTATCTCTTGTATCTCGTGATACCGGAAACTTAGACAACACTTAGTCGTCAGTTACATCTACTAATGATTAAAATGGGTGAAAATGAATGTTACTGAATGGTGGCCTCTGAACACCATTTAGTTATCGTCACACGTATTTAATGCGAAGAGTAGGGAAGGGTCCGCATCTCGTGGTCGTGCGGTAGCGTTCTCGCTTCCCACGCCCCTGTTCCCGGGTTCGATTCCCGGCTGGGTCAGGGATTTTCTCTGCCTCGTGATGACTGGGTGTCGTGTGATGTCCTTAGGTTAGTTAGGTTTAAGTAGTTCTAAGTTCTAGGGGACTGATGACCATAAGTGTTAAGTCCCATAGTGCTCAGAGCCAGTAGGGAAGGATAGTACCTTTCACACTCTCAAACATTTCTTGTGTTATTACACATGCCGTACCATGCGGATAAGTTCATACTAAAACCGCGTATTATGCAACCGCAATACAACGTGAGCAAACCAGCCCAGGTTTCATGTCTCCACATCATTCATGCTATGATTAACGAAAGGCAAATCCAGTGACTACCGTTATGAATGCTGGCACCATGTGGCCAAGTCGACAACAAAGAAATGAGTAAAATAAACCGTTGAATCATGAAAAAATTATATTGCTTGTATCCAGAACTAAACTATGCAAAAAATGAAACATTAATGTACCTATCCGCTATTGAACGAAGAACAAGAACCGTTGGTTCATGCCCTGAATTACCTCACGCCTAAGTCCGCTAGTTGAAACACATTAATCTGAAAAATTTCTACAAATAAATTATCGCTGAACGTTTCCCGGTATTAATTCACACCCGAACATGTTTCATAATCAATGTTACCCCAAAAAACCTACATTATGAATAACTTTTCTCACCATCCATGACGAGCGCCTCACCCCTACGTCCGTCTCGTTCAATCGGCGGCCCAAGTGTGTCCTGACATGGCGTGTTCCAGGACCAACCGCTAACCGTTCAAAAAAAACTGGTGGTGGGGGTAGGACCTCAGTGAGATCCAACCTCACAAACTCTGCCCTGGTCATCCCCACTATCTTTGGAATCACGAACTCTCTGCCGAATCTGCTCACGTTGTTACGTTGGTGCTAAACTACCCTACTGCTACCATCTTTGACTAACCCTGATTATTACATATTCCATGCATAATTACGTTTATCCATCCACATATATCATGGGATCAAAGGATGAGAGAGGAGGTGTGACGCCAACAGAAGAAAAAATATACACGGAAGCATTCTTGAATCCAGAGGTTAATTAGCTAGACGAAACATTGAAAGGACGCTCCCGGCGTAAAATGAATTATTAAACATGTCGAAATTAATCAGTCAGTTAAATGAAGCGTAAAGCTGTGACGTTTCAAGGTAACTGGAGCGTTAGCGGCCACCAAGCAAGAAAAATTACCGCTGGCTGAACTTAACAAATTGTAACAAGTTGAACGCAGTAATTAGTAATAAGAAGTCGAGGAAAGCTAATCAGATCCGCCTTCCCCAAGCACTCCACTCGCTGCTCTTCGCCTCGGCGACACTATGAGCAGCAACACGAACCCAAGTCACTGGAGAATCGCGAGATATCACAATGGTGGAGGTTTCTCTACTTGGATTGAAATGCACTCATCTTAAAGCTTGCTGCATCCGCTTTACGACGAGCGCGACCACAGCCCATCCATCCGGCAGTCGATGCGCGCCGCCAGCGGTCCTGCTCTGGTACTGCGCGGACCACGCTCCTCCTGCGTCCCCAACCGTACTGGCCCACTCACATGACCGGAGAAAACAACGACGTCGCCCCAAAGATAGGGCAACAGTTACCACATATCGATAGCCGACGCTGCTGCCACTAGCGGACAGGCAACGCTTGCGAAACCGAGTGGCAACCAGTCAACACGAGAAGACAAACAACCGCAACCACGCCAAATAAACGATACCATCCGGCCTCCAACAGAGAGCGGAAAGCTACAAACAGCACCAACGCGAGCCGCAGCACGGCTCTGTGTTCAGTGGCACCATGGTATAACATGTGGAACCTGAAGGGGTTGTAGCGTTAGTGTATCATTTGCGACAGTCATCGGCGGCCAGATGGCGCTCAGGAGGACTGTGTGTCCGCCCTCCGTTGTGAAACCGCAGGCAGTGACGGTGCTGAGTTTAGAGGTGAAGAGTGTTTGCAACGTTCAATCTAGGATAAAAGTATGGCCCGCTGACGAGGTCGCAGCCCTGTTGAACAACTTCAGCCAGCTGAACGGGGTGTGTGGGAAACTGGATGAGTGAATCGACGGATTGGTACACATGTTGTGCACTATGTATTGGTGGTGAGTCGCTTCTTTCAGTAGTGGTCTGTGGAACACTCCCACAATAGTGGACCGGTTTATAAGTGTCTGTGTACTACTGTCTCACGTCGAGATCGACACATTGTGCGAGTGGCTGTGGCCGCCCGAACCTCTTCCTGGGAAGATACACGGGCACATTTTGCACCTGCTGTCACCATTGACCATTTGGAATCGTCTGCCTGCAGCAGGGCTAAGATCACGCGTGCCTCTGCCCAGGCTGGCCCGGTGGCCGTGCGGTTCTAGGCGCTGCAGTCCGGAACCGCGGGACTGCTACTGTTGCAGGTTCGAATCCTGCCTCGGGAATGGATGTGTGTGATGTCCTTAGGTTAGTTAGGTTTAAGTAGTTCTAAGTTCTAGGGGACTGATGACCTAAGATGTTAAGTCCCATAGTGCTCAGAGCCATTTTAACCATTTGAACCTCTGCTCAGGCTACCACTGACACAACCGAGCACGGCTACTCTGAGTCGTGACTGGAGACTGGTATTTCACTCTGTTGTCTTTACTGGTGAGAGTACATTCCGGCTGTATGTAACCTTGGTGAGCGGCATATTCGTGAGAGCATTTGCCCGTGACAAGCAGACCCGCCCCAGGCCTCAAGGTGTGGGAGTCCATCAGTTCCAATTTGGTGTTTCTGCAGCATAAAGTAACTAACGCCCGGTACATTGCACACGTTGTTATCTCCGCGCTACTGTCATTACTTCGAGAAGGAGGTGATGTGCTTTTCAGCAGAACAGTGCACGTCTACATACGGCTACTGTGAGGCAAAATGCTCTTCATCGTGTTCAATAATTGCCCAGGCCAGCAAGAACAGGAACTTACTCGTTCTTGAAAGCATGCAAGAACCTTTGCCGAATTGCAGCGAAGGGCGCAAGATGCTTGGAAAAGTCTATTGCAGGTTGTCATTCAGCGTCTTGCTAACCGTTTTCGTGCGAGAATATACATCTGAGTTGGTACCAGAGAAAGGGGGCAGGGGATACATTGTGTAGGGATGCGACGCTTTGGTAATCCTTTACTGTGTCATGTGTGTTTCTTTGGTCAAATTTGCAACATATTGGGCCCTTGGAGGAATTCCGTCGTGCACAGAGCATTACACCTGACCAACGCACAAAGCACCATAGAAGAGACCACCATTTGTGTGTTCTAGACAGAAGAACAATATCTGGGTTAATGAAATAATAATGTGAGACGGGTTCTGTAACCACGTTTCATCCTTACAAACTCCAAGTGGCTCAACAGTTACGACCGCTAGATAACGTGTGCATGCGCAATTTCTCTACCACATTACTGGACATAAGTGACCAGGATGACACATTTGAGACATGTCTTGTGATCTCTTAGGGGGTCAACTCATCTGAATAGGCTTGTCAATAAACAAAATATCTAATATTTTTCGAAAACGAAGCATGGACGATGAGTCACAAGATCGTCGAGTTACTGATTTCTTTTCTCTGGCATCATCTCAAGAACAAATTTTTTTTACGGACAATCTACAATATTGATGAGTTGACAGCCACAATTCGGAAAGATACAGAGGTCATTTCTCGAGAAATGACGGAGAGCGTAACGAGGAGCTTACACGATCGCCTTCAGCACTGCATCGCCAATGATGATAGCCGTTCTTGCCGTGAACTTTTTAAGATATAGTTGTGTTTGCTTTTCAGTAATGTCAAAGTCTTTATAATTTACATTGATGTGTAGGTCACCTTGTAGATTCCTTTTTCCTAAGACGTGATATGCTTTTTATACTGAGATTCTGACAGTGTTGGCATATGTTAAGGTGCATTTTGTTACGGCTTTATATCATTTTCGGGTTCGTTGTATGCTTGTGTACTCGTATATGCCAGACAGTATGTTTTGTGCGATACCTTTAGAGAAAATGTATGTGCTGTGTGCACTAAGATCCACAATTTGTAGTCTTCTTTGGTTTCGAGAAGGGTTTTCACTCCGATGTTACAGCGTTAGTGAACTGTTTTGATGAGTGTAACATGTTTCATGCTGTGTCCCATATTGTGACAAATCAGGTGCACTCAAGAATATGTTCGATGCTGTTCTCTGCATTAAATGTTGCACATGCACTATACGATTTTAATTTGTTAGAGTGAAGCTTTAAATTTTGCCTCTGTTGTTTGGTTTTTAGTTGGTCCCTTGTCCCTCTAATAGTTTCTGATATTAGTTTTGCCTCTAACTCTCCCATGCTGATTTCGAGTCTGATATTTTGAGTTTCCATTTGTCTTTACTTGGGAGTCCTTCAAAAGCAATCATTGTATTATACCACTGAAAAACAAACTGGAACGAGCCACTCTTTCTAAGTGAATTTGTTGGTTCTCGGTAATCAGTTTTGGACCTGGATTCGTCATCAAGCGGCAGCAAGGAGCATACTGCAGGCTGCACGCACAAGTGGCCCGTAGCATACCGTTCATGGCAAATTGTTGAACACTGAGCTCCACAGCAGACCACCCCTATGTGTTCACATGTTGACCCAACGGCAGGTAGATATTGCGTTTCCTGCTGTATGTGACCCAAACAAATGTTCAAATGTGTGTGAAATCTTATGGGACTTAACTGCTAAGGTCATCAGTACCTAAGCTTGCACACTATTTAACCTAAATTATCCTAAGGACAAACACACACACCCATGCCCGAGGGAGGACTCGAACCTCCGCCGGGACCAGCCCCACAGTCCATGACTGTGACGCAAACATTTTCAGACTAGTGTGCGAATTCCTTGCCTGAGGTTTCGCTTTCACCATTGCTACCCAATCAGCCTGAATGCAGAACTTCTGCCTGTTTTAATTTCAAATATGACGTCGGATAACAAATGGCAAAAGAATTTTTTTCGTTTGATATAATTCCAAACATACAGTTTTCGGATCTTTTCTTTGACGTGTTCTGTGAAACTTCTTTCCAAATTTCAAAATTCTACGCCAACAGGAAATACTCTATATGTTTTGATGAGTGAGTTTCCGAGTATTAAACTATGTGACATAAATGGCCGTGTCTGCATTGACTTAGAAGCTTCAGGTGGACAACAGAGAGATACTATAAGAGTTCCGTTTTTACCGACTGAGCCACAGAGCCCTAAATATACAGGGTGGTCCATTGATCGTGACCGGGGCAAATATCTCACAAAATGAGCGTCAAACGAAAATACTACAAAGAACGAAACTTGTGTAGCGTGAAGGAGGAAATCAGATGGCGCTATGGTTGGTCCGCTAGATGGTGCTGCCATAGGTCAAACGGATATCAACTGCGTTTTTTAAATAGGAACCCCCATTTTTATTACATATTCGTGTAGTACGTAAACAAATATGAATGTTTTAGTTGGACCACTTTTTTCGCTTTGTGATAGATGGCGCTGTAATAGTCACAAAAATATGGCTCACAATTTTAGACGAACAGTTGGTAACAGGTGGGTTTTTTAAATTAAAATACAGAACGTAGGTACGTTTGAACATTTTATTTCGGTTGTTCCAATGTGATACATGTACCTTTGTGAACTTATCATTTCTGAGAACGCATGCTGTTACAACACGCTTCAGCGCATTGTCAATGCATGTGTGAACATTACGGAAGGCGAACTACTCGCTGTTGAGAGAAATGTCGTTACACGTATTGCCAAATGCATTGAGGTTGACGGACATCATTTTGAGCATTTATTGTATTAATGTGGTATTTACAGGTAATCACGCTGTAACAGCATGCTTTCTCAGAAATGATAAGTTCACAAAGATACATGTATCACATTGGAACAACCGAAATAAAATGTTCAAACGTAGCTATGTTCTGTATTTTAATTTAAAAAACCTACCTGTAACCAACTGTTCGTCTAAAATTGTGAGCCATATGTTTGTGACTATTACAGCGCCATCTATCACGAAGCGAAAAAAGTGGTCCAACTTAAACATTCATATTTATTTACGTACTACACGAATATGTAATAAAAAATGGCGGTTCCTATTTTAAAAAAACGCAGTTGATATCCGTTTGACCTATGGCAGCGCCATCTAGCGGGCCAACCATAGCCCCCTTCAAGCTAGACAAGTTTAGTTCTTTGTAGTTTTTTCGTTTGATGCTTATTTCGTGAGATATTTGGCCCGGTCACTATCAATGGATCACCCTGTAGACGGTTTAATCCTGGCAATCACTGAAATTCGTTGTTACAAGCGTTAAATATTTTATTAACTCACAGGAATATAATTCACATAATAATGACATTAAACAAGTTGTGAATGATACTTGAGACGTGCCAATGCAGCAACGGACTGATGTGTATCAATATTACCAACTACAGTTTACTGGAGTAAGTTTGAATGAGTGCTTATATATGGAGAGTCAATGAAAGTACACAGTTTCATCCCAGTGACATAAATAAATAAATATTTTTATCATTATGAATTAAATTACAATACAACATCGTTATCTTCATGACATACATAAGTACCACTTTTTTCTTTTAAGAGTGTTTTCTTCCTGATTGGTTTCCTCTATTTTTTCATTAAGGGATGTCTTGTAACGCTAAGAATTCATTCAGTTTGTATAAAATTTGGCTTAAGAGATTTTTAAAAAAAATTATATTGAATACGTTTTTATTATTAATTTACTTTTTTATATCGATAGAACGCTTTTATTTCTGACTCAGTAGCTTCCTTGTGTACTTTTGTGACCCTTATGCAACCTTGATGGAAATTTTTTGCTGTCATGTGACATGATTGTGAATGTCACATAACTATCTAAGCAAACCACAGAGCATAGATAATTCGAGAAATACAACAGTAATTAAAAGTAGCGTTTCAAGGGAGAAATAATAACTTACGATAGAGACAAGTCTGACGGAGACAAAAAAAACAGAATTTAATGTGAGAAAACATCCAAAAGGAATAGAAAACGTAGATAGAGTGGGTGGATGCCTGCCCTGTGTCTGTCTGGTGCTTCTTCAGAATGGCTGATCTCGCCACATGAGCAGTATTCTCTCTCGCTTCATTGGGAGACGTGCTAAAATTCATAGCAGAAACTCACTTCGTGGCTTTGACTCCTCATGTGGGCTTAGTGGACTGAAGGGCGTGTGCAGTGCGGTAGTGGTGGTTAGTGGCGGTGTTGAAACTTCTTTCTTCCCGCAAAACTTAGCGGTGTATTAGAAAATATATGAACATATATAAGCTAATGTAACTTGTATTTTTTGAGAGATAATTGAACCGATATCTGCTTATGTTGTCGTTGTGTTGTCGGCTATAATCTGGATTTTTTCATGATGGACGTTTCCTCAGAGATTACTTTATTTTATTTATTTTACTTTACACGTCCAGTTCTGTAGGACCAAATTCAGCAGCAAATCTCCATGGTCATGGAACGTGTCAGTACATTAAATTACGACAGGAATGCAATAACAGATAAAAGAAAATGTTTATGAATCCGAAAAAGATAACAAGGTATAAATTTATATAAACATGTTAAAGAATGTAACATAGGAGTTAGCATAATTTTTCAAGGAACTCCTCGGCAGAATAGAAGAAGTGACCCATGCAGAAACTCTTCAGTTTAGATTACTGCTAAGATTTTTGAATTGTTGTTGTAGTTTACTGAAAATGGATGGTGGAGAATACGGCATGCCTTTCTGCACAAGAGTCAAAGAGATGTGATCCAAGTGCAGATTAGATTTCTGCCTAGTATTAACTCATGGATGTTCCTAATTATTGGGAATAAGCTAGTATTGTTAACAAAAAACTACATTAAAGAATAGACATATTGAGCGACCAGTTTCAGGACCCAGACTAAGGAACAGGGGTCGCCAAGAGGTTCGTGAACTTACACCACTTATTGCCCAAACTGCCAATTGCTGAGCCAAAAGTACCCTTTGAGAATAAGAAGACTTACTCCAAAATATAATACCATACTTCGTAATCGAATGAAAATAAGAAACTATCACCTACTTCATATACTGCTCTAATAGTAAAAATTGCAAAATCAAGTCTGAATGAGAAGTCTTTGATAAGAACATAGGCTACCCACAGCAATTTACTGTCTATCTGAGCACCTAGAAATCTGAACTGTTTAGTCTCACTAATGACATGCCCATTCTGTGTGATTGGAACATCAGGTTTTGTTGAATTGTGTGATAGAAACTGTAAAAACTTAGTCGTACTGTGATTTAGCGTTAGTTTATTTTCTACAAGCCGTGAACTTACGTCTTGAACTGCACTACCTGAAACATTGTCTATGTTGCACACAATATCCTTTATTACCAAACAGAAATATTTTAGACTCACCTGTAATACTAGAAGACATATCATTTATAATGATATACAGGATGTAAAATCCCGTCTGAGGCCTTCGATAATTTTAATGTTAATAATTGGCAACCAATGCTTAGAATCGCAATAAAGTCATGAGATGTTCAATTGACTCTTTTATTAGAAAACGTTACGCGTTTCGGGATTGCACCCATCTTCAGACATATGTTACAAAAAAGTACAAAATATAAGTGGACAGCACACTCAACACGTCTCAGAGCTCTGCTTCAAGACTGCTCGTGTCGCAGTCATATGTTATTCGACACTTTGAGTTGTCAAGGCTCTACGCCTGGTTGGTTAGGAAGGAGTTGAAGTTTGTGGTACGTAACTCATATGACCAGACCTCATTTTCTGTAACGTTGAGACGTGTTGAATGTGCTGTCCACTTATATTTTGCACTTTTTTGTAACAGATGTCTGAAGATGGGTGTAATCCCGAAACGCGTAACATGTTCAAATAAAAGAGTTAATTGAACATCTCAAGACTTAATTGCGATTGTACCACATTGGTTGCCAATTATTATATCATTTATATAAATAAGGAACAGGAGTGGCCCCAGCACTCATCCCTGGAGCACCCCCCCCCCCCCCCCATTTACTCGTGCCCCACTCAGACCCCATATCATAGCCATTCTCGGCACTCTCTGGAGAATGTCCTTTTGCTGTCTGATCTTAAAGTAAAAGATGAACCAATTGTGAACTACTGACCGTATTCCATAATGGCCCAACTTCTGGAGCAATATTTTGTGATCAACACAATCAAATGCCTTAGTTAAATAAAAAAAGATGCCAAGTGTGCTGTCACCGCCAGACACCACACTTGCTAGGTGGTAGATTTTAAATAGGCCGCGGTCCGCTAGTATACGACGGACCCGCGTGTCGCCACTGTCAGTGATGGCAGACCGAGCGCCGCCACACGGCAGGTCTAGAGACACTGACTAGCACTCGCCCCAGTTGTACAGCCGACTTTGCAAGGAACGGTTCACTGACAACTATGCTCTCATTTGCCGAGACGATAGTTAGCATAGCCTTCAGCTACATTTGCTACGACCTAGCAAGGCGCCGTATTCAATTGATATTGAGATTCTATTAATGTATCATCAAGAGCGATGTTCTACAAATGTGAATTAAAGTTATGTATTCCAGAAGCTACGTACTTTTCTTTATAGCATTCATTACGTATCCTGTTTCAGACCTCACGCCAGCCTGCGTGAGTTTAAGCGCGTGCCTTTCGGCTTCCTCTCATTGTGTCTAGGCTGTCTTGTCTAGACACAACACCAAGCATTTGAAACCTTTTGTTTAGTCCATCCTGTACCTCACAGAGAAAAGAGTATACAGCATTTTCAGTTGTTAAACCACTTCTAAAACCAAACTGTACATTTGACAGCAAATAATATGGAATGAAATGATCATTTGTCCTTACATACACAGCCTTTTCACTAACTTTAGCAAACATTAATGGCACAGAAATAGATCTAAAAATGCTATTTTCTCATTTTATGAAGAGTAAAGGGCGAGCTGTTTAATTTTTAAAAACCATCCAGCCGCCAAGATCACATAATTTTTCTTTTTTATTTAAGAAAACCGGTTTCAACAGACTACGCTGTCATCTTCAGGTCTTAAAATCTTTTGTTATAAAACATGTTCATTTTATGCTGACCTCACACACAAGATTTCAAGTGGATCCACCGTACTGTACTTACATTGATTTATCAGTAACACAAACATTTTTATTGCGTACTGAATTTATATCCTCGACATTGTGCTGCTGACCAGACACTTTCTTCACGATTGGTCATATGGTTCTAAATCTGTCCTGTGCATTAGCTATTTTATTTGCATACCACTTACTCTTTGCCTTCCTAATAACTTTTTAAAGCATCTTACAGTATTGCTTGTGGTGTGCTGGTGTAGCTCTATTGTGACTACTTCTAACATTTTGATGTAATTCCCACTTTGTTCTACGTGATATCCTTATCCCACTAGTCAGCCACTCAGGCTGCCTTTTACTGTTGGTAATTTGTTTTGAACGTTCTAGTGGAAAGTAGCTTTCAAAGATCATGAGAAATGGTTTAAGGAAAGCATTATATTTGTCATCTGTATATCAGTGCTGCAAGCATCTGGCCACTCTTGTTCCTTAACGAGATTTAAAAAAATTCCTACTGCCGTCGGACTAGCTTCTCTAAATTGTTTGTAATTGTAAAGGGTGAACATTAATAAAACAGAGAAACCGCAGGGACGGATTCCTGTCTGGAAAAGAAGAAAAAAGGTCCTATAAACATGTGCCCGGAAATTCATCGTTGCCACGGTAGATGGCGCTGAGAAATGACAGTTCCTCCATCCAAATGCTGCGCATTCCTTGTGTGTTGCAGACTGCGTAATGGACGCAGCGTTCAGTAAGCAGCAGACTGGTCCAGTAATCATGTGGGGAACAAGCCGAGACGGTGTTTGTGTACGGCCAAGTAGATGGAAACGGTCAAGAGGCAGCACGGCTGTACCAAAACGAGTGCCCTCACGAGACACCAACCACATCACACGACACTTCAAGCCCTTTTTGGGCGTTTGTATGATCAAGAATCCTTTCAGACGGAGGAACATGCAGGGAGGCGGCAGACTGTGCGTACACCAGATCTGGAGGACCGGGCTCCACAGCATATTGGGACGAACCTTAGTACGAGCTCCAGGCACGTGGTCCACCAACGTGGTATAAGCCAAAGTACGATTATGTTTATCCTGCATGACAACCGCAACTAACCCGATCATCCGTAATACACTACTGGCCATTAAAATTGCTACACCAAGAAGAAATGCAGATGATAAACGGGTATTTATTGGACAAATACACTCCTGCAAATTGAAATAAGTACACCGTGAATTCATTGTCCCAGGAAGGGGAAACTTTATTGACACATTCCTGGGGTCAGATACATCACATGATCACACTGACAGAACCACAGGCACATAGACACAGGCAACAGGGCATGCACAATGTCGGCACTAGTACAGTGTATATCCACCTTTCGCAGCAATGCAGGCTGCTATTCTCCCATGGAGACGATCGTAGAGATGCTGGATGTAGTCCTGTGGAACGCCTTGCCATGCCATTTCCACCTGGCGCCTCAGTTGGACCAGCGTTCGTGCTGGACGTGCAGACCGCGTGAGACGACGCTTCATCCAGTCCCAAACATGCTCAATGGGGGACAGATCCGGAGATCTTGCTGGCCAGGGTAGTTGACTTACACCTTCTAGAGCACGTTGGGTGGCACGGGATACATGCGGACGTGCATTGTCCTGTTGGAACAGCAAGTTCCCTTGCCGGTCTAGGAATGGTAGAACGATGGGTTCGATGACGGTTTGGATGTACCGTGCACTATTCAGTGTCCCCTCGACGATCACCAGTGGTGTACGGCCAGTGTAGGAGATCGCTCCCCACACCATGATGCCGGGTGTTGGCCCTGTGTGCCTCGGTCGTATGCAGTCCTGATTGTGGCGCTCACCTGCACGGCGCCAAACACGCATACGACCATCATTGGCACCAAGGCAGAAGCGACTCTCATCGCTGAAGACGACACGTCTCCATTCGTCCCTCCATTCACGCCTGTCGCGACACCACTGAAGGCGGGCTGCACGATGTTGGGGCGTGAGCGGAAGACGGCCTAACGGTGTGCGGGACCGTAGCCCAGCTTCATGGAGACGGTTGCGAATGGTCCTCGCCGATACCCCAGGAGCAACAGTGTCCCTAATTTGCTGGGAAGTGGCGGTGCGGTCCTCTACGGCACTGCGTAGGATCCTACGGTCTTGGCGTGCATCCGTGCGTCGCTGCGGTCCGGTCCCAGGTCGACGTGCACGTGCACCTTCCGCCGACCACTGGCGACAACATCGATGTACTGTGGAGACCTCACGCCCCACGTGTTGAGCAATTCGGCGGTACGTCCACCCGGCCTCCCGCATGCCCACTATACGCCCTCGCTCAAAGTCCGTCAACTGCACATACGGTTCACGTCCACGCTGTCGCGGCATGCTACCAGTGTTAAAGACTGCGATGGAGCTCCGTATGCCACGGCAAACTGGCTGACACTGACGGCGGCGGTGCACAAATGCTGCGCAGCTAGCGCCATTCGACGGCCAACACCGCGGTTCCTGGTGTGTCCGCTGTGCCGTGCGTGTGATCATTGCTTGTACAGCCCTCTCGCAGTGTCCGGAGGAAGTATGATGGGTCTGACACACCGGTGTCAATGTGTTCTTTTTTCCATTTCCAGGAGTGTATATTATACTAGAACTGACATGTGATTACATTTTCACGCAATTTGGGTGCATAGATCCTGAGATGTCAGTACCCAGAACAACTACCTCTGGCCGTGATAACGGCCTTGATACGCCTGGACATTGAGTCAAACATGGCTTGGATGGCGTGTACAGGTACAGCTGCATATGCAGCTTCAGCACGATACCACAGTTCATCAAGAGTAGTGACTGGCGTATTGTGACGAGCCAGTTGCTCGGCTAACATTGACCAGACGTTTTCAGTTGGTGAGAATGTGCTGGCCAGGTAGCAGTCGAACATTTTCTGTATCCAGAAAGGACCGTGCAGGACCTGCAACATGCGGTCGTGCATTATCCTGCTGAAATGTAGGGTTTCACAGAGATCGAATGAAGGGTAGAGCCACGGGTCGTAACACATCTGAACTGTAACGCCCACTGTTCAAAGTGCCGTCAATGCGAACAAGAGGTGACCGAGACGTGTAACCAATGGCACCCCATACCAATCCGCCGGGTGATACACGTTTCCAATGTGCTTTCACCGCGATGTTGCCAAACACGGATGCGACCATCATGATGCTGTAAACAGAACCTGGATTCATCCGAAAAAATGACGTTTTGCCATTCGTGCACCCAGGTTCGTCGTTGAGTACACCATCGCAGGTGCTCCTCTCTGTGATGCAGCGTCAAGGTTAACCGCAGCCACGGTCTCCGAGCTGATAGTCCATGCTGCTGCAAACGTCGTCCAACTGTTCGTTCAGATGGTTGTTGTCTTGCAAACGTCCCCATATGTTGACTCAGGAATCGAGACGTGGCTGCACGATCCGTTACAGCCATGCGGATAAGGTGCCTGTCATCTCGACTGCTAGTGATACGAGGCCGTTGGGATCCATCACGGCGTTCCGTATTACCCTGCTGAACCCACCGATTCCATATTCTGCTAACAGTCATTGTATCTCGACCAACACGAGCAGCAATGTCGCGATACGATAAACCGCAATCGCGATAGGCTACAATCCGACCTTTATCAAAGTCGGAAACGTGATGGCACGCATTTCTCCTCCTTACACGAGGCATCACAACAACGTTTCACCAGGCAACGCCGGTCTACTGCTGTTTGTGTATGAGAAATCGATTGGAAACTTTCCTCATGTCAGTACGTTCTAGGTGTCGCCACAGGCGCCAACCTTGTGTGAATGCTCTGATAAGCTAATCATTTGCATATCACAGCGTCTTCTTACTGTCGGTTAAATTTCGCGTCTGTAGCACGTCATCTTCGTGGTGTAGCAATTTGAATGGCCAGTAGTGCACATAAGGAAAACACGGGACTTGATAAGAGGAACGGTCATTCGTCAGCGCCATCTACTGTGGCAACGATGCATTTCTGGACAAGTGTTCATATGACCTTTTTCTCTCCGTTTCCAGTCGGGATCCGTCCCTACAGTTTGTGGATTTTATTAATGTTCACCCGTATTTAACATTTATTTGAGTACAAAAACCTTTTATTTATCACTTTCATAATGTGGTAAGTTTTAGTAATTAGTTAAATAAATCTGTATACCAGATTTTTAGTATAAGTCTTAGCACTCGAGCAATAATATTTTAATTTATATATATATGATAAATAGGAATTTTAATTTCAAAAAATTTAAATAAATTTTACAATAATTCACTTTGAAAAGATTTTGTGCTACAAAAAGTTGTGTCATGGCATGTACCTAGTCTGTGGCAAAGTCCAACTTTTTATACGTAATGGTTCAACAGAAAATATTCCTTACACACTGAAAATGAATTTTGCAAGAAATGCAGATAAAAGATTTTATTGGTGTTCATGCCGCAAACAAATACCTTAACTTTGGCCTGAACTACATGTTTGATCTTGGTTTTCATGTAGCTCTTTCCTTTTATCTTTCTGGGGTGCCGTTTTGCCAATATCCTTAACCGACATTTCGGAACAAGCATTATGCACATCATCAGTCTTCCTCAATAGGTTTTCAGCAACCTGCATCGAATCCTAGTCTCATACAAATCCTGATTCTTGATCCTGATTCCTTTTGTGTTACTATCAATGAACACTAGAAAAACAACTTACGAGGAACTACCGACTGTAATAGATGAGCAAAATGTTGTTTTTGGGCGTCTCTTCTAAATGAAGTTATTGAAGTTTCGTTCGGGTCTTGTGTTCGAGAACGCCTGCATTTCTTTAATAAATCGTAATTAATCGCATCGCAAGCTAGCTCACAGTCTTGTGTACTGTATAGATGTCTTTTCGGAATGGCAGGAAATAATGAAATAGCTCAAACAAGGAGAGAGGCGTGTAGAAAAAGAGCGGGGCTCTGCACATTGGTTGAAACAACACGGTTTTTATATCATTTGCGGCACAAATTAAACTCTGAAATTGGAGGCAGTATTTCTAACGTGCTACAGAACTATCTTGTGGGAAAAAACCTTTCTTGACCGATTTTACATACATCCCCCTTAAGTCATGTTTATGTTTCTTTCACTATTGTGAAATATTTGGGACATAGTTACTACGAGTCGTTTCTTAAAAGCAGCACCGTATTAGAACGACTGATATTTGCTGTGGTATTCTAATGCTTTTCGAAAGGCATTACTAACTCTGAGGTAATAAACTTAAATGTATGTAACCAGATGTTTTGTCGGAGAGCTCATACTCCTGGTGACCTGAATCCAATACGAATTTTAATGTAGATGTCATATTTTTAGCCAAGTTCCTCTCTTGTCTCGTCTGCTGTGGACAGCGGATAGCCTAGATATAAGCAAACGTACCAAGGGTTTTCTCATCCAGGCCGCGTTGGTTTACACAGTGCTGTGTGCAATGAAAACGATGAAAAAAATATCACAGGCAATAGGCTGATAAGTGTCAAAGGTATGTCGTAATATCAGAGATATTTGGTATCTAATAAGTAGTTCCTGTTCTGTCTTTAAGGCACAGGTATAAAACTGTTTAGTGAGTGGGATTTACTGGTGAAGGTTTAGAGTACCGTGACGTCTTTTTCACTTCTTCTTCACTTTTTCACTTCTTCTTACACTTTATCTACTTTACTTGTGCAGAAATTAGTGCAGTATGACTTTTTTAAATGAACTGTTTAGCTAAAATTTCACACTTTTTCTCTTAATCTTTTAATAATTAACAGGTGTAAGATATCAGCGCGCTGGTAGCTTTGTTTTATCGTAACTCCCAGCACTTCGAGCAAGCTGATACTCCTCAGTAATTCACACTGTTCGGTCAGTCACATTTGAGTTAAATTCGGCTGACAGGTACTCTCAAAATCATTCCAATTTCATTTCTCATAGCCGGATTCCCTTTTTTTAATCTCACTTCAGTTATGCCCTACACAGCAGATGCAATACACCTATCCCCACCTCGCTACAGCAAGGCGGCAGGACATGACGAGTAGCCAAAACGCTATAACGCTCCCCCGACAAACTCCCATCTCCAACCCACACCGTACCCTAACCTCCTCTTAGAAACTAGTATCCCTCCCAAACATTATATCCATATCTGGTCGTTAATCGTCAGAAGATCGCCTCAAACTCACACGCACAAAAACATTTGCATCATTACATTTTGTGGAAACACAACAGCACCACGATGACCTCCATCTGTGTTTCCAATACCCTGAATTGCAGTCGGTTCTTTTCTGAACGACGAAATATTGGAAGTCAGAATGTAGAGACGAATAAAAGCATAACAAAATCAAAGAATTCTTGAGAGGTGTCTTTGCTTGGTCATGTCAACAGCGATTCCTTACAACTACTTAACTTACTTGTATTTCTTATGCCACGTTACAGGTTTTACGTCGGGCCAAAGCTAGTCATTGTGATAACGGAACCCGAGGACGTGCAACGGCTATTAGTGACCAGTAAACCACGTGAACGGGACCCGTACCTCGGCTTCATGTTAAGCATAATCCAAGGCAATGGGCTGCTCGTCAACAAAGGCGAAGTCTGGAAACTCCATCGGAAGTTTGTCGAACCTGGCTTTCATAATGAGGTAAGTTGAATGAAGCAAGGGACTCTTGTACTTACATTTGTTTTCGGAATACAGCTCACATTTGAGTTTCCCTGCGTATTGAAGAAACTGAAATGATCGGAGGCTTTTGAATAGAAGACAGCAGGTACAATATGGACCTAACGTGAATTATTGACTTCTGTCAGTGTTTAACAATCACCACCGTGCTATTACAAATCTTGCAACAAAATAAATCGGCACATTTTTTCTTTTTTTGTGGTGGTCAGTGACGATTCGTTACATTTTATGTCACTGCTGAAAGAGTTCTGCAAGTAACAAAATTATCATGCAATTATAAAATTGAAAACAAGCAACGTAAGACACAAAAATTGGCGTTGCGGAATAGCTCGTGAATGACACAAAATCAATAGACATTAAGAAGAAAAAGTTTACCTGAAAAAGAAAATCACTCGCTGTTTAGCGTAATAAAGAGTCTTCCAAAATAAACCCTGCACTTGTAATAAAAGCGTAATCATGTCTCTATATGCAGGGTGGTCCATTGATAGTGACCGGGCCAAATATCTCACGAAATAAGCGTCAAATGAAAAAACTACAAAGAACGAAACTCGTCTAGCTTGAAGGGGGAAACCAGGTGGCGCTATGGTTGGCCGCTAGATGGCGCTGTCATAGGTCAAACGGATATCATTTGCGTTTTTTTAAATAGCAACCCCCATTTTTATTACATATTCGTGTAGTACGTAAAGAAATACGAATTAGACCACTTTTTTCGCTTTGTGATTGATGGCGCTGTAATAGTCACAAATGTGTAAGTACGTGGTATCACGTAACATTCCGCCAGTGCGGACGGTATTTGCTTCTTGGTACATTTCCCGTGTTAAAATGAACCGTTTACCAATTGCGGAAAAGATCGATGTGGTGTTGATGTATGGCTATTGTGATCAAAATGCCCAGCGGGCGTGTGGTATCTATGCTGCTCGGTATCCTGGACGACATCATCCAAGTGTCCGGACCGTTCGCCGGATAGTTAAGTTATTTAAGGAAACAGGAAGTGTTCAGCCACATGTGAAACGTCAACCACGACCTGCAACAAATGATGATGCCCAAGTAGGTGTTTTAGCTGCTGTCGCGGCTAATCCGCATATCAGTAGCAGAAAAACTGCGCGAGAATCGGGAATCTTGAAAACGTCGGTGTTGAGAATGCTACATCAATATCGATTGCACCCGTACCATTTCCTATGAACCAGGAATTGCATGGCGACTACTTTGAACGTCGTGTACAGTTCTGCCACTGGGCACAAGAGAAATTACGGGACGATGAAGACTTTTTGCACGCGTTCTATTTAGCGACGAAGCGTCATTCACCAACAGCAGTAACGTAAACCGGCATAATATGCACTATAGGGCAACGGAAAATCCACGATGGCTGCGACAAGTGGAACATCAGCGACCTTGGCGGGTTAATATATGGTGCGGCATTATGGGAGGAAGGATAATTGGCCCCCATTTTATCGATGTCAATCTAAATGGTGCAATGTATGCTGATTTCCTACGTAATGTTCTACCGATGTTGCTACAAGATGTTTCACTGCATGACGGAATGGCGATGTACTTCCAACATGATGGATGTCCAGCACATAGGTCGCGTGCGGTTGAAGCGGTATTGAATAGCATATTTCATGACAGGTGGATTGGTCGTCGGAGCACCCTACCATGGCCCGCACGTTCACCGGATCTAACGTCCCCGGATTTCTTTCTGTGGGGAAAGTTGAAGGATATTTGCTATCGTGATCCACCGACAACGCCTGACAACATGCGTCAGCGCATTGTCAATGCATGTGTGAACATTACGGAAGACGAACTACTCGCTGTTGAGAGGAATGTCGTGACACGTATTGCCAAATGCACAAATGCATTTAGGTGGACGGACATTATTTCGAGCATTTATTGCCTTAATGTGGTATTTACAGGTAATCACACTGTAACAGCATGCGTCCTCAGAAATGATAAATTCACAAAGGTACATGTATCACATTGGAACAACCGAAATAAAATGTTCAAACGTACCTAAGTTCTGTTCAAAAATGCTTCAAATGGCTCTGAGCACTATGGGACTTAACTTCTGAGATCATCAGTCCCCTAGAACTTAGAACTACTTAAACCTAAATAACCTAAGGACATCACACACATCCACGCCCGAGGCAGGATTCGAACCTGCGACCGTAGCGGTGGCGCGGTTCCAGACTGAAGCGCCTGGAACCGCTCGGCCACTCCGGCTGGCCCTGCGTCCTGCATTTTAATTTAAAAAACCTAACTGTTACCAACTCTTCGTCTAAAATTGTGAGTCATATGTTTGTGACTAATACAGCGCCATCTATCACAAAGCGAAAAAAGTGGCCCAACTAAAACATTCATATTTCTCTACGTAGTACACGAATATGTAATAAAAAATGGGGGTTCCTATTTAAAAAAACGCAGTTGATATCCGGTTGACCTATGGCAGCGTCATCTAGCGGGCCAACCATAGCGCCATCTGGTTTCCCCCTTCAAGCTAGACAAGTTTCGTTCTTTGTAGTTTTTTCGATTAACGCTTATTTCGTGAGATATTTGGCTTGGTCACGATCAATGGACCATCCTGTATAGCTTGCTCAGTGTATCAGAACCGGTCCTTGGTTACTTTGTATAAGTGAACAGTGAACTTCCGTGCACACATTATCAGTTCTGCACGTTTCATCAAGTCGAGTGCACTATTTCAATACTTTCAGCAGTCATCAAGATAAATTAAAGGAATTCTGACAGCTGTTAGACTTTATTTAGGGAACGAAGTTCAGTTTCAGTAATGACAGAATAGAACTGAGCAGCAGCCTCACATGCAATTACTACCTGCATAATTAATTCTGAAGACAATTTTTTACTTATCTTCTATTCCTGGAACGAACTAATCTCACAGTTTAACGTTATAAACCCGTAATGTATCTTACTATGCCCAATAAATTGCAATTAATGTTCATTGTTAAGGATCTCCGGAACGCCCTATACTTGCAATGTTAAAATAACGCTTATAAATTACATCTTTCCTCACAAAGTATTTGAGGTAGGAAGTTGAACTTTTTACAGATTATTTATTGGAATATGGGCTACAACTTAACACAGGGATTTTACAAAATTTTAGTTCAGTTATTAAAGATGATTTTTTTTTTCAATTGTAATGAAAATTCACAACATTTTTTTGCCATTTTTTATTTATATATTCAAAAATATACAGTTTTTTGGAAAAAGGCTGTGTTAAATTATGCAGAAGGTATTGTGTAACATTTACTGAAAGTTTGAAACAAATATGTTTGCAAGATCCTTAGAAAACATGTAATTAGTATGAGAAAATAAAAGTTTTGGGAATCGAGCGACAAAGATTGGATTAACTTTTTAGTGCATTCCAGGTCCATAGGATGGATTATCTTCATCCTCTGCAAACTCCTCCTCCAGCTTCCTCTTGTTCCTCCTCCTGTTTACTCTTGCTTCTATTTCTAGACTCTTTACAGCCCTGTCTGCAGCCTGAAGGCGTTCCTTGTCTAAAGCAAGCATCGCTCGTACCATGTTAGAACCTATCTTCATTCCCATATTTCTAAATACCTTGCACCTTACAATGTTGCCATCATTGAAAGTCACAACAGCATCATACACACCAAAGTGAAGTGTTTCTATGCCAACAAATACAGTCTTGGGGATTCTCGACCATATAACACTATTTACACTTTCATTGGGGTTTTGAGTTTTTCCGTGAATACACTTTTTCAACAGTTCAGGTGCTGCTAAGTCTCTGAAAATAGGTTTTATCACCTCCATTATTGCATGAGGCAGACTATGCTTATGAGTGTACACTTCACCAGTTAGCAATCCTTTGTTATATTTACACCAACTGTCTTCTTCTTTGGGACACAAGCTATGTTGGGGATTTTCATCGGTTGAAGAAGTATGAAAAAAAAAGAGCCCAAACAGCCTTCTTCATTTCGTCGACACTTTGTGTATTTTGCCTAATAGCCATTCCATAATAGTTCTGTATTTTGTCAATTACACTGTCAGTTAACCTTCCATTCCCATCCAACCCTTTACCATCACTGAGTTTTTGTTTTTTGTATGAAGCTTTCAATCGACAATCACACCAGCGATATATATATTGAACCATCACAGGTTAGCCACAACACATACTTTATCTCACATCACTAAAATGTACCTGATGAACACGGACGTTAATAATAACACCATTTGACAGCAGTTTAACAGCGCCACAGTGGGTCACGCCCATGTAGAACACATTTCAAAAAAAATTTAAAAATAGTTGTAGTCTTCGGAATTGAATAAATTATATATCTATTAAAAGGTAATAGTCTGCAGATTCAGAAAACGCAAAAAAGTAAATAATTGAACTATTCATGATTTTGAGCCTTTCCGGAGCCCCTTAATGTGTAGCCCACTAATAAAAGTCACAATTTTTTCTCTGTTCTCTCAGACAGGCAGCTAAAATAATGCGTGCATGTATTCTCCATAGTTCCTAGTTACACATTCTTTTCAATCATCTTTAAATACTCAAATTACACTTCCGCAATACGATTAGCTTGACATGTGACCATTGATCAACGGTGCTGCAGATAGGATAACAGAAATGTTTCGTATTCCAAGTTGCTTAAACACAGAATTTATCTCGTCGCATAGCTTTATTTTAGTTAATACGAGATGTATGTACCAATCTGGAACAAACTGCCTAGTTGCCTGTCTTATCATGGGAGTAGCCTCACTCTCGAAATGTCTCAGCTATTTTCTTTCTACTGAACGGCGAATCACTGCTTCTACCACATTTACAAAATTGTCAATGCTTTTCTGAATCCTTCCATTTTAAGAGTAAAATCTGTGACAAGGTGCGGAGGCATATTGCATTAGCTGCTGTTAGCTGGTGGGAACGACGCATCTTCATCTAGACTAAGGCAATAACCATGTTGAATTATTGCGAGATGGGCTGGGCTCACTTGGTTTAACCTGCCAGCACCGTGATAATGCACGGCGCAGGACAAGGGATTTCTCCATCGGTGTAGTCTCCGTGTACGTGACCAGATGCAGTGCACTGGTATAACAGGTGCGGCGCTATATGGAATAAATAGCTGTCGATTTTGTAGCATAATCATTCGCAGGCCAGCAGTCTTTCTTACTGGTTTCGACAGCCGCTCCTCCCTGAGCCTTCATCGGCCAGCCATCCAGACTCAACACTCAGCCGTTAGACAATTTTGACAATGCAGCCACCCCCACGATTCCTGGGTTTGCCTATTAATTGGCGTCAGAAGTGGCGGCGACGCCTTCATTGCGCAGCAGAGGGTGCATCGTCCATGCAGCAGGACGTCTGCACCACAAGCTGCAGTGTCAACACGGTGGGATGAGTGGAAAAACCGTTGTTGTACAGGGTGATTCAAAAAGAATACCACAACTTTAAAAATGTGTATTTAATGAAAGAAACATAATATAACCTTCTGTTATACATCATTACAAAGAGTATTTAAAAAGGTTTTTTTTCACTCAAAAACAAGTTCAGAGATGTTCAATATGGCCCCCTCCAGACACTCGAGCAATATCAACCCGATACTCCAACTCGTTCCACACTCTCTGTAGCATATCAGGCGTAACAGTTTGGATAGCTGCTGTTATTTCTCGTTTCAAATCATCAATGGTGGCTGGGAGAGGTGGCCGAAACACCATATCCTTAACATACCCCCATAAGAAAAAATCGCAGGGGGTAATATCAGGGATTCTTGGAGGCCAGTGATGAAGTGCTCTGTCACGGGCTTCCTGGCGGCTGATCCATCGCCTCGGGTAGTTGACGTTCAGGTTTCATAACTAACCTTTTTCGTAGGACTCTCCATACAGTTGATTGTGGAATTTGCAGCTCTCTGCTAGCTCTGTGAGTCGATTTTCCTGGGCTGCGAACAAATGCTTGCTGGATGCGTGCTACATTTTCATCACTCGTTCTCGGCCGTCCAGAACTTTTCCCTTTGCACAAACACCCATTCTCTGTAAACTGTTTATACCAACGTTTAATACACCACCTATCAGGAGGTTTAACACCATACTTCGTTCGAAATGCACGCTCAACAACTGTCGTCGATTCACGTCTGCCGTACTCAATAACACAAAAAGCTTTCTGTTGAGCGGTCGCCATCTTAGCATCAACTGACGCTGACGCCTAGTCAACAGCGCCTCAAGCGAACAAATGTACAACTAAATGAAACTTTATAGCTCCCTTAATTCGCCGACAGATAGTGCTTAGCTCTGCCTTTTGTCGTTGCAGAGTTTTAAATTCCTAAAGTTGTGGTATTCTTTTTGAATCACCCTGTATATGACAGGCACGGGATGCAGGAGAAAATGTTACCATAAGTTGAGGGTTACTTTTCTTTATGCCAGAGGTGGTGTGTGATGCGTCTGAGTTTCGGGGAAACAGCAAGGAGCAGTAATTGGATCCTTGTGAATGTTCGCAGTGTAACCCACTTGAACATTCTGTGCCATATGCTGAATCCGTGTCTGTATCGCGTGCCACCATTTTTCTCGTGTTGCGAGGCATCGCAGGGAGTCTAGACACATGATGATTGGGTGGAAAATATAATTTGTTATTCATTTTTCAGTTTGATGCTACTGATGCAAGATTGTTCCTGCGTGTTTCTCTTACTTCTGGAAAGTTCGAGTGGGTAAATTTTGGGCTGTTTAGAATCTGTCAGTGGGTCGTTTCATGATTACATTTAGTGGGTATGGGGCGGGGGGTGGAATTGCTGGCCTATACACGTGAGACTGCCATATAAATATCACTTTTATTGGACCACATGCCACCACTCTCGGTGATGCACACATTAACATTCATTAAGTTGCAAGGACATGATGCGCAATCCCTCTAATCTGAATGTTTTCTTAATTCAGTGATATGCACAGGATGGGGCGGAATGTTACGTTGTTCTTGCGATTGCAATTCTCATACGACCCGCTGATACATTTCCCACACTCGGACTGAGTAATAACTTTTATTTCAACATAATCCATTCAAAGCGAATTTCGGGGTTCCTCTCTGATTTTGTCGGCAACAACGTAGCAAACTAGGACGCTATCTTATAGTGGAAGGTCGGGTGGCACGCAAGCAGACGCAAACATGCACAGTTGATACACAAAAATGAAACACATCCTCTTTAATTTGTCACACGTATGCTAGCAAAAACTACACTGCATTTCTACAGGAACTATCATATGCAATGCCGAACCAATCACAACATTTCATTGACATCTGGGGTCATTGCAGGTATATTTATTCACCACTTTTAATCACTCTTGGATAATATCGAATCTTCACACGAAATGCACACAGTTCCTACACAAAAACGATCATTAGCTCATCGATTGTGCTGCCAAGTCTACGTAGGATCTTGGAAACCAAAGGCTCCAAATTATTCACCATTTGTGATCGTTCTTGGGTTTTATACAATAATTTCACCCGCAAAATGTAGCTGAATTTAATTCAGGATGCTGGTGGCCGCTTCTCCGAACAGCACTGCACACGTGGAAGCGTGGAGACGAAGACCAACATAGACTAAAGAAATCAAATCAACTAACTTGACTCGCAAAATTAGTTAAATATTTCACACTATTCACAGGCTCAATTCCTAAATTGAAAGTACAACAAGGAAATGATTACTCTTTGTCACATGGTTATGAGCACATTGTTGAAGCTTGCACAAAGGGAGAATCCCATGTACCAATAAAAATCTTACAAATTCTGGAATTTAGTAAAATGAAATAATTGGTTGGTTGGTTGGTTTAAGGATTAAAGGGACCAAACTGCAGAGGTCATCGGTCCCATGAAATAATTAAACGCCCGCTAACTGAGAAATCAATTAAAAACATTGTGAATGCTGAAAGCACCACAGGATTAACAACTTAAAACTAGATTAGAAAGCTCTCCACGCTCACGTTAGATTCCTGAATTCTAACTATCCAATGCGTTCAGAAAATAATTTAAAAAGTGGTCCTAACGTAAGCCTAACTATGGTGATGTTTGAAAACAACGAATTAGTGACCTAATCTATGACATAACTCATCCTTTTGTTAAATTAGCGAACTGCTTGACGGAAACCAGCGCAGGACTCTCAGCCAGCCTGAACCCGCGCGACGAAATATGGCGGAGCACCCCTAACGGGGGGGAGGGTAGGCCTTGATACCAACCCCTGTATACTTTCACACCATTGGTCCATCTTTGCCTGTTTACCTACGAGAGTTAGTATGGCACCAAACAAAAAAAAATGGTTCAAAGGGCTCTGAGCACTATGCGACTTAACTTCTGAGGTCATAAGTCGCCTAGAACTTAGAACTAATTAAACCTAACTAACCTAAGGACATCACACACATCCATGCCGGAAGCAGGATTCGAACCTGCGACCGTAGCGGTCGCTCGGCTCCAGAAAACCAAACAAAACATACATCTTTGCATTACAATTTTCCTGCTCATAGAATCACATTTTCTAACATTTAATGGCAACATAACAGCAAAGAGTTACAAAGACCAGTCTGTTACTAACAATAAAGGAATTCTGGAACCTTTAGATAACGTAATGGAACGGAACAACCAGTTCCTTCTCATTACTTGCATATTTATGTTGCATGAGAATGAGGAATGAAGATGTTGAGGCTGAGATGCAGAGTGTTACTGGCCGGAAGGCGGTTCAAACGAGGTTTATTAAGTAGCACAACGGAGAGCAGATAATACGATCTTGCGGAACAAGCTTGCAGCAGAGGATGAGGAAACAGCGTTGCTCTGGACACCGAAACCTTTAATACACTCCTGGAAATGGAAAAAAGAACACATTGACACCGGTGTGTCAGACCCACCATACTTGCTCCGGACACTGCGAGAGGGCTGTACAAGCAATGATCACACGCACGGCACAGCGGACACACCAGGAACCGCGGTGTTGGCCGTCGAATGGTGCTAGCTGCGCAGCATTTGTGCACCGCCGCCGTCAGTGTCAGCCAGTTTGCCGTGGCGTACGGAGCTCCATCGCAGTCTTTAACACTGGTAGCATGCCGCGACAGCGTGGACGTGAACCGTATGTGCAGTTGACGGACTTTGAGAGAGGGCGTATAGTGGGCATGCGGGAGGTCGGGTGGACGTACCGCCGAATTGCTCAACACGTGGGGCGTGAGGTCTCCACAGTACATCGATGTTGTCGCCAGTGGTCGGCGGAAGGTGCACGTGCCCGTCGACCTGGGACCGGACCGCAGCGACGCACGGATGCACGCCAAGACCGTAGGATCCTACGCAGTGCCGTAGGGGACCGCACCGCCACTTCCCAGCAAATTAGGGACACTGTTGCTCCTGGGGTATCGGCGAGGACCATTCGTAACCGTCTCCATGAGGCTGGGCTACGGTCCCGCACACCGTTAGGCCGTCTTCCGCTCACGCCCCAACATCGTGCAGCCCGCCTCCAGTGGTGTCGCGACAGGCGTGAATGGAGGGACGAATGGAGACGTGTCGTCTTCAGCGATGAGAGTCGCTTCTGCCTTGGTGCCATTGATGGTCGTATGCGTGTTTGGCGCCGTGCAGGTGAGCGCCACAATCAGGACTGCATACGACCGAGGCACACAGGGCCAACACCCGGCATCAAGGTGTGGGGAGCGATCTCCTACACTGGCCGTACACCACTGGTGATCGTCGAGGGGACACTGAATAGTGCACGGTACATCCAAACCGTCATCGAACCCATCGTTCTACCATTCCTAGACCGGCAAGGGAACTTGCTGTTCCAACAGGACAATGCACGTCCGCATGTATCCCGTGCCACCCAACGTGCTCTAGAAGGTGTAAGTCAACTACCCTGGCCAGCAAGATCTCCGGATCTATCCCCCATTGAGCATGTTTGGGACTGGATGAAGCGTCGTCTCACGCGGTCTGCACGTCCAGCACGAACGCTGGTCCAACTGAGGCGCCAGGTGGAAATGGCATGGCAAGCCGTTCCACAGGACTACATCCAGCATCTCTACGATCGTCTCCATGGGAGAAGAGCAGCCTGCATTGCTGCGAAAGGTGGATATACACTGTACTAGTGCCGACATTGTGCATGCTCTGTTACCTGTGTCTATGTGCCTGTGGTTCTGTCAGTGTGATCATGTGATGTATCTGACCCCAGGAATGTGTCAATAAAGTTTCCCCTTCCTGGGACAATGAATTCACGGTGTTCTTATTTCAATTTCCAGGAGTGTAGATCCAGCTGTCACTAGCCTAGTCAGTCCCTTTTCTGGAAGGCCATCTGAGGATGTGATGTCGTTCATGGAGGGGCTGACAACGTCGGCGAATATGGGTGGTTGGTTTGATACCCATTTGTTGCAGGTTGCAAAATTACGCCTAGCAGGAGGGATGAAAGCTTTTGTGTGATGCACGGAAGCGATAGGGGCGGTAGAGGCATATAAGCAGTTAAAACGGTAGATTCTGCAGAGGCACATGAAGCAGAACAGTGTGATGTACATTCGGAAACAGCTGAAAGCTATTACAAAGAGCCAAGGGGAAGCCATAGAGGATTCGGCCTATAGAATAAGGACAATGAACGTTCATATGTATGAGTTGGGTCAGAGGGACGAAGAAAGTGAAGTTTTGTTGCAGAAGACCGAAAAGTGAACGCTCGATGCTTTCCTAAGAGACTTGTCACCAGCCGGCCGCGGTGGCCGTGCGGTTCTGGCGCTGCAGTCCGGAACCGTGGAACTGCTACGGTCGCAGGTTCGAATCCTGCCTCGGGCATGGGTGTGTGTGATGTCCTTAGGTTAGTTAGGTTTAAGTAGTTCTAAGTTCTAAGGGACTTATGACCTAAGATGTTGAGTCCCATAGTGCTCAGAGCCATTTGACCCATTTTTGAACTTGTCACCGGATATGTCAAGAAGAATGCGCTCATAGTCGCCTAATGATCTCCATTTGACTGTTAGGTTGGCGATGGTTTGTGAAGAGATTGATGTGTCAATGATTGTGCGTGATAGGCGTGGTATATTTTAGGGAAGAGTCATATGCTACAGATGTGGGCATATGGGGCATGTGTAGAGGCAGTAGCATTATGGTAACATTAAAAGAGTGGACAGGAGGAAGGAAGAACCCATTCTGAAGTCCGCTAAAGGTCGTTCCCACTAAAATTAGATGCAACATGTATACACACAGAGGCACAATGTGCAATAGAAGATGTTGTACAGAGCATAAAATATAAGTTTTTGTGGGACACTGGGGCAAATGTGTCATCAGCGAGAAGAGATCTAGTGGGCCAGAGACGATGGAACCCACAAGGCTGTATATAGTGTGGGGTGGTAGATAGTGATATGAGGCCATTGGCGTCAGTGGAGATAGATTTTCAAGTGGAGGCAGTTGGGTTTAAGCAGTTAGTGGAAGTAGTGCCTCACTTAAGCGAGGATTACAGCATAATGCTGGGGTTGGAGATCTTGCATCAACACCATGCCAAAAATGACCTTCGTCGTCATGTAGTGGAACGTAGGGAGAAGACATTCCAGCTAGGAGAAGCCATCGCCGATGTAGATAAGTCGCAAGGTGCGTCTATCATAGTGTACATTTCTGTTAAGTCACATACAACTATACAAAAGTCTGATTTACATAACTGTGTGCCATGTGGCACCAGGAAGTGGCACTGGTTGAGTGCGGAGCCAGATTGACCAGTCGATACATCCTGTATAATAGAGCCACTGGAAGGGAATTACCTGTTAGATCCACCAAGTTAGTTGGTTAAAAGGAGTATCGTATGTGTACAAAACAACGATGGCTGGACGGAAGTACCTGACAATCTTGATAATTTCGGAGGCCGAAAATGTGAAGCTGAGGAAGGGCATGTTAATAGCGAATTTGGACATTCTGAAGGAGCATAATTGGTGCACAAAATGTGTACGCCATGGGCAGCCACAGGACGAAGCTAGAACAGTATTATGTAAAAAGGTGGAGCATCTGAAGGGAGGAGAAAGAGTATGAATGGAGGAGTTGTTGTTGGAATTTGAGGTTTTGTTTTTTTTCCTTGGGTTCCTTTGCCAGCGACACTTGTTAAACAGCACCACACTCCTGCAGGAAAAGCAAAGCACCAATGGGCTGCAAGCCATATAGAATTCCTCGTTATTTATAGCCGATTCTCGAGTACTTTGTCACCCAGCATTTGGCTGATGGAATAATAAAAGAAAGTAATAGCCCATCGATGGGGCAGGAATTGTGGTTGTCCCAAAGAAGTCTACAAACATTTCTAAGAAGTACCGATTCTGTTGTGATTACGTTCATCTTTCTAGTAATTCTGTACTAACGCAAACCCAACATCATGGAGGCCATCGACAACCTGGAACAGTGCCGCTGTTTCTCTACTATGGATTTAAGAAGAGAACAAAAAAGGAGCTTGCCTTTTTATTATAATGTGGTATCGGTAGAGCTGAGGATGGAACATACAAGGTTTTACGTATTGCTTAGGATCCTCGTAATGGACAGGCATGTACAGTTACACCATTCACCCCTATTCTGTAAAAGCGAAAGCTACAGAGAAATTTGTACAGGTGAGGACTGCAGATGTGCTACTGATTTCTGAAGAGGGAAACAGATATGCAGTGATGACAGGGGAGGAGCATCGACAGTGTCGTAGAAAGAGCATTATAGTTCGAGTGATTCAAAGTGTTGCAAATGCATGTGCGGTGCAGCTATTCATAGGCACAACAGGAGGATAGGATTGTCCGAGGAATTTTGTGAAGCCTAGACCTTATTTCCAGCAAGATGACTGCATTGCATTTATTCTGTGTACGACACCATGGGAGTGGTAGAGAGTTGCTACGGGCAGGGAAGGTTCACGGGAGCGAGATGATAAGAACTGGGAGGTGGTGGGTTGTTGATTAACGGGACGGTATGCGACATAACAGGGTCAACCTTCCGTTTACCAACCACTGTAACAGAAGTTACTCACTTGAACGTAACCCAGCCACTGGTGCACTGGCCAGACTAACCACTAGAGATACTCCCAAACCAGCAGCTAACCCTCCTGAACGATAAATGTATGAAATTTATTCGCGACTGCGGAATATTTCTGACATTAAATGTCTTAGGTATGACGATATCATCTACTTCGTGACACATGAAACCATATACTGAAGGCAGACCTGAACTGTTCCCTCAACCAGTTGATAGCAGCACGAGAGGGGAGAATTACTGCAGAACAGTTGCTGCAGCTTGTTGAAAAGTGTCTGGAAGGACAAAGGCGAGTGAACATGACCATGTGTGCCGCAACACGAAGCACCGTAGTGGCACTAACTCTGCTATGCGTATCCTTCATGTATCTGAGGTAGAGAGCTGCCCAGCAAACCATTCCACGGATAATACAAACCCCGGTATACTGGATCTTAGAGCATGAAAGTGAATCAGCGAGGAATACTAAGGTGTAAATGTGAGTGAGAAATGTATTTCTTGGTGTTTAAGACGTTATGAGACCACTCGATTAATTATTTGCAAGGAAAATTGCCGAGGGGTTCATGAACGACAGAGTGTGAGAATTTTATAAGCACGAAATTGTATGTTCCAGATGAACTAATGAACTGTTAAGTGTGAGCAGCTAAGTAGCGTAAGAATAAATGTAGCACATGAGGTTTATAACTTAAATGCGGACTCTGAGCTGTGTAAAGTGAGCAGCCGGATATTTGTGCAATATAAATTTGGGTGTAACATATGATATGCTGTGCAGACCAGTCTAAAGCAAGAGCCGAGAGACTGGATACTTTCCAGGGATGGGGCGGTGTAGCGTCGCTACCATTTTAAGGGGCTCCGGAAAGGCTCAAAATCATGAAAAGTTCAATTTTTACTTTTTTGCGTTTTCTGAATCTGCAGACTATTACCTTTTAATAGATATATAATTTATTCAATTCCGAAGACTACAACTATTTTTAAATTTTTTTTGAAATGTGTTCTACATGGGCGTGACCCACTGTGGCGCTGTTAAACTGCTGTCAAATGGTGTTATTATTAACGTCCGTGTTCATCAAGTACATTTTAGTGATGTGAGATAAAGTATGTGTTGTGGCTAACCTGTGATGGTTCAATATATATCGCTGGTGTGATTGTCGATTGTTTCATGTTTATTTACTCTGTCGTTATCTCGAAAATATTCGTAATTAATTCTGTTTCTTGAGTCTCTGTTTTGTTGAAGTATAATAATGAGTAAAAGTAAAGTTATTAGAAATCCTCTGAAGGCTTTTAAGAAAAGGAGAAATGTTGGAAAGCCAAAGGTATGTGTTATTACTGTAAACAATAAAGACGATAGGTTCTAACATGGTACTAGCGATGCTTGCTTTAGACAAGGAACGCCTTCGGGCTGCAGACAGGGCTGTACAGAGTCTAGAAATACAAGCAAGAGTAAACAGGAGGAGGAACAAGAGGAAGCTGGAGGAGGAGTTTGCAGAGGATGAAGATAATCCATCCTATAGACCTGGAATGCACTAAAAGTTAATCCAATCTTTGTCGCTCGATTCCCAAAACTTTTATTTTCTCATACTAATTACATGTTTTCTAAGGATCTTCCAAACATATTTGTTTCAAACTTTCAGTAAATGTTACACAGTACCTTCTGCATAATTTAACACAGCCTTTTTCCAAAAAACTGTATATTTTTGAATATATAAATAAAAAATTGCAAAAAAATGTTGTGAATTTTCATTACAATTGAAAAAAAATATCATCTTTAATAACTGAACTAAAATTTTGTAAAATCCCTGTGTTAAGTTGTAGCCCATATTCCAATAAATAATCTGTAAGAAGTTCAACTTCCTACCTCAAATACTTTGTGAGGAAAGATGTAATTTATAAGCGTTATTTTAACATTGCAAGTATAGGGCGTTCCGGAGTCCCTTAAGGGCAAAATCTGTGAGATGATGTGACAGAATATTGCATTAGCTGCAAGTAGCTGCTGAGCACGGCATGTCATCACTTGGACTAAGACAACAAATATGCTAAATTATTGCAAGAATGGGTAGGCTCTTTTGGTGTAACTTGTGTAATTTCCCCCCTCCTTCCTACATCCATCTACTGTCCACATTAAACAGTGTCCAGTCCAAGTAATTAATAAGCAGAGTCTTTTATGAAGATTTGAGAGGGTCGAAGATTACAATAAACTTTCAAGTTAACTGAGATTGTCATATTCAGATGGCCCCAGTTCTTCTTGTCTATGGGTCTGGTTCTTCAAGCCGAAAACCTCACATCAGGTCTTCACGGTTGGTTTGAACTGAATAAATTTGAAGATTGTTGTTGCAGCATTTTCTACGTAAATATATTTCCTCTATTTTGGTATATCATAGAGTATTTTGATTTTTCTCATTAACACACCAGAACTTACATTGTCAGCACAAAACTACAAAAATTACGTCCGATCACATCAGAGGAAAGCTTACAAGTACCCCACTTTGTGGAAATAACCATATTCCAAAGGGCTTACAAATTTTCTTAATAAATGAATTTCTAGTAGTTTCCCTTACATTATTAATTTCGGTTATTATTTCATAAATGAATCTAGAAATAAACATATTAAACAGTAGAGGATTGCGTAATTAATAATAGAAATTTTAAGTGTGCAAAGAATTCGTAATTTCAAATGTTCCTAAAAAAATAATTTTAACTGTACATTCAGAACTAATACTTATCATTATAACATCTAAACTAAAATATTTTATAAACGAAATCCTTTTCATAAATTTTAGCTTGAAATATAACATACTGTGTCTATAGTTTTCAGAAAAGCAACTGTGATAATACTGACCTGTCCAAAATTCTAAAAATAATACTGGTATCGACAACTACTCTTGAGGAAAAATTATGCTAGAGGAGGCTGTCCCGTTACACCTGCCAGAAAGACGGTAATGCACGGCACAGACAAGGGGATTTCTCCAGCACTGGGGTTTCAATGACGTTGCCGAGTACACAACCAGAAGCGGCGATGGCCATAATAGGGTCACTGCAATCTGAAATAAATAGTTATCGATTTTGTAGCATAATCAATCGCAGCCCAGTAGTCTGCCACGACGAACGGGCTACGCCACGCCAGATGAGGAGGCAATAGGGAATCGCCAGCAGCAGCCACGGGTTCGAATCTCTGTTGCAATACCAGTTTCCTGCACTAAGGCCGCCCATCAAACTTGCTACCACAATGCTGTGGGCTTTACGGACTCACTCCAGCAGTGGCCAGACTCCTGTCCAGGGCCAGCGGGTTGCACCGTGCGTGCATATCCTCATCTCATAGCAAACTTCGCCCCCCCCCCCCTCCCCGCGTGCATTCATTCACTGCAGAGTTGGCTGTCTCTGCAAGATTGTTGCCCATCTCCTCATTACATCGTTACACGTATTAACAACCAATTAAATAAAAGTTATACAGGTTAATTGCCGTTTTTTGCAGCCATCCGACAACACAGTGGGTGCATATCCTCACTGCAAACTTCACCCCGTCCGCATGTGATCATTCACTTCGGAGTTGGCTATCTCTAAAAGAGTGTTACCCATCTCCTCATTGTATCGCTACATGTAGTGACAACTAATTAAATAAAAGTTATACAGTTTAATTGCCGTTTTTTGCAACTGTATTAAAAATCTTATTAAAACCAGACGAGTTTCGCTTTGTTTTAAAGCATCTCCAGTGCTCACTGTAACAATCTAGTTTTTTCTCTTACAATTTTATTTCTTTGGGTAATTAACAGTTCACGTACTTTACTTATTACTATAAAACGTTTTTATTCTTTTTGTTACCCACAGTTTTTTTTTTTTTTTTTTTTTTTTTTTTTTTTTTTCATTGCATTCTTCTTCATATTCCACGTGTATATGTTGAGTTTTTGCACACAGCACTTTCCCTGCACTTAATAAATCCACATTTCGGTGTTTGAAAGGGTCACCGTTCTCTCACCATTTCGCGTGTTTTGTTTTGCTGTTTCTGTATGTGTCCAGTTTTTGTTTGGTTTGATAGTAATGGAAGCATCTGCGATCTCTATGTAAATGTTTATACTTTTTGTGTGCTTGTGTGTGTGTGTGTGTGTGTGTGTGTGTGTGTGAAGGGAGCTAACATTTCTAGGTACTGTGTGTGTGTTGAGTTACTGCTTTACAATGGTACAGTCGTGTATGATCTAGGGTCGGGATATAGCCTAGTTTGTGACATTGATGAGACTTTTATTACAGTTCAAAAGATAGCAACTAACCTATCTAACTTGTATATGTGCAACTGCAGAAAAAAGAGGCCGAAAAATAAAGAACACAACATGTGCTGATTGAATTCTTAAAGATCATTTCGTCGCATTAGCGACCTATACCGGTAGTACACACATCTCTTGTGATTCAGACGCCAGTATGATTATCAGTTGTGTGAACGCTAACTACTGTAAATCTGGCGGTAGCTATGCTGTAAGGTGCTACCAATTATCGCCAAAGACTACATGCTCCATTCTATTTCATATAATAACCTTTAATGACTGAGATGTTTAGTACTTAAATTTTCTGTATATAAAACAAAAAATTAAATGGTATTGTCAATAAATGCATGTAATTAACGAAAGAGTAACGGTTGTAAGGAAAAGTCCATTATGTAAGTGCTGTTGGACAAAGAACGAGTTACAATGTCTCTTTTTCCAATAGTCATTGTAATTTGTATCTTTTATGATGTTAAGGAGTGCACACGTTGGTGAGCAGACATGAACTAAGCTTTGGATAAGCTGTATAAAATGATACTTTTTGAATCAAAGATTACATAGCAGCAATAGTTGGACATTTTTTCAGGAAGCTGTTAAACAAAGTTAAGTGTGAAGCTGATCTTGCGCAAGTGTGGTGTTTTTCTTTCACGGTCTCATATGTCGGCTTACATCAGTACTGAGTGTATCCCGACCCTGTATTCCATGTATTTAAACTACACTGGTGTCCAACATTAAAACAACAGACGGAAATTTTGCGAGGCTGCGTTTATTTTGCCACAAAACAGTATAAACAGATGATAGCAAAGTAGAAACAATGTAAAGAACACAGAACGTAAACAACCGCAACAGTCATAAGAGTACTTTTTTTACAACTTAACAGATTTTCACACACTTTTCGACAACTAGTTGCTGTGCTCACTATGGAGTGTGACCATCTCTGGAAGAAATGCAGGCCTGACAACGATGGAGCATGCAGTGAATAACGTCATCAATGTCATGTTGAGGCAATAACGCCCATTCTTCCGGAGGAGCTGCTGCAAGTCTTGGAGAGTGACTGGTGGATGTTGACTGGACAATAATGCTAGACCACACAGAGCAAAAGTGGTTCATGTTTTCTTTGAAATGGAAGATACTGCACGCATGTCATGACTTGCTCGCTCTCACAATTTGAATTCCATACAGCACGTGTGGAATGCACCAGGAAGACAGCTCTTGCTCGTTGACCAGTAGAGCCTACTCTATTTTATCGTTATTACGGACAGTGATCGCTTTGTCGGCCGCTGTTTCACTTTCAATTATTGTTAATGGGGGTGTGTTCTTGAACATTCGCCCATTGCTGTTTTATCCACCCGGATCTATCACAGCGACAGTGCCGAGGCTTTCTTCTGGGCTGCCAAGGTCTTCCCACGTCTGGTGGACCACAAACCAGTGTGGTTAATTGTTTCCCTGATTAAATACGACAGGCCCGTTTCCGCCGTGTGTGGCGGAAGGCACTTTACGTGCCACTGCCATTACCTCCCTTTTCTGTTCCAGTCGCGTATGGTTCGCGGGAAGAGCAATTGCTGATTTTGCTCCTGCCTGCAACCATTCTGCTGAGAACCACGTACCGCATTCGCATGATACTGGCATCTGTTCATTTCTACTATTGTTGTTTCCACTATGAGTGTTCTGTTATAGTGGTCTGACCATAGTAGTGGTTACCACTGTTGATATGGCTATTGTTATTATACAGGGTGATTCAAAAAGAATACCACAACTTTAGGAATTTAAAACTCTGCAACGACAAAAGGCAGAGCTAAGCACTATCTGTTGGCGAATTAAGGGAGCTATAAAGTTTCATTTAGTTGTACATTTGTTCGCTTGAGGCGCTGTTGACTAGGCGTCAGCGTCAGTTGATGCTAAGATGGCGACCGCTCAACAGAAAGCATTTTGTGTTATTGAGTACGGCAGAAGTGAATCGACGACAGTTGTTCAGCGTGAATTTCGAACGAAGTATGGTGTTAAACCTCCTGATAGGTTGTGTATTAAACGTTGGTATAAACAGTTTACAGAGAATGGGTGTCTGTGCAAAGGGAAAAGTTCTGCACGGCCGAGAATGAGTGATGAAAATGTAGCACGCATCCAGCAAGCATTTGTTCGCAGCCCAGGAAAATCGACTCGCAGAGCTAGCAGAGAGCTGCAAATTCCACAATCAACTGTATGGAGAGTCCTACGAAAAAGGTTAGTTATGAAACCTGAACGTCAACTACCCGAGGCGATGGATCGGCCGCCAGGCAGCCCGTGACAGAGCATTTCATCACTGGCCTCCAAGAAGCCCTGATCTTACCACCTGCGATTTTTTCTTATGGGGGTATGTTAAGGATACGGTGTTTCGGCCACCTCTCCCAGCCACCATTGATGATTTGAAACGAGAAATAACAGCAGCTATCCAAACTGTTACGCCTGATATGCTACAGAGAGTGTGGAACGAGTTGGAGTATCGGGTTGATATTGCTCGAGTGTCTGGAGGGGGCCATATTGAACATCTCTGAACTTGTTTTTGAGTGAAAAAAACCTTTTTAAATACTCTTTGTAATGATGTATAACAGGAGGTTATATTATGTTTCTTTCATTAAATACACATTTTTAAAGTTGTGGTATTCTTTTTGAATCACCCTGTAGTTTTTCACGTGGTAATTGTTGTTATTACCACGACTCTTAAAAGTTTGGCGATTGGTCCGCCAGTTGTCATCATCTTCGACCTTCTCTGAGAATGTAGTAATTGTTCTGTAACTGCTGCCTATGTACATCTTGGAATCATCTGGAGGCTTCTTCCATAACTCGCATACAATCTCCGATTCAGTCCGTCTATCACGCAAATATTCGGACATTCGGATCCAATTTTCACAAAATTCTTTCGTCGTGCAGCGAGAGTTCGCGTCGTAGGGCTTTGACACTGCGACATCGCGCCATTCACTCTCCTGCTTTTGCTCTGACCAATATTCTTTCAAGATCACATTCTTAAATTCTTGGAAGCTCATGTTCACAATATCGAGGTTTCTACATCTACATCTACATTTATACTCCGCAAGTCACCCAACGGTGTGTGGCGGAGGGCACTTTACGTGCCACTGCCATTACCTCCCTTTCCTGTTCCAGTCGCGTTTGGTTCGCGGGAAGAACGACTGCCGGAAAGCCTCCGTGCGCGCTCGAATCTCTCTAATTTTACATTCGTGATCTCCTCGGGAGGTATAAGTAGGGGGAACCAATATATTCGATACCTCATTCAGAAACACACCCTCTCGAACCTGGACAGCAAGCTACACCGCGATGCAGAGCGCCTCTCTTGCAGAGTCTGCCACTTGAGTTTGCTAAACATCTCCGGAACGCTATCACGCTTACCAAATAACCCTGTGACGAAACGCGCCGCTCTTCTTTGGATCTTCTCTATCTCCTCTGTCCACCCGACCTGGTACGGATCCCACGCTGATGAGCAATACTCAATTATAGGTCGAACGAGTGTTTTGTAAGCCACTTCCTTTGTTGATGCACTACATTTTCTAAGGACTCTCCCAAAGAATCTCAACCTGGCACCCGCCTTACCAACAACTAATTTTATATGATCATTCCACTTCTAATCATTCCGTACTCATACTCCCAGATATTTTACAGAAGTAACTGCTACCAGTGTTTGTTCCGCTATCATATAATCATACAATAAAGGATCCTTCTTTCTATTTATTCGCAATACATTACATTTGTCTATGTTAAGGGTCAGTTGCCACTCCCTGCACCAAGTGCCTATCCGCTGCAGATCTTCCTGCATTTCGCTACAATTTTCTAATGCTGCAACTTCTCTGTATAGTACAGCATCATCCGCGAAAAGCCGCATGGAACTTCCGACACTATCTACTAGGTCATTTATACATACTGTGAAAAGCAATGGTCCCATAACACTCCCCTGTGGCACGCCAGAGGTTACTTTAACGTCTGCAGACGTCTCTCCATTGAGAACAACATGCTGTGTTCTGTTTGCTAAAAACTCTTCAATCCAGCCACACAGGCTGGTCTGATATTCCGTAGGCTCTTGCTTTGTTTATCAGGCGATAGTGCGGAACTGTATCGAACGCCTTCCGGAAGTCGAGGAAACTGGCATCTACCTGGGAGCCTGTATCTAATATTTTCTGGGTCTCATGAACAAATAAAGCGAGTTGGATCTCACACGATCGTTGTTTCCGGAATTCACTTTGATTCCTACAGAGTAGATTCTGGGTTTCCAGAAATGACATGATACGCGAGCAAAAAATATGTTCTAAAATTCTACAACAGATCGATGTCAGAGATATAGGCCTATAGTTTTGCGCATCTGCTCGACGACCCTTCTTGAAAACTGGGACTACCTGTGCTCTTTTCCGATTATTTGGAACCTTCCGTTCCTCTAGAGACTTGCGGTACACGGCTGTTAGAAGAGGGTCAAGTTCTTTCGCGTACTCGAATTGGTATCCCGTCAGGTCCAGTGGACTTTCCTCTGTTGAGTGATTTCAGTTGCTTTTCTATTCCTTGGGCATTTATTTCGATGTCAGTCATTTTTTCGTTCGTACGAGGATTTAGAGAAGGAACTGCTGTGCCGACTTCCTCTGTGAAACAGCTTTGGAAAAAGGTGTTTAGTGTTTCTGCTTTACGCGTGTCATCCTCTGTTTCAATGCCATTATCATCCCAGAGTGTCTGGATATGCTGTTTCAATCCAGTAAGTGATTTAACGTAAGACCAGAACTTCCTAGGATTTTGCGTCGAGTCAGTACATAGAATTATACTTTCGAATTCATTGAACGCTTCACGCATAGCCCTCCTTACGTTAACTTTTTCATCGTTTAGCTTCTGTTTGTCTGAGAGGTTTTGGCTGCGTTTAAATTTGCAGTGAAGCTATCTTTGCTTTCGCAGTAGTTGACTAACTTTGTTGTTGAACCACGATGGGTATTTCCTGTCCCTCACAGTTTTACTCGGCACTTACCTGTCTAAAACGCATTTTACGATTGCCTTGAACTTTTTCCATAAACACTCAACATTGTCAGTGTCGGAACAGAAATTTTCGTTTTGATCTGTTAGGTAGTCTGAAATCTACCTCCTATTACTCTTGCTAAACAGATAAACCTTCCTCCCTTTTTTTATAATCCTATTTACTTCCATATTCAGGGATGCCGCAACTGCCTCATGATCACTGATTCCCTGATCTGCGCTTACAGAGTCGAAAAGTTCGGGTCTGCTTGTTATCAGTAGGTCCAAGATGTTGTCTCCACCAGTCGGTTCTCTGTTTAATTGCTCGAGGTAATTTTAGGATAGTGCAGTCAGTATAATGTCACTCGACGCTCTGTCCCTACCACCCTTCCTAAACATCTGATTGTCCCAGTCTGTATCTGGTAAATTGAAACCTCCACCTAAGACTATAACATGCCGAGGAAATTTATGTGAAATGTATTCCAGATTTTCTCTCAGTTCTTTTGCCACTAATGCTGCTGAGTCGGGAGGTCGGTAAAAGGAGCCAGTTATTAACCTAGCTCGGTTGTTGAGTATAACCTCCACCCATAATAATTCACAGGAAATATCCACTTCTATTTCACTACTACTACTAACAGCGACAAACACGCCACCACCGGTTGCATGCAATCTATCCTTTCTAAACACCGTCTGTGCCTTTGTAAAAATTTCGACAGAATTTATCTCTGGTTTAAGCCCCAACGCTTAGCCTTGGCCGCTAGCACCTCGATTACAGTATTAATTTTTCTCTTATCCATCCATGATTCAGCCAATACCCTTTCACAATTTTTAATGAAGTCGGTAGCATGGAAACCACCCTGTTTTTTGAGGCGATCGAAACGCTCCTCCTTTGCTAATATAATGAATTCTACTGTAATTGATGAAAGTATGTGAATGCAGCTTGCCGCTAACTTGGTGTAATGTTTTGTCTGTACAGAGGTGTATCTGTCGCCTTTATTACCCCTTCACTCTCACACACAAATCGGTACAATACAGTTAGGGCCTCCTATTTTATCTTGAGGCTGATCCGTGATAAGACAGGCAAACAATTATGCTAATGGAGGATTCTGAGTATTTTCTCGAATTTCATTCGCTCTCTCTCTCTCTCTCTCTCTCTCTCTCTCTCTCTCTCTCTCTGTGCTTTATCTGTGTACAGTTTTAAATATATTATTTCATTTACGTGGAATCAGCCCAATAGAATCTCTGGTGGAGCCCTTGGTCTTAATATTCAGCGGCTGGTTTGCTGGAAAAGATCTTTACATTTGTTATTATTGTTAAGCGCTGCATTCAGTTGGGAAAAATCGATCGTTTGAACCATTCGTTCATTTTTACGACAGATTTAGAATTTCAGATGTGGACGAAGCCTTTTTGGACGATTTTATCAAAACTCGGTGACTGCAGGCTCTCTTCGTCACAGCTGAAACTTCCCCACTAATTACAGGGCCAAGGCAATCATCAATGATTCAGACAGAGAACTCATTCGTCATTCACTCTAGAATAAAAGGGTCACAAACCGTATTTCTGAGGAAAATAGTATATTCAATCCATCTCCATTACATGTTCCGTTTTCTGTTGATTCCAAGTCTTACTTAATTTTCGTTTACCGTTTTTCTCTATCCACCAATAACCCGCTAGTGGCACAAACTTTAATAGCTCGCTTTAGCGAGAAGAAGAGCAAATATGTCTCTTTTAGCAACCCGACAATCTTCCAACAGATACTTCCGAAGCTGTACTCCTTCTCCCTCTATAATAACCATGGAGAATACATCTATGTATCTCTGTTATTCCAAAGAATAATCTTACTAGAAAAATACCTTGGCGTCGACGAGCTGTCGGCGCATATATTACTAGAAATCCGATCAGATACTTTCCAAAAGTGAATAAATGTGGATGATTTGGTTGACCATTATTAATTATTGCGTGGTAGAGGGTAAATTTCCGTGGGGAGATTACACTAAGATTTCAGTGTTATGTGCATGGCATGACACACAGTGCTGTTTTTCATTTAATCTCTATTCTAGTTCGGTTACTTTTGTAATTACTTGACATGTGGTCGTCGGTAACGTTTCCACTTCCCTCTTTTTCTTATCACACGTATTCAGTTGTTCCTTCATTCTAGTGTTCATGTCTGATACTAAAGTTAACAAACTCATAACCTTTTCCCTATCGTCTTTTCGCGCTACTTCTACCTTTTCAATTACTTTATTTTCAATAACGGGATCAATAGCCTATTTATACTTCCTATTTTTGACTATACCTTTGTCATGTCCTGCTTAAGACTACCGATTTCGATATTCATTACAATTATTTTTTTCCTGTTTTCATCTACTTTCGTGTTAACAATTCCAATATTATTGTTCACAATCTTGAATACTTTGGATTGAGTATTAATTTCGGCAGTAATCGATTCAGACGGAGCATTGATTTTAGCAGCAATTGATTCGGACTGAGCATTTATTGCACTGATCAACATGATCAACAAATAGTTTATCTTTGCAGCTATTATTGGTTTTGAGTCTAACTCTGATTCTTTATTAATAGTTTCCTCGTATCCACCGTCACTGGAATCGGTTTTGGTTTTTATTCCGAATTCCGTAGCATCTGTCAATGTCCGGAATTCCATTTCCCTCTGTTCCTGTGTTTCAGCGAAAGCGTCTGTGAAAGGTAGCCGCCGATTTCTCAACAATGGCTTCCGCTGCCAGCCTTCCCCCTTGATCTCCCGTTTGTTCCCCGTTAAGTACAATCGAAATATCAGTTTCATTTGTGTCTACCATGTTGCCTGTTTTACTGATTAATGCAAATATAGAAATTTTGTGGCTTATTTCAACCGCTTACTACTACCATGCGGAAGGGTTTAATTCGCTACGCCTGTGCACAGTGCAAAATTCGTGCCAACAACAATACCAAATTGCCCTGTCCCTAGCGTCGCCACGTGTAAACTCCCACTTTCTAATCGGCCTACTGGATTGCGATATAACTGACTGTGATTGCACATGGCTAATGCAATTTTACAGTGAGTAAGGTTGCCGTTACCCAAGGAAACAACACCAATTACTTGGAGGAGAGTGTAGAACAGACTCTTCTGAAGGAATAATCTCTTCTAAATTTCAGCTAAATACTGATGATAATTTTGAAATGGGTGGAGTGTGGTACAATCGCTCATGAACCACACAGGGGGAAAAAGGGTAGCATGTAATATTTATTTAAAAAATAACTGATAACAAGAAGAAAACACAGATTAGTAAAAAAGAATGGATAATTAAACGGTCGGCAGCCCGCTAGGGCAATGAATCTCCAGAAACTTGAGGAAGGTAAGGGCAAAGAATTTTAAGCAAATAATCACTGGCGTGGCAACAGAAGATTGTCACGCTTTGGCACAGCACAACAGTTCACGAGAAAAGAAATGAATCAGAAAGCACTGAGTCTGCAATTACTTATTCTGAAATACTAAATTTTGAAGATAAAATTAAATGAAGATGCTGGTTAAATAAATGACCGGCTTAACTTAAGCTTGGTTATTTAAAAAAAATGACTTTCAGTAACCTCAGTGTAACGTAATGCAAAATTTAGAAAGAGGCAAGCAATTTACTTGTGATTAGTGAAAGACTGAATTAATTTACTTTGAGCAAACAGCGATTGATTTTACTTTTAAAATAACAACAATAAAATACATACCAAGCCAGCAGAAGTCATTCGCTAAGCTAAATACAGAATAAATGAAATTTCGCACTCATAATTTGTGCTGTATCTTTAGTTATTAGGTTTGCCAGTGAAATTTTACTTTACTTTAAGTGGCCTCTGTCGTGCAATACAAGAATGAACAATTACTGAGGCAGAAAATTTAGGCTGAAACTGGTCAAAACAAACACACAAAACTGGCGGTAAATACAGTATTTAATCAATTTTTATATGGTTACGACACTCGGCCACTGAATGGGAAGGAAAGGGACCTTCCTCGGTAATAATGTCTATGGACAATGACAACACAGGTTAAGTTATTCATACTTTGTGAAAGAAATGTTGCTGGGCAATGCCTATGTAAGTTTATAATTTTTCACTTAACAGTGTTACGATGCTGTTGCTGTGCGGACGACGAAGAATGTAGTCGACGACAGTGTTGAGCTGCCGTTGTTGCTGGTGCTGCTGTTCGATGAGAACTCCGAGTCGTCCCCACAGCCACGGACAATTATGGGACAGGCAACAGAATTGCAGCTTCCTCCGCCTGTCCACTCCTACCGCGCCCTAAATACTCGCGAGTTAACGAATCGGGCGCTTGTACATTGACGCGATCATACAGGGTGTTTCAAAAATGACCGGTATATTTGAAACGGCAATAAAAACTAAACGAGCAGCGATAGAAATACACCGTTCGTTGCAATATGCTTGGGACAACAGTACATTTTCAGGCAGACAAACTTTCGAAATTACAGCAGTTACAATTGTCAACAATAGATGGCGCTGCGGTCTGGGAAACTCTATAGTACGATATTTTCCACATATCCACCATGCGTAGCAATAATATGGCGTAGTCTCTGAATGAAATTACCCGAAACCTTTGACAACGTGTCTGGCGGAATGGCTTCACATGCAGATGAGATGTACTGCTTCAGCTGTTCAATTGTTTCTCGATTCTGGCGGTACACCTGGCCTTTCAAGTGTCCCCACAGAAAGAAGTCACAGGGGTTCATGTCTGGCGAATAGGGAGGCCAATCCACGCCGCCTCCTGTATGTTTCGGACAGCCCAAAGCAATCACACGATCGACGAAATATTCATTCAGGAAATTAAAGACGTAGGCCGTGCGATGTGGCCGGGCACCATCTTGCATAAACCACGAGGTGTTCGCAGTGTCGTCTAAGGCAGTTTGTACCGCCACAAATTCACGAAGAATGTCCAGATAGCGTGATGCAGTAATCGTTTCGGATCTGAAAAATGGGCCAATGATTCCTTAGGAAGAAATGGCGGCCCAGACCAGTACTTTTTGAGGATGCAGGGACGATGGGACTGCAACATGGGGCTTTTCGGTTCCCCATATGCGCCAGTTCTGTTTATTGACGAAGCCGTCCAGGTAAAAATAAGCTTCGTCAGTAAACCAAATGCTGCCCACATGCTTATCGCTGTCATCAATCCTGTGCACTATATCGTTAGCGAATGTCTCTCGTGCAGCAATGGCAGCGGCGCTGAGGGGTTGCCGCGTTTGAATTTTGTATGGATAGAGGTTTAAGCTCTGGCGCATGAGACGATACGTGGACGTTGGCGTCATTTGGATCGCAGCTGCAACACGGCGAACGGAAACCCGAGGCCGCTGTTGGATCACCTGCTGCACTAGCTGCGCGTTGCCCTCTGTGGTTGCCGTACGTGGTCGCCCTACCTTTCCAGCACGTTCATCCGTCACATTCCCAGACCGTTGAAATTTTTCAAACAGATCCTTTATTCTATCGCTTTTCGGTGCATTGGTTACATTAAACCTCCGTTGAAAACTTCGTCTTGTTGCAACAACACTGTGTTCTAGGCGGTGGAATTCCAACACCAGAAAAATCCTCTGTTCTAAGGAATAAACCATGTTGTCCACAGCACACTTGCACGTTGTGAACAGCACACGCTTACAGCAGAAAGACGACGTACAGAATGGCGCACCCACAGACTGCGTTGTCTTCTATATCTTTCACATCACTTGCAGCGCCATCTGTTGTTGAAAATTGTAACTACTGTAATTTCGATAGTGTGTCCGCCTGAAAATGTACTGTTGTCCCAAGCATATTGCAACAAACGGTGTATTTCTATCGCTGCTCGTTTAGTTTTTATTGCCGTTTCAAATATACCGGTCATTTTTGAAACACCCTGTAGCTACACACCGCGGGGCGGGAGCGCCCAACAAACACTTCCGCACTCTTTCATGACTCAAGCTACTCTGACTCCTTTCTGCCAGCAACGCGACAAGGACTCTCCACACCCAAAGATAAACAACGGCACAGCTACTGCCATTTCGCCGTTACTATCGATACATTTAAACAAAGTTACCTTGGCTATTACCCAGCAATTTACAATATTTTCTTTCTAATTACAATCAATTATATACAGTCAAAAATAAATACACTTGTACATCGATTACGTATTAAGTATAGTTTCTGTAATACAGCTTACAGCTTCAGAAACAAAAGTACAGTGCCAGTTAATAGCAGATATTAAACGGGGAAAATTTTGGATGGTGCAGAAGGTACTTTATCTGTATTTTCGGTGTTACAACTGGACTGTATCAGGTGTATCACAAACAGAATAAGTCCTCAGGGAACAACTTAATGCGAAGTCTCAGAAACGAAACGAGTCGGTGGAGACATTCTTGGTCAGAATCACGAAAATTAATGCACAAATTTATGACGTGAGGCAGAATGACGAGATGGATAAACTTATCCCGCAAGATATCCTGGTATGTCTAGGAGAGTACATGTGGAAAATATAAAGGGACTGAAGTCATCACGATATATGTTTTGTGAAGTAGGGGACAACGATGTGCTATCACTGAGATCAGCACTGCTCAGCTTTTGCTTTGGACCAAGGAATTTTTTGTAATTTATATAAGTATTGTCCTGTGACAGCAAGGTGAACAACAAAATTCTACGGCTGGAATTTCTGAATAAATATCATGAAAAAATTGATCTTTCGCAGCATACTATCGAACTCTGTGGGGTATTGATGCAGCTGAGAACGATTAATGCAAGTGGTACATTGTCGCAAGGCTCACTCAATAAACTGTGTACAAGTTCGCACAATATACAGCACCGAGAAGTACAGGAAGTGGACATTCATTTTCTTTCTATTAAAAAAACAAGAAAAAATGCTCTTTACTGCTTTCACATATGTAAAACCGAGTTTTTAAGAAAGTGTTTAGATATCTGAAAAAGAGAGAAACATTTGTATAGCATATACACATTCTTACCACATGCTGTGATTTACGTGTTTTTTATGTTTTGCATTACAGTTATTTTCCTTTCACAGACTGTCATCTGTCATCTGCAACCATACCCCTACACTGCATAATGTAGCATTTTTGCTACATGTAAGTTATTTGCTTGCAAATCTGTAGATTTCCAACAGATGGCTGCAACGCTTGTGTCAGAGGGTCTCCTTGACTTCTGTGACCTTATGTGTACCATTGTTGTTTCTTTAATCTCTTGTATCTTTGTTGTATCTTTGGGTTGTTGTGGGGGAGGAGACCAGACAGCGAGGTCATCGGCCTCATCGGATTAGGTAAGGACGGAGAAGGAAGTCGGCCATGCCCTTTCAAAGGAACCATCCCGGCATTTGCCTGGAGTGATTTGGGGAAATCACGGAAAACCTAAATCAGGAAGGCTGGACGCGGGATTGAACCGTCGTCCTCCCGAATGCGAGTCAAGTGTGCTAAACATTGCGCCACCTCGCTCGATTGTTGTATCTTTGACAAACGTGTTCTGTGGTCTGTAATGGCGGCTGCCTACTGATACTGAATTAGTGTGTACATTTACGTAGCAAATACGGAATTCTGAAGTTTTCAAAAATTATTTTTCTACAGAAAAGGTATGGAATTATAGATATCAATGTTGAATCTGTGTTTTCTTTTGGTTCTAGTGGGGAAAATATGTCAAAATATAAGTGTAGCGTTTTTGCTAAAACATGCAACAAAGGTATTTTTTACTGTGTACAGTAATTGCCAGATTCATTTATTTGTAGTTGTCTCTTACATAGAAAATCGCTATTTGAATCTAAATAATAGTTTTCGTTGCTAATGGAAGTAGCAATGGATGTAAATTATTTTTATTGTAGAGGTATAGACGTACAACTCATTGACGACAAAGGTCGGAAAAGAAAGTTAGAGGAGGATGATATTCTTGCCATCCTTGAGATAGCTTCTGGAAGTGTAGATGATTTCTCATCTTATGACCCAATTGCTGGCCCAACTTCAAACATAGACACAATAGTTGACAACATTGAGGAGTATTGTCTAACAGACTCTGAATCTGACGACTGTAATAATGAAACTTCACATGTCTCCATAGTTCCAGCACCAGATTCCTTGCCTCATATGCCTAATATGAAAGGTAACTAGAAGTCATCAAGGAAAAAGCTGAGAAGAGATCATGTAACATGGTAGCTGCGTAGTTTTGATTTTCCATTTGATACAAAAATATTCAAGGGGAACCTCCATCTTCTACCAGATGAAGTTTGTGCTTTGGAAACACCATTTCAGTTCTTCAAATATATCTTTACAGACAGGTTACTGAATCACATTGCAGAACAAACAGTATTATACAGTGTTCAAAAAGACCCAATGAAGCACTACTGGACAAGGCGATGTACTTTTGTGGGCAACCGAGGCAGCCGAGCGTTGTGCCAAATATTTACAATTCGAACGGGCATTTCTTGAAGGCAAAATTGGCAACACTGCGCCGACGCGGACTCTTCGAGTATTTGCTGCAATAAATTATTATAAAAAGCGTTGTTATTAAGCTGTTTTTAAACGTCTACAGTTGTTATAAATATAATCTAAGTGTTGTTAAATTAGTGGAAGTGTTAGTGAAGTATAAAATAATATTAATCGGGGTAAGAATCGTATTTTTCTTCTCGCCCCTGTAGCACGAATCCTAGGCCTAATTTCACGCGCTCGAATCGTAAGTAAGCAGTGAATTAAACTTGTAACACTACCGCCCTGTCGGACGTGCGTTAGCTCAATAAAGCCTGTACTGTAATAAGTTCACGGGCTTCACCTTGTAAACAAGGATTTAGTACATAAGTTGACCGCGTGTACCTAATGGAAGCAATTCGGACTTATATTCAGTCAGTAACTACAGCGATGCGTCAAGCAAATGTAAAGTATAATTACGCGTTCGCATGGACAAGAAGTACACAGTAGATACTACCAATGATTAATAATACGGTCGCCAGCCTAATTAGGCATTGAGTGAGTTTTTCCTTGTACAAGTATGTGCATGTACAAGCATAACAACACGTAGTAATGTTGCGTTTTATAGCAAAATTTAGAACCAGAAAGAATCTACTGAACTAAGGTTTTCTTCTTTTGTACTAATTTGTACGAGCTAAAATTACACAACACCACACAGCAATGATTACTACGAGCTGCACTTTGTATATTGATCAGACTGAAATCGGGCATAGATTACCCTAGAATCAGCAATTTTGAAAACACATATACAATGTCACTATTAAAATTGGAAAAAACACTAATACACTTAGGTTCAATATAGAAATTAATTTTACTATTCAATTCTGATCAGTATACTTCAAAATGTGCAAGAATAGGCAAGAGAAAGGGAGGGGGGGTCCTGAAACTGTTACGGTCGTTATGCTGAAACTAGTAAGTCCTGAAGGTACATTAACACTCAAAATTATCAATCTATGGATTGCTATTCTTTTGTCACGCTTCTGGAGTAATTGACTAACATTCTTTCAGTCTCAAATGAATTAAATAACATTGCTAGCTCAATTCAAAATTTATCTTTCAATTTAATCACACTGTTGTTCTTTACTAACATCTGCGTCAAACATCTGCGTCAACAAACATGAATTTAAACGTCTTTATAGCATAGATTAGTCTGCAGATGATTTATTACTAACTGTAAACTTTCAATTCAGGATACTCGGGTTGCACAATATGTGGTAAGGACCCTGTCTAGGTCAATGATAGGGGTAAGTGACGGCCAAAGCAATTCTGGTAAAAGTCACGTTATTATTGAACAGTCAAAACAGTTTCGACACTGGTCCACACAAATACACTTCTAAAGATGAAATAAATGTTTGACCTGTGCACGTCGTTGCGGCGGATGGCGGGCAGCGAGATAGCGGGCAGCACAGCACACATACAAGCACGGCTAAGGCTCTCCCAGTCTCGGCACTTTCATTCTTCTTGGCGTCGTAATCTTTCCACTTTTGTGCCTGAGAATATAGTCATGCCAAGTAGTCGTCGGAATCGGCCCATCCGAGGCTCAATGGAATCCACTTTTCCTAGATAGCCTCCTCGGTACAGTACATGTTCCTCTGACCGATGCCCAACTCCGACTGTTTTACTGAGCCCGTTGTGCCGAACCGCGCCAGTGTGCGTTTTCCCGCGCTCGCCTGCATCCACCTTTCCCCGCGCCCCTACAGGTAGGGTATTCACCACAGGTTTTCTACTACACATATTCTAATGCATTACCTATGTATGGACCAAGTGTTTAAATTACAATTTAAACATTATACAATAGTTTTAACATTAAATACACTTTCCTTTGGTTATCAAATTGCTTAAAATCTAACATAAGTAATGACATTCATTTCAAAAGTTGCGTACAGTTTCTTTAACACGACACGAAAAGGAAAAAAAATCCAAAATAATATTTACATTATTTTACATAAATTCAGACAGAAACATTTATCTAAATGCATAAAGAAAAAAATTATTATAGGTACATTATTGTTACAAACTTATAGGTAAACATTTCCAGTTGGTATAAATATAAGTGTTGTTACTTTAGTGAAAGCGTTAGTGAAGTGTTAAAGAGGATTAAAAGGGGTAAGAAGTTTATTTTCCTTCTCGCGCCTATAGCACGGGTTTTAGGCTTAATTTCACGGGCGCGTATCGTAACTAAACAGTGACTTATATGTAATCACCAGTTTTTTTTATTCGGTACTCTTTCAATTTATTTATATCTGCCTGAATAGTTTCTAGGGTCCTTTGTTTACGTTTTAGTCAGTATTTAAGTCAGTTTATACGATTTCTGTTTTTACCATGAGTGAGAAATGTGTGACATGCCGTAGGATCGTTAGTTCCGGGGTGTGGTGTGATGGGTGCTGCAGTTTCTTTCATTGGGGCGAATGTAGTGGCGTGGGAAATGGGTACATAAATGAGGCTCACCAGCGGTATTGTAGGATCTGCAGTAGAGATAGGAATATACTCGAACAGGAAGGGAAAATTTCAGCTCTTCGAGCTGACTTAGACAAAGCAAGGGAGGATCTGGACAGGTTGAAGAGGGAGAAGGGTGAACAGAGGTGGGAAGTGGCAACAGGTAATAGGGGGAACAGGCAAAGGCGAGCATCAGACAGCTTTGTCATAAATCTTGAAAATAGATTTGACCTGTTGCCTCAGTCAGAATCAGATGAGCCTCATGTAGCTGAAGCTGCATGAAGGGCACAACAAGCTTTCAAGGACTTGAAAAAAGTAGGGAAATTTGTAAAGAGAAAGAAAGTTCTGTTGTTAGGTAGCTCCCATGACAGAGGTGTTAGCCAACTGCTGCAGAGTACCAGGTCACAAACATTTTCAAGCCTAGTGCAGATCTGGGTCAGGTAACAGAGGATGTAGGTTCTTTATGCAAGGATTTCACAAAGGAGGATGCCGTGGTTACAGTGGGTCGTCCGGGAAACAGCATTGACAGAGACTCTGAATATTCCATAGATAGCACCAGCAACGAAGCATACGAGTGGGATTTGTGTCTGTGTTGAGACGCTATGATCGGCCTCATTTGAACTCTTCCGTCGTGAGGATGATCTTGGAGTTGGAGTGGCTGCTTGGGACAGATATAGGGTCCCATATTGGTTTGATTCCTGTGGATGCTATCGATAGGTGGGACTACACTAGCCATGGCCTTCACCTCAGTAGGAAGGGGAAGGGAAAACTGTCTGGGTTGATTGCAGAAATCTTAAGGGGGGACACCGTCACAAGTGGTAAAAGATCAGACGTCAGAGGGATGCTTTTTTTAGGACAGGGAAGGGGGAAAGAAAACGAGTTTTAAGAGAGATTGGCAGACGCACTCAGTTTCAGAAAACAGATGAACGGGAGTCAGATTTTAGCATACAGCCTCCATTTAAACAATGTTTAACACAAAGTAATGAGAAACTGCCAGTTCATCTTCGCCAAAGCAGTTATAATCCCATTAGTATGCAGTGTCAGTTATCTTTATTACACCAGAACATTTTGGGACTCAGAAATGAAGTTGATGAACTACTCATTTGTATTGATGAAATGAATTCATCTAACCAAATTGACATAATCTGCCTCTCTGAACATCAAGTGACCACTGGTATAGATATGTTAGACATTTCGAGATTTAAGCTAGCTTCTTACTTCTGCAGAGTAGACAGGGATGGAGGAGGAGTTGCCACATTTATTAAAAACTGCAATAAATTCTAGAACATTGACATTAATAAATTCTGTTTAGAGCACCACCTAGAAGCATGTGCAACAGAAGTAGAGTTCCATAACAGATCCTATATAATAGTAACTATTTACCGAGCACCTGCAGGAAATTATAATCTATTCATAAATCATCTAGAATCTCTTTTGGGTTATTTAACAGGAAGAAGCAAAGACATTTTGATTGTTCGTGACTTTAATACAGATTTTCTAATGCAATCTTCCAGTAAACATTTACTGCAGTTAATAATGTTGTCTTTCAATCTAACTCACACTGTAAACTTTACAACTAGGATCACTAAAACATCAAGGACAGCCATTGATTACATTTTTATAGCCAAATCAAAGGAACAAAATCATAACATAAAACCTGTAATAAATGGACTATCAGATCATGACATGCAGCTCTTTGTTTTAGATGTAAATTCTAAGCAGATTATCAAGACTGCTAAATCTGAGTACAGGAGAGTGTTCAATCAACCAAAAATTGAGTGTTTTAGAAAACCGCTCAAAGATATGAACTGGAAAGATGTTTATAGTGCTCATGATGTGAATGAAAAATATAACACATTCATGAACAATATTAGTACCATGTTTGAAAACTGTTTTCCTCTAAAAGTTACTCAAATTAAACAGAAGTCTATAATAAAACCATGGATTACACAAGGAATAAAGATTTCCTGTAAGACAAAAAGGAAAATGTATCTGTCGACCAAGAATAGCTCCAATGCTGATGATTTAGCTAAATACAAGAAATACTGTAAAATATTAAAAAAAGTAATTCAGACATATAAACAAATGACTACAAGGAGAAGATAACAATGTCAGTGAAAAAATAAAAACAATATGGGATATAGTGAAAGAGGAGACGGTAGAACCAGAAAGGAACAGGAGCAAATAGCATTAATGGTAGATGACGCATTAGTAACTGATGGGCATAGTGTGGCAAATCTATTTAACAAGAACTTTATATCCATTACTGATAGAATGGGATTGTCAGGATCAGTAAATAATGCCCTTGAATATCTGAAAGTAGCGTTTACAAATAGCTTCAGGTACATGAATATTTCACTCACTTCACCAAAAGAAATAACTTTCACAATAAAATCTTTAAAAATAAAGCATTCTAGTGGTTACAATGAAACATCAACAAAGTTAATTAAGGCATGTTCTTGTGAGTTTAGTACAATTCTAAGTTACTTGTGTAACCAGTCAATTATAACTGGGACATTTCCTGACTGGCTAAAATATGTAGATGTTAAGCCTCTATTCAAGAAAGGGGATAAAGAGATACCATCAAACTACAGACCGATTTCACTTTTTCCAGCATTCTCAAAAATTTTAGAAAAAGCAATGTACAGGCAACTTCTCAACCATCTGACCACAAACAACATATTATCAAGAAGACAGTTTGGATTTCTGAAGGGTTCTGATATCCAGAAGGCTATTTACACCTACAGTGAAAATGTACTTAATGCATTAAATAACAAATTACAAGCAGCAGGTATTTTCTGTGATTTGTCAAAGGCATTTGATTGTGTGAACCACAACATCCTTTTAAATAAATTAGAATTCTATGGTGTCACTGGCAGTGCTGCAAAATGGTTCAAGTCATACCTCACGAACGGGAAACAAAGGATGTCAGTGCAAGGGAGTAGTGAATTAAGTCATCAGTCATCATCAGAATGGGAAGAAATTACATGTAGTGTCCCAAAAGGATCCATCTTAAGGCCATTGCTTTTTCTTGTGTACATTAATGATCTCTCATCAGTTAAACTGCCAGAAGCAGAGTTCGTTTTGTTTGCAGATGACACTACTATTGCAATACATAGTATGAAGAATGTAGTTCTAGAAAGATCTGCTAATGATATTTTCATGGATATTAACAAATGGTTTAAAGCCAAGTCACTGACATTAAACTTCGAAAAGACTCACTATATGCAATTCAGAACCTGTAAGAGGTTTCCACCCAGCATATGCATAAAGTATGAAGAAGACCAGATAGAAGAGGTTGACAGTCTTAAATTCCTGGGATTACAACTTGATAATAAATTCAGTTGGGAGGAGCACACCACAGAACTGCAGAAATGCCTTAACAAATCTGTATTTGCAATTCGAGTGTTAGCTGACATAGGCGACATAAAAATGAAAAAGCTTGCATACTTTGCCTACCTTCATTCCATAATGTCATATGGTATAATATTTTGGGGTAACTCTTCAAGTCAAACAAAAGTTTTCAGAGTCCAGAAGTGTGTAATATGTATTATTTGTGGAGTAAATTCACGGACATCATGTAGAAACCTCTTCAAAGAACTGGGTATACTAACTACTGCCTCTCAGTATATTTATTCCTTAATGAAATTTGTCCTAAATAATATATCTCTTTTTCCAACAAACAGCTCAGTTCATACATACAATACCAGGAACAAAAATGATCTGCACAAGGACTTAAAAACACTTACTTTAGTTCAAAAAGGGGTCCACTACTCAGGAACACTCATCTTCAATAATTTGCCAGCAAACATAAAAAATGTAGTTACAAACAAAGATCAGTTTAAAAGAAGCCTGAAAGACTTACTAGAGGCCAACTCCCTCTACTCCATTGACGAATTTTTTAATAGAAGCAAATGATGTATATATTGATAATATTAATATTGTTATTTCAGCTTTAAAAAAAATTGACATGTTCCACATCCACGAGGATCTCCTCAGCACGGATCTATGGAATGAAAAACTAATCTAACCTAATCTAATCAAAACTCTGAAGATCTTTCAAAATTCATAGGAATTTGTATCATATGATCAGTCATGTCAGCAAGAACCAGTATACTGTATTGAAACCCAGCCGTGGGGTTATCTGTGATACGTGAAACAATGTCAGCGAATAAATTTGAGAAATTGAGGCAGTTTTTGCATCTCAAAGACAACACCAAGGGAATTTCTCATGATCAGCCAAATTGTGATAAGCTGCATAAAATTCGTCCAGTCATTGAGTCACTAAAGAAGCAGTTTTTCACAATACCGCTTGAAGAGAATCTTGCACTAGATGAGCAGATGTGTGCAGCAAATTCAAGGCACCATCTAAAGCAATACATGCCAGATAAGCCACACAAATGGGGCTACAAAATTTTCATTTGTGTGGTATATTGACTTATGATTTTGCGATTTATACTGGACGGGAAAATGTTCCAGCACACTTTGCAAGATTAACTGGACTTGGGTGCCAGTAGCAATGTGGTTGTCAGATTAGGACGATCTGCAAAGAATGTGGGTCATAAGTTGAACTTTTACAACTAATACACATCCTTACCTCTAATGACATACTTGGCTTCTCAAGGAATTTTGTCTCTGGGAACTGTTAGGAGAAACAGAATTCCAGACTGTAAACTTCCAACGGACGATGATTTGCGAAAGATGTTAAGGGGAACATCTGTGGAGTATGTGACAAACATAAGTGGAACAGATGTATCCGCTGTAGTGTGGAACGACAGTAAATGTGTCACATTACTGTCGACGTATGCAGGGGAACTAATGAGGTGTGCAGCCGAAAGGTACAATCACAAGAAGGAACAGAGGGAAGTGATAAGTGTTCCTTATGTGATACAGGAATGTAACAAACATATGGGGGGGGGGGGGGGGTGTGAACCTTCATGATAGTCTGCTTGGACGCTACAAAATTGTAATGAGGAGCAAAAAATGGTATTTTAGACTGTTTTATCATCTGATAGATGTTGCAACCATCAATTCCTGGGTTCTCTACAAGCGTTTTGCAAAGCAAAACACAGGTTTAAAAACACTGAAATTGTCTAAATTTCGGATGGCCGTTGGGAGAAGTCTCTGCTAAGTGGGAGGGACACAAGGAAAGCGAGGTAGACCAACATCCAGTCCTCAGAATGAAGTGAAAAGGTCTCCTATTGCAGCTCATCCAGCTTTTAATGTATGGAGAGATAGAGTTGGTCATTGACCAAAAGTGATGGAAAAGTGTCAACGCTGTAAGCGTGCCAACTACAAGGCGTTTACGGTAGTCCAGTGTGAAATGTGTGGAGTAGCTCTGTCTCTGAAGAAGAACACCGTTTGCTTCAAAATTTATCACATTGAATAACGGTCCTTTTTTACAGTGTCATGTTGTTTCTAGACATTTCATGGTGACTGACAGTTTTGCAAAAATATGACTATTTTTCTGTATTGTGCTGAATTATATCTTAGAACCTATGAAATATTGATTGTACAGTTTGTTAAATGGTGCTAATCTAACCTATTTCATGTCACACTGCGTCAAATATTAGTCTCACTGCATGATGTAACGTTTCCGCGCTTTCTTCGTTTTGTACCCTAATGCAATAATAAATGAAAATTTAAGGAATCTTAAAAGTTATAATTCATTTTTTCTACTCAAAGTTATTGAAATAATTTTTTTACCACGATTTAATAACCAATAATAAATTCAGGCAGTGTAGGGATATATAAAATGGTGCAGATGATAGAGCATTTTTTCCTGATTTTAATAGAAAGAAAATTAAATTCCACTGATGATGTTGGAATTCCAGCAAAACAAGTCTGAGAAATAGAAAAAAGAGAAAACTGAGTTATGCACAAGGCGGAGCCCTGCCAAAAACAAATTTATTTAAAACTGCATTGTTGTGCCAGCCACACCACATAAACTTAATTCTAGTGGCAAACACGGGTAAACAATTGATTAATTACGTACAATCATAGAATTTTTGAATAATCGGGAAACTAGAATGCCATTTTCTATTGATTATTAAAAAGAATCAGTACTTGTTTAAAAATCTCCAAACCACGATTTTTCCTTCTTGACAGGAGCTGGAGAAATTCATGGACACGTTCAACGCAGAAGCGAGCTTCCTGTGCGAAAAGCTGGCGGAATCGAATGGTGCAGAAAGAGACCTGTCCGTCTGGCTCATACTGACCACATTACGCACTATCCACGCCACAGTTTTTTCCTTCAAACTGGAAAATATGGAGCCAGATCTGAAGAAGCAGGAGGAACTTGCTGCTGAAATAGTTGATTGCACAAGAACTTTCTCGGTAAGTTGCTGAAATTTTCATCATCTGTTTTTATGTAACAGTTTTGCTAATTTTCAAGTTATTTTCTGGAAATTATGGTGCTCACTCACAAATCCATAACTTAGTTTTATGCACACCTATTTTTATATAATTTAAGTTTTTCGTGACACAAGTGGAGAAATTACCGACGCATTTTCGCTAATCATTAGCAAGTGATTCATCGTGCTTATTGGATATCTTACACAGAGCTAAACTTCTAAAAAATTTACAAAAATTTTTGAATACTTAGTCTGCATTAACATAAAACAATTAAAATAAGAAGACTACCTAGTTTCGATTTTAAATGACAACCATCTTTAGATACGGAAGAAACATACAGAAAATCGCCTTAGAAAATTCTCTTAACAAGAGAAAAATATCTGCAGAAAGTAGAAGATGCCAGAGTGTATCCTACTACTCTGCTAAAAAATGGTTTACCATAGGTGAAAACCATCATATATAAAAATGAACCTACACCACAGTCGCCTTTACAGTGTTGCTGGACAAAAATTTATACTTTTAAATTAACATGCCATGCATATACAACTCGCGGGTTGAACACGAACTGGGTATACCAGTAGTAATGATCATGATGTGACATGCCTTCGTAAAGAAATCAACATGAATAAGAAAAATTTTTTGAAAAGCAACAGCAAGACTGAGTTTGGATGTACAGCTGCAGAAATACACAAAAACAAACAAATATCTCAGCCACATGTCTTTGCACACTAGATATTCTAGAAACATTCATAGCAAAAGTTTAATATGTCACGTTTGTAATAAATATCCTATAAAACAGACATTTCGAAATACAGGTTTCCAGTATTACATTGAAAAGGTTAACAAAAAACCGTATTCTTACGATATGCCCGTTGAACTAACTAGCTGTATCAGTAAAAATCACGTCAATCATTAACTTGTAACTGTATGAAAGGTAAGTCGAGCGAAAAAAAGGCTTTTATGCAACGGCACAAGAACTGAGAGGAATTCAATACCTGTAGCAAATTAACTATAGTAAATAGTCCAAAATGAGACCTAATATTACAAGCAGTAAATAGCAAATCATCAAAAATACTAATTAAAGTAAGTTTTATTGAACTGTTTCTGCTCTCGGCTAGTTTAGACCTCAGTATTTCCGTCCCTTGGGCTAAGTGACTACACAGCCCCATTAGCCATCTAGCTGCCCTCTGTATGTAGATTTGCAGTCAGAATCGCTTCTACGTCTCAAGAAGTGGTTCACTTTCATCATTACCTTTTTTCTCGCCAAGGCTTCTTTTATGTTAACAGTGTATTTCGTTACTGAGGTACATTATGTAACAATGGCTATTTTATATTTTATGATTAATGCCTACTTTGTCAACCACCTCGTAATATGAAAGTCGCATTTTGGACTGTTTACTAAATTCTGATTGATACATTTTCTAAACCCCTCTTAGTTTTTGTGCCGTTGCATAAATGCCTTTTTTCCGGTCATCTTGCATTTCATGCAGTTTCAGGTTAATGATTGGTGCGATTTCTACTGATTGTTCAACCTCTGTCTCGTAAGACTGTGGTAAATTGATAAATTTTTCGTTGTAACACAGGAACCTCACGTATTTTCAAATGACTGTTTTATAGGATATTTGTTCCATATGTGACATGTTCACTTCCTATGTCGAATGACAATTTCTTAACTTTGCCATGTCGTTTCCTGTAGTTACTTTAAAAAATTTTTAGGTTGTTTAGTATGGCAAAAATTTTTGTTGCTAAGACATTTGTTTGTTTTTGTGTATTTCCAGAATGCACAGCTTGGACCTACCTTGCTGTTGCAGTCCAATTTTTTTCCCCTTGTTCATGTATCTATCTATACGAGTGCATGCCACAGCACGATGATCACTACTGGTATATCCAGTTCGTGTTCAAACCACATTTTGTGTACGCTTGATAGCCTAAAATTTTTGTTGAGCAATACTATATAGTCAACTGCTATATAGGTTCATTTTTCTATATGACTGTTTTCGCCTACGATGCTACGTCATTTTTTACCAGAGTAGTAGGGTATATCCTCGTATTTTGTGCCTCCATCAAACATTTTTATCTTGTATATTCAACTTGTTGAGAGATTTTCTACTACAATTTTCTGTATTTTTGTTTTTTTGCTTCTTTGCCGATCTGAAGATGGATGTCGTTTACAACCGAAACTAGCTAGTCATCTCATTTTAGTTGTTTTGTACAAATGTAACCTACTCATCACAAGATTTTTGTAAAGAAAATAAATTTTAATAAACCACATAAAGACCACTTTTCCATTCCTGACAATGTCAGTCATTACTAACAGAGCTGTTTTTCATCGATATAAGAAAGAAAACAGTGTGTCAACATAAGAAAATGAAGAAAGTAAGCTAATTTCGTGATTGAAGTACGATGTACGTACAGCTCATAGAAATTAACCTTAGGATGTTACACAACGTAAACATTACATCAACGACAAATGACAGTATGCAAAAATTTCGCTATGTGTGTGTGAATGAGTGCGTGACTGACAGAGGTAAATAGAGATAGACAGAAGTTGCTTAAGTTTAATACAAATAACGAACGTGTAAATGGTCACTATTTGCCACACTTTTTGCTAATAAATTGTATTATAATTGTGGAGTAACTGATTCCTTCCATATCATAGTGAGAGACAGCGAGTCTGACACATGAAACATACTAATAAACGCTAACTTACTGAACCTACTTACTACATGGAAAGACAGCAGCTTTAAGCAAAACACTAAATAATTACATTTTAGAACACATTCGTAACTGTTGATTTCATACGTGTTTATATGTGGCTATCATTCACGATATTTAACTGTTCGTTGCCTTTCTGCAGTCTGAAAGTGGTGAGTTTTTGTTTTATTTTATAATGTAGGAAGCTGAAGAATTGTTCTTCGTGTTCTGCTGTATATGTGATGATTTACAACTAGTTAAACGCCGTAAGTACTTGATCAATTTCATACTTGATTCCATCGGAAGGAATCAACATTTGATTGACACAGGATGAAGTATTTGACACATACCGCACAAAATATAAGCAGAAGGAATAAATATATTGAGTTTTGGTTTTCCTAAGCTCAGTGGACAGTGTATCTGACTTTATCTTAAGTAAGTTATTTTCAATTTTTATAGCTGCCGAGTTATGACACGAAAGTCTTTGTGAATGGAATTCAGGGCTGTTTTTTTTTTTTTTTTTTAAACTCTGTCGTATATAGTGCTCAAAACGATAACTTGTGCAGTATTGCAGGCAATTGAGCGGTTCCGGACAGCATATTGTCATAAATATAGTTATGTCGATGGAAACGCTTTTAACTGTCAAGACGGCAAAGCTAAAACCTTAAATGACTGAGACAGCAGAATACTGAAGTAAGATCTCTCATAGAACTAAGAGAAATTCTGGTTTATTGTCAGTATTACCAAAGCTGAACGAAGCGAAAATGAGCGTAATGAGATCAATGAGAGAAGCTGTCAGTGACTTTAAAGGTAAACGTTTCACGATACAGCTCACACAGTGGTCCTTGTGGCGGAAGTGTTGAATGAGACACAGCTGTACAGAAACTTCATGGGTTTCGTGGTAGATCCATAACAAAAGATCAGACGTTAACACCATAAATATAATAAACATTTAATCTTGAAGTCAGGGTAAACATTTATAGACACCCTGTATATTAACGACCTGACAAAATGCATCAACAGCAGTCTCAGACTTCGCAACATTTATAGACACCCTGTATATTAACGACCTGACAAAATATATCAACAGCAGTCTCAGACTTCGCAGATGATTAAGTACTGTGTGGAAAAAGCTGCAGAAGTATTCAGCCAGGACTTGATAAAATTTCAAAGTAGTGCAAAGACTGACAGCTTGCTTTCGATAAAATCATCTAGATCTACATCTACATCTTTGCTCCGCAAGTCACCTGCGTGGAGGAGGGTTCTTTGTATGTTGCCGTCACTTCTCACTTTTCCTGTCCCAGCCGCGTATGCCGGCCGCGGTGGTCTAGCGGTTCTGGCGCTGCAGTCCGGAACCGCGGGACTGCTACGGTCGCAGGTTCGAATCCTGCCTCGGGCATGGGTGTGTGTGATGTCCTTAGGTTAGTTAGGTTTAAGTAGTTCTAAGTTATAGGGGACTTATGACCTAAGATGTTGAGTCCCACAGTGCTCAGAGCCATTTGAACCATTTTGAACCCAGCCGCGTATGGTTCCTGGGAACCATGCTGGCTGGTAGGGCTCAGTGCGGGCTCGAATCTCTCTAATTTTATCTTCATGGTCTTTCGCCGAGATATGAGTAGAAGGAAGCAATATATTTGTTGGCTCTCCTAGGAACGCAAGCTCTGGGAACTTTAATAGTATATACCAATACCACCTACTACTACAAACTTAGCAATACACTGATAATGTTACTCTATTGAGAGGATTTTAAATTTTGTCCGTGACTGAGTGTAACGGAAACGTATTGGGTTGTTTTTCGTCACTCGTAAGATTTCTATAGAAAGGAAGCAATAGTAAAGCAAACGGGAATCGAACCGTGGTTCTATTAGTAATAAAGTAAACTGTAATTATGTAGAAGGAAATGTCGCCAGCCTAATTAGGCAAAGTTGTGACAAGTATTAGCACTGTTAATAAAGATAGTTAACTATTAAGACTGACTGTACTTGATACTGAAGTTCTGTTTTGCAAATAAGATACAAGGCAATTGCACATTGTAGCAATTAATGTGCCATTGGTTTGACATGAACTACACAGGCGTAGTACTAACGCGTTTTTCCAACAACTGGCTCTCAATAAAACTACCTGTATAGTAAAGCGGCAAAGTAATGATCTAAACTCCATCCGAACAGGTCTCGGAAAGCCCAACGATACCGACCGACCGCCGTGTTATCCTCAGTCGTGGCGTCACTGGATGTGGATGTGGAGGGGTCATGTGGTCAGCACACCGCTGTCCCGGCCGTTGTCAGTTTTCGTGACCGCAGGCGCCACATCTCATTCAAGTAGCTCCTCGGTTTGCCTCACTAGAGCTGAGAGCACCCCACTTGCCAACGGCGCTCGGTAGCCCGGACGGTCACCCATCTAAGCACTACATCTACATCTACATCTACATCTACATCTACATCCATACTCCGCAAGCCACCTGACGGTGTGTGGCGGAGGGTACCTTGAGTACCTCTATCGGTTCTCCCTTCTATTCCAGTCTCGTATTGTTCGTGGAAAGAAGGATTGTCGGTATGCCTCTGTGTGGGCTCTAATCTCTCTGATTTTATCCTCATGGTCTCTTCGCGAGATATACGTAGGAGGGAGCAATATACTGCTTGACTCTTCGGTGAAGGTATGTTCTCGAAACTTTGACAAAAGCCCGTACCGAGCTACTGAGCGTCTCTCCTGCAGAGTCTTCCACTGGAGTTTATCTATCATCTCCGTAACGCTTTCGCGATTACTAAATGATCCTGTAACGAAGCGCGCTGCTCTCCGTTGGATCTTCTCTATATCTTCTATCAACCCTATCTGGTATGGATCCCACACTGCTGAGCAGTATTCAAGCAGTGGGCGAACAAGCGTACTGTAACCTACTTCCTTTGTTTTCGGATTGCATTTCCTTAGGATTCTTCCAATGAATCTCAGTCTGGCATCTGCTTAACCGACGATCAACATTATATGATCATTCCATTTTAAATCACTCCTAATGCGTACTCCCAGATAATTTATGGTATTAACTGCTTCCAGTTGCTGACCTGCTATTTTGTAGCTAAGTGATAAGGGATCTATCTTTCTATGTATTCGCAGCACATTACACTTGACTACATTGAGATTCAATTGCCATTCCCTGCACCATGCGTCAATTCGCTGCAGATCCTCCTGCATTTCAGTACAATTTTCCATTGTTACAACCTCTCGATACACCACAGCATCATCTGCAAAAAGCCTCAGTGAACTTCCGATGTCATCCACAAGGTCATTTATGTATATTGTGAATAGCAACGGTCCTATGACACTCCCCTGCGGCACACCTGAAATCACTCTTACTTCGGAAGAGTTCTCTCCATTGAGAATGACATGCTGCGTCCTGTTATCTAGGAACTCCTCAATCCAATCACACAATTGGTCTGATAGTCCATATGCTCTTACTTTGTTCATTAAACGACTGTGGGGAACTGTATCGAAGGCTTTGCGGAAGTCAAGAAACACGGCATCTACCTGTGAACCCGTGTCTACGGCCCTCTGAGTCTCGTGGACGAATAGCGCGAGCTGGGTTTCACACGACCGTCTTTTTCTAGCCGAGACCGACAGCGCTTAACTTCGGTGATACCACTGCGGCAAGGCCGTCGGCCAAAGTAATGGTCGTCACAAGTGAACGATTTCCTTACGGTGAAACACTATTAATTTGGACCTAAGGTTCTTTTATTAGTAGAATTATTGGAAAATGCTGTCATTGAAATGGTTTTCAAGTAAATACATACTCTATTCTTCTATATATACATATATTCCTCTATGTACTGTACACTCTGGCCTCAGTTATCTGAATAACCGTACAAATTATACAGATATGTAAGATGAAACTTCCTGGCAGATTAAAACTGTGTGCCGGACCGAGACTCGAACTCGGGACCTTTGCCTTTCGTGGGCAAGGGCTCTACCATCTGATGACGGAAGAAACGTCCTGTTACATACTCGAGAAGATTCGTGGTGATCTCGAAAAGCGAAATTGCAAACACAGTTTCGCTGTATTTATTTAAAGTTGTGCAGACGTGCGTGAGTTCGATGACTGTCATTCAGCATACCGGTATGTGTGAAAGGCAAGCACAATATTTATCATAAGATACTCTGAACACCTACAGTAATGAAATGTGGAAACACATACCGTAAATCAAATTTACAAACCACTTCATACAACAGAATAACCACACTACTGGCATAAAAACGCCCATAAGCAGTGGTAATAATTTTAAGATGGCTAATGCCATACTACTACAGCCAAAGAAAGATCCCCTACAGTCACTATAAGCATAAGATACGTCAACCTTCACAACTGAACAAATTATTTTTTGAGGTTATAATCACACCTAAAATGCCTGACAAAGATTTTGCCTACATATAGTTTCCAGCAAACCTGCGATTTCAGTCCACGGATTCCGAACCTCAACCCGATTATGATATTTTCATCGACAGGATGCCGCAGAGTCACTCTTTCTTGGATTGAACTTATCAGCTCCTTACACTCAACATTTGGTGTGTGAGAACGTCGGTCGGTTTCACCGAAAAAAAAAAACTAATTTGTATTTCACCAAATGTCGTCCGAAGCCTGACGATGAGATCGGCTACAGTGTGACCGTGCACGTAGTGACGTGGTTGTTTGAAAAGACCGGCCGTCTTCCACCTGCGTCGGTCGTCGGCGGAATCCACCGATATCGGCGCCACTGTGAGCGCAGCATGAGGCCGCTTACGGCAGAGATGCGGACCGAGCCGACTCTCGACCACGAACAACTCGTACGACATGTGTGAGTCTGGCGGGGAATGCCTCTGCGTAAGCTGTAATACATCTGTTTTTGTCCTCATGGTCCTTGGTGAAGCTATGCGCTGGGGGTTGGAGAACATTGCTAGATTCTTCACTTCACACTGTTTCTTGAAATTTTTAAAATAGAACTTCGCTGGATAATTTGCGCTTATCTTCAAAAGTCTGCTACCGACCGAAGTGGAACAGTGGTTAGCACACTGGACTCGCATTCTCGAGGACGACGGTTCAAATCCGTGTCTCGTCATCTACATTTAGGTTTTCCGTGATTTCCATAAATCACTCTACACAAATGCCGGGATGGCACAAATAATCTCGATCTAATAGAGAGCGTCATGACGGATACAGGGACTAGTGAACACAAGGTCATTGTAGCGAGGCTCAAAACCATATCAACCAAAACTACTATGAATAAACGCAAAATATATCCATTTAAAAGAGCAGATAAAAATTCGCTTGATGCTCCTAAGAGAGAGTCTACATTCCTTCCAAGCTAATTATGTAAGTGTAGACCAGATATGGCTCAAATTCAAAGATACAGTATCGACAGCAATAGATAGATTCATACCGCATAAGTTAATTAGAGACGGGACTGATCCACCATGGTACACAAAACACTGTTGCAGAAGCAACGAAAAAGCGTGCCAAATTCAGAAGAACGCAAAATGCCCAAGACCGACTAAGTTTCACGGAAGCTCGAAATTTAGTGCGGACATCACTGCGAGATGGTTTTAATAGTTTCCACATTGAAACATTGTCTCAAAATATGATAGATAACCCAAACAGATTCTCGTCGTAAGTAAAGTACACCAGTGGCAAAAAAAAAAAAAGCAGTCAATACCGTCAATGCGCGATAGCGACGGAAATGTTACCGATGATGGTGCCACTAAAGCGGAGTAACTAAATACAGTTTTCCGTAATTCCTTCACGAAATAAGACGAAGTAAATATTCCGAAATTCGAAACAGAACAGGTGTTAGTATGACTGACCTAAAAGTAGATACCTTAGGTGTTGCGAAACAACTCAAATCACTTAAGAAAGGCAAGTCTTCCGGTCCAGATGATATACCAATCAGGTGCCTTTCGGAGTATGCAGACACAATAGCGCCCTTCTTAGCAATCATAACAACCGCTCACTTGTCGGAAGGTCTGTTCCTAAAGACTGGAAAGTAGCACAGGTCACACCAATATTCAAGGAAGGAAATAGGGGTAACCCATTGAATTACAGACCCATATGACATTTGCAGTAGGATTTTGGAATATATACTATACTCGAACATTATAAACCACCTTGAAGAATATGACTTATTGATACATAACCAACACGGATTCAGAAAATATCGTTCTTGTGCAATATAGCTAGCTCTTTATTCCCATGAAGTAATGAGTGCTGTCGACAAGGGATCTCAGATCGATTCCATATTCCTAGATTTCCAGAAGGCTTTTGATACCGTTCCTCACAAGCGACTATTAATCAAATTGGAGTATCGTCTCAGTTGTGTGACTGTATTCGTGATTTCCTCTCAGAGAGGTCACAGTTCGTAGTGATAGAGACGGTAAATCATCGAGTAGAACAGAAGTGACATCTGGCGTTCTGCAAGGTAGTGTCATAGGCCCTCTGCTGTACCTGATTTACATAAATGATCTAGGTCATATTCTGAGCACTCCCCTTAGGTTGTTTGCAGATGACACTGTAATTTACCGTCTAGTAAAATGATCAGACGATCAATTCCAATTACAAAATGATCTACAGAGAATTTCTGTATGGTGTGAGAACTGGCAATTGACACTAAACAAAGAAAAATGCGAGGTCATCAACATGGGTATTAAAAGAAATCCGATAAATTTTGGGTATACGATAAATCGCACAAATCTAAGGGCTGTCAATTCGACTAATTACCTAGGAATTACATTTACGAGCAACTTAAACTGGAAAGACCACATAGATAATATTGTGGGGAAGGCGAAACAAAGACTGCGCTTTGTTGGCAGAACACTTCGAAGATGCGACAAACCCACAAAAGAGACAGCCTACATTACACTTGTCCGTCCTCTGCTGGAATATTGCTGCGAGGTATGGGATCCTTACCAGGTAGGATTGACGGAGGACATCGAAAAAATGCAAAGAAGGACAGTTCGTTTCGTGTTATCGCGCAATAGGGGTGAGAGTGTCACTGACATGATACGTGAATTGGGGTGGCAGTCACTGAAACAAAGGCTGTTTTCTTTGCGGCGAGATCTATTTACGAAATTTCAATCACCAACTTTCTCTTCCGAATGCGGAAATATTTTGTTGCCATCCACCTACGTAAGAGAAATCAGAGCTCGAACGCAAAGATTTAGGTGTACCTTTCTCCCGCGCGCCGTTCGAGAGTGGAATGGTAGAGAAGTGGTATGAAAATGGTTCGATGAATCCTCTGCCAGGCACTTAAGTGTGAATTGTAGAGTAACCATGTAGATGTAGGTGGTTCCTTTAAACAGGGCACTGTCGATTCCGTTCCCTGTCCTTTCGTAATCCGGCGTTAAACTCCAACGTTCCTTCTTTCTTCCTGAAGAGTCTGCTGACTGAAGTTTTTCGACATTTGTGTGAGTTAAGCAAACCTGTTACCATTCGTGGAACCCTACTTTGTGGACATTCAGTACCACATATTAGCCCTGTCTGGTATACGTAGGAGACATTTGAGCAATGTTCTGAGACAGGACGCGAAATTGATATGTCAGCACTCTCCTTTATAGGCTTTCAGGATTTTACCAGTACCCAGTGAATGAACCCAAGCCTCCCACCTAAGATCGAGCATTTGCGAACATTGCACTTCACATACGCTTATAAGCCAAGACATTATGACCACTGCCTATCGCGATGCTGGATGAAGTGTTGAGTACTATTGACAAGGCACCGAGCGAGGTGGCGCAGTGGTTAGACACTGGACTCGCATTCGGGAGGACGACGGTTCAATCCCGCGTCCGGCCATCCTGATTTAGGTTTTCCGTGATTTCCCTAAATCGCTCCAGGCAAATGCCGGGATGGTTCCTTTCAAAGGGCACGGCCGACTTCCTTCCCCGTCCTTCCCTAATCCGATGAGACCGATGACCTCGCTGTCTGGTCTCCTTCCCCAAACCAACCAAGCAACCAACTATTGACAAGGGATTTCAGACCGATTCCGTATTTCTGGATTTCCTGAAGCCTTTTGTCACTGTACCACGCAAACGGCTCTTACTGAAATTGCGTGCTCATTCAATATCGTCTCAGTTATGTGACTGGATTTGTGATTTCCTGTCATAGAGGTAACAGTTTGTAGTAATTGACAGAAAGTCATCGAGTCATGGCGTTCCCCATGGCAGTGTTACAGACCCTTTGCTGTTCCTTACCTATATAAACGATTTGGGAGACAATCTGAGCAGCCGTCTTCGGTTGTTTGCAGATGATGCTGGCGTTTATCGACTAACAAAGTCATCAGAAGATCAAAAAAAACTACAAAACGATTTGAAATGATATCTGAATAGTGCGAAAATTGGCAGTTGACCCTAAATAACGAAAAGTATGAGGTCATCCACATGAGTGCTAAAAATAACTCGTTAAACTTCGGTTACACGATAAATCAGTCTAATCTAAAAGCCGTAAATTCAGCTAAATACCTAGGTATTACAATTACGAACAACTTAAATTGGAAGGAACACATAGAAAATGTTGTGGGGAAGGCTAACCAAAGACTGCGTTTTATTGGCAGCACACTTAGAAAATGTAACAGACCTACTAAGGAGACTGCCTACACTACTCTTGTCCGTCCTCTTCTAGAATACTGCTGCGCGGTGTGGGATCCTTACCAGGTAGGACTGACGGAGTGCATCGAAAAAGTTCAAAGAAAGGCAGCACGTTTTGTATTATCGCGAAATATGCGCGACAGTGTCATAGAAACGATACAGTATTGGGGCTGGACATCATTATAAAAAGGGCGTTTTTCGTTGCGACGGAATCTTCTCACGAAATTCCAATCACCAACTTTCTCTCCGAATGCGAAAATATTTTGTTGACACCGACCTACATAGGGAGTAACGATCACCACGATAAAATAAGGGAAATCAGAGTTCGTGCGGAAAGATATAGGTTGTAATGGTTCTTTACTTACGTGACCATTACGGCACTCCAACCCCAGTTATCGATACCAGTAATATCGTACTACTTTTCTGCGAAGTAACAGACATATTTTTGTGACAATATTCACATTTGGTTTTATTACTGTATAGGTACTCCGATGTATCGATATATTCCAGTGATATGGTTCTTGTGTGTATTCATTTCTGTGAGACTGTCATAATCTTTGACTTACTTGTAACCGTTTTGGCGCGAATGCGCACAGAGCAGTCTTTGTTTCACTTTGCAGCAATTAAGTTGCTATTTCGCTTTGTAAAAGAACAGTCAAGTCTTGTGTTTGGTTAAAGTGGAAATTAAATATATTAAGATTGATACAAAACCGTTTTCTTGATGATGTGACAATTAAGAAGAAGTATATGTGAATTTACAAGAAGTTTAATAAAAATGTGGATCGTGAACACCAAGTCAAAAATTATTTCTACCATACCATTGTTCGGATCTGGGATTGTTTGATTATTAAAAATTTCCTGAAAAACGCATTTGTTAGGTCTTAAAATATTGCTAAAATACAGATCTGGACCTTCTAGCAGTCAAAGTGGAATCACCCTAGAATCAACAACATGAGCCATAACAACTTCGACGAAATCTACGTGGGAATCCATTCAAGATAAGTGCCAAAATTAATGACTGTTTTACAGTGACTTCAGTAACTTTGTTGTTGCCCGATAAAGGGAACATATGCTGCGTGAGCAACATTATTAATCTGGTTTATAACTTACTTTGCAAGGGGTGGTATTGTTAGAAGGTGTTCATTCTTTCCGCGCGTTATACGAGATTGGAATAATAGAGAATTGTGAAGGTGGTTCGATGAACACTCTGCCAGCACTTAAATGTGATTTGCAGAGTATCCATGTAGATGTAGATGTAGATGTGGACGCAGCCTGATGGCGACGCGGGCACGTGACAGGGTGAAAAACGTATGTAAGCGGAGCGGACTCCAACAGGGCATCACCTTAGCGAAGATATGCGCTGCAAATGGGGGGTCCATTGTGGTAAGCGACTTTGACAAAGTGTAGATTATTATTACGCAGAGATTGTGAACAAGTATCTCGAGAACAGCGAAGCTGGTCGTGTGTTAACGTGCTACTGTCGTGAGCATCGACAGAAAGACGTAGAAGGTCAGTGAAACTACCACTAGGCGTTAAATGATTGGACGTCCACGACTCTTCACATAACGTGGGGTTTGGAGGCTTGTCTGCTCTGTAAAGTAGCATAGATGTTGATCTGTGGCACCTCTGCCGATATGCAGGTGCACGCACAAGTGTTTCGGGGCATACCGTTAATCGTACATTGTTGAACATGGAGCTCCGCAGATATGAAACTTCCTGGCAGATTAAAACTGTGTGCCCGACCGAGACTCGAACTCGGGACCTTTGCCTTTCGCGGGCAAGTGCTCTACCATCTGAGCTACCGAAGCACGACGCACGCCCGGTACTCACAGCTTTACTTCTGCCAGTATCTCGTCTCCTACCTTCCAAACTTTACAGAAGCTCGAGTTCGAGTCTCGGTCGGGCACACAGTTTTAATCTGCCAGGAAGTTTCATATCAGCGCACACTCCGCTGCAGAGTGAAAATCTCATTCTGCAAACATCCCCCAGGCTGTGGCTAAGCCATGTCTCCGCTATATCCTTTCTTTCAGGAGTGCTAGTTCTGCAAGGTTCGCAGGAGAGCTTCTGTAAAGTTTGGAAGGTAGGAGACGAGATACTGCCAGAGGTAAAGCTGTGAGTACCGGGCGTGAGTCGTGCTTCGGTAGCTCAGATGGTAGAGCACTTGCCCGCGAAAGGCAAAGGTCCCGAGTTCGAGTCTCGGTCGGGCACACAGTTTTAATCTGCCAGGAAGTTTCATATCAGCGCACACTCCGCTGCAGAGTGAAAATCTCATTCTGCAAACATCCCCCAGGCTGTGGCTAAGCCATTTCTCCGCTATATCCTTTCTTTCAGGAGTGCTAGTTCTGCAAGGTTCGCAGGAGAGCTTCTGTAAAGTTTGGAAGGTAGGAGACGAGATACTGCCAGAGGTAAAGCTGTGAGTACCGGGCGTGAGTCGGGCTTCGGTAGCTCAGATGGTAGAGCACTTGCCCGCGAAAGGCAAAGGTCCCGAGTTCGAGTCTCGGTCGGGCACACAGTTTTAATCTGCCAGGAAGTTTCATATCAGCGCACACTCCGCTGCAGAGTGGAAATCTCATTATGGAGCTCCGCAGCAGACCACACCTGTGGGTTGAAATGTTGACCCAACGTCATTGTCAGTCACGATTGCAGTGAACACGGGACCATCGGGATTCGACAGATGACTAATGGAAATGTGTCGGCTCTTCGGATGGATTACATTTTTGCTATACTAAACCGTCATCGAGGTGACCGTTGACTCGGTATGTGCAGCGCCCCACGGACGCTGGCTGGTGGGGGTATTAGACTATCAAATTTCTTTGTCCAATATCTTTCTCAAATATCTTTGTCAAAGAAATTTAATGGTGTAATAGGGAACTTTGTCAAATGTCGTCAAATATTTGATCAAATCTAGGATCTCGCTGTAGATTTGATCAAATAAGTCGCTTGTCTTCTGTTCACTGCAATGTGACATATTACCACGCGGAGCGCTAGCATCGCTGCAGCGTTCTGTCATCTATAGTGTTTTTATAAACATTGCCGGTAAATACAATTGGGGTGTGTACCGACAACTACGAAATCAATAGAGATATATGAAGCTGATGAGGCGCTTTACAACATGAGGCACCCTGAATACAAAAATAGATTAAGAAGATTGGTGACCTGACGTTACCTAACCTAACCTAACCTAACTCTCTCCTGTAGCAAGGAATCAGAGTGTTACAGGGAGCCGGTCTTCTGCAGATGCAGCGGTTCTTAAATGAGTATTGTGCTTTGTGATATGGGGATACAATTCACTGAGCACATACATAAATGTATGCTCATCCATTCTTAAGTATTGATGTACGACTTGACGTCCTCCACTATAAGCTCACGTAACAAGTTTTTGTTGAATGGTTTTATCGTGTCGCTGTAACATCCACGGATTCACCCAGGTACGTTTCCTTTTTTTCACCCACTTCTCTTCCGCATGTGCACATAGTGCAATTGTGGTACATGCAACTGCTATGGTTAATAACAAGTTGTTGTTGTCAGCCATCTTGAACTTTGACGAAAAATACAGGGTGATTAAAAAAGAATACCACAACTTTAAAACGTGTATTTAATGAATGAAACATAATATAACCTTCTGTTATACATCATTACAAAGAGTATTTAAAAAGGTTTTTTTTCACTCAAAAACAAGTTCAGAGATGTTCAATATGGCCCCCTCCAGACACTCGAGCAATATCAACCCGATACTCCAACTCGCTCCACACTCTCTGTAGCATATCAGGCGTAATAGTTTGGATAGCTGCTGTTATTTCTCGTTTCAAATCATCAATGGTGGCTGGGAGAGGTGGCCGAAACACCATATCCTTAACATACCCCCATAAGAAAAAATCACAGGGGATAAGATCAGGGCTTCTTGGAGGCCAGTGATGAAGTGCTCTGTCACGGGCTGCCTGGTGGCCGATCCATCGCCTCGGGTAGTTGACGTTCAGGTTTCATAACTAACCTTTTTCGTAGGACTCTCCATACAGTTGATTGTGGAATTTGCAGCTCTCTGCTAGCTCTGCGAGTCGATTTTCCTGGGCTGCGAACAAATGCTTGCTGGATGCGTGCTACATTTTCATCACTCGTTCTCGGCCATCCAGAACTTTTCCCTTTGCACAAACACCCATTCTCTGTAAACTGTTTATACCAACGTTTAATACACCACCTATCAGGAGGTTTAACACTATACTTCGTTCGAAATGCACGCTGCACAACTGTCGTCGATTCACTTCTGCCGTACTCAATAACACAAAAAGCTTTCTGTTGAGCGGTCGCCATCTTAGCATCAACTGACGCTGACGCCTAGTCAACAGCGCCTCAAGCGAACAAATGTACAACTAAATGAAACTTTATAGCTCCCTTAATTCGCCGACAGATAGCGCTTAGCTCTGCCTTTTGTCGTTGCAGAGTTTTAAATTCCTAAAGTTGTGGTATTCTTTTTGAATCACCCTGTATTATGACATTGTAATACCCATTTTTAGCGCCACATTAAAGATCTTTGTCAAATACATTTGACGAATATTTGATCACATCTTTGGTAAAATCTTTGACAAAGATTTTTGATAGTGTAATACCAGCCTAAGGGAGACATTAGGCCTACCCTACGCTTGCATGGTACCAATGGCAGTAATGGAAGACACGCTGACAGTTGCGAACCATCTGCATCCTTCCATGCTTGATGTGTTATGTGCGATGTGATCTTTCAACAGGGTAATTATCCGTGTCTCGGAGCCAGAATCGTGCTACTGTGGTTCGAGGATCATTATAGTGAACTCACGCTGATGTTTCGACTATCAAATTCGCCTGATGCAAATGCTATGGAACCGATACGGGTCGCTACCGGGCGCCAACACTGCGTACGCAAATCAGCGGCCTATTATTTACGCGGATTACATGACCTGTGTGTGGACATCTAATGCCACATACCTCCAAAAACCTACCAAGAAACTGTCGGATCCCTGATACGCAGAATCGGCGATGTATTTCGCTCCAAAGACAGGCACGCTATTGAGCAGGTGCTCATAATGGTTTGGCTCGTCAAAAAATTATCACATATGATATTTACATGCTATGAGTCATTCTAATGGTGACTTTTGGCGATTGGCGTTTGCTGTCTCCCTGTGAAAGTCTCTGAAACTGTGTGCTATATTTGTAAAGAATGCGTAGCCTGGACGCTCCCACACAACGTAGTGGAATTTGCTTTTAAGCCAAATACGGGGTCATTCTTCCTTTCCCTCGGGCAAACGCTGTCTGCTCTGTGGGTGGTCACCAGCCGACATAGATAGGCTGAGTCGTCCTCTGAAGGGACTGGCCCCCCGGCGTGCGGTTTGCGTCTCCTGAACTAAAAGCTTCTGTGACCGTCGTGTCTGGAATGTATGTGTGTACGTCAGCCTCAAGTATTTCAGCCCCGGTGCGCAATTTTTATTTGCATATCGTTTACATGAATTCATACAACATTGACTTTATCTTATCGAGTTTGGGTTCGAATGAAGCGTCTTGATGTGCGGAATATGATTGTGAGGGCGGAATATGTAAGCAATGAAGGTATCTTGCTGTCTTCTGCCCTTCTTCATCTTGCATCTTCTGTTCTTCTCTTCTTTCTTGCATTCTTCTGTTCTTCTTGGGCTAGGAATATGTAAATTTTAGTGTAGGAGTGATATAGGATTTGTGGGATTGGACTGCCTTTTCAAATGTTACTTGATGAGTTTGTAGATCTTAGTAATTTTTTGTACCTTCATTGTCGTCTCATCGTATTATGATTCTCCCCACGCTCTTCCGTTGTGTAGCAGTGTCGTGACATATGAAATGTCCGTGCTGCGCGTTGTCCTCCTGAAGTCAAACCTGGTTGCAACCTGCATTTCCAGTGTGTCGTTGGTCTTCATGTTGTTGTTGTCGTCTGAAGTAACTCGTATTTAATTTTGTTTTGCGCCTCCTTAGACCAATATCTTTCGAGAAATGCTGTTCTGAACTGTAGGTAAGACGTACAGGTAGCTGCGATCTTTTGCATCACCTCTGCTACTGTCCCTGACATGTGTGCACAAATGAAGTCAAGTTTGTGAGCTACGCTCCAGTGGTTTGGTAAGCCTACTTGAAACTGATTGATGAATGTGCGTGCATGCAAGCTACCGCCTTCTTCCTTGAAATGTTGACATTTTCTAAATGTAAGGAAGTGGTCTGTATCATATCTACTCATAAATCCGGTTTGAGGCTGACTTATGGACTCAAATAATCTGCCACTGCTTGTGTCATCGTGTTTATTCCCTGGTAATCTACTGCCTGTCTGCCTATTCTCAATTTCCTGACTCATATCCGCGTCATATCGTATCACTGATGAACAAAAGTGTTGTTTGTGTGTTTCTACTCTCGTCGTTCGTGGTATAGTACCTGTGCTGCTATTATGTTGTGTCATTGGATTTACTGGTTCAGTTGCCTGTCTTTCGATTGGTATCGGATGAATGTATGTGTACCGTTTTTCTAGATACTGTGCCCGGTCCTGTGGCATGTCATGTATTACTTTAGTCGGAGTTTTCTGTTTCGATTTCTGCACGAGTGTTACGTCTAGCCTTGGTTCTACTTGAACTTTCTTAGACGGAGCGTGTTCGTGTACTGAATTAATGCTTGACGTGTCAGTTGTTTCTCTACAGGTGTAATCGGTCTCGATCTTTTCTTCGATAGTTCGTATCAACTCTGTTCGAAGCTTTTCAAGCTGACCTTTGTTTTTAAGTTCTATTTTACTGATCCGCTGATCATATTTTTTCAGTGCAACCTTTGCGACGTTGCTTCGAACTGCTTGTTCTTCCGAAATCTGTATTGCTGTTCGAGTGGCTTTTTTCGTAAAACGTCCCACCTTTTTGTCAACGTTTACAATGTCCAATTGGACCTTGTCCACGTCAGTGCGTAATTGCTGCTGACCTTGTGTTGTTTATCTGAGTGATCTGACTATCAATTCTGTCGATCCCTTCTTCCATCTGGATTTTAACCTGTTGGATCTGTGTCTTAATCTCTTGTCTCAAGTTCTGATTATCCTGTTTCAATTCCTGATACTGTTTTGTCATCTGTGTATTCTGTTTCGTTATCTGTGTATTAATATCCTGATTCTGTTTCGTAATATCCTGATTCTGTTTCGTCATAGTAGCGTTCATTTTTTGTAACATCTCCATGATCGCGTCCTGTCCTGTAACACTACATTCTGCTGAACTATGTATTCTCGATCTATTGTTTTCTACTCGGTCAGTTACGTCGTTTACTGGGCTATGCTGTGGCGTTTCTAAGTTTGATAACTGCAATAACCCGTGCTGTCTGTGTTGAGAACTAGTTGCGTTTGTCATTGAACCATTACGTGGCGCAAACAACACCGCATTCTGCCCTCTCTGTTGTGTATGTAGTATGTTTGCAGGTACAGTTGCGTCTGTTACGGAACTTTTTCGTGGCGCTCGTAACTCCGCAAAATTCTGTGTCTGTTGTTGGGGCATATTTAGAATGTGTACGATAGGTTCGACGTATTCTAAATGTTCCCCCTCTTCCTCACTGTCTACTTCTCTTTGAACGTTAGCTAACCGCCGGTTCATTGATTGTAATGACGGGTATTCTGTCCCTGAATATGCGGCAAACAAACGCGTTTCGTGTGCTCGTTTCGCTTCTAATCTTTGCCATTTCCTACGTGGGCTGTCTATTTCTGGCTACCTGGGATTTCATATTCTGGAAATTCGATGTACTCGGTCCTTCGATTCCCATCTGTCTGATCTGTCTCAATTTTATCCCAGTCTAACTGAGCCTGCTGATTCTGCAGCTGCCCGACTGTCCTATTCTCTGATTCACCGTCTGTCCTATTCTCAGGTTCACCTTCTGTCCTATTCTCAATAAGCTCGTTTACTTGCTGTCTATCTGGTTGATTCTCTCCCATCTTGTCTACTTGCTGTCTCTCACGTAACCTTTTGGTTTCTGTTCTCTTTAACATGGAAATTCTTTCAACACACCACAACCCTATCTACAAAACTGTACGACCACTTACCAGTTGGTTGAACCAACAACAACAACATCGTCGTGACTTCTTGGCTAATGTTCTGTCTGCTCTACTACAGTCTCCAATCACCACCTGTGCGCTTTCAAAGGGAGAAAATTTTTATTTCTTAATTCTCACTTATATGATGCTACGTCACACTGCGTCTCTGCGTCACACTGCGTCTGTGCCTGTCACCTGAAAATCCTATGCCCTAACAGCTACACAAAAATCGTGAAAAATGCAAAATATTCCAACACAATAACACACGCCCTTTTCCCTACAATTCTGCTTTCTTCACTATCTGTATCTATTCTGATCCCAATCTTTGCGAATAGCTATTTAATACATGAAAGAAAGTTCTTCAAAGTGCTACTTCTGCGACCTGCCATACCTACAGGGTGTCTCAAAAATGACCGGTATATTTGAAAGGCAATAAAAACTAAACGAGCAGCGATAGAAATTCACCGTTTGTTGCAATATGCTTGGGACAACAGTACATTTTCAGGCGGACAAACTTTCGAAATTACAGTACTTACAATTTTCAACAACAGATGGCGCCGCAAGTGATGTGAAAGATATAGAAGACAACGCAGTCTGTGGGTGCGCCATTCTGTACGTCGTCTTTCTGCTGTAAGCGTGTGCTGTTCACAACGTGCAAGTGTGCTGTAGACAACATGGTTTATTCCTTAGAACAGATGATTTTTCTGGTGTTGGAATTCCACCGCCTAGAACACCGTGTTGTTGCAACAAGACGAAGTTTTCAACGGAGGTTTAATGTAACCAAAGGACCGAAAAGCGATACAATAAAGGATCTGTTTGAAAAATTTCAACGGACTGGGAACGTGACGGATGAACGTGCTGGAAAGGTAGGGCGACCGCGTACGGCAACCACAGAGGGCAACGCGCAGCTAGTGCAGCAGGTGATCCGACAGCGGCCTCGGGTTTCCGTTCGCCGTGTTGCAGCTGCAGTCCAAATGACGCCAACGTCCACGTATCGTCTCATGCGCCAGAGTTTACACCTCTATCCATACAAAATTCAAACGCGGCAACCCCTCAGCGCTGCTACCATTGCTGCATGAGAGACATTCGCTAACGATATAGTGCACAGGATTGATGACGGCGATATGCATGTGGGCAGCATTTGGTTTACTGAAGAAGCTTATTTTTACCTGGATGGCTTCGTCAATAAACAGAACTGACGCATATGGGGAACAGAAAAGCCCCATGTTGCAGTCCCATCGTCCCTGCATCCTCAAAAAGTACCGGTCTGGGCCGCCATTTCTTCCAAAGGAATCATTGGCCCATTTTTCAGATCCGAAACGATTACTGCATCACGCTATCTGGACATTCTTCGTGAATTTGTGGCGGTACAAACTGCCTTAGATGGCACTGCGAACACCTCGTGGTTTATGCAAGATGGTGCCCGGCCACATCGCACGGCCGACGTCTTTAATTTCCTGAATGAATATTTCGATGATCATGTGATTGCTTTGGGCTATCCGAAACATACAGGCGGCGGCGTGGATTGGCCTCCCTATTCGCCAGACATGAACCCCTGTGACTTCTTTCTGTGGGGACACTTGAAAGGCCAGGTGTACCGCCAGAATCGAGAAACAATTGAACAGCTGAAGCAGTACATCTCATCTGCATGTGAAGCCATTCCGCCAGACACGTTGTCAAAGGTTTCGGGTAATTTCATTCAGAGACTACGCCATATTATTGCTACGCATGGTGGATATGTGGAAAATATCGTACTATAGAGTTTCCCAGACCGCAGCGCCATCTGTTGTTGAAAATTGTAACTACTGTAATTTCGAAAGTTTGTCTGCCTGAAAATGTACTGTTGTCCCAAGCATATTGCAACAAACGGTGTATTTCTATCGCTGCTCGTTTAGTTTTTATTGCCGTTTCAAATATACCGGTCATTTTTGAAACACCCTGTAACTATCCTGACACGTTCCTATCCTGGTAGCTTACCTATTTTACCTATCCTGGCAGGGTCACCATTTTCTGTGAGCGTGTGGGTGCTATTCTGTCATTCTGTGCAACGGATTCATCTGAGATGTACCCTTTACCCTGTGGCTCCTGCAAGATGCAATTTCCACCCCCACACTACTACAGAAGTCAGACAGACACTCCTAACGTTCTAAAGAGAAATGCCTGAAAAACTTTCAGCAATAAATATCTTCTGGAGTTGTCCGCTGTAAGGAAATGACACAAAAATTCACGAAATTTCTTACGTAACTAGTGGGATACTTGGGTACTGGAGTAGTGCTAGTTAGTGTAACAAAAACATGAAACTAACGAAAATTATTATTTATTTTGTAAAATTCTGAGAAATCACAATGGCACCTTTAGTTATGAACTGAACAAGTTATTTCTGGGTTCTTTTCAGAGTATGAGGTTACCTCTTAAGGATAGGATTCGCTAACGAAATTTCTCTACAGAGTTTAAGATTGTTATTGACTTGGCAGAATGGCTGAGAGCTGCACCTACTCAACTTGAATAATTATCTGTTAGAATGTTGCTAGGTATGGTCGAGGCTGTCGCGTGTGAAATGCAGTGAAGTGTACTGTTGTGGAGGAGATATGGGGCTCGCAAGAGCTGTAGCGCACAATACCGTAAGCTGCGATGACCGCTGTCTGCGCCGCTCGCTGCTGACAAATAAGATAACTCTCTAAAACGGGAGAATGACGTATCGTTTAAGGTGACCAATCCGGAAATCTGTAGCATCAGTGTTTGGCGTTTGCTGCCTCCCTGTGAAAATCTCTGAAACTGTGTGCTATATTTGTAAAGACTGCATAGGCTGGGTGCTCTCACACAATGTAGTGGAATTTGCTTTTAAGCCAAACACGGGGTCATTCTTCCTTTCCCTCGGGCAAACCCTGTCTGCTCTATGGGTGGTCACCGGCTGACATAGATAGGCTGAGTCATCCTCTGAAGGGACCGGCCCCCTGGTGTGCGGTTTGCGTCTCCCGAAATAAAAGCTCCTGAGACCGCCATGTCTGGAATGTATGTGTGTACGCCAGCCTCAAGGATTTCAACCCCGGTGCGCACTTGTTATTTGCATATCGTTTACATGAATTCATACAACATTGACTTTATGTTATCGGGTTTGGGTTTGAATGAAGCGTCTTGATGTGCGGAATTTGATTGTGAGGGCGGAATATGTAAGCAATGAAGGTCAGGAGACCATGACGTCTTACAATGTAACTAATGAGGAGGTACTGAACAGAATTGGGGAGAAGAGGAATTTGTAGCACAACTTGACTTGACGAAGGGATAGGTTTTTAGGACGTGTTCTGAAACATCAATGGATCACCAATTTAGAACTGGAGGGCAGCGTGGAGTGTAAAGAATACACTAAGATTCAGAAGGATGTAGGTTGCAGTAGTTATTCGGAGACAAAGAAGTTTGCTCAGGATGGAATACCACAGGGAGCTGCATCAAACAAGTCTCGGGACTGAAGACCACAACTGCAACTACTTTTTTGTCTGATTTTTCTTAATGTAACTTTTGTATAACCATGATATTTGATATGACAATTATGTGAACGTTTTATTCTTTATTTATAACCATTTTTTAAATTCTAATTAATCTATGGATGTAATTTCAAAAGCAATGTATTCTAAAAGAACGGAAATGTTAAAAGTTTACTTTAAATAGTTGTTCATGCGTGTTGGTTTGTAAAATTTTAAAACATGGAGGGAAGCAGCTCTGCAACGAACCTGGCTTGGCGAAAATAGAAAAGGTAGGTTTGGCAGTCGAACTGCAGGGTTGCTTTGTGCCAAGAGTTAGTCAGTGGTAGACAGTGAAAGTCGGTGGCTAGGTAGCGAAGTGTTCGTATCTTGTAAACTCAACGAGGCAAGAAGAGTAGCAAGATTATATAATATAGCCTTGGATGCGGAAGAAATTTGGCTTACTATTCATGGCATACTTCGGTTAGCTCTGTACTGCGATAATCGGACGCTAAAAGGAGAAGTTTCAGAACTTGTTACACAGCAAGAACCATGAATAGTTTTGCCGACTTTTTTGAATAGCCGCAGGAAATCGACACTGGCACTACCTTCATCTCAAAGAATCGGTTGAGTAGTGTGCAACTGCGTGGACCATTATACGGTTCATTACGCAATAATAAGTTTGTATTCTTTAAACTTTGTGTTGAGCACCCGTATTTTATCATTAGTCATTTACCTAAACAGGGCCCTTTTCCAAGGGCTGCAATAATCCGAGTTGTTGTTGTTGTTGTGGTCTTCAGTCCTGAGACTGGTTTGATGCAGCTCTCCATGCTACTCTATCCTGTGCAAGCTTCTTCATCTCCCAGTACCTACTGCAACCTACATCCTTCTGAATCTGCTTAGTGTATTCATCTCTTGGTCTCCCTCTACGAGTTTTACCCTCCACGCTGCCCTCCAATACTAAATTGGTGATCCCTTGATGCCTCAGAACATGTCCTACCAACCGATCCCTTCTTCTGGTCAAGTTGTGCCACAAACTTCTCTTCTCCCCAATCCTATTCAATACTTCCTCATTAGTTATGTGATCTACCCATCTAATCTTCAGCATTCTTCTGTAGCACCACATTTCGAAAGCTTCTATTCTCTTCTTGTCCAAACTATTTATCGTCCATGTTTCACTTCCATACATGGCTACACTCCATACAAATACTTTCAGAAATGACTTCCTGACACTTAAATCTATACTCGATGATAACAAATTTCTCTTCTTCAGAAACGCTTTCCTTGCCATTGCCAGTCTAATAATCCGAGCAACCTATTTTATTAAACTGAAAAGCAATTACCCTCCTTAATAAAATCTAATAACTTTTGTGAAGTACTAAATTTCATAAGAACTCAGTGGGCCTAATTTTTAAAGTACTCCACGTGTGTACCAAAAAAGGATAGTTAGAGTTTTACTAAAGTATAACTGCCAAGAAAAGATTTAATGTATTCAGCTTTAAAATTGTGCCTACTGAAATCTCAGTACAATATTATAGTTGTCTGCAAAACCCATGATAATTAATAATAATGACTGGCTAGTAGACTTGAAGGGTCAGTTTAAGGATTAATTATTTCGCAACTTTGAAAGTAAAAGACTTTACATTTTTAATAGCAAAAGCCGCAGTGCAGCAATCTTCTCCAAGCACAGAAGCGTCCTGGTATCCACCCCAACGTCGCAGACTAAAATCTAATCTACTTCTTACGCAGAACACGTTCTGATCTATACCCAACGTCTTTGTTCCCGCCCAAATACTGAGCTGTGACCACACTGTCGGCAGATTCTGTCGCATGATCTCTGGTGACGGCGTCTCACGACCGTTGTCGGTGCCGTTGTGAACGCATCCCAAGCGTTGCAGTGTGTCTGGAGACGTAGCAATCCTGACCCGATCATGCAGACTCCTGAGATACTTGACATGCTAACACGAGCCTGGACCATGTTTACTCGACCTAAAGGGGCGTTTTCTCAACAGTCGACAAACGGAAGAAACAGTAAATATTTCAGAAAGCGATTTTTTAAATGTCATACCGAAATACTAATTACATAACCGAGATACTTAAACATTTACACTGCTTTGTAGGCACGATTCCTATTGTGTGGCAGGCTTTTCTAAAATTTTCATTGTTTACATCAGAGTGGAGGGACAAAGTTTCCCAGTTTTTCAAAAGTCTACGTATGTAAAGATGGAAATTAAAGATTTTGTTAGTATACAGATTCAACGTGATATTTTTTCTGTTTTTTTTATCTTTAATTACAAAGAAAGCTACTTTATTGTTAATTTTGCATAGAAGTATACAACCTCCCCCCAGTTTCGCGCCGAACTTTATTATTCGCATACGCTGAAGATGTAGTTATATTTCATTAATTTTGCATCAAACTCATTGTCGTGCTCTTCTGTTATTCTGAAATCTAAGGAAAACTACTAAATGTTAACATGTTCTTTCTCCAATAGTGCATTTTATTAATTAAAACACCCTTTTGGTAAACCAACATTTATTAACACTCAATGGAAACCAAATACTGTGTGCCATTACATTTTGCCACTAATCTCCGGCCTCGCTATCACGCAATACTTTAGCATATCACATTTCCATAAATTTTTGATAAGCAGAAGAGAAATATAGCAACAAATGTTAATGTATGACCACACGAAATAATGACTACAACAATACCAAACTGGAAAGCTACTGATCACATTCAACTATGTGCTCATAGAACTCTTCTCTTCCTTCTGGAACGTTAAAATGCCTCATAAGTTTTAAGACATTCTCTTCCTTTTCCTTGCTGACCATCTTCTTTTGCAATGTGTTTGCATTCCTCATTTCCTGGCCGCAGTTTTCACGATATCCGCACTTAAAACTCTACAGGACTTTCATTGTAAGTGTACGATACTGATGACAATACCTTCTTAAACTTAGCAGTTACTTTGAAAGGCATCTTAGATCGCAGGGCTTTCACTGCACTGGGCTGGACTAATTGTGAATCATTTGCCCTCCAGTCTTTATTTCGTGTCTTGAGTATGCCGTGTTCTTCCAGCACTTTGTAGTATTCATTCGTTGAAAGAATGTCTTCCTTTTTACTGTAGTCTTTATCCACTCTAACAAACATTCTATTAGGAATCATATAGCTGTGACCACGAGTAGGGAAATAATGTACCACCTAACCAAATTTTCTGCTTTCTTCCACGAAGGTCATTAATGTGCATATCGTTACTGTGTTTATATTTGGACTGCTGCAGGAGTCAGAAAATAAATGAATTTCATTTGGAACATTTTCTGGTTGCAACACCTCAAGGTTTCTGAGAAAATCCAATAGAACAGATTCAACTTGGTTTGATCCTCATGGTCCTTATGTTTCTGGCCGCCTATAAAAAGCAATCCTTCACTCTGCTTGGGAATAACTTATTATGCAAAAACATTTTTTTGCATGTAGCTATCAAGTTGATGACTTCTGTAAACGCCATATGTAGGCTGCGTAGTAAATTCAAAAAATACACATACGTATAGTAGTGGTACATTAATTCATCTTAATAATCTAAATATGTTACATGTTGTAAACAGAGGACTTGTAGCTTATTACCACTGAGTGAATACAGATACTTGTTTACTAGGAAAGCTGTTAATTCCCTTCAGTATAGTTTTTCTTCGCGGGTTTTCAAAATGTGTGGCAGCTTATTGAACCATATCTGCCTCTTAATATAAGGAGAAGTTTCATTCATTTTTTATTCGCTACTGTTATTTATTTTTAACTTTGTTCTCTGCTTGAAATGCCTATTCTTACTTCTAATAACATAGTTATGTGTGTCACTGCACTTATTTATTTTGTTTTTACATTCACAAAAAATATAACAAGATTACAAAAACATCAGGAATATACTGTTAAATATTTATGTTGAACAAAGGTTTCATCACAGGTCTGTCTGGACATTGCTTGCTCCATGCATTAATCTAATTGCTCCCTTCTGCATTAATAATATTTTGTTCAGATGTAGGTCTGCCACACACTCCCATAGTTCAGTACCAAAATTAAGAAATTGATAAATTGTTCCATAGCATACGGTTTTTAAGATTTGACTTGGAACTATTATTGCCAATTGGCTTATCAAATACATGCTACTGCCGATTTCCTCACATACAGAATTAATATGATTTACCAACGAAGATTTTTGTCCAGGTGGACACCAAGAAATTTAATATTATCTATTGTTACTGACGTAACATGACATATGTTGTATATTTCAACCTTATGAGAGTTCGTTGTTTCAAATGTTGGAAACTGATGTTAGTCTTTAGGTCATGGTGTAGAAAATAACTTGTGGTTACTTCTGCGACACCCTCAGCAGTAACTGACTATAATGCCTTAAAGTCTTTCTCATGAAATGAGAGGGAGGTGTCATTAGCAACGCTTACTATATGTTAGTTGAAGGAAGAGACCAAGGACTGACCCCTGTGGTACCCACTCGATTACTGTATCTGTAGAGGACTGGAACTCTATGAGCTTGTTATCTATTTTACATGAAAGCTTAATACACTGATAGCAATTTGTTGAGCATGTGGACAGTAAATGCATAGGCGAGTGTTTGATGTAAGCCTTTACTTCTAAATGAACAGCTCATGCATGACAAAATCGAATGCTTGGGAAAGATCTAAGAATACGCCCATTGTCTTCATTCCTTTGTCTTGGAGGGTGTACACTTTATGGAGCAATTCAGTAACTGCAGTGATCTTTCCTAATGCCATGCTGCGTTTCTGTTAGCTACTTTTTTTGTAAGACAAGAAGAGAACTGAGAAAGGGTAACCATTTCAAAAGCCTTACTAAAGATAGGGATCAGTGATGTCAGGTCATAGTTTGAAGGCTATTTTGTACTTCACTTTTCATCCATTGATTTAAAGATGCTTATTTTAAAACTACTGGGACAAGTCTTTACCCTAAAACTCATATTTATGAGGTAAGTTAGGGGTTTAATACTTCTTTTATGCATTTTTAACTACAAAACTCGACATACCATCCCATCAAGTAGAGTATTTGGTTTTTAATGTGAGGATTAGTTTGCTTACTGCAGTTTCCTTAACCTCATCAAACTCAAAATTCAATGCCTGAGTAATGTGACTCAGTATCTGACAGTGCATGTCTATATTGTGTGTTGGTTTTCCTGTAGATGAAATGTTTGTCAAAAATGTTGTGTACTACTTTTGTGTCTTTTATAATATCTGTCTTGAACAAAATACCTCGCCTATGGAGAGATTTGCTTTTGACTGATTCTGCTGTGTAACGAAACTTACTTTAACCAAATTTGGATTTTTTTCTGTCATTGTTGCACAAAACGTTTTGCACAAAGTTTGTGCAACTTGTGATTTTTTATTAATTGATTCTTTTTCTCCAGATCTTATTCCTTTTCTAATTTCAATCTGACAATCTGTCTGTTTGTATGGGGAATTTCAAATGACAAATTAAGCTGCTGCTGGTAAAGATGCTTTTACTTAAGTAAAAAGCAAGTAGGAAGGCCCAGCGCTTCTCTTTTTTTGACGAAATGTTTCCACATAACGACTGTATTCAACTTCGATGGTAAATATCCTCGTTTCGGACTTTTTCCTTTAACAGAGGCTCTCTCCACACCTGTATGTCTTGATATTATTCTTTACAGCTTGTGTAACTTCTTTACTTTTAATAGTGCTGCAGTCTCCCCCTCGGTTTCCAGCTGGTAACGTCCCTGTTACATGAATTTATTGGCCAAATTTAAAAGTCTGTCTTTGGTCATCGCTAATGTTGCTTGAAATGTTGTGGTATATATAGGTCGTCATTGTTCTTTCTGCTGCACTTTATCGAAATAAAGCTCTCACTTTTTGCTTCTTCCTTGTTTTTCCTTCGTTTTGGTGATTTCTTTAGCACACAGTTTAGAATTATTTCATCCCCAGTTCTGCTTAAACTATTTGTATGAGTATGAAAATGTGTGATACGGTCATAAATGATATCAGCTGATCTGCATTCTTTTCTTCGTAAGGCTTTTGGGTTCACTGGTATGTATGGTACCCTTGCTTTAACATAAATACGTCTGAGTGTTGCTAAAAGTTATTATTTTTACGTAAAGAAAAGTATTACCTTCTCAATAATATTCAAATTGTGAGCTGCACCCTTAATTTCTATATATGAATAGGTGAATTTACTCATAGCGCTTGTGTGATCACTTTCAGAACTCAAATTAATAGTCAAATTCATTAATTTAATAAGATGTAACCTTAAATATCTGGTGTACCCATGTACCACCACAATAAAATAAAAACAGTGAACAGTTAAAGTAATATGAATGAGAACAGTGGCATATTTAAGTTTACAAAACTACAACTAGCTCATAAATCTTACACAAAAATGACAAACACAAATCAGAAAAGGAATGGTGTTTGATTGGTAAACCATACACTCAGGTGGAAGCTATAGAAATTCTTCCCCGAATTAATCCGTTTTACAACGCAATCTGACTTTGCTTACATGAATCCACTGTGAGGCCCAACTCTATTCAAATGGAATCCACTACGACCAAGTATACTACAAACTATGGTTCACCTAAGAACAGGGAGCTGTGAATATCATTTGACAAACTTTCGCCAGTGCAGCAGTATTTTGTCCTTTCAACGTGATTCTGGGGGCATCAGGAAAAGGCGCACTGTGTGCAAGGACCAGTGCGCTGTCAGTTGTGACGATTTAATGCATCCACAAAAATTTGCAAACTATGCAGTCTGGCGGTCTGATTATCGGAACGCGGGACACTTCCCCGTCGGAGCCCTGAAATCCCGGGTGATATCAGTGTGAGGTGCAGCCGTTCACGGGTGTCGCCGAAGCAGTTTGATTCACAGGCATGACAGTGTATGCTGAAATTGTCAAACATGAGACGGCTGACTCAGGACGAATAAGTTCACCCTCATAACATACGATATGTCTGAGATGATATGCAGTTCCACTGTCAGTACAGTTGGAAATTACCACTGGCTCTTAGACCACCACAAGGTGCAGACCGCAAGTCTCACCCACACGGGAAAGACCTGAAATTCTCCACCAGGGAAGGACCAGAAGAGAAGGAAAGCGAAGAACCACGACCTCTTTCCACCAAGCCTTGGTATGGCAGCTGAATTAGCGGAAACGAAACCTTCCTCACATTGCACAAACGGATTGAACTATCCTCTACTCATCGAGTCTCCCCTCTTGACTATGTGTTGGCCTGGTAGCCAATCCAGACACAGCACCGCGGTTCCCACACAGGGGGAGCAAGCCTCCACTTTACATATCTTGAGTGGAGCTAGTCAGCGACTCCAAATATTTCTTGTCTGAAAAAAGAAGATATTAGACTACAGAGGCGTCTTTTTCTCGGTAAGCATGGCCATCTTTCGGCAAAAAACTTGTTTTTATGGCGAGATGTAATCTTTCCAGGCCGACTATTTCCAATTTCTGAAATACAGCAGTTATGCTTCCCAGAGGTCGTGCCCCTGAAATATGTGTTTTGCTGCTCCCTAAATCTTGCCTCCACTAAACATCTGTACCAGACAGTCTGACTGTATTGTCCCAGAATAGAGCTTTATGACCTTCCTACGACTTGCACTGTTTACAGCAGTTTCTCTTAAATGACCACCCACTTTCTGCCAACTGATTGCCTTCGCAACAGACTGCCACCTGGCCCAGGTAAAGTGTTTTGCAAACTGGCACTCTCTCCTCTGACCCTAAACAGAAGGAGTAGAGTGCTTCGGCCAGGAGTCCCCCTGCAGCTAAGGTCCACTGAGCGCTGGTTCCCAGAATCACTCACACAGCCTGGTCGCTGCAATCGGCATTTATGGCCCCCAGTTCATCTCTCTCCCTGTTCTCTAGCGCCTACACTATGACCCCCTAGGTACAAGTTGCTTTAACTATCGACTTGGACTTCCTACCACCTGAGTACTCAGATGTAAACAATTTTCTGAAGCACTTGTATTAGCCTCCATTTAATAGTATAACAGCCCATTCTTTTACTTCAAACTTCTCCCTGACGTACTGAACAATAATCAGGAGTTAACTTCTATTGTTGGTTCTGGCAGTAAGTGCTTGCCTACAGTTCTTTCTCCTTTTTTTGCAGAAAACTCTCTCACATTATCATTGACAGTGATGTCCTACACTGTTATTCTCCCTTCAGGTTCTCTAAGAAGCGAGGCACTGTTTGAGTTTATTGACTTTTGATCCAAGTGGTTGAAAGCAAATATCGAGTTTTGCAAAATCTGACCACTTTCAACAGCCTACAACAACAGCAAATATCATAGTCTGACCAAACCGTTTCAACAGATCGTGCAAGGCAACAAGCTTGATTTATAATAACAAAAATATGTACTTCGGAAAACTGGGCATACCAACTTTTGAAAAAAAAAAACACTCATCTCCGACCTATGCTTGCTTTGCGTAATTGTTAAATTATTCACGCTGCCGCACTGTTACATTTTTAGTGTTTCTTCCCGACAGTGTACATCGGACATTTAGCTCGCTAGCTTGTTTGGGATCCGGTGTTTCTCATTGGCGCCACACATACTGGTACTCTGCACACACTACGTTATTTTAAACAGATGGGAACTAGCACCTGCTCTTGCGAACAAATTCGTTTTTGTGTTATTGTTGTGTAATGTGGCCATCACGGATCCAGCGTTTCCAGAGTGTAGAAGACAACAGATGCAGCCGCAGGAAGGGCAGCTGAAAAACTAACAGCAGTACAACAACAATGAAAACGGCAGTTTGCAACACCAGTAGTGACACCACCAACACCAGTTGCACAGCAGTAGGAGCGAATACAGGAGCTCACCCATTTGTCGAGAACGCAGCAGTTTGTGAATAGTTGAGCTTTGCCGCCGTCAACGTTAAAGTGAAGGCTATTGGCCATTCCGAACCGTCCGAAAACTTATGGGACAAAATCGCTTCCACTCCATACCGGGATATGACTGCCACGATTATCCATAGCAAGTCCAGTGTACTTGACATCATGCATGGGGCCACCTTGAGAAGATCCCTAACCCATTGAAAGTCTGTTGACAGACGGCCTCCTTGTACAGCAGGTTTAGGAGGCATGCAATTTCCGCCACCTGGGGAATAAACTTGGCATCGTACGTTATCGTACCCAGGATCAACTGCAACTGTTTTAGGTTGATACGGGTCGGCACATTAGTGATCATGGCGACGTCGCTGCGCTTGGGCATGACACCTTGTGGATAAGAATGTGCCCCAGGTATTTCATGCTGGGGGCGGAGAAAATCCACAGTCCCGATTGACACTGTAAGCCATTCACCTGGAGCCATTTCCAGAGATTCGAAGTGCTTGCGGTGTTCCGGATGCACCGACTCTGTAACAGTGATATCATCGGAATAATTAACACAACACAGACACTTTGAATTTTGGAACACCGTGGTTGCACTAACATCCTCAAACAGTAAACGATAGTACCTTTATAATTCGAACGGCGTAATTAAGACTAACAGCTGATGTAATGTTTCATCCAGCGGCAGTTGCAGACATGCTTTCTTTATCTGTCTTTCAAAAATAGCGGCCCCCAGCCGGTCTAGTTAACAAATTCTGCTGTCGAGACTTAGAACAGAGATCGATGTCGAACTTAAAATCACTACATGTGCCTAACGAACCGTGAGGTTTTCGAAGGACAACCATAGTCATCGCCCATTGACTGGTGGAAACCAGAGAAGTGATGCCTTGGTTCTGAAGCCATGCGAGCTCTGCTTGAACAGCCTCTCTAATGCAACGGCCACGCCGTATGCGTTTCGCTTGGTTCCTAGGTACCTGGCAACTCGCCTGATTCCAAGTGCTTGGATGCTTGGTGGCCACAGCAGAGCGTCGACACTCGTCGCCATGGGCGTGTTGCTCGCTTGCACTGTGGAAATATCTTTTTCAGTGCTACATCAGAAACTGCTTCTGGTAGAAAATATTTCTTGGAAATATGAACTGTTACAGGCACTACCATCATGCTGGAGACATAGTACTAATTGTGAGGGAAGTGAAAGTGATGGTTCATAAACTCTTTCTGGAGAGTTTCAAGACACATTTTTGGTTCCCGGAATGAGATTTTCACTCTGCAGCGGAATGTTCGCTGATATGAAACTTCCTGGCAGATTAAAACTGTGTGCCGGACCGAGACTCGACGGTTCAATCCCGCGTCCGGCCATCCTGATTTAGGTTTTCCGTGATTTCCCTAAATCACTCCAGGCAAATGCCGGGATGGTTCCTCTGAAAGGGCACGGCCGACTTCCTTCCCAATCCTTCCCTCATCCGATGAGACCGATGACCACGCTGTCTGGTCTCCTTCCCCAAACCAACCAACCAACCAACCAACCAACCGAGACTCGAACTCGGGACCTTTGCCTTTCGCGGGCAAGTGCTCTACCATCTGAACTACCTAAGCACGACTCACGCCCGTCCATCCATCACAAAGCGAAAAAAGTGGTCCACCTAAAACATTTATATTTCCTTACGTACTACACGAATATGTAATAAAAGTAGGAGTTCCTGTTTTAAAAAACGCAGTTGATATCCGTTGGACCTATGGCAGCGCCATCTAGTGGGCCAACCATAGCGCCATCTGGTTTTCCCCCTTCAAGCTAGACAAGTTTCGTTCTTTGTAATTTTTTCGCTTGACGCTTATTTCGTGATATATTTGGCCCGGTCACGATCAATGGACCACCCTGTATAAAATGGCAGTGCGTCGGCGGAGTTGTCATTTGTACTTAGGTATAACCGTGAAAAGGAGTTCAAGGTGATTATGGTCGCACGACGGGAATTAGCAGACTTTGAACTCTGAATGGTAGTTAGAGCTAGACGCATGGAACATTCCATTTCGGAAATCGTTAGGGAATTCAGTATTCCGGGATCTACAGTGTGAAGAGTGTGCCGAGAATATTAAATTTCAGGCATTACCTCTCACCACAGACAACGCAGGGGTCGACGGGCCTTCACATAACGACCGAGAGCAGCGGCGCTTACATAGAGTTGTTAGTGCTAACAGATGAGCAACGCTGCGAGAAGTAACCGCAGAAGTCAACGTTCCACGAACGTATCCGTTAGGATGGTGCGGCGAAACTTGGCGCTACTGGGCCATGGCAGCAGACCCGACCGACGCGAGTGCCTTTGCTAACGACACGACATTGCCTGCAGCGCCTCTCCAGGGCTTGTGACGATATCGGTTGACACCTAGAGGACTTGAAAACCATGGCCTGATGAGATGAGTACCTATATCAGTTGGTAAGAGCTGATTGTAGGGTTCGAGTGGGGGGGGGGGGGGGGGGTGACATTACAGCCTTTATCACTGCGATTTTTAACATGTAAAAGTTTTTTTTTCTGTATTCGCGTCAGTATGTGCGAACTTTTAACATATACCAATGAATGTTGTAACCAGATATCTTTGCCGCGCTCCTGAAAAGCGCAGAATATCACGATAGCTATAAACTGTTATACGCTGCTATCGATCAGTAAAAAAACGATGCACCTATGTTTCAAAATAACAATTGCCAATTTTTACTTCTGCAGGGAGCCGCGCCGCTCTCTAGCTGTTCTTCTGTGAAAGTGTTGCGAGTCGGACGCAAAAGTATTGTGCTCCATACTAATATAATCATTTTATTGTAAATTTAAGAGTTTAAGTGATTAAAAATATATGTAGCCACAAACAAGCGAGATGTGTATCATGAAAATTCGCTCCACCGCCACTATGGGTGGCCATGTTAATGTAAGTTTCCGTTTCATAATATAATACTTGAAGCCTTGAAGTTTATTTAATTTCAAAGAAAATCTCTCAACCTTATTTTCATTAACTATACTTGTGATAATCTTTTCTGTTTAAAAGATTTATGCAGCTTTGATCCAGTGTGTGTTCTGTCGGAACAGGAGGCTGTCGTGACGACATCGTTATAGTATTTATTCCAAGTTCTTTCAGTTCCGTTTATACGTTCGTACAAATCCAATTACTTGGTCCCTTAGGTTTCTTTCATGTAACTTCTGTCTGTTTTCTCCGCGCGATCTTCCTCCGAAAAAAAATTTCTGTTCATTTTTTAGTCATTTTCGATATCGCGAATGAGAAAAGACAGCCGCCTCCTGCTCCGAACGGAACACCACGACTTTTCTAACGTCGCAGAGTACCGCACGAATTTTCCGCTAAAAGGTAATAGAATTTCTTAAAGCTGGATCAATTACACATGTTGCTGCTGTTCTCCGACAAATCTGGTGTGATTAATAGTAATTTATTCTTTCACGACAAAAGGAACCAATTTTATTTTTACCAAAGCAACAAAGCTTTCAATTAAATTACTAAAAAAAATCATACCAGAGGGGGGAGCCCACACGAAGCCATGGACCTAAAAATTGTCAACTGGGCACCGTGCAAGCTGGTGGTCGCTTCATAATGGTGTGGGCTATGTTTAGATGGAATGGACTGGGCCCTCTAGTCCAACTGAACCGATATTTGACTGGAGACAGTTTTTAGTCATTTGTGGACTTTGCAAAAACAGACATAATGTCTGCAGGGACACCGCAATCACTTTTTAGGCAATGTTACTTATAATCCGTCTTGATTGCAAAATATTTATTCATATGACCGGTTTCGGTTCCTCTAGAACCATCTTCAGATTTGCAAATTTCGGTTACAGGAGTAACCCGTCCACACTCAGCAACCTTCACATGCTGCGTCACATGCATAATGTGAAGGTTGCTGAGTGTGGACGAGTTACTCCAGTAACCGAAATTTGCAAATCTGAAGATGGTTCTAGAGGATATGAATAAATATTTGCAATCAAGACGGATTATAATTAACATTGCATTTGTGGACTTCATGTTCCCAAGCAACAACGGAATTTTTGTGGATGAGACTGCGTCATGTCATCGGGCCACAACTGTTCGCGATTGATTTGAAGAACATTGTGGACAACTCCAGCGGATTATTTGGCCATCGAGATCGCCCGCCATGAATCCCATTGTAAGTTTAGAGGACATAATCGAAAGGTCATTTCGTGCACAAAATACTGCACCGGCAATACTTTCGCAATTACGGGCGTCTATAAACAATGCATGGCTCGATATTTCTGTTTGTTGAGTCCATGCCACAGCGACCGGCTGCACAACAACGGGCAAATGGAGGTCCGACACGGTATTAGGACGTATCCCAAGACTCTTGTCATGTCACTGTAAAAGCTCTAAGCAAAATAGTACAGTTAAGGGGCTCCGGAACGCCCTATACTTGCAATGTTAAAATAACGCTTATAAATTACATCTTTCCTCACTAACTATTTGAAGTAGGAAGTTGAACTTTTTACAGATTATTTATTGGAATATGGGCTACAACTTTACACAGGGATTTTACAAAATTTTAGTTCAGTTATTAAAGATGATATTTTTTCAATTGCAATGAAAATTCACAACATTTTTTTACAATTTTTTATTTATATATTCAAAATATACAGTTTTTTGGAAAAAGGCTGTTTTAAATTATGCAGAAGGTACTGTGTAACATTTACTGAAAGTTTGAAACAAATATGTTTGGAAGATCCTTAGAAAACATGTAATTAGTATGAGAAAATAAAAGTTTTGGGAATCGAGCGACAAAGATTGGATTAACTTTTTAGTGCATTCCAGGTCCATAGGATGGATTATCTTCATCCTCTGCAAACTCCTCCTCCAGCTTCCTCTTGTTCCTCGTCCTGTTTACTCTTGCTTGTATTTCTAGACTCTTTACAGCCCTGTCTGCAGCCCGAAGGCGTTCCTTGTCTAAAGCAAGCATCGCTCGTACCATGTTAGAACCTATCTTCATTCCCATATTTCTAAATACCTTGCACCTTACAATGTTGCCATGATTGAAAGTCGCAACAGCATCATACACACCAAAGTGAAGTGTTTCTATTCCAACAAATACAGTCTTGGGGATTCTCGACCATATAACACTATTTACACTTTCATTGGGGTTTTGAGTTTTTCTGTGAATACACTTTTTCAACTGTTCAGGTTGTCTCTGAAAATAGGTTTTATCACCTTCATTATTGCATGAGGCAGACTATGCTTATGAGTGTACACTTCACCAGTTAGCAATCCTTTGTTATATTTACACCAACTGTCTTCTTCTTTGGGACACAAGCTATGTTGGGGATTTTCATCGGTTGAAGAAGTATGAAAAAAAAGAGCCCAAACAGCCTTCTTCATTTCGTTGACACTTACTGTATTTTGCCTAATAGCCATTCCATAATAGTTCTGTATTTTGTCAATTACACTGTCAGTTAACCCATCCAACCCTTTACCATCACTGAGTTTTTGTTTTTTGAAACAATCGACAATCACAACAGCGATATATATTGAACCATCACAGGTTAGCCACAACACATACTTTATCTCACATCACTAAAATGTACCTGATGAACACGGACGTTAATAATAACACCATTTGACAGCAGTTTAACAGCGCCACAGTGGGTCACGCCCATGTAGAACACATTTCAAAAAAAATTTAAAAATAGTTGTAGTCTTCGGAATTGAATAAATTATATATCTATTAAAAGGTAATAGTCTGCAGATTCAGAATACGCAAAAAAGTAAAAATTGACCTTTTCATGATTTTGAGCCTTTCCGGAGCCCCTTAAAAACGATGCAGCTAGACTTCCCAGCTCTCGAAAAACTCACCGAAGGCAGCGAATGGCGGTGGGCCGTGCTCGTGACCACCGACTGACGCTGTTGTTTCTGCTGAGAGAAGAAGTGCACCCGGGTTCGATTCCTGGCGGGGTCAGGGATTTTCTCTGCCTGGTGATGAGTGGGTGTTGTGTGACGTCCTTAGGTTGGTTAGGTTTAAGTAGTTCTAAGTTCTACGGGACTGATCACCATAGATGTTAAGTCCCATAGTGCTCAGAGCCATTTCAACCATTTGAACAAGAAGTGCAGGACAGCTGTTCTCGTTACTGTTGCTGTTGCCATGGTACTACTACTGCTGCAGTGACAGCTGTTGCTGCCGAAGTCCTAGAAACTTGGGATCAATAACAATGGCAGTGGGTGTGAACGTATCGCTATTTTTCGGTCTGCTCGCAATACGAATGCATAACAGCGACCAAAAGCAAGTCATCGAGGGTACATCACTGAATGAAAGCCAATAATGAGAACCAGAAACATAGGTACAGCGAAAGTTCGAAATCCAGTAAGCAGAACGGCATAATCGACAGTGGCCCACCCAACGGACTGTATTTATTTATTTATTTACACGTCGAGTTCCGTAGGACCAAACTGAGGAGAAAATCTCTAAGGTCATGGAACGTGTCAGTACATGAAATTACAACACAAAAGTAATGACAGATAAAAAATAAATGTTCATGAACCTGGAAATAGTCAATCCATATGTTTAAGAAAACGCTATCAGCAACACAATAAGAATAAGCTTAATTTTTCAAGGAACTCCTCGACAGAATAGAAGGAGTGACCCAGGGAGAAACTCTTCAGTTTCGATTTGAAAGCGCGTGGATTATGGCTAAGATTTTTGAATTCGAGTGGCAGCTTATTGAAAATGCATGCAGCAGTATACTGCACATCTTTTTGCAGAAGAGTTAAAGAAGTCCGATCCAAACGCAGGTTTGATTTCTGCCGAGTATTACAGGATTGATTTCTGCCGAGTATTAAGTGAGTGAAAGCTGCTTATTCTTGGGAACAAACTAATATTGGTAACAAGAAACGACAATAAGGAATATACATATATGTCAAAATACCCAGACTAGTGAACAGAGGTCGACAAGAGGTTCGTGAACTCACACCACTTACTGCCCAAACCACCCTTTTCTGAGCCAAAAATATCCTTTTAGAATGGGAAGAGCTACCCCAAATTATAATACCATACGACATAAGCGATTGAAAATAAGCAAAGTAGACTAACTTTCGTGTCGATCACTCCCTTCTGATACCGTTCGAATAGTAAAAATGGCAGTGTTAAGTCTTTGAACAAGATCCTGAACGTGGGCTTTCCACTACAGCTTGCTATCTATCTGAACACCTAGAAATTTGAACTGTTCAGTTTCACTAATCATATGCCCATTCTGTGAAATTAAAACGTCAGGTTTCGTTGAATTGTGTGTTAGAAACTGTAAAAACCGAGGCTTACTGTGATTTAGCGTTAGTTTATTTTCTACAAGCCATGAACTTAGGTCAAGTACTGCACTATTTGAAACCGAGCCAATGTCATCAGCAAACAGAAATATTTTAGAGTTACCCATAATAATAGAGGGCATATCATTAATATAAATAACGAACAGGAGTGGCCCCAACACTGATCCCTGGGGCTCCCCCCACTTGACAGTACCCCACGCAGACCCCACATCACAGCCATTCTCAACATTGTGAATAATGACCTTTTGCTGCCTGTTGCTAAAGTAAGAGGTGAACCAATTGTGAGCTACTCCCCGTATTCCGTAATGGTCCAACTTCTGGAGCAATATTTTGTGATCAACACAATCAAACGCCTTAGTTAAATCAAAAAATATGCCTAGCGTTCGAAACCTTCTGTTTAACCCATCCACTACCTCACGGAGAAAAGAGAATATAGCATTTTCAGTCGTGAAGCGACTTGTAAAGCCGAACTGTATATTTGATAGCAAATCGTGTGATATAAAATGATCGATTATCCTTACATATGCAGTCTTTTCAATAACTTTTGCAAACACTGATGGCATAGAAATAGGTCTAAAATTATCTACATTATCCCTTTCTCCATTTTTATAAAGCGGCTTTACTACTGATAACTTTAATCGCTCAGGAAACTGACCATTCCTAAAGGAAAAATTACAAATATGGCTAAATACAGGGCTAACATGTGCAGCACAGTACTTTAATATTCTGCTAGACACTCCATGAGAGTCCTTAGTCTTCAGTAATTTAATTATTGACTCAATCTCCCTCTTGTCTGTATCCCAGAGGAGTATTTCAGACATCAACCTCGGAAAGGCATTTGCCAAGAAGGTTATATAATCCCCGTAGTAACTAAATTTTTATTTAACTCATCAGCAATGCTCAGAAAATGATTGTTAAATACTGTACATATTTCTGATTTATCAGTAACAGAAATATTTCTACTGCGAACTGTCTTTATATCGTCGACCTTGTGCTGTTGGCCAGACAGCGAATCACGGCAGCCTGCCTCTGTCTGTTGCTGCAAACTGCCCGGCCCTTGCAACATGCCACTCACGCCAATGGTGGCGATCGTCAACCGTAACCTCTGGCGCCTCTCCGTCGCAGCAGATATCGGCCTCTGGTGGGGATATGTAGTAGCAGTAGCTTTATTCATATGTAGATCCCTCTTTTTGCAAGGATATAGGACGCGTCAAAGTATTTACAAGTTTAGACCAATTTAAAATAGGCTAATTCGTATACACACACATTTACAGACTTCTAGTTAGAGACAATCATTAGACCTACTCCTGGTATGCAACACTTTTTTTACAAATAACTTATTAAATAATGTAATATCTCACTATCAGTCACTGCACACACCATACACACATCGTTTCATAACACTTCACTCACTACACATGCAACACATACACACTGGTGATCTCTGGGCTATTTTCTGTACCGTAACTTCCCCTTTGCTATCCTGAAAAACTGAGTCAGTATCCCTCTATAATGAGTGAGATTGTGAGCTCAGAAAGAGGAAGTATTGTGCTATGCATAGCTTGGGGGTAAGTATTTCTAGAAAAGGAAAAAAGAAGGGAAAAAAAGATAGTGTGAAGGTGTTATGTGGAATGTTGGATGTTCCATAATTGTTATTTATTTGCATAGCATTTTTTTACAAACCCCTACTCTTTTTATCTAACTGATTCTACAATGTATAAAATGTAGTGCATAACAGGTACTTTTTAGCTGCCTTTTTAAATAAGTGTATTTTTGCAACTCCTTTAATCTCTATTGGTAATTTATTGTACAGTTTTATTCCCTGGTAGAAAATGCTGTTTTCAGTTTTGTGTTTATTTTTTCTTGGTAAATATAAGTTGAGTTTAGCTCTTGTTTCATGGTCATGGACAGAGCTGTTTGTGCAGTAATTAACAATGTTATTTTTTATGTGTACAACTTACTGGTAAATATATTCACATGCAGCAGTTAAAATCCCCTGTATTTTGAACAGATCTTTGCAATGAGCTCGATTACCATTTTTTGTTGTTATTTGTATGGCTCTTTTCTGGAGTTTGAAAATTGTGTTCATATTTTGTGCATTTGTTCCCCATAAAAGAATGTCATAGCTAAGAACTGAGTGTATGTATGAATAGCATACAACTAAAAGACACTGCATGTTACATACTGATGATAGGATTCTAAGGGCATAACATGCTGATGACATTCTGTTTGCAAGTACCTTTGTGTGTTCACACCACTTCAACTGAGAATCAATATTCATTCCTAGAAATTTTGCATTTGTTACACAGTCTATAGGGGTGCCATCTACATTTAATTTAACATTGAAATTTTTCCTCTTCAAACTGAAATTAATGGCATTAGCTTTCTTTACGTTCATAGTCACTTTATTGCTTATTGACCAATCATAAACTTCCTTGAGAGTTGCATAACCTTCTCAGCAACGAGGTCTCTTGTTTTCTCAGTGGCTATAATATTGCTGTCATCAGCGAAGAGGATTTTCTCACCATGAGTAACACTACTGGGGAAGTCATTGATGTATATCAGGAATAGTATTGGTCCTAATATGCTACCTTGTGGAACCTTTAATTAATGTATTTTCGTTCTGATAAGTCTTTTACTAAATGTTTAGATCTGTTTTAAGTATGTGTTTTCTCTACTCTTTGTACCCTATCTGCTAGGTACGATCGAAACCAGTCATTAGCTACCCCTCTTATTCCTAATGCTTCTAATTTATTTAATACAATCTTGTGGTCGACTGTATCAAAGGCCTTAGAAAGATCCAAAAATGTGCCTGTGACACTATACCGTGACGTCGTTGTGTTGCATTGTAAGGCGCCACGTATACCGTTTGTATATGTATACAGGTATGTCGTCGTTGTCGTCGCTTCTTTCCCTCGTCTATATCAGAGCATGAGAAATGTTTATGTTTGTGTTTACCTATTTGTTGTTGACAACACACAACTGCACGCCCACAATACCACCTGATTCCAGAATAGCTAGCATGCTATAATGTAATAAGATAGTGAGTTTCGATGCAGCACTATTTAAGTGTGGTTTTATTCTTCACTTAATCTTTGAGACTCTAAGAACCCGCTACTCTTAATCAGACCCAAAACCCGACTTGTAACGAGAGCACTTACGATCAGTCTGTCACGATATAAATATGTAAGGCTGTACACCACCATAAGAAAATACCACTGTCCATAAAATAACAAAATATACGAATAAACGTCTTTATATCTTTCCTTTTATTCAGTCAAATGCTTTCAAATGTTTATTTCGCACCCACAAATCATCCACACCTCGATGTAGAGTGTAAACGTGTCCATGGAAAATAGTACACTGTTTCTGCTGATAACCACGTATGAGCTTTTGCGTGGCTAGGCTACTTCGATCAACAGGATTTATATTGAATTTTTAAATTGATCTTTCTATCCAAACTTACGTCCTCCACAATGGCCCATCAACAGTGGGATAACCATCAAATATTCTACCCTTTCGCGATAATTAAGAATTCGCGTAAATTGTATTCTCGTGAGTTTAAAGCAAACCATCGGCGGCGCGAAAGCAGTCTTGATACTGCGACACACTCGCGACGCTTACTAGCCTCACGAAATTGACCTGCATACATCTACAATCAATTCCAAAGTCATAATTCGCCCCACACGATTGTGTGAAATTGAACTTCGTCAAATCAATTATTTCTCGAATCGTAATCAGTAATCCCGACACTGACCGCCCAGAAACGCACAATTAACACTCTTCTCTTCCTAAGACTAAAAGAATGACATCACGTCATCTACATAGCTATTAAGATATAATTCCAAATGACCTCAAACATTTATCGTCATTATTTTTTAACAGTAATCAGAAAAAAATATTATTTATTATCGGAAAATAAAACATGACATATCGCAAATTGCACGTAACAAAATTAGGCTTTGCGTAGCGTCGGGACTTAGTCATGCAAAACTATACAAAGAAATGCTCGAAATCTCAATTTCTCCCTACCAACTGACAGATACAAATAAGATATTCAAGACTTCACAGATCAATCCAGACCTGTAATGTTATAACACACTCATCTTCATCAAGAGCATCAGGTACAACTTCCTTGAATTCTACTACGGCTGACACCGTATTTTTGCCGCTTCGGAAACCAAACTGTGATTCGCTTAAAAGATTGTATTTATTCAGGTAATTCATTAAGCTGTCTTTCATAATTGCTTCTATTATTTTTGAGAATGGTGACAGCTGTGAAATGGGCCAGTAATTTTCTATGCCCTCTGCATTACCTTTCTTAAGCAAAAGTACAACTCTTGCCTGTTTTAACTGCTCTGGAAATGTCCCTGATGTGAAGGATTCATTATATTTGTTAAGGGGCCTTGTATAATCCCTATGCATTGTTTCAGTACACACATTGGTACTTCATCTAAGCCTACTGACTTTTTATTTTTTAGTTTTTGAACAGTTTTATTGACTTCATTCTCTGTGGGTGGAAGTAACATCATTGTATATAGTATTTTAGAGATGTTATATTTGTTTTGTGGAATTTTTGCTGCACCTTCTCTGTGATACTTGAAAAATGCTCGTTCACATAGTTTTCTAAGTGTTGTGGATCATTTATTACTTATTCCCCTCCCTTAGCAGTATGTTATTTAATATCCCAGACTGCTTTGCTTTTATTCTCTGCATTATATATTATTTTTTCATTAAAAGACTTTTCTGGCGCAATCAGCACCTTCCTATAGATTTCAGGGAAAGAAAAGGTTTTGTCCCAAATCCTGTCAAAACACTATCTGTATCCTGCAGTCTGGGAGCATAATTTGTCTCCTAAACCTCTTGTAATACACTGAGGTGACAAAAGTCGCCGGATACCTCCTTTTGCCCGTGCGTAATACAGCTCCTCGACGTGGCATGAACTCAACAAGTCGTTGGAAGCCCCTTGCAGAAATATTGAGCCATGCTTTCTCTATACTTTGTTAACACTCTTAGGATCATCTTAGAGCAAAGCAAAGAATTCCAAGCAACGATGTACCTGGCATTCATTGATTTTCAAAAGGCCTTCGATTCCGTGAAACATTAAGTGCTCTGGCAGGTGTTGCGGAAGTATGGCATACCACAGAAGATCTTAAAAATCATAAAAGATCTATATGATGGCTACGAATGCTGCATACTCCACAAGGGAAATATGACAGAGCCCATAAAAGTAACAACTGGAGTCCGGCAGGGTTGCATTTTGTCACCAACACTTTTTCTACTCATTCTAGACTCTGTTATGAGAAGAGTCACAGCAGGCAGGAGACGAGGAATCCAGTGGGGGATCCACGAACGTCTGGAGGATTTGGATTTTGCAGACGACACAGTTTTATTAGCTCCAAGGCTGACTGATATGCAAGCTAAATTAAGCTTGCTGAAAGAAGAAGCAGAGACTGCTGGCCTCAAGATAAATACAGGCAAAACAAAGGAAATGAGAGTAAATTCAGGTAACATGGTGATGCCCCTGTTAATAGGTGAGCAGCTAGTGGAGACTGTCAACTCATTCCTGTATCTGGGTAGTATAGTGGCGGAAGATAGTGGAGCTGGAGATGACGTGAAAAACCGCATTAAAAAGGCAAATGCTGCCTTCGTACAATTGTATCCAATATGGAAAAATAGAAATATCACATACAAAACAAAAATCCGTATTTTTAATACAAATGTGAAGGCTGTCCTGTACGCCAGTGAAAGCTGGAAAATGGATAAAAAGATAACAACCCAGTTACAATGCTTCATAAATAGATGTCTTCGACGCATCATGAATATCTGGTGGCCAGAAAAAATATGTAATGAGGAGCTCTGGCGAATAACAAACCAGATACCTATAGAAGACCAGATACGAGAGAGAAAGTGGGGCTGGTTGGGGCACACCTTGAGAAAACCAGATGGAGCCATCGAGAAAAAAGCATTGGAATGGAATCCCCAGGGAACAAGGAAGAGAGAAAGACCAAGGAGCACATGGAAGAGGACAGTGGAAGGGGAAGCAAAAAGAGTTGGCAACACCTGGGCAGAATTGAGGCAATTGGCCAAAGACAGAGACGGATGGCGAGTTCTCCCATAGGGGCCAAAGGAATTAAGTCAAGTAAGTCAAGTCTTTCTCTATACGGTAGCCGTCCATAAATGCAACAGTGTTGCAGGTGTTGGATGTTGTGCACGAACTGATCTCTCGACTACGTCCCATAAATGTTCTGTGGAATTCATGTCGGGCGACCTTGGTGTCCAAATAATTCGCTAGAATTGTCCACAATTTTCTTCAAACCAATCGAGAACAACTGTGGTCCGGTGGCAGCGCTGTCTCGTCCATAGAAATTCCATCGTTGTTGGGGACATGAAGTCCATGAATGGCTACAAATGAGCTGCAGACACAATTCCCAAATCGTTGTATTGGACGCGGAAGAGATGTGTCATGGCCGGCTCGTTCGCCAGACTTGACGCCTCTGGATTTTAACATGTGGGGATTCGTAAAAGACATTGTTTATGTCAGAACATGTGCTTCGATAAGTGCCGATCTGATAAGGAATACCACTCAAGCCATTATAAGAAGATTGCAGCACTGCAATGATACCAATAGTCATCACTTCGAACACCTTCTGTAAATGGACGTTCATGCCGTCTTTTGAGCCTTCGTGACCTTCGAAGACCTTACTGTTACCCGTCTCGATAGCCACTATCAGAGAATAAGCACCAAACTATAGCATCCCATGTAAATAAACAAAGTTGACCTTAATATCTCTGAACCGATCCCACCTAGCAACAAAAAACCAACGTCGTATTATGGCCCCCGTTGTCCCATGCAACATTTGTCCCACAAACTTTTCAGCTACTATCATGCTTTCGGAGTTATTCTAGGTGTCAATAGTTAGTGACGCACCCAGTATATGTTAACACGTTCGATGTTGTTGTTGTGGTCTTCAGTCCTGAGACTGGTTTGATGCAGCTCTCCATGCTACTCTATCCTGTGCAAGCTTCTTCATCTCCCAGTATCTACTGCAACCTACATCCTTCTGAATCTGCTTAATGTATTCATCTCTTGGTCTCCCTCTACGATTTTTACCCTCCACACTACCCTCCAATGCTAAATTTGTGATCCCTTGATGCCTCAAAACATGTCCTACCAACCGATCCCTTCTTCTAGTCAAGTTGTGCCACAAACTTCTCTTCTCCCCAATCCTATTCAATACCTCCTCATTAGTTACGTGATCTACCCACCTTATCTTCAGCATTCTTCTGTAGCACCACATTTCGAAAGCTTCTATTCTCTTCTTGTCCAAACTAGTTATCGTCCATGTTTCACTTCCATACATGGCTACACTCCATACAAATACTTTCAGAAACGACTTCCTGACACTTAAATCTATACTCGATGTTAACAAATTCCTCTTCTTGAGAAACGCTTTCCTTGCCATTGCCAGTCTACATTTTATATCCTCTCTACTTCGACCATCATCGGTTATTTTACTCCCTAAATAGCAAAACTCCTTTACTACTTTAAGTGTCTCATTTCCTAATCTAATTCCCTCAGCATCACCCGACTTAATTTGACTACATTCCATTATCCTCGTTTTGCTTTTGTTGATGTTCATCTTATATCCTCCTTTCAAGACACTGTCCATTCCGTTCAACTGCTCTTCCAAGTCCTCTGCTGTCTCTGACAGAATTACAATGTCATCGGCGAACCTCAAAGTTTTTACTTCTTCTCCATGAATTTTAATACCTACTCCGAATTTTTCTTTTGTTTCCTTTACTGCTTGCTCAATATACAGATTGAATAACATCGGGGAGAGGCTACAACCCTGTCTTACTCCTTTCCCAACCACTGCTTCCCTTTCATGCCCCTCGACTCTTATAACTGCCATCTGGTTTCTGTACAAACTGTAAATAGCCTTTCGCTCCCTGTATTTTACCCCTGCCACCTTCAGAATTTGAAAGAGAGTATTCCAGTTAACATTGTCAAAAGCTTTCTCTAAGTCTACAAATGCTAGAAACGTAGGTTTGCCTTTTCTTAATCTTTCTTCTAAGATAAGTCGTAAGGTCAGTATTGCCTCACGTGTTCCAGTATTTCTACGGAATCCAAACTGATCTTCCCCGAGGTCGGCTTCTGCCAGTTTTTCCATTCGTCTGTAAAGAATTCGCGTTAGTATTTTGCAGCTGTGACTTATTAAACTGATAGTTCGGTAATTTTCACATCTGTCAACACCTGCTTTCTTTGGGATTGGAATTATTATATTCTTCTTGAAGTCTGAGGGTATTTCGCCTGTCTCATACATCGTGCTCACCAGATGGTAGAGTTTTGTCAGGACTGGCTCTCCCGAGGCCATCAGTAGTTCAAATGGAATGTTGTCTACTCCCGGGGCCTTGTTTCGACTCAGGTCTTTCAGTGCTCTGTCAAACTCTTCACGCAGTATCGTATCTCCCATTTCGTCTTCATCTACGTCCTCTTCCATTTCCATAATATTGTCCTCAAGTACATCGCCCTTGTATAAACCCTCTATATACTCCTTCCACCTTTATGCCTTCCCTTCTTTGCTTAGAACTGGGTTGCCATCTGAGCCCTTGATATTCATACAAGTGGTTCTCTTCTCTCCAAAGGTCTCTTTAATTTTCGATGACATAGATTAAATATCAGAAATGATAAATTGTTCAGTTTTGTGGTTTAACAAAGTAATAACCGATTTTCTAAAAACTAAACCTAAACTCATCCCAAACAGGCCATGAACGCCCAAACGTACCGACTGGCCGCCGTGTCGTCCTCAGCCCACAGGCGTCACTGGGTTCGGATATGGAGGGACACGTGGTCAGCACACCGCGCTCCTGGCCATAGATCAGTTTCCGAGACCGGAGCCGCTACTCCTCAGTCAAGTAGCTCCTCAGTTTGCCTCACAAGGGCTGAGTGCACCCCGCTTGCCAACATCGCTCGGCAGACCAGATGGTCACCCATCCAAGTGCTAGCCCAGACCAACAGCGCTTAACTTCCATGATCTGACGGGAACCGGTGTTACCACTGCGGCGAGGCCGTTGGCAATAACTGATTTTAGTACAAAGTAATTGTCGCTAAGTTTACTTGTGTTTCGTGTGGTGGTGCGAAGAGTGGTATGTTGCATCACAGTCTTTCAATGTACCACGTTCTTGGTTAGCTTGACTTTTTGAGCGTGTTGGATAACATAATGCTCTTATTTTCCTTCTTCTTGTGTTTTACGTTTACTCAGTTTAAATTTTATCTTTCGGATAAACAAAATGCTTCTTTACACACGCAAAACAGACAGAGGACTGACACAGTTAGTTGTGATGCAGAGAGCAGCCACTTTGGTTCTGCAAAATAGAGGAAATGGCAACTATTCTACTAGAAAAATTGCAAAAGAATTTAATATTTGTTACTGACCTTCTCTTAATTCACCAAAAAGAAAAGGGAAATAGGTGAAAAAGATACTTGTGTGTACTCTAAACACATGAAAGTTTTTTTTTCTGACAGTCAGGAAATAATGTTCATGGATTATATCACGAGATTCAGAGAAATTACTTTCTGGTTGATCAAAGAGGAAGTACGAAAAATGGGGTACCTTTCTGGAAAATACTTTAACCTGAAAATACCATCATCTTGTGCATGAAAGGAAATAGCTGGAGCTGACTGGCTTTCAGGGTTTTTGGAGAGAAACAATGATCGCTTCATCGGACAACCCTAAAGCACAAGCATGGTACAAATGACATAATTTAATAAAAAAATGTTGGTTAGATTTTTCCAAAAAGTTAGGAGTTCTCGTCATCCTCTTAGGCCTTCAAGAATCTGGAATGTGGATGAAACAGGTGTAACTACAGTGATAAGACCAGACAGAATAGTTTTGCAGAAAGGTGAGAATCAAGCTGGAACTGGGAACTCTGGTGAATGGGGAGAAATGGTAATGGTAGAAGCCGCTATATGTATTCAAGAGACCTTATTTCCACCCATGCCAATTTTCCCAAGGAAGAAATTTAAAGATCATTCTATCCGTGACTGGCCTACCAAATGCATTAGTGCTGCCACATGTTCTGAATGGGTGGTGGAGCAATCTTTTTCAACATTTCTGGATTAATTTATTAGCCACACCAGACCAACAAAAGAAGACCCTGTCCTACTACCTCTGGACAGTCATTCGTTCTATCTTAGTTATCATTTCTACTCCACTGTTCTCACATATTGCAGCCCCTAGATGTAAGCGTTCAAAGCCCTTTCAAGAAGATATGCAGCAGGGGAATCGATGTCCGTTTGAAAGAAAATCCTGGAAAGACAGAGATAATTCATGATTTATCTTCGATTGTAAACAAAGGACTTCTCATTACTTTCACACAGCAAACATCACTTCAGGATCCTCAGCAATAGGCATATTCCAGTTCGACGCCGACAAATTGCAAGAAAGAGATTTTTCTGCATCTTTTGTGACCAATAGGCCTATTCCAGAAGAGATACTTTCCGATCTTCCGGCTAACTGCGAAAACGTGGCGAATGCGTTAATGCTGTTCTAGGAACTTCAGTGGAGACACTTTTTCCCCCCTACGTACATTCGACCATTCCCTCATGCTGACCAAGGGAAGACAGAAACCATGGAATAAAGAAGAGGAAGTGCGCTATCTTAACAGACACACCTGAAAAATAGGCTCTAAAAAAGGAGAGGAGACAAATGATGAGAAGGTACAGAAGTATGGAAAGCAAAAAAGGAAAGAAGGGAGCGATAACTAACAGCATCTTCCGAAGAACAAGACGAAGAGGAACTTATTGTTTGATCTGCGGGAATGTTTATACAGAAGGAGAGGAATGGATACAGTGCACTAAATGCAATTATAGTCTCACTGGTCATGGGTGAATAATGATCCATTCTACATATGTGCAGACTGTGGACACAATGAAGACACTTCTGATATGTCAGATATTTCAAACTGAGTAGGCTATTGTCAGTGAAATTTTGGTATATTGCAATGTGTCCCACCGGCGGAGTAAATTGAAACACATGTCAACCTCTCTTCTATATCTTATTGTAGCCATTCCAATGGTCGAATCGGGCATTTTGCTTGTGATTTCTAGGTGTAAAAGTATGTAGTTTCTCAACAACGTTCTCAACGTTCTCTAGTTTAAAGTAAAAAAAATAGTAAAAATTGAAAAATATTTATTGTTGCGACTCTCCCCTATATCGTCTCCCCTATATCGTCGCGCTGATGGTCTTGTTCAAATAGTTTAAAAAAGCGATAAAGCGTCTGACTAGGAACCGAAAGGTAGTGGAATCAAATCCAATGTAGGTCTTTTTTTTTTGTTGTGCCTTTTACCCAGCACTCACCTCTCAATGGTGTGGAAAGTCGCTAGAAAGGAAGTGTGTCTCGGATTTTATGTTCCACTGTAGCTCCTCTTTCCCCAGTTGGATAACTGGTTAGGAACATAAACGCTGTATAAGTGACATCCAATTGATTGCAATCGTTTCAGAACAACTGCACAAGAAAACGACACGCGAATACAAAATGTGTGGGTTTCAATTCTTTGTACATAAAGTACAATGCACCGTACGTCGCAGCTTTGCTCCATTTGAATTAGGAAAGTTTTACAGCAGTGCAGCATATGGATTCAACTTAGAGCTTTCTGCTGTCCTTGAGCCAAACATAGATGCTGGGACGTTAGAAGGAACAATACTGGGGGAGGGGGGGGGGATCTTTGCCTTTAGAGTGCTCTGTTCTTCTTGCTGCTTGCTTGATGAAAAAACTGAGTAAGGGTGAGGTTACTAACTGTTGCTTATACTAAAGTTCGACCCGTGGCCGCCCACATGCGTTATCATAATAAAAAATTAAACAAAACTAGAAAAGCACTGTTCATAGGGTTTCCCAGTGCGCGGTTGGATTTCACATTATTGGGTTCGTCACTCTCCAGAGGTCAACCAACACATCTATCGCATTTAGCCCTAAATGAAAGCAGTCGCACAAGTTTATTGAAACTGTAGGCAGGAGATGAAATAATGTTCAATTCTCACTTTTCACAGACTGAATTTATTCAAAAAAAACAAACGAAATATCCTTTCACACTATTCACAACAGTTTATCATCAAAATAATATTTGTCAGTGCGAGAAACTAAGTAGGTCAACCAGCATCAAGCGTTCGCTTAACTTCTAGAAGGGCCACAAAATTATTCAACGCCCTTCAACACACGCAAATCGCGAACTAAGGATATTTTTAACTGCAGATCACCATCAGAGGTAACTGCAGAACAGTTCGTAGGCGTTTAGACAAGGTCTCCAAATCAGAATCCAAACGCTGAACAATGTTTCAAATTCCAGAATGAGATTTTCACCCTGCAGCGGAGTGTGTGGTGATATGAAACTTCCTGGCAGATTAAAACTGTGTGCCGGACCGAGACTCGAACTTGGGACCTTTGCCTTTCGCAGGCAAGTGCTCTACCGTCTGAGCTACCCAAGCACGACTCACGCCCCGTCCTCACAGCTTTACTTCTACCAGTATCTCGTCTCCTTTCTACGCATGAGAGCTTCTGTAAAGTTTGGAAGGTAGGAGACGAGACACTGGTAGAAGTAAAGCTGTGAGGACGGGGCGTGAGTCGTGCTTGGGTAGCTCAGACGGTAGAGCACTTGCCCGCGAAAGGCAAAGGTCCGGAGTTCGAGTCTCGGTCCGGCACACAGATTTAATCTGCCAGGAAGTTTCAATGTTTCAAATTCTTTGCGATCGACGCTCGCGAAATGTTTAAAAGCCCCAACCATCCGTTCACCCGACTTGAATTTCTTCTAAGTACGCACAATCTAACATTATTTCTGAGTTCATTTTGCGTGAAACTTTTACCATTCCCGACCGAATACCTCGAAAATATTTCGGTTACACATAAGAGGAAAATTTCAACTGCACATACGATCGTCTGTATGCGAACTCTGCTACAACCAGGCGTCGAAACCCCAACGTGTCACGTGAAACTGGCTTCCGATTCTTATACCTCGCATTAAACATGAGTCAACTCAAGTATCTCCGACTTTCGGAAACATAAATAAACTGTAAATTTAATGTTCTATGAATTTGGACACAAATTTCATTAGGTTTTTAATGCTGCTCTTAGTATTCGTATAGCTTTATGGTTTTCCCACAGATAATGTTTTTTCTCATGTAGAAGCTATTTTGCGTTGTTATATCACCAGTAAATATTGAACAGTTAAACAAATTACAGTTATACGTCTTTACTTAGCTCTGTTTACTAATGATGCCGCTTCTTGTATTATTGCATATTTTATTTGTCACTTTTTTACGCACGGTATATACATTCCATACCGTAATTTGAAATACAAAATATTCGCAGGAGATTTGTCAGAACAGACCGATAGTGCTTACTGAGCCTGCGTTTGTCTGAATCTCTTAAGGAGTTAGTGAGTTATTAATATTTATAGATCAGTTTATGTCCAAAACGTCTAACATTTAATAAGTCTGAAACTAAGTCTCATAGCGTGATCGCGTCTTCACCCCTACACTCATGTAATTTTTCCCATTAAAACCATGTTACTGGTTTCTCTATCACTGATTTGGTACAGTTTTTATTAAGAGTCTCCGTTGTTTCATATTTTCTTTTCAGTTCGTTCAAATGGTCTGTGCAAGAAAATTACTTCTTTTAAGAAATTAATAGGCTGATACTGAAGAAAAGCTATTGACATGATGATAGCTTTGAGAAGCAAATTCTAGATCATGATAGTCATGATTACATAAACATTTGATTATAATATTTTAATTTGCAATCTTTAATACAATCTCTTCTTTTGTAGCTACCTACTTATTATATTTCAGTTAATGTTCTACAAGGAATAAAAGTACTTGCATGTGCTATGAAACTTTAATATTGTATAAATTACATTCCATATAGATGATGCATTACAAATATTTAATTAATTTAGTTATTAATATTACTGTAATGAATGAAAGATTAAAATTTCAAAATTTAAAGTTTAGTGTGTTTTTGTTATTTATGCAGAAGAACATACCTAATGTTTGAAGTATTAGAAATTTATGACTCATTAAGGTTAGCCATATAGGAACAAAGCAGTTCTACAATATTTCCACAGAGTTCAAAAGTAAAATTGTTAAAACAAGATATTTCGCTCTCCTCATAAAAATGCTATTACTTGCAAAGGTATATTAAATGTGTTAAAGATGCTACAGCCATTTGAGGTACCTGATGTGGCTGAAACTTCTACTTATTCTAAAACATTTCAGACACAGCAGTAAACAATTATATCTGTTATCTTCATATGCTTTTTCTTTCTTACATGTAATACAAGTAAGGCTAATGCTGAAGAAATAATCAGTTATTAATTGAATGACTTATTACTAACATAATTTCTAAATCATTTATTTGATTTTAGAAGCATATGTTTCTGTAATGTCTTTTGTACCATTTATTTATTCCGTTGCAAAATGAGACACAATTTTCAATGGAGTTTTGTATTCACACAGACATAAATGCTCACACATTTGGGTGATTCATCTATTACTTGTTTGTGTTTTGTTGTATTTTATGCTACTGATATTACCTCATGCTACATGTTATTTATTTGTGTTTCAATCACAAGGTTATGAAAGCAAAAATCCCTTGAAATTATAATCGTTTTGCTTTAGTATTTTTACAACTTTTAGCCTAGTTGATTAATTAGTTTCAAAGTTGCCTCTCACTAGAAAACTCTCGTCTTCATTTTCAGAGGATGTTATACCGCCCATGGACAGCAATCAGTTTTTTCAAGTGGATGACTGAAGATGGTCGGAAACTTGTAAGAATGAAAGCTTTTACCAGATCCTTCGCGGAGAAATCAATTTCCCTCGTAAGACGAAATCTTTCTAACAAAAATATCAGTGCAAGATCACTGTTAACTTGCCTTCTGCCAGAAAACAAACTGGGAGTAACGGCGACTAAACAGGAGATACTTGACGAAGTGAGTATTTCGCTCTGCAGTCACAGGCAATTTGTTCATAATTTCGTGCAATAATACGTATTAGATGATATACTCACAGTAGTGTGATATATGAAATGTCCATCAGGGCAGATGTAAAATTTTAAACAAGGGTATTTCAAAAACTGTTTTTATACATTGTTTAGGAGCATTTAGCATCATATGAAATTTATTTTCTGGTCGTACAAATTAACACAAATTAGAGTGCATACAACTACAGCATCACACACATTTAAGTCGTCATGTATTAAACAAGCCCAACAGTACCATATTTGAGGCTTATAGGTAATGAAACCTCTGGAAGTGGTTTATGAATAGGGCCAATTGTAAAAATATATATCTCGAAAAGGTAACACAATCATAATGTAACTAGTAAACAATAATCATATAGCTACGAATACAATAGATGTATTGCAGTCTTACAATCTCAGATATGGTGTCTTTATACTCTTGTTACGAGGTAAAAAATATTTTGTTGTCACGATGCCATGAAATATTTTTTATACATACACACCCTACATAACGTAGCTTATGCTACTTCTCCCATTTTACCATCATGTTATTCACTTAGTTCCTAGGACTGACAAATAGCTAGTGTGTATAAACTATTGTATACCATTTCCAAGTCGTTATTATCAGACTGTGATGACGAATCGAATGTGGCATCAAACAGAGTAATAAAATCAGCTATACAACACGCTGATTATATCTCATACCGTAGACTGATTTATAGTGCAACGTTGCTGGTTTTTAAAAGTGTAGAAAAGCACATAACTTCTCTACACAATGTGCAGAAATTGTTTTCAACGCTACTTATTCCCTTCTTCCAGTGGAAGTTTAGATACAGAGAATCTGGGGACACCCTAAATTGTGTAACAAACAGCAAGTGATGTCCCGTGAACGACACAGCACGATGTTTCCCATCTCCTAATACGAAGAGCCTCCTGTTAATGATATGCACTCAGTTATATACAGCAGTCCGAGTGTTCCTAAAAGCAACAGCGATGCCGACACTCATTTGGCCTCGCTTATCGTTTCATGTGGATACGGCGTTTTATGGAAAGCTGGAAATGTCTCTTGTAGAGAAAAGTAACAGGTTTTGTGAAATTACATTATCGTGAGTGATCCTTTAAGGGTACTTTTTTAAGTGGTGTAAAAGATTCACACAAAATTTCCAGTTTTTTGGAATGCTTAAGACTCATCAAGAGCTTGTGAAAATTTGAAGGATCTCGCAACCTACAGAGGCGCTGCTCAACGGGTACATATTTTCGACCAAAACACTGTATGCTTCGCTGCTTTGCTTCTCTGGGGCTGCCACCCTCAATCTCTTCTATGATTTTGCGATGTAGCATTCAGGCTCTACTCTAGATTTAAAAACGATTGGGGTTGCCGCTTTTTGTTGCCAGTCTGTGACTGCTCTGATGTGGCCTACCATAGTATCCTCCAGTGTCACCGTCTTCATCTCAGAGTAGCATTTACACACAATGGCGCTAGTTATTCGTTGTATAAATTCTAATTTATGTTCTCTCTTATAATTTCTGCTCCCTACATCTCTCTCTACTACCGTGAAAATTATTCACTGATATGACATATTTCTTACCATGCTGCCTGTCATTCTAATTAATGTTTGTCACAGATTCCTTTCCCTGCCCATTCTGCCATTCTTTATCTGTTTACTCAATTTTCAACACTCTGTTGTTTTGTGTTTTTTCCACCAACAATCCTACTAGTCTGGATGGCTACTGTTGTCAATGCACCAGGCACCAATAGCACAAACAGTAGTGCTACCAAGCTAAGAAACCAGGCCAGATCAAAGAGTATTTTATAACAAATATCAACATTATCAATATTAGATATTAAATGCTGATTCTTCAGCTATTTGCAACAGGCAAAAAACAATCTTCATGAGTTCACATACATTGTAACAAGATAAATAAGTTTCACATTTATCCAGTTCGTTAACAAGACTAACCATCCACATTATAACTCTTTTTTTAAACTGAAAGGACTGTTTTCAGTTTATCTACAAATACTGGGTATTTCCAATTTGCCTGAAGGTTTACGAATAAAATTATATTTTTTTAAACTTAAAATAAACCATAATATTAACAATAACTTCAGTTATTTAAAATAAATTCTCCAGTTAGTTAATCATCACTGATAAATGGTCTGAAAACCATAAACTAACACAATATCTTTGCTATCAAAGTCACTTTAATAATAGTTTAGAATACTGATTTGCATTTAATGTCATAATCAGTATTATATACATCAAAACCTACAACTTTGCTGTGACAGGGGTCTGGGGATAACCCACAATATAGGCAGCCATACTGTAGGTACAGCAACATTGGAGAGGTATCTGTGGAGAGGCAAGAAAAACTCATGGTTTCAATTGCAGTAGGGAAAACAATCTGGAAGACTGGCTGATCTGGCCTTCTAACATTAACCCACATAGTCTTTACACATTGGAACTACAAATACAACCATATGAAAGTTAGAGGAAAGTTCAGCCATTATATTTCCTGAGGACACATAGCTCAGCTGTATAGTTTAATAATGACAGCCTCCTCTTTGGTAAAACGTTCTTGAAGTACATAGTCTCACATTTGAATGTGTGAATGGGGTTACTAAGAAGGATGTTGTCGTCAGAGAAAACAAATCTGCAGTTCTACTGGCTGGAGTCTGGAATGCCTTGACCCTTAATCAGATAGGTAAGTTAAAGAATTTAGAGTGAAAGATTATTAGACAGAAGTTAGACATTGTGGGAACTGATGGAGTGGACTGGCAGGAAGAAATGGCCATCTGGTTAGGTGATTTGAGGCTGACAAACCTAAAATCAGATATGGATAATGTAGGAGACTGATACTGAATAATAAAATAAAAGTGTGGGTGAGCTACTTTGAATAGCAGTTATTCAGCTACTAGCTCCTCAAATGATGAAGAGAATGAAAGAACGTACAATGAGATAAATGATTCAGATCGTTAAGGGAAAATATAATTCAATTGTGCTGATTTATTGGAATTCTACAGCAGGAAAAATTGTATGTGAACATTGCCTGGAGTGGGGGAGGAACAAAAGGGGAGCACAATGAGAAGGCACTCAGTCGAACTGCAGAAAAAGTGTGGTATGGAACAACTTGATTAACAGAAGGGATCAGTAGGAGGTATGTTGTGGGTGTTCTGGGCCAAAGTGTATCACTGATGACATCATCAATCATGTCATCAAAGACACCATCGATGAGTCATGGATTTTCCCCCTCTCCTACTTGACATAGGCCAATTGTCCTATATATAAAGCGGTAAATTCAGAATTGGTGAAAAATTCAAAAAATAGTCCAATTGCACTAGCGTGTGTCCCCACTCCTATGGTGTAGGGCTGTATAAATTGGCGGGAAATAAAGAAAAAATAGCTGGTGTATCGTCATGCTGGCTGACGTGGAATACTGGCACAGGCTCCATGATGTTAGGAACCAAGCTGGCAACGCAGGATGCCTGACCCACAATAGTGGGACAGTCTCTGTGACATCAGAATCCAAGTTCTGGAATAATGGCCCTGGCTCTGTGACATCAGAGACAAAAGATGTTTTTGCAGGTCCAGGCTGTGTGTTGGGCAAAGGATGTTCTACTTAATATGTTTCCCTCCCAGCTATTATTCACTCAGAGGTGTATAGTCACTGCTTCTCCTTTTTCTAGATTTGGATCTGTAACACCACACCAGATAGCACTGTTATCGGATATGATTTCAGACACCATAATATAGTTCATTCGCATCAAGCATTCCCCTCTGATGTCATCATTTAAATGGTCAACACATATGTTTGTGTGTGTGTGTGTGTGTGTGTGTGTGTGTGTGTTATTTCAGTTCAAAAATCAAGTGTCCACATTTCCTCCCAGTCCACTTGCATTATGCTTAAGCTGAATGATTGTCACTATCATGTTTAGTTAAACAAGAGCAACTGCATCTTTATTTAAACAAAGGCTGGGATATGGGAAGGGCCCTATACCCTTATGCCAACCACAAACCGCTCCCATTGCACCTGCATTGCCACCACCCACTCCAAACCAGAAGGCAGAAGCAAAGATTCGTGTGAAGTTATTCTAGGAGCGCTCTCAACATACTACCTTGAGCAATTGGTTAGAAAACCAACTCGAGATGGGAACATATTAGATATCCTGGAGACAAACAGACCGGATCTTTTTGAGGAAGTTAATCTAGAAGAAGGTGTTAGTGACCATAAAGTCGTTGTGGCTTCTATGTCAGTGGAAGTTGCAAAAATAAAATAAAATAAAATAAAATAAAACGGCGTAGAGTTTTCTTGTTTGGGACAGTAAATAAAAGTGTCATTAATTAATATCTTCATAGTCAGCTCCAAGCATTCACCGCGGGACACAAAGATATTGAGAATCTTTGGTCGGAATTTAAAGGTATTGTCCACCATGTGCTAGAGAAGTATGTGCCTAGCAGAAGTATAGGGAAGGGAAAGGATCCATCTTGGTACAGCAAACATATTAGGAAGTTGCTGAGAAAGCAGATAATTTTGCACAGTCGTTTTAAACATAATCACTGCCCCACTGACAAACAGAAATTATGCGAAATGAAATCCGCTGTGAGATCGACAATGAGAGACTTTTTTAACGAATTTGAAAGCAATATTTTAGCTGCAGATTCTAAAAATAACCCCAAAAAATATTTGGCGTACCTAAAATCTATGAACGTTTCAAATAATTCAATACCTTGTCTTGCTGACAGTACGGGTAATGTAACTGATGATGATAAACAGAAGGCCGAAATTCTAAACCTAGCTTTCAAAAACTCGTTTACGATAGAGGACTGTAGCACGATTCCCCCTTTCAATTATCGAACAAACGAAAGAATGGCTGACATAGTGCTTAGTGTAGCTGGGATTGTAAAACAGTTAAGATACTTACGCGCCAGGAAGGCATCTGGCCCAGACGGTATCCCCGTAAGATTTTATGTTGACTATGCTACAAATATAGCACCATTCTTATCCGTCATCTATTAGAGATCGTTGGAACGGCGGAAAGTTCCACGGGACTGGAAGAAAGGCCAGGTCATAGCAATCTATAAAAAGGGTAGAAAATCGGATGCACGTAATTACCGGCCAATTTCATTGACATCGATTTGTTGTAGAATCATGGAACTTACCGGTATTTTGTGTTCAGACATAATGACCTTTTCAGACTCTGAGAAGCTCATCTGCAGAAACCAGCACGGTTTTAGGAAACAGTGGTCATGCGAGAGACAGCTGGCCCTCTTTGTGCATGATATACGACAGGCTCTAGATACCGGCTCCCGGGTTGATGCCATATTTCTCGACTTTCGAAAGGCGTTCGACTCAGTTCCGCACTGTCGCTTGCTACAAAAGTGCGCTCTTATGCTCTATTCAGTAACATATGCGGCTGGATAGAAAGTTTTCTAACAGACAGGGAGCAGTATATCATCCTGAACTGGGTAACTTCAACAGAAACAAGAGTAACTTCAGGTGTGCCCCAGGGCAGCGCAATAAGTCCTCTGCTTTCTACGACTTACATAAACGATCTGGTCGATGGTATTTACAGCGGCCTTAGACTGTTTGCCGATGATGCTGTAGTCTAGAGGAAAGTAGTATCACACGAAAGTTGTGAACAAATCAATGAGGATTTGCAGAAAATAAATGCATGGTGTAATGACTGGTAGTTATCTCTCAATTTTAGTAAGTGTAACCCACTGCGTATAACAAGGCGAAAATCCCCATTAATGTATGAGTACAAAATAAAGGATCAGTCTTTGGAAGCGGTAACATCAGTCAAGTATCTGGTTGTGACTATTCGAAATGATCTCAAATGGAATGACCAGATTACACAAGTAACGGGTATGGCGAACTCTAGATTGCGGTTTATTGGTAGAATCCTGAAGCGATGCAGTCCTTCAACAAAGGAAATAGCTTACAATACGTTAGTTCATCCAGTCTTATTGTTCGTCTGTATGGGACCCTTACCAGTTGGGTCTGATGCAAGAAACTGAGAAGGTCCAAAGAAGAGCGGCAAGATTCGTGACTGGAACATTTAGCCATTGCGAGAGCGTTACAAATCTCATAGAAAGTTTGAAGTGGGACACACTTGCAGATAGACGACGCGCTAAACAGAAGGGGCTGCTCACTAAATTCCGAAATCCAATCTTCACCGAGGATGTAGAGCATATACACTCCTGGAAATTGAAATAAGAACACCGTGAATTCATTGTCCCAGGAAGGGGAAACTTTATTGACACATTCCTGGGGTCAGATACATCACATGATCACACTGACAGAACCACAGGCACATAGACACAGGCAACAGAGCATGCACAATGTCGGCACTAGTACAGTCTATATCCACCTTTCGCAGCAATGCAGGCTGCTACTCTCCCATGGAGACGATCGTAGAGATGCTGGATGTAGTCCTGTGGAACGGCTTGCCATGCCATTTCCACCTGGCGCCTCAGTTGGACCAGCGTTCGTGCTGGACGTGCAGACCGCGTGAGACGACGCTTCATCCAGTCCCAAACATGCTCAATGGGGGACAGATCCGGAGATCTTGCTGGCCAGGGTAGTTGACTTACACCTTCTAGAGCACGTTGGGTGGCACGGGATACATGCGGACGTGCATTGTCCTGTTGGAACAGCAAGTTCCCTTGCCGGTGTAGGAATGGTAGAACGATGGGTTCGATGACGGTTTGGATGTACCGTGCACTATTCAGTGTCCCCTCGACGATCACCAGTGGTGTACGGCCAGTGTAGGAGATCGCTCCCCACACCATGATGCCGGGTGTTGGCCCTTTGTGCCTCGGTCGTATGCAGTCCTGATTGTGGCGCTCACCTGCACGGCGCCAAACACGCATACGACCATCATTGGCACCAAGGCAGAAGCGACTCTCATCGCTGAAGACGACACGTCTCCATTCGTCCCTCCATTCACGCCTGTCGCGACACCACTGGAGGCGGGCTGCACGATGTCGGGGCGTGAGCGGAAGACGGCCTAACGGTGTGCGGGACCGTAGCCCAGCTTCATGGAGACGGTTGCGAATGGTCCTCGCCGATACCCCAGGAGCAACAGTGTCCCTAATTTGCTGGGAAGTGGCGGTGCGGTCCCCTACGGCACTGCGTAGGATCCTACGGTCTTGGCGTGCATCCGTGCGTCGCTGCGGTCCGGTCCCAGGTCGACGGGCACGTGCACCTTCCGCCGACCACTGGCGACAACATCGATGTACTGTGGAGACCTCACGCCACACGTGTTGAGCAATTCGGCGGTACGTCCACCCGGCCTTCCGCATGCCCACTATACGCCCTCGCTCAAAGTCCGTCAACTGCACATACGGTTCACGTCCACGCTGTCGCGGCATGCTACCAGTGTTAAAGACTGCGATGGAGCTCCGTATGCCACGGCAAACTGGCTGACACTGACGGCGGCGGTGCACAAATGCTGCGCAGCTAGCGCCATTCGACGGCCAACACCGCGGTTCCTGGTGTGTCCGCTGTGCTGTGCGTGTGGTCATTGCTTGTACAGCCCTCTCGCAGTGTCCGGAGCAAGTATGGTGGGTCTGACACACCGGTGTCAATGTGTTCTTTTTTCCATTTCCAGGAGTGTATTATTACCACCATCTTTCAAATCTCGTAATGATCATCATTCAAAGATAAGGGAAATAAGAGCTCGTAGTGAGGTATTCAGACAGTCGTTTCCCTCGTGTGATCTGCGAGTGGAACAGAGGGGGTGAAAAATGATTTTGGTGCGAATTGTGCCCTCCGCCACAGACTGCTTGGTGGCTAGCGGAGCATATATGTAGATGTACATGCAGAAACCACACTGGCGCCACTGCTTCCACATGCAGTGCGTCAACCAGGCCACAAGCCTCTGCACCACTCCAGGATTGGATCACTGTGAGGCAACACCATCCGCCACTGGATGAGGCACGACTGTACCAGCAGTAACCAAGCTGGCCACCACGTGTCCTGCCGGTCCCACCACCTGTGACCTGCACCAACAGGCTGGCCACCCAACTGCAGGTAGGCTGGAAAGTCCACGACTGTGCGGCACACGACATTTTCTAATGGCCACGTCCATCCATCCAGCCACTAGTCATCACCACCACCAACTCAGTGCAGCACAGCACTATATGCCATGTGGCATCACTTAATTCACAGCAATGGCTACTGTGGTTCTCTTGCACGTTCAGTCACATTATGAAATGTAACCCTTGATACTGTGCTGCACCAGTGCAAGACACGTGATTAACCCCATAGGTGTTGGCATGATCGGAAACTCAGACATGCCTGCTTGGGTTTCACTCTGCGTCTAGCTATGGGTCAAGACAGACGATGTTTGTCTAAACCCGTTAGGTACTGCCACATACTTTCACTCTATAGTCTGCTACTAACTCAGATGTGCTGTGTAGGCAGTTACCAGCCTCCTATGTATGTAGCTGGCATGCTTTTCCCTTCCATATTATCCACTCAACAGGAATTTCAGTGCTATTTGCAACAGATCCATGAAAATTTAACTTCACAGGAATCCGAACAAATGTACTGCAGAACTGACAAATTCTGGTCATATCAGAGCAAGATAATTTGGCATGAAGAATCAGATGTGCTAAGGAAAGAATACTTTGATTCAAAGCTAGTAGAACTCAGTCATGGAATAAAAAGCTTGAAGATGCTAACAATACATGAACGGTGTTTCTTTTTGACCGTCTTTCACCTACAAAATTATTTAAGTTGTGAGATTAGTGTATCACAACTAAACTAGTCGTAAATTCCACATAGAGCTGTAGTATCATTCAACAAACACAATTTTCTATCCTAGCACACATTCTAAGTTTAGGTTCCTCCTTCACATACAGCCACAATACATTGATCATACATTTTTCTTCCATGAAGTTACCAACACTGTATTGCGAAATATGTATATTGCAATATAGTGTTGATATATAGTCGGCAGGTAATGATTTCAGTTTGCAATGTGCGATCGGTCAGGTAACATCACCATAATGAAAGTCAGCTCCACCTACATCATGTATGCATCATCAGTGTTCTTCTATATATATATATATATATATATATATATATATATATATATATATATATATATATATGTGTGTGTGTGTGTGTGTGTGTGTGTGTGTGTGTGTGTGTGTGTGTGTGTGTTTAATACATTGTAGTTTCCAATTTCCAGATAATGTTGTGGAGTATCTCCTAATGAACAGGTCTCAAAGGGAGTACACTTTTATTTTCAGTATTTCTTTCACCCAAACTCAGTGTTGAAATGCTTTATGATCGTTAATTCAACCGAGACTTGATTTTTGAAAACACACGTTAAAGTGGTACGAAATTAATATTACCCCTACAGATTGGTGTAAGCTGTGTGACAACTTAATAGCGATTGCAGGCATCTTTGTTGCTTAAACGAAACGTTCAGTGATACCAGGTAATCACAAGATCGGTGCTGGTGACTCCCCATGAACAATAAAAATTTTTTTACTGAACAGAATCGATTTACATAAAGGAACAGACCTTCAAGAATTTAATGTACGGCAGTTTTGCCATACAGCATGCAATCGACCAGAGATTCAGCCAGCAGCTTAACGTTTATAGCTTCTACGAAGCATTGTGGATGAATTTACAGCAATTTTTGCTGCGAATCCACTGGAAGAAGATGTAGCACAGTATTACGAGGCACGTTGTAGGTCAATACATGGAAGTATGTTTGAGTTTACACTACTTCATGTAGGCATAGAACTGACATCTTCTTTGGCTATATGTACATATCTGTAGAAATAAATGAAGCGTATCTGTGATCTTATTTTATCCTATAAAAACCCCTTGAATGCTAGTGTAGCCATATAACATTCATTATGAGTGTATGGACGAATCATCCTCACCTCAAGGACTTCTTTGTAACTGATGATCTGATAATGCTTCATAAAAATAAATAACAACAATGGGACGCTACCGCCCAGTATATCAGGTCGATTATTGTTTGTTCAGCGTCTTACGGAAAAACGACTCATGTCCCTGAAAATACATCCAGATGATATTTACTTTGAGAATGTGTATATAGCCGGCCGCGGTGGTCTAGCGGTTCTGGCGCTGCAGTCCGGAACCGCGGGACTGCTACGGTCGCAGGTTCGAATCCTGCCTCGGGCATGGGTGTGTGTGATGTCCTTAGGTTAGTTAGGTTTAAGTAGTTCTAAGTTCTGGGGGACTTATGACCTAAGATGTTGAGTCCCATAGTGCTCAGAGCCATTTGAACCATTTGAATGTGTATATATTTTCAAAAATACTGTTTCAGGCCAAGTTCCAACTACTGGAGGAAATACTTTCAGGTGTTGACGGTATTGCGTATAAGACTTTCAACCAAAGTGACGAGGTACCGACACTTGAAGGAGTAAAACATAGTAAGGTGTTCACATTCGACAATGTCATAATGGAAAATCAACAACAAAAACGCAAATACTTCTGTTTTGACACACATAGAAGTCTTGATATCTTCCAGACGTATTCAAGGATCTCGAAGAAACTGATAATACAAATCTTATTATTGCTTCAAATAGGATAACAAGAATTTAAACATTTACCAGGCACATGTAAGAACTGACATGACATTCGATAAATTTACAGCTTTATGTAGAGATTGCTGGAATCATTTACAGCATAGCTTTGTTGTTGACGATAAAACTGAACGGTTGAATGAAGGCCGTTATTGCTGGAGCTTTCAGGATTTTTTAAAAGATGATTATGATTGTGTGTGTGTGTGTGTGTGTGTGTGTGTGTGTCATCATCATCATCATCATCATCATCATCATCATTTAAGACTGATTATGCCTTTCAGCGTTCAGTCTGGAGCATAGCCCCCTTATGAAATTCCTCCATGATCCGCTATTCAGTGCTAACATTGGTGCCTCTTCTGATGTTAAACCTATTACTTCAAAATCATTCTTAACCGAATCCAGGTACCTTCTCCTCGGTCTGCCCCGACTCCTCCTACCCTCTACTGCTGAACCCATGAGCCTCTTGGGTAACCTTGCTTCTCCCATGCGTGTAACATGACCCCACCAACTAAGCCTGTTCATCCTGACTGCTACATCTATAGAGTTCATTCCCAGTTTTTCTTTGATTTCCTCATTGTGGATACCCTCCTGCCATTGTTCCCATCTACTAGTACCTGCAATCATCCTAGCTACTTTCATGTCCGTAACCTCAACCTTGTTGATAAGGTAACCTGAATCCCCCCAGCTTTCGCTCCCATACAACAAAGTTGGTCGAAAGATTGAACGGTGCACAGATAACTTAGTCTTGGTACTGACTTCCTTCTTGCAGAAGAGAGTAGATCGTAGCTGAGCGCTCACTGCATTAGCTTTGCTACACCTCGATTCCAGTTCTTTCACGATGTTGCCATCCTGTGAGAATATGCATAAGTACTTGAAACCGTCCACCTGTTCTAACTTTGTTCCTCCTATTTGGCACTCAATCCGTTTATATTTCTTTCCCACTGACATTACTTTCGTTTTGGAGATGCTAATCTTCATACCATAGTCCTTACATTTCTGATCTAGCTCTGAAATATTACTTTGCAAACTTTCAATCGAATCTGCCATCACAACTAAGTCATCCGCATATGCAAGACTGCTTATTTTGTGTTCACATATCTTGATCTCACCCAGCCAGTCTACTGTTTTCAACATATGATCCATAAATAATATGAACGAGAGTGGAGACAGGTTGCAGCCTTGTCTTACCCCTGAAACTACTCTGAACCATGAACTCAATTTACCGTCAACTCTAACTGCTGCCTGACTATCGATGTAAAGACCTTTAATTGCTTGCAAAAGTTTGCCTCCTATTCCATAATCTTGTAGAACAGACAATAACTTCCTCCTAGGAACCCGGTCATATGCCTTTTCTACATCTATAAAGCATAGATACAATTCCCTGTTCCACTCATAACACTTCTCCATTATTTGCCGTAAGCTAAAGATCTGGTCCTGACAACCTCTAAGAGGCCTAAACCCACACTGATTTTCATCCAATTGGTCCTCAACTAATACTCGCTCTTTCCTTTCAACAATACCTGAGAAGATTTTACCCACAACGCTGATTAAGGAGATACCTCTGTAGTTGTTACAATCTTTTCTGTTTCCATGTTTAAAGATTGGTGTGATTACTGCTTTTGTCCAATCTGATGGAACCTGCCCCGACTCCCAGGCCATTTCAATTATCCTGTGTAGCCATATAAGACCTGACATTCCACTGTATTTGATGAATTCCGACTTAATTTCATCCACCCCAGCTGCTTTATTCCACTGCAATCTATTGACCATTTTCTCCACTTCCTCAAATGTGATCCTATTTCCATCATCATTCCTATTCCATTCTACCTCGAAATCTGAAACATTGCTGATCGTATTTTCACCTACATTGAGCAACTCTTCAAAATATTCCCTCCATCTGCCCAAGGCATCCACAGGATTCACCAGCAGTTTTCCTGACCTGTCAAAAATACTTGTCATTTCCTTCTTACCTCCCTTTCGAAGACTGCTAATTACACTCCAGAATGGTTTTCCAGCAGCTTGACCCATAGTCTCCAACCTGTTTCCAAAGTATTCTCAAGATTTCTTCTTGGATGCTGCAATTATCTGTTTGGCTTTGTTTCTTTCTTCAACATAACTTTCTCTGTCTACCTGAGTTCTAGTATGTAGCCATTTTTGATACGCCTTCTTTTTCCTTTTACAGGCTGCCTTGACTGTGTCATTCCACCAAGCTGTTTGCTTCATCCTACTTTTACACACTACTGTTCGAAGACATTCTTTAGCCACTTCTAGTACTGTGTCCCTGTACCTTGTCCATTCCTTTTCCAGTGACTGTAATTGACTACCTTCAACTAACTGATACCTTTCTGAGATCGCTGTTATGTACTTGTGCCTGATTTCCTTATCCTGAAGTTTCTCCACTCTTATCCTCCTATATATGGACCTGACCTCCTGCACTTTCGGCCTCACAATCCCAATTTCACTGCATATTAAATAATGATCAGTGTCATCAAAGAATCCCCTGAATACACGTATGTCCCTCACAGCCTTCCTGAATTTCTGATCTGTTATTATATAGTCAATGACAGATCTGGTTCCGCTCCCTTCCCAAGTATACCTGTGAATGTTCATATGTTTAAAAAAGGAGTTTGTGATTACTAAGCCCATACTGGCACAGAAATCCAAGAGTTGTTTCCCGTTCCTGTTGGCCTCCATATCCTCTCCAAATTTACCCATAACCTTTTCATATCCTTCTGTTCGATTTCCAATCCTGGCATTAAAATCACCCATGAGCAGAAAACTGTCCTTGTCCTTTACTCTAACAACTACATCACTGAGTGCCTCATAAAAACTATCCATCTTATCTTGATCTGTCCCTTCACAATGCGAATATACTGACACAATCCTAATTTTCTTGTTAGACACTGTCAAATCTATCCACATCAGTCGTTCGTTTACTTACCTTACTGCAACTACGCTGGGTTCCATTTCTTTCCTGATGTAAAGCCCTACACCCCATTGTGCTATTCGTGCTTTGACTCCTGACAGGTAGACCTTGTATTCTCCCACTTCCTCTTCTTTCTCACCCCTTACCCGAATGTCACTAACAGCTAAAACGTCCAGCCCCATCTTACTTGCAGCCTCTGCTAGCTCTACCTTCTTCCCAGAGTAGCCCCTATTGATATTAATAGCTCCCCATCTCATTACCATTTGTTTGCCAAGGAGTCCCTGGTTTGTCAGTTAGAGGTGGGACTCCGTCACATCCAAAGGTCCGAGGCATTTTGCTCTGATTGTTGCCAGCATCATATTTAAAGTATCGGGGAAGCAGGTTGCTAGCCTTACTTGCCCCGAGTCCCACTGAGTTTTACCCCTAACGGTTGAGGGACTAACCGGTGGATTTGGTAGTCTTTGCCATATGAGCACAAAGGTGAGCACGACTCAGCGGGACCACTCACTTGGCCACTCATACGTTGCCCGTGGTTCATGAACTAGGACATGACTACAGGAACCCCCACCATGTGTGTGTGTGTGTGTGTGTGTGTGTGTGTGCGTATTTTGTGTGTGTGCATAGTGAAGCAACTGGGTAATTACGACATTATATTTTACGGTTTGGGTAAGTTTGCGAGTTCCCACCCACTCTCTGAATAGGACATAACTTAACTTTAGTACATTTCAAAGTCACCACCTTGCATGTCTACTAGGCACTCCCCCCCCCCCCCCCCCCCAGCGCTGCACTATAGACCGAAAAACCTTCCCAAGCATATCTGGTGTAATCTCAGCAGCTGCTGCTCGAATCCGCTGTGTTAAGTGTTCCGTGCTGCGCATCTTCACCTGGTATACCTTAGACTTGATAAACCCCCATGCAAAAAAGTCTAACGATGTTAAGTCAGGAGAGCGGGTTGCCCACATCCGTTGAGAGGCACGACCAATCCATCTGCTGGGAAATGCTTGACTCAGATTATCCCGAACAACGAAGGCAAAATGGGGTGGTGCACCATCCTGTTGAAAAACGACAGTATCCATAATCCCATCAGATATCAATTGGGGCTCCAAAAACTGTTCCAATGTATCTAGGTGTGTGGTTCCAGTAACGGTTTGTTCTGCGAAGAAGAAGGGCCCGCACGCTGTTGACCTCGTTATCCCGAACCACACGTTCACTTCTGCCGTGTCCCGTTGCCACTCCTGGAGCACACTTGGTTGTTCGTCTGCCCAGATCCTGCAGTTGTGTCTGTTCACATGTCCACAGGTATGAAATGTAGCTTCATCACTGAACAAGACATTTTGCATCAAATTATGATTTTCCACAGCTTGTAGCAGGTCATGACACGTAGTCCTCCGCTTCAGGCTTATGTACAACCTGGATATGGTACACACGGTTGTGCAGCTTGTAACGAAGAACTCTCCACACAGTGGTTTGAGGAATACCAAGCTCCCTACTAAGTCTCCTGGTAGATACAGAAGGGCTACGTGTGATCGCGTCCTGCACAGTTTGCACGGTGTCTGGCGTTATGGCCGGCCTCCCTGGACGTTCTTCATCTGCAGCACTACCAGTACGCTGGAATTTATTGAAGAGGGTCCTGATAGCAAGCATGGTGGGGCCTGTTTTCCGGAATCGACGGGCAAAGTCTGTCCACACCTGCTCATACGTCATTCCACGAAAACGAACAGAAACAACATAGATTCGCTCTTCTTTGAATAGCATTCTGTCGTAGTACCTGCAAGAAACAAATATTCCGTTACCATATCACTGAAAAGTATAGTGACTTTAGAATCACCCTGTATTATCGAATAATTATGGAGACAGTTGTTCAGGCGCTCGATAAATTAGCACAAAAGACAATCCCACGTAGGCAGGTTATAATTTGATGCCTTATGGCAGGGAGACCTTGTGAATACGAGGCAATATTCACAGGAGAATAAATTTTTCAAATACATTTAATGGTCACTGATACGTACGTACTCGAACTTTGTTTGGGCTCTAGCTGTGAAAAAAAAAGATGGGGAAGGCTGTTGTACAGGTTTCTGAACAACTGTTATAGATAGGAACCAACCACAACACACACAATCTACAAACAGATCATGGAGGTGAGTTCTGTAACTCATATTTCAAGGTGGTAATCCAAGAGTATGGAATCCATCACTATTCGACGTTCTCCTAGATGGAAGCATTTATTGTGGAATGTTTGAACAAGACAATAAAGGGGCAAATGTGGACGTGTTTTGATCATAGCGGTTCTTTTAAATGGGCAGAGATATCCCCAAAAATCATCAACATGTACAACTACTCTGTCCATAGGCCAATAGAAACCAGTCCAATTCACATACATGATAATGAGCACCTAAATACCATTTATGGTCGTATTCAAGTATTAGATCCACCCAAAAAGAAATTTAAAGTAAATGATTCTGTACATATTTCAAAACAAACTGCTCAACAGAGATATTTACGGTTTCCAAGGTGCAACTAACAAACCCTAGAACTCAAAGGACAGCGGCCGTGGTGAAATTCCGAAGCTTGAGAAATGACTCACCGATGGTGACAAGGGGATCACTCTTTCAGACGAGGTCTGCAGGCGTCACGATATCATGTAAGCAGCAAACTACAATCTCTCAAGATGTAACACTGCAGACAGAATATTAGCTGACCTAGCTAAGGAAATTCGTACAAGGAGGCATATCAGTATCAGTCAGTGTATCTTCACATTTCCAGTAATAAAAAACAATGTCTATAACGCTTGAGCTGGGTATGGGATTAAATTTCAGTCGAGCTATGAATACCGCTTATAGCCTACTGAAGAATAAAAATAAGAAACAGAAGGGTATGAAAGGGTGTTCAAAAAATGTATTCAGCTATCAGTCGCTGCAGCTAAAAGATCTACAAAAGGAAAACTGATTAAAATGCATATACTTGGAAGGTAAATTCACGAAAAAGAATGGGACTCCCACGGCAGTATTCCGTATTATATGGAAGGCAATTCTGTTCTTAATTACAGTATTGGCAAGTCTTTGAGCGGGCGGTTCCCTGGTTTGGTGGTGAGGAAAACACAAGGCAGTATTTTGACGAAGCCAAAAGGCGTAATAGATCCATAGAATCTGTAGCTTTGGGAAGGGATTACATTTATTAAGTCACAGGAATGGGCTTGGATTGCTCATTTAAAAGAACTGTTTGCTATACTACTTGACAAAAGACTTATAAATGCCTGTCTACTTAAATTCGTCAAAAAGTTATCTAACCCCAAATTTCGTGGAGAGTTCATGTGGAATACACTACCCGAGAAAATGTGGAAGTCTAATCAACGCAGAATTCTAAATTTACAGGTTGTAGGTGGTCCTGTAACTCACCGGGTGGAGTGTATTAGAAGAAGAACCCAAGAGAATGTTTATTACTTAGACTCATTTGGTGATTTGCAGTCTCCAGAAGAATTACGCCGTTAATTTGAAAGTAATCATATATCTTACAACTTTCAACAATACGAGAAGTTCAATACACACCTCTGTGGACACGTATGTCTCATGTTCATCCTGACAACTATAAGGAAGATAGAAAAGCAGCAGTGACGGACACCAGCATGTCAGTTGATCTTGAGAAGCGATGCCACACACGTTGACTTTCAACGGCCTATCGTCAGTTGCTTCCCATCAATCGAGCTTGGCGAAGGCGGTTGAAGTACTGCGCTGATAGATATAGTTGTGCAAGTACCTTACGGTAGATACGACATTGATGATTTAAACGAATATATTAAACAGGCAGTACATGCTACGCGTGAATGTCAACAAACTTAAGAAGGAAATGAGAATGACCGAGCACATAATAGACTTTGCAAAGGAAAATTCAGTTGGTTCGTTACTACGCTTCTCAAAAGATCAAATTCTGCAATAAGATCTGAATAAATTTTATGATTCAGCTCATTCACTGGATATACTAGCGGTTATCACACGTTGAGTCGAGTGCAGTATTGTAACGAAGTCATTTCTCAAGAACAAACTACGTTTATGGGTTCTTCCTTACATTAAGTCCAAGATCTAAATTTGTGGAGACACCAAGTCACATGATTTACATCCCAGTGATTGTTGAGACATTAGACCATCTTGTGTGAGGATTGTGGACCACAGTGGCCGCCTTGTCAATTTTCGCTGTGGAGAGATTGTGATCATGATATGTCTTTATTTGAAGCATGATGGGCGTACAATGTAAAACCAGCATACACAGCGAGCAGCCCGTCACTTTACAACTGAAACGCGACGTGTTGACACCAGAGAACAGCCAGTTCCTTAAATCACTGGGTTTGAATCTGTCCAAGAACGTAACGGCTCCGGTTGAGTATGATGAATGAATCATTTCCAGAATGAGATTTTCACTCTGCAGCGGAGTGTGCGCTGATATGAAACTTCCTGGCAGATTAAAACTGTGTGCCCGACCGAGTTCGAGTCTCGGTCGGGCACACAGTTTTGATCTGCCAGGAAGTTTCAATGAATCATTTGTCAAAAATGCTTCACACGCAAACCTGTCCCATCAGTCACATTCAAGAACAATGATATCCGCATTATGATCCAACACCACAATGCTTTGACCATTCCAAGCAGGAGTTTCCTATAGTTGGAAGGTAAATTCACGAAAAAGAATGGGACTCCCATGGCAACATTCCATCTTATAAGTAAAGCAATCGCAGTCCTGTTTCAGGAAATGAGAGACAAGCTGAATGTTGTAGAAATTGACTGCAGTAGGAATATGGGTATCACTTCAACCTTAAAAACTCATGTTTCAGCGTCAAAATCGGTCTTGATCGCTTTAGAAAACGCGTGATGTTTTGTAGAAAAATCATCAGCAGCAAACGAGTATAATCAACTTAGTGCATACATACCTCTCCAAAAGCTTGTGGGATACTTTGAGGATACGATGAGAAGTCTAGTTAATTTCAAGCAGGAACTTGTACTAGTAACATGTGGAACACACCGTAATGCATAATATCCAAGGTGCCAGCGGAGAAGAGAACAACATTGTGCTCGAGAAATTAATTTGTAAGGTGCCTCATGCCTTTGTAACCGATGAAGAACATTTGAAACTTTTAAAAACACTTGGATCTATGACTCAGCCGCTTTTAAATTTCAAAGCTAATCCTCTCATTCGTGGACCGTTAAAACGCCAGTCCCGTTAAAAACACATCGATTTCTCATACTTGAATTTCAAACAAGGAAAGCGAACCTCAGACTGATCCGTGTGAATTCGACAATTCTCTTAGTATACTCATATGCCAACATAGAGCAATATAGGTTAATAATGTATACAGCCTGATTTTTTATATGTACGACAGGTTTCGTCCAGTGTACTATGATAGTGCAGAGACTGAGGAATGCCTGCTAGGTCCAAAGGAATTTAAGGTGCTAGTTCCAATTGTCATTACAGACTGTTCCAAACACAATGAGTAAGAGAAGGGAGGTCCTAATGATCATATTGAATCAAAAGCCTCTGAGAACTTTCCAGGACACGCAGCACATTTCGATTAATACTATACGATCGGTCCATCAACTACAGCCCACTTACTTGAATCATGCAGAGATTCGTACAAATTATTTATAGGTGTAGCACAACGACTAAACCCTTTCGCGATGGCATCACAAACTGCTAACATTGCAATCGATGTACAAGACTTTCTTGACGAATGTGGCTGTTTTGCATTCAAAGACGTTGCATCTTACGCCTGTGTGAACGAGGAGCGAATTAGCACAATACTTTCAACATTCGTGGCTCCAAGATAACCTTTCAATGACATCAGCTGTCTCAAAACACATAATCGTATCTTGTGGGTAAGCCGATATTATCATGATATCAACTGCGAAGTAGACGCAATAACTTTTGAAGATCAAGTGATATTACATCGAAATTTCAGTCATACAGCCTCGATTGTTTATGTGAAAGGTGGTGAGAAACCTTTATGTATTCGTGATATTTAAAAGATCACCTTTGTTAGACATCTGCAAAGATATGGATATCCTCCACAGCTTTGACTTACGCTGAAGAAGAAGTACTGTCATGTAACTGCATTGGATAATGTGTACTGTATGTACTATTTAACTGGATTATAAATAAATTATTTGAAAAGTACATGTCATGTCTACTTATTTCACAAACACCGTCCCACTATGGATTTGTAATGACTTAATGACTTTCTTCCATTCCTTGTGAAAGCTATAGGCATATTGGCTTGATTTTACCCCCACCACCTCTCCAAAATGAGCCCCACCTCTCCACTAACCGAGTATATAAGATGGCTCATCAGGTGCGCCTTTGCCTCAGACTGTTTCTAGCACCTGTAAGTGTCGTGTGTGTGTGTGTGTGTGTGTGTTTCAGAACTCGTCATGATGAAAAGATCAGCAGCAGTTTCGAGGGGGTCACCAATGAGGACAGTGTCGCATTGAATCTTTTTGATTATGAGGAATCTGCTGCTTTGGTGCAGAGCGTTGGCGAGGATGAAAATCATGATCTTAGGTATCATTTCTAAATATGTGCTTATGTATATGTATGTGTCTGTCTGCATTTTCGATGCCTACAGTCTCTTATGTGCTTTTCCATCTCAGGTCTTGATGTTCATGCAAGTGGTTCTCTTTTCTCCAGAGGTCTCTTTAATTTTTCTGTAGGCAGTATCTGTCTTACCCTAGTGATATATATGCCTCTACATCCTTACACTTTATATACAAGTTAATCACAAATTTACATCCATGCTTTGAGTATAATCGGTAGCCTCCTCTTTTGCAGTTAGGAAGTCGATGAAGATTCGGTTGTAAGCTCGAAATGGGCATTCTTCTACTATGTGCTAGATTGTTTGGTTTTCAGCAACGTAGTTGCAATTTGGAATTAGTATCTACCCTCATTTGTAGAGGGCGTCAGCGATTCTTCCGTGGCCATTGCGTATGTGGTATAAAGTTATCCACACTTTGCGTGGCTGAGTGAAACCGGGCGTCTTCGCATTTATCATGAACCTTTGGCATTCTGGTGGGCATTGTTCTCGCCAGTGTTGTCTTCAGAGATTGTGAGTGTCAAAGTTGGAGGTTGTCATCTATTTAGCAGTGAGTAGTCGTGGCCTCCGCGATTTAAGTCTTCTGCACTCTAGGTCAGCTGTATCATTATGTACAGGGTGTTTCAAAAATGACCGGTATATTTGAAACAGCAATAAAAACTAAACGAGCAGCGATAGAAATACACCGTTTGTTGCAATATGCTTTGGACAACAGTACATTTTCAGGCGGACACACTTTCGAAATTACAGTAGTTACAATTTTCAACAACAGATGGCGCTGCAAGTGATGTGAAAGAGATAGAAGACAACGCAGTCTGTGGGTGCGCCATTCTGTACGTCGTCTTTCTGCTGTAAGCGTGAGCTGCTCACAACGTGCAAGTGTGCTGTGGACAACATGGTTTATTCCTTAGAGCAGAGGATTTTTCTGGTGTTGGAATTCCACCGCCTAGAACACAGTGTTGTTGCAACAAGACGAAGTTTTCAACAGAGGTTTAATGTAACCAAAGGACCGAAAAGCGATACAATAAAGGATCTGTTTGAAAAATTTCAACGGACTGGGAACGTGACGGACGAACATGCTGGAAAGGTAGGGCGACCGCGTACGGCAACTGCAGAGGGCAACGCGCAGCTAGTGCAGCAGGTGATCCGACAGCGGCCTCGGGTTTCCGTTCGCCGTGTTGCAGCTGCAGTCCAAATGACGCCAACGTCCACGTATCGTCTCATGCGCCAGAGTTTACACCTCTATCCGTACAAAATTCAAACGCGGCAACCCCTCAGCGCCGCTACCATTGATGCACGAGAGACATTCGCTAACGATATAGTGCACAGGATTGATGACGGCGATATGCATGTGGGCAGCATTTGGTTTACTGACGAAGCTTATTTTTACCTGGACGGCTTCGTCAATAAACAGAACTGGCGCATATGGGGAACCGAAAAGCCCCATGTTGCAGTCCCATCGTCCCTGCATCCTCAAAAAGTACTGGTCTGGGCCGCCATTTCCTCCAAAGGAATCATTGGCCCATTTTTTCAGATCCGAAACGATTACTGCATCACGCTATCTGGACATTCTTCGTGAATTTGTGGCGGTACAAACTGCCTTAGATGACACTGCGAACACCTCGTGGTTTATGCAAGATGGTGCCCAGCCACATCGCACGGCCGACGTCTTTAATTTCCTGAATGAATATTTCGATGATCGTGTGATTGCTTTGGGCTATCCGAAACATACAGGAGGCGGCGTGGATTGGCCTCCCTATTCGCCAGACATGAACCCCTGCGACTTCTTTCTGTGGGGACACTTGAAAGACCAGGTGTACCACCGGAATCCAGAAACAATTGAACAGCTGAAGCAGTACATCTCATCTGCATGTGAAGCCATTCCGCCAGACACGTTGTCAAAGGTTTCGGGTAATTTCATTCAGAGACTACGCCATATTATTGCTACGCATGGTGGATATGTGGAAAATATCGTACTATAGAGTTTCCCAGACCGCAGCGCCATCTGTTGTTGACAATTATAACTACTGTAATTTCGAAAGATTGTCTGCCTGAAAATGTACTGTTGTCCCAAGCATATTGCAACAAACGGTGTATTTCTATCGCTGCTCGTTTAGTTTTTATTACCGTTTCAAATATACCGGTCATTTTTGAAACACCCTGTATGAGCAGCTGAGGGTTATTAATTACCTCGTTGTATTCTCTGAGGAGAGCACTTTTTCGCCGTATCTCTGGTAGTATATGGCTCAGGGTTGTCAGCCATACGGTAGGGGTAGATTTTATTGATGATGCGGAAGGTGTCGTTTAATATCAGATCAATTCTGTACAGGCTATTAATCCATACTGGAGCTCAGTATTCTGCCACTGAGTAGACAAGCTCAATTGTTGATACACGGCCGGAGTTTATCTGCTGTGGAGTCCCAAGTAGTGCCACACAATTTATGGATGATGTTATTTCTCATTTTGCCTGCAGCCTTTTTCAGGTGCTCCCTGTAAGAGAAGTTTGTGATAGGCTACTGCCATGTCACAAAATTATGTCCTGCTGATGAACGGAGAGAACTAGGGAACGCACGTCTAAAAGTAAAAAGAATCTGACGAGGATTCGAACCATAGCTTCGTGTTGGATGTGTCTGATATCCGAGCAGCCTGCTCAGTGAGCTTCAATGGCTGTTGTAGTAGTGTGGGGTGATACAGGGTTCTGTGTACATTCCAATGCGCTGAACCATACGACAGTGTTGTCAGCCCCTCGTTTTCACACCTGTGTTTTCAAATTGCATCCAGTCTGACTTTGTTAGATGAATTTTTGTCTTGTATCTGCATGAGCAATCGCATGTCAGCCTCCAAGTGTGGCAGTTTTTCTTCACCCTGTAGTTAGGTGGAATGCTTTGATAGTTTTCAAGGAAAGCCGGATTGCCTATTTGCAATGTTATAATTTTATTCATTGTGTTTTTGCCGTTCTGCCTGGTTCCTCCACATGACGTTCGTCCTGAAATACTCCTAGATATCTTGTTACTGCACATCTCCTTATCGTTATATCATTTCATTTTATTTTAGGTTCCTTTTCAGCAGGATTCACGTTGTTTCGCGAGCTGCTAGTGACCATTTAATACTTCGACACCAGCCCTCATGTTCGTCGACCACCGTATTACATTTGTCTTCTGCACCAGTTACAACAACCAGAACGTTATCTGCAAATGCTACAAGTCCGCTTATGTTAGCGCTGCCATGTAACTTCTGTAGTATGGGCTACAGTGCCACATCTCAAAACTCCGGACCACACACTGATCCCTGCGGACAAACTTTTGTTATAGTCTTAGGTATTTTCTTTCTTGGACGTACTAAAGAAGCGTGTCGCACACGGCAATAATCTCTAAGGCAGTTGAACAGCGGTTCTGGGCACTGCAACTCCCTTACGTGACGGCCACCATAGATTATCGAAAGCACCAGCAACATTGACAGTCATCGGTAGAGCGTATGTAAAATGAGTATCTTTCGCCAGCGAAACTACCTTATTAACTGCGTCTTCAGCTGACTTGCCTCTTCTAAACCCGCACTGGTGCACGTTCATCCCGTGTAACAGGTGTAACAGTCTATGGTCTTTTAATCTCTTGCATAACAGTTTTTCCAATATCTTTCTGAGAAAGTTCAAAAGACAAATTGGTCTGTGGGGCTTGGCCGTCATTGGATCATTGTGTTGTCCTTTGATAATTATTACCACCTCAGCATTCTTCCATGGTGGAGGGATCCTTCCTTGCAAGAGACACTCGTTGCAAAGGTCGCACAAGTAACTATGTACTTGGTCACATAGGCTTGTATTACATCTGGTCTTGGAGAACTTTTCTTTCGTTCTTAAAAGTATTTTCCAAATTTCTTCTCGTGCAAAGGGGTACACAAGTTTATTGTTTTTATAGTTTTCCCATTACATTTTTCAATACCTACACTAATCTTCTGACAGTTGGGCAATAAAATCCGATTTCTTCATGAATGGATGCCTGCATGTTGTGGAAATGGAACTTCCCTACATCTTAGTCGATCGGTGGTACGCCACCATCAAGTGCTTTGCTATGATATGCTGAGAGTTTACGATCCCACCTAAGGGTGGTAACTTGAAGAATGTCGTCATATCTAAGTGAGGTAATAATGGTGACATACTGCTGGGCACTTCGATTGCGAAATGGTTTGATAATTATGCCTTGAAGCCAACACGGACCCAGCTCTCTGATTTCCCACAAAGCGTTTCAGGCAAAGCTCTGCATAGAGTCCTGCATTTGAACGTTCATGCACGTGCGCGTGTTCCAGTATCTGGAGGATCCTCACATATCCGACTGATAAAAAGGTCATAATTATTGTCCAAAATAACGACCAGTACTGGTTTCTGCGGTCGCTTCTTGCTTGTGAATGACATTATAAGAAAGAAGAATAGCGTCCAGAACCATACCATGTGAATATTAATGAATGTTGTAAACATAATGGTATTAAGAAACTTCCTGGCAGATTAAAACTGTGTGCCGGACCGAGACTCGAACTCGGGACCTTTGCCTTTCGCGGGCAGGTGCTCTACCGTCTGAGCTACCCAAGCACGACTCACGCCCCGTCCTCACAGCTTTACTTCCCCCAGTACCTCGTCTCCAACTTTCCAAACTTCACAGAAGCTCTCCTGCAAACCTGGTAGAGCACCTGCCCGTGAAAGGCAAAGGTCCCGAGTTCGAGTCTCGGTCCGGCACACAGTTTTAATCTGCCAGGAAGTTTCATATCAGCGCAGACTCCGCTGCAGAGTGAAATTCTCATACTGGAAACATCCCCCAGGCTATGGCTAAGCCATGTCTCCGCAATATCCTTTCTTCCAGGAGTGCTAGTTTTGCAGTTTCGCAGGAGAGCTTCTGTGAAGTTTGGAAGGTAGGAGACGAGGTACTGGCGGAAGTAAAGCTGTGATGACGGGGCGTGAGTTGTGCTTGGGTAGGTCAGACGGTAGAGCACCTGCCTGCGAAAGGCAAAGGTCCCGAGTTCGAGTCTCGGTCCAGCACACAGTTTTAATCTGCCAGGAAGTTTCATATCAGCGCACACTTCGCTGCAGAGTGAAATTCTCATTCATAGTGGTATTAAATTTCCCATGAGCCCTCAACACATCGGTAAATTTGAGAAGAAGAATCCCTAAATATCTATTCATTTATATACTGCACAAGCCTCTTCATTTCTGAACGACGACCTACACCCATTAGAACCTCATTACTCATTCCTTGGTCTCGCTCTACATTTCTTACCCCGAATCTTCCTTCCAGTACCAACCTAACACTTTCTTGATACCTCGGAATGTGTCTATTGACCAATCGTTTCTCATAATCATGTGGTGTTGTAAATTTCTTTTTCCCCAACTCGATTCGTTAACTCCTCATAAGCTATTCGATCAACATATCTAATTTTTAGCATGTCTCTGTAGACCAAATTCGAAAATTTTTTTTTCTTCCTGTCTGAACTGTATTTTGCCCACATTTCACTTTTGTACGAGGCTACACTCCAGACACACGTAGGTTGGAACTTAAATAGTGGCAACACTGCTGTGGAGACACTATGCATTGGAATCCACTATTGTCGCTGATAGCACACTTTGTTGACATACCTTCCTTACCTCCGAGCAAATGAACTCGCCCATCGCACGTCACCGGCGTACGCGCAATCGAGGAAAACACAGTCACTTGTGAGCGAGCGGTCTAACGCAACGGTGTCGCTATGTTTTCGAAACAGGACTTGGATCAAAATTGAATGTGCCAGATGTCGTACAGCATGACAGAGTCATCAAGGTCTTCAGGAGGCGCGCGCGGAATCGGCATTGCCGTACGGAACAGTGGCACGTTGGGTAAAAGCCTTAAGGGGCTCCGGAAAGGCTCAAAATCATGAAAAGTTCAATTTTTACTTTTTTGCGTTTTCTGAATCTGCAGACTATTACCTTTTAATATATATATAATTTATTCAATTCCGAAGACTACAACTATTTTTAAATTTTTTTTGAAATGTGTTCTACATGGGCGTGACCCACTGTGGCGCTGTTAAACTGCTGTCAAATGGTGTTATTATTAACGTCCGTGTTCATCAGGTACATTTTAGTGATGTGAGATAAAGTATGTGTTGTGGCTAACCTGTGATGGTTCAATATATATCGCTGGTGTGATTGTCGATTGTTTCATGTTTATTTACTCTGCCGTTTTCTCGAAAATATTCGTAATTAATTCTGTTTCTTGAGTCTCTGTTTTGTTGAAGTATAATAATGAGTAAAAGTAAAGTTGCTGTTGCGACTTTCAATGATGACAACATTGTAAGGTGCAAGGTATTTAGAAATATGGGAATGAAGATAGGTTCTAACATGGTACGAGCGATGCTTGCTTTAGACAAGGAACGCCTTCGGGCTGCAGACAGGGCTGTAAAGAGTCTAGAAATACAAGCAAGAGTAAACAGGAGGAGGACCAAGAGGAATCTGGAGGAGGAGTTTGCAGAGGATGAAGATAATCCATCCAATGGACCTGGAATGCAATAAAAAGTTAATTCAATCTTTGTCGCTCGATTCCCAAAACTTTTATTTTCTCATACTAATTACATGTTTTCTAAGGATCTTCCAAACATATTTGTTTCAAACTTTCAGTAAATGTTACACAGTACCTTCTGCATAATTTAACGCAGCCTTTTTCCAAAAAACTGTATATTTTTGAATATATAAATAAAAAATTGCAAAAAAATGTTGTGAATTTTCATTACAATTGAAAAAAAATCATCTTTAATAACTGAACTAAAATTTTGTAAAATCCCTGTGTTAAGTTGTAGCCCATATTCCAATAAATAATCTGTAAAAAGTTCAACTTCCTACCTCAAATACTTTGTGAGGAAAGATGTAATTTATAAGCGTTATTTTAACATTTCAAGTATAGGGCGTTCCGGAGCCCCTTAAACGAAGGTCGGCAAACTGTGGCAGACACGCACCGGGCGGGTCGTCCTAACGCCTCTGAAGAAGAACTGCACGCTGTTGCCGCGTTAGTGGTCGGTGATCGTCGCCATACGATTCGTGAACTCGCCCACGAAACCGTATTAGCGCATACGACTGTGCTAGACATCCTGAAGGAACGCCTGACCATGCGAAAAACTCCATCACCATGGGTTCCGCATCAATTGACGGAAATGTAGAAATGGATGCGTTACGACGCTGCTCAGACGCACATGGAGCGCTACGAGCCCGAAGGAGAGGCTTTCTTACGCCGTATCGTAATACTGGATGAGACATGGACCACATCGCACGAGCCAAAACTGAAACGCCAGTCCAACGAATGGCGCCATTATGGGTCGCCGCGAAAGTCGAAAGTGCGCCAGAATCCCAGTATGGTGAAAGTTATTGTGATTCTCTTGTACGACTGTGATGGTGTTATCCTAACGCATTACGTTCCTCCTCCTCCGTCAGTGGACAGTATTACTGTTCGTTTTTGGAGCATCACCTGCGACCAGGTTTGAGAAAGAAGCGGAAACCTTTCTACGCAACCCACTCATCGTTTTGCATGACAATGCGCGGGCGCATACAGCGCAAGCTATGGCTGCTCTGTTTGGTCAATGGGACTGGGAAGTACTGTACCATCCACCATACTCCCCGGACTTAAGTCCTTGTGACTTTGATTTGATTCCGAAGATAAAGGAATCACTTCGTGGCATTCGCTTCAGAAATGTTCCAGAGATTCGACAGGCAGTAGACCGCTCCATTCGCACCATCAACAGAACAGGCTCTGCTAACGGTATACTACGTCTTCCACAATGTTGGCAACGGGTTCTACACAACGCTGGTGACTACTTTGAAGGACAGTAACAGGTGCAAACATGTAACTCTTTTGTATCGGCTGTGAATAAACAATTGCCACAATTTAAGTTCCAATCCTCGTATATCTTCAGAAAATATTCACTAATTGTTAAATTTATAGCAGCTGTTAACAAACTTCCCTTTTTCAGATGCTTTTCTAGTTATAACCAGTCTACATTTTATGTCTTCTCTACTTCAGCCATCATAATTTATGTTACTGCCCAAAACCGAAGTCATCTATTACTTCCAGTGTCTCATTTCCTAATTCAGTTCCCTCAGCATCGCCTGATTTAATTCGACTACATTGCATTATCTTTGTTTATTTTTTTCATCTTCATCTTATAACCCATTCCAGCACACAATGTACCCATATCAACTGCTCTTCCAAGTCCTTTGCCATTCTGAGACAATTACAATGTGGTCGGAAAACCTCACAGTTTTTGTTTCTTCTCTCTGTCCTTTAATAGCCCTTACCAGATTAATCCTTGGTTTGGCGTAGTACTTCTTTCATGTAGAGACTGAATGGAATACAACCGTTTTTCGCTCCTTTCTCAACTACTGCTTCCCTTCCATATCCTTCGACTCTTAAAATAGCAGTATCGTCTCCGTAAAAGTTGTGAAAAATCTATCGCTCCCTGTATTTTATCCCTCCCATCTTCAAATTTTCAAAGAGTATATTCCTGCAACACTAATAAAAACTTTATTTTAATCTACAAATACGATACTACATACGTAGGTTTGCCTCTCCTTAATGAATCTTCAAAGATTAATCGTGGGTTCTGTATTGCCCCACATTTTCCTAAATTTCTCTGGTGCATTTCTCTGGTACCCAAACTGATTTCCCCGAGGTCGGCTCTAGCAGTTTCTCCATTCCTCTATAGCTAATTCATGTCAGTACTGAGCAACTATGATTTTTATTAATCTTTCTGATTCAGCCGATGGTTTGTTAGTATTCATAAATATCAGCACGTGTCATCTTTGGAACTGAAATCACTACATTCTTCTTTAAGTCTCAGGATATTCCGTCTGTTTCGTGTACCTTCCATACAAAGTGTAATAGTTTTGTCACGGATGGCTCCACCAACGAATTCAGTAGTTCTGAGGGAATGTCTACTCCAGGAGCCATGTTCCCACTTACGTCTTTCAATTCTCTACCAAATTCTTCTCGCAATATCATATCTCCCACCACAACTTCATTTAGTTCCTCTTTCCTTTCTACAATATCGCCATCAAGTTTGTCTCCCTTGTATGGCCCACTTATATATTCTTTCTATCTTTCAGCTTTCCCTTTCTTCCCACCGATTTCTCACACATACACAGCAGTTGACCGGTGTTGCCTGGTGAAACATTATTGTGACGCCTCGTGTAAGGAGGGGAAATGCGTACCATCACGTTTGATAAAGGTTGGATTGTACCCTATCGCGATTGCGGTTTATCGTATCGCGACATTGCTGCTCGCGTTGGTCGAGATCCAATGACTGTTAGCAGAATATGGAATCGGTGGGTTCAGGAGGGTAATACGGAACGCCGTGATGGATCCCAACGGCCTCGTATCACTAGCTGTCGAGATGACAGGCATCTTGTCCGCATGGCTGTAACGGATCGTGCAGCCACGTCTCGATCCCTGAGTCAACAGATGGGGACGTTTGCAAGACAACAAACATCTGCACGAACAGTTCGACAACTTTGCAACAGCATGGACTATCAGCTCGGAGACCATGGCTGCGGTTACCCTTGACGCTGCATCACAGACAGGAACGCCTGCGATGGTGTACTCAACGACTAACCTGCCTGCACGAATGGCAAACTCCAGGTTCTGTTTAGAGCATCATGATGGTCGCATCCGTGTTTGGCGACATCGCGGTGAACACACATTGGAAGCGTGTATTCGTCATCGCCATACTGGCGTATCACCCGGTGTCATGGTAAGGGGTGCCATTGATTACACGTCCCGGTCGCCTCTTGGTCGCATTGACGGCACTTTGAACAGTGGACGTTACATTCCAGATGTGTTACGGCCCGTAGCTCTACCCTTCATTCTATCCCTGCGAAACCCTATATTTCAGGAGGATAATGCACGACCGCATGCTGAAGGTCCCGTACGGGCGTTTCTGGATACAGAAAATGTTTGACTGCTGCCCTGGCCAGCACATTCTCCAGATCTCTCACCAGTTGAAAGCGCCTGGTCAATGGTGGCCGAGCAACTGGCTCGTCACAATATGCCAGTCACTACTCTTGATGAAGTGTGGTATCGTGTTGAAGCTGCATGGGCAGCTGTACCTGTACACGCCATCGAAGCTCTGTTTGACTCAATGCCCAGGCGTATCAAGGCCGTTATTACGGCCAGAGGTGGTTGTTCTGGGTACTGATTTCTCAGGATCTATACACCCAAATTGCGTGAAAATGTAATCACATGTCAGTTCTAGTGTAATACATTTGTCCAATGAATACCCGTTTATCATCTGCATTTCTTCTTGGTGTAGCAATTTTAATGGCCAGTAGTGTATTACGACTTTTGGCTCTGTCAACCTGTCACTGTGCGTTTCTCGCATTTTGCATACTTCTGACGATAGCTGCCACACAACCGGTTAGGGAACCAACCGCCGAAATCCCCACCAACGCTGGAATTAAGAATAGAAGGCTATCATCTGATGTGCTTGACTTAGTTTTCCTTTTCAAGCTCTTTTAACTGTAGCCAATGATGTCATTTTTTAAACGGCCTGACATGCCCTTCTTCTTTATCTTCTTATTCTTATTCTTCAGCTGTCGATGATTGGCCTTCATAACTCGACTGAAATTTAGCGCAGTACCACATTTAAAAATTGTGCTGCTTTATCTACCAAAAGCGCAGTGATACGCTCACCAACACTTATATCCCTTCTTGAACATATTTCCATTTACCAGTCGGCTAATGTTCTGCCTGAGATGTGATATCCTCTGAGATTCTTATTTTCTGTGTTCATGATATCATGACGTCTCCAGGCCTCATCTAAAAGATGTGCAAGTCGTTCCTCAAGGTTGGTGCCAGGTCCACAGTAGCTATATATAGGGACATGAAGTTCTATTGGCTAGTTGTTGTGAATACAACTACCTCTGTTGATGTGCTTGCTATCATCCATGTTATACTACTGTGCAGTTTGAGGTTTTCATGCCTCGTTGTATAGAAAAAGCAGTGCCATCCACCCAACGGTTATGCAATCAATGGAAACCAAGCCATTTAACAAGAACCTTTTTCGCCTGTCGCCTGACGAGACGTTCTGCAGGGAGGACATCTGCTTCACTGCTTCTCTGTAATTCTTCTGTCTGAATCCTACCAGCAATTTCACTATCACTGCTGTGCTTTAAACTGCACGTTCTAGGTTCAAAATGGCCCTGAGCACTATGGGACTTAACATCTGAGGCCATCAGTCCCCTAGAACTTAGAACTACTTAAACCTAACTAACCTAAGGACATCACACACATCCATGCCCGAGGCAGGATTCGAACCTGCGACCGTAGCAGTCGCACGGTTCCAGACTGCAGCGCCTAGAACCGCTCGGCCACACCGGCTGGCTGTGCGTTCTAGGGGCGCTTCTTCGAAAGTCTAAATATCTCCGCTAACCAGTCTGTAAGGTACGATTTCTTAAGTACTGTTGTGTGTTTGGAAATACGTACAAAATCACCTACTTTAATTGCTGTTTGAGTGGATATACCATTTTATTATGACTGTAAACGGTATTTAAAAGCTTATTATCATGCACATCAATTGGCTTGATTTTTATTGTCCTGTGAACAGAGCAGTTGTACATGCCAGTCATTTGAGAGAGGATATCAGTCCATTTGTAAAAAACGCAAAGGTTAAAATGCATCCAAATTTGCATTTTTATCGTTTGGTTAAAATGCTCCACAGTAGATTCATTCATCCGAGAGAATGTCGAATAGTGGTTTATTCCATGCCGTTCCATCACCATCTTGAAATATCTGATATACAACTCGCCATCGTGATTTGTTTGCAGACTGTGTGAGGTGTTGTTGGTTCCTGTCTGCAGCAGTTGCTCAAAACACATGCAGTTGCCTTCCAAGTCTTTGTTTTCATGGGTAGAGCCCAGGAAAATCTCAAATACGTATCAAACAAAACAAACAAACACCGTCCGAACAGGCCTTGAGGGCCGAACAGTGCCGACCCGCCTCTGCGTCCTCCTCAGCTCTTAGGCGTCACCGGATGCGGATATGGAGGGGCGTGTGGTCAGCACACCGCTCTCCCGGCCGTTGTCAGTTTTCGTGGCTGGTGGCCCTACTTCTCAATCGAGCAGGCCGTCAATTGTTCTCACAAGGGCTGAGCGCACCCCACTTACCAACAGTACTCGGCAGACCCAGACGGTGACACATCCAAGTGCTAACCAAGTCCGACAGCGGTTAACTCGTCAGCTGATAGTAACCGTTGTTACCACTGTGGCAAGGCCATTGACTCTCGGATACATCTCAACGACCATTAAAATGTACACTCCTGGAAATGGAAAAAAGAACACATTGACACCGGTGTGTCAGACCCACCATACTTGCTCCGGATACTGCGAGAGGGCTGTACAAGCAATGATCACACGCACGGCACAGCGGACACACCAGGAACCGCGGTGTTGGCCGTCGAATGGCGCTAGCTGCGCAGCATTTGTGCACCGCCGCCGTCAGTGTCAGCCAGTTTGCCGTGGCATACGGAGCTCCATCGCAGTCTTTAACACTGGTAGCATGCCGCGACAGCGTGGACGTGAACCGTATGTGCAGTTGACGGACTTTGAGCGAGGGCGTATAGTGGGCATGCGGGAGGCCGGGTGGACGTACCGCCGAATTGCTCAACACGTGGGGCGTGAGGTCTCCACAGTACATCGATGTTGTCGCCAGTGGTCGGCGGAAGGTGCACGTGCCCGTCGACCTGGGACCGGACCGCAGCGACGCACGGATGCACGCCAAGACCGTAGGATCCTACGCAGTGCCGTAGGGGACCGCACCGCCACTTCCCAGCAAATTAGGGACACTGTTGCTCCTGGGGTATCGGCGAGGACCATTCGCAACCGTCTCCATGAAGCTGGGCTACGGTACCGCACACCGTTAGGCCGTCTTCCGCTCACGCCCCAACATCGTGCAGCCCGCCTCCAGTGGTGTCGCGACAGGCGTGAATGGAGGGACGAATGGAGACGTGTCGTCTTCAGCGATGAGAGTCGCTTTTGCCTTGGTGCCAATGATGGTCGTATGCGTGTTTGGCGCCGTGCAGGTGAGCGCCACAATCAGGACTGCATACGACCGAGGCACACAGGGCCAACACCCGGCATCATGGTGTGGGGAGCGATCTCCTACACTGGCCGTACACCACTGGTGATCGTCGAGGGGACACTGAATAGTGCACGGTACATCCAAACCGTCATCGAACCCATCGTTCTACCATTCCTAGACCGGCAAGGGAACTTGCTGTTCCAACAGGACAATGCACGTCCGCATGTATCCCGTGCCACCCAACGTGCTCTAGAAGGTGTAAGTCAACTACCCTGGCCAGCAAGATCTCCGGATCTGTCCCCCATTGAGCACGTTTGGGACTGGATGAAGCGTCGTCTCACGCGGTCTGCACGTCCAGCACGAACGCTGGTCCAACTGAGGCGCCAGGTGGAAATGGCATGGCAAGCCGTTCCACAGGACTACATCCAGCATCTCTACGATCGTCTCCGTGGGAGAATAGCAGCCTGCATTGCTGCGAAAGGTGGATATACACTGTACTAGTGCCGACATTGTGCATGCTCTGTTGCCTGTGTCTATGTGCCTGTGGTTCTGTCAGTGTGATCATGTGATGTATCTGACCCCAGGAATGTGTCAATAAAGTTTCCCCTTCCTGGGACAATGAATTCACGGTGTCCTTATTTCAATTTCCAGGAGTGTATTTGAAATCTAAATGGTCTCATATTTACGAGACCCCGTCGTGTAAGTCAACCAAACATTGACTTATAACCTGCCTGTGTGGGAACGTCTTGTGTGCTGATTTATGGAGCTCCTGAACGGCTGTCTCTACAATTATTCGGTCGTACATCTTTCTCTAAGCTCTGAAGTTACAGAAATGATTTCATTTGAATCTGATTTATTCCCAGCTGCATATAGAGCTATAAGGAGCCGTAATCGTATTCCGTTGGGGTCGTTATAATAGATGTATCAGAGGGATCTGTGGTTAATTTTCTTCTCCTGCATTTCGATAATGCCATCGCCAGGTATGTAACCTAAGACACGTTTAATAATGTTTTCGTATTTCAAACTATCGGTGCATTTTGCTCCTGCTCAATTGGCTTTCTTATATACCTATGTCATAAGTAATTTTCAATCTCTTTCGGTGAAGAGTGGTCTAGTTTTGTAGTTTTAAAGAACATTGGGTTCAGTAAACTAGTCGTTCTTTTAAATTCTCTATTCTGATCTTTATTGTATTCTTGGTTAAACCTACAGGTAGCTTTTCAGTTACATCAACCCTTGTAGTTAAGTCATTGTTTAACCTAAAAATGGTTTGAGAATAACTGTTTAATTCCTTGATACATTCGTTGAGTGCTCCAAATCTAACAGTATACCTTTAATACTATCGTCGGGTGTCTGAATATTCACATCAACATGTTGTTTTGGTCATCAGTCTTCTGACTGGTTTGATGCGGCCCGCCACGAATTCCTCTCCTGTGCTATCCTCTTCATCCGAGAGTAGCACTCGCAACCTACGTCCTCAATTATTTGCTGGATGTATTCCAGTCTCTGTCTTCCTCTACAGTTTTTTCCCTGTACAGCTCCCTTCAATACAATGGAAGTCATTCCCTCATGTCTTAACAGATGTCTTATCATCCTGCCCCTTCGCCTTATCAGTGTTTTCCACTATTCCTTTCCTCTCCGATTCTGCGTAGAACTTCTTCATTTCTTACCTTACCAGTCCTCCTAATTTTCAAAAAATTGGGAATTTGTGGTAAGGTCTTATGGAACCAAACTGCTGAGGTCATCGGTCCCTAAGCTTACGCACTCCTTAATCTAACTACCCCGCGCAGCCTAATTGTCAACATTCGTCTGTAGCACCACATCTCAAATGCTTCGATTCTCTTCTGTTCCGGTTTTCCCACAGTCCATGTTTCACTACCATACAGTGCTGTATTCCAGACGTGTATTCTCAGAAATTTTTTCCTCAAATTAAGGCCGATATTTGATATTAGTAGACTTCTCTTGGCCAGGAATGCCCTTTTTGCCGTAGCTAGTCTGCTTTTGACGCCCTACTTGCTCCTTCCGCTATTGGTTATTTTACTGCCTAGGTAGCAGAATTCCTTAACTTCATCTACTTCGTGACCATCAATCCTGATGTTAAGTTTCTCACTGTTCGCGTTTCTACTATTTCTCATTACCTACGTGTTTCTTCGATTTACTCTCAATCGATACTGTGTACTCATTACACTGTTCATTCCGTTCAGCAGATGATGTAATTCGTCTTCATTTTCACTCAGGATAGCAATGTCATCAGCGAATCATTGATATCCTTTGACCTTGAATTTTAATTCCACTCCTGAACTTTTCTTTCATTTCCATTATTGCTTCCTCGGTGTACAGATGGAACAGTTAGGACAAAGGCTACATTCTTGTCTTACACCTTTTTTAATACGAGTACTTCGTTCTTGCTCGTCCACTCTTATTTTCCCTCGTGGCTGTTGTACATTTGTATATGACCCGTTTCTCCCTGTAGCTTACCCCTACTTTTTTTCAGAATTTCGAACATCTTGTACCATTTTACATTATTGAACGCTTTTTCCAGGTCGACAGATCCTATTAACGTGTCTTCCAGACTGTAGCGCCTAGAACCGCTCGGCCACTCCGGCCGGCCTATTTCTAAAGCCAAGCTCATCGTCATCTAGCGCATCCTCAATTTTCTTTTCCATTCTTCTGTATATTATTCTTGTAGGCAACTTGGATGCATGAGCTGTTAGCTGATTGTGCGACAATGTTCGCACTTGTCAGCTCTTGCCGTCTTCTGAATTGCATGTATGGTGCCTCATACATTCCACACATCAACGCGATTAGACTATTTCATGCCAACTCCCTCAATGATTTATGAAATTCTGATTGAATGTTATCAATCCCTTCTATCTTATTTGACCTTACGTACGCCAAAGCTCATTCTCATTCTAATACTGGATCCCATCGGAAGCATGACATCCGAGGGGCTTCTAGATGGAACACTGAATAACATCACGTAAGGAAGCTCTCAGTTATAAATAGCCTTAATTATGATTTTCGTCTGCGAGAGCACAGCATTCTAAATAACATCGTTGGCTTGTTAGCTTTCCGTGATTTTCAACAAACTTGTGTATTCTGTGACTTTACTAATTATTTTTTTAAATAGTAGACTTGACTACTGAATGACATACTTTAAAAGGAGGATTACTTCTGCTGTTAAAAAAGGAATTACAGCCGCCATTGCTGCGAGATAGCATAAAATATTAATTTCTTTCAATATACGCTCTTGTAAAAAGCTGAATGTATACTGTAATAGTTGAGCTCTGAGAAGAACGTTTTTATGAAATAATAACTGTTATCTTGAACGGTAAATTTTTTCTCATTTCTGAAATGAATCATATGCTGATCTTTCCCCTCCTAGTAATTACGATACAAAGTGCAATCAAGCAGAAGACAGGATATTGAATGCTAGGTAGTACTATGCGATCCCTGTTTAATAACACGGTCTTTTGGAATGAAGAGATTCTCTTTTGTGAAAAGAGAAAATTTGTGGAACTTGCCCTACCGACACAAACTATCATAGTTGTTCAGAATCATATCCACCTGACTTGCTATTCAGTAACTGTCAAGAATTTTTCAGAGCTACATTACGACGCAGATCTTGAAAACCTGTTTCTTGCGCTGGCTACTAAGAAGAACTTTAGCCCTGGGTGCGCTCGATTGCACTCCGGAGACGGCAAGCGTTACTGCAAAATTAATAATTTACTCTTTTTTCAGCCAAGAAGACAGTAATTAAGATTCACGGCACTAAATATTTCATTTTTGATGAAAAGGTCAGTTTCAAATTTCATATTCAACAGTTACACCAAAGTAAAGATTTATTTAAATCATTTAATACTAGGAAGGAAAGAGGACATGGTAAGAATAGGGAATAGTAGTTATAACTAATTTTGCAGCGGAAACTTTCGAGGCTTCCTTTCTGTCTGTTCTTTTTGCTCTTAACAAGAATACTCAATAATTTTTCTAGTGGTTGAGGGAGGGTCATTAGAACCATCATCCACTCTTTTCGGAGACCGAAAATCTCGTCTATAAAAATGAACATGGATTCCGCAAACAGCGATGTTGTGAAACTCACTCGCTCTCTTCCTTGAGATACGAGGGTTATTCGGAAAGTAAGGAACGATCGGTCGCGAGATGGAAACCACAGTGAAAATCCTATGAAGTTCTGCACAGGTGTGTTGGGCGGTGTCTCTAGTATACCCGTCGATCGCGTTACGTCGTTCTTTTTAGTTCTGAGCACACAGGGAGCACATAAAGATACCTAGAACAATAGTGTCTCCCGCCAAGTACGAGGGCCTGGTGAGAAATTTTGCCTGAAGCTATGCAACCAACATTACATAACTGTCGTGCGTTTTCTTCTTCAAGACAGTTCTCAGCCGCATTCTGCAGGGGCAATGAAGATGCTCCTGCTTCGTTTTCAATTGGAAATGTTTGATTACCCACAATACAGCCCGTAATTGCCTCCCTCTGAGTTTCATCTCTGCTCACATGAACCACTGGCAATGAAAAACAACATTCTGGCACAGACAACGAGCTGTAGGCGTAGAGAATTGGCGGAAAGCATTGGCGGCTGCCTTCTGTAACGAGGGTATTGGCAAGTTGGTACAACGCTACGAGAAACGTCTAAGTCGGATCGGCGACTATGGAGATAAGTAGCTGGAAGTTGTAGCTAACTGTTGCAAATAAAACAGTTTTGATTTTCACTGTGGTTTCCATTTCGCGGCCTATCGTTCCTTACTTTCCGAATAGCCCTCGTACGTTGCGCTGTAGACAACGGCGATGACCTTGATGCCGTGTTCCTTGATTTCAGGAAGGCAGCTGAGACCGCACCGCACTGCGGTAAAAGGAAAAAAAAAAAAAACGAGCTTACCTATCATCAGAACAGATTTACGACTGAATTCAAAACTTCCTTGCAGATAGAACTCACCATGTCACGTCGCTCTTAACGGAAGAATATCGCGAGATGTAAACGCAATTTCCGGCGTACTCCAAGGAAGTGTGAAGATACCTTTACTGTTCACAGTGTATATAAATGGCATGGTAGAAAGCGTCGGATGCTCTTTAAGGCTGTTCGCGGATGATGCGGCTGTTTATAACAAAGTAGCAATGCCAGAAGACAGTATCGATTTGCAGTATCGCCTGCAGAGGATCGATGAATGCTGCAGGCTCTGGCAGTTGACCTGAACGAAAATAAATGAAACATATTGTGCATACTGAAACGCGTATGTATCCAGTGTATTCATTGACAGCGATGGCGAGGCATGACAGAATCTCTGACCAGAGAGTTATTTATCGTTGCTAGTCAGTGCTGGTAGCGCGCGAGAGTCAGTCAGTAGTGTTGTGTGTGAGGAGTCGGCGGGCGTCGACATGGGACTCTGGTCAAGATTCAGAACGAGGTATATTGTTAAATAAGGTAATGAAGCAGCATTGCGCTCAGCTAATAATGTATTGTAATTGTAATTAATTTGTTCAAGAAATGCCCCAATAATAATTCTGTTTTCAAACCAAGCATTTTAACAAAACAAACATTTTATTGAAAGAAAGTTTCCCATGCATTTCCTTAAAGAAAAAATTTACTTAAGTTCAAAGAATTTTTGCGATGCATTTCCTCCAAGCTATGGCGAAAAAATAAGAGCAGATGCAATTATACTGAGGTAAGAACAGGGCCTAAGATCGACATTTCGGTCTATTTGCGTTTTCATTGTCACTGAGATTTCATTTTTTTTTTTTTATTGAATTGACTTACATTTTTGTGTTGAGCTTACACATGGCTCAGATTGCTAGTTCTAACATTTAAATATTGTCTTTCAAAATTCTCCGGGGAGGTTACAATACATAGGAAAAGAAATCCCAACTGGACAATTACTCTACTGCTGATATTATCTACCATAAAGTACGTAGGAGTAGCTATGTAGAGTGACCTTAAGTGGAATGACCACATAAAGCAAGTAGTAGGAAAAGCAGTTGCCAGACAGGTTCATAGGAAGAATCTTAAGGAACTGTAACTCATCCATGAATAAGTGGCATAAAAGCCGCTTGTTCGACCGATTCTTGAGTAATGTTCATCTACATCTACATGGATACTCTGCAAATCACTTTCAAATGCCTGGCAGAGGGTTCATCGAACCACCTTCACAGTTCTCTATTATTCCAATCTCGTGTAGTTCGCGGAAAGAATTAACACCTATATCTTTCCGTATGATTTCCCTTATTTTATCGTGGTGATCGCTCCTCCCTATATCGGTCGGTGTCAACAAAATATTTTCGTATTCGGAGGAGAAAGTTGGTGATTGGAATTTCGTGAGAAAATTCCGTCGCTAACGAAAAACACCTGACTTTTAATGATTTCTAGCCCAAATCCTGTATCATTTCTGTGACACTCTCTCCCATATTTCGCGATAATACAAAACGTGCTGATCTTCTTTGAACTTTTTCGATGTACTCAGTCAGTCCTATCTGGTAAGGATCCCACACCGCGCAGCAGTATTCTGAAAGAGGACGGACAAGCGTAGTGTAGGCAGTCTCCTTAGTAGGTCTGTTACATTTTCTAAGTGTCCTGCCAATAAAACACAGTCTTTGGTTAGCCTTCCCCACAACATTTTCTGTGTGTTCCTTCAAATTTAAGTTGTTCGTAATTGTAATACCTAGGTATTTAGTTGAATTTACGGCTTTTAGATTAGATCTGGGATCCTTACCGGATATAATCGACAGAATAAATAGAGAAGATCCAACGAAGAGCGGCGTATTTCGTCGCAGGATCGATTAATCAACGAGAGAGCGTTACAGAGATGCCAAACAAACTCTAGTGGCAGACTTTACAAGAGAGCCGTTGTACATCACGGAAAGGTTTAGTATTGAAATTTCGAGAGAGCACTTTCTGGGAATAGAAGACAACGTATTACTTCCTTCCACATACATCTTACCAAATGAGAACAACAAGGAAATTCGAGAAATTAGAACTAATGAAGAGGCTTACCGACAACCGTTCCTTCGATGCACCACTAGTGCAGAGTGGGACACGAAAGGTTGGAACAGTTAGTAGTACCAGAAATACCCTCCGTCACACGCCGTTAGGTGGCTTGTGTAGTGTGATGTAGATATAAAAACATGTTGAAAGTTCCAGTGGTATCTACCGTTATTCAAATGCCTCGTTTTATCGATAACTATAAAGCCATATTGTGAATTATCCCAGCAATCTCTACATAAAGCTGTAAATCCATCGAATGTCATGTCAGTTCCTACATGTGCCTGGTAAATGTGTTTTAAATTCATATTATCTTGTTTTAAGACAATAATAAGGTTCACGTTATCAGTTGCTTTGGGATCATTGAATACGTCTTGCTAAGGTAATAGACATCAAAACCTCTATGATGGCTGAAGCAGAAGTAATTGCGTATTTGATCCTGATTTTCCACCATAACATCATTGAATAGGAATACTATATTAGGTTTTACTCCTTCAGGTGCGGCACGTTATCACTTTGGCTGTAAGTCTTACACGTGATAACCAATACCTGAAAATATGTCCTCAAGTAGCAGGCTCATGAGCTAAGAAAGAGTTTTTGAAAATATATAAACATTCTAGAAATGAACACTATCTGAATGCATTAACAGGAACATGGGAATGTTCCTCTTCCCGCAGTCAGGTGGATCAACGATAAACGACCTGATGCTCCAGGGCAGCAATGACACATTCTTGTTACTCTGTTTTTCTGAAGTATTCGCAGACCAGTCAGTTATCACGAAGTTCTTGTGAAGAGTATGTTTCGTTCTTCAACTCATGTTGAATGCTATATGACTTCACTAGCATACAGGTGGCTTGAGAGGGGAAAAGAAGAACAGAGATGTCATACACATGCTTCGTTTATTTCTACAAATAATTAGGTACATATACACACTCAAGAAAGATCGCAATTCTATACCTGCGTCAAGTGTTGTGAACGCGTACATCAAACTGCTGAGCAATATCTTCTTCCATAGGATTCGGAATTTGCTTCTAAAGTTCCTATAAATTGCCCCACAATGTTTCGTAGAAGCAGTCAGTGCAAGGCTGACAGCTGAATCTCTGGTCGATTGCATTCTGTACAGAAAAATTGCTGTACACTAAGTTCCTGAAGGTCTGTTCCGGCTCGCGGAAAGTCGCCAGCTTTGATTTTGTGGTCACCTGATATCATTGTAGGTTTTGTTTCAGTAAAGATGTCGGCAATCGCTACTGATTTGTCACACAGCCTAACCACTCTGTAGGGGTTAATATTATTTTCGTACCACTATAATGTGCGTTTTCAAAAATCACAGCTGGGTTGAATTCACAATCAGAAATTATCTCAACATCGCGACGTATAATCCACCACAATTTAGGCTGAAAGACGTATTGAAAATGTATATTTACTTCTGCCAACACGTATTCGTTAGTGGATTGTCCACAATATCTTCTGGAAATAAGACAATGAAACGAGTGAAACCCTAGACCCATGGTACACTACGCCCATACACATACACAAGAATATTGATTGTGCTTACATGATACTGATTGGTCGGTGGAGCTTGACGTTTCATGATGGTGATATTACCTCACTGATGGCACATTGTTAACTTAAATAATTACTTATTGATGTTATATATATATATATATATATATATATATATATATATTAATTTCGCAACATAATGTTGATAACTTCATGCATTCCATAGGTATGTGCGGGGGAACCTAATGTTTGAATCTTTGTTACAATTGAAGATTATGTTGAATCTGTGAAATGAACATGTTATCATAACTCTCTGTGGAACCTCTTACTAAATCAAATGCGCTACACCGATCAATGGCTTAAATCACATATTATTAGGCAGATGATTATTTACCAGAAACACTATTACTGTACGATTACCAACTTCAAGCTGCTTTATTCGCTAATTGAGTTCTAACAGCTACAACCCTGTCTCACTCCCTTCTTAACCACTGCTTCCCTTTCGTGTCCCTCGATTCTTATTACTGCCATCTGGTTTCCGTGCAAATTGTTAAGTCTTTCGCTCCCTGTGTTTTACCCTTGCCACCTTCAGAATTTGTAAGAGAGTATTCCAGTCAAAATTGTCAAAAGCTTTCTCTAAGTCTACGAATGCTTGAAACCTAGTTTGCCTTTTCTTAACCTATCTTCTAAGATGAGTCGTAGGGTTAGTATAGCCTCGCGTGTTCCAACGTTTCTACCGAATCCAAACTCATCTTCACCGAGGTCTGCTCCCACCAGTTTTTCCATTTGTCTGTAAAGAATTCGCGTTGGTATTTTGCAGCAGTGACTTATTAAACTGATAGTTCGGTATTTTTCACACCTGTCATCACTTTCTTTCTTTGGGATTGGAATTAGTATATTCTTCTTGAAGTCTCAGGGTATTTCGCCTGTCTCATACATCTTGCTCATCAGACGGAAGAGTTTTGCCAGGTCTGGCTCTCCCAAGGCTATCAGTAGTTCTAATGGGATGTTGTCTACTCCAGGGGCCTTGTTTCGATTAGGTCTTTCAGTGTTCTGTCAAACTCTTCACGCGATATCATACCTCCCATTTCATCTTATATACGTCCTCTTTCATTTCCATAATACTGCCCTCAAGTACATCGTCCTTGCATAGACCCTCTATATACTCTGCCTTCTCTTCTTTCCTTAGAACTGGTTTGCCATCTGAGCTCTTGATTTTAATACAGGTTGTTCTCTTTTCTCCAAAGGTCTCTTTAAATTTCCTGCAGGGGGCATCTATCTTACCCCTAGTGAGATATGCCTCTACATCCTTACATTTGTCCTCTAGCCAACCATGCTTAGCAACTTTTGCACTTCCTGTCGATCTCATTTTTGAGACGTTTGGATTCCTTTTTGCCTGCTTCATTTACTGCGCTTTTATATTTTTTCCTTCATCAATTAAATTCGATATCTCTTCTGTTACCCAAGGATTTCTACTAGCCCTCGTCTTTTTACCTACTTTATCCTCTGCTGCCTTCACTATTTCATCTCTCAAAGCTACCCATTCTTCTTCTACTGTATTTCTTTCCCCCATTCTTGTCAATCGTTCCCTAATGATCTCTCTGAAACTCTCTACAGCCTCTGGTGTTTTCAGTTTATCCATGACCCATCTCCTTAAATTTCTATCTTTTTGCAGTTTCTTCAGTTTTAATCTACAGTTAAAAACCAATAAATTGTGTAAGAGTCCACATCTGCCTCTGGGGATGTGTTACAATTTAAAACCTGGTTCCTAAATCTCTTTCTTACCATTATATAATTCATCTGAAACCTTCCAGTGTCTCCCGGTCTCTTTCACGTGTACAATCTTCGTTCATACGAGTAATTCTTAAGCCAATTGTTAGCTGTGATTAAGTTATGCTGTGTGCAAAATTCTACCAGGCGGCTTCCTGTATCATTTCTTACCCCTCATTCCATACTCACCTACTACTTTTCCTCCTCTTCCTTCTCCTACTATCGAATTCCAGTCCCCCACGACAATTAAATTTTGGACTCTCTTCTGTATCTGAATAATTTCTTTTATCTCATCATACATTTCGTCAATCTCTTTGTCGTCTGCGGAGCTAGTTGGCTAATAAACTTGTATTACTGTGGCATGCGAGGGCTTCGTGTCTATTTTGGCTACATTTACTATGCTGTTCGTACTAACTTACCCACTCTCCTATTTTTTTATTTATTATTAAGCCTACTCCTGCATTACCTCTATTTGATTTTGTATTTACAACCCTGTATTAACCTGACCAGATACCCTGTTTCTCCTGCCACCGAACTTCACTAACTCCCACTATATCTGACTTATACCTATCCATTTCTCTTTTCAAATTTTCTAACCTACCTGCCCGATTAAGGGATCTGACATTCCACACTCCAATCCGTAGAACGCCAGTTTTCTTTCTCCTGATAACGACGTCCCCCTGAGTAGTACCCACCCAGAGATCCGAATGGGGGACTATTGTACCTCCGGAATATTTGAACAAAGAGGGCAACATCGTAATTTAACCACACAGTAAAATTATATACTGTAACCAAATTTTGAAATTCTGAACCCATTAACAGTAGGTCTCTTTCACATTCTGAGGAAGACTACACACTTTTCAGCTCATGTGGTCAGTATCTGTCACGTAGTATCTCCTTCAGTAGTTCACCCAGCCGACAATGATTCTTCAGTCTTGACGAACTTTGTATTTTAGCCCTCCTTACGTAATGTCTGTGTTGAAATAAAGACGGATATTACTGACACATTAATGTACCGTGCCAACCGTTGTTCAGGAATCGTATGGAGGTGGACTGTACACGAGTTTCGTGGTCGCCGTTACTTACTCCTGTTAACCGTCTGAGTGGACCGTGTAGCTATATCTTGAGGCAGCAGACTTCTTTCTCAACGATGCCAAACCCATGCCAGGTGGAAAATCTCAAACACCAGTCACTACAAAATAAGTTCAAGTGATGTTTCTTTGTCGCTCATGTATTTTCCTCCACTATAAACATTCCATGTTACAGCATATGACTTTAAAAAAGTTCACAATACATGCCTTTGTGCTTTCACTCTTTACGTCTTCTCTGAGTTGCCCTTAAGATGAGACGTTATGGCCACTGTCTTGTTCGACGAGATTCTGTGGTCCGCAACGAGTCTTCGAGGTGGGATGGCGTTTTCATGGGATGACTGCCCCGAGCAGCAGGTGCCTCCATGCGCTGGAATCCAGGTGCCCGTCGCACCTATCGTACAGATACGCTGCGTCCACTTTCGTTCTCAAGACGTGAACAACAGAAAAAAATTCTCGCGTAATATGTGGCCCAAAACAAACACTCACTTACTAAAATAGCAAAAACGCTTGCTTAAGGTCACGACTATTCTTCGTCAGATACAAAGACAGAGGGTATAATACACCACTTTCTTGGAAGTGATTTATTACCTCTCAAAGCATATCGTGCTTCTTATGCCTGAGACCTTCTATCGTCTTCTATTAATTGTGACGTCTTGAGTCTCCAAGTCCATGGCGCACCAGTTGCAGCTGAGCAGCGAAGGCGAGCGCATCTCTGGCGAAGCGCGCTACCTGCTCTTGGCGTGAGGAAGAGCTGCGAAGCCGTGTTCTGACTGTGACGCAAATTGTCGTGTGTCGTTATTACCACTCTGCAATTTTGTCGTGTTCTCTAGCGTCACAGTATGGGCAGAAACGCACAGAAGAAGAAGACAGTCGTTTTTCGCAATTTTTTATTTATATATTCAAAAATATATAGTTTTTTGGAAAAAGGCTGTGTTAAATTATGCAGAAGGTACTGTGTAACATTTACTGAAAGTTTGAAACAAATATGTTTGGAAGATCCTTAGAAAACATGTAATTAGCATGAGAAAATAAAAGTTTTGGGAATCGAGCGACAAAGATTGGATTAACTTTTTAGTGCATTCCAGGTCCATAGGATGGATTATCTTCATCCTCTGCAAACTCCTCCTCCAGCATCCTCTTGTTCCTCCTCCTGTTTACTCTTGCTTGTATTTCTAGACTCTTTACAGCCCTGTCTGCAGCCCGAAGGCGTTCCTTGTCTAAAGCAAGCATCGCTCGTACCATGTTAGAACCTATCTTCATTCCCATATTTCTAAATACCTTGCACCTTACAATGTTGCCATCATTGAAAGTCGCAACAGCAACTTTACTTTTACTCATTATTATACTTCAACAAAACAGAGACTCAAGAAACAGAATTAATTACGAATATTTTCGAGATAACGACAGAGTAAATAAACATGAAACAATCGACAATCACACCAGCGATATATATTGAACCATCACAGGTTAGCCACAACACATACTTTATCTCACATCACTAAAATGTACCTGATGAATACGGACGTTAATAATAACACCATTTGACAGCAGTTTAACAGCGCCACAGTGGGTCACGCCCATGTAGAACACATTTCAAAAAAAATTTAAAAATAGTTGTAGTCTTCGGAATTGAATAAATTATATATCTATTAAAAGGTAATAGTCTGCAGATTCAGAAAACGCAAAAAAGTAAAAATTGAACTTTTCATGATTTTTGAGCCTTTCCGGAGTCCCTTAAGGAAGCTTCTAGGCTTCCCGGTGACAGCAGAAGTTCTCCCCCTGGGCACGGACCCTAAGCCACACTGCTTGAGGTGCCGAGCCGAGGGGCACGTGGCCAAATACTGCCGCAACTCACCGCGGTGCGTGAAGTGCGCTGGCGCGCACGACACCCGCGACTGTGACAGAAGAAGAGAAGCAACGCCAACCTGTGCTCGCTGCGGCGGGTCACACGTGGGCAACTGGCGTGGTTGCCTGGCTATTACCGGTGGTAGCGGCTCTGGCGAAAAGGCACAACCTGAGAGACGACGACGAAGGCGCCGCAAGCGACGCCGTAAGAAGACGGAGCCGGAAGGCGAGAAGACTGCTCCCACTGCCAACAGGCGGCCGGAGTGAGAGTGGGGCGGGGGACCGGCCGCCGACGGCGGCTGAACAGGCGCCGCAAGCGCAGGAGGTGCGCGCCGTGCTGGCGGCCGCGGCGGAGGAGGCGATTGCGGCCTTCAAAGGGAGGATGCTAAGTTCACCCAACCTGGATACGATGTGACGTCATTATGACGTATATACACTTTAGTCGATTAACACACCTATCGACTTTTAAGAACGTTCGAGATTCTGTCGTCAGCTAGTGGTTTGTTTTGACACGTGCGATTCTGATAACAGCTCAATGTGGCAGCGTATATGTATTTCGCCAAAATAAAAGTAAAAGAGCTGGATATTAATAGAAATATTCCTGACCGCGGCCTTGAAAACACCATGGACAACACGTTTCGTAAAAAAGTCAAGTCTTCTTATGTCCGGACCAGATTAGATTGTGTGATTGTTGTATTGAACGCTTACGCCGAAAATAATATTTATTTATTATCAATATTTTAGTATGAGTTCATACAATTGGTCTTGTCAGTACATATTAGATTGTAGCAGCATACTCTTGCTGACTTTATTTCTTAATTTATATAGCTGAAAGAGAACTCGTGCGTTTGTTAGCTAAGTAATTTATATGTCCATCCCAAGATAGTCTTTTATCAACCATAATTCCAAGTAATTTTACACTCGGACCGCAGAGACAGGTACCTTAGTGTCCAGTAATCACTGGTGTGTAGAATGATTGAATTTCGAACTTAAAAAGAAAAATATGAGGCATTGTTGAAGAAAAATCGTCGACCGGAAATGAAATACGAGGGGAAGTGGATGTCTCAATGTAATCTTAACCAAAGGTTAGTGTCTTGACGCATCTAAATATTTTGGCTGCTGAGTGCTTCTTCTCACCGAGTACGAATAACCGACGCACTTCAGCTGGGTCAGAAGTACATCAATTTCTGCTTGAGATTCACAATAACCACGCAATTGCTCGTCGTCATCGATGCTGGACTCTTTCAGCTTTTCTCTCATTAGTCTCTCGAATGCCGAGCACATAATTAGAGACGAGCAAACGAAAAACAAAGCACAGGACACAAACACAGTACAATACACGATTTAAACGCAAGGAACACAAAACACATCTAAACGAATGGCGCAGAGCACAGCGCTTCCCTGTCACAACCTCTCGAAAGTTCACAAAAAGTCGAATAGTCGATATACGGTTTCTATCGTTTTCGATGTAGCGTGTATACGTCATAATGACGTCACATCGTATCCAAGTCCGGTGAAGTTAGCATCCTCCCCTTCAAAGCCGCCACGGAAGAGGAGAGGGCGGCCTTCGAGGCCACCCTGACCGCAGAGACGACGGACGCATGCAATCTGCTGCGCGGCAGCTGCGCTCGCAGGTGGCCCGAGACATCCGCGCAGACGCGCAGGCGGAGAAGAGACGTCAGCCGCCGCTCCCCCGGCGGAGCAGCCGGCGGCAGGGCACACCGCGGCGGACACACCGAGGAGGAAGAAGACGGAACGCGCCGCAACCACACCAAAGTCCATCGGCTCCGAGCAGCTCGGCTCCGACGAGTGGGCAAGCGTGGCGATAAGGACGCTCGAGGACTTGGGCTACGTCATCCACGACACGGGGAAGACGCAGCCACGGCCCTCGTTGAGCCTCTCTGCATGGCCGACGAGCGAGGAGTGGTGCCGCTACGCGCCAGCCGGCCCCGCCCGCCCCTCCCCTACCAATCCAACAGCTGCGCGCCAAGCGCTGCAGCCAGATAGCATCAGAGAGTGCCCCTTAGAAATGAATGGGTAGAGCGTATTAAAGAATACATCAAGTAAATTAAAAAAAGCATTTATTAAAGTCAAACATTACAATAATAAAACATGACATCTCCTTGCACCATACAATCATTACCTAAAGAACCACCACTCTTACACCATACAAAAACATGTTTGGAACTTTCAATTTTACGACAAACACGGCTTCTAAAGACTAACGGTTCATCACTTGAGAGATAGCTTCCTCCATACGCCTGGTTAGACTGATGAATAATATTAAATGTCTTCCAGGCAATAACATCACGGGTAGGAAATGAATCCAAAGAACTCTTCTTGGCATCACTACTACGAACAAAGGCAATAGTTATCCAACCATTACCAGTTCCTTGAACGGACATTGCTAAAGTAAATCTGGCAACAAAACCCATCCATCTGCGCGCTCCTGCAAATAGAGAAGCCTCGTCGGTTGACTTTGGTGAAAGATTAACACTCTTACATACTCTTTACGCGGTCGCTCACCTCGGAGCACTCGGCTTCGACGCACGCCCACCAGACGCCGATGGACGACCTGGGCCCTAGCCCGCGCGATGTCATCGCTGACAGCGCGCGGTAGGGGCTCTCACAACTCAAACTGCAGCACTCTGTGCTGCAGCAACGTCTAGGACTGATCTCTTACGACGAAACTTGGCATGACACGGTATCCGGTTGCATGATACCCGCTTCTAACATAACCTACTGTAAGTAGGCTGTTTATGTTTTCTTATTGGCAACGTTACGTAGCGCTCTGTACGAAAATCACTGGCTGTGCTGTGTGCAGTCTGTGGCTAGTTTGCATTGTTGTCTGCCATTGTAGTGTTGGGCAGCTGGATGTTAACAGCGCGTAGCGCTGGGCAGTTGGAGGTGAGCCGCCAGCAGTGGTGGATGTGAGGAGAGAGATGGCGGAGTTGTGAAATTTGTAAGACTGGTTGGCATGAACTGCTATATATATTATGATCATTAAGGTAAATACATTGTTTGTTCTCTATTAAAATCTTTCATTTGCTAACTATGCCTATCAGTAGTTAGTGCCTTCAGTAGTTTGAATCTTTTATTTAGCTGGCAGTAGTGGCGCTCGCTGTATTGCAGTAGTTCGAGTAACGAAGATTTTTGGTGAGGTAAGTGATTTGTGAAACGTATAGGTTAATGTTACTCAGGGCCACTCTTTTGTAGGGATTTTTGAAAGTCAGATTGCGTTGCGCTAAAAATATTGTGTGTCAGTTTAAGCACAGTCTTGTATAATTGTTCTAAGGGGACGTTTCACTACCCTTGCACGACCTATCGCAGTCAGCAAGACATCCGCAACAGCTCTTACTACCCGACCTAACTATCGCAGAGGCTTTTTTTTCCGTTGGCGCTTGCCTTGGCACTGTTTTCCCTCTGCCCTTAAACCGCTACCCCTCGTTCTATTTTCGACCCTCTGACGTGAGAACAGCGTGGTACAAGGCAGTCAATAACACAATCAGCACTAATGAGCGTCTCTTTGCCATCGGTTTAAGTGACACTAACCTCTGCAGCAAATGCAACCTCGTTGATAGCGTGCCTCATCGTTACACTTGTGGAGATCGGATTATCAGCTGGAGGTGGACCAGGGAGAAAATAGCTCAAATAACAAGAACTTCAGCAAACAATGTACCGACTAACATTTTCTTCAGACCAGAGGAAAGTTACTACCCTCAGGCAAAAAATAACGCAGTGATTTGGTTAATGGGCAAATATACAAGTTACGTTTTTAACAATATTGGGAGCGATGAACATATTGAATACAAGATGTATATGGAAAATGAATTCGAGAAAATACTCAAATATCAGGATCACAATAAGAAATATGGTAACATGCTCCGAATTGTCTTCAACCGAATGTGTATAGGTTAGGAAGCGGATTTCTAGTAGAGAGGGAATGGATTGGGTCACTTTCCCGACCCTAACCTCACCTGCAAGTCACACTTGAAATATAAATCAGCAGTACAGCAGATACAAGAATATGGCGAGAAACATCTGGTGTCTGATATAAAGGAAGATCTTGAACTCCCTATAGATGCGTTTAGAAGGCTGGAACTGACAAAAATAACAAGGCAGTGAAATATTTTGCGATGTCGCTGCTCCGGACTTCTCTTCTGTCCATGTAATTTACCCTGGAAGGAACACACATCAAGGATTTACTGAATGATTAATTTGGGCTGGGAAATGATGATGAGGAACCTCAGGCTGCAGAAGAAGAAAATGTGCATGCTGAACTGCCACCAGTTGAAGGTTACAGTGAAAGTGCTAAATTGTGCTACTGCTAAAGACTCATTTTTTGAATGCTGAAATTTATGACTGCTATTATCTGTCACCTTATTTATGTCATTTCATTGTAGCCATTTTTGTTACTGTTTTTGGTGAATAAAAAAAAATCTATCTCCAGATGAGCGCGTATAAATGGCTAACCTTAGCCAGACGTACGCAAACATCGCAGTACCCACATCCTGCGACTCCTCACTTTAGTGGAAACTAACCCTTTATGTAGAGATGGCGAGTTGGCCATCATGCCGGTGTGGGCGTGGAGGGGCTCCACCTCTTTTAAAAAAAAATAAAAAAATAAAAAAAAATCTCCAAGCCTGCAGCCATCTAGTGAGAAGTCACCTCTTGAGGTCGCTAAGAATTTGTGATTTAACTAGTTCTGCAACCTAATACCCAGTCCCAGCAGTGATTCCCAATATAACGAACCGTCTACAAATAATGTAAGGAGTCCTGGGAGACTCAAGGAGAGACCTAACTATATCTGTGATGCATTCAGTCGACACCAACTTCTTCCGTGTGTTGACAATAATTTGTGTTTTAATATTATCGATCATGGATGTGATGTAATGGTTGTTAAGTTTTTACAGAAAGAATTAGTAGCCTTCAGCCGGGTTTCTGTCCTGTATACAGCTCAACAACGCGTTTCGAGAGACAATGCTCTCGTCATAAGGTTATAAAACTTCTTTCTCGTACTTAAAACGACAGTAATAATAAAGACCTTCATAACATAAAATACAATGTTGGACGGTAGGCCCTACACAGTCTAGAACGTTAGCCTTCAGCTATATTGGTAATCATGCATCTGCCCTAAAATATTTCTACAAAGCCGCCACGAACTCTCACGTCACTATCTTTCGCTAGCGTTTCCAAAATAATGTAATGTTTCTTTTCATGAATGCCGATCCCCAATTCTTTTAGCAAGTCGTGTTTTCTCCCTTTCTTTTCTATGTGCAAGATTTCTAAATCTTCTTCCGTTCCCTTCAGCGAACGACCTGTTATGTATATACGATTCGCAACAGTCGATTTGTCGTAATTGCCTAAACTCAGGCACCTTTACGTTCCATGTACCTTATCGAAAATGTTCTTCCTTTGTGTCCATTATAGTCTACGTCACAGGAGGCACATTGAATTTTGTAAACTCCAGACCTTTCGAACTTATTTATTTTTCTACTGAGAACGTACTTTAGGTTATACCTCAGTAGATTATTTGTCTGGAATATTATTTTAACATCATTCGATTTAAAAATGTTCGCGATCTTTTGCGGTACTACTCCATAGTATGGAAGCGCGACCATTTTCATTTTCTCTTACTTCAGTTAGTTCTTTCTGTGCTTATAACGTCTACGCAGCAATGTATTAGTAATGTCTACTTTGTAACCGTTCATAACCACTATCTTCTTAATGATGTTTATTTCCAATTCTCGGTCCTTCCTGCTGATTAGCATATTGACTGCACTGGGAGCTAGATTATAAAAGCCAGGCTATGGATGGCATGAATAATTAGGAGTCACAGCATCAGTTGTCGTCGGTTTCCCATAAACTGTAAATGGGTGCTTATTTCCTGCTTTTTATGTTCAAATAGAGGAATAGTAAACTGCTGTCAGTTTCGTGCTCTAAAGTAAGCACATTTTGCTATGCGCGACGTTGAGCATTCTTACTATTGTATCAATGGCTTCATTGGAACGTCAACAAACAACAAAGTACGGTCTGTGTATCGTTTATAACAAACAATTTTATCCATAATGGCTTGGTAAAACTTTGAAACCTTGTCTTGTGTGTCACCATAAAAATGTCAGCAATGGTACGTGAAATGCTGGACCGCTTGGCTAAACCATTGTCTTGAACATAAAACTTACGAGTAATACGGAAATGGTGAAAACTTGTAACAACTGTAAAAGTTTAGTGAATTCGATGGTCTCTTGTCTTGAAATTTTGCTGTACTTAAGAATTTTTTTTTCCTATCATTTCATTAACTGGAACACGGGAGCATAGATTAATGTCCAGTGAAACCAAACAGCAAGTGTCAGGTCGATCATAGTCATATATGATGTGTTGTTGTTGTCTTCAGTCCTGAGACTGTTTTGATGCAGCTACTCAATCCTGTGCAAGCTTCTTCATCTCCCAGTACTTACTGCAACCTACATCCTTCTGAATCTGCTTACTGTATTCATCTCTTGGTCTCCCCCTACGATTTTTACCCTCCACGCTGCCCTCCAATGCTAAATTGGTGATCCCTTGATGCCTGAGAACATGTCCTACCAGCCGGTCCCTTCTTCTGGTCAAGTTGTGCCACAAACTCCTCTTCTCCCCAATTCTACTCAATACCTCCTCATTAGTTATGTGATCTACCCATCTAATCTTCAGCATTCTTCTGTAGCACCACATTTCGAAAGCTTCTATTCTCTTCTTGTCCAAACTATTTATCGTCCATGTTTCTGTTCCATACATGGCTACACTGCATACAAATACTTTCAGAAACGACTTCCTGACACTTAAATCTATACTCGATGTTCACAGATTTCTCTTCTTCAGAAACGCTTTCCTTGCCATTGCCAGTCTACATTTTATATCCTCTCTACTTCGACCATCATCAGTTATTTTTCTCCCCAAATAGCAAAACTCCTTTACTACTTTAAGTGTCTCATTTCCTAATCTAATTCCCTCAGCATCACCCGACTTAATTCGACTACATTCCATTATCCTCGTTTTGCTTTTGTTGATGTTCATCTTATATCCTCCTTTCAAGACTCCGTTCAACTGCTCTTCCATGTCCTTTGCTGTCTCTCACAGAATTACTATGTCATCGGCGAACCTCAACGTTTTTATTTCTTCTCCATGGGCTTTAATACCTACTCCGAATTTTTCTTTTGTTTCCTTTGCTGCTTGCTCAATATACAGATTGAATAACATCGGGGAAAGGCTACAACCCTGTCTCACTCCCTTCCCAACCGCTACTTCCCTTTCATGCCCCTCGACTCTTATAACTGCCATCTGGTTTCTGTACAAATCGTAAATAGCCTTTCGCTCCCTGTATTTTACCCTTGCCACCTTTAGAAGTTGAAAGAGAGTATTCCAGTCAACATTGTCAAAAGCTTTCTCTAAGTCTACAAATACTAGAAATGTAGGTTTGCTTTCCTTAATCTATTTTCTAAGATAAGTCGTAGGGTCAGTATTGCCTCACGCGTTCCAATATTTCTGCGGAATCCAAACTGATGTTTGCCGAGGTTGGCTTCAATCAGTTTTTCCATTCGCCTGTAAAGAATTCGCGTTAGTATTTTGCAGCTGTGACTTATTAAACTGATAGTTTGGTAATTTTCTCATCTGTTAACACCTGCTTTCTTTGGGATTGGAATTATAATATTCTTCTTGAAGTCTGAGGGTATTTCGCCTGTCTCATACATCTTGCTCACCAGATGGTAGAGTTTTGTCAGGACTGGCTCTCCCAAGGCCGTCAGTAGTTCCAATGGAATGTTGTCTACTCCCGGGGCCTTGTTTCGACTCAGGTCTTTCAGTGAGTGCTCTGTCAAACTCTTCACGCAGTATCGTATCTCCCATTTCATCATCTACATCCTCTTCCACTTCCATAATATTGTCCTCAAGTACATCGCCCTTGTATAGACCCTCTATATACTCCTTCCACCCTTCTGCTTTCCCTTCTTTGCTTAGAACTGGGTTTCCATCAACGCTCTTGATATTCATATAAGTGGACTCTCTTTTCTTCAAAGGTCTCTTTAATTTTCCTGTAGGCAGTATCTATCTTACCCCTTGTGAGATAAGCTTCTACAACCTTACATTTGTCCTCTAGCCAGCCCTGCTTAGCCATTTTGCACTTCCTGTCGATCTCATTTTTGAGACGTTTGTATTCCTTTTTGCCTGCTTCATTTACTACGTTTTAATATTTCCTCCTTTCAGCAATTAAATTCAATATTTCTTCTGTTACCCAAGGATCTCTACCATCCCTCGTCTTTTTACCTACTTGATCCTCTGCTGCCTTCACTACTTCATCCCTCAGAGCTACCCATTCTTCTTCTACTGTATTTCTTTCCCCCATTCCTGTCAATTGTTCCCTTATGCTCACCCTGAAACTCTGTACAACCTCCGATTCTTTCAGTTTATCCAGATCCCATCTCCTTAAATTCCCACCTTTTTGCAGTTTCTTCAGTTTTAATTTACAGTTCATAACCAATAGATTGAGGTCAGAGTCAACATCTGCCCCTGGAAATGGCTTTCAATTTAAAATCTGGTTCCTAAATCACTGTCTTACCATTATATAATCTGTCTGAAACCTGTCAGTATCTAGAGGCTTCTTCCATGTATACAACCTTCTTTTATCAATCTTGGACCAAGTGTTAGCTATGATTAAGTTATGCTCTGTGCAAAATTCTAGCAGACGGCTTCCTCTTTCATTTCTCTCCCCCAATCCGTATTCACCCACTATGTTTCCTTCTCTCCCTTTTCCTACTCTCGAATTCCAGTCACCCATGACTATTAAATGTTCGTCTCCCTTCACTACCTGAATAATTTCTTTAATCTCATCATACATTCATCAATTTCTTCATCATCTGCAGAGCTAGTTGGCATATAAACTTGTACTACTGTAGTAGGCATGCGCTTCGTGTCTATCTTGGCCACAGTAATGCGTTCACTATGCTGTTGGTAGTAGCTTACCCGCACTCCTATTTTTTTATTCATTATTAAACCTGCATTACCCCTATTTGATTTTGTATTTATAACCCTGTATTCACCTGACCAAAAGTCTTGTTCCTCCTGCCACCGAACTTCACTAATTCCCACTATACCTAACTTCAACCTATCCATTTCCCTTTTTAAATTTTCTAACCTACCTGCCCGATTAAGGGATCTGACATTCCACGCTCCGATCCGTAGAACGCCAGTTTTCTTTCTCCTGATAACGACGTCCTCTCGAGTAGTCCCCGCCCGGAGATCCGAATGGGGGACTATTTTACCTCCGGAATATTTTACCCAAGAGGATGCCATCATCATTTAACCATACAGTAAAGCTGCATGCCCTCGGGAAAAATTACGTCTGTAGTTTCCCCTTGCTTTCAGCCGTTCGCAGTACCAGCACAGCAAGGCCGTTTTGGTTAGTGTTGCAAGGCCAGATCAGTCAATCATCCAGACTGTTGCCCCTGCACTACTGAAAAGGCTGCTGCCCCTCTTCAGGAACCACACGTTTGTCTGGCCTCTCAACAGATACCCCTCCGTTGTGGTTGCACCTACGGTACGGCCATCTGTATCGCGGAGGCACGCAAGCCTCCCCACCAACGGGAAGGTCCATGGTTCATGGGGGCAGGGCATATATGATGTACAGAATAGTTATTTTCATAGACTTAAATTTTTTAGGAATTTGGTTGAGCTGTGTAGTTGTACTCTGCGCTTGTTGGTACAGTTCACTACTGGACGAACTGGAAGGTGATCCTTATTTATCTTTAGCTGTGATCTTAATTTATAAACAGTTAACAGCAACAAAGATAGGAAGAAGCAACAACAGGGCTCCTCATCAGTCAATTTTCGTCTATGGGTGATTAACAAAACTGACGTTACATTTGATAATGAGTAAGTATTAAAGCTAAATAGAGGACTAAGCCGCCTTTTAAGGAAAACATCATGAAGAAAATAAATGTTCTCGCTAAAATGACAACTAAAGCTGACAAAATGGCTCTGAGCACTATGGGACTCAACATCTTAGGTCATAAGTCCCCTAGAACTTAGAACTACTTAAACCTAACTAACCTAAGGACATCACACACACCCATGCCCGAGGCAGGATTCGAACCTGCGACCGTAGCAGTCCCGCGGTTCCGGACTGCAGCGCCAGAACCGCACGGCCACCGCGGCCGGCAACTAAAGCTGACAAATCAAATAATAATGAAATCGGTCACGTCAGTCATAAGATGCTAAAAGTAGTAAAGACTGAACTGAACAAAGCAAAACAATAATAATCGTAAGACTAAAGCTGACCAATTAATCGCCAGTTCCATAAATAAGAAGCTTAGTGAAAGGAAGTCCATTGCCAAAGAGCAGAGAAACGTAATTATGTCGTAATATTAAAAGTGGAGCAGTACACTGTGATTAGCTTTTTTGTCGAAAATGACTAAAGGACTTAACATCAAACTTCCAAGAGAAACTAAAAAATATTACTAAACACGTGAATTACCTGCTAAAAGACGCCGAAAAGAGAATATGTATTATTATGAACCCAACTGCACCTGAATTAAGATTATAGCTGAAGATACTTAAGGATCAACAACCAGTTCGTCCAAATAGTGAACTGTAGAAACAGTCCAGCCTATAAGATAACTAGCCTGCTCGGCCAACTTTCTAAAAACTTTCGTCTATGACAACAAGTATTGGGTAAGTGATAGTACGACTCTAATCGATGAAATTAAGGAAAAAACAACCACTGGTGCTTCCCGTCTGGTTTCACCGGATGGCTCTATACTGATTAAGCGGCAAACTGATAATACTGAAAACAGTGAAATGAAGGCAAGGGCTATTGATTTTCTCGTTACAATCTTCAAAAACTCATAGAAAATCGCTTAGAGTATTGTCTATTGTCGCTGTCTGCTTTTCCATAGTAGACATTGGTTTTATGAAGAAACAGAGGTGGGTGCACGCCGGAGAATTACTAGTGTAGGCCAATTGTCTCCAATCCCCACATTTATGAGAAGTGCATTAGGTCACATTCACAAGACTTGTACTGAACCGACTAGGCATCTGACAATTGTAATAATCCTTTGGTGTTAAGCTGTCATTGTTATTCGCTGATTTATCTTGAAAATGGTAAAACAAAGAATGTTCAGAATAATTAGTTTTCTCCTTTTATTAAATCTGAGGACCATTATTGCTCTTAAAAATGTTAAATATGAAGTAATTGTTGTTTTGAAGAATGATGTGACTCCGCTACGGTCGCAGGTTCGAATCCTGCCTCGGGCATGGATGTTTGTGATGTCCTTAGGTTAGTGAGGTTTAAGTTGTTCTAAGTTCTAGGGGACTGATGACTCAGATGTTACGTCTCATAGTGCTCAGAGCCATTTGAACCTTTTTTTTTTAACGATGGGACTCAAAAATAATTTTCTCTTCTTGTTTTATTTAACCAGGGGACAATCACTGGTTTTACAATAATAAATAATTATAAAATTGAAAGTAATGATTGTCATCCATTTTTCACTTATAGTGTTCTTCAAAACGACAATAATATCTTACCTCACCGAATAGTCGCATTGTGCATTATAGAATACAGTAAAACTATGAAGTTCGAAAACTAGATTAGTAAACAGAAACGATATTTCAGTAGTTGCATTGCCTACGTATAGCCGACGTTAGCTATACCGATGAAATTAATTTTTAAAATCATTACCACGTGAAAAGGCTTCAGTCCAGATCGGTCATCGTTATGGAAGTGACATTGTATTACCAAGGTCGTGTTGTGACAAGCTTGTAGATTACTTTCTATAAAAAAAAATCTCTTCGCAGACTTTATTGTTATGCTGGTCTGCAGTAACAATTTCGGCGGTTTAATCTGACAGTTGTTTGTTGTTGTGGCCTTCAGTCCAGAGACTGGTTTGATGCAGCTCTACATGCTACTCTATCCCGTGCAAGCTTCTTCATTTCCCAGTACCTACTGCAACCCACATCCTTCTGAATCTGTTTAGTGTATTCATCCTTTGGTCTCCCTATACGATTTTTACCCTCCACGCTGCCCTCCAGTACAAAATTGGTGATCCCTTGATGCCTCAGAATGTGCCCTACCACCGATCCCTTCTTCTAGTGAAGTTGTGCCACAAATTTCTCTTCTCTCCAATTCTATTCAACATCTCTTCATCAGTTATTCATCTAATCTTCAGCATTCTTCTGTAGCACCACATTTCGAAAGTTTTTAATTCTCTTCTTGTCTAAACTATTACCGGTCCACGTTTCACTTCCATACATGGCTACACTCCATACAAATACTTTCAGAAACGTCTTCCTGACACTTAAATCTATAATCGATGTTAACAAATTTCTCTTCTTCAGAAACGCTTTCCTTGCCATTGCCAGTCTACATTTTATATCCTCTCTACTTCAACCATCATCAATTATTTTGCTCCCTTAATAGCAAAACTCATTTACCACTTTAAGTGTCTTATTTCCTAATCTAATTCCCTCAGCATTATCAGACTTAATTCGACTACATTCCATTATCCTCGTTTTGCTTTTGTTGATGTTCATCTTATAGGCTCCTCTCAAGACACTGTCCATTCCGTTCAACTACTCTTCCAAGTCCTTTCCTGTCTCTGACAGATTTACAATGTCATCGGCGAACCTCAAAGTTTACATTTCTTCTCCGTGGATTTTAATTCCGACTCCAAATTTTTCTTTTGTTTCCTTTACTGCTTGCTCAATATACAGATTGAATAACATCGGGGAGAGGCTACAACCCTGTCTCACTCCCTTCCCAACCACTGCTTCCCTTTCATGCCCCTCGACTCTTATAACTGCCATCTGGTTTCTGTACAAATTGAATCTGACAGTAACAATACCGTTCTGACATCGAACACATTCTGGGTGGTATTATGATTATACAGGGTGATTCAAAAATAATACCACAACTTTAGGAATTTGAAACTCTGCAACGACAAAAGGCAGAGCTAAGCACTATCTGTCGGCGAATTAAGGGAGCTATAAAGTTTCATTTAGTTGTACATTTGTTCGCTTGAGGCGCTGTTGACTAGGCGTCAGCGTCAGTTGATGCTAAGATGGCGACCGCTCAACAGAAAGCTTTTTGTGTTATTGAGTACGGCAGAAGTGAATCGACGACAGTTGTTCAGCGTGCATTTCGAACGAAGTATGGTGTTAAACCTCCTGATAGGTGGTGTATTAAACGTTGGTATAAACAGTTTACAGAGAATGGGTGTTTGTGCAAAGAGAAAAGTTCTGGACGGCCGAGAACGAGTGATGAAAATGTAGCACGCATCCAGCAAGCATTTGTTCGCAGCCCAGGAAAATCGACTCGCAGAGCTAGCAGAGAGCTGCAAATTTCACAATCAACTGTATGGAGAGTCCTACGAAAAAGGTTAGTTATGAAACCTGAACGTCAACTACCCGAGGCGATGGATCGGCCGCCAGGCAGCCCGTGACAGAGCACTTCATCACTGGCCTCCAAGAAGCCCTGATCTTACCCCCTGCGATTTTTTCTTATGGGGGTATGTTAAGGATATGGTGTTTCGGCCACCTCTCCCAGCCACCATTGATGATTTGAAACGAGAAATAACAGCAGCTATCCAAACTGTTACACCTGATATGCTACAGAGAGTGTGGAACGAGTTGGAGTATCGGGTTGATATTGCTCCAGTGTCTGGAGGGGGCCATATTGAACATCTCTGAACTTGTTTTTGAGTGAAAAAAAAACCTTTTTAAATACTCTTTGTAATGATGTATAACAGAAGGTTATATTATGTTTCTTTCATTAAATACACATTTTTAAAGTTGTGTGGAGGGGGCCATATTGAACATCTCTGAACTTGTTTTTGAGTGAAAAAAAACCTTTTTAAGTACTCTTTGTAATGATGTATAACAGAAGGTTATATTATGTTTCTTTCATTAAATACACATTTTTAAAGTTGTGGTATTCTTTTTATAAGAACGACGAACATTCGTCTGACTTAGCAGTATTGTGCGTCAAGTAGCACTTTCATGTGCGACTGGCAGAACAAATGCGCTCTGTTCTTTCCCCCGCAGGCACTCACGCTTTCTTCGACCGGTTTGGAGACAACTGCGGACACAATGGGCTACCTGATGACTCTGCTCGGACTGCACCCAGAGTGGCAAGAACGTGCACAGCGCGAGCTGGACGATGTTTTCGGGACCGGGGGCGACTACTTGAGGCCAGTCACCACTGCAGACTTTGCCCATCTTCCAGTACTCGACGCCATCGTGAAGGTATGTTGGAAGATTATTGTTGTTGTGGTCTTCAGTCCAGAGACTGGTTTGATGCAGCTCTCCGTGCTACTCTATCCTGTGCAAGCTTCTTCATCTCCCAGTACCTACTGCAACCTACATCCTTCTGAATCTGCTTAGAGTGTTCATCTCTTGGTCTCCCTCTACCATTTTTACCCTGCACGCTGCCCTCCAATACTAAATTGCTGATCCCTTGATGCCTCAGAACGTGTCCTACCAACCGATCCCTTCTTCTGGTCAAGTTGTGCCACAAACTCCTCTTCTCCCCAATTCTATTCTGTACTTCCTCATTAGTTATGTGATCTACCCACCTAATATTCAGCATTTTTTACCCTGCACGCTGCCCTCCAATACTAAATTGCTGATCCCTTGATGCCTCAGAACGTGTCCTACCAACCGATCCCTTCTTCTGGTCAAGTTGTGCCACAAACTCCTCTTCTCCCCAATTCTATTCAGTACTTCCTCATTAGTTATGTGATCTACCCACCTAATCTTCAGCATTTTTTACCCTGCACGCTGCCCTCCAATACTAAATTGCTGATCCCTTGATGCCTCAGAACGTGTCCTACCAACCGATCCCTTCTTCTGGTCAAGTTGTGCCACAAAGTCCTCTTCTCCCCAATTCTATTCAATACCTCCTCATTAGTATGTGATCTACCCACCTAATCTTCAGCATTCTTCTGTAGCACGACATCTCGAAAGCTTCTATTCTCTTCTTGTCCAGACTGTTTATCGTCCACGTTTCACTTCCATACATGGCTACACTCCATTGGAAGATAGCCTAACCGATTTTAATGTTCTCTTCTTTTCCAAGAATCAGCTACCCAAAATTAAGCAGCTGCAACAACCATCATTACGAAATGTTCCTTATTCTGAACTCAGCTGCACTGAAAATGTTATGACGTGCAGAACTCATTCCCTTTAACGAAGTTATGAAATATAAGTAATTTTGAAATTGTCTAACGTTTACAAAAACTCGCAACCCCAAGAAGGATACTTCCGACTTTATGCCATAGATGACGTATATGCCAGCATACAAATAACTAAAGTGACGCAACTGTAATCGGTGTCTATGTCAGTGTGTGTCAGAATCCCACGTGCAGATTATAGTCTCTGAGTGGCGAGGCAATTGATGCTAGAAGAGCTCAATAAGTTCTTCGCTGATGCAGAAATTTCTTGTCACGTTTTCGATAACTGTTCTTCTTAACTGAAAATTAAACAATGTAGCCTTAACAAGAATGAATCGTCTTACTGTAGCATACTTTGGAGGCATTCTTTCTCAGTAAGGAAAATGTGCATTTATATTTCAATTTTTCTTTATGAGAAAACGTGAACTTGTAGTTCCTTTTACCCACTTTTCTAAGAGCAAAATCTTCTTTGCATGTCTTTCCGTACATCACACAGATTTCCATATTTTCTAGTGACAGATTAAAAGAACTGCATACACGTTTTAAGGTAAAGTGTTTCATTCACTGTGTTGAGCTGGGTAGTACGAAAGTGGACAGCTGTCACCCTCCTCCATTGTGTGCCCTGATTGAGTTCGTGGGGAAAAATTAACGGTAAAGAACGTTTCTTCAGTTAGAAGACAAGAAAAAGAGCTATTGCCTCTGTATCTATAAAGGAAGATCTTGATATTTCCAATATAAATCAGATAACTGAAATTTCTATGAAAGCAGAGCTCAAGGTAGAAATTCAAGAACGGCAGCACTATAATAAGAAAGGATTGGGGTAGTAATACGATACATTGACCGTAGTAATTCAAGAACATGCCAGAGATACACTTAACTGAAGTTACTGGCTATTTTAGTACACGTTGTATGACATAGAACGTGAGTAATCAGATTTTAAATGAATGTTACTGAGATTTAGAAAAAGTAGTTAAATTATATTAACAGTATAATCAGTACAAGATTTGGTATGTAGGACATCCGCAACTGAGAGATATAATAATTAATTCAGAGGGATCAGATTCAGTTGTACTAAATATTTATGCAAACCATGACCGGTTTCGGAATTTTAAAATCCAGTCTTCAGGTGTATGAAATTATTGTATTTGGGAACGCATAACATGTGGTCGGGCCAGTCAGTGTGTAAGTAGGCTGTTTATGTTTTCTTATTGGCAACGTTACGTAGCGCTCTGTATGAAAATCACTGGCTGTGCTGTGTGCAGTCTGTGGCTAGTTTGCAATGTTGTCTGCCATTGTAGTGTTGGGCAGCGGCAGCTGGATGTGAACAGCGCGTAGCATTGCGCAGTCGGAGCTGAGCCGCCAGCAGTGGTGGATGTGGGGAGAGAGATGGCGGAGTTTTGAAATTTGTTAGACTGAATGTCATGAACTGATATATATATTATGACTATTAAGGTAAATACATTGTTTGCTCTCTATTTTTACACTGAAAACGAACCCTGTCCTTTCCTTTTGTGTTATCCCACTATATGTTTGTGCACCCTTGTGTATTTGTTTTCTTCCTGTCTCTGTGTAGTTTCATAGAAGTTTTTCTTCTTCTAATACTAAGCTACATTCACTATGATGAGGAATACTGTTCTCCTCAAATATAATTGGCATTAATAATATGTTAGTTACTTTGTAAAGGTGTTTAGACATTATTAATTCTGTTCTGTTTTAATGCTCATCATGTGTAAAGTTGATGTTTCGCAAGTTATTCTGATCTTTTATGTATGTACTCATGTCAGAATTCCTGTAACAGTGGTGTATATGTTAGTTCGATTCTTTCGTAAAGCCCCTATTACTACAAATGTTATCTGTATTGTTATGTTCTTTAATGATGTTTTCTGTATCTTTGTAATTGTATTCTTATGTTACAAAATTGTAATTGACACCAGTTCATCATATTAGTAACTTGTAAGTTGCATTTCAGTGCACACGTTTCTGTTGGTCATAGTATATGGACAATATGCGAGAAGTAGGGACTGTTAGTGTTTGCACGTGTGTTACTAATTCAGCAAGGGATTGGATAACAGCATTGCTGGTTCTAAGGACAATTCCAAAAACTTTGTGATTGCACAAGTGGTGATTATGAACTTGCTTTATTCTCCGCAAGACTCTTCGATGGTGATTGTGCACCTGCACAGTCACAACAGATGGCTGCTGGCCATCTATACAAGGACTACAGTGGGTCTACACCTTTGCTGACTCACCAGTACCATTATTTCTACAAGGACTGCAGTGGGTCTGCACCTCTGGTGGCCCACCAATACCATAATCTCTACCAGGACTACAGTGGGTCTACTCTGTGACGACCTACCTACCAATATACTTCAAAACTTCGACTGACTCTGCTGTGGGTTTACTCTGTTGTGGCCCATTACCTGTCTGCATGTCAAGAGTCAGCACTGTCTTTCCGTTGGAAGGACAACACTACTTCTACAAGACTGCATGGAAATCCAGTACTTCCGTGTGCATTTTCATTTACTGCTCAGACTTTGTGCATAAAATGGTAATTAATACTGTGATGAATGATCAGGACTGTCTTTATGGGACGGTGAGAAAATTTTAGCTTTTGACCAACATTGTATCAATAAGTGTCTGCATTTGATATCTTTGTTATTGTAATTATAAAAAATTTTATCAAATCATTATTGGCCACTGCCCAAAACAATTTGTAAAATTTTTTGTGGGGAGCATGGGGGCTATGTAAGTAGGCTGTTTATGTTTTCTTATTGGCAACGTTACGTAGCGCTCTGTATGAAAATCACTGGCTGTGCTGTGTGCAGTCTGTGGCTAGTTTGCATTGTTGTCTGCCATTGTAGCGTTGGGCAGCGGCAGCTGGATGTGAACAGCGCGTAGCGTTGCGCAGTTGGAGGTGAGCCGCCAGCAGTGGTGGATGTGGGGAGAGAGATGGCGGAGTTTTGAAATTTGTTAGACTGAATGTCATGAACTGATATATATATTATGACTATTAAGGTAAATACATTGTTTGCTCTCTATTAAAATCTTTCATTTGCTAACTTTCCCTATCAGTAGTTAGTGGCTTCCGTAGTTTGAATCTTTTATTTAGCTGGCAGTAGTGGCGCTTGCTGTATTGCAGTAGTTCGAGTAACCAAGATTTTTGTGAGGTAAGTGATTTGTGAAAGGTATAGGTTAATGTTAGTCAGGGCCATTCCTTTGTAGGGATTTCTGAAAGTCAGATTGCGTTGCGCTAAAAAAATATTGTGTGTCAGTTTAAGCACAGTCATGTACAATTTGCAGTGAGGGGACGTTTCAAGTGTAAGAGCTCGAATCACTGCATGGTGGTGGAAACTGTCCACCGTCGAGCAGCCGCACGGTAGAAACACCAACTACGAGTCAGGTCCCGCCAACATGCAACGATTGGAGCTCAATGACTGACTGTCCCAATCGCATGTTATGTGTTCCCGAATACAGTAATTTGATACACCTGAAGATGGGATTTTAAAATTCCGAAACCGGTCGTGTTTTGACTAAATAATTAGTACAACTGAAGCGGATCTCTAAATTATTTAGCATGATCAGTGATCCAAGCAAGGCTGAAGCCAACACGGAAGACAAAGGCAACTTCTATAACTGTAATAATGAGTCATTAAGTATCAACAATGTGAAAGTTACAATAGAGGATGCAAATGCCTTTACCTATTCAAATGGTTCAAATGTGAGGTTATCAGTCCCCTAGAACTTAGAACCACTTAAACCTAACTAACCTAAGGACATCACACACGTCCATGCCCGAGGCAGGATTCGAACCTACGACCGTAGTGGTCGTGCGGTTCCAGACTGAAGCGCCTAGAACTGCTCGGCCACATCGGCCGGCCTTTACCTATTCAGCTAACGAACTTTGGATTTGAAATAAGGCTAGCGAGTTAAACAATTAATTTTATTCCAGTATAGAAACACTATTACGTCTCTTAGTTGGCCATCCAACACTTCCTTTCCTAGCAAGCTCAAAACAGGAAGGAAGGAAGATTAGTGTTTAACATCCCGTCGACAACGAAGTTCAAATGTGTGTGAATTCCCATGGGATCAAACTGCCGAGGTCATCGATCCCTAGACTTACACACTACTTAAATTAACTTATGCTACGAACAACACACACACACCCATGCCCGAGGGAGGACTCGAACCCCCGGCACGAGGGGCCAGACAACGAAGTCATCAGAGAGGAGCACAAGCTCTGATTAGAGAAAAATGAAAAAGGCAATCAGCCGTGTCCTTCCAAAGGAACCATCCCGGCATTTGCGACAACCTTAAGCGAGTTAACCGAGCGAGGTGCCACAGTGGTTAGCACACTGGACTCGCATTCGGAAGGACGACGACTCAAAACCCGCTTTCGGCCATCCTGATTTTGTTTCGTGAACGCCCTTGCCGCAGTGGTAACGCCGGTTTCCGTCAGAGCACTGAAGTTAAGCGCTGTCGGGCTGGGCTACCACTTGGATGGGTGACCATCCGGTCTGACAAGCGCTGTTGGCAAGAGGGGTGCACTCAGCCTTTCTGAGGCAAACTGAGCATGTGAGGTAACGGGCGAGTTGTGGCGCCTTGAAAATATTCAAAGTTGCAGTTGGCGGGAGGATGCTAAGTTCACCCATCCTGGATATGATGTGACGTCATTATTACGTACATAAACTTTAGTCGATTAACACACCTATCGACTTTTACGAACGTTCGAGATTCTAAACTGTCGTCTGCTAGTGGTTTATTATGACACGTGCGATTCTGATAACAGCTCAGTGTGGCAGCGTATATGTATTTCGCCAAAATAAAAGTAAAAGAGCTGGATATTAATAGAAATATTCCTGACCGTGGCCTTGAAAACACCACGGACAACACGTTCCGTAAAAAAGTGAAGTCTTCTTATGTCCCGACCAGATTAGATTGTGTGATTGTTGTATTGAACGCTTACGCCGAAAATAATATTTATTTATTATCACTATTTTAGTATAAGTTCATACAATTGGTCTTGTCAGTGCATATTAGATTGTAGCAGCATACTCTTGCTGACCTTTTTTCTTAATTTATATAGCTGAAAGAGAACTCGTGCAAGTTTGTTAGGTAAGTAATTTATATGTCCATCCCAAGATAGTCTTTTATCAACCATAATTCCAAGTAATTTTACACTCGGACCGCATAGACAGGTACCTTAGTGTCCAGTAATGACTGGTGTGTAGAATGATTCAATTTCGAACTTAAAAAGAAAAATATGAGGAATTGTTGAAGAAAAATCGTCGACCGGAAATGAAATACGAGGGGAAGTGGATTTCTCAATATAATCTTAACCAAAGGTTAGTGTCTTGACGCATCTAAAGATTTTGGCTGCTGAGTGCTTCTTCTCACCTAGTACGAATAACCGACGCACTTCAGCTGGGTCAGAAGTACATCAATTTCTGCTTGAGATTCACAATAACCACGCAATTGCCCGTCGTCATCGATGCTGAACTCTTTTCAGCTTTTCTCTCATTAGTCTCTCGAATGCCGAACACATAATTAGAGACGAGCAAACGAAAAACAACGCACAGGACACAAACACAGTACAATACACGATTTAAACGCAAGGAACGCAAAACACATCTAAACGAATGGCGCGGAGCACAGCACTACCCTGTCACAACCTCTCGAAAGTTCACAAAAGTCGAATAGTCGATATACGGTTTCTATCGTTTTCGATGTAGCGTGTATACGTCATAATGACGTCACATCGTATCCAAGTCCGGTGAACTTACGAGGGCAGTTCAATAAGTAATGCAATTCATTTTTTTTCTGAAACAGGGGTTGTTTTATTCAGCATTGAAATACACCAGGTTATTCCCCAATCTTTTAGCTACACAACACTATTTTTCAACGTAATCTCCATTCAATGCTACGGCCTTACGCCACCTTGAAATGAGGGCCTGTATGCCTGCACGGTACCATTCCACTGGCTGATGTCGGAGCCAACTCCATTGATTGCCGTTTTGTTTCAGGTTCGAAGTGATGAACCCATGTTTCATCGCCTGTAACAATCTTTGACAAGAAATTGTCACCCTCAGCCACATGACGAGCAAGCAATTCCGCACAGATGGTTCTCCTTTGCTCTTTATGGTGTTCGGTTAGACAACGAGGGACCCAGCGGGAGCAAACCTTTGAATATCCCAACTGGTGAACAATTGTGACAGCACTACCAACAGAGATGTCAAGTTGAGCACTGAGTTGTTTGATGGTGATCCGTCGATCATCTCGAACGAGTGTGTGTTCGCACGCCCCGCCATTGCAGGAGTCACAGCTGTGCACGGCCGGCCCGCACGCGGGAGATCAGACAGTCTCGCTTGACCTTGCGGCGATGATGACACACGCTTTGCCCAACGACTCACCGTGCTTTTGTCCACTGCCAGATCACCGTAGACATTCTGCAAGCGCCTATGAATATCTGAGATGCCCTGGTTTTCCGCCGAAAGAAACTCGATCACTGCCCGTTGTTTGCAACGCACATCCGTTACAGACGCCATTTTAACAGCTCCGTACAGCGCTGCCACCTGTCGGTAGTCAATGAAACTATACGAGACGAAGCGGGAATGTTTGAAAATATTCCACAAGAAATTTCCGGTTTTTTCAACCAAAATTGGCCGAGAAAAAAAAATGTGTTGCATTACTTATTGAACTGCCGTCGTAGCATCCTCCCAGGTAGCGGCCACCGCTCGGGCCGTTCGACTAGCGGTGGCTCTGCAGGCCGGCGGGAGCACGTGGTCCCTGGGCCGCGCGGCTGGGAATTCCGCTGTGACGAGGACGGAGCTCTGTCTCGATGAAGGAGACACGCCGGGACTGCCAAAGGTGTAGGACTTTGTGAAGCCTTAATGGCAGACATTTCGCAGTTCGTATAGAAATTAACAGTAACCAGATGAATCATGATACCTCAAAGAGAAACATGTATATTACTATTATTTGCACGACGGTTCTGATGCTGTAATCAGATTTTCAATATCTTCATTAGTTTAAAGTTTAGTATCTGACAGTAAATTATACAAGTAACATCCAGCAACAAATTTCAAAAACATAAAATCTTCATCCGATTTTGTCGATCCCCGTGTCTTTAGAAAGCTATTAGCGTGAACCTAAATTGGTATGAATTTCAGGCATGTAACTTAAATACGAGGGCAGTTCAATAAGTAATGCAACACATTTTTTTTCTCGGCCAATTTTGGTTGAAAAAACCGGAAATTTCTTGTGGAATATTTTCAAACATTCCCGCTTCGTCTCCTATAGTTTCATTGACTTCCGATAGGTGGCAGCGCTGTACGGAGCTGTTAAAATGGCGTCTGTAACGGATGTGCGTTGCAAACAGCGGGCAGTGATCGAGTTTCTTTTGGCGGAAAACCAGGGCATCTCAGATATTCATAGGCGCTTGCAGAATGTCTACGGTGATCTGGCAGTGGACAAAAGCACGGTGAGACGTTGGGCAAAGCGTGTGTCATCATCGCCGCAAGGTCAAGCGAGACTGTCTGATCTCCCGCGTGCAGGCCGGCCGTGCACAGCTGTGACTCCTGCAATGGCCGAGCGTGCGAACACACACTCGTTCGAGATGATCGACGGATCACCATCAAACAACTCAGTGCTCAACTTGACATCTCTGTTGGTAGTGCTGTCACAATTGTTCACCAGTTGGGATATTCAAAGGTTTGTTCCCACTCGGTCCCTCGTTGTCTAACCGAACACCATAAAGAGCAAAGGAGAACCATCTGTGCGGAATTGCTTGCTCGTCATGTGGCTGAGGGTGACAATTTCTTGTCAAAGATTGTTACAGGCGATGAAACATGGGTTCATCACTTCGAACCTGAAACAAAACGGCAATCAATGGAGTGGCGCCACACCCACTCCCCTACCGAGAAAACGTTTAAAGCCATACCCTCAGCCGGTAAAGTCATGGTTACAGTCTTCTGGGACGCTGAAGGGGTTATTCTGTTCGATGTCCTTCCCCATGGTCAAACGATCAACTCTGAAGTGTATTGTGCTACTCTTCAGAAATTGAAGAAACGACTTCAGCGTGTTCGTAGGCACAAAAATCTGAACGAACTTCTCCTTCTTCATGACAACGCAAGACCTCACACAAGTCTTCGCACCCGAGAGGAGCTCACAAAACTTCAGTGGACTGTTCTTCCTCATGCACCCTACAGCCCGGATCTCGCACCGTCGGATTTCCATATGTTTGGCCCAACGAAGGACGCAATCCGTGGGAGGCACTACGCGGATGATGAAGAAGTTATTGATGCAGTACGACGTTGGCGTCTACATCGACCAGTGGAATGGTACCGTGCAGGCATACAGGCCCTCATTTCAAGCTGGCGTAAGGCCGTAGCATTGAATGGAGATTACGTTGAAAAATAGTGTTGTGTAGCTAAGAGATTGGGGAATAACCTGGTGTATTTCAATGCTGAATAAAACAACCCCTGTTTCAGAAAAAAATGTATTGCATTACTTATTGAACTGCCCTCGTATCTTCATTAGTTTAAAGTTTAGTATCTGACAGTAAATTATACAAGTAACATCCAGCAACAAATTTCAAAAACATAAAATCTTCATCCGATTTTGTCGATCGCCGTGTCTTCAGAAAGCTATTAGCGTAAACCTAAATTGGTCTGAATTTCAGGCATCATCATCATCATCATCATCATTTAAGACTGATTATGCCTTTCAGCGTTCAGTCTGGAGCATAGCCCCCCTTATACAGTTCCTCCATGATCCCCTATTCAGTGCTAACTTTGGTGCCTCTTCTGATGTTAAACCTATTACTTCAAAAATCATTCTTAACCGAATCCAGGTACCTTCTCCTCGGTCTGCCCCGACTCCTCCTACCCTCTACTGCTGAATCCATGAGTCTCTTGGGTAACCTTGCTTCTCCCATGTGTGTAACATGACCCCACCATCTAAGCCTGTTCGCCCTGACTGCTACATCTATAGAGTTCATTCCCAGTTTTTCTTTGGTTTCCTCATTGTGGACACCCTCCAGCCATTGTTCCCATCTACTAGTACCTGCAGTCATCCTAGCTACTTTCATATCCGTAACCTCAACCTTGTTGATAAGGTAACCTGAATCCACCCAGATTTCGCTCCCATATAACAAAGTTGGTCGAAAGATTGAACGGTGCACAGATAACTTAGTCTTGGTACTGACTTCCTTCTTGCAGAAGAGAGTAGATCGTAGCTGAGCGCTCACTGCATTAGCTTTGCTACACCTTGATTCCAGTTCTTTCACGATGTTGCCATCCTGTGAGAATATGCATCCTAAGTACTTGAAACCGTCCACCTGTTCTAACTTTGTTCCTCCTATTTGGCACTCAATCCGTTTATATTTCTTTCCCACTGACATTACTTTCGTTTTGGAGATGCTAATCTTTATACCATAGTCCTTACATTTCTGATCTAGCTCTGAAATATTACTTTGCAAACTTTCAATCGAATCTGCCATCACAACTAAGTCATCCGCATATGCAAGACTGCTTATTTTGTGTTCACATATCTTAATCTCACCCAGCCAGTCTATTGTTTTCAACATATGATCCATAAATAATATGAACAAGAGTGGAGACAGGTTGCAGCCTTGTCTTACCCCTGAAACTACTCTGAACCATGAACTCAATTTACCGTCAACTCTAACTGCTGCCTGACTGTCCATGTAAAGACCTTTAATTGCTTGCAAAAGTTTGCCTCCTATTCCGTAACCTTGTAGAACAGACAATAACTTCCTCCTAGGAACCCGGTCATATGCCTTTTCTAGATCTTTAAAGCATAGATACAATTCTCTGTTCCACTCATAACACTTCTCCATTATTTGCCGTAAGCTAAAGATCTGGTCCTGACAACCTCTAAGAGGCCTAAACCCACACTGATTTTCATCCAGTTGGTCCTCAACTAATACTCGCACTTTCCTTTCAACAATACCTGAATTTCAGGCATGTAACTTAAATAGTAAATGAGTTATTGGAGGTCAAAATGGCCGACTACTATCTATCGCGTCAGGCCATATGTACTCCACTATTGCACGAGAAAACGGTAGCAGCATGCTTATAAATATATTGATTCATCCATATCTTTGTTAATATCCGATATACGCTATTCATGAAGAAACTGGTCAATTATTTACTGTATCTTAGAAAGCACAGAGACATTAGGCTCCTGGCCTACATTTTCTTCCTTTCTTTTGATATATGTGTATTTAGTTGCTTATGTATTTAATAATGTGTGTTAGAGCGTGTTTATGGTCCAGGCGTAGGAACATTTATTTAATTTCGGTTATTTAAATGTAACTCCAGTATTTCGTACGTGCTTAAATATGTGTGGGGGTTCCTTGGCGAGAGCGTTCTAGCCAATCACAGCGCTCGTGAATGGGGAGACTGGATGGAAGCATCGTTTCCGGAGGACACGAGGTTGTTCTGGAGAGTACGGGGCAGGACACGGAAAGTGCTGGACGGCGCAGCGGACGCACAGTGGCTGGAAAGACTTGGTTGGAGTAGAGCAGTTTGCGCGTGATAGCGAGAAATAGAAATATTTCGGAGTCCCGACCTGTGCTCTTGTCTGATTTCCGTGGCTTCTGCAGTGAGGACGTAATATGTGTTTAGAAGTGAATATCTCGCGAGCTATGTAGTTGTTCATAACTGATTACGTGCAGTACGAATCTACTGTTTCCCTGTTATTCAAGTTGTATTTTATTTAATTGCTGGACTATCGACACCAAAAAGTGTTTTGCAGAAATATACCGCATTCTCAAAAGTACTTCTAATATCGTACTTACCATTTAAAGTCGTTAAGATAGTATCTGCAGATTTTATTTAATTGCAATCTTTCATTTATAAATTTCTAGATTAATTCGCAATTGCCGAGTGATAGGAACCTTCGACCATTCGATTCATGTGTCTATTCATATTGCATACTGTAGACTCAGCAGTATTCGGCTTGTAATACGGCAACATCGTATCCCGGCACCTAGACAACGAAACCAGCCAAAACTTTTAATACTGCAACTCTGAGTTGGAGGGTGCGTAGTTGGGTGCCATTCATTTCATACGTTTTTTGAAAGCCCGCAAGGAGCTGCTTGATTGAGAAGTAGCGGCTCCGATCTCGTAAACACACATACGGCCGGGAGAGCGGTGTGCTGACCACATGCCCCTCCACATCCGCATCCAGTGACGCCTGTGATCTGAGGATGACACGGCGGCCGGTCGGTACCGTTGGGCCTTCCAAGGCCTGTTTGGATGGAGTTTACTTTAGTTTTTTAAGCTATTTAAGGAAATCCCGAAAAACCTAAATCCGGATGGCCGGACGAAGATTTGAACAATCACCCTCCGGTGTGCTAAGTAACCACAGTGCCACCTCTGTCGGTGTACACGCTGATGAACTTAAAGTCTGCTCCTATTGAAACGTCCCCTTAGAAAAATTATGGAAGACTGACACACAATATTTTTAGCGCAACGCAATCTGACTATCAAAGATCCCTGCAAAAGAATGGCCCTGAGTAACATTAAACTATACCTTTCAGAAATCACTTACCTCACAAAAATCTTCATTACTCGAACTACTGCAATACAGCGAGCGCCACTACTGCCAGCTAAATAAAAGATTCAAACTATGGAAGGCACTAACTACTGATAGGCATAGTTAGCAAATGAAAGATGTTAATAGAGAACAAACATTGTATTTACCTTAATAGTCATAATATATATAGCAGTTCATGACAAATTATCAAAACTCCGCCATCTCTCTCCCCACATCCACCACTGCTGGCGGCTCACCTCCAACTGCGCACCGCTGCGCGCTGTTCACATCCAGCTGCCGCTGCCCAACACTACAATGGCAGACAACAATGCAAACTAGCCACAGACTGCACACAGCACAGCCAGTGATTTTCATACAGAGCGCTGCGTAACGTTGCCAATAAGAAAACATAAACAGCCTACTTACATAGCCCTCATGCTCCCCACAAAAAATTTTACAAATTGTTTTGGGCACTGGGCAATACATATTTGTTAAAATTTTTCATAATCGTAATTACAAAATCAAATGCACACACTTATTGATACACTGTTGGTCAAAAGCTAAAATTTTCTCATAGTCCATAAAGATAGTCCTGATCATTCATCATAATAGCAATTACAGGTTTTTTTCACAAAGTCTCATTAGTAAAAGAAATTGCACACAGAAGTAGCGGATTTCCATGCAGTCTTGAAGAAGTAGTGTTGTCCTTCCAACGGAAAGACAGTGCTGACTCTTGACATGCAGACAGGTAATGGGCCACAACAGAGCAAACCCACAGCAGAGTCAGTCGAAGTTTTGAAGAATATAGGTAGGTAGGTCCTCACAGAGTAGACCCACTGTAGTCCTGGTAGAGAATATGGTATTGGTGGGCCACCAGAGGTGCAGACCCACTGCAGTCCTTGTAGAAATTGTGGACAGGCCCACTGTAGTCCTGGTAGAGATTGTGATGATGAAGTTTTCAAAGGCGACTTTCTGAATGTAAAGAATACTGAAATTTTTCTAGAGGTTGCCTTCTGTGTTACTTTTCTCAAGCCCAGCCGGTGCGCGTGACAGTGCGTCCGCAACAATGTTCTCCTTGCCAGGAATGTAGACTATGTAAGTAGGCTGTTTATGTTTTCTTATTGGCAACGTTACGCAGCGCTCTGTATGAAAATCACTGGCTGTGCTGTGTGCAGTCTGTGGCTAGTTTGCATTGTTGTCTGCCATTGTAGTGTTGGGCAGCGGCAGCTGGATGTGAACAGCGCGCAGCGGTGCGCAGTTGGAGGTGAGCCGCCAGCAGTGGTGGATGTGGGGAGAGAGATGGCGGAGTTTTGATAATTTGTCATGAACTGCTATATATATTATGACTATTAAGGTAAATACAATGTTTGTTCTCTATTAACATCTTTCATTTGCTAACTATGCCTATCAGTAGTTAGTGCCTTCCGTAGTTTGAATCTTTTATTTAGCTGGCAGTAGTGGCGCTCGCTGTATTGCAGTAGTTCGAGTAATGAAGATTTTTGTGAGGTAAGTGATTTCTGAAAGGTATAGTTTAATGTTACTCAGGGCCATTCTTTTGCAGGGATCTTTGATAGTCAGATTGCGTTGTGCTAAAAATATTGTGTGTCAGTTTAAGCACAGTCTTCTATAATTTTTCTAAGGGGACGTTTCACTATCTTTAGATCGTTTCTCGTTCATCGAGATCCACTGATATTGCCACGACTTCGACCCATGTTTTCGTGTATCTTTCTTGAGTTTACAATGAAATGAATATCCTTAGCTGCATACAGGCGTTGATATAAGTCAACGGGGACAGTTGAAAATGTGTGCCCCGACCGGGACTCGAACCCGGGATCTCCGTCTTACATGGCAGACACTCTATCCATCTGAAACACCGAGGACACAGAGGATAGTGCGACGGCACGGTCTTATCTATGGCACGCCTCCCGTGAGACCCACATTCGCAACTTATTGTCCCGCACTATATTCATAGTGCCCTTGCCCATTATACTCATTACTCGCGGCGCGTTGCCGATTCCCGTAAGAGTTCGGGCACTGTTTGTGCATCCGCACAGAAGAAGATTGTCAAATGGCCAGTGAGTCTTAACTGTATATATATTTCTTGACTTTATTTTTCGATGTTCTCTTAGTTGTTCAGACAATTAATTATTTTTTAAATTTTATTATTAATATACACTCCTGGAAATGGAAAAAAGAACACATTGACACCGGTGTGTCAGACCCACCATACTTGCTCCGGACACTGCGAGAGGGCTGTACAAGCAATGATCACACGCACGGCACAGCGGACACGCCAGGAACCGCGGTGTTGGCCGTCGAATGGCGCTAGCTGCGCAGCATTTGTGCACCGCCGTCGTCAGTGTCAGCCAGTTTGCCGTGGCATACGGAGCTCCATCGCAGTCTTTAACACTGGTAGCATGCCGCGACAGCGTGGACGTGAACCGTATGTGCAGTTGACGGACTTTGAGCGAGGGCGTATAGTGGGCATGCGGGAGGCCGGGTGGACGCACCGCCGAATTGGTCAACACGTGGGGCGTGAGGTCTCCACAGTACATCGATGTTGTCGCCAGTGGTCGGCGGAAGGTGCACGTGCCCGTCGACCTGGGACCGGACCGCAGCGACGCACGGATGCACGCTAAGACCGTAGGATCCTACGCAGTGCCGTAGGGGACCGCACCACCACTTCCCAGCAAATTAGGGACACTGTTGCTCCTGGGGTATCGGCGAGGACCATTCGCAACCGTCTCCATGAAGCTGGGCTACAGTCCCGCACACCGTTAGGCCGTCTTCCGCTCACGCCCCAACATCGTGCAGCCCGCCTCCAGTGGTGTCGCGACAGGCGTGAGCGTGAATGGAGGGACGAATGGAGACGTGTCGTCTTCAGCGATGAGAGTCGCTTCTGCCTTGGTGCCAATGATGGTCGTACGCGTGTTTGGCGCCGTGCAGGTGAGCGCCACAATCAGGACTGCATACGACCGAGGCACACAGGGCCAACACCCGACACCATGGTGTGGGGAGCGATCTCCTACACTGGCCGTACACCACTGGTGATCGTCGAGGGGACACTGAATAGTGCACGGTACATCCAAACCGTCATCGAACCCATCGTTCTACCATTCCTAGACCGGCAAGGGAACTTGCTGTTCCAACAGGACAATGCACGTCCGCATGTATCCCGTGCCACCCAACGTGCTCTAGAAGGTGTAAGTCAACTACCCTGGCCAGCAAGATCTCCGGATCTGTCCCCCATTGAGCATGTTTGGGACTGGATGAAGCGTCGTCTCACGCGGTCTGCACGTCCAGCACGAACGCTGGTCCAACTGAGGCGCCAGGTAGAAATGGCATGGCAAGCCGTTCCACAGGACTACATCCAGCATCTCTACGATCGTCTCCATGGGAGAATAGCAGCCTGCATTGCTGCGAAAGGTGGATATACACTGTACTAGTGCCGACATTGTGCATGCTCTGTTGCCTGTGTCTATGTGCCTGTGGTTCTGTCAGTGTGATCATGTGATGTATCTGACCCCAGGAATGTGTCAATAAAGTTTCCCCTTCCTGGGACAATGAATTCACGGTGTTCTTATTTCAATTTCCAGGAGTGTATATTTCACTAGATACTACACATGGCACACCACAAAGTTAAAAAGATTAGGTATTTGTTGAAAAATTTGTCATCCGCGAGTGACAGGCAATTTTCCCACTAAAGCCATCACACAAAAATTTACTTTGCAGCCAATCAAATAAAAATTCTTAGTTATGTAGTGTGTGAAATTAAAACATGTGATGTGTTATCAAAAAATACGGTGGATAATTGTATTACAAATAAAGTAATAAGCTTGCGTGGAATTTGATGTAGTCTCCTTCGAGCTACTATGCGTAGCTAGCAATTCACTTATCCCAAAGTTGAATACACGACTGGAAGCATTTCTGAAAGGCTAATTTTGGAAGGACGTTCACAGCTGCTCTGTCATTGTCCTCTCAATGTCAGGCATGATGTCAAAACGCTTCCCTTTTAGCACGGTTTTAATTTTTAGGATGAGCCAGAAAAACCTAGCGTGCTAAATCTGGTGAGTAAGGCGGACGTGGACAGACAGGAAAACTTTTTCCTGCCAAAAACTCGCGAGGTGTAATACGGCGTGATGTCGTGATGAAGAAAGCCATCGGCGAATGTTTCTGGTCTCTTTCTTCGTCCATCCTTTCAGAGTCATTGCAGTACGCCTTCGTAAAATTCGGCGTTTACAGTTATTCCCCTAGGAACGAACTCACCTCGCACTATGTCCTTGATGTCGGAAAAACAATGAGATTGACTTTGATATTAGATTTTGACTGAGGTGCCTGTTTAGGGCGAGGAGATCCATTGAGAACTCTGAATTTCCGTCTCAGAGTCATGCCCACAGACCGCAGATTCGTCTCCAGTAAGAATTTTGGACATGAAGTCCGGATCTGAATGAACGAAAATGGTTCAAATGGCTTGGAGCACTTCGGGACTTAAGATCTGAGGTCATTAGTCCCCTAGAACTTAGAACTACTTAAACCTAACTAACCTAAGGACATCACACACATCCATGCCCGGGGCAGGAGTCGAACCTGCGACCGTAGCACTCGCGCGGTTCCGGATTGAAGCACCTACAACCGCTCGGCCACATCGGCCGGCACTGAATGAACGCAATCCTTCAACTCCGTGCAAACTGACACACGATATTCCTTCTGTTCTCCACGCATAAGTCTGAGAACAAACTTTGCACTTGCAAATTATCGTTTAACGTGCTCGTCCTCTACCGACCCATTTTTTCAACTTATAACAGATCTTAATGGTCACGGGTTGTTCGTAATCCACGATGTGCGACAGGCGCGGTAAACACAATCTCACTCTAGCGTCTCTGGACGTTGACAAATCAGAACGCGTTCTAAATGGTTGTAGTGTCTGCAGTTACTGCTAGAAAAATTCATTCTCCGTAGTTTTGTTCACACCTCGTACCATAAGCGATTTATGAAATCACAGAAAATTTAAATCTGGATGGCCGGACGAGTATTTGAACAGACACTCTCCAGAATGCAAGTCCAGCTTGCTAACCAGCGCCCCGCCTCTGTTGGTGGGCAGACTTATCATCTTATATTTTGCTCCTACGTTTAGTGTAATGAGCTAGTTTCTAGTTCACTGATGTCCACCGATATTGCCATGAATTTGCACCAATGTTTTCATGTACCTTCCTAGACTTTATTTTTCAAAGTTCTCTTAACTGTTCTGAAATGTTTTTGTAATTCCATTATTAATATCTATTTCACGTAGATACAATATATGACTCGCTAGGAAGTCAAAAAAATTAGGTACCCATTGAAAATATTGTCTTCTTGAAGATGACGTAATTTTCTCACTAAAGTAAACACCTTGAAATTCCTTTACAGCTGATCAAATGCAAATTGTAAGTTATGTAGGGCGATTTGAAATTTGGTGGGCAATTACAACATATGTTAAAAGTGACACTCACGGGCGGTTATACAAGTCTGAACCCGTTTAATTTGGTGGGAAACGCAGACTTGATTAAGATACGCACCTCGGATACACAGTTTGTAAGTAGAGTGTTTAGGTTTTTCTGTTGGTGACGCCACGTAGAGCTCTGTATGAAAATCGCTGACTGCGCTATGTGCAGCCTGTAGCTGGTTGGACCCATTGTTGGAGTATTCGCTTGTGTAGCGTTGTGCAGTTGGAGGTGAGCCGCCAGCAGTGGTGGATGTGGGGAGAGAGATGGCAGAATTGTGACAGCGGACGATCTGGACGTGTCTCCGCCAGAAAAAGAAAATTTGTAAAGATCGATGTCGTGAACTGATATATATATTATGACTTTTGAACTCTATTAAGGCAAATACATTGTTTGTTCTCTATCAAAATCTTTCATTTGCTAACTATGCCTATCAGAAGTTAGCGCCTTCAGTAGTTAGAATCTTTTATTTAGCTGGCAGTATTGGCGCTCGCTGTATTGCAGTAGTTCGAGTGACGAAGATTTTTGTGAGGTAAGTGATTCATGAAAGATATAGGTTAATGTTAGTCAGGGCCATTCTTTTGTCGGGATTATTGAAAGTCAGATTGCGTTACGCTAAAAATATTGTATGTCAGTTTAGTGATATTCAAAATAAGTAAAGAGAGAAATGTCTGAGTACGTTCAGTTTTGCTCAGCCGTTCAGGTGTCAAGTAAGGTAAGAGTTTTGCCAGCACAGTCATTCATAATTTTTCAAAGGGGACGATTCAACTTATTTCAGTTTTTGTGTAACAAAGCGTGGCTGGGCGATTGCGGTACCCTACAGTTTTGCTGCTCCCAGAAGAAAAAAGTCGGGTGGAGTAAGGTCCGGCGAGCGAGCGGGTCACTGGTTTATTGAGACGAAGCGTCCACCAAACAATTCTTCCACAACACGTACAGGGCTATCACAAATGATTGAAGCGATTTCATAAATTCACTGTAGCTCCATTCATTGACATATCGTCACGACACACTACAGATACGTAGAAAAACTCATAAAGTTTTGTTCGGCTGAAGCCGCACTTCAGGTTTCTGCCGTCAGAGCGCTCGAGAGCGCAGTGAGACAAAATGGCGACAGGAGCCGAGAAAGCGTATGTCGTGCTTGAAATGCACTCACATCAGTCAGTCATAACAGTGCAACGACACTTCAGGACGAAGTTCAACAAAGATCCACCAACTGCTAACTCCATTCGGCGACGGTATGCGCAGTTTAAAACTTCTGGATGCCTCTGTAAGGGGAAATCAACGGGTCGGCCCGCAGTGAGCGAAGAAACGGTTGAACGCGTGCGGGCAAGTTTCACGCGTACCCGCGGAAAATTGGCTCATGCCACAACTGAAGACCGACAGCGCCGACTTCATCTTTCAACAGGATGGTGCTGCACCGCACTTCTATCATGATGTTCGGCATTTCTTAAACAGGAGATTGGAAAACCGATGGATCGGTCGTGGTGGATATCATGATCAGCAATTCATGTCATGGCCTCCACGCTCTCCCGACTTAAACCCATGCGATTTCTTTCTGTGGCGTTATGTGAAAGATTCAGTGTTTAAACCTCCTCTACCAAGAAACGTGCCAGAACTGTGAGCTCGCATCAACGATGCTTTCGAACTCATTGATGGGGACATGCCGCGCCTAGTGTGGGAGGAACTTGATTATCGGCTTGATGTCTGCCGAATCACTAAAGGGGCACATATCGAACATTTGTGAATGCCTAAAAAAACTTTTTGAGTTTTTGTATGTGTGTGCAAAGCATTTAGAAAATGTCTCAAATCATAAAGTTATTGTAGAGCTGTGAAATCGCTTCAATCATTTGTAATAACCCTGTATAGTGTTGTTACCCGTGTGTACAGTAGCACCGTCTTGTAGAAACTGCGAGTAGCTGATTTCGTCTTGCTTTAGCTAGCCAATAGAATCATGGGTCATCGAACAATAACGTTCAGTGTTTACAGTTTGTTCTAAAAATAAAGGTCCAATAATACGCGTTGGAGAGGAAATTTCGAAATTTGTGTAAGGTCTTATGGGACCAAACTGCTGAGGTCATCGGTCCCTAAGCTTACACACTACTTAATCTAACTTAAAACTAACTTACAATAAGGACGACACACACACACCCATGACCGATGGAGGACTCGAACTTCCGACGGGGGAAGCCGTGCGGACCGTGACAAGACGCCCAAGACCTATCGGCTACCACGCGCGGCGCGCCTTGGGATACTGCTAGCTGCTACACACAGTCCAATTTCCTGATCACGCAATGGCGTTACAAGCATCGCACGATGGTTCTCCGTTGACCATAATAGTGGTGTTTTGTATGTTAGCACTATGAGATAGGTGGAACCAGGCCTCGCCTGTGTATAAGATGAAATCAAGAATATCAGCGGTATTCCTCCCACTCAAAGATGTAATCCGTTCGCAGTAACGGATTCGCTTTTCATGATCTGCATCTTTCGGTTCTTGCACTACTGTCACTTTATATGGGAGCAATTTCAATGTTCCCCTAAATTCTTTCTGCACGGTTTTCTTGAGCGAGCGGGCCATGATTTTACTAGGCTGTGCTGCGCAGACTCAAAAATATCCAGCAGTTTCTGTTCGTTTAGTTTACGTGGTTCGTTCGGCATTTAACACCGAGCCTGCTTCCTGAAATCTGTGTATTTATCGCCTTGACGAAACGATGTTGTGCAGCATCTTCTTTAGGTGGCAACCGTGCAAGATTCAGTTTGCTTTTTGTGGCAGACTTGGCGAACAGCTGGTACCGCAAATGGTCTAGTGTGTGGGAACTGCTGAGGTTAGGTGTTCATTTTAGGCAACAATATTGCAGCACTTAATTTTTCCTTGACCAAAAAAAGCGGATGTTGTATCACATCCGCTAAAGGCGTGAGTGAACAGAATATATTCACTGTCAAACTTGTAAGATGCAGTGGAAAACCACTTGTCTTCTGCATTTCCTCTTCCTGGTTTTAAGACAAAAAAGGTTTCAATGCCTTGCCCCAAACCGGTCATGAGCACAAGCAGGTCAACATCTTCTCCTACAATGACAACACTTCCAAAATCTTTGGTTCTCGAAATAAGAGATGTTACAGTCATAACGTCAGCATCTTCTTGTGCCTGGGGCACTTCAACGCTACACTCCAGAAATTCCTTTTTAAGAAGTGTGATCAAACGCATCTTGTTTCGTTAGTTGTACAAGAACTTGTCCCGAGGGACTTGGTTCACCATCTCTGATTCAACCACAACGTCAACCGAAGAATGTTTTTTGGACCTACGAATCCTCTCAGCACTCTTTGTGCTACATTTGTCTCCTTCACATGGATACCCATCAAATACAATAGCAAATTGAGGTCCAAATTGACGTTGTAGGTAAGAAACATAGCTTTGGGCTATTGACTTGAAGCAAACATTTCGAGTCCAAGTCACTTTGTGGATAAGGTACCCTCCATCAAAATTTCGTTTGGCATATGACAGTCTTAACTGCTTGGTTAGAAAGTCATCAGTATTCCCTTTTCAACATAAGAAGCATTTCTCTTTGAAACTGAACTGACCTTTTCCCTGCGACCGACGTAGCACGCCTGTTGGTTCCTGAGGATGTCGAAGGGTAGCTGCTATCATTCTCTCATTGATGTACTTCTTGTAGCATGCTTCATGCACCATCACTTCACTGAGCGTTTTCAAAAAACGGGTGTGAGCTGACTCCCTGCGTTTAGCACTACAATCGATTAAGTGTACTCAGTCCTTTCTTTTTCACATTGCATCCACCACTCACCACAGTTTTTTCGCAAATGAAACACAAATTCATGTCAGACATACTCATTTTCAGCACCACAACATATACTGAATGGAAGCGACTCCAAACTGTAGCACCCTTATTGTTGTGTGCTAATAGCTGTCAGCGCGCTGTGAACAATCACTAGAGATAATTGCCTTCCGCCCGCCAAAGAGTAAATACGCTTTTGTCCGCTAAAAAACAATTCCTACATACTTTTTCTTATAACTGATCATTAATGTCAATCAACTGTAGAAAATGTACGGCACCTGCATGCAATCGTATTACGTATTGTAACACAAATAAACTTCACGCAATCCGACGTGAATGTGTTCGTAGTTACTGAGTATGATGCTGTTTGTCCTGGCCCTGCAGTAGAGTGAGATCGTAAATTCCAATGAATAACATGACGAGTAATATACTTATACTACACAAATAGAAACTGAAATAACAGTGTTCAAAAATTAGGTAATTTGCCACTTTGCTAGAAATTTGAAAAATTGGTATTTTTTGATGCGCTGTAGCTCCTTAGATATTGGGAGTAGAAAAAAATGGTAAAAACCAAATTTGTAGAGAATTTTGTGCTCTTTGAAAAAGAAAATAGACGTTAAAGCGATAGGAGCAAATGAAACTGAGATATTTTGAAAAAACTGAAAAAAGTCCGAAATTTTCGAAGATTTTTAACTGCAGAAAGTTTTCCCAAGAGAAATTTTGTTGGAAAAACTTGGTTTTCTAACCTTTCCAACAATATGAACTAGTTAAAAAAATAAAATCTTCTACCCCACCTTTTGCAAGGTACAGGCTTTTTTTCTGACAGTTTCAATGGACTAAATATTATTTCAGTGGCACAGGGTGGCGCACGGAAAATCGGCCCCGAGTACTAGACTGCTCATTGTCGCTTACCAATCGTCGTCTGTTGTTTCGAAGTTGTCTGCATTAGCTTATCTGTTATTTCTTCAGTGCCTAATTATTGCATGTTTATCTGTTCTGATCGTAGCGGTCAACAAATCGTGCGTAATTGGCGAGCAGTCTGTACTCGGGGCTGGTTTTTCGTGCGTCACCTTATTATGTGGTGTCACATTTTGTAAAGAGATACGATTATTTCACTGCGATCAGCCACATAACGCTACAGTTGGCTAAATGAGAGGTTTAGCAGAATCACGAAAATTACAAGTGCGTGAGAATTCTGTTATGCATAAAGACTCTGTACTCCAGGGGGAGGCAAGTGCCCCCTCTTGGCGCCTTCCATCTTCAGTCACCTATGCTACTAATTTTCAGTTTTTCATAAGAACCTATACTAAGCACAATGAACGGTGAACGAGTAAAAATTAACCGTTCCCAAAAAAGAGCGATCACCAGTGAACTAGTTCCAAAGGATGAACGACTTTGACCATCTAGTCCGTGCCCAGGAAAACGGTCTCGTATGTTAGTACTGCGCGAGTGAGTAGCGGGGTCTCCCAGGCATTTTAGCAGCACTGTGAAGGAAATTCCCGCAGCTAGGAAAACTGAGTTTTAGGCAGGTGTACCAATTTCTATGTATCTTCAGTGTATAAAGCACCTTGCAGATAGCCGGCCAGAGTGGCCGAGCGGTTCTAGGCGCTTCAGTCTGGAACTGCGCGACCGCTACGGTCGCAGGTTCGAATCCTGCCTCGGGCATGGATGTGTGTGATGTCCTTAGGTTAGTTAGGTTTAAGTAGTTTTAAGTTCCAGGGGACTGATGACCTCAGATGTTAAGTCCCATAGTGCTCAGAGTCATTTGAACTAGAGTCCTGCATGACCGAGTAAGCGAGCACAAAATACGAGATGGGGCGAGCACACCCTAACTGGATAGGCTGCCCGCACTAGTTCTAGTGACCGAGCATAGAAGCCGTGACCGAATACGTAGCACGCAACTTCAAACACATTACACGTGTCATTATCCGTGTAGAGACTGCAGCCAGTACGGGCTTCTCATTTGTGGTGACTCTCTCTCTCTCTCTCTCTCTCTCTCTCTGCAATCATGCAGTGCGAGGAAACCAGTGCAGTAAGACGTAAGATTGAAATCAATGTTTACACATTGAAGAGACGGGAAGGTCTAAAAAGCCAAGTACGGAGCATATTTTTGGTGGTTGTAGACGAAAACAGTGCGTCTACTGGGTACGTATCGTGCATAAACTGCTCTACATAATTGTGTTTCCAATCGCGAACCACTCTTTTAAAGAAACACATTTGCAAGAAACCTCACAAAGATACAGCTCCTTCAGGAGTACCGGCAATAATAAAAAATAGTATTACAGCAAAGTGTGTTGCAATGTGTGCTAAAGATATGAGAGACCTTTTAATGCTGTTTGCGGTGAAGGTTTCAGAGAACTAGGCCAAGAATTAATACATCTAGGTGCGCATTATGGAAAAGTTAACGTGGCAGATGCCGTGCCACATCCCTCTACTACAAGCAGACATGTCAAAGAACAAGCTGATGCAATACGAAACAGTATAATGCCTTATGTTATTGCGGAAGTTATTAATGAAACATGTGCTGCGACAGTTGATGTGGTGTCACCGCCAGACACCACACTTGCTAGGTGGTAGCTTTAAATCGGCCGCGGTCCATTAGTACATGTCGGACCCGCGTGTCGCCACTGTCAGTGATCGCAGACCGAGCGCCGCCACACGGCAGGTCTAGAGAGATGTACTAGCACTCGGCCCAGTTGTACGGACGACTTTGCTAGTGACTACACCGACGAAGGCTTTCTCTCATTTGCCGAGAGATAGTTGGAATAGCCTTCAGTTAAGTCCATGGCTACGACCTAGCAAGGCGCCATTAACCATTTCTAGAGAGAGTCTCACTTGTATCATCAAGAATGCTGTATACAAATGATGGATTAAAGTTAAGTATTCCTGCAGCTACGTACTTTTCTTTATAGCATTCATTACGTATCCTGTTTCATACTTAACGCCAGCCTACGTGAGTTGACGCGTGCATTTCGGCCTCCTCTCTCAATTAGTGTGCGTTGTGTTGGCTAATCTGCCGACACAACAGTTGATATGTGGGCTGATTCGCATAATCAGGTGCACTATTTGACGCTTACATTTCATTACATTAACACAGATTGGTCTCTTGTGATCAATGTTTTATTTACAACAAAATTCCTGGACGTTAGGAAGACGGGAGTAAATATTATAAAAGAAAGTGCTCTATGAATTTAGCTGTGTAACGTACCCGTTCTTGGAAACGTTACTTTTGTATTAAAGGAGAGAGAGAGAGACAGAGACAGAGAGAGAGAGATAAATACACTGTGTGTGTGAGAGAGAGAGAGAGAGAGAGAGAGAGAGAGAGAGAGAGAGGGAGAGAGAGGCGTTGGATTTGTACAGTACAGTGCAGTGCAGCGAGCCGGGGCGGGGCGAGGTGAGTCGTCAGCGGTGACCGGCCATGCTCGGTTATCCGCGTGTCCGGAATCCGGACATAGACATGGCGCGAGTACGTGACCGAGCCGAGTCGTATGGGGCCGGACACGAGCGGCTCGGTCCCCCCGTCAACAGGCGAGCCGTGACCGGTCAAACACGGAGCGTTGCAGCACTCTAATTTGAACCATTTGAACCACCTTGAAGATATAGTGAGGAGTAAACTCTGAAAAGAAACGCTCACCTCTCAGGAACCAAAGAAAGACAAATATGTTTAGAAATTTAAATATAAATGCGAGTATTTACAACTCTTGTTAGGAAAGATAAAGGGACGCATTGTTGTCCATAATCAGATAACCACTTCTAAAATTTAGATACAATAAAACTGTGCGCTCTTTACTCAATACTCCATAGACCACTTGACTACTTCTCCGACCAACATCAAATAACACACCACTCTGAGTGTCTGTCTTTTCTGATTTACCTGTTCACTAGAAAAAAACGCGTCTGAGACGACAGGAATCTTTCGTTACAAGTATGATACGGAAACTGAGACATTTGTGATGTCTGCCACATCATTTGAGAACTGCGCCTTTCCGACAGCGAATGCCTTGATGCCGTGATGTCAGTTCTTTCACACACTCGGATGTGTAACAACTACTTTGGACTACATTAGATACAAATCATAGTATAGCATAACTGGCAAAAATTTGCTTGTTCTTACAAACAGTTATTCATATTTGGTATTATTATATCGTTCCACAGATATTCTCAATTATTCTTACTTCCAAAAATGAACAAAGAGTCACATAAACATGTGCATTATGGCCCCTTGTTACTAAGTGACTGCATCCCTGTAACAACTGGAGTTTCCCACTGTCGGACATTTCTCTCTCTAGCCACATAATTTTTTATCCGATCTTTCGTCTAGCAGCCCAGTCCAGCAATACTTCCTTAAATTGTTTGCTAAGCGCTACTGAATGCAGTTTCCGCTTAGTTGGACTCACACATTCAAATAGTAATTGTTAGACAAAAATTCATTTCCACCTCCGCTTCTTCTGAATACTGTTATTACAATACCCACCCTGTTCATATCTTGAGTCTTCTCATTTCACCGAGCGAGGTGGCTCAGTGGTTAGCACACTGGACTCGCATTCGGGAGGACGACGGTTCAATCCGGCATCCGGACATCCTGATTTAGGTTTTCCATGACTTCCCTAAATCGCTTCAGGCAAATGTCGGGATGGTTCCTGTGAAAGGGCACGGCCGATTCTTCAGTACTTTTCCTGATTGGACCAACTCCAGATTTTTCACTAAATTTGTCCAACATATTAATTCTGTTCACCTATGAGATCACTGAACTTCGCTACTTATGCATGAACTTCACGTGGAGCGTAGGCAACGTGGATCACTTTTTTGTTTCCTCATTATATTTTTCTGAAACTTACGGTTGACTGTGGAATATTTATACTTGCAGTTTATGCTGCTTGTGCACGGCCGGAGTGGCCGTACGGTTCTGGGCGCTACAGTCTGGAGCCGAGCGACCGCTACGGTCGCAGGTTCGAATCCTACCTCGGGCATGGATGTGTGTGATGTCCTTAGGTTAGTTAGGTTTAATTAGTTCTAAGTTCTAGGCGACTGATGACCTCAGAAGTTAAGTCGCATAGTGCTCAGAGCCATTTGAACCATTTTTTGAACCATTTGAACCATGCTGCTTGTGGCTCATAGTTTTTCTTAAGCAGTTCGGCAGAATTTCCGATTTTTTTTGGCGTGTTTTGATATAGCTGGATGAACAGCATCTACATGTGCGTGGATAATCTGCAAATCACATTTCAGTGCCTGGTAGAGGGTTCACCGAACCACCTTCACAATTCTCCACCATTCCACCACCTTCACAATTCTCTACCATTCCAATCTTGCCACGGTTGCGGAGGTTCGAGTCCTCCCCCGGGCATGTGTGTGTGTGTGTGTGTGTGTGTGTGTGTGTGTGTGTGTGTGTGTGTGTGTATGTATGTATGTGTGTGTGTTGTCCTTAGCGTCAGTTAGTTTAATTTAGATTAAGCAGTGTGTAGCCTAGGGACCGATGACCTCAGCAGATTGGTCCTAAAGGAACTTACCACAAATTTCCAAATTTTTCCTATAGCGCGTGGAAAGAACGGACACCTATATCTTTCCATGCAAAGTCTGATTTCCCATATTTTATCATGGAGATCGTTTCTCTCTTTTATAGTCTTTATGTTCGTTAAGTGTTCTCTAACCCGACACATATCCTCTTTTTCCTGTTTGTTCTACGTCTGCGTATATACATACTCCGTAAGCCGTCGTGAGGTGCCTGGCGCAGGGCGGCTTTTCCCACTACTAGTTGTTTCCTGTCCAGTACCAGTCACAAACAGAACGAGCGAGAAGAGAGTATCTATATGTCCCCGTGCGAGCCCCAATCTCTCTTCTCTTGTCTTCGTGCTCTTAACGCGAAGTGTTCGTTGGTGGCAGGCAGCAGAATCGGTCTTCTGCCACTTTAAATGCCGGTTCTTTAAATTTTCTTAAAGTGTTTCGCGAAAAGAACGTCTTCTTCCCTCCAGGAATTCCGGGTTTACTTCACGAAGCATCTTCGTGATACTAGCATGTTGATCGAGCCTACAAGTAACTAATCTAGCCGCTAGACACTTCTTCTTCCATTAATCCGACCTGGTGTGGATCCCAAGCACTCGACCAGTACTCAACAATGGGTCGCACTAGTATCCTACAAGCGTTCTCCTTTACAGAAGAACCACATGTCCCTAAAATTCTCGCAATAACGTAAAGTCCACCATTCGGCTCCCCAACTATCTCCCTTACGCGCTTATTCTGTTCCACATCGCTTTGCCACGTTGTTGTTGTTGTTGTTGTCTTCAGTCCTGAGACTGGTTTGATGCAGCTCTCCATGCTACTCTATCCTGTGCAAGCTTCTTCATCTCCCAGTACCTACTGCAACCTACATCCTGCTGAATCTGCTTAGTGTATTCATCTCTTGGTCTCCCCCTACGATTTTTACCCTCCACGCTGCCCTCAAATACTAAATTGGTGATCCCTTGATGCCTCAGAACATGTCCTACGAGCCGATCCCTTCTTCTGGTCAAGTTGTGCCACAAACTTCTCTTCTCCCCAATCCTATTCAATACTTCCTCATTAGTTATGTGATCTACCCATCTAATCTTCAGCATTCTTCTGTAGCACCACATTTCGAAAGCTTCTATTCTCTTCTTGTCCAAACTGTTTACCGTCCATGTTTCACTTCCATACATGGCTACACTCCATACAAATACTTTCAGAAATGACTTCCTGACACTTAAATCTATACTCGATGTTAACAAATTTCTCTTCTTCAGAAACGCTTTCCTTGGCATTGCCAGTCTACATTTTATATCCTCTCTACTTCGACCATCATCAGTTATTTTGCTCCCCAAATAGCAAAACTCCTTTACTACTTTAAGTGTCTCATTTCCTAATCTAATTCCCTCAGCATCACCCGACTTAATTTGCCACGTTACCCCTAGATATTTAATCGAAGTGACTGGGCAAGCAGTAACGCTTTGTTCAAACAGCATCGGAATGTTTTTCTACTCATCTCCGTTAACTTACATTTTTCTACATTTAGAGCAAGCTGCAATCCATTAAACCAAATAGAAATATTGTCTTGAGTCGTATTGTATCCTCCCACAGTTACTCAACGACGACACCCTCCCGTACCTCACTGCACGGTCACAAAACAACCGCAGATTTCTGCTCACTCTGTCCATCATATCATTTATGCACTAGAGAATAAGAGTGATCCTACCACACTTCCCTGGCGCACTGCTGAGGTGCTGTTCTCTCTGAACTCTCGCCGTCGAGAACGACGTACCTGGTTCTATTACTTAAGAAGCCTGCGTGCCACTCACATACGTGGAAACCTAATCTGTATGCCTGGACATTCATTAACAGTCTGTAGCGGAGCGCCGTGTCAAATGCTTTCTAGAGAACTAGAAATATGGAATGTGCCTGTTGCCCATCATCCATTGTTCGCAGGATATCACGTGAGAAAAGGGCACGAAAAATACACAAAAATTTATTAATGTAGTTATATCAAATTCTGGGAACACTAGTGTCTAGGTAACACACGAGGGCTATTCGGAAAATAAGGAACTACAGGTCGCGAAATGGAAACCACAGTGAAAATCAAAACTGTTTTATTTGAAACAGTTAGCTACTACTTCAAGCTACTTACCTCCATAGTCGCCGATCCGACTTAAGACGTTTGTCGTAGCGGTGTACCAACTTTCCAATACCCTCGTTATAGAAGGCAGCCACCAGTGCTTTCCGCCAGTTCTCTATGCTGGCCTTACAGCTCGTTGTCTGTGCCAAAATGTTGTCTTCATAACCAGCGGTTCACGTGAGCAGAGATGAAACAGAGAGAGACAATTACGGGCCGTATTGTGGGTAATCAAACATTTCCAACCGAAAACGATGCAGGACAATCTTCATTGCCCCTGGAGAATGCGGCTGGGGATTGTCTTGAAGAAGAAAGCGCACAACAGTTATGTTATGTTGGCTGCATAGCTTCAGGCGAAATTTCTCACCAGGCCCTCGTACTTGGCGGGAGACACTATTGTTCTAGGTATCTTTATGTGCTCCCTGTGTGCTCAGAACTAAAGGGAACGACGTAACGCGATCGACAGGCATACTAGAGACGCTACCCAACACATGTGTGCAGAACGTCATCGGATTTTCACTGTGGTTTCCATTTCGCGACCGATCGTTCCATACTTTCCGAATAAGCCTCGTACCAGGGTAATTGCAAAAGTAAGGTCTCTGGAACACGTGAAGGCATAACTGACCTTACGACTTATCTTAGAAGAAAGATTAAGGAAAGGCAAACCTACGTTCCTAGCATTTGTAGACTTAGAGAAATCTTTTGACAATGTTGACTGGAATACTCTCTTTCAAATTCTAAAGGTGGCAGGGGTAAAATACAGGGAGCGAAAGGCTATTTACAATTTGTATAGAAACCAGATGGCAGTTATAAGAATCGAGGGGCATGAAAGAGAAGTAGTGGTTGGGAAGGGAGTAAGACAGGGTTGTAGCCTCTCCCCGATGCTATTCAATCTGTATATTGAGCAAGCAGTAAAGGAAACAAAAGAAAAATTCGGAGTAGGTATTAAAATCCATGGAGAAGAAATAAAAACGTTGAGGTTCGCCGATGACATTGTAATTCTGTCAGAGACAGCAAAGGACTTGGAAGAGCAGTTGAACGGAATGGATAGTGTCTTGAAGGGAGGATATAAGATGAACATCAACAAAAGCAAAACCAGGATAATGGAATGTAGTGGAATTAAGTCGGGTGATGTTGAGGGTATTAGATTAGGAAATGAGACACTTAAAGTAGTAAAGGAGTTTTGCTATTTGGGGAGCAAAATCACTGATTATGGTCGAAGTAGAGAGGATATAAAATGTAGACTGGCAATGGCAAGGAAAGCGTTTCTGAAGAAGAGAAATTTGTTAACGTCGAGTATAGATTTAAGTGTCAGGAAGTCATTTCTGAAAGTATTTGTATGGAGTGTAGCCATGTATGGAAGTGAAATATGGACGGTAAATAGTTTGGACAAGAAGAGAATAGAAGCTTTCGAAATGTGGTGCTACAGAAGAATGCTGAAGATTAGATGGGTAGATCACATAACTAATGAGGAAGTATTGAATAGTATTGGGGAGAAGAGAAGTTTGTGGCACAACTTGACCAGAAGAAGGGATCGGTTGGTAGGACATGTTCTGAGGCATCAAGGGATCACCAATTTAGTATTGGAGGGCAGCGTGGAGGGTAAAAATCGTAGGGGGAGACCAAGAGATGAATACACTGAGCAGATTCAGAAGGATGTAGGTTGCAGTAGGTACTGGGAGATGAAGAAGCTTGCACAGGATAGAGTAGCATGGAGAGCTGCATCAAACCAGTCTCAGGACTGAAGACCACAACAACAACAACAACAAGGTCTCCTATTTTTTTTTATAAATACATAGACCTGTTTATTTCCACAGTGGTTTATATCAGTTTACAGATTGAACATTTAGCTATTTTTCGACATAATTATCATTTCTGTCGACGCATTTTTGTAGACGCTGTGGCAGTTTTTGTATGCTCATGTCATACCAGCTCGCCGCCATTCTGTTCATAAAGTTATGAACCTCTTCTTTCACCTCGTCGTCGGAGCTGAATCGCTGGGACAACAATTAACGCTAACAGGTACTGTGAGACTCTGAAAAAAACTCAAACGGACAATTCAGGACCGGAGAAGAGGAATGTTGATCAAGAGCGTACACATTCTCCATGACAACGCTCGCCCACACATCGCTCGGCAAACCGCTGCTCTCCTGCAACAGTTTCAGTGGAACATAATCACCCACCCACCCTTTAGTCCTGACTTGGCGCCCAGTGACTGTCACCTGTTCGATAGGTTGAAAGAACATTTGGCCGGAAAGCGATTCAGCTCCGACGACGATGTGAAAGAAGAGGTTCATAACTTTCTGAACAGCATGGCGGCGAGCTGGTATGACATGGGCATACAAAAACTGCCACAGCGTCTACAAAAGTGCATCGACAAAAATGGTGATTATGTCGAAAAATAGCTAAATGTTCAAGCTGTAAATGATGTAATGGTATTGTAGAAATAAACAGGTCTATGTACTTATAAAAAAATAGGAGACCTGACTTTTGGGATTACCCTCGTATTTAAGTCATTAACATTGCAAGATCACAGGTTAATGTAAACGCGAGATAAGCTATTGCATATGTGAAATGCTGGGACATTAACAACCATTGCAGCTGCTATAATATTGAATGCAAGCATGCAAACGTGCTTGTATTGTGTTGTACAGGTGCCGGATGTCATTTTGTAGGATGGAGTTCCATGCCTGTTGCACCTCGCTGAGACTGAACGAGGTAGTGTACGGGAAGCTGAAATGTTCATTCTGCGATATTGCAGAAAGACTTGGCAGGAATGTAGCCGCTGTACCTGACTGCTGGCAGTGGTGCTCACGAGAACGTTCGGTCGGGAGTTTAAAGTTCTTATTTTTATTCTATTATTTAGTGAACGTTTTATTAATGTGATTAAGTATTATTATTAATTGATTTTTATTTATGGTTTGGTTTAGCGATTCCTTTTTACTGTTTGCTCCTTTTATTTAAGTCGAGTCTTTTTAATTATGCTTGTGGTAGTTGTGAAGTCTACATTGCTTACGGTTCTCCTTAAGTTAAAGAATACGGTAATACCATACGCGTTTCGCAGATCTCGTTGGGTCTCCTTGCTGGAACTTCTCCACCTGAAATCGCTAAAGATAATTTATCGCTGCACGGAAATCGATCGGTACAGCCAAGTGTTATGCTGTGTCATGTGTATGGAATGTGCCGTCCAACTTTAGTTCGTGAAATTATTTAGGTCTTCGGAGAAATATTCTCGATGAATCCCAAAACCGTGTAAAACTGCAGGTTCGCACCATCAAACCACACAACACTTCCGAAAGACTGGCGTCTTTATAATGACTGAATATTTCTTTTGAAATGATTAAGGGTTATGAACTCTACACACTTGATACTCCTTTTGTGCTTGTATGTGTATTTATTTTCTTCAATACGATAAAACATAGATTACTGCCTTAATGGCGGCTTCCAACAATCTTCTCTCAATCCGACATAGAACATCTCTCTTCCAATGTCAAACAAGGAATAATTATCTATTTTCCGTAGCTTAATACAGTCTGTATATCTTTGTTCGAGTTCGCACGGAGATGCTTAAATTCCACCAAGTATTTATCTCTTGCGCAGGTATTTTACATTTATCGTTGATGATACCTGCCCACGTTAGGCTAAATTTTTCTGCCTGACTCATGTAATACTGTCACCGTCAGAGGGTGGTACGGGACTACAAGTCCCACCGCCACACCTCCAAAGTGAATTGCAGTGACGCAGTCACTGCCCTGTGGATAAATTTACTGCCTCACCAACACAGTTGGACCGCAATAGACCGGTGATGCTGTATTGTAACAGATCACAAAAAAAAATGTGTGGTTTAGTATCATATAGCGTTATAGAGGATAGGCTCTAGATGACTAAGTGGAACTACAAGGGGTTCTTATTCATATCAATCTTGGGTCTAGTGCAGCAGGGGATACAACCCGTCGGCTCTGAACAATGACGTCATTCCTTAGTCATAGATCTTAATGTCTTCACTTCGAGGCATAGATAATAGCAATCGCTTGATATTCGGTACATCATTAAACGTGTGATTTAATTAACTTAATTGTTTGTTTTTTATTCGGTCGGTACTTAATATTTTTCGTAATGATATTGAGGTAATGTGGATTGTGTTTCTTGGCTTTTAAAAAAAAAATCTCACGAGATAGAATAAACTGATCCTACTTTATTAAGCAATCAATAAAAAAACTAAACTAAAACATAACAGCTTTTGCTGTTATGTTTCAATTTCGTTTTTTTACTGATTGCTTAATAAAGTAGGATCAGTTTATTCTATCTCGTGAGATTTTTTTTTTTAAAAAGCCAAAAAACACTTTATCACCTACTGAAGGCAGCTACAACACTACGAAGAATCGCTTCTCGGCTTTTGACAAGATATTGCTTAATAAAGTAGGATCAGTTTATTCTATCTCGTGAGATTTTTTTTAAAAAAGCGAAAAAACACTATTGCTTAATAAAGTAGGATCAGTTGAAACGTCCCCTTAGAAAAATTATGCAGGACTGTGCTTAAACTGACACACAATATTTTTTAGCGCAACGCAATCTGACTTTCAAAAAAATGGTTCAAATGGCTCTGAGCACTATGGGACTTAACATCTATGGTCATCAGTCCCCTAGAACTTAGAACTACTTAAACCTAACTAACCTAAGGACAGCACACAACACCCAGTCATCACGAGGCAGAGAAAATCCCTGACCCCGCCGGGAATCGAACCCGGGAACTCGGGCGCGGGAAGCGAGAACGCTACCGCACGACCACGAGCTGCAGACAATCTGACTTTCAAAAATCCCTACAAATGAATGGCCCTGACTAACATTAACCTCTACCTTTCACAAATCACTTACCTCACAAAAATCTTCGTTACTCGAACTACTGCAATACGGCGAGCGCCACTACTGCCAGCTAAATAAAAGATTCAAACTACTGAAGGCACTAACTACTGATAGGCATAGTTAGCAAATGAAAGATTTTAATAGAGAACAAACAATGTATTTGCCTTAATAGTCATCAAAAGTTATAATATATACAGCAGCTCATGACATCCATTTTTACAAATTTCAAAACTCCGCCGTTTCTCTCCCCACATCCACCACTGCTGGCGGCTCACCTCCAACTGTGAAACGCTATGCGCTGTTAACAACCAGCTGCCCAACACTACAATGGCAGACAACAATGCTAACTAGCCACAGACTGCACACAGCACAGCCATTGATTTTCATACAGAGTGCTACATAACGTTGCCAATAAGAAAATATAAACAGCCTACTTACACAGTTTATTCTATCTCGTGAGATTTTTTTAAAAAAAGCCAAAAAAACACTTATTAGCTACTGAAGGGAGCTACAACACTAAGAAGAATCGCTTCTCGGCTTTTGACAAGATCAATGTTTATCTCTCTCGCATTCCTTTGTTTCTCAACATTCTCCTCAGCTCTTTCATCTTTGTAATACATGCTCTCTGGCGACTTGTGACGTCATTGTTCAAAGCCGACGGGTTGTATGCCCTGCTGCACTAGACCCTCAGTCTTGCACTCCTGGCGCATCGCATTGCATCTGCAGCAGAAATCGGAGCAGGAGTTCCATCACAGTGGCTCAACGAGTTGTTACAAATGCCGGTTGTGGATGACGATGGAGTTGTCGTCCGAAGATGACCCATATGAGCTCGATTGCAGACAGGTCTAGTGATCGGCAGCCCGAGGCAGCGTGTTGACACCCAGTAGAGCACGATGGGTTACAACAGCGGTATGTGTGCGAGAGTTATCCTGTTGGAAAACATCCCCCGAAATGAAACTTCCTGGCAGATTAAAACTGTGTGCCTGACCGAGACTCGAACTCGGGACCTTTGCCTTTCGTGGGCAAGTGCTCTACCAACTGAGCTACCGAAGCACGACTCACGCCAGGTACCCACAGCTTTACTTCTGCCAGTACCTCGTCTCCTACCTTCCAAACTTTACAGAAGCTTCTGTAAAGTTGGCTGATGTGTGGCTAGGGCCTCCCGTCGGGTAGACCGTTCGCCTGGTGCAAGTCTTTCGAGTTCACGCCACTTCGGCGACTTGCGTGTCGATGGGGATAAAATGATTATGATAAGGACAACACAACATCCAGTCCCTGAGCGGAGAAAATCTCCAACCCAGCCGGAAATCGAACCCGGGCTGTTAGGTATGACATTCCGTCGCGCTGACCACTCAGTGGTGGACGATTATTGATAAACTGGACGTCATGTGAAATTGTGGGACCTACTTTCCATCTACCTGCCACAATTTCAGGGATAAACCATCTCATCATTTCCGAGCCTTGATTGTATTGGCCAGAGGGACCAACAGACATGTTACCAGCCGCGAATCTGGTTATTTTATAACATATTTTCGAAGCCAAGTTAATGCAGTCCATAGACTAACTCGTTAGCCACCATGACGGTCGAGCCGGCCGAAGTGGCCGTGCGGTTCTAGGCGCTGCAGTCTGGAACCGCGAGGCCGCTACGGTCGCAGGTTCGAATCCTGCCTCGGGCGTGGATGTGTGTGACGTCCTTAGGTTAGTTAGGTTTAACTAGTTCTAAGTTCTAGGGGACTAATGACCTCAGAAGTTGAGTCCCATAGTGCTCAGAGCTATTTTGAACCATGACGGTCGAATGTGCATGCAGACACTGATGCACCATGTGAATCAGTACAGGGGGAACCAAAGTTGACGACTGTCATACCAACTTCCACATATTCTGATAGGCATAGTCCTTGAATGAGATTTTCACTCTGCAGTGGAGTGTGCGCTGATATGAAACTTCATGGCAGATTAAAACTGTGTGCCGGACCGAGATTCGAACTCGGGATCTTTGCCTTTGGCAGGCAACTGCACAGTGGTAGAGCACTTGCCCACGAAACGCAAAGGTTGTGAGTTCGAGTCTCGGTCCGGCACACAGTTTTAATCAGCCAGGAAGTTTCAGCATAGTCCTTGTTTACATTTGCAAAAAGGGGGACACAAAACAAAGTTTGTGTTGAGATTCTGGGGGACTGAATTCCCAGTCCATGAGGCAGTAGAGAGAACTGTGACAATAAATTACGCTGGGCAGAAACCTAAGGGATTTAGGACTAGTAGTGTTTAAGGGAACTTGATGGTAAAAGTAATCTTGAAACAGCCGCTAGTGTTTAAGGACAGTGAAGCTAACATTATCTGAGGAACCGGTTCTTGTTAAGAGGGAGCGCAATGTAGCACACCGACCACATCTGGTCAAAAACATGCAAAGTAGGACGTAGATTACAGCACAGCCAGCCGCAGGCGGGCGCAGATATTATGTCTTACGTCACACAACGCCGCCATCGCACGTTGCGAGGTGAGCCGGAGAGGCGAAGTGTGGAAATAGTTGCCACAGCAGCACCTCAAGCGGAGGAAGGCGGAAGCCTTTCCAGACCAGCAACTGTAGAAGTGTTTGGTAGACGTACCATAAAGCATAGCAAAGCCCAAACAAGCACGGTCCATGAGCGTATTAATAACTAGCCACTTTTGTACTGAAATCATCTTGCTGCACTACAACCGTCGTTCTGTGACATTAGGGGACCATCCGCTGCACTCTATCAGCTTTGTTGCCCATCACATAGGCATGTGCGGAAGGCAACTGGATGCCTCAGCAACACGGTCACTGCTTGTAATAAATCATGGTTGGAGAGCCGTAACAAGCAATTTTAAAAGCATGATACTATCTCTCTGGCCCCAGAATTTTTCAGATTGATTTGTCTAAGATCTTTCTTAGAAAGTTGTGCATTCAAGAATTTTTATAAATTTCTAAGAGACGCTAGAGAGAATGTTAAGACGTAGGACATTGCTGATTTTTTTTTTTTTTTTTTTTTTGTACATTTGTAAACCCTGTTCCTGATGGAAGGAAAGATGTAGGGGCCCTCCATGTTGCCAATGCTGCTGTGAACGATGAATTCAAATATCCCCCCCCCCCTCCCGCCAAATGTACAGGGTGGTCACAATTAAAGTTCAACTTTCAAACCGCTGTATAAATAACACCAATGGTCAGAATGCAATGGAATGTTGTCGGAGAAGGGGGAAAACGTATGGCAGAAGAAATGTAGCAACAGATCACGATGTAAGCATCGTAATTTAATAGTGGTCGAATACAAATGACAAATGAATCATACAACAATGCCTAACGTGTACGTTTGACGCTAAACAAACTGTACTACTCAGTATGCATGGGTGAACAGGTGTGATACTGTTAGTTACGTAATCCCATACCCCACGGCAAGTTCATATCACATCGGCTGGGAAGAATCGGTTTTTATTTGTCCTGAGGTCAAAAACCGCATAGAAAGCATCAAGCACATCGGTTTTTAACTGTCCTGAGGCCAAAAACGTCATAAAAAGCATCAATAAAAATCAAATCTGATTATTAATTTCCGCGTGACTGGCGCAAAACATGTTCAATATGCTGTCCACCGTTTTCTGCAACGAGAAACAGCATGTTCCACAAGTGATCGAAGTGTTTACGGGGTCACGTTCAGAATTTGCTGCGCAATGTGTGCCTTCAATGTAGCTAAGTTTGCAGTTGGAACACCGAACACAACGCCTTTCAGATAGCCCCATGGCCAGAAGTCACAAGGATTAAGATGAGGTGATCGGGACGGTCAGGAAGTAGGGAAATGGAGGGTGATAATTTTAGCATTTCCGAACTGCCGCTTCAGCAGCTGCTTAACTGGATTTGCAATGTGCAGAGGTGCGCCATCTTGCATAAAAATGTTCCCATCTACACACCCACGCTGTTGGAGAGCTGGAATGACGCGGCTGCGCAAAAGACACTCATAGCTCTTACCAGTGACGGAACAGGTAACAGGACCGGAAGTACCTGTATCTTCGAAAAAATATGTCGCTATGATAAATGATGACGTAAACTCGCACAACAAAGTGATCTTTCCAGGGTGAAGTGGTACTGGTTGATTTGCACGTAGATTTTCCTAGGCCCATATTAGAGCGAAAGGCTATTTACAACTTGTACAGAAAGCAGATGGCAGTTATAAGACTCGAGGGGTATGAAAGGGAAGCAGTGGTTGGGAAGGGAGTGAGACAGGGTTGTAGCCTCTCTCCGATGTTATTCAATCTGTATACTGAGCAAGCAATAAAGGAAACCAAAGAAAAGTTAGGAGTAGGTATTAAAATCCATGGAGAAGAAATAAAAACTTTGAGGTTCGCCGATGACATTGTAATTCTGTCAGAGACAGCAAAGGACTTGGAAGAGCAGTTGAATGGAATGGACAGTGTCTTGAAAGGAGGGTATAAGATGAACATCAACAAAAGCAAAACGAGAATAATGGAATATAGTCGAATTAAGTCAGGTGATGCTGAGGGAATTAGATTAGGAAATGACACACTTAAAGTAGTAAAGGAGTTTTGTTATTTGGGGAGTTAAATAACTGATGATGGTCGAAGTAGAGAGGATATAAAATGTAGACTGGCAATGGCAAGGAAAGCGTTTCTTAAGAAGAGAAATTTGCTGACATCGAGTATTGATTTAAGTATCAGGAAGTCGTTTCTCAAAGTATTTGTATGGAGTGTAGCCATGTAAGGAAGTGAAACGTGGACGATAAATAGCTTAGACAAGAAGGGAATAGAAGTTTTCGAAATGTGGTGCTACAGAAGAATGCTGAAGATTAGATGGGTTGATCACATAACTAATGAGGAGGTATTGAATAGAACTGGGGAGAAGAGGAGCTTGTGGCACAACTTGACTAGAAGAAGGGATCGGTTGGTAGGACATGTTCTGAGACATCGAGGGATCACCAATTTAGTATTGGAGGGCAGCGTGGAGGGTAAAAATCGTAGAGGGAGACCAAGAGATGAATACACTAAGCAGATTCAGAAGGATGTAGGTTGCAGTAGGTACTGGGAGATGAAGAAGCTTGCACAGGATAGAGTAGCATGGAGAGCTGCATCAAACCAGTCTCAGGACTGAAGACCACAACAACAACAAATATTCGACAATTCTGTGTATCGACATATCTTGTCAGATGTAAGTGGGCTTCGTCTGTCCACAAAATCTTCCACAGCCAATCATTGCCCACTTCCATGCGAGCAAGAAATTCTAAAACAAAGGTCTCTCTTGCTGGCAGGCCAAGAGGAAGCAACTCGTGCACACAGATAATTTTGAATGGATAGAAAAGAAGGATGTTTCATAGGATTTTACTCGCCATGCTTACGGGTATGTCCAATGTTTGGGCAATTCTGCGTCCACTACACATTTGCATACCACCACTCGTTTCCTCCCTCTACCAGGTTGCACACCAAAAAAAACCTGTTTTCGAATTTCCGAATCTCCATTTTAATTGTGTGCTCGACCTACATATAGGCCATGACTGTTCGTGTGATTTTTTGTACTGTGGCCGACTTTTTCACTTGTGTTTGACTCCAGTGATTTTAAGTGTGCAACGAATTGCCAGCTGTGTTCTTTTAACTTTATGTCGACTTTTTAACTGTTTTCCAGTGCATGTCCCCATATTGGTGTATATTTAACTCCCATCATCTCTATTTACTGTGTTTTTTATGTCCCCCTTTTACCTCCCCTTTTTTTGTAACCATTCCCCTTCCATGTATTTTGTAAACCCATTTGGCTGAAGAGTGGTGGACTGTGCCGCTGCCAGCCTTCCCCTGCCAATATGGGGCAGGGGAATGAAATTACAATACAGAAAAAAATAGGCAAGAGATGAGTTTGCATGCGGTAAATGCGGAAACACGAACGATGGCGGCGTTATCGCTAAATGCGTCCAAAGAGGACCAATGTGTTCTTATTCTTTTCTTGGCTGCTGAAGACAAACTCCAGTAGACATCTTTCGGAGAATGAAGAATGTGTATGGGGCAGTATGTCTGTCGAAAACCACTGCTGTAAAATGGTTCGCCAAGTTCCGAACTGGTCGCTTCACGATAATCTCAGAAGGCGTAAAGCAGAAGTTACGCCAACTGAAGTGGGAGACACTTCAGCACACGCCCTACAGTCCTGATCTCTCCCCGAGCGATTATCATGCCTTCTTTCCTTTAAAACAGGCCTTGAGAACCAATCGATTCCCTTCCGACGAGAAGGTGCATCAATCATTACGGACTTCTTCGCGAAACAGGAAATAGCGTCTTACCGAACGGTTATCTTCGACCTGGTGCGTCCGTGGAATGATTGCCTCAATGCTCACAGCGATTTTGCCTGATTCGCATACCGATTCTGAACTACAGGGCCTTAGAACGAAAGCATTTTGATCGCATCCTTAAAACTTTTATCATTTTCCTTTCTATTCTTGTATATATGGTCTCAACTTCACCCATGAAATCAAGAGTCAGCTTATCACAGTATAAGTGTATGTTTTTATTTTTATAATTATATATTTTATGATTTTGGTTCGGGTGGCTTTAAATATTGTGGGCTAGCGTGATTCTTTTAATTAACTTATACCGCAATAACACTCCTATGGACATCGGCTGCCCCGAAGTATGTACGATATAATATTTTTTAAACACAGCACCCTTCTCACCGCCTTCTAATAAATAGTTTGCGTGAGCGCTGCTATTTAGAAAAGAAAATATGCATATTCTTACGCAAACTATAATTATTAATATGGATCTCAGGGGCTACTGGTTATTTATGTACCAAATTACACAAAGATTAACTGAGGTATTGCAGAATGTAATACTTTTCAATATTTCTTGTTCATTATTTGCAAGGCAAAACTGGAGAGAATCTCGTGTGCCGTTAGGCGGCCAAAATTAAACATACTGAACTCATTCAGTGGTGTGAATTTTGGTAACTGAAATTAATTTTAAGTTCAAAATTAATGAAAGGTCAAAATTGAGAAGTCTCTCGCATTTACATTTAATAACACGAATCGTCAGCGTAATGGCTGAGTAAATCCAGCTAGGGGAGATGAGCTCCCTGCACTACGAAGTTCTGTAAAATTTTTGTTAATTATAATTAATGGTTGCGATCATGCGAGGTAACAACTAAGTCAATAATACACACTTTCCAATAACAATTTCTATTGTATTTTTCAAAAATACTGATAAAACTTACGTTCATTATCAGGCTAGACGAAACAAAACAGGAGAGCTAGTTCAATCAAAGCATTGTCTCTGATCTTCATGGCTTATGTTACACAGAGATTATACCAAAAAAACTGTGTTTTGTTAATTACATCGATATTTGTGTTTTGATAATAATAACTTACGTTCTTTACTATTTGTTATACATCAGGCACACGTACACAATCTTGAAACAATTTATAATTCACACATCTCACAACAAAAACTTCCTTTCCCTTTCTCCAAATGTCCATTTATGTGACGAACTGTCACAAGCTCTCAGCATTATTGTCCCTTGGACTATGTTCAGAGTTCAGGTTAATCTAGAGTTGTGGTTTTAACGTAGAAGATTTATATTTGCGTTGAAATGCCAATTCACGATGTTTTTCTCGTATTACTAACCACCGCAGAAAATACTAAAACCGCGAATACAGGAAGTACTCACCTGTATCTAAATGTAATCTGCTTGACAGAAAAACAAGGTGTAGTAATCTCATAAATACAAACTATACTCTCACAGTTGAACAGATACCTATTTTAAAGTGGTAGTATTACCTTCGATTAATAATAAAAGCAGTGTTTAATAGTTCTGAGCTACATCTGTGTTGTGCATCCATGAGCATACAGTTCATCATGGAACTGGTGACTAATAGTGCTGACCCACTCAAGGGGAATGGTCACATTCTCTCAGTGAATACTAAATGGGAAAATGATTTGCACTTGAACAACATCACATTAACCATTCGGTAGAGAGGAACTGGTTTCATTTTCAGTATGGTCCAACGTGTTTCAGTCACAAATCCCAAATTCTGAAATGAAGTTGTAAAGGTTCCTTGTGGCATACGCCTTCTCTTCCGTAGAGGAGCTCCCTGCAGTAGTTTAGAACCTTGCATTGTAGCGTGTTGTTTCTCTTTTGTAATTTTAAGTCTCCTTTTCAAATTTTCTTACAGCCATATGTGGATTATGTAGTGACTCGCGCCATTACCATATTGCTTTGGCTAACATGGACCCATGCAATATTACGAGGGTGGTTTGAAAAGTTCTCGGGAACACCACGAGAGGTCAGCGCTAGCGCAACGAGTTGTTTACGTGATATTCATTGGACTGTTGCCTGTAAACACGTGCCATGTCAGTGCTCTTTCAAGAGAGCTGTGGCGGTGACGTGGTTCTGTTGTTCTCGCATAGTGATTTGCGAAGATGGAAAAAATTGAGATTCGAGCAGTGATTAAGTACTTCGTAAAGAAAGGTATGAAAGCAAAGGACATTCATGCCGATTTCGAGAATACACTGGGGGGACTCTGCTCCTTCATATTCAACTGTTGCCAAGTGGACAAATGAATTTAAATTTGGTCAGGAGAGGTTAGATGATGATCCACGCAGTGGTCGGCCAAGATGTGTCGCTACTCCAGAAATCACTGCAAAAGTGCACAAAATAGTAATGGAGGACCGCCGATTGAAAAGTGCGTGAAATTGCTCCCGCTTGCCAGATGTCATCTGAAAGGGTATATCAGATTGTAACTGAAGAATTAGAAATGAAAAAATTATCTGCAAAATGCGTGCCGCGACTCTTGACGCGCGCCCGTACAAATGTGCCGCCACCATGGCAAAATTACACGAACTAAGGTATTAATTGTTGCCACACCCGCCTAATTCACCTGATATTGCTCTGTCAGACTTCCATCTCTTCCCAAAACTGAAAATTTTTCTTGATGGATGAAGATTCACTTCAAAAAAAGAATTGATAGCTGGAGTTGACAACTATTTTGAAGGCCTGGAGGAAACTCATTTTCGAGATGGGATCAAGGTACTGGATCATCGTTGGACCAAGTGCGTTAATCTACAAGGAGACTACTTTGAAAAATAAAAAAAGTTTCAGTGATGTAAGTAATTTTTTCTATTCCTTTCCGAGAATTTTTCAGACCACCCTCGTATAAAAAATAATAAAAATAAACAGAAGAAGCCTTGAAAGCAAGAGACGAAAATGGAAGCAGCCTTACGAACCATACGAAATATTTACAACAAAGAGTACTTTTCCATAAACATCAAAATTCATCATCAGAACGCCATCTGACGTAAAACCAGCGTGTCTACAGGGTGGTCTATTGATCGTGACCAGGCCAAATATCTCAATAAATACGCGTCAAACGAGAAATCTACAAAGAAAGAAACTTGTCTAGCTTGAAGGGGGAAACCAGATGGCGCTATGGTTGGACCGCTAGATGGCGCTGCCATAGGTTAAACGGATATCAACTGCGTTTTTTTTTTAAATAGGAATCCCCATTTTTTATTACATATTCGTGTAGTACGTAATGAAATATCAATGTTTTAGTTGGACCATTTTGTGATAGATGGCACTGTAATAGTCACAAACATATGGCTCACCATTTTAGACGAACAGTTGGTAACAGGTAGCTTTTTTAAATTAAAATACAGAATGTAGGTACGTTTGAACATTTTATTTCGGATGTTCCAATGTGATACATGTACCTTTGTGAACTTATCATTTCTGAGAACGCATGCTGTTACAGTGTGATTACCTGTAAATACCACATTAATGCAACAAATGCTCAAAATGATGTCCGTCAACCTCAATGCATTTGGCAATATGTGTAACGACATTTCTCTCAACAGCGAGTAGTTTGCCTTCCGTAATGTTCGCACATGCACTGACAATGTGCTGGTGCATGTTATCAGGCGTTGTCGGTGGCTCACGATAGCAAAAATCCTCCAACTTTCCCCACAGAAAGAAATCCGGGGACGTCAGATCTGGCGAACGTGCGAGCAATGGTACGAGGTGCATTCAAGTTCTAAGGCCTCCGATTTTTTTTCTCCAGACTGGAAAGAGAGAGAAACATGCGCATTGTTTTAAAATGAGGCCCCGTTCATTGTCAATACATCCCAGAGATGGCAGCACCATACGGCAGATGGAATTTTACCGCCAGCGGCGAGAATGAGAACTGTTTTAAATACTTAAAATGGCGACGTTTTCCTACAGCCATATGTGGATTATGTAGTGACTCGCGCCATTACCATATTGCTTTGGCTAACATGGACCCATGCAATATTACGAGGGTGGTTTGAAAAGTTCTCGGGAACACCACGAGAGGTCAGCGCTAGCGCAACGAGTTGTTTACGTGATATTCATTGGACTGTTGCCTGTAAACACGTGCCATGTCAGTGCTCTTTCAAGAGAGCTGTGGCGGTGACGTGGTTCTGTTGTTCTCGCATAGTGATTTGCGAAGATGGAAAAAATTGAGATTCGAGCAGTGATTAAGTACTTCGTAAAGAAAGGTATGAAAGCAAAGGACATTCATGCCGATTTCGAGAATACACTGGGGGGACTCTGCTCCTTCATATTCAACTGTTGCCAAGTGGACAAATGAATTTAAATTTGGTCAGGAGAGGTTAGATGATGATCCACGCAGTGGTCGGCCAAGATGTGTCGCTACTCCAGAAATCACTGCAAAAGTGCACAAAATAGTAATGGAGGACCGCCGATTGAAAAGTGCGTGAAATTGCTCCCGCTTGCCAGATGTCATCTGAAAGGGTATATCAGATTGTAACTGAAGAATTAGAAATGAAAAAATTATCTGCAAAATGCGTGCCGCGACTCTTGACGCGCGCCCGTACAAATGTGCCGCCACCATGGCAAAATTACACGAACTAAGGTATTAATTGTTGCCACACCCGCCTAATTCACCTGATATTGCTCTGTCAGACTTCCATCTCTTCCCAAAACTGAAAATTTTTCTTGATGGATGAAGATTCACTTCAAAAAAAGAATTGATAGCTGGAGTTGACAACTATTTTGAAGGCCTGGAGGAAACTCATTTTCGAGATGGGATCAAGGTACTGGATCATCGTTGGACCAAGTGCGTTAATCTACAAGGAGACTACTTTGAAAAATAAAAAAAGTTTCAGTGATGTAAGTAATTTTTTCTATTCCTTTCCGAGAATTTTTCAGACCACCCTCGTATAAAAAATAATAAAAATAAACAGAAGAAGCCTTGAAAGCAAGAGACGAAAATGGAAGCAGCCTTACGAACCATACGAAATATTTACAACAAAGAGTGCTTTTCCATAAACATCAAAATTCATCATCAGAACGCCATCTGACGTAAAACCAGCGTGTCTACAGGGTGGTCTATTGATCGTGACCAGGCCAAATATCTCAATAAATACGCGTCAAACGAAAAATCTACAAAGAAAGAAACTTGTCTAGCTTGAAGGGGGAAACCAGATGGCGCTATGGTTGGACCGCTAGATGGCGCTGCCATAGGTTAAACGGATATCAACTGCGTTTTTTTTTTTAAATAGGAATCCCCATTTTTTATTACATATTCGTGTAGTACGTAATGAAATATCAATGTTTTAGTTGGACCATTTTGTGATAGATGGCACTGTAATAGTCACAAACATATGGCTCACCATTTTAGACGAACAGTTGGTAACAGGTAGCTTTTTTAAATTAAAATACAGAATGTAGGTACGTTTGAACATTTTATTTCGGATGTTCCAATGTGATACATGTACCTTTGTGAACTTATCATTTCTGAGAACGCATGCTGTTACAGTGTGATTACCTGTAAATACCACATTAATGCAACAAATGCTCAAAATGATGTCCGTCAACCTCAATGCATTTGGCAATATGTGTAACGACATTTCTCTCAACAGCGAGTAGTTTGCCTTCCGTAATGTTCGCACATGCACTGACAATGTGCTGGTGCATGTTATCAGGCGTTGTCGGTGGCTCACGATAGCAAAAATCCTCCAACTTTCCCCACAGAAAGAAATCCGGGGACGTCAGATCTGGCGAACGTGCGAGCAATGGTACGAGGTGCATTCAAGTTCTAAGGCCTCCGATTTTTTTTCTCCAGACTGGAAAGAGAGAGAAACATGCGCATTGTTTTAAAATGAGGCCCCGTTCATTGTCAATACATCCCAGAGATGGCAGCACCATACGGCAGATGGAATTTTACCGCCAGCGGCGAGAATGAGAACTGTTTTAAATACTTAAAATAGCGACGTTTTCCTACAGCCATATGTGGATTATGTAGTGACTCGCGCCATTACCATATTGCTTTGGCTAACATGGACCCATGCAATATTACGAGGGTGGTTTGAAAAGTTCTCGGGAACACCACGAGAGGTCAGCGCTAGCGCAACGAGTTGTTTACGTGATATTCATTGGACTGTTGCCTGTAAACACGTGCCATGTCAGTGCTCTTTCAAGAGAGCTGTGGCGGTGACGTGGTTCTGTTGTTCTCGCATAGTGATTTGCGAAGATGGAAAAAATTGAGATTCGAGCAGTGATTAAGTACTTCGTAAAGAAAGGTATGAAAGCAAAGGACATTCATGCCGATTTCGAGAATACACTGGGGGGACTCTGCTCCTTCATATTCAACTGTTGCCAAGTGGACAAATGAATTTAAATTTGGTCAGGAGAGGTTAGATGATGATCCATGCAGTGGTCGGCCAAGATGTGTCGCTACTCCAGAAATCACTGCAAAAGTGCACAAAATAGTAATGGAGGACCGCCGATTGAAAAGTGCGTGAAATTGCTCCCGCTTGCCAGATGTCATCTGAAAGGGTATATCAGATTGTAACTGAAGAATTAGAAATGAAAAAATTATCTGCAAAATGCGTGCCGCGACTCTTGACGCGCGCCCGTACAAATGTGCCGCCACCATGGCAAAATTACACGAACTAAGGTATTAATTGTTGCCACACCCGCCTAATTCACCTGATATTGCTCTGTCAGACTTCCATCTCTTCCCAAAACTGAAAATTTTTCTTGATGGATGAAGATTCACTTCAAAAAAAGAATTGATAGCTGGAGTTGACAACTATTTTGAAGGCCTGGAGGAAACTCATTTTCGAGATGGGATCAAGGTACTGGATCATCGTTGGACCAAGTGCGTTAATCTACAAGGAGACTACTTTGAAAAATAAAAAAAGTTTCAGTGATGTAAGTAATTTTTTCTATTCCTTTCCGAGAATTTTTCAGACCACCCTCGTATAAAAAATAATAAAAATAAACAGAAGAAGCCTTGAAAGCAAGAGACGAAAATGGAAGCAGCCTTACGAACCATACGAAATATTTACAACAAAGAGTGCTTTTCCATAAACATCAAAATTCATCATCAGAACGCCATCTGACGTAAAACCAGCGTGTCTACAGGGTGGTCTATTGATCGTGACCAGGCCAAATATCTCAATAAATACGCGTCAAACGAAAAATCTACAAAGAAAGAAACTTGTCTAGCTTGAAGGGGGAAACCAGATGGCGCTATGGTTGGACCGCTAGATGGCGCTGCCATAGGTTAAACGGATATCAACTGCGTTTTTTTTTTAAATAGGAATCCCCATTTTTTATTACATATTCGTGTAGTACGTAATGAAATATCAATGTTTTAGTTGGACCATTTTGTGATAGATGGCACTGTAATAGTCACAAACATATGGCTCACCATTTTAGACGAACAGTTGGTAACAGGTAGCTTTTTTAAATTAAAATACAGAATGTAGGTACGTTTGAACATTTTATTTCGGATGTTCCAATGTGATACATGTACCTTTGTGAACTTATCATTTCTGAGAACGCATGCTGTTACAGTGTGATTACCTGTAAATACCACATTAATGCAACAAATGCTCAAAATGATGTCCGTCAACCTCAATGCATTTGGCAATATGTGTAACGACATTTCTCTCAACAGCGAGTAGTTTGCCTTCCGTAATGTTCGCACATGCACTGACAATGTGCTGGTGCATGTTATCAGGCGTTGTCGGTGGCTCACGATAGCAAAAATCCTCCAACTTTCCCCACAGAAAGAAATCCGGGGACGTCAGATCTGGCGAACGTGCGAGCAATGGTACGAGGTGCATTCAAGTTCTAAGGCCTCCGATTTTTTTTCTCCAGACTGGAAAGAGAGAGAAACATGCGCATTGTTTTAAAATGAGGCCCCGTTCATTGTCAATACATCCCAGAGATGGCAGCACCATACGGCAGATGGAATTTTACCGCCAGCGGCGAGAATGAGAACTGTTTTAAATACTTAAAATGGCGACGTTTTCCTTACTTGAACAGCGTGCAATCACTCATTTTCTGAATTTGTGTGGTGTGAAACCAATTGAAATTCATCGACAGTTGAAGGAGACATGTGGTGATGGAGTTATGGATGTGTCGAAAGTGCATTCGTGGGTGCGACAGTTTAATGAAGGCAGAACATCATGTGACAACAAACCGAAACAACCTCGGGCTTGCACAAGCCGGTCTGACGACATGATCGAGAAAGTGGAGAGAATTGTTTTGGGGGATTGCCGAATGACTGTTGAACAGATCGCCTCCAGAGTTGGCATTTCTGTGGGTTCTGTGCACACAATCCTGTATGACGACCTGAAAATGCGAAAAGTGTCATCTTGGTGGGTGCCACGAATGCTGACGGACGACCACATGGCTGCCCGTGTGGCATGTTGCCAAGCAATGTTGAAGCGCAACGACAGCATGAATGGGACTTTCTTTTCGTCGGTTGTGACAATGGATGAGACGTGGATGCCATTTTTCAATCCAGAAACAAAGCGCCAGTCAGCTCAATGGAAGCACACAGATTCACCACCACCACAAAAATTTCGGGTAACCGCCAGTGCTGAAAAAATGATGGTGTCCATGTTCTGGGACAGCGAGGGCGTAATCCTTACCCATTGCGTTCCAAAGGGCACTACGGTAACAGGTGCATCCTACGAAAATGTTTTGAAGAACAAATTCCTTCCTGCACTGCAACAATAACGTCCGGGAAGGGCTGTACGTGTGTTGTTTCACCAAGACAACGCACCCGCACATCGAGCTAACGTTACGCAACAGTTTCTTCGTGATAACTTTGAAGTGATTCCTCATGCTCCCTGCTCACCTGACCTGGCTCCTAGTGACTTTTGGCGTTTTCCAACAATGAAAGACACTCTCCGTGGCCGCACATTCAGCAGCCGTGCTGCTATTGCCTCAGCGATTTTCCAGTGGTCAAAACAGACTCCTAAAGAAGCCTTCGCCGCTGCCATGGAATCATCCCGTCAGCGTTGTGAAAAATGTTTACGTCTGCAGGGCGATTTCGTCGAGAAGTAACGCCAGTTTCATCGATTTCGGGTGAGTAGTTAATTAGAAAAAAAATCGGAGGCCTTAGAACTTGAATGCACCTCGTATGGTGCTTCGACGACCAATCCACCTGTCATGAAATATGCTATTCAATACGGCTTCAACCGCACGCGAGCTATGTGCCGGACTTCCATCATGTTGGAAGTACATCGCCGTTTTGCCATGTAGTGATCTTGTAGTAACATCGATAGAACATTACGTAGGAAATCAGCATACATTGCACCATTTAGATTGCCATCGATAAAATGGGGGTCAATTATCCTTCCTCCCATAATGGTGCACCATACATTAACCCGCCAAGGTCACTGATGTTCCACTTGTCGCAGCCATCGTGGATTTTCCGTAGCCCAATAGTGCATATTATCTTGGTTTACATTACAGCTGTTGGTGAATGACGCTTCGTCCCTAAATAGAACGCATGCAAAAAATCTGTCATCGTCCAGTAATTTCTCTCGTGCCCAGTGGCAGAACTGTACACGTCTTTCAAAGTCGTCGCCATCGTCGCCACGCAACTCCTGGTGCATAGAATTATGGTAAGGGTGCAATCGATGTTGATGCAGCATTCTAAAAAATGGTTCAGATGGCTCTGAGCACTATAGGACATTACTTGTGAGGGCATTAGTCACCTAGAACTTAGAACTACTTAAACCTAACCTAAGGACATCACACACATCCATGCCCGAGGCAGGATTCGAACCTGCGACCGTAGCGGCCGCGCGGTTCCAGGCTGTAGCGCGTAGAACCGCTCGGCCACTCCGGCCGGCGATGTAGCATTCTTAAAACCGACGTTTTTGATATTCCCGATTCTCGCGCAATTTGTCTGCTACTTATGTGCGGATTAGCCGCGGAAGCAGCTAAAACACCTACTTGAGCATGATCATTTGTTGCAGGTCGTGCTTGACGTTTCACATGTGGCTGAACACGTCCTGTTTCCTTAAATAACGTAACCATCCGGCGAACGGTCCATACACTTTGATGATGTCGTCCAGGATACCGATCAGCATACATAGCACACGCCAGTTGGGCATTTTGATCACAATAGCCATACATCAACACGATATCGACCTTTTCCGCAATTGGTAAACGGTCCATTTTAACACGGGTAATGTATCACGAAGTAAATACCATCCGCACTGGCGGAATGTTACGTGATACCACGTACTTATACGTGTGTGACTATTACAGCGCTATCTACCACAAAGCGAAAAAAGTGGTCCAACTAAAACATTCATATTTCTTTACCTACTACACGAATATGTAATAAAAAATGGGGGTTCCTATTTTAAAAAATGCAGTTGATATACGTTTGATCTATGGCAGCGCCATCTAGCGGACCAACCATAGCGCCATCTGGTCTCCCCCTTCAAGCTAGACAAGTTTCGTTCTTTGTAGTTTTTTTCGTTTGACGCTTATTTCGTGAGATATTTGGCCCGGTCACTATCAGTGGACCACCCTGTATGCACTTCCTGGCTTATCCCTTCTGAGAGATGTTTACTGGGATAATTAGAGAGGAAAGAGAGAAAGCTCTCTCACAACATGCCGGGTCAGGTTATAAATATGGTATGTCAGTAAGAAAATCGAGTAAAAAATATATTCTAGAGTAGAAAACATTACAGACGCAAAGTGGAAACGCAGAGCAGGGTTTCCTAGATACATCAGAAGTATGAATGATTCCAGATAGACGAAATGCATCTTCATCATCTTTGTCTCGAACCCGAAAACAAGAATACTGCAGCTAGAATGCTCTATCATGCTAAAGGAAATAGGCATACAACCAGAAGAGGCGCTAAACTGTGACATCTTCAGAACAGCTATAGGGACATTTGAGACTTTCCGCGACGAGAAAAGAACAGGTGGTACCAAACGGTCAGATGAACACCGTGGCAGTCACAGTGTATTGATGAAAAACCTCTGACTTTTAAAAAAAACTGAGCCTAACTGCCATAAGGGTTGTAAATGTATCGTGGCCCTTAGATGTCCGATTGATTACATGACAAAAATTTTTTAAAATAAAAAGCAGAGACAAACGTCAGATCAGCTATTGGATATGGGAAGAAACAGTTACAATACCTGGAGGTTACTTAGACACCTCAGTAACGATACAACGAAGTCCTCACTACACAGTAGCATCTCTGCAAATCAAACTGCAAGTCAGCCCGTGGACACACGCAAACCAAGTACAGCTAGAATTGGACCCAAACGAAAATCCGAAAAACTGATGTGTCAGGAAAACAGCATACTCTCTTACCATCTTACAGTGGAAGATCTGAATAGAGCACTAAATAAATGCAAAACTGGTAAGGCGGCAGGTAATGATGACATCTGCATTGAACGACTTAAAAGACTTGGTCCTGCCAGTAAGCAATGGCTCTTGGACTTATTCAACAATTGCAACAACTACTGCAAAATCCCTAAACTGTGGAGGAAAGCCAGAGTTATTGCAATACTCAATCCTGGCAAGAACACAAGCGATCCAAAGAACTAACGACCAACCTTCTTGCTGTGTCGTTTATATAAAATCTTGGAAAGAATGATTTTGGACAGAATATCTGATGTGGTAGAACCATTGTTCACATCAGAACAAGCCGGATTTCGACTAGGGAGAAGCTGTACTTCACAAGTACTTCACCTAACACAATATATAAAAGACGGCTATGAAAACAACAAAGTCACTGCTGTAGTTTTTATTGACTTGATATCAGCCTACGATACTGTTAACCACCGCACATTGCTAATTAAAGTGCTTAACATAACTGGGACTTACAGCCTCACCCAAATGATTGAGTGCTTTCTTCAGAACAGAAGGCTTTTTGTTAACTTTCAAGGTCAGCGGAGCAGCTGGAGGAATGTGAAGAACGGACTTTCACAAGGGGGTGTACTAGCTCCTATACTTTTTAACATCTACACAAATGTTCAGCCCTGCCCGCAAGGGACAAAGAGATTTATTTATGCTGATCAAGTCGCTCTAGCAGTTCAAGGAACATCTTTTGAACATGTTGAAGAGAAGCCCTACCATGCTCTAGAAACTCTATGTGGCTATTACCAAGACAACCAGCTGAAGCCAAACCCAGCAAAAACACAGATTTGTGCGTTCCATATTAGAAATAGACATGCAGCAAGGAAATTGCAGGTGTTCTGGGAAGGTAAACAATTAGAATACTGCTTCAGTCCCAAATATCTTGGAGTAACTCTTGATCGAGCACTTACCTAAAGAATACATTGCTTGAACACCAAACGGAAGGTATCTGCAAGGAGCAACATTCTCCGGAAATTATCGGGTACAACCTGGCGGACGCATCCTCCCATCTTAAGAACCTCTGTTGTAGCTCTTTGTTATTCAGCTGCAGAATATGCTTGCCCTGTCTGGTGCAGATCTAGTCATGCTAAACAAGTGGAACAAGGTGAACTAAATAGAAACCTAGTCCCAACAGGGAATCATATAGCGCTCGTAGAAAAAAGTGTTCCGAGACTGTTACCTGAAATGCTCCTCCATGATACTGACAAGAGGGAGATTGAGTTAATAATTAAATCACTAAAGACCAAGAACTCTCATGGATATGACGGGGTATCTAGCAGAATACTGAAGTATTGTTCCATGTATGTTACCCCAGTACTTAGCCATATCTGTAGCTTTTCCTTTAGGAGTGGTCGGTTTCCTGACCGATTAAAGTACTCGGTAGTGAAGCCACTTTATAAAAATGGAGACAGGGATAATGTTGATAATTATAGACCTATTTCTATACCATCGGTGTTTGCTAAAGTTATCGAGAGGGTTGTATATATAAGGTTACTGCAGCATTTAAATTCACATAATTTGCTGTCAAATGTACAGTTTGGTTTTAGAAATGGCTTAACAACTGAAAATGCTATAGTCTCTTTTCTCTGTGAGGTTTTGGACGGATTAAATAAAAAGGTTGCGAACGTTAGGTGTTTTCTTTGATTTAACGAAGGCTTTCGACTGTGTTGACCACAAAATATTACTGCAGAAGTTGGAACATTATGGAGTAAGGGGAGTAGCTTACAATTGGTTCGCCTCTTACTTTAAGAACAGAAAGCAGAAGGTAATTCTCCGCAATATTGAGAGTGGTAATGATGTTCAGTCCCAATGGGGCACTGTTAAATGGGCCGTTCCCCAAGGATCGGTGCTGGGGCCACTGCTGTTTCTTATATACATAAATGATATGCCTTCTAGTATTACAGGTGATTCAAAAATATTTCTGTTTGCTGATGACACCAGCTTGGTAGTGAAGGATCTTGTGTGTAATATTGAAACATTATCAAATAATGTAGTTCATGAAATAAGTTCGTGGCTTGTGGAAAATAATTTGATGCTAAATCACAGTAAGACTCAGTTTTTACAGTTTCTAACTCACAATTCAACGAGAACTGATATTTTAATCAGACAGAATGGGCAAGTTATAAGCGAGACGGAACAGTTCAAGTTCCTAGGCGTACGGATAGATAGTAAGCTGTTGTGGAAAGCCCATGTTCAGGATCTTGTTCAGAAACTAAATGCCGCTTTATTTACCATTAGAACAGTATCTGAAATAAGTGACATTTCAACACGAAAAGTAGTCTACTTCGCATATTTTCATACGCTTATGTCATATGGTATTATTTTTTGGGGTAATTCTTCTGATTCAAAAAGGGTATTTTTGGCTCAAAAACGGGCTGTTCGAGCTATGTGTGGTGTAAGTTCTAGAACCTCTTGTCGACCCCTATTCAATAGTCTGGGAATTCTGACATTGCCCTCACAGTATATATTTTCTTTAATGTCGTTTGCTGTTAGCAATATTAGCTTATTCCCAAGAGTTAGCAGCTTTCACTCAGTTAATACTAGGCAGAAATCAAATCTGCATGTGGAATGCACTTCCTTGACTCTTGTGCAGAAAGGAGTGCAGTATTCTGCTGCATCCATTTTCAATAAGCTACCACAAGAACTCAAAAATCTTAGCAATAGCCCAAACGCGTTTAAGTCTAAACTGAAGAGTTTCCTCATGGCTCACTCCTCCTATTCTGTCGAGGAGCTCCTGGAAGAGCTAAAAAATTAAGCAAATTCCAGTGTTACATTCTTGATTTTCTTTATTTAAACTAATGACGTGTCGCCTGAATATGTTTCTTATATTTCATTTTATCTGTTTCTAATACCGTGTTATAATTTCATGTATTGACTCGTTCCATGACCATGGAGACTTCTCCTTAATTTGGTCCCACGGAACAATAAATAAATAAATTTAAAAAAAATCGCCTTGAATGAAACCTGCAGACTCATTCGGGGGTTTGAGATCTACACCACTTGATAAAGATTATTGTCTAGCGGGCATCCCACCTCCAGATATCCGTCGTGAATGTGCCTCCAGACTGGCAAAGTCTAAGGCATTGAATCTGAAGGCCCACGCATTACACGGGTAACAGCCAGTGGTACCAAGGCTCAAGTCATGGAAAAGCTTTCTCCATTCAACTGAAAGCCTCACTGAACCACCTTCGAACTTCAGAGTCAATTCATGGCGTTCCAGATCCAGCCACCTTGCAGGGTGGATGGTCCCGACTGAAAGCCTCCACCAGGTCACGAAGAAAGCTGGTCAATTTGGAAGACCCTCAACAGGCTGCGTTCTGGATTTGGAAGAACGAAGACCAAGTTGAAAAAGTCGGGATTTGCATGCGACTCCACAGCATGTGAATGTGGTGAAGAACAGACAATGAGTCATCTTCTTGTCTGCAGCCTATGCCCAACGTCATGCTCGCCACAGAATGTCATCGATGCCACCAAGGAAGCATGCGAAGTTGCTGCATACTGGACACGCCGAATTTAATTGTAATTGAAATGCTTGTAGTACCACGTTTTGGAACATTCTGTATAACTTGTAAGCTATAGTGTGTGTTTCTGACACGATTAAATAAAAATCTACAAAAGATTTCATTGCTTTACATATAGAACCCAAATAAGTGCGGTAGTCAAAAAGTTGTAAATATTATCTCGAAAAATATAAAATTATTTAATTACCTTATTATTTGTTTTCAGTTAGCTGTCTGCACTCGTGGCGAGCTAGAAATCCTCGGACCACAGCACCATAGCATGCCGCTAGAGGGACAAAAGCAAAACAGCGGTGCTCATTGCTGTAGTGGAGTACCGTGCAGTTATTCACTTGCTGCATTGGAAGGGAAACAACGCTGCGGCAGTCCGTGCTGAGTTGGTTAAAAGTGCCCAGCAACAATGTTCCATCATGCGACACAGTGGTTAGATTACGTACATCAGCCATTCCCAACCTTTCTGAGGCCATTAACCGTGAATGTAATCACATATTACCCAATCACCGTCCCCCTCCCTCTCTCTAGCACCGACAACACAGCGCCTAAGTAAACTTTACAATAAAAAAGAATTTTCTTCGAATGGTTATTTTCTTAAATGACCAAAGATAAATTATTTTTAGTGTTAATAGGTGTGTTATTAAACCACGACCTAATGAGTCAATGAGGCCTTTGGTACTGCTTACTTCTAACAACCTTCTTTATAGAATGGTGAAGCAATTCTCAGTATATATCAGATGCTGCCTACGCCTTCTCAGAAAAGAAAACTAACTATCCACATTGAGGTCAGACGCTTGTTATAAAAAGTGCTTCCAGTGCACCAATCCTCTGCCTAGTGACACTTGCTTCACCCACACCCTGCATCCCCATATAAAATTAACCAAGCTAAAATGTGTGCGCTATACTTATTGTTTGTAAATCACTTTACTGCCTGACTTCTCACTTCTGAACTGGCAGAAATTGGACGACTTACGCCTGCCAATGGTTTGTGTTTGATCTCTGACACAACATAATAATAGTAACAATAATGATACTGTGTAGACCTTACAACAGTTTAGCAGCCATTGAGTAGTTACTGTTGCGTTGTGCTGCCAATTACTTCGTTAATCTGTTGCGAAGTGAATAATGAAGCAATTCCTGCTCCACTGTGGAAACTACAAACAACTTGAAGAAAGCATTTTCATGAGATATGAGATACTGACATATTTAAGCGTATTGTATTGTATGTTAACTGGGGGCCTAGAAACGACGGAGAGGCTCCGACCCCGCCGCAGCCGCAGTGGTCCACAACCCCACGACGACTACCGCAGTCCACTCCATCCCTCCACCGCCCCACACCGAACCCAGGGTTATTGTGCGGTTCGGCCCCCGGTGGACCCCCAAGGGAACGTCTCACACCAGACGAGTGTAACCCCTATGTTTGCGTAGTAGAGTAATGGTGGTGTACGCGTACGTGGAGAACTTGTTTGCGCAGTAATCGCCGACATAGTGTAACTGAGGCAGAATAAGGGGAACCAGCCCGTATTCGCCGAGGCAGATGGAAAACCGCCTAAAAACCATCCACAGACTGGCCAGTTCACCGGACCTCGACACAAATCCGCCGGGCGGATTCGTGCCGGGGACCAGGCACTCCTTCCAGCCCGGAAAGCCGTGCGTTAGACCGCACGGCCAACCGGGCGGGCTTATTTAAGCGTACTCTAAGACAAAAAAAAGAGATGCACTACGAAGACGTGGATGAGATGTAGATGTACAGGCACAAAAATGACTGCAGTTTCAGAAAAATTGGATGAATTATTCAAGACAAAGAGCTTCACAAATTGAGCAAGTTAATAATGCGCCGGTCCAACTCAGATTCTTATGTAAGCTGTACGTGGTGGCAGCCATGGGAATTGGTTTAAAAAAATTTATTTCAAAGGCCCAGTCAAATCTTTACAAGTCCGCTCCCAGAGCAACTTACGATGTGCCTACTTGAGACAAGTTGCCTGTCTTTCAAAACCGAGGCAGATCTGTCCAGTTCAAGCTGCTGACAAGAGACGCCTTGAGACGTCTGCTGAAACTGCTAGCGAATTCACGCCATTGGTTTTAGCCAATAGCGTACAGGTCACGTGTGTGAACGCTGGAGTGTTCTGCGGTGCGGAACACAGTTACCTCTCTCCTTTGTAATCCAGACCTCGAGCACAACAGACGTCTTCTTGGAAGGCAGAGCCTCTGGCTCTCTTTTCACGACCGGCCACCAACGTAAGTTAACATGAACTGCTTCCCCTTCCGTTGCCCATGCCAATTAATTGTTCCACCTCCTAGAGTGGCCTAAACCTGGTAACTTACGACCCTAGGCGCGCCCCTTGTACGCCGTGCATCGAAATACATCCTCTTTATTGCACCTAATTTCCTGTTTCGTCATTTAACGGCAGCTCTGGATGCCCACTCTCTAATGCTGACCGCTCGACATCCTGCACCCTGTCGTCACGAGGCCTATGTAACAAAATTAGTGAGGCTTTCGTGGCCACTTGTTGACAAACTGCCTATTGGCTTCTGTCTCGGGTTCTTCGGCCGACGTTCATCTAATGATTTTTCTGACGTTTCGCCAGCACGAGTGGCTGGCATTGTCAAAGCTTCACCCTCCATTGTCGGTGGTGAACTGGAGCCGAGCTCGCGGGCGCAGACTATATGTACCTGGCGCGCCAACGTCCGAGGGCTACTCAGCGGTCATTTCCGGTGCGGTTCTCCTCTTGCTACCTGCGACGGTCGTTCGCTGCAGTACGGGAAGCCAGGATCCGTTTACCTTAAGGCTTTCCTCTTTCTTGTTCAAACTGTTCGCATGTTTTTGTATTTCTACAGCTTCTCTGAACAAGCGCGTGTGATAGTGCTTCTCTACAGCCAGAACTTCCGTGTCGGCGAATTTTATTACGTGGTCGGTCTCAATCAGTGCGTGCTCTGCCACGGCCGATTTCTCCACCTGCCCCAACCTGCAATGTCGCTTATGCTCTTTGATCCTGGTGTTAATGGATCGTCCAGTCATTCCGACATAAACTGTTCCGCATGTGCATGGTATGCGGTATATTCCCGACATTGCATGTGGGTCTCTTTTCTCCTTCGCCGATCTAAGACACTCTTTGATCTTCCTTGTCGGTTTGAAAATCGTCTTTACGCCATGTTTGCGCAATATACGGCCGATTCTGTCCGTCACCCTGGGAATGTATGGCAGAAAGGCCGTACCCGACATTTCTTTTTCTGGTTCCTTACTTCGCCGCGTGTTTGGCTCTGTTACACTTCTAATATAATTTGTGAAGTACCCATTGCTCCTCAGGACAGTTTCCAGGTGTTGCATTTCTTGTTTGAAGTGTTGCGGCTCACATATTCGTCCTGCTCTCGTTACGAGCGTACTAATCATGCCTCTTTTCTGGCTCGGGTGGTGGTTTGACAGTTTGTGCAGGTATCGGTCCGTGTGAGTCGGTTTTCGATACACGCTGTGTCCCAGGTTTTCGCCGTAGATGTGCTGGTCACAAGTGACGGACAGAATCGGCCGTATATTGCGCAAACATGGCGTAAAGACGATTTTCAAACCGACAAGGAAGATCAAAGAGTGTCTTAGATCGGCGAAGGAGAAAAGAGACCCACTTGCAATGTCGGGAATATACCGCATACCATGCACATGCGGAAAAGTTTATGTCGGAATGATTGGACGATCCATTAACACCAGGATCAAAGAGCATAAGCGACATTGCAGGTTGGGGCAGGTGGAGAAATCGGCCGTGGCAGAGCACGCACTGAATGAGACCGACCACGCAATAAAATTCGCCGACACGGAAGTTCTGGCTATCACACGCGCTTGTTCAGAGAAGCTGTAGAAATACAAAAACACGCGAACAGTTTGAACAAGAAAGAGGAAAGCCTTAAGGTAAACGGATCCTGGCTTCCCGTACTGCAGCGAACGACCGTCGCAGGTAGCAAGAGGAGAACCGCACCGGAAATGACCGCGGAGTAGCCCTCGGACGTTGGCGCGCCAGGTACATATAGTCTGCGCCCGCGAGCTCGCCTCCAGTTCACCACCGACAATGGAGGGTGAAGCTTTGACAATGCCAGCCACTCGTGCTGGCGAAACGTCAGAAAAATCATTAGATGAACGTCGGCCGAAGAACCCGAGACAGAAGCCAATAGGCAGTTTGTCCTATGTAACAACCTTCACTCCCCTCTTCTCCCTGACCACGTACACATTAACATTGGTGTCAGATGTGGGGTTCGTTCCCACCGTTCGGTCCATAGGGGGGCGGTTTTCTTTTCGGTCACGTTTGACCTCGTGTGGTCGGTCGATATTGGCCGCTGTTTTCTCGCTACGGGCCGAGCCTGGGTGCTGCAGCGCGCCGGGCGAGAAGCCGCGCCACACCCTGCGTTCGCACTTACCAGCGCCCGGGGCGAAGTCCACCGCCTGCCCCTCGCAGCGCACCGTACCAATACGTGAGTCTCAAAGTGGTTCTGTCCGGTTCTGGGCAACGTGACTGATCTGCTGCAACTAGCCGCCAGGCAAAAGGCATTGACGAACATCGAGTGAAAATTAAAAATCAAACTTTTATACTAATAAATCCTTTCACTAACGGCCCCCACTGTACAAAGCAGTTATTTCGGTTGGGATTGACTGATAGAGTAGTTGGACGTCTTCCTGAGGGATATCATCCCAAATCCTGTCCAATTGGCGCTTTATATCGTCAACCCCCCCCCCCCCCATGAACCATGGGCCTTGCCGCTGGTGGGGAGGCTTGCGTGCCTCAGCGATACAGATAGCCGTACCGTAGGTACAACCACAACGGAGGGGTATCTGTTGAGCGGCCAGACAAACTTGTGGTTCCTGAAGAGGGGCAGCAGCCTTTTCAGTAGTTTCAGGGGCAACAGTCTGGATGATTGACTGATCTGGCCTTGTAACACTAACCAAAACGGCCTTGCTGTGCTGGTACTGCGAACGGCTGAAAGCAAGGGGAAACTACAGCCGTAATTTTTCCCGAGGGCATGCAGCTTTACTGTATGGTTAAATGATGATGGCGTCCTCTTGGGTAAAATATTCCGGAGGTAAAATAGTCCCCCATTCGGACCTCCGGGCGGGGACTACTCAAGAGGACGTTGTTATCAGGAGAAAGAAAACTGGCGTTCTACGGATCGGAGCGTGAAATGTCAGATCCCTTCATCGAGCAGGTAGGTTAGAAAATTTAAAAAGGGAAATGGATAGGTTAAAGTTAGATATAGTGGGAATTAGTGAAGTTCGGTGGCAGGAGGAACAAGACTTTTGGTCAGGTGAATACAGGGTTAAAAAATACAAAATCAAATAGGGGTAATGCAGGAGTAGGTCTAATAATGAATAAAAAAATAGGAGTGCGGGTAAGCTACCACAAACAGCATAGTGAACGCATTATTGTGGCCAAGATAGACACGAAGCCCACGCCTACTACAGTAGTACAAGTTTATTTGCCAACTAGCTCTGCAGATGATGAAGAAATTGATGAAATGTATGATGAGGTAAAAGAAATTATTCAGATAGTGAAGGGAGACGAAAATTTAATAGTCGGGTGAATGGAATTCGAGAATAGGAAAAGGGAGAGAAGGAAACATAGTAGGTGAATATGGATTAGGGGTAAGAAATGAAAGAGGAAGCCAGCTGTTAGAATTTTGCACATAGCATAATTTAATCATAGCTAACACTTGGTTCAAGAATCATAAAAGAAGGTTGTATACATGGAAGAATCCTGGAGACACTAAAAGGTATCATATAGATTATATAATGGTAAGACAGAGATTTAGGAACCAGGTTTTAAATTGTAAGACATTTCCAGGGGCAGATGTGGACTCTGACCACAATCTATTGGTTATGAACTGCAGATTAAAATTGAAGAAACTGCAAAAAGGGGGGAATTTAAGGAGATGGGACCTGGATAAACTGACTAAACCAGAGGTTGCAGAGTTTCAGGGAGAGCATAAGGGAACAATTGACAGCAGTGGGGGAAAGAAGTACAGTAGAAGAAGAAAGGGTAGCTCTGAGGAATGAAGTAGTGAAGGCAGCAGAGGATCAAGTAGGTAAAAAGATGAGGGCTAGTATAAATCCTAGGGTAACAGAAGAAATATTGAATTTACTTGATGAAAGGAGAAAACATAAAAACGCAGTATATGAAGCAGGCAAAAAGGAATACAAACGTCTCGAAAACGAGATTGACAGGAAGTGCAAAATCGCTAAGTAGGGATGGCTAGATGACAAATGTAAGGATATAGAGGCTTATCTCACTAGGGGTAAGATAGATACTGCCTACAGGAAAATTAGAGAGACCTTTGGAGAAAAGAGAACCACTTGTATGAATATCAAGACCTCAGATGGAAACCCAGACCTAACCAAAGAAGGGAAAGCAGAAAGGTGGAAGGAGTATATAGAAGGTCTATACAAAGGCGATGTACTTGAGGACAATATTATAGAAATGGAAGAGAATATAGATGAAGATGAAATGGGAGATACGATACTGCGTGAAGAGTTTGACAGAACACTGAAAGACCTGAACCGAAACACGGCCCCGGGAGTAGACAACATTCCATTAGAACTACTGACGGCCTTGGGAGAGCCAGTCCTGACAAAACTCTACCATCTGATGAGCAAGATGTATGAGACAGGCGTAATACCCTCAGGCCTCAAGAAGAATATAATAATTTCAATCCCAAAGAAAGCAGGTGTTGACAGATGTGAAAATTACCGAACTATCAATTTAATAGTCACAGCTGCAAAATACTAATGCGAATTCTTTACAGATGAATGGAAAAACTGGTAGAAGCCGACCTCGGGGAAGATCAGTTTGGATTCTGTAGAAATATTAGAACACGTGAGGCAATACTGACCTTACGACTTACCTTAGAAGAAAGATTAAGGAAAGGGAAACCTACGTTTCTTGCATTTGTTGACTTAGAGAAAGCTTTTGACAATGTTGACTGGAACACTCTCTTTCAAATTCTGAAGGTGGCAGGGGTAAAATACTGGGAGCGAAAGGCTATTTACAATTTGTACAGAAACCAGATGGCAGTTATAGGAGTCGAGGGACATGAAAGGAAAGCAGTGGTTGGGAAGGGAGTGAGACAGGGTTGTAGCCTCTCCCGGATGTTATTCAATCTTTATATTGAGCAAGCAGTAAAGGAAACAAAAGAAAAATTCGGAGTAGGTATTAAAATCCACGGAGAAGAAATAAAAACTTTGAGGTTTGCCGATGAAATTGTAATTTTGTCAGAGACAGCAAAGGACTTGGAAGAGCAGTTGAACGGAATGGACAGTGTCTTGAAAGGAGGATATAAGATGAACATCAACAAAAGCAAAACGAGGATAATGGAATGTAGTCGAATTGAGTCAGGTGAAGCTGAGGGAATTAGATTAGGAAATGAGACTCTTAAAGTAGTAAAGGAGTTTTGCTATTTGGGGAGCAAAATAACTGATGATGGTCGAAGCAGAGAAGATATAAAATGTAGACTGGCAATGGCAAGGAAAGCGTTTCTTAAGAAGAGAAATTTGTTAACATCAAGTATAGATTTAAGTGTCAGGAAGTCGTTTCTGAAAGTATTTGTATGGAGTGTAGCCATGTATGGAAGTGAAACGTGGACGATAAATAGTTTGGACAGGAAGAGAATAGAAGCTTTCGAAATGTGGTGCTACAGAAGAATGCTGAAGATTAGATGGGTAGATCACATAACTAATGAGGAGGTATTGAATAGAATTGGGGAGAAGAGGAGTTTGTGGCACAACTTGACGAGAGGAGTGGACCAGTTGGTAGGACATGTTCTGTGGCATCAAGGGATCACAAATTTAGTATTTGAGGGCAGTGTGGAGGGTAAAAATCGTAGAGGGAGACCAAGAGATGAATACATTAGGCAGATTCAGAAGGATGTAGGTTGCAGTAGGTACTGGGAGATGAAGAAACTTGTACAGGATAGGGTAGCATGGAGAGCTGCATCAAACCAGTCTCAGGACTGAAGACCACAACAACAACAACAACAACAACGTCAAAACCCCGAGCTAGTTGGATGGCTCTGTCCATAATACTCCAAATGTTATGAACTGTGGAGTGATCCGGCCATCTTGCTGGCCAGTGCATGGTTTGGGGAACACCAAGACAAGCGGTAGAAACACTAAACATGTCCAGGCAGACATTATCATAGTGAAATGAAAGTCCAGGATCGCTTGCAATTAAGGGCAATAAAACGGGGCGTAGAATTTCGTCGACGTGCCGCTGTGCTGTAATGGATGACAACCAAAGCGGTCCTGCTATGAAATGAAATGGCACTGCAGACCATCACTACTGTTCATTGGACCCTATGGCAGGCGACATCCTTGTTGGTATCCCAGTGTATTATTAGGTTGCTCAATTTGTGAAGCTCTTTTTCTTGAATAAATCATCTAATTTTTCTGAAATTGCAATCGTTTGTTTTTCTGTACATGTACAGTGGTGGACAAAACGAGCGAGACCCCTCGCCTTTTCGTTATGCCGATCAGCACAGCTTTAAAGTCTGCTAAACAGCATAACAGGCAAGGCGACGAAGTGCTATGAACGTACTATGCACAGGCGTGAAATTGAAAACCCTCCGAACTTTGTCAGACTGTTTTCAATCACGTGTTAAATACAACACGTAGCCGGCAGCTGTGACAAAGCGGTTCTAGGCGCTTCAGTCACGAACCGCGCGGCTGCATCAGTCGCAGGTTGGAATTCTACTTCGGGCATGGATATGTGTGATGTCCTTAGGTTAGGTATGTTTGAGTAGTACTAGGTCTAGGGGACTAATGACCTCAGCAGTTCGGTCGCATAGTTCTTAGAGCCATTTTCTGACGTTTCGCGTAAATTTTCTTTACATAAACGACCGTATCTTTAGATAACGTTGACATAGAAGCTTAGTTTTTTTACACCACCAAGGGACCGTATACCGCAGGAAGTGCGATACATTTACGCTTATCATGTGTACCTGTACTCGAGGTAAAAGGATTTTAAGGGTTGGGTAGACAGATAGACGGTCAAGAAAGTGAAACTAGTTGGGTTCCAGTTTTACCGATTTAGGTGACGAAATCCTAAAAAACCAAAATAGCTACGACAGTTACTGAAGATGAGGTCCGCATAAATAATTCTCCCGGCTCTTTATTCGAAATGTTCTAGTTGCAGTCGATACATCAGCATATGAATCATAGCTATGCTTTCGATCCAAATCATGTTTACAAGAATGCAAATAAAATCCATTTGCCTATACGCGTGATAATTCAGATCCCACTTCGGCTAATGAACGTTTTCTGGCTGTGGCGAGTCTAATGGAGAATTCGAAACATTGTAGAATACGCTTGGCAGCTGTGTCGCCGTTTATTTCCTGGGGTGGTGCAGAATTATCCTACTAAATTTACTCGCTAATAACAATATTTTGTTATTTCGATAAACATCCCGAATGATTGTCACATAAGCGGTAACATAAAGGTAGACAATTAATGTTTTTCAGTCCAGAAAGCTCTATGCAACAGAAACTGTTGATCATTTTGCCATTTTCATTGCGAAATTGCCGGTTTATTCATGTCTGGGGTAATAATATAGGGCTGTTAGCCTGGGTTGCCTGCTAGCGTAGTGAAAGGTGTTTGTTACTGCAAGGGAGGTGTGGTTTGTTTTCGGTTCTAATGTCGATGGAGCCAGACAGACTACCAGTAAAGCAATTTTAAGAAATTCTTGCTCCCCCAATACGTTTTATTGCTACCTTTACTCTGTACCAGCGCCCTGTGCATATCAATATGAAACTTTGTAGAATTTCGTACCTGTTACTGCCTACTTTCTCCAATTATGTCAATAACCGAATTGACTTAAGTGTGGCATTGAATGATTTTTAACTGAATTTCGTTATGAGTCTTCCCGCATTGCTAAATTTGCACACCTTCATGGTAGGTCAGCAACGGTAATCCAGTATGACTGGTCTGAACGTTGACACAGACCGTTTCGCGGCCGAATGTGCATAATATTTTGCTAATTCGCAACGATATGGGGTACTTTGTCTTACTAAAACAGTTATGTTATCTCTAGAAGCTGAAATTCAATTTTATTAGTACAGTTCATACTAATTAGCGTTTCTTCTTTCACTTATATCTTATATTTACGTGTCATGTTTAACAGACTAATCAGCATTAATATAGTCTTTCACATGATTGAAAACAGTCTCACAAAGTTCGGATGGTTTTCAATTTCTCGCCTGTGCATAGTACGTTGGTAGCACTTCGTCACCTTGCCTGTTATGCTGTTTATCAGACTTTAAAGCTGTGCGAATCAGCATAACGAAAAGGCGAGGGGTCTATCTCGTTTTGTCCACGATTGTACATCACATCTACGTCTACGTAGTGAATCTTTTTTTTTTTTTTTTTTGTCTTAGAGTACGATTAAATACACTCCTGGAAATGGAAAAAAGAACACATTGACACCGGTGTGTCAGACCCACCATACTTGCTCCGGACACTGCGAGAGGGCTGTACAAGCAATGATCACACGCACGGCACAGCGGACACACCAGGAACCGCGGTGTTGGCCGTCGAATGGCGCTAGCTGCGCAGCATTTGTGCACCGCCGCCGTCAGTGTCAGACAGTTTGCCGTGGCATACGGAGCTCCATCGCAGTCTTTAACACTGGTAGCATGCCGCGACAGCGTGGACGTGAACCGTATGTGCAGTTGACGGACTTTGAGCGAGGGCGTATAGTGGGCATGCGGGAGGCCGGGTGGACGTACCGCCGAATTGCTCAACACGTGGGGCGTGAGGTCTCCACAGTACATCGATGTTGTCGCCAGTGGTCGGCGGAAGGTGCACGTGCCCGTCGACCTGGGACCGGACCGCAGCGACGCACGGATGCACGCCAAGACCGTAGGATCCTACGCAGTGCCGTAGGGGACCGCACCGCCACTTCCCAGCAAATTAGGGACACTGTTGCTCCTGGGGTATCGGCGAGGACCATTCGCAACCGTCTCCATGAAGCTGGGCTACGGTCCCGCACACCGTTAGGCCGTCTTCCGCTCACGCCCCAACATCGTGCAGCCCGCCTCCAGTGGTGTCGCGACAGGCGTGAATGGAGGGACGAATGGAGACGTGTCGTCTTCAGCGATGAGAGTCGCTTCTGCCTTGGTGCCAACGATGGTCGTATGCGTGTTTGGCGCCGTGCAAGTGAGCGCCACAATCAGGACTGCATACGACCGAGGCACACAGGGCCAACACCCGGCATCATGGTGTGGGGAGCGATCTCCTACATTGGCCGTACACCACTGGTGATCGTCGAGGGGACACTGAATAGTGCACGGTACATCCAAACCCTCATTGAACCCATCGTTCTACCATTCCTAGACCGGCAAGGGAACTTGCTGTTCCAACAGGACAATGCACGTCCGCATGTATCCCGTGCCACCCAACGTGCTCTAGAAGGTGTAAGTCAACTACCCTGGCCAGCAAGATCTCCGGATCTGTCCCCCATTGAGCATGTTTGGGACTGGATGAAGCGTCGTGTCTCGCGGTCTGCACGTCCAGCACGAACGCTGGTCCAACTGAGGCGCCAGGTGGAAATGGCATGGCAATCCGTTCCACAGGACTACATCCAGCATCTCTACGATCGTCTCCATGGGAGAATAGCAGCCTGCATTGCTGCGAAAGGTGGATATACACTGTACTAGTGCCGACATTGTGCATGCTCTGTTGCCTGTGTCTATGTGCCTGCGGTTCTGTCAGTGTGATCATGTGATGTATCTGACCCCAGGAATGTGTCAATAAAGTTTCCCCTTCCAGGGATAATGAATTCACGGTGTTCTTATTTCAATTTCCAGGAGTGTATCTCAGTATGTCATATCCCATGAAAATGTCATGTCTTCACCAGTCATCTGGGCTCAGTTCGAAGCAGGACTCACCACTGAAGACAATTCTACTCCAGTCAATGAGACTGCAGCCGAAGACGTGTCTGGAGACGCCCTCAACAGCGGTGGGATACTGCCAGTTCCCACCTAGATACACAAAGTTTTGAATGATATTCCCATTCGTCATCTGACACAGTAGTTCAGAACTTTTTTTGTAGGTTCATTTCTATTCACCCCATTGCTTCTTAATCATCCCATTTTATGGAATTTTCGGAGCGGAACATTTCCTGAACAATACAAATGCAACCTTCCGCACCACTGTCTCTGACAAGTCATCCATCATTGGCAAAAATGTGTCACAGTGAAGGATGAGTGTGTAGCGAACAACTAACACCATCGTCACGTTTTATGCTCAAGGTTTCATATTTTTCGAGGTGATAATTAATAACAGTGACTAGCATAGTGATTTACTGGTCTTGTATGCTACCGCTTCTGTTTTGCCATTTTCTGCTGTTGGGTGAGCCTGTGAGCCGAACGTGTAAGTGAAAAATTTTCCACAACGGATTTTATAACGCTAATTTGTCGCCCTGACACATACACGCTTTCCAGAAGGGTAAGCTTATCCTTTGCGCTATATGTGACATCAACTAGTCGTATGCAAATCTGGTTGGTTTCTAACCATATCCTCAGCATATGCTAGAATGTTCAGATGTGCTGACCTACAAACATTGCCGCTACCAAGTGGTTGCAAACATGAAATACACAAATAAGGAGATAATAAATGACAAAGGAAAGCACTAGCTATGAAATGATACACTCAGTAGTGTCAAAGTCTTTACTCTTCTGCAATTTACTCTATACAAGATTACACAGTACGAGGAACATTTTAGTTCTGCCTGTACACATTTGGTAATCGCTCTGTCTGGCACTGTCCTGTGATAGGAAAACTGACATCAGCTATAGCAATTGCAATTATATTTAGAACTACACTCGCGACTAGCAACGTGAAGCCTCAGCATAGAACGAAAAAGACGCGTGATCAGCAATTTACTTTACTTCCCTAACCGCCGTTGCAAATGCACGACCACTACAGTGATCTAACGCTTATCGTTGCAAAGGTTCTCGCCTCAGCGAGATAACATACGTTCTACCTCACCAAAAGCTTCCGTAGGCACCTCCGCGGCTGCCGTGGAACACCAAACGATCCTCAGGCTCTCGCTACAAGCACTCTGTCCCAGTTACGAGGTTGCGCACCTTGCCAGGACCAACCTCTCTCCTCGACGCCCCAGGAACAAGTGTTTCACAGTCGCTACGCTTTTTCGTAGCTCCTGTTCTTTTTTCTTCCCCCCTTTAAGGGGCTCCGGAAAGGCTCAAAATCATGAAAAGTTCCATTTTTACTTTTTTGCGTTTTCTGAATCTGCAGACTATTACCTTTTAATAGATATATAATTTATTCAATTCCGAAGACTACAACTATTTTTAAATTTTTTTTGAAATGTGTTCTACATGGGCGTGACCCACTGTGGCGCTGTTAAACTGCTGTCAAATGGTGTTATTATTAACGTCCGTGTTCATCAGGTACATTTTAGTGATGTGAGATAAAGTATGTGTTGTGGCTAACCTGTGATACATGTATTATTTGCCATATAACTGACTTTTTTGCGCTATAAGAAGTTTTATTTTTGGAGTGGCTGTATGGGAGTGACCGAGGCGAAGGAACACAAAAAAGGACAGAAAGTTGGTTGAATATGAACTTAAAAGTGAACCCAGGGGCTAGTTGCATACACAAAGTGTCGACGAAATGAAGAAGGCTGTTTGGGCTCTTTTTTTTCATACTTCTTCAACCGATGAAAATCCCCAACATAGCTTGTTTCCCAAAGAAGAAGACAGTTGGTGTAAATACAACAAAGGATTGCTAACTGGTGAAGTGTACACTCATAAGCATAGTCTGCCTCATGCAATAATGGAGGTGATAAAACCTATTTTCAGAGACTTAGCAGCACCTGAACTGTTGAAAAAGTGTATTCACGGAAAAACTCAAAACCCCAATGAAAGTGTAAATAGTGTTATACGGTCGAGAATCCCCAAGACTGTATTTGTTGGAATAGAAACACTTCACTTTGGTGTGTATGATGCTGTTGCGACTTTCAATGATGGCAACATTGTAAGGTGCAAGGTATTTAGAAATATGGGAATGAAGATAGGTTCTAACATGGTACGAGCGATGCTTGCTTTAGACAAGGAACGCCTTCGGGCTGCAGACAGGGCTGTAAAGAGTCTAGAAATACAAGCAAGAGTAAACAGGAGGAGGAACAAGAGGAAGCTGGAGGAGGAGTTTGCAGAGGATGAAGGTAATCCATCCTATGGACCTGGAATGCACTAAAAAGTTAATCCAATCTTTGTCGCTCGATTCCCAAAACTTTTATTTTCTCATACTAATTACATGTTTTCTAAGGATCTTCCAAACATATTTGTTTCAAACTTTCAGTAAATGTTACACAGTACCTTCTGCATAATTTAACACAGCCTTTTTCGAAAAAACTGTATATTTTTGAATATATAAATAAAAAATTGCAAAAAAATGTTGTGAATTTTCATTACAATTGAAAAAAAATCATCTTTAATAACTGAACTAAAATTTTGTAAAATCCCTGTGTTAAGTTGTAGCCCATATTCCAATAAATAATCTGTAAAAAGTTCAACTTCCTACCTCAAATACTTTGTGAGGAAAGATGTAATTTATAAGCGTTATTTTAACATTGCAAGTATAGGGCGTTCCGGAGCCCCTTAAGATCCCTTGCCGATGTCAGTATCGTTTATGGTTTCCCGTCTCGATGTTTATACTATTAAAGGGTCTTCTTTCCGGAGTGGTAGTTGTAACGTGGCTCAAAATGATGCCACCTTACAAAATGATGCCACCTTACAGTCTCAATAAACAAAGCTGAACATGTAGCAGACATTGTCCAACCTCGCAGCCACGACATGTGACAGTAGTTCATTGGCGTTCCTAGTATGCGCGACTTTTTGTACAGATACTCTATGTTACCCTCTTTTGTTGCAGGAGACGCTGCGGCTGTTCCCAACGGCGCCTGCCGCACCATACCTGGTGACTGAAGACACCCCCCTGGCAGGGGGTCGGTATGTGGCGCCGCGTGGCAGCACCGTGATGGTCGCCTACTACCTGTTGCACCGCCAACCCCAGCTGTTTCCAGACCCGCACAAGTTCGACCCCAGTCGCTTCCTGGACGGTGGCAGCGCGACAACCAGGAAGCCCTACAGCTACGTGCCTTTTGGCGTCGGCCCTCGCAAATGCGTGGGCGGCCGGTATGCAACTTTGCAAATTAAAACTGTACTGTCAACGGTGCTGCGGCGTTATCGTATACTGCCTGGATCCAGCAGGGAGGACCTAGAAGAGAGTGTATTTTCCATAGCACTCTTTCCACTCACTGGCTATAGAGTTACTTTTGTCCCACGAGACAACATACCTTCGAGTTCTCCATGAAACCTTTCTGCAGTGGGAAATTAAATGTCAGCAATCTTTCTACAAAGTTTTAGCTGTTACTGGGGTATTTTTGCTGAGAATTCCCGTTACAATAATGACAAGTGAAGTTAGTTAATTCCATATTCCAAGGGTTACATCGTCTTTGAAGAAACAGTATCATGTAAATGACTTTTCCGGATTTCAGTCGGTTGATCTATTTCATACTGTTACTGCGGGACTAACAAATTTTCAAATATGTGCAATGAATGTGAAGCTGAAAGTCAAATGAGGTAAAAAGAGACGTTTACTCCACATAAATGCAAAAGAATAGAACAATTCTGGATGGGAGGAGCTCCATAAGGCTGTTCGCAGATAATGCTGTCGTCTATAGGGAGTAGGATACGCTGGAAGACTGTAGCGAAAAGCAGGAAGGCCTGCACACAGAGTATCTAACATGGTGGAGTGATTGGTAGCTGTCAATCACTCTGAGAAAAGAATCTCCACTTTCATACGCTGCTATCAATGAGTACAGATTTCTTTTTTGATTGAAACACTGTCTTGTGACGTGCTGTATATTCTCATCAATCGAAAGCTTCACTTTTCAACACAGAGAGAAATATAACTGCAAAAGGTGCTGTCATTTATGCACTTCTGAATTCATATGTCAAATTGGTAGAGTCAGTTACACGGCGTTTTTTCTTCAACAGTGATATTCAGAACAAATGTTATGATATGAAACATCTTACTTGAACAGAAAAGATAGCACAGAGAATTTAAAAAATATATGGATACATGCTGATCATATACAGGTTTATATCTGACTACACATTTCTATTGAAGAAGAAGTTGTTAAAGAAAAACAACTTTACATTTGAAAATACCACTTCTGCCTGTGAGACGTTTTATTTCCGTAGGTAGATTGTCAATTTTTTATAATTAAGTATTTTTTAAAGTTAGATTCACTAGAGGGAAGTGTATATAATTTTTCCTTTTACTATTTGTGAATGTTTCTATTACTCTCAAGATGCAATGGACTGATGAAATCAATTTTCAAAAGTGAATAAATCTGCTATAATGCTCTCGTTAATATTCTTAATTGCTAAATAGATCGTTAGATGCTACATGTAGGTAAACCCTATAAACAATTCTAATTACTATCTTTTATGCAATGAACACTTTTTAAGTGAGGAATTACTCCACAATACTATCGTGTAGGACATCAGTGAATTAAAATTTGCTGTAGCATCTGAATCTTAACGTTTCAGTCTACTACATAATCGTTCTAGTCTAAGTTGACAACAGTATGTACACACAACAATTTTGACCTATTTAGTCCTATTTATAATTTTATTGTTGGCACAATATATTAATTGGAGGTAGGGTGTTTTAAACATCATAAAACTGCGTAAGGTGTGTTTGTTCTAAATTTAAAGCTACTCCATTTCTGCAAAGATTGCTAGAAACTTCAACAAACCCGTAATTTACTATGATTGCTGTTAATGCATCTTTGCTCAACTTGACAGTAATGCTTTTAACATCTGCAAAAAGGCCCAACTGTGCCTCCTGACTCAAATAAAATGTTAGATCACTGACATACATGATGTGTCAAACATGTCTTTTTCTTTACTGTCATTTGTGTATATTATACTGGTCCTTGTGTATAGGTACTACTGAAGAATGAGAAACCTTCCAGACACTTTGCTGTACCTGCATTAGTAAAACAGCTAATGATACTGGGCATAAAAACCAAAAGATTATAATAAATAGCAAGAGTAAATTAAACAATATTGTGTTGACACACAGCCTGGTGCAAACTTCTCTATTTAACGACATTTTGACTGAAAATGAAATTCATTAGTTCCTGTATGTTATGACTAGGTCACCAGGAGTGTGACAACTTCAATAATACAAGAAATTAGGTAAATTTTTGCTCATTAATATAATATTAGTAAGGCCTTTAGCTTAGCATTAGAACAATACAGGAGAATGTTGTACCTGAAGGATAGTGCACCTAGGAACACATGATGTTTCTGATTGGTGTTTCAATCTAGTGATCGATTTTAGAATTACGTGAAGGAATGTGGACTAGATACTACCAGAAGGAGTTTCTGGCTTTTTTTACTGTTTTTGGTTTTGTGAGAAGTGAGGCTGTGTTTTGTACAGCGTTTGCAAATATTACAGGTTGTACCTATTTAACTACTACATAATATATTAGAGCTATCTGGGGATATAGTTCGTCAGTTGTGCACCATCTTGTACCTTGAAGCGGAAGAAGATCTACGATGGAATGTGTGATATTTACAAGTGAACTATGTTTCTTTAATTTTCCCCGTATTGAAAATGGGAATTTGTCATAGTGGCCAGTAGCGTGTATTTCAAAATGCTTTAATTGTTTTTTATATTACTTCTTCTTAATTTGATTTCACTTACTGATAACTGATATGTATATCAGTAATAATGCAACACATAGACTATGAAAATCAATACTGACAAGATTTTTTCGACTGCAGCGCACATAAATTTGACTAGAATATTTATTCGTAGACATATGCTGTGGCCCTCCTATACGAACCTCTTAGTATTTCAAGAGAGAGTTTCCATTTTTTAAAGTAATTTTATGTGTATATAATGAAAACTAATATAGCTTATAGTGGTATAATTTATGTAAAGTTCAGTGTTCGTCAAAGGGTAACAACACATTAAGGAGCCAGTACTCCTAGTCTGTTTCCTTTGTCATGTTAAATTGCCACATTGTAACCTCCCCACAAAATACGTTCTCATTTTACCTCCCCACAAAATTCGTTCCCATTTTAGTGTAACCTCAAAACAGAAAAATTCCTAAACCTCTCAACAGTGAAATTATTATTATGTCGTTCACATTCAGTATAACGTCCCAACAAAAAAATATTCAGTAACCTAGTAATAATACAATGTAACTAACCTCCCAATTAAATTGTCGCTCACTTATAACTTTTCAATAATTGACTGTGAATTTAACCTGGTAAATTTTGGACGTCAGCAGTGCTGCGTCATGGCCCTGAAAGATCATTCTGAATAAAAAGAGAAAAATTCTTACCTCAATAAAGTCGCCGGATAACGCATATATATCTGCTCTTACAATAAATTTTTCTGCCACAGCCCTGTGCAATGCTGGCCGATATATTTGTCATTTATGAAAGGAAGCAACTGATTTTTCTTTTGCAACAATCGGGATGATCATAGATTGGAGAAATTAGTAAATTCCTTAAATTGAAATGAATGGCTGTTAAAAATTACTTTATATGAGAAAGATTATTATTAGGACATTTTTAAAACATTTACATGGGACTTGAGATAACATTACTACATATGCGCAAGGCTGCTTTTTACCTTATACAATAATACTCAGGCTCCGGCATCGCTGCACCGCGACCGGTCCAGCCAACACGATACACCAGACCAGACCAAAGCAGACTGCAGACTAGCCACAACTTACTGCTACAGCTACAAAGTTCCTACTGCAGTCAACACTGCTCTCTGATCAGCGATTCTCTTATACCTTGCATATCGCAGGCAGCACATGAGCAATACATCGAAATTACATCTGCTAAGACCTCTTACATAACCCTCCACTGGCGGGGGGGGGGGGGGGCAAAAATTTGCAGTGATGGTGAGTCAATTGGACTTGTCATGAGCAACAAATTTTTCTATAATCTACTTAATTAACTAAGTTTACAGTCACAGAGTATATACATATATATAAGTGCAGAACATGAAATAAAATAGAGTGCACATGCACTGAGTACAGAACATATCAAGAAATAACAAAATGTATACGCAATGAGTACAAAACATATTAACAAATGACATAAAGTGCAAACGCACTGTATATATTTTTTACCATTTTACAAGAACTAGGAAAGGAAAGGGAAGCATTGCATCATGGTTGTAGCACAGTAGGTTGCATGTAGCTGCACTGAAAGTCCATATCTTTCTACAGAAACACAACACCAAGTGAGACAATCTGAATTTCTCTTCCCTGAAGTATTAATCAGTGTAGCCAAGACACTGAAATGTTGTATTAATATTCAATGTTATCATTTTGGTAGTACATTAGGTACACCAAACAGTGGGACCATAATAACATCTCCATCGTTCAAGGTGGTGGACAGCATGATGTGTTAACACCACATTCTTGTAGAATCCATACTCTTTCACCAACGTAGAATTAGTGCAAAATCCAAATATAGTGCTCCATGATCATGAGGATGGACAGGACAAATGGATATTGCAGTAATTTCTGGTAATTAGGTCAGAAGGTGAAGGACATTAAGTCTTATGCTAGTCATCATTGAGAATTACACTAGTCTATTAACCGATTTGAGTAATTGTTGGCACTCATTGCCTAGTTATAAACATTTCTGTACTGTGTATGGAGTATTACATAACATTATTCATAAGTCATCTGATTACAGTAAATATTGGCATTCATTGGCCAGTTACAAACCATTTTTATGCATTATTCAGAAGTGATCATTCAAAGCAAGAGTTAATTAATGGCATAGCATTTACATAATTCATCTAATTACAGTAATAATTGGCATTCATTGGCCAGTTACTAAACATGTAGCAAGTATTGAATATTACAAAACACTATTCATAACTCATCTGATTGCGGTAATTATTGGCACTCATTGGCCAGTTACAAACCATTTTTTATGCATTATTCAGAAGTCATCATTCAAAACAGGAGCTAATGAGTGTAGCATCAAGCTACTGGTATTCATATATGATATCATGTAAGTGACATAAGACAAATTTAAAATATAAGAGACAGTGGCATTCATTGGCCAGTTACTAAACATATAGCAACTATTGAATATTACAAAACACTTTTCATAACTCATCTGATTGCGGTAATTATTGGCACTCATTGGCCAGTTACAAACCATTTTTTATGCATTATTCAGAAGCCATTATTCAAAATGAGAGTTAATTATTGGCATAGCATTTATAGAGTACAACAAAAATATTATTTACAGAAATTATTGGCATAGCATTTATGCATTATTACAAAACATCATTCAGTATTACTCAGAACTCATCATTCAAGTGACATAGGACATATTTAAAAGGTAACACACTGTAACTATTACTCAAGGTCTGTGGTCCAATAATACATAGATATAATGAATTCAATACATCTGAGAAATTTGCATTATATTTAGAACTAGAAATATCTCTTAAACTGGTAGCATTATTTTGGACTGGTAATACATTTTTTTGTGCTAGCAATGCATTGCGTTGAGATCGATAATTAATTGCTGGGGCATGAAAGTATTTGCTTTTGACTTATTGCTGGAAATAAGGATTAATAATGTCATTCGTCATGAGTCAGCTGTAGCAAGGTTATGAAACAAGTAGAGTATATGTGATCACATTCATGAATGACATACACAAATGGGTAAAAAAAATGCAAGTGCTTGAACAGGTTTAATGTCTAACTGCTTATAGCACATTAATTTCATGAATAGCTTCTCCTGAAAAAAATACAAAATGGATTATTGAGCTGAAAGAAGAAACGCATATTATGCTGAAAAGTAGTGAATTTCGAATTAACAGGTAATGAAACGTGTACTCAATATGTATGTACTCTAGCTGTCCTTTCCAAAACATTCAGTCATTATACCATGCGACATAAGACATACTGTCAAAACGAACTGCAACAAATACTTAAATAACTACACAGCATTTCTTAACTAACAGTAAATATATAAACTTCATCATTATCCTCAGCTGCAAAGAAAAACTTCATTATTCATATTACCATAACTTCATTACTATCATCACATGCAAAGAAAAACTTCATTATTCATATTAGCATATACTTCATATAACTATTCATCATCATTCATTATCATCTGCAAAAAAGACACTTCATTACTCATTATTCATATTACCATTTACTTCATTCAACTATTCATAGTATAGAGTTTCTTATTTCTAGCATATTTCATCACTAAAACTAAGATGTGTAGTTCTGTCTGACAGCCTGCATCAATCGCCTCATATTCTGAAAGAAAAGTAATTAGTTAAGACTGCTATCATACGATGTGTATAGTACATTCTTGTTAATGTTTGTTAATTCTGATCCATTTACTCTTCGTAACAAGATATTGCATTTTCTTTCCTTCATTCTGATGGTAAAATTTCCATTTCATAGTAATCCACTCTGGTTTGTTTAAGTTATTTCTTTTACACGTTATTCCTTTCTGAAAATGATGAATAAGGATTAATATCTTGCATTTAAATCATATACTCATTAAATAAAAACTTGTTTCTAGTGATATAATTAAGCATGTCAAAGTCAACAGGTGTTTGTTATATCTTAAAGATTACGTAGTGCATACAAACAAAACAGGAAAACAATCATACATACACGAAAAATGGAAAATGTGCACGGTCTGATATGTAACGACAAGAAAAGCGACCTGCTAACCTTACCTTGCTGGGCACTTGCCAAGAAAAAATATGATAATCATCAGTAAGTAATCACATAGATAGAATTGCATAATTGGTCATAAAATATGTGAGTTTATCTGGAAAAATGTGCACGGTCTGATGTGTAACGACAAGAAAAGCGACCTGCTAACCTTACTTTGCCGGGTACTTGCCAAGAAAAAATATGATAATCATCAGTAAGTGTTCATATAAATATAATTGCATAAGTGGTCATATAAAAATCACGAAATGACATTACAGTGTGATAAATCATAAAGTATGTTCATTCAATAAAGGGTTTAATATTGGAGACATGGTGATTGCCCTTGCTTTTTCTGGTTCTCAAAGTTTCGACGTGTACTACATTGGGGTGAGGAATGCTGCGAATTCGATATGGATCTGCGTATAGAAGCTCAAATTTACTGCATCTACTCTTTCCTCTGTTGGATAAATAGTGTGTACGTACTAATATCTTCTGTCCAACGTGAAAGTCACGGCGTGTACAAACCTGTTTCTGCTGTCTTCTCCGGCGCTCTGCGGCACGTTTGATGTTGTTGAGTGCAATGTCAATTATTTCATGGTGGCGTAGTCGACGAGATGTAGGAAAAGATACTAGTTCTTTAATTTTGTTGGGTGGTTCAACATTTTTCAATATAACAGTCGGAGATAGCATAGTAGATTCATCTGGTATCGAGTTAATTACATCCTGGAATGACAGTATGTGTGTATCCAATCAATATGTTTTTTATGGCAGTATATTCTACATAGTTTACCAATTTCTTTCATTAGTCGTTCACAAGGGTTCGAAGAAGCGTGATACTTGGATATATAAATCGGAGAAATGTTTCTTGTTCGTAACATACGTGTCCATATCGCAGATCGAAACTGTGGTCCATTGTTGGAAATTACTTTCAATACATGCCCTGCATGAAATAGTAAATGTTTTACAAATGCTTTCGAAACAGATTTAGCAGTAGCTTTGGGTTACGGAGTGAAGGTAACAAATTTCGAAGTAAGTTCAACAGCAACAAAGATGTAACAAAAACCTCTATTAGATCTGGGAATCGGATCAAAAATGTCTACAGCGGCCATGTGTCTCAATTTAACGGGTACAATGGGATGTAACGGAGGAATATGTGAAGTCGTGTCTGACTTAGCTTTCTGGCAGATTTTACATGACGCTAAAACTCGTCGTATACGTTTCTCCATGTTAGCAAAATAACAGTTCTGTCTCAGTATAAGAAAACATTTTCTGGCTCCGTAATTTGCGTAACTTAAATGAGTATACCAGATTAATTTGTTAACAAGTTCGTCAGGAATGCATAGTAACCAGTTGTTGCTGTCAGGGTGAGGGCGGTGAAACAGAATGTTATTGCGTACAGTGTAATGGTTTCTAATGGTAACATTATTCCTATCTTGCCAAAAGTGTTTAATTTCTTTCCATACGTTGTCTTTACTCTGCTCTTGTGCTATATCTCGTAATGACGACGAAATGAAATTTTCAAATGCAACTTGTTGAATATACATGACGCTAAAATTTGCTTGGCAGAAGTTGGTTGCGATGTCTTGCTGATTGTTGCTGAGAGAACGGGATAGTGCGTCTGCTACAATATTTTGCGTACCGGGAATATGAACAATTGTAAAATTAAATTCCTGTAAATAAAGTTTCCATCTGCTTCATCTGTCGTGTGTAAATTTAGCGGAAAGTAAAAACTGTATCGCTCTATGATCTGTGTAAACGGTCGTATGTCTTCCATAAAGAAAATGCCGAAATCTCGTAAATGCCCATACAACACATAATGTTTCAAGTTCTGTAACAGAATAATTGCGCTCAGCAGGTGACAGAATGCGACTCGCAAAGGCGATGTTTTTAATTACTGCAGTACCGTCTTCTTCAATTTCCTGAAAAATGTGTACGCCTAAAGCGGTGTTAGAACTGTCGGTGGCAATGGAAAAATTTCTAGTAAGATCTGGGTGTGATAAAAGAGCTGAATTCAACAAGGCATGTTTCAAATTAACAAACTCAGACTGTGCTTGACTATCCCAGGACCAAATAGTGTTTTTACCTGTCAATTGACATAATCTAGGGGTGTCTAAAGCAGAGTAATGAATAAATTTACGAAAAAAGTTAATTAATCCCAGAAAGCTGCGTAATTGTTTCTTCGTCGTAGGTACAGTAATGTCACGTAAAGCTTGAAGTTTTTCCGGGTCAGGCACAATGCCTTCTGCTGAAATTACATGTCCAAGAAATTTTATAGAAGTTTTGCCAAAGTGCGATTTGCTAAGATTAACTGTGAGTCCTTGTGCACGAAACGTTTGCAACAGTTGTTCAAGAATCAGATTGTGTTCAGACCAGTTAGCTTCTGCAATAAGAATGTCGTCTACATACGTTGTGATTCTGTCTTTTAGTTCTGTCGGAAGTATAGTATTCAAATCGCGAATAAACGCTGCTGAAGAAATAGTTAAACCGAACGGTAATTTGCAAAATTGATAACAGTCACCAAAACAGAGAAAAGCTGTGTACTTTCTGCCGTTCGGATGGAGCTGAATTTGCTAAAATCCCGATTTCAAATCTAACGTGGAATAAATAGCAGTACCATGAAATTTCTGTAGAAGTTCTTCTTGTGTCTGTGGGCGATCTGTTTCATTAATAATAATGTCATTGATGTGACGCGAATCAAGTACGAGGCGAAGTGAACCATCCTTTTTCTTAACAATATGGAGCGGGTTTATGTACGGACTAACTGCCGGTTCAATAATTCCTTAGTCAAGCATAGCTTGCAATTCTTTCTTCACTTGTTCTATGAATGTATGGAATAGGATATGTTTGGCTTTAAACGTGTCGTGCTGTTTAACTTGAAACTTATACATAAAACCGGACATAGTACCAGGGATGTATTCAAAAACTGGAGCTTGCTGTAAAAGAATTTTGCGTAGTTGCGTGCGTTCGTCGTCTGTATTTGCACTGCTCTGTTTAACTTTATCAGAAATCATTTGCATAACGTCATAGTCGGCTTCGTCTGGTGTATAATAGTTGTGTACGTATGTATCTGTGAACAATGTGGAATGACAGTCTATGTTACGTGATGCAGAAATGACCTCTGTCCGATTAATTGTTTGTTCTTCTACAGATAAAGAGTGCTGAAATTCTAATGTCAGTTGTACATTTTCATCCTTTAACATTAAATAGGAATTTTGAAAGTCAATAATTGCGTCGTGTTGTACCAAAAAATTCGTACCTAAAATAACGTCTGTTGTCAATAAGGGAACAATCCAAAAATTTGAGTAAAACGTATGACCTGCAATACAAAATGATACATGTGTCTGTAACTTTACATCTACTCCTTTACCAGATACTGCTCCTTTTACTTTAGTTTTGCCTAATGGTAACGTAGGATAGGAATTCTCTTTGTTACATTCGTTGAAAGTTTCTTCATTTATAACTGACATAGGTGATCCAGAATCGATTACTGCTGAAAATTTGGATGATCCAATCTTTACTTCAATGACAGGGTGGGAAATGGTTTTTTGAATAACTGGTTTTTCCTGCAAAAGTGTGTCTCGGATGTCGTCAAAAGTAATAACATTTTCGTGAACAAGATTCCCTGTGTCAAAAGTATTGCTTGCGTTGCTGGAAGATGCAACCTGTGCTGTATCTAGTCAACTTCTCTCTGACATGCTGTTATTTTCGGGAGGATGCTGTGGCATTTCAACTATTTGTACTGTTCTGTTATTTCTTCCTGACGTATTACGTTCGGGATGATACCGACTGTCTCGTTCATTCATGATAATCTGTTGTTGCGGATGATTTTGCTGCTGGTAAGACCGACTGTTATTAAACGTACGCTGAAAATTGTGCTCATTACTTTTACGTCTGTCATGATAGTCATTTCTATACGGTGCACTGCGATATGAGTTGAAATGGTGTGTTTTCTGTACGTACTGATTTCCTTGTTGCTGTGCGTTACTATTTGGCTGACCCGACGCTATACGTGTAGACGGCGAAACATTAAAGCTTGGTTGACCTTGCACATTATATTGTTGGTTAGGTATGCTAACCGGCTGGTTTTGTTGCTGTTGTTGGGAAAAACCTCTATTGTTACCAAAATGTGGTTCCTGTTGCTGATAATTTTGACGATACTGATAATTAAAATTTTGTCTGTTATTGAAGTTCTGGTGGTAGTCGTTCCTGGAGCGTCTATTACCTTTGCTATTGAAATAGCGTGGCTGATCGTAATTACTGTATATTGGTTGGCTTTTGTTATGACGTGAAAAATTTTTGTTTAGGAAGGAATAATCTGATTTCTGAACTTCCAAAAGCTGTAACAGATCTCTGAATGCAGAAATATTTTCTTTCTGCTGACCTGTTAAAAGTGATACTCTTAACGATCGTGGTAATTTAGAAATACATAATTGGATAAGTGCAGATTCACTGTATGGCTCACTTAAGTACTGGTTTTGTTGGACCATGTGTTCAAAAAATCGCGTGACAGTGGGAAAATTTGAGTTCTCATAACTCGGTAAACTAATTAATTGATCCTTGATTCGGCGCTGTGTCGTCTTCGACCAATACGCTGACAGAAAAGCATTCTGAAATTCTTCTACCGAATAGCATTGTCTCGCGATCGGTCTCATACGAGTTGCCGGTTCGCCTTCTAAAAAACTGCAAATAAATTCAAGTTTGTGTGTTACGGGCCAAGTTGGTGGAAAAGCATAGCTAAATTGTTGTATCCAATCCAAGGGGTGAATCTGTGTTCTGTCATTTTTAAATACTTTAAATTTTCTCACGGATAGAAAGCGCTTGTAATAAAAATGAATGTCTGAACAGGTTCAGGATTGTATGCTAATCTGTTTGTCTGTGACTGTTCGGAATCTAACTCACGTACTCTCTGTAAATTACCTAAATTATACTGGCTGTGTGAGTCTGGCAAATGTTCGGAAAGTGGCGTATGCTGTGATGTGTTAAAGGCTGAGATATTTTTCATCTCCGTCAATTCGTGCTGTAAAGATGAGAATTTTCTACGTAATGTATTATTAAACGAACCTATCTCACTGATCGTCTGCTGTAAATTTTGGAATTCGGGTGTTTGATTAAGCGAAACTGGTGACGTATCGTCTTATTTGGTGTCATTATTATTTTCAATAACATCAATACGACTGGCCAATTCATATATTTTTCAGTTAGTGTTTTTACCTGATCATCGTTTTTAGTATCACAAGGTCCGCCCCAGTAGCTGAGTGGTCAGCGTGACGGATTGCCGTCCTCCGGGCCCGGGTTCGATTCCCGGCTGGGTCGGAGATTTTCTCCGCTCAGGGACTGGGTGTTGTGTTGTGTTCATCATCATTTCATCCCCATCCGGCGTGCAGGTCGCCCAATGTGGCGCCGACTGTAATAAGACCTGCGCCAAGGCGGCCGGACCTGCCCCGCGAGGGGCCTCCCGGCCAATGACGCCAAACGCTCATTTCCATTTCAGTATCACAAGCATTAATTTTTTTTTTGTATTTTACGTGTGGTTTTGTTCAATTTTTTAACGTCTGCTTTGATGGCATCGGAATCCTGTATTAGTTCCAACTTTTCAAGTCTGTTGGTCATTGTCTGAAAGCCTAATGTGTGTGTGTCTGTTTTTGTTTTAAGATCGGAGATTTCATCATGCAATTCGGTGTTCAACTGTTTGATTTCGTCTGATACTGTAGCAATATTGTTGTCTACGTATGTTTTTGCTTTCGTAAACAATTTACGCTTATCTTCCTGTCTCTGTGCAGTAATTGTTTCCATGACTTGTCGCTTTACTTTATTCTGTTCCTGTATAAATTTGCGGTAATGCGTTTCACTGTTTTGTAGGTGGTGATTAAAACGTTCGTCAATTTGGCTGTTCTGTTGGTCAAATTTCGCGTCTACTTTCGCATCCAGCGTGCGTGAAAGTTCTGCTGACATTAATTTAAACTCGTCGCGTAACTGTGTTGCGTTTTCAGAGCATTGTTTAGCGACTGCACTAATTTCATCTCTAAGTAATTTAGTTGTGTCTACATGACTATTACTTAATTCTTGTGCCACAGATCTAATTTCTTCACCACTGTTCCTAGCACAAGCCTTATTTTCCTCACGTAATCGTTCTTTAGTATCACGACATTGCGCGGCAACGGCTGTAATCTGTTCACTAAGTTGTTTGAAATTGTTGTCTTGTTTTTCATTAATTTGTTGTTTGAGATTTTCATTATTTTCATTAAGTTGTTGTTTGAGACTTTCATTAAGTTGTTTGTTTGATTCATTAAGTCGTTTGTAATTGTCGTCTTGTTCTTTCTTCGACTATTTGGAATTGTTGTCTATTTTTTCATTAAGATGTAGCAATACTGCCATAACTTGATCCATGCTAAAAGTAGTGACTCTATTTTCTATGCTGTGTGTTGGTGTATCTGCATTTGACACGTTTCGAATAACCATTTGGTCATTGTCTGATTCACGAAAAGGTTCGCTAATCGGATGCGCACTGTTGGCCACTACATCGGATTCAAATAAATCTGACGTGTTTTGTGTGTATTGGTCACCTACGTTAGAAACAATTATCTGTTCGCTACGTAAATTTGTGTCAAAGTGGACAGCGTTCATTGTAACGAAACGTGCCGCGTCATCAATTGTTACATTTACTGTGGACATAATTGAATTTGTTTGTTCATCATTAGGATCAAAATCATTACTAGTGATCGGTAGGCACTGATTATCTGTAATTAGACGATTATCACTATTACACTGAGTGTCGCAAGTATTATCGGACAAATTATTCAAGTCGGCTATTTCACTCATTGCACATCGCGACGTACTGTTAACAGTTTTCCGCGGCATTTTTCACAAATCAAAATTAAGCACAAAATGAAACAAAGACGAAGCAAAAATGGAACAAACACAATTACAACAAAGAGCAATAAATTGCCGATGATCTGTGAAAGAAAGAGTGACAAATTAGTAAATGCGTTGCGCCAGATGCAAACTACATTTAAGTAAATAAGAGCAGATATATGACTACTTTTCAGAAATTCACAAAGAAAGTCGATCCTGGGCGGTTGTCGCCAAGTGTAACCTCCCCACAAAATACGTTCTCATTTTACCTCCCCACAAAATTCGTTCCCATTTTAGTGTAACCTCAAAACAGAAAAATTCCTAAACCTCTCAACAGTAAAATTATAATTATGTCGTTCACATTCAGTGTAACGTCCCAACAAAAAAATATTCAGTAACCTGGTAATAATACAATGTAACTAACCTCTCAATTAAATTGTCGCTCACTTATAACTTTTCAATAATTGACTGTGAATTTAACCTGGTAAATTTTGGACGTCAGCAGTGCTGCGTCATGGCCCTGAAAGATCATTCTGAATAAAAAGAGAAAAATTCTTACCTCAATGAAGTCGCCGGATAACGCGTATATATCTGCTCTTAAAATAATGTTTTCTGCCACAGCCCTGTGCAATGCTGGCCGATAGATATGTCATTTATGAAAGGAAGCAACTGATTTTTCTTTTGCAACAATCGGGATGATCATGGATTGGAGAAATTAGTAAATTCTTTAAATTGAAATGAATGGTTGTTAAAAATTTCTTTATATGAGAAAGATCATTATTAGGACATTTTTAAAACATTTACATGGGACTTAAGATAACATTACTACATATGCGCGAGGCTGCTTTTTAACTTATACAATAATACTCAGGCTCCGGCATCGCTGCACCGCGACCGGCCCAGCCACCACGATACACCAGACCAGACCAGAGCAGACTGCAGACTAGCCACAACTTACTGCTACAGCTACACAGTTCCTACTGCAGTCAACACTGCTCTCTGGTCAGCGATTCTCTTATACCTTGCATATCGCAGGCAGCGCATGAGCAATACATCGAAATTACATTTGCTCGGACCTCTTACAACATGCTACAATGAAACGCTCATTGCTATCTTTGTTCTGATTGAGATCGCATCTCATAGCACTTCTTTACTAATGAATGTATGTTTCTTGATCTGATTGGAATAATAATAATTGAAAAGACTTATTTAACTTACTTTATTTAATTCTCCACCATTTTATTATCCTGAAGAATTGAAGTTAAATGTGACCCCTGTGGCTCTTCTAGTGGAAGCTACTCTGGATTTGCATAACACAGTTAACTTATTTTCATTTTTAAATGAATTTTATATCTTGTATCAGCCGTTTATCATAACCTGAACGTGGTTTTGTTACTTTGAAGTTCGATGCTTTCATTGGGTCACGCGGTCTAGACTAATTTTTAGTAACTATGTTCTACAAACGCAACCATACAAGCCGAAGCTACTCAGTAACTTTTTCTTGAGCATAAAAATCAGTTTATTTTAAGAAAAATGGAATTAAATCAAAATAAGAGTTAAAATTAATTTCCTACATGCAATCTTTGCTGACAGTTCAGTGCTTGATTCAGATACTGTTTAACTCAGATAATCATTTTCTCAGTTACAACTAATTTATAACTGATCCTCACGAAATATTACTGTAATCCGGTGAGATAAAGATTTCGTTACGTTCTCGTTCATCCCCATGAACCATGGACCTTACCGTTGGTGGGGAGGCTTGTGTGCCTCAGTGATACAGGTGGCCGTACCGTAGGTGCAACCACAACGGAGGGGTATTTGTTGAGAGGTCAGACAAACGTGTGATTCCTGAAGAGGGGCAGCAGCCTTTTCAGTAATTGTAGGGGCAACAGTCTGATGATTGACTGATCTGGTCCTGTAACACTAACCAAAACGGCCTTGCTGTGCTGGTACTGCGAACGGCTGAAAGCAAGGGGAAACTACGGCCGTAATTTTTCCCGAGGGCATGCAGCTTTACTGTATGGTTAAATGATGATGGTGTCCTCTTGGGTAAAATATTCTGGAGGCAAAATAGTCCCCCATTCGGATCTCCGAGGGGGTGGGGGTGGGGGGGGGACTACTCAAGAGGACGTTGTTATCAGGAGAAAGAAAACTGGCGTTCTACGGATCGGAGTGTGAAATATCAGATCCCTTAATTGGGCAGGTAGGTTAGAAAATTTAAAAAGGGAAATGGATAGGTTAAAGTTAGATATAGTGTGAATTAGTGAAGGTCGGTGGCAGGAGGAACAAGACTTTTGGTCAGGTGAATACAGGGTTGTAAATACAAAATCAAATAGGGGTAATGCAGGAGTAGGTTTAATAATGTATAAAAAAAATAGCAGTGTGGGTAAGCTACTACCAACAGCATAGTGAACGCATTATTGTGGCCAAGATAGACACGAAGCCCATGCCTGCTACAGTAGTACAAGTTTATATGCCAACTAGCTCTGCAGATGATGAAGAAATTGATTAAATGTATGATGATATAAAAGAAATTATTCAGGTAGTGAAGGGAGACGAAAATTTAATAGTCATGGGTGACTGGAATTCGAGAGTAGGAAAATGGAGAGAAGGAAACACAGTAGGTGAATATGGATTGGGGGAGAGAAATGAAAGAGGAAGCCGTCTGGTAGAATTTAGCACAGAGCATAACTTAATCGTTGCTAACACTTGGTTCAAGAATCATAAAAAAAGGTTGTATACATGAAAGAATCCTGGAGATACTAGATGGTATCAGATAGATTATATAATGGTAAGACAGAGATTTAGGAACCAGGTTTTAAATTGTAAGACATTTCCAGGGGCAGATGTGGACTCTGACCACAATCTATTGGTTATGAACTATAGATTGAAACTGAAGTTACTGCAAAAAGGTGGGAATTTAAGAAGATGGGACCTGGATAAACTGACTAAACCAGAGGTTGTACAGAGTTTCAGGGAGAGCATAAGGGAACAATTGACAGGAATGGGGGAAACAAATACTGTAGAAGACGAATGGGTAGCTCTGAGGGATGAAGTAGAGAAGGCAGCAGAGGATCAAGTAGGTAAAAAGACGAGGGCTAGTAGAAATCCTAGTCCGCCCCGGTAGCTGAGTGGTCAGCGTGACAGACTGTCAATCCTAAGGGCCCGGGTTCGATTCCCGGCTGGGTCGGAAATTTTCTCCGCTCAGGGACTGGGTGTTGTGTTGTCCTAATCATCATTATTTCATCCCCATCGACACGCAGGTCGCCGAAGTGGCGTCAAATCGAAAGACCTGCACCAGGCGAACGGTCTACCCGACGGGAGGCCCTAGCCACACGACATTTCCATTTCCAAGTAGAAGTCCTTGGGTAACAGAAGAAATATTGAATTTAATTGATGAAAGGAGAAAATATAAAAATGCAGTAAATGAGGCAAAAGGGAATACAAACGTCTCAAAAATGAGATCGACAGGAAGTGCAAAATGGTTAAGCAGAGATGGCTAGAGGACAAATGTAAGGATGTAGAGGCTTATCTCACTAGGGGTAAGATAGATACTGCCTACAGGAAAATTAAAGAGACCTTTGGAGAAAAGAGAGCCACTTGTATGAATATCAAGAGCTCAGATGGAAACCCAGTTCTAAGCAAAGAAGGGAAAGCAGAAAGGTGAAAGGAGTATATAGAGGGTCTATACAAGGGCGATGTACTTGAGGACAATATTATGGAAATGGAAGAGGATGTTGATGAAGATGAAATGGGAGATACGATACTGCGTGAAGAATTTGACAGAGCACTGAAAGACCTGAGTCGAAACAAGGCCCCAGGACCAGACAACATTCCATTGGAACTACTGACGGCCTTGGGAGAGCTAGTCCTGACAAAACTCTACCATCTGGTGAGCAAGATGTATGAGACATGCGAAATACCCTCAGACTTCAAGAAGAATATAATAATTCCAATCCCAAAGAAAGCAGGTGTTGACAGATGTGAAAATTACAGAACTATCAGTTTAATAAGTCACAGCCGCAAAATAGTAACGCGAATTCTTTTCAGACGAATGGAAAAACTGGTAGAAGCTGACGTCGGCGAAGATCAGTTTGGATTCCGCAGAAATGTTGGAACACGTGAGGCAATACTGACCCTACGTCTTATCTTAGAAACTAGATTAAGGAAAGGCAAACCTACATCTCTAGCATTTGTTGACTTAGAGAAAGCTTTTGACTATGTTGACTGGAATACTCTCTTTCAAATTCTAAAGGTGGCAGGGGTAAAATACAGGGAGCGAAAGGCTATTTACAATTTGTACAGAATCCAGATGGCAGTTAAGAGTCGAGGGGCATGAAAGGGAAGAAGCGGTTGGGGAAGGGAGTGAGACAGGGTTGTAGCCTGTTCCCGATGTTATTCAATCTGTATATTGAACAAACAGTAAAGGAAACAAAAGAAAAATTTGGAGTGGGTATCAAAATCCATGGAGAAGAAATAAAAACGTTGAGGTTCGCCGATGAAATTGTAATTCTGTGAGAGACAGCAAAGGACTTGGAAGAGCAGTTGAACGGAATGGACAGTGTCTTGAAAGGAGGATATAAGATGAACATCAACAAAAGCAAAACTAGGGTAATGGAATGTAGTCGAATTAAATCGGGTGATGCTGAGGGAATTAGGTTAGGAAATGAGACACTTAAAGTAGTAAAGGAGTTTTGCTATTTGGGGAGCAAAATAACTGATGATGGTCGAAGTAGAGAGGATATAAATTGTAGACTGGCAATGGCAAGGAAAGCGTTTCTGAAGAAGAGAAATTTGTTAACATCGAGTATAGATTTAAGTGTCAGGAAGTCATTTCTGAAAGTATTTGTATGGAGTGTAGCCATGTATGGAAGTGAAACGTGGACGATAAATAGTTTGGACAAGAAGTGAATAGAAGCTTTCGAAATGTGGTGCTACAGAAGAATGCTGAAGATTAGATGGGTGGATCACATAAGTAATGAGGAGGTATTGAATAGAATTGGGGAGGAGTTTGTGACACAACTTGACAAGAAGAAGGGAGCGGTTGGTAGGACATGTTCTGAGGCATCAAGGGATCACAAATTTAGCATTGGAGGGCAGCGTGGAGGGTAAAAATCGTAGAGGGAGACCAAGAGATGAATACACTAAGCAGATTCAGAAGGATGTAGGTTGCTGTAAGTACTGGGAGATGAAGAAGCTTGCACAGGATAGAGTAGCATGGAGAGCTGCATCAAACCAGTCTCAGGACTGAAGACAACAACAACAACACGTTCTCATTGTAAAATAAAGTCAAATTTTAATATAGGTCAGTTACAATGACCATATTGTGGGAAAATCTTAGTTTTCGGAAGTAATTTCTGTAAGCAAGATCGAAAAGTTATATTCCTCTGTGTATCGCGAGGGTTTGTTACTTTCTGATTTCTTCTCTGTTTTACCTTTAATAAGTAGTTGGTGAGCTATTTCATTTGGCATTAGTAAGGTGAATTTCTCTTGTGCTTGTTTAGGTTCATTGCTTAATGGGTCCCCAAAAGCTCAATATTCATTGCACGATAATATTGCGTCACTGTATTGCGGGAAAGTGCAAGGCCAAGTACGGCACAGTATTATTGCCCGATATTCACGCTAGGGACGCTTCACTTGGAATTCTGCCTTTGGCTCTCGACGATGTGGAGCTCTTACTGTGCATTGCGACTGAGTTGCTTCCCTTGCCAAACACAAATAGAAGTTGCACACAACGGACAAAATAATTCTCAAACTCTTCCAGTAACATTTCAATAGACGAGGGGCTCATTCATTGCAGCATAGATCCGTGAATAGCAACAAATAATTGCAAATTAAACAAGTGAACTGCGTAATTTATCGAGTATATGTGCTGTTTTCTATGTACTTCTCTAATGTAACAACTGTTGCAAACAACATAAGACAACATGATCCTATGTGCAAGGTGTAACAACTGTTGCAAAAAAAAAAAATCATACATTTGCTCACTGGACAGATGCCCTGATCTTATTTGCCATTTCTGAAAACTGTTGCCAGCAAAATAAATATTTCTGCTTACTGTTGCCAGCATTCCCTGAACAGTCATTTCTCAAAGTCCTGCATGATGCTTTAATATACATCCTCCAGCAAACACTCCCTGCTCTTTTGTCGTCTGAATGAATGGAAACGAGTAACCAAAGTGCCTGTTTATGTGTAACACAGTTAAACTGATTATTAACGAAGCAATATAGACAACCAAAAAAACTTATTACTGATAGGTGTCTTTAACATGTCGTTTAGAACCTCTTACTTCTAACTTTTTCCGCTGTAGATTTTGAAACTGCGTCGTCGAAACTGATACCTTTAGCTAAACTATTTTCGATTTATTCTGTACTTGGCCAAATGGTGTAACAAGTCAGAACTGAAATAAATACTTTGCAATAACACCTTTTGATTATTCAACATGAATTAAACACAGCACAGCTTCTGAGGACGAATTACACACAACTTGGTTGCAACTACGGACATTCAAGGGAGGACAAGGCGTACTCGTTACAGAAATTGGTGTTTGCGCGTTTCAAGGATGCTCGATGCCGTTTACAGGATGTTCATGACAATGACCTACTACTTAATGCACATCAAATTGCGCGTGACAGTCATCTCAAGGGAAGCTGCATGGATGGTTGCATAATTTCAAACAGACCTACAGAATTGTAAGATTATGAAATTTCAAACAAAGTGTCAATTTGACAATGCGCACAGCCAGTTGTGGAATCGGCCAGAAAATTTGTAGATGAGATAAATAACCTTATCCCATCGTTCAGTAAGGAATTTGTTTTCGACTCCGAACAATCGGGATTTGAAGAGGAAGCGTATATGAAGGAACCACGGAAATTAGGGGTACCAAGAGAGTTGTATCAAGGTCAACTAACATCAGTGCCTTAACGCATTCGTGTACAATTATGCCGACTGTTCATCTAGATGGTAAATTGGCTGGAAAGTTATTTATTGTGCTGTGAGAAGCTTGACGTGGTCTGACCCCCATGATTCTTTCTCCTGTGTGTGATCTTACAAGGGCAACAGGGAATATTTGCGTCACAGCGAGCAAGACTGGGAAAATGGCCATAGGAAAACTACAACTATGGTAGGATCTCTGCTTTTGACCAATAGCTGGTCAAAATAAATTGCTCTTGCTTTATTCTTGGTCTGTGCTTAGTAATCATACTCCTTACAGTAAACTATCTGGCCTGAAAAGTGTAAAAGTGTGTGACATTGCAATTCGTACCACCTGGAGCAGCTGGACAAACGCAGATCTGGGTGTTTTTTCTCCGTGCCTATAAAACATATTATTGCACTATCTGCAGGTACGTCATAAATGACAGCCAGTTTCACGACAGACTGTTTCACATTCACTGCGGCGACTATAGCCGTTATGAAACATGGGAAATGTATTCGTAGTTGTGGGTATCAACAACGATCTGCTGCGTAATGGAATGACAACAATGAAAACTTGTGCCAGACCGGGATTTGAACCCAGATTTCGCACTTACCGTGAGCAGTCGCCTTACCATTTTTTTTTCTTTTTTGTTCGATATAGTTCGCTGCGTTTGGTCTGGGCAGACGTCACAAAACATCCGCTCAACTTGATCGTTGATTCCTTGACTCAGTTTTTTTTTTTTATTACAGGCAGCACGCAGCCCTCTGACCGAACACGCTGACCTACCGTGCCGGCAACCATTAGGCTATCCGAGGACGACTCAGAACCACAGCCAAAATTCCATATGTCGTCAATCACGCGTCTACAGCCTGCGCTGGTACATCCACTGCGTGTATTTCTGTACAGGGGAGATATTTTACTTGAAAGTCACTTGCCCGGTGCTGGCATATGTATACGATATTGCAGTGCCTGTGCTGTTCCGAATTACGATGTAATGTTCCTTCAAACATGGATATGTGTCCAAAGGAACAGGCACTGCACCGATCGCGAACTCTGCGGTCGCAGGTTCGAATCCTGCCTCGGGCATGGATGTGTGTGATGTCCTTAGGTTAGTTACGTTTAAGTAGTTCTAAGTTCTAGGGGACGGATGACCTCAGAAGTTAAGTCCCCCAGAGCCAATTGAACCATTTTTTTTTAACTGCAGCGATAACAGCCGTTATGACACGTATTCGCACTTGGGAATATGAACAACTTTCAAGTAAAGTGTCACCCCTGTACAGAAATATACACCATGATGTACGAGTACAGTTTTAGATGCGTGGTTGACGACTGGAGTCCATCACTGCCGGCGTAATACGACACATTCGTACAGACAAACCACGATCAAGGTCAGTTTTCAAACTGATCATGCACGTCCGTGAGATTTTGAAGTGGAACGTTTTCTACGTGACGATGTTAAAACTGATCCACAGGACATAACTGGTATCCCTCTCTCTATCACGAGCAGTGTCGTGTACGCGCCGGCCGGGGTGGCCGAACGGTTCTAGGCGCTACAGTCTGGAACCGGGCGACCGCTAGGGTCCCAGGTTGAAAGGTGGCTACACTGAGTCACAGCGCCAGAGATTGCGCCAAAGATTATTATTCGGCCGCCTCCACTGGGGCAGTAGTAATTCAGAGGATGTCGAGGGCAGTTGTTCTGTTGGGCGAGAGAGTAGATGCTGTTCGGTTGGTGTAATGTATTGTTGGAAGATGTTGCAATTATCACAGTGTATTTTTCGTCAATATATATTGAGGTAAAAAAAAAGTATTACAGATTTCTTTAATGACAATGCCTCTTGGTCACAGGTTCAGTCAACAAAGCATCTGGCTCGTGTTCATGTATTAGACTTGTAATTCTGGTCTCTATGTGCAATTATAGTATTTCTGGTTCTTCAATTAGTTCATTGTAAATGGCGTTTAAAATATCTTGTCGTATTGAGGAAGCACCGAGCCAGATACATATACGTTGAGTCACACTACCACACACACACTTGTGCTTTATTGTTTCGTAGTTTTTATAGTTGAAGGGGACTTAATTAATCAATTGTGTTAATGGAAAATTCCTTGTCATTCTTTATTTTTATTTTACGCAGTCAGATTGCGTGCTAATACTAGTCACAGCCAACCGGTTACGAGACTTCGTAACCGTACAGCAGCTACTAAAGTTATTGCGTTTATTCATTATTCTTTTTAATTAAGCCCCCATGCACATGGCGACCACTACTTCGGATCGTCCCTTGGAATTCTTTTGATAGTAAAAATAGCAGACAGTACTATTGTTGTAGTAATTTGTAGTTTAGTAATTGTGGTCTATATTGCACGTATAGATTTTTTAATTGAACATTTGTAGTTGTCTTGTCATTCTTCTGATGGTATTTTTGTAGAATTTAATTTTTGATGAGTCGTATATGGGTTTGACAATTCTGTGCAATTGTGAAGGTTTTAATTGTTCGTTAATCGTGTTTGTCGGGAAGCATTTCGTGTGGATGGTATTGTTGGTGATAAAGTGTTATATTGTGTGTAATTTTCGTATAGTGACGAGTTTTGTATGTTTTGTAAATGATTACGCGATCGATGAAAAAGGCAAAAATGATGGATAGTCAGAATGACGAAATCGTTAACATGGCGAACTCGCCAACATAGAAGAACAGTATGATGAATAATGAAGTAGAAAACAATTTAATAAGCCGGAAAAATAGTCCAGAACCAGTTCACAAACAAAAAATTTTCAGAATACGAGATTAACGACAGAAGATTCTGGAATAGTATCGAACTCAGATAGCTTTACAGCTATGACGAAGGAAGTTAGTTTTATGGGAAATGTTAGGGGCGAAAAGTATTTCGAACCAGTTAATGTGGAGCAGTTGATGAGTGCAATATTAAATTTGGGATCACAGTTAGGATCTGAATTAAAAACAGACACGGTTAGACTCACAAATAGGAACAATTAAAACTGATATGGGAACATTGGCAACACGGTTAAACTCACAAATATGAACAATTAAAACTGATATGGGAACAATGGAAACACGGTTAGACTCACGAATAGGGACATGTTTTAAAAAACATGAAAGATGAATTAAAGAAAGAAATTAGAGAAGAAGTACAACCGATTTTGAATGCTCACAATAATAGATTAATTTCAATAGAAATTAGACAAAAGGAATAGGATAGAGAACAGGAAGAAAGAGATCGCATGATAGTACAAAAATTTTCAGAGTTAAATTTACAACGTGAACGCGATAAGGAAGAAATATTTTAAAGAATCGAGGAATCCGTACCAAATGACAGAATAAATAACCTAACACAACAATATGAACAGCTAACTACTAAATGTGTCAATACTGAAACCCGAGTCGCGACACATGCGGAAGACGTAAATAAACAGGAAGAACAAATAGGTGACTTATCGGAAAGAGTTGAGGAGATTTCAAATAAACTGACAAGTCTTAGTTTAAATGGGGACGGAGATTCAGATATTACAGCTCCATTGACATTTGCAGGAACGGAAGAGTACCAGAATATAAATAAACATGTTGAAAATCAGGGAAAATTTAATGAACGCGTTAAAAGGAAATTTGAGGCGTTACGAAAGCAAGTTAAACAAATTGAAAGCGAAAGCGTAGGAAAAGACAGTAGAAGAAATTTAGAATCACCGATAGCAGCGGGTTTTGAAGAAAATAATTTATTTCATTTACGAGATGCAACAAGAGAGCGCCAGGCGCGCGAACTTGACAACAATCGACATTCGGACTGGGACAGACGCGGTAGGTCTATGTCGCCACGAGGCCAAAACTTTGATTATAAACACTTTTTAACTGTTCGGAAATTTAAGATCTTTCGCAATTCTAATAATGACATACATCCATGTTCATGGTTAGATCAATTTATGTACGCACTTCCGCCAAATTGGCCACTAAGTCACAAACTGGAATTTATGTGTGGATATTTAGAAAACGAACCGGCGACGCGCATGCGCGCACTTATTAGAGATTGTAATAATTTAAATGCTTTTATCATGCATTTCTATCGACATATTGGTCCGAAAACACGCAAGACAGAGTCAAACATAGTCTTATTATGCAGCGTAATTTTAAACAGTCTGAGTTCCGCACGCCGCCAGAATACTTTGAAGATATGATTCGAAAGAATCAATTCCTTTCCAACCCTTATAGCCCGACTGAATTAATTCGCATTTGTTTAACTAAGCTGCCACAATCGATAAGACACATTGCATTAGCCGAGGATGTAAAGACGACTTAAGACTTTGCTACAAGAATTGAGTATGAGAACGACGACGGAACTTCTTGTAATTTTTTCAGTAACGGTAATCACAATAGATTTTCAGAGAAAAGGGATGATGATAGGAACGGACGTTATAGCGGTAATTTTGAAAATGACAGACGAAACAGACAGGACAATAGATACCAGCCTTATGACAATAACAGACGTTCTAACAGAAATTACACAGACAAGTATAATAACAGAAATTCTTACCGGAATGATCAATCGTATGGAAACAGTAATCGGCATCATCAAGACAGAAATTATTCATACAATAATATAAATTCTTACTACAGAAATAACCAGGGTAGTAGATCTAACAATAATTTCAGAAGTGACAGTCGAAATTACACAAGAAGTAGTCATGCAGATAGCCAGTAAAATAGAAATTTTAATAACAGACACAACCAAGAATTTACATGTAACAGACAGGAGGGACCTAACTGGCATCCTCCACGTGACAGAAATTCAGAGAGACAAGTGCAAATCGTAGAAATGGATCCGCGAAACGACGCGAATAATCAAAGACGTGACGCAATCAGTCGACAAGCTTCGGCTTCTGGCAGCAATATAGACGGTTCAGAAAGTAATGACACTACGATTTTACACTACGTACGCTTGGAAGACATGAGAGATATTTTGCTAGACGAAAAGGAAAATAATGTAGACGCATTTTTACATCCTGTTATTGAAGTATGCGTGAGTAAGAATAAGTTCACTGCGGTTTTAGATTCTGGGAGCCCATTGAATGTTATTAGTGAATCAGTTTTTCGTATATGTGTAAGAACTATTGCTTGTCCTGTGTTATCTGTTTCTAAAACTACAATTCGAGGAGCTATTTCTGGAAAAAGTGTGGAAGGCAAACAACAGACCAACTTAAATTTCATTTGTCAAGGATACGAATTTTCTGCTAATTTTATTATTGTTCCATTACTCAGTACACAAATTATGTTAGGTATGGAGTTTCTTAACACATATAAGGTAATTTTAAGCTTTAAGGAAGAAGTGTGAACTTGACTGTTGCCGGAATGCCGAGATGTTTGAAATTTTTCGAGTGTGTAACGAAATCTGAATCAGACACAAAATATTTAAGGTTTCTTACTTCTGATGTTTTCGCTGAGTATTATGACGACAATGTGTTCATTCATGACAACGACAATAGATACAGATACGCGATGGATGATATGATTAATAGTGAAGAATTAATTAATGAAAAGGTTAACAAAGCTGAAGTAACAGATGACGTTGCAAGAGAAGAATTGCACCAAATTTTGACTTCACATGCTACAGTATTTAGTCATCACACAAGAACTATACAAGGCTTACAATATTTATTTAAAGTAAAAGAACACACACCATTTCAGGGAAAAACGTACGCTATTCCGTTGGCTTATAGAGACAAGGTTAAGAGTGAACTTCAGTACATGTTAGATCAAGGCATTATTGAGCCAGCAGTCAGTCCTTATACCAGCCCATTACATGTCGTTCTTAAAAAGGATGGGTCAATTCGTTTGGTTCTGGACTCCAAACAGATGAATAATATCATCATTCCTGAAACTGACCGTCCACAAAATTTAGATGAACTTCAACATTTCCACGGAATTAAAGCTTTATCCACAATTGTTATGCGCGCAAGTTTTTGGCAAATAGAACTCCACCCTGATTTTAGAAAATACACTGCCTTTTTAGCCTTTGGTAACTGTTATCAATTTCGGAAATTAGCGTTTGGACTTACTGTATCTTCAGCAGCATTCATTCGTTGTTTAAACGAAATTTTACCTGTTTATCTTCATAACAATATTACTTCATATGTTGACGATATTCTTATTGCTAAACGTTCTTGGAGTGAGCATAACAGAATTTTTGATTCATTATTACGTATTTTTGCAAGAGTTGGCATTACAGTGAACATGGAAAAATCTGAATTTGGTCGTTCTCAGGCGAAATTTCTTGGTCATATTATTTCTACAGAAGATATTCTTCCTGATCCAGAGAAACTAGACGCTATTCGTAATTATGCTGTTCCTACTACAAAACGTGATGTTCCTAGTTTCCTTGGTGTCTGTAATTTTCTTAGACGCTTTGTTAGATTGGACAATTTGGCCACACCTCGTTTATGTGAACTTTCTGGAAAGAATTCTAATTGGTTTTGGGATGAGGAAGCTCATTTAGAATTTGAACAACTTCGTGATGCTTTAGTTGCTGCTCCACTTCTTTCACATCCGGATTTATCTAAAGATTTTTGTTTGGCGACGGACTCATCATACAAAGGCCTAGGTGCACACTTATTTCAAGAGATAGAAGAAAACGGCGTTGTAGTACAGAAAACTATTGCATTTGGAAGTCGTGTTCTCTCTAAATCAGAAAAGAATTATTTGATTAATGAACGAGAAGCTTTGGCTATTGTTTGGGCTTTCACAAAATTTCGCATCTTTTTGTATGGTAGACATACTAAGGTTTACACCGACCATCGAGCTCTGGAATTTCTTATGTCAACAAAATTAACACATGGAAGATTATCATGATGGGCACTGTATCTACAGGAATCTGATTTAGTATTACTTACATCCAGGGTTCTTCAAATATTATTGCTGATGCTTTATCACGTGCACCTATGGGTTTCAAACAAAGTGCTGAGGAGGACTGCAAAGAAAACAATTATTGTTTGATGTATATTCAAGGTGTTGCGTTTGAAAATTTTATTTCGTCTTCGTTCCAGGACATCACTAAGGAGCAAAACAAGGATCCAATCTGGAAGGACATTAAGGAGAAGTGGAGGAGAAAGGAAAGCGTAGCGATTAGACAGCATTATTTAGTTCGCAATGATATTGGTTCAAATGGCTCTGAGCACTATGGGACTCAACTGCTGTGGTCATCAGTCCCCTAGAACTTAGAACTACTTAAACCTAACTAACCTAAGGACATCACACACACCCATGCCCGAGGCAGGATTCGAACCTGCGACCGTAGCAGCAGCGCAGCTCCGGACTGGAGAGCCTACAACCGCACGGCCACAGCGGCCGGCACAATGATATTCTTTTTAAACGAAAATCGGTTGACAATTCTGTTTGGTTAGTTTGCATTCCTGATGAGTGGGTTAATAAATTGATTTTGTATACACATTTCAGTTATGCAAATTTTGGTCCCAAAAAATGCTTTCATAAATTCCGAGAAAATTGCTACTTCTGTAATATGGAAAAACGTATTCGATTTGTTCTTGCCAAATGCAAATTATGTCAAAAGGCTAAGCCGCCAACTATTTCTCACAGAGCACCGTTGTTTCCTATCATTCCATCGAAATTAAAGCATATGGCTGCAGTCGATTTGTTCGGTCCAGTGGTTCGTTCTACTAATGGTTTTGGGTTCATTTTGGTAGTAGTGGAATTGACATCAAAATATGACCTTTACGGAAAGCAACATCTTGTTCAGTATCTAATGCTTTCATCAAACATTTTCTTAAAGAAGTGGGTGATGTTGATAAAGTTATATCAGATAATGGATCATAGTTTCGCTCTAAAATTTGGCTTCGTACTCTACGGCGTCGTAAGATTAAACCAATTTTCATTTCACTTTTTCACCCTCAATCTAACGCTTCAGAGAGATGGATGAAGGAAATCAATAAATTGTGTCGTCTTTATTCTCATCATAATCACAGAACGTGGGGTCAGTTTCTTCATATTTTTCAAAACATTCTGAATGAACTCACTAATGATTCAACTTCTTTACCGCCTATATTGATATTAAAAAATAAAGCACCGACAAATCGCATTTCTGAAATCGTTCCTTTTCCTCCTACACGGAAACTGCGGCATTCTGAAGTTGTCAACCTGGATCTACAAAATATTGCATCTGCGGCTGCTAGAAGAGAGAAATCAGCTAAACGTCCTGGTCGTTTAAAAACTTTGTCAGTTGGTCAAAAGGTGTTAATTAAGTCTCATCGTTTGTCTCACAAAGGAAAAGGCTTGTGTCGCAAATTTTTTCTGCTTTATAACGGTTCATATAGAGTTCGCAAAATTATTCATGATAACACTGTCGAAGTAGCAACTCTTAAATCACGGCGCTCTAAGGGAATACATCATATATCGAACGTTAAAATTTTTGTGGAATCACATACCTTTGAAAAATTAACAGTTACACGTAAACACGCAGAGAATACAGGGATACCGCGCCGTGTACTTGCGGCAGCACATACACAAAGCGACAGTAAGTCCGCGCGCCGCACAAGGTAGCCGTTGACCGTAAACAATTACTTCCCCCGTCACGCTTACCTACAGCTGATCGAGCGCTCAGTGCAAATGTATTGACAGCCGTAGACAAATACACAAATTTCTCCAGTTAAATTCAGTATAAAGCTGTAGTGACTTGATAACTAATGCTATTAACGCTCAGTTTTTCCAGGATACAGTTGTATAAAATATTTAAGAACTTCAGGTAAATTATGCGCGTGTCCGACATTAAGGAGACTTGCTATCGAGAAAATTTCAGGAAGAATGTAATTTCGAAGAAGAAAGTAATAAACAAAAGGGTAACTATTATTTGAATTTACTTTTCAGGTTCCAAGGCCCCGGGAGTAGACAACATTCCATTAGAACTACTGACGGCCTTGGGAGAGCCAGTCCTGACAAAACTCTACCATCTGGAGAGCAAGACGTACGAGACAGGCGAAATACCCTCAGACTTCAAGAAGAATATAATAATTCCAATCCCGAAGAAAGCATGTGTTGACAGATGTGAAAATTACAGAACTATCAGTTTAATAAGTCACAGCTGCAAAATACTAATGCGAATTATTTACAGACGAATGCAAAAACTGGTAGAAGCCGACCACGGGGAAGATCAGTTTGGATTCCGTAGAAATGTTGGAACACGTGAGGCAATACTGACGTTACGACTTATCTTAGAAGAAAGATTAAGGAAAGGCAAACCTACGTTTCTAGCATTTGTAGACTTAGACAAAGCTTTTGACTATGTTGACCGGAATACTCTCTTTCAAATTCTAAAGGTGGCAGGGGTAAAATACAGGGAGCGAAAGGCTATTTACAATTTGTACAGAAAGCAGATGGCAGTTATAAGAGTCGAGGGACATGAAAGGAAAGCAGTGGTTGGGAAGGGAGTGAGACAGGGTTGTAGCCTCTCCCCGATGTTATTCAATCTGTATATTGAGCAAGCAGTAAAGGAAACAAAAGAAAAATTCAGAGTAGGTATTAAAATCCAGGGAGAAGAAATAAAAACTTTGAGGTTCGCCGATGACATTGTAATTCTGTCAGAGACAGCAAAGGACTTGGAAGAGCAGTTGAATGGAATGGACAGTGTCTTGAAAGGAGGGTATAAGATGAACGTCAACAAACGCAAAACGAGGATAATGGAATGTAGTCGAATTAAGTCGGGTGATGCTGAGGGAATTAGATTAGGAAATGAGACACTTAAAGTAGTAAAGGAGTTTTGCTATTTGGGGAGCAAAATAACTGATGATGGTCGAAGTAGAGAGGATATAAATTGTAGACTGGCAATGGCAAGGAAAGCGTTTCTGAAGAAGAGAAATTTGTTAACATCGAGTATAGATTTAAGTGTCAGGAAGTCGTTTCTGAAAGTATTTGTATGGAGTGTAGCCATGTATGGAAGTGAAACATGGACGATAAATAGTTTGTACAAGAAGAGAATAGAAGCTTTCGAAATGTGGTGCTACAGAAGGATGTTGAAGATTAGGTGGGTAGATCACGTAACTAATGAGGAGGTATTGAATAGGACTGCAGAGAAGAGAAGTTTGTGGCCCAACTTGACTAGAAGAAGGGATCGGTTGGTAGGACATGTACTGAGGCATCAAGGGGATCACAAATTTAGCATTGGAGGGCAGCGTGGAGGGTAAAAATCGTAGAGGGAGACCAAGAGATGAATACACTAAGCAGATTCAGAAGGATGTAGGTTGCAGTAGGTACTGGGAGATGAAGAAGCTTGCACAGGATAGATTAGCATGGAGAGCTGCATCAAACCTGTCTCAGGACTGAAGACCGCAACAACAACAACGACATTTCTACTTAAGTATGTACTTTGTACGTAATTTGCTGCTCGCGATTACATGATTTATACTTCGTGCTAAATTTTATGTTCTATGAATTTACTTGTGAAGCGACATGATTGCGTACATTTGCTGATTTTAACAATGTTTTATTAATGAACAGGGTTGTTACTTGTGTATATTATGCATCGCTTGGCTGCTATGCTTTTTCACTGATGTCATATTTTTTTTACTGTGTGCCTGCTGTGCCTATTTATTTAAATTATAATTGTCACTTGATTAGTTGTGCTGATATGATTATCTATGTAAGTTATACTTTGTGATTTATCGGCTTGCGTCTTCATGTTTATTTATTGAGATTACATATGAACATTTATTTGCTTATGCGGTTATGATGCTAATGATCTATTTATTATGTAAGATATATACTTACTGCTTTGCGTATGGATTGCATATTTACACATTTCTGTTTTGAGATTGTTCGATTGGCAGAGCCTCGTTGTAGGGATTGTGCTGCATCCACTTGTTGACATTCTATTCTCTACTGGTATATTTACTCGCTATTGCATGTTTTACTGACGCTCAGTGCCTTATATTTTAAGATAAGAAAATGAACTGCTATAATTCTACGAACTACATTGGTACAAGAAACTTCATTGAAGTCACATGAACTTTAGGTTTTATGGAAGCTGTATAAATTCATTGTAATAGAAAGAAAGCTGACGACATGAAATACTAACACTAGCTTTAGACCATTGACAGTTATTACACTGCATTCTTCGTGAGCAATTGAAATAACAAGACACACTTGACACAAAGAAATACTCCACATGTTTGCTTCTGTTTTGCCATGATTCTTGAAGTGGTGTACACACTGTGAAATATTACGATTTATTCAGTCAAAGTCTTATGTGATCATTCATACTGCGTACTCGCACCTACTTACTGTAAGTTATTCAAACTTAAGGCTGTTAGAGGTCATGTATGCATTTCTTTTATTTTATGATGGACAAGGTAATCAAAATGTATTTTATTATTCATAATGAGCAGAAGATATGGTTCAGGTGGATTACACAGAGGTTGTGTGTGGACACTGTGTCTTCGGATTGTACGGGATGATGAATTGAAGTTTGCACTAGGATTTTATCTGTACTTGTTCGAGGAGACTGACTAGAGGAAGGAGTTGTTATGAAAGCGAAATGATATTGGTGATAAGGTTTACATGTATCGACGTATTGACGAGGTATTATTGAATTATTGAGATTATGTGATGCTGATTATTATTGGAGTTTTGGTGGATAAGAGATAAGGTAAATGATATTGGTGATAAGGTTTATATGTATCGATGTATTGAAGAGATATTATTGAATTATTGAGATTATGTGATGCTGATGATTATTGGAGTTTTGGTGGATAAGAGGTAATGTAAGTGAGGAGCATATTTTTTTCTTTTTGGCTTATATGGAAAGAGAAGGATGAAGATGGCAGACTAGAACACTCCAGTGGAAGGAAGATTGTCTACACACACAGTTTGTTAAAACAATAAGCAGTATATATATATATATATATATATATATATATATATATATATATATATATATATATATATATATATATATATTGTAGAGAGGGAGTATTTGCATATCTTGGCACACTCATAGTTGTTCAGCAACCGTACATTTTGATTTGGCTTGGCAAACATTGGTCTTGACATGATGACTATGACGTTGACTAACTATTATTGACTATTATACACTGCTGCCACTACTATTTGATACACATGTTGAACATTAAATTTTGACAGAATTGCATTTACACAGTTAACACTATTCAACTACACAATAGTACTTAATATGTGGATGAAAGATGAGTGAGTGTGTTTTGTGTATTTTCCTTTCCTAATCCCAAATAATTGGTACCGACCTACCTCCTAAATATTATTTTACTTGTTTGTTGTGGCTTGCACTGACACCCATAAATATTATAGGTTTACTGATATTTGTGTATTTGTAATAGTTATTATGACAATTATCTGATATCATTTGTGTGTTTATTATAATTTGTATGTTTAGTGTAAGAGCATTGATAATAATTTTGTAAAAGCAATTGTGTGTGCATTCAAACGAGTTGTTTGTGCTTACACCTATTATCATTGATGGGTGTCATTTGGAAATGTTTAATTTCTGCTGATGAACTGTTTAATTATTGCTGGTGAATATTATGGACTGTTACCTGCACCTGTTCAACATTGCTGGGTGCCACTGTTGGAACTGCTCAACCACTGATGAGATGTCACTTGTTGGTGTCTGCACCTGCTCGCCATTGCTGGGTGCCACTGTTGGAACTGCTGCTAGTGATGTGATGACACTCATTCCTGCCTGCACCTGCTCGTCATTGCTGGGTGCCACTGTTGGAACTGCTACTATTGATGTGATGACACTCATTCCTGCCTGCAGCTGCTCGCCATTGCTGGGCGCCACTGTTGGAACTGCTGCTACTGAAATGATGTCACTTGTTGCTGTCTGCACCTGTTCAGCATTGCTGGGTGCCACTGTTGGAACCGCTACTATTGATGAGATGACACTCATTCCTGCCTGCACCTGCTGGCCATTGCTGGGTGCCACTGTTGGAACTGCTGCTACTGAAATGATATCACTTTTTGCTATTTGCACCTGTTGACCATTGCTGGGTGCCACTGTTGGAACTGTCAACTACTCTGAGGAGTGCTACTTGTTTATTGAACTATTGAAAAGATTTTATGTGAATATTTGTGTAAACTGATTTATTGTGTATTTACTGTTTATGAAATGTGATGGGACTGCTATTTGCACCTGTTGACCATTGATGGGTGCTACTATTGGAACTGTCAACTACTGTGAGGAGTGCTACTTGTTTATTGAACTATTGAAAAGATTTTATGTGAATATTTGTGTAAACTGATTTATCGTGTATTTACTGTTTATGAAATGTTATGGGACTGCTATTTGCACCTGTTGACCATTGTTGGGTGCTACTGTTGGAACTGTCAACTACTTTGAGGGGTGCTACTTGTTTATTGAACTATTGAAAATATTTTATGTCAGTATTTGTGTAAACTGATTTATTGTGTATATACTGCTTATGAAATGCTATGAGACTCTTATCTGCACCTATTCGTCATTGCTGGTGCCATTGGTTGAACTGTTTATCTACTCTGAGAAATGATACTTGCGTAAAGTATTATGTAAAATCACATGTATGCAAGCATTTGTATTCCTTACTGTATTTTTATATTTTAGGTTATTGAAGGGTCAGTGCAAAGCCAAAATTTATTTAGTTAGGCAATATTTACTTATTAATATCATCTTTTATTTTTGTCTCTGTTTTTTGGACGAATTTGGTGGTATTTTCACCACGAATGCTGGCAAAAATACCACCAAATTCTAGCCTGTGGAGGAGGGGCATATGAAAGGTGGCTACACTGAGTCACAGCGCCAGAGATTGCGCCAAAGATTATTATTCCGCTGCCTCCACTGGGGCAGTAGTAATTCAGAGGTTGTCGAGGGCAGTAGTAATTCAGAGGAGCCGGCCAGAGTGGCCGTGCGGTTCTAGGCGCTTCAGTCTGGAGCAGAGCGACCGCTACAGTCGCAGGTTCGAATCCTGCCTCGGGCATGGATGTGTGTGATGTCCTTAGGTTAGTTAGGTTTAATTAGTTCTAAGTTCTAGGCGACTGATGACCTCAGAAGTTAAGACGCATAGTGCTCAGAGCCATTTGAACCAATTTAGAGGATGTCGAGGGCAGTAGTAGTTCAGAGGATGTCGAGGGCAGTTGTTCTGTTGGGCGAGAGAGTAGATGCTGTTCGGTTGGTGTAATGTATAGATGGAAGATGTTGCAATTATCACAGTGTATTTTTCGTCAATATATATTGAGGTAAAAAAAAGTATTACATATTTCTTTAATGACAATGCCTCTTGGTCACAGGTTCAGTCAACATGGCTCATGTTCATGTATTAGACTTGTAATTCTGGTCTCTATGTGCAATTATAGTATTTCTGGTTTTTTCAGTTAGTTCATTGTAATTGGCGTTTAAAATATCTTGTCGTATTGAGGAAGCACCGATCCAGATACATGTACGTTGAGTCACACTACCACACACACACTTGTGCTTTGTTGTTTCGTAGTTTTTATAGTTGAAGGGGACTTAATTAATCAATTGTGTTAATGGAAAATTCCTTGTCATTATTTTTATTTTGTGCAGTCACATTGCGTGCTAATACTAGTCAGGGCCAACTGGTTACGAGACTCCGTAAGCAGACAGCAGCTACTAAAGTTATTGCATTTATTCATTATTCTTTTTAATTAAGCCCCCATGCAAGGTTCGAATCCTGCCTCGGGCATGGATGTGTGTGATGTCCTTAGGTTAGTTACGTTTAAGTAGTTCTAAGTTTTAGGGGACTGATGACCTCAGAAGTTAAGTCCCATAGTGCTCAGAGCCATTTGAACCACTTGTTGTGTACGCCAAATTATTAACGAGGTGTGCAACAGAATCGTGCGCACACATGTGACCGATCGTAAATTTCAAACATTCTGATGGCCATACTGGGGCAGTCTCTATCGATCACGCAGGGCTTGGCCTCCGAACAATACGAGTCTTTGGTTCGAAGTACCACCGGACGTAGTCACCGCGGCTTTCCAGACTTACGTCAGAGTGGTCAGCCACATGGCCGAAAAATGGACCACCTTTACAACCACCCGGCTCTAACGGGGTACGAAAGATCAAAATTGAATTGACAAAACATGTACCATCCTTTAATTAAACATTATCGGGTGTCAAGCCGCCTCAAGTGGTTTACTGCCCAAGAGCTTTCGGCAGAGACCTCCTCTGCCATTGTCAAGTGTATGACTGTCGTGTGGTTGTCATTTCCGTGCTTTCGCCTTTTAACATCGCTCGTGACGTCACTGGTGCTCGGTCCCGCACCCTATATGGTAATGTTTTGGCCGCGCGACCGCCGGACCCGCTTCAACTCCCTCAACACCGGATCCCACGCTGTACTCAGCTGCCACGCGGAGTGGCCGAGCGGTTCAAGGCGCCATGTCACGGACCGCGCGGCCCCGCCAGCCGGAGGTTCGAGTCCTCCCTCGGGCATGGGTGTATGTGTTGTTCTTAGCATAAGTTAAAGTTAGTTTAAGTAGTGTGTAAGACTAGGGACCGATGACCTCAGCAGTTTGGTCTCATAGGACTTCACATACATTTTTTTGGTACTCAGCTTCAATCCACCGTCTCTATTGAAGATGTTGTCATTATTTTAATCTCTATGGCCTCGTTTATCACGCTGTCCCAGAAGCCACTAGTCCATTTAATAATAGACGTCTCATCGAATGAAATTCGGCGTCCGCTTTCCAGAGCATGTTCTGCTACAGCTGACTTTTCGGGATAGCGCAGATGGTAACACCTTTCATGTTCTATGCGACGCTGTTCAATAGTGCGAAGTCTGGCCGACATAGAACTGCCCACATCCACACGGTATCTTGTAAATTCCTGGCGTTCTGAGGCCTACATCGTCTTTCACAGATTTCATTAGTTGCCGGATCTTTGCCGGAGGCCTGAATATTGGGTCTATTTTATGCCTCTTCAAGAGCCGACTAATCTTCCCTGTTGTCGAAGCACAAAACGGTAAGAATGCAACTTGCTTGGTGTCTTCTTCAGAGGTCTTCTTCCTTTGAGGCTTGTATGACACTGCGTGTGAGATCTGTTTGTTGTTGTAACCGTTTTCCTTAAAAACTTTGCGTAAGTGGCTCAATTCTCTCGGCAAGTTTTCAGCGTCTGAGACGGTTTCACCTCGATGTACTAAGGTCCTCAGGAAAGACTGTTTCTGTGCTGGGTGACGGAAGCTGGTGGAGTGCAGATGCCGATCCGTATGGGTGGGCTTGTGGTAAACGCTATAACCTAGAGACCCATTGGGTTTGCGGCGGACAAACACGTCCAAGAACGGCAGGAAACCCACCTTCTCTACTTCCATTGTGAAACTGATGTGGTCGTGGACGCTGTTGAGGTGCTCCAGGAACTCTTCTAACTTTTCTTGTCCATGTGGCCAAATGACGAAGGTATCGTCGACGTAGCGATAAAAACAGCTCGGCTTTGCAGGAGCCGTGTCGAAGGTGATGTCTTCGAAATGCTCCATAAAGAGGTTGGCTACTACTGGAGCCAATGGACTTCCCATCGCCACGCCGTCAGTTTGGTTAAAATATTCTCCATCGTGTAAGAAATATTATGACGTCAGAGTGTCCTTAAATAAATCCACTATGGTGTCGTCAAAGAGCTGGGACAAAAAATCAACAGAGTCTGTGATGGGGACACGCGTGAATAAATAAACCACATCGAAGTTAACCATAATATCCCCTTCAGCAAGTCGCACACCTCTAATCCGATTGATGAAGTCATTCGTATTCTTTATATGGTGTCCACAGTGTCCAACGTGCGTAGAGAGGAGGCTGGCCAGATGTTTAGCAAGTTTGTGGGTCGGCGATCCGATGGTACTCACTATCGGCCTCAACGGTGTGTCCTTCGGCAGACCATAGAACTTGGGCAGTCTTGGTGCCTTGGGAAGGAGGTTCTTAATAGTATTCTCTTCCAGTGATGACCGTTTGAGAAGCTCTGAAGCAAGCATTTGTACATGTACCATCCTATCTTGTCATCGGTGGATGTAGGGCGATTATTATGTATGACGGAGAGCCACGCACTTGGTCCGGTTGTGGCCAGACCGGATTGTCTTCGACGATGGCTTGCTCAAATCCTTACAGGTGCATCTATGACTTTTTCTACGGTGACGACCCTTCCTCTCAATTATGTCAGGGTTGCACGGGCAGCCACCCTTTCCGATGCCGACCACATTTGTCCGATAGCCGCCCCCAATAGCGAGGCCACTATGGATTCTGCAGTACCGGATCCAGCCATTACAACGGCGCCCCCTCTGGAGGACAATCACCGACCGACCTTGCAAGAAAGCACGGATGACAGGATGGACATTAACCCGCGGGTTGTGCCGACAGCGGCTTTTATTCCGGACACCGGAGCAGCTGAAGAGATCCACCCACTATATACGAACATAGTAACTGTTCCTGAAAGAACAGAAACCATTGATGACCGTGCTTCTCTAGAATAAATGATAATGAATGGAAACCCTCAGCTGCCGACAGGTGTTTTTGACATACCTCGATGGGATCCACCCACATTCGGATATTGAAACACACGTCCGTAAACAGCATTCCACGCGGAAACAAGAGACGATAGCGTGCTCCATCGGACGAGAGCTTGCAGCGAACGTCTGACATAGACTGTGGACAATCCGACGACGGTACCAGCGGTGCAGAGGCCGCAGTAACATCCCACTCAATAGATCGCCATGGTGTCGGTTTCAGTCAGTCCGACCCCACAGAACAGCAGGATCACATGCAGGCAGCCGCTGGCTATTACCAGCCAGTAGCGCCGAAGGAGTCTGCGCCGAGTGACGCACCAGTCACCAACAGCCGATGGTATTTCTTGGCGACTAGGCGACGACGGTGAGGAAAACTCCTCGCCCATCGTGTTGGACGACACGCGGGACAATTCACCCCACCAGTGTTGATCTTCTCCACAATCAGTGACAGCTATGAGACAGCCTGACGTCACGTGCGCACACCCCTTACAAGGGTGTTGATGGCCAACACGGGTGCTATGGATAGACCTCAAACTTATCGTGTTGCGACTATATAAAAATCAACAATATCCGGACGTGCACTATGTTATCATTGCTTCAGGATATGTTGAATTCTGCTTCCATCGATATATCCCTTCTCCACGAGATGTACGTCGACGACTTCCCAGGCATGTATGGTTATGACGCATGCGTCTCTCTTCCCCCACAGGCATCGGCGTTGCTGTACCTCTTCGGGAAGGGATAGTGGCGGACGATCTCCTCTTTCTGCCTAGAGCAAGAGTATAAGAAGGCTATTTAGGTTTTTATGTTGGTAACGCCACGTAGCGCTCTGTATGAATATCACTGACTGTGCTGTGTGCAGTCTGTGGCTGGTTGACATTGCTGGAATATTCACTATTGTAGTGTTGGGCAGTTGGATGTGAACAGTGCGTAGCGTTGCGCAGTTGGAGGTGAGCCGCCAGCAGTGGTGGATGTGGAGAGAGAAATGCCAGAGTTTTGAGAGGTCACTTTAAGCGGACGATCTGGACGTGTGTCCGCCAGAAAAAGGAAATTTGTAAAGATGGATGTCAATATATATATATATATATATATATATATATATATATATATATATATATATGATGACTTTTGAGCATTATTAAAGTAAATACATTGTTCTCTATCAAAATCTTTCATTTGCTAACTATGCCTATCAGTAGTTAGTGCCTTCAGTAGTTAGAATCTTTCATTTAGCTGGCAGTATTGGCACTCGCTGTATTGCAGTAGTTCGAGTAACGAAGATTTTTGTGAGGTAAGTGATTCATGAAAGGTATAGGTTATTGTTAGTCAGGGCCATTCTTTTGGAGGGCCGGCCGCGGTGGCCGTGCGGTTCTAGGCACTACAGTCTGGAATCGCGGGACCGCTACGGTCGCAGGTTCGAATCCTGCCTCGGGCATGGATGTGTGTGATGTCCTTAGGTCATACAAAATTGTTAAGGCTTTCGTGGCCACTTGTTGACAAACTGCCTATTGGCTTCTGTCTCGGGTTCTTCGGCCGACGTCCTTAGGTTAGTTAGGTTTAAGTAGTTCTAAGTTCTAGGGGACTGATGACCTTAGAAGTTAAGTCCCATAGTGCTCAGAGCCATTTGAACCATTTGAATCTTTTGGAGGGATTATTGAAAGTCAGATTGCGTTGCGCCAAAAAAAAATATTGTGTGTCAGTTTAGTGATGATCAGAATAAGTAAAGAGAGAAATGTCTGAGTACGTTCAGTTTTGCTCAGCTGTTTGAAAATCAAATAACGTGAGAAGTTTATCAGCACGGTCATTTTATAATTTTTCCAAGGGGACGTTACAAGAGGAATGGCACTCACAGTACTGGGTGTCTGCCTTATCAATATCTATGCACCTTCCGGGACGGACAAACGTCGCGAACATACACGATTCTTTGCGGAAGACGTCGCCCCGCTCTTCGAAGGCCGCCACGATCATCTGGTGTTTGGGGGTGACTACAATTGCGTACTGCCACCCAGAGACCAGCTCCCACGACATAATCCGTGCCCGGAACTCGCGACGCTAATCCGAGACCTGCCGATGATGAACACTTGGGGACATCTTCACGGCCACCGACCAGGATTCACACACTACACGAGTCACTCTTCCTGTCGCATCGACAGGATTTATGTCTCACGCTCTCTGCTGGGACACAGGATGCGGAACTGTGGCCTGCAGCTTTCTCGGACCACCCAGCTTACATCTGTGCCATCACCCTACAGTGACAACAAGTGTGGAGAATCCGCAGCCCACGGAAACTAAACATCGCTCACCTGTCGTACTCGGATTGTTGCCAAGCCGTTGAGGATGCGTGGCATTCGTGTGAAAATCGCCTCCGTGCATATCCCACAACGATCCGCTGTTGGTTGGACTGCGCCAAACCGGCACGGAGGCGAACACTGATAATCTACGGTCGCGACCACGCTGCTTGGCGTAGACACACACTCGACTTTTACTTCAGGGTACTGCGCGACTGCGATGCTATGGCGCCGTCTCCGGAACGACAAACTGCGGTCCACCGTGCTAAGGCTCAGATCATCGCTAATATGTGACACCACCTAGAGGGGGTGGTCATCCACTCTAAGACGTAGGATAGGAAAGCGAGCGAATGCCCGTCTATGTTCCACGTACTTAGGGAACGTAAACGACGCCAAAGAGCGCTTATACGCTTCAGCGACACAGAGTTCGGTCGTCGCCTCACCAGGCAACGAGAAGACATAAGCACCGCTTTCTACCATCATTATTCCCAGCTCTGTTCAGCTGAGACTCCTGTTCCGATGGCACTGGAGGACGTCTCTCAGACGACTTACGGCGCTGTCATCCCGGTAATGGAAGCGGCCTTGATGCAAGAAATTACGAAAGACGAAATGACCATTAGAAAATGAACTATAAACAAGTCTCCGGGTCCTGACGGCCTACCCTTGGAATTTACCGGACTTTTCAATATTTATTAGCCACCCGATGGACGGACATCTGTCATGAACCACTATTCTTAGAAGTGCCGCTCCTGCGGCCCTTGTAGAAGGGATGATTATTCCTATTCACAAACCATCCGGTGGCTCACGCATGCAGGACTACCGTCCGCCGACGCTTTTGAATTGCGACTTTATGATATTTTCTCGACTGTTGGCGGCGCGGAAACGCCAGACCTTACAACACGTCATCTCACCCGATCAAAAGTCATTAGGAGGAGACAATAATGTTCAAACAGCACTCAGTGAATATCGTGACTTGATCTCACTGGCAAGGGTATGTCATCTGACGGGTGCGCTGGCGGCAATCGATTTCAGTCAAGCTTTCGATCGCGTGGACCACGACTATTTGGAAGCGGTGCTCCAATATATGCGATACCCGCAGCCCTTTGTCACTGTCGTCAAGCGACTACTGTAGTGGGACGCGAAATTGAAGCGTCACCCATCCACCAGTGTCAGCCCAGTTTGCAGGTGAATATAAGTTAATTTAGTGTTTTTTCTATGTATTTTTGTAATATTTGTAATAGTTGTGAATTGTCTAAAGTTTGTATTTAATTTTTTATGTTTCATGTACGGAGAGGGCGGCGCAACGAACGGAGACAGCATCTTCACTGCCGGGACCAGAGAGAGAATTGCTGGCCACTATACGTCGCGGGTCGACAGCCAAAGAGCAACAGAAGATCCTGAAACCGAGTTGTTGCGTCGTGCTTCTAAAACCTGAAAATTTTGTAATTTTGTACAACAATGATGTCATAGCAAGTTTAATCTTATTGAAAATGTTAGTCCTATCTTGTCGAGGCTCAGGTTCACGTCTGTATGTAGGAAGATAATAAACTAGTGGATGCAACTAAAGTTGAAATACGTGTTCTGAGGATTTATTTATGAAGAATTATGTGAATGGATTAATAATATATTCGACAATATTATTGAATTTTGACAGCCTTCATCGCAACTTTGAATCTCAAAAGGTTTATTCAATGTGGTTCTAATATCGATTAAATCAGATAACGTGTATCAAGATAATTTCTGAGGAGAAACAAACGACATCTAAAATTGAAAAAGTTTACGCAAACCAATTGACCTGAGTGACGTAATTCTGTGCATACGACTCAAATGATGTTTTACAGTTTCGTTCAAGAACCATTCTGTGACAATTTAAAAAGAATATAAATAATTTTGAAGTGAGTTGTAACTGACGTAGGTGACGAAGTCTACACATGGTCATATGGCGAAAGAAAATCATCTATAAGAAAGTTACGTCGTTACACTACACTACTCCATAGCACGGCATCCAAGGTGATCGTCAACGGCCGACCTACGCAGCCCCTCACCATTTCTCGATCGATACGCCAAGGCTGCCCTCTGTCCACTTTACTTTACGCTGTGGCCATTGAACCATTCCTATGCGGCCTGCGCCAACAACTAGCGGGTATGACGTTACGAGGCCACTCTTTCCGATATAAAGCATACGCTGACGACCTGGTGATTGCCATCCCAACGGCTTGTTGGTTGGTTTGGGGAAGGAGACCAGACAGCGTGGTCATCGGTCTCATCGGATTAGGGAAGGATGGGGAAGGAAGTCGGCCGTGCCCTTTCAGAGGAACCATCCCGGCATTGGCCTGGAGTGATTTAGGGAAATCACGGAAAACCTAAATCAGGATGGCCGGACGCGGGATTGAACCGTCGTCCTCCCGAATGCGAGTCCAGTGTCTAACCACTGCGCCACCTCGCTCGGTCATCCCAACGGCGATGACACCGCCAACGCACTGAATTGGATAGCTATGTATAGCAAGGCCACTGGTAGTCGTATCAACATCGCGAAATCAGTGGCCATGAACATCGGAGTCGGACTGCCTGAGCATAGCGTCACCCCCTTACAGCTCACAAGGGGAGGCCGCCAATTGTGAAATTCAGATTCGATTCATACCGCGCATAATAAAAGCTCATGGGCAGAGGTGTAATGTGGCAAAGCACCAAGATGCACTTCTCAGCCGTTGTCGAGAAAATCGACAGTTAAAAAAACCGTTGCGGTGAACATCATTATGTTTTCCGCAAACAAAGTTGTATTTCACAAATGTTATTAATTGTCTTCATAATGTTTACCACGCATAGTTAACGGAAGACGTAGAAACGATATTCCGAAACGAATACGTGTAGCGTAAGTCAAACGTTCGAATTAGAATAGAGACCCCACGAACACAAATTTGCTGTGGCAGGTATGAAATATAAACTCCGTTACTCGCTCGTTACACTTGAAGGACAGATGTTGAAAATGGGCCGAAACGAGCCGCCGCATAACAGCGTAGTTGCCTGCTAACTTCGAAAGAAGGTAGATGCGGTCTCTAGCGCAACTCATAACATCGTCGAATATCAGTGCGTACGTGAGAGCTTTGGTACACCCTGTTAAACAAACGGAAAAATGGAGGCGGTACAATTAGAGAGCGATCCGGGCCCTTCGCATGAAAGTGATGTGATCGAAGATGATTCTATACACAGTGAAGTGGCGAAACAACAATTGAAAGATGCGTTGGTGTATTTTGAAAGCCTCCTTCGTAACAGTAATCTAATCGCAGCAGAACCGTCATCATGAATCAACGAAGAAGCCATGGTAATTGGGGAAGAAATGTTCCAGAATACGCTGCAAATGCTCGCCGAAAACACCCTCGTTCATGATGAGGATCTGATATACATTAATGAAATCGACGATGCGCACGATGTCGTGCTGTTTTCTGCTTTCCATGTTTCTATGATAACTATCAGTCTGGTTCGTGCGATACTCCACCTACTTCTGGTTACTAATTGTTAATTATGTGCGAGTATATACCGAACTTTGCAATAAATTGTATCCACTTGAATATTATTTGTGATATTTTGTTTTATTTCAAGTATTATTTTTCCACGACAAACTACTTTCAACAACTTATTATATGCATAATTGTTGCAACTGATTGCCAGGAATTATATTATATTATATATATATTATATATATATATATATTTGAATTACAAAAAACAAATAAGAAAATGTCGCATGGTGCGAGATTCGATCCGGCGACCTTCGGATTACGAACCCGAGCGCTTACCCCTACGCCACAACGCTGTAGAAAATTATTAATCGTAGAAAGTATTTCACCACAACGGTTTCTTTTAACTGTCGATTTTCTCGACAACGGCTGAGAAGTGCATCTTGGTGCTTTGCCACACTACACCTCTGGCCATGAGCTTTTATTACGTGCAGTATGAATCGAATCTGAATTTCACAATTGGCGGCCTCCCCTTGTCAGAGATACTTTGAAATGCCTCGGCATTGATTTCACAGACGACATATGACGAACCGCTGCTCACAACTTTCTACGGCTTTTACGAAATGTTCGGATTGGGATAGCCAACAACTGCCTACGAGCACTGGACATCGTCCAACAGAGCCAGTATTTCAACACACATCGCCCAGATTTTACCTATACCGGTGATGTTAGCTCGACGTATACTGGCGGCTTTTGGGTCTTTCGTGAGTTCAGGAATGCTTTTCAAGATCACGTATGAGACTCTCACCCTTCCCCCTGATCGGGGAGGGCTTGGGCTTTACGACGTTCATGACAGAGTGGTCGACCTATTTGTGAGCACGTTAGTCAAACTACGGCACCGCCAGCCTGACAGTCTGACGAGTTTGTTATTATAAGAACTAGAGCCGCCCTCCCTCTCGCCACCTGTACCAATACACCACATCCCCTCGTCACCCTTCTATATCGGTGTCTTTTACCTCCAACTCAGTTCGACTTGCCTTACCAGCGACTCGAGTGGCGACGGCGCGGACGGTTTGTCGGGTCCTGCAGCGTGGACGACCCGATAACGTCGTGGAGAGGAAGCACCCGTACGTCAGCTGGCGAGTAGTGTGGAGGACGATTCACCACGTAACATGGGACACTGCCGTCACGGCGATGTGTTATATCAAATGTCAACTGCAGATTTTTCAGCGCTCTTTTAACTTTAGGACGCTGTATCTCAGAATGAAGAAAAATGGACTTGTACCACTATTGAAATAAGCCCTTCATACATTGTTGTAAGTGAGACATTAGATACTGTTCAGGCATGTCCAAGGACGATATGCCAGTTGCAGTTAACTCAGCAATAAATAAATAACTGTAAATCTTATTACAGCTTACAGCGCAGAAAATATTTACCTTAGGCAAGTACCGTACATGTTTGATTATGTGAGATGTTTTCTGCTTACCCCATATTTGAACTTTATTACAATTCACCTACCCCTGGTAAAGAAAGTGGCTTCATCACTGAACACATTTTTCATTTTTTTAAGAAAATCACTTTCAGTCGGCAGTTTTTAAACATTTCTACAGAAAACTAAGATCGTTTTCCTTTGTCACTTTCTCTTAAAGTTTGCAACAGTTCTAATTTGTATGGTCTGAATGACAGGCGTTTCCATAATACCTTCCACACTGTAATAATAGATATATTCCTTTCTAAACTGGCACATCTCGTTCATTTACCTGTACTATGGATGTAAGACTGTCTAACTTGTTCAACTGCTGTGTCAGAGACAACTGGCCAACCCTGACCCGGCATCCTACGTGATGCACAGTCAGTTCGGTAAAATGGTTGTACCAATAAGCAAGAGTTTGTCTTTGAGGTGGTGGCTTGCAATATTTAGTCCAAAATTCTCTCTGGACTGTAGTTGTGGATCTGGAGCCATGAAAACATAAACAATACTGCGTATTCTCTGCACCGTTATACAATTCCATGATGACTGTTGGAATAACTGATTCATGCATGTCACCTAACAGGAACGTCAGGGCTAACAGTGTTAAGTGGCAATAAAACTTGAAGATATACTGCACTCAGTGCTGTATCGAACATTTCAGTACATTCAAAATTGTTAACGCTTTCGTGGCCACTTGTTGACAAACTGCCTATTGGTTTCTGTCTCGGGTTCTTCGGCCGACGTTCATCTAATGATTTTTCTGACGTTTCGCCAGCACGAGTGGCTGGCATTGTCAAAGCTTCACCCTCCATTGCCGGTGGTGAACTGGAGTCGAGCTCGCGGCCGCAGACTGTATGTACCTGGCGCGCCAACGTCCGAGGGCTTCTCTGCGGTCATTTCCGGTGCGGTTCTCCTCTTGCTACCTGCGACGATCGTTCGCTGCAGTACGGGAGGCCAGAATCCGTTTACCTTAAGGCTTTCCTCTTTCTTGTTCAAACTGTTCGCGTGTTTTTGTATTTCTACAGCTTCTCTGAGCAAGCGCGTGTGATAGTGCTTCTCTACAGCCAAAACTTCCGTGTCGGCGAATTTTATTACGTGGTCGGTTTCATTCAGTGCGTGCTCTGCCACGGCCGATTTCTCCACCTGCCCCAGCCTGCAATGTCGCTTATGCTCTTTGATCCTGGAGTTGATAGATCGTCCAGTCATTCCGACATAAACTTTTCCGCATGTGCATGGTATACGGTATATTCCCGACATTGCAAGCGGGTCTCTTTTCTCCTTCGCCGATCTAAGACACTCTTTGATCTTCCTTGTCGGTTTGAAAATCGTCTTTACCCCATGTTTGCGCAATATACGGCCGATTCTGTCCGTCACTCTGGGAATGTATGGCAGAAAGGCCGTACCCGACATTTCTTTTTCTGGTTCCTTACTTCGCCGAGTGTTTGGCTCTGTTACACTTCTAATATAATTTGTGGAGTACCCATTGCTCCTCAGGACAGTTTCCAGGTGTTGCATTTCTCGTTTGAGGTGTTGCGGCTCACATATTCGTCCTGCTCTCGTTACGAGCGTACTAATCATGCCTATTTTCTGGCTCGGGTGGTGGTTTGACAGTTTGTGCAGGTATCGGTCCGTGTGTGTCGGTTTTCGATACGCGCTGTGTCCCAGGTTTTCGCCGTCCCTTGTGACCAGCACATCTAGAAATGGCAGTTTCTTGTCCTTTTCTACTTCCATGGTAAATGTTATGTTGGCATGGAAGCTGTTCAAGTGTCTTAGGAAGTCACCGAGCTGTTCTTCACCATGGCTCCACACCACGAAAGTTTCATCGACGTACCTGTACCACACCTTAGGTTTGCAAGTCGCCGAGTCCAGTGCCTGTGCTTCGAATTGTTCCATGTTCCTTTCAGTACATTATTTACCATTTTTTCAATTAAAGGTTATTTTGTGTAACTAATTTATAAGCACTCAGTACTCCAGATACCAAGGTTTTAAATTTCCTTGCACAGAGGCCTTTCACTGCATTTGTGTCCTGAAATGCCAAGGTATACAACCACTGAAATATCGGCGGTTGTCGAATATGTCACCCAGCTGCATCCCTATGACTTATTGAAACAATCATTTGGTTAACAGGACAGAAAATTATTACTGAGCTTACCTGAAGAAACTTGATTTGACGCACACAGTATCAACAGAATCTCTTTACAAAATAACAATGAGGGATTGTAGCTATGGTTCTAAATTACATAAACAAAATTAAAGGAAATAAGTATAAAAAAGTCACAAACACTCTTAACGGAAATGGTTAAATGGTGAGCTCTCTCTATCACAACCAAAATTAACTCATCAACTTTACAAATAACGATTATATAATCTCTCTGTTTTTAATGGTTTAGAACTGTTTGAGTGAAATAAAAATGATCAAAATTCAATGCAGTTCCAACGCTGAAAACCGAAACGCAAAGCAAACTGCAGAACTTTTTTTTTCAAATTCGAAAAAAAATAGTTTTAGTATGCCAGTATTATTGCATAAATAATTTTACTGTTTTTGTAACAGCACTTTCTTTGAAATTGTAATGATTTGCATTGTCTCTTATTGTTTAATTAAACAAACTGTTTGATTGATTAAGCCATTATTTGTTAATGATTTAGATCGTTCTCCAACAAAACAAAATTCACATAACTTTGAAGTACTTTTTTTCTTTAGTTAAAAGATTAAGTATTTGTCAACGACACTCGTTTTATAACTGTCAGAACAACTAATTTCGTTTAACTGGTTCCTGTTGCTGTTGCCATTAGATTAAGGCTGTTATATGTAACTTAATACTGCTGTAGCCTAGCTATGCGTCCTATTCTACAGGGGCATACAACCAAACATCTGTAATTTCTCTACATTTCAACTCACTTGACCGAGGTTGCAGACACAAAACACGATACCACACACAAAATGAATATATGTAAGTTATTCACGAAAGTATATTAATCGTATAGTAATATTTGAGAGTAAGTGTTGATGTGATAAAAGTCCCTAGGAATATCAATAGACATTGTTCTAAGATACCAACAAAGCGAGGAAGCTGTCTACTTTCAATAATTTTGCAAAAAACCGTTCTTTACGCTTCAGTTTTGTAATGTCTGCAGAGTAATAAAGTAGTAAACTAGCGTCTTCCATGTAAATCACTGTGCCAACACACTTTGTTACGTGACAATTTATGAAAAGTCCTTGCATTGAACTGGTCATTTATAGCACATATGTCATTTTTATCTGCTGAGCTACTGCGAGAGAATTATAAAAGAGATCTGAACCCATGTGACACTCTTTAAATGTTTATATTCAGGCATTTTGTATTGAGAAATCCAGTTAACATCTGGCGGTGTGATTGCACAGATGTGTTTTTAGCTGTTCCCTACCTGGATGATTGCTGCGATATCTTTGGTGCCGACACTTCGTTGTCTCGTTGATCGCTGGCCTGGAGCAAATACAGCGATGCTAATTTCCATAACTCATATGAAGCGACTCCAGAACCTCCTAATAATACTGCGACATCTGCTCATAAAAGTCACTCTTTCAAAATTCACTAAAAAAAGGTAAACCAATTTTCACTGCTCCACCGTAAATCGTGACAAGACGCAACCGACCGATGATATTAGAAAACACCACTCAGTATTAAAACTGAGGAGCTGACTAACATACTCTTTATTATACAGTTAGCCCATTTATTCATACTTCTCATAGGCAACCAGTATTTGACGCTCGACCTGTACATACAATACCAGTCATGACTGCATCTAATCATGAATACAGTTTACTACATAAACGGCTATAGTACATCGTACTTGTCTCGACAACGTAACACAGCTCAGAATCTATTTTCGAACATCAATTACACTCATGTGTCTGGTTCTGTATACTCTGGAATGATCTGTAGCGTAGCTGAATTATTCCAGTTTACCACCAGCTGTATCTGACACGTTCTGAGGCTCTAATATGCTCGTAGTATATTGTGTCGTCTTCTGATGAATCTTCCACAATCTCCTCTCTCTTCCAGATCTTCCTCTTCTGCTTATTTCTCTTCTTGCGATCTTCTCCTCTTGCAAATTCACTTTCTTCTTTAAATTATTGGTTATTACAAGCCACAGAATAATAATATCGGGTATGCAAACCTAGCTTTATCTCTAAATACCACTGTCCTCGTCCTACATATCTCCAACAACCTACAGGGTGTTTCAAAAATGACCGGTATATTTGAAACGGCAATAAAAACTAAACGAGCAGCCATAGAAATACACCGTTTGTTGCAATATGCTTGGGACAACAGTACATTTTCAGGCAGACAAACTTTCGAAATGACAGTAGTTACAATTTTCAACAACAGATGGCGCTGCAAGTGATGTGAAAGATATAGAAGACAACGCAGTCTGTCGGTGCGCCATTCTGTACATCGTCTTTCTGCTGTAAGCCTGTGCTGTTCACAACGTGCAAGTGTGCTGTAGACAACATGGTTTATTCCTTAGAACAGAGGATTTTTCTGGTGTTGGAATTCCACCGCCTAGAACACAGTGTTGTTGCAACAAGACGAAGTTTTCAACGGAGGTTTAATGTAACCAAAGGACCGAAAAGCGATACAATAAAGGATCTGTTTGAAAAATTTCAACGGACTGGGAACGTGACGGATGAACGTGCTGGAAAGGTAGGGCGACCGCGTACGGCAACCACAGAGGGCAACGCGCAGCTAGTGCAGCAGGTGATCCGACAGCGGCCTCGGGTTTCCGTTCGCCGTGTTGCAGCTGCGGTCCAAATGACGCCGACGTCCACCTATCGTCTCGTGCGCCAGAGTTTACACCTCTATCCGTACAAAATTCAAACGCGGCAACCCCTCAGCGCCGCTACCATTGCTGCACGAGAGACATTCGCTAACGATATAGTGCACAGGATTGATGACGGCGATATGCATGTGGGCAGCAATTGGTTTACTGACGAAGCTTATTTTTACCTGGACGGCTTCGTCAATAAACAGAACTGGCGCATATGGGGAACTGAAAAGCCCCACGTTGCAGTCCCATCGTCCCTGCATCCTCAAAAAGTACTGGTCTGGGCCGCCATTTCTTCCAAAGGAATCATTGGCCCATTTTTCAGATCCGAAACGATTACTGCATCACGCTATCTGGACATTCTTCGTGAATTTGTGGCGGTACAAACTGCCTTAGACGACACTGCGAACACCTCGTGGTTTATGCAAGATGGTGCCCGGCCATATCGCACGGCCGACGTCTTTAATTTCCTGAATGAATATTTCGATGATCGTGTGATTGCTTTGGGCTATCCGAAACATACAGGAGGCGGCGTGGATTGGCCTCCCTATTCGCCAGACATGAACCCCTGTGACTTCTTTCTGTGGGGACACTTGAAAGACCAGGTGTACCGCCAGAATCCAGAAACAATTGAACAGCTGAAGCAGTACATCTCATCTGCTTGTGAAGCCAATCCGCCAGACACATTGTCAAAGGTTTCGGGTAATTTCATTCAGAGACTACGCCATATTATTGCTACGCATGGTGGATATGTGGAAAATATCGTACTATAGAGTTTCCCAGACCGCAGCGCCATCTGTTGTTGACAATTGTAACTACTGTAATTTCGAAAGTTTGTCTGCCTGAAAATGTACTGTTGTCCCAAGCATATTGCAACAAACGGTGTATTTCTATCGCTGATCGTTTAGTTTTTATTGCCGTTTCAAATATACCGGTCATTTTTGAAACACCCTGTACATTGATCAAAACTCTTTCTCTTACCGATAAGTATCTCTCTTCTCAATAAAGCTGGCGAGCTTTTTCCATAATATATTTCTTCTTTGTCCTTTTCTGAACTGCCCCTAAACCGCCCTTCAACCATCTCTCTCTCTCTCTCTCTCTCTCTCTCTCTCTCTCTCTCTCTGTGTGTGTGTGTGTGTGTGTGTGTGTGCGTGTGTGTGTGTGTGTGTGTGTGTGTGTACGCGCTCGCGCGGGCGCTATTAACATTACGTACTATATTAAATTTCCTATCGGGCCGAGACTGAGAATTAAAATGAAATTCCATATGCATCTAAAATACATAGACACACATTACATGGAATTATCACAATACAAAAAGGATGTAATGTAAAGAAATTCAATAAAGAAACGATGAAAATTTTTAAAAAAGGTATACTGTAGAGGGACGCACAAGGCCTGGGTCAGATGCCTTCACAGGTTGGTCACAGGTTGTATTACAATAGGAAAGGTGAGGAATTCTAGTCTCGGGAACAATGACGGAGGATAATGAGACGATCTACGAGTTAGAATTTTACACGCTGAGCGTTATCATTCACTTGAGCAGTTCTGAATGAAATTCAGTGGGTATGCATTACGAAAGTTCTAGTCTAATCTGATGCGAATAGTCTTACAGGTTGTTGATGTTGCTGAGGCGACGTTATCGACTTCTGCAATAATGCTCGATTACCTGCAGTCGTTACGAAAAAACATTGGTTAATTGATGATGATTTCGGGACAGGCTCATAAAGTTATTTGGAGCTTAACTCGTCTGCCCACATACTCGCTCACACCGTGTCTCATAAACATGACTTGACCTCACGTGGGCCAACACGATTACACACACACACACACACTACATCGTGGCTGGTATCGGAGCGCCGAGCGCGCCTCTGGCGCAACAAAAGCAAGGCACAGAGGCGAAGCTAACATCACAGGTTACTTCCCAAGAAATATAAAAAACAGGTAACACTTTGGCCAATATTTCCATACCGACATAACCCAGTGCAATAATAGTTTACATAAATTCGCAAAGGTTGTTAAGGATTTACAAAATCGGTATCAACGAAAAAATATTTTGTTTTACTCACAGTGAAATTTCGAAGTTAAACAGAAATAAATACATTAATAAATGGTTCAAATGGCTCTGAGCACTATGAGACTTAACTTCTAAGGTCATCAGTCCCCTAGAACGTAGAACTACTTAAACCTAACTAACCTAAGGACATTACACACATCCATGCCCGAGGCAGGATTCGAACCTGCAACCCTAGCGGTCGCGCGGTTCCAGACTGTAGCGCCTAGAACCGCTCGGGCACCCCGGCCGGCTAAATATATTAACGTGAGAAAGTAATGGACGAAATTAACTTGCACATGAAGTGTCACTGTCAAATAACATAGCTCGATGGATCTTGGACCACACAGAGCGCAAAACCTGCTACAGAACAGTACAGTACAAAAGGTAACTGAAAGAAGTACAAAATGAGAAGAATAGGAATGGCACTTTCATTCAAAGGAAGTAATTACACTGAAATCTCTGCTATTCATGCCCTTGGACATCACAAAAGGTGGAACGTGGTTCTTATTAGGGTGTGTGGTCGCCATGGACGGCATGCTCTGCAAGACATTCTGGTGCTGGCCACAAGGTTGCTAAGGATTTCTTGTGGTAGGGCGTTCCAGTCTACCGCCGGTGTGGCTGACACCTGCTGGACAGTCGTTGACACACGAGGACTCGCTGCAGTACGCCTCACCAACGCATCACTCACGTGCTCGGTGGGATTTAAGGTGGGGGAAGGGGAGGCCAGTCCATTCGCCGAATATCCTCTCGTTCCAAGAGCTTCTTCACCTGCGCTGTTCGATGCGGTCGCTCATTGTCATCCACAATAATGAAGTCAGGGCGGAATGATCCCTAAAAAGACGCACGTGTGGAAAGAATACAGTGACACAATAACGTTGACCGGTGACTGTAGCGTGTTCAAAGATTTGGGGGTCAGAATGCCCATCTGACATTATGCTTCCCCACATCATAACACCTGTGTGGGGCGGCGGGTTAATAATAATAATAATAATAATAATTCCCGTGGAGGCCCGGGAAAAGAATAGGCCTCCGGTATGTTCTGCCAGTCGTAAAAGGCGACGAAAAGAACAAACCACTAATAGGGCTAACCCCCTCTTTTAGTGTGATTACTTGGTTCAGGACTGAATTAAAGAAGCCTCGGACAAGCGCCGTCATGGTCGGGGACGACGCTTGAACCCTATGCCTGCCCACAATGCTAACGACACTGCTAGCCAACTGGAAAATGATTTATATCCAAATAGAGGTGTTTTGCAGGATATGCTTCCTGCAACCACCCTAAAGGGAAAACAAAGACAGAGGATGAGATGGTCAGATGAAGTTAATCGACACCTCATGTTCTGTTATTACCAAGCAACAAACCTAGGAACCAACACAACTGGATACAGATCACAAGTATACACAACATTTATTACCAGATACCCGGAATTAAAATTTTTAACAGAACAACGACTAGCTGATCAGATCTGTGTAATAATAAAAAATAACATGATACCCCAGTCACAATTAGAAAACATCAAACAACAAGTACAACAAATACTGGAACAAAATAATGTGCAATCAGAAGAAGAAGAAAATACAGTAATGGACTCAAACATCCCAGAGCAAACAAACAAAGACCAACACGCATCAATTAAACAATCAGAGGAAAACGAAATCTTAAGGCAGCCACCAGACAAGCACAAATAGAACACGAAGAGACACACGCGTTAGATATAGAAGAGAAATTTCAGCTGACATATATAGAATACAAAGACACAAATACAGACATTAGACCATTCTTGCATAGACTGCCAAATAACCCACAAGTCGAAACAACAATAAAAACTATCAACACAATCACACACAACAAAATAAATGAAAATACAACTATGGAAGAGTTACAACTACTGGTTTATATAGGAGCACTCACTACACTAAATATACACACTAGGCAGAGATCAGAACAAACCAACACATAGTAGAAACCCACAAAACCAGCATGGCAACACAGGCTACAGATCAGAATAGAAAAACTGAGAAAAGACATCGGACAGCTAACACAATTTATAAGAAATGAAATATCAGACAAAAAACGAAAAAGGTTAGGTAAAATCTCACAACAAGACGCAATAGAGCAATTAGATGAAAAGAAGCAGAAATTACAAGCATTGGCCAAACGACTTAGAAGATACAAAAAAAGTGAAAATAGAAGGAAACAAAACCAAACATTCAACACAAACCAAAAGAGATTTTACCAAACAATAGATAACACACACATTAAAATAGACAATCCACCAAACATAACAGACATGGAACACTTCTGGAGCAACATATGGTCAAACCCGGTACAACATAACAGGCATGCACGGTGGATACAAGCAGAAACAGACTCATACAAGATGATACCACAAATGCCTGAAGTGATAATTTTGCAACATGAAGTCACCCGAGCAATTAATTCTACACACAATTGGAAAGCCCCTGGAAATGATAAAATAGCAAATTACTGGCTAAAGAAGTTCACCTCAACACATTCACATCTAACTAAATTATTTAACAGTTACATTGCAGACCCATACACATTCCCTGATACACTTGCACATGGAATAACCTATCTAAAACCTAAAGATCAAGCAGACACAGCAAACCCAGCTAAATATCGCCCCATAACATGCCTACCAACAATCTACAAAATATTAACTCCAGTCATTACACAGAAATTAATAACACATACAACACAGAACAAAATTATAAATGAAGAACAAAAAGGCTGCTGCAAAGGAGCACGAGGATGTAAAGAGCAACTGATAATAGATACAGAGGTGACATATCAAGCTAAAACTAAACAAAGGTCGCTACACTACGCATACATTGATTACCAAAAAGCCTTTGATAATGTACTCCACTCATGGTTACTACAGATATTGGAAATATACAAAGTAGATCCTAAATTGATACAGTTTCTAAACATAGTAATGAAAAACTGGAAAACCACACTTAATATCCAAACGGATTCAGATAGCGTCACATCACAGCCAATACAGATTAAGCGTGGAATATACCAAGGAGACTCATTAAGTCCTTTCTGGTTCTGTCTTGCTCTGAACCCACTATCCAACATACTAAATAATACAAATTATGGATATAATATTACTGGAACATACCCACACAAAATCACACATTTGCTATACATGGATGATCTAAAACTACTGGCAGCAACCAATCAACAACTCAACCAATTACTAAAGATAACAGAAGTATTCAGCAATGATATAAATATGGCTTTTGGAACAGACAAATGTAAGAAAAATAGCATAGTCAAGAGAAAACACACTAAACAAGAAGATTACATATTGAATAACCACAGTGACTCCATAGAAGCGATGGAAAAAACAGATGCCTATAAATATCTAGGATACAGACAAAAAACAGAAATAGATAATACAAATATTAAAGAAGAACTAAAAGAAAAATATAGACAAAGACTAACAAAAATACTGATAACAGAACTGACAGCAAGAAACAAGACAAAAGCTATAAATACTTATGCTATACCAATATTGACCTACTCATTTGGAGTAGTGAAATGGAGTAACACAGACCTAGAAGCACTCAATACACTTACACGTTCACAATGCCACAAATATAGAATACATCACATACATTCAGCAACAGAAAGATTCACATTAAGCAGAAAGGAAGGAGGAAGGGGATTCATCGACATAAAAAACCTACATTATGGACAGGTAGACAATTTAAGAAAATTCTTTCTAGAACAAGCAGAAACTAGCAAAATACACAAAGCAATCACTCATATAAATACATCGGCTACACCACTGCAATTTCATAACCACTTCTACAACCCTTTAGATCACATAACATCAACAGATATGAAGAAAGTAAATTGGAAAAAGAAAACACTACATGGCAAACACCCGTATCATCTAACACAGCCACACATCGATCAAGACACATCCAACACATGGCTAAGAAAAGGCAATATATACAGTGAGACAGAAGGATTCATGATTGCAATACAGGATCAAACAATAAACACCAGATATTACAGCAAGCATATTATTAAGGATCCCAATACCACAACAGATAAATGCAGACTTTGTAAACAACAAATAGAAACAGTAGATCGCATCACAAGTGGATGTACAATACTAGCAAATACAGAATACCCCAGAAGACATGACAATGTAGCAAAAATAATACATCAACAGCTTGCCTTAGAACATAAACTTATAAAACAACACGTTCCCACATACAAGTATGGACCACAAAATGTACTGGAGAATGATGAATACAAATTATACTGGAACAGAACCATTATAACAGATAAAACAACACCACATAACAAACCTGACATCATACTCACCAATAAAAAGAAGAAATTAACACAACTAATCGAAATATCCATACCCAATACAACAAATATACAAAAGAAAACAGGAGAAAAAATTGAAAATTACATCCAACTGGCTGAGGAAGTCAAGGACATGTGGCATCAGGATAAAGTTGACATTATACCAATTATAATATCAACTACAGGAGTCATACCACACAATATCCACCAGTACATCAACACAATACAGCTACATCCAAACTTATATATACAATTACAGAAATCCATAATTATTGATACATGTTCAATTACCCAAAAGTTCCTAAATGCAATATAACATATACAGTACAGTTAAAAGGAAGTGACGCTTGATCAAGGTCCGCATCACTTCCCATTTTTAACCAGACTTAACGTCTGAGAAAGTAAAGAAATAATAATAATATCAGTCATAAATCATAAGTAATAGGAGAATATTGTTCGCCGTCTTTTAGGAGAGCCTAAACTACTTTTGTGGTCAGCCAGAAAGCGATGGAAAACATAGTTTCCAATCTGCAAGTCCACATTCTTGTCCAGCCCACTGAAAGAAATGTTTCTATTCTCTATTTACTCAGCAGGGTCAGGAACTACGAGGGTGAGTCAAATGAAAACCTTAAATATTTTTTAAATATTATATATTTTGCAGAAGTGGTAAAAAGCTGTATCACTTTTCACGCTCAGTGCAAGTCTTCCACCGCTTACATAGTGCATAAATTCCTTTAGAAAAAAAATTCTTTTGGTAGTCCGCGCAACCACTCATGCACCGCGTGGCTTACCTCTTCATCAGAACGGAACTTCTTTCCTCCCATTGTGTCTTTGAGTGGCCCAGACATATGGAAATCACTTGGGGCAAGGTCTGGTGAGTATGATGGATGAGAAAGACACTCAAAATGTACGTCTGTGATTGTTGCAACTGTTGTATGAGCAGTGTGGGGTCTTGTGTTGTCATGCTGCAAAAGGACACCTGCTGACAACAATCCACGTCTCTTTGATTTGATTGCGGGCGCAGATGATTTTTTAGGAGATCTGTGTATGATGCACTGGTGACAGTGGTCCCTCTAGGCATGTAATGCTCCAAAATGACGCCTTTTTCGTCCCAAAAGAGAGTCAGCATAACCTTCCCTACTGATGATTCTGTTCGGAACTTCTTTTGTTTTGGTGATGAGGAATGGCGCCATTCCTTGCTCGCTCTCTTCGTTTCCGGTTGGTAGAGGTGAACCCAGGTTTCGTCCCCAGTAACGATTCTTGCAAGGAAGCCATCACCTTCTCGTTCAAAGTGCCGAAGAAGTTCTTCACAAGCTTCAATACGGCGCTCTCTCATTTCACGAGACAGCTGCCGTACCACCCATCTTGCAGACACTTTGTGAAACTGGAGCGCATCATGCACAATGTGGTGTGCTGACCCATAACTAATCTGTAAACATGCTGCAATGTCATTCAGTGTCAGCAATGTTCTGTGGAGTCACAACTCGTTGTACCTGACCTGGACCAGGAGCATTTTCCACTGAAGTCACACCATTTGCGAACTTCCTACTCCATTCGTAGACTTGCTGCAGTGGCAAACATGCATCTCCGTACTGAACCATCATTCGTCGATGAATTTCAATAGGTTTCACACCTTTACTACTCAAAAACCGAATAACAGAACGCTGTTCTTCCCTGGTGCAAGTTGCAAGTGGGGCGGTCATCTTTATACTGATACTGCGACGGTATGTGTGTATCTGCACTATGCTGCCACCTACAGGCCATTCTGCACGCTGTTTGTAGCACGCTTACCAACTTACAGGATAACGGCGCGAAATTTCGACTTGTTATTACAAATTTAAGGTTTTCGTTTGACTCACCCTCGTATGATTATAAATGAATATTTTGAGTTCGAACTGATAGATATAGTTATGATTCACTTTCACATGCACAGCATAGTAATATTCCTGACGATTATACTATTAATAAATGATTCTATCCTAAACAGCACTATGAGCAGTTCAGAGGCGACCTCTACAATAAGTTCCAATTATATGGTCTATCGCCCTGACTTCTGACAGTCTAAATAATTGCTCGCCACAAAAGTGGAAAATAGTTATCACCACTTGCCACTCAGATTTGTTAACATTGTGAGCGCCACACTAACAGTTACTTCCGTGAAATCTAAGCGATCGAGGACAGTGTACAGTCCTCGCGAGTTCACTTCCTACCTGAACCGAAAACATTAGTTTAGTTGCAGTCTGTCTGTGACGTCATTCGCGGCAGCGAGTACTCCGGCCTTTGACTGACGTGGACCGTATGATAGCTGGGTGCGAAGTGAAGTCTTACCTCTCTGGCCGTATTTATATACGGGCGCAGCGGACGGCCAAGGGAACACCTGCTGTTATCCGCTCTATGCCCATGGTAGTAGCCTCTAAACGGCCGCTTTCTCGGACACATAATATTTCAAAAAGCCATGAATCCATTTACAATCTTCGTAATTTTTTGCATGAATGTAGTCAAGTTGATTAAAATCACAGAAAAAGTTTTAGCTCGCCTGCATTTAAACTTTGCCGTCTAGAATTTTTAGAACGGAACTGACAGTAGAACATGACCTCTGAACTACAACTTTACGAGACCTTTTCTGTGTTATTATTTACATCGATGCCTTGAAATTTATTACAGATCTATTATTTAATAGGTTTCATCACGTGCTGTAATCATAACTTTCTATCATTAATATAACAGATACTTAACCTACTACAAATAAGGACGTTTTTGTTCCAAATTTAGTTTTGAGTAAATTATTCGAAAACTGTTAGAGGTTGCTCAATGGGGTCACGTAGTTACTCTTTTTATGTTGAACTGAAGCTTCATACAAATTTTCTTATTTCTAAGTCTAATATTTAGCGCCTTCAAGTTTTCTTAAAAACGTGGATTCTGACCAAAATATTGCTTTAATCACGTTGAGACTTGTACCAGTTAATTTTGACATACATCTGCACATTCTGACCAGCTTTTGGCTTCCTAGCTTTCTTGTTTAACGCCACTAATTTTTTTTCTTAAAAACATGTATTTAGGGAAAGATATTCATCCAATCAGTCTAAGATTTATAATGTTGCTTAAAATCCGTCTTGATTGCAAAAATTTTTTATTATTCATATGACCGGTTTCGGTTCATTCAGAACCATCTTCACATCTGTAAAAATAATTATACTAATTTACTATTTCACGGAAGCGAATGTTTTTCATCCTATCTAATCAACATCAAATGTACCAGAACGTACCTGATATTTCAGTTACAGGAGTAACCCGTCCAAATCCAGCAACTTTCACATGCTACGTCACATAAAATTGGTTGGCAGAGTGCACGTCATTTATATTAATTATAACACTATAACCGACAGGTGGCGTCTGGTACATTTGTTACATTTCATTTGTACATACTGTATTCAGTAGATCTTTTTTATATTAAAAATATTTGGTTAAAATATGTTGATGTCAAAGTTAAAATATTTTAACCAAATATTTTTAATATAAAAAAGATCTACTGAATACAGTATGTACAAATGAAATGTAACAAATGTACCAGACGCCACCTGTCGGTTATAGTGTTATAATTAATATAAATGACGTGCACTCTGCCAACCAATTTTATGTGACGTAGCATGTGAAAGTTGCTGGATTTGGATGGGTTACTCCTGTAACTGAAATATCAGGTACGTTCTGGTACATTTGATGTTGATTAGATAGGATGAAAAACATTCGCTTCCGTGAAATAGTAAATTAGTATAATTATTTTTACAGATGTGAAGATGGTTCTGAATGAACCGAAACCGGTCATATGAATAATAAAATTTTTTTGCAATCAAGACAGATTTTAAGCAACATTATAAAATCACTGATTGCTGTTATCCCATAAGACATTATGTCTGTTTTTGCAAAGTCTAAGATTTGACCATTTAAACATTAATATACTAAAGCGCAAGCTGACAAAGTCTGGAAAAGCAGCTTTAACTTTTAATTTCGTCCGTAAATTATGGTTCAATACTTGTGTGCTACGCACAGACCACGTTGTGGTGACGTGGCGCTACTAGCAGTGAACTGGGTTAAGGCCGGGCACACTCGCCCGCCTCTGTATCTCTCAAATGGTACAGCGCTTGTGTCGCCACACTTGGTCCACTAAAAACACCATGTTCGATAGTGTTTCTGGGCGTATTAGGTGTTCCTATCTCTCGCTGTATGAGGATACGTCCGACACTGTTCAACACGATCGTTTTGGTGGTGTAGGTGTTATGGCAGCAGCAGGCATAATGTTGCATGGGCGTACTGATCTCCGAATTGTTTAACACGCTGTAACCTCCCCCTCACTTATCGACCTTAATGACAGTGAAAAATTAAACCGCATGCACCTAATGGAATTTTTTTGAAAAGAAATCGTCACCGAAGTTAATTTGTCGGTAAAGCGGGAGGAAAGGGTTACATCTAAATGAAAGGAAAAATGCAAATGAAATTGGTGGAAATTAATTTTGAGAAAAGGGTAAAATTATTAAAGATAGTTAATGTGCGGTCGTTACGTTAACAATTAATTGGCATTAATTAGATATTTGAGATTTGGGGAAAATTACGGTCGCCAGTCCTATGGACAACTACTATAATAACTGAAAATGAAAGATTAATGCACATATAATTAGCACTAAAACCGTGGCAACTGAAGGTTCACACGTGTTGTGTGAAAACTGAATGTTTGTCAGAAGTAATAAATTTCGCTACACTCTGACTTAATTTAGCAAAAGAATTAATAAAATCGGAAAATTGAAAGTTAATTTAGTGACTGAAATCAATAGTGAACTTTGTTTCTGAAGCACTACGAAATTCAATAAAATAAGGTTAGTCTTGGGCTACCTCAACAATCATTTCAAAAGCTACTTGAATCTACTCAATTTAGAAATAAGAGATTTAACTTTGAACTTGAATTAAATGATTCTGAACAATTAATAATAGTAAAATTTAGTACCTACCAAGCTGAGCTGCAGTCACAGGTAAGCTAAAATACGGTAACAAAACTCGCACTCTTAACTTGTGCTTGTGTAATCTAAATATTGTAGCCAGCTATGAATACTTTAACTGAACTTTGAAATTAAAGCAGTGAAATGCAATGATATTACTTTAATGCTGGCGTCTGAATTTGAGCGACACTCGAGTCCATTCCGGAAAAGGAAGGGACCCCGCTTGGTAATGCAATTGGGACAATGAGCAACAAAGGTTCATGCTACGTTGCTGTAATTTTGTGAGACAAATTGAACAGTTTGAAAAGCTGAGGTTTGCCATACAGTTCTAAAACTATACGTGCTTCCAGTCTTCCTTGTTGGCTGATTGAAGGTTTGAAGTCGTCGATCGAGGAGGTGGCGACAGTCACTCATTGTCGGCCGCCATTATTGCAGAAGCTGGATGCTAGCGCGCCTTCTTCTCGACACGGTCACCAGGCGAAACGGGCTCTTGATGTGCGCCAGCTAATGCATCCCGTCCGCGACACCGTGTCAGAAACTATCATCGCGAGTCGAGCGCAATTACATGCTGCCAAACCCCGAAAGCGCGGCAACTTGCGGGAGCGTCACACAACACGCCTGCTCCACCGCCCTACTCCAACCAGACTCTGCTCTGCCCGCGCTCCACGCGGTAGAGTTAACACTACCAAAGATCCTCAACACTTTGGTTCTCCACATGACCTATCGATGTAATCGTTCGATAGCATAGTTTCCCGTAGGCCAGACCCAGTGTAAAAATACAAATAATATTTACAAAACAAACCAATTATACATCGACATAAATGTGTATATATATATATATATATATATATATATATATATATATATATATATATATATATATATATATATATATATAGTAAAAAAATACAATATATAAAGACACAGAAATGTCATACCTTCAGGTAACAAAATAAGGAAAAAAATTTATAGTACAATAGATGGAAACAGGAGGATATGCATTTTCGGCGTTACAACGCTACACTCACGGTAGACGTTACTGAGATAATGTACCCTTTCCCTAAGTGCGTCTTTTTGGAGGTGCTTTTGGCTCTGACTTCATTTTTTTTTCTTTTTATTGGCAAGACACAATGGCATCAAACAGCGCAGGTGGAGGCGCGCTTGTAATGATAGGAAATTCGGCGGGTGGACTGGCCAGCCCGTTGCCCCAGCTTAAATCCCATCGAGCACATGCGGGATGCGTTGGTGACACGTATTCCAGCACGTCCACGTGCCCCAACAGCCACTGTTGTCAACCGTGCTGGTGGAGGAATGTAGCGCCCTACCACAAGAACTTCATAGCAACCGTGCGGCCAGCATGACAGCACGTTGCAGAGCATGCAGTGCTGTCTGTGGCGGTCACACACCGTATTAAGAACCATGTCCCGCCTTTTGTAATGTTCAGGGGACCATCATGGATCGAGGTAACTTCAGAGTAATTATTCCCTTTGAGTAAAAGTGTCATTTCTCTATGTCTCATTGCGTATTTCTTTCTGTTATCTATCTACTATACTGCAGCAGTTATTTCTATGAATGATCCAAGTTTCATCGGGCTATCTTACTTGGCAGTGATTGTGCATCATATTTTAATGAAAAAAAAGCATAATTTATTTGAAAAAGAAGGCTTGTATTTTGTTTTTATTTAATTTAAAAATTTTTACGTACAATTTAGTTTTCCTTTCGGCAGTTCGAGAAACAAATACTTTTATAACATATATGAGATTAATTTTTCCAGCCTTGTCTTGATGAACATGGAGGAGGAATAGATGGGTAAGTCTCTAATGAGTCAGTGTTGATCTGAGGCAAGTTTTAAGTGGTCTCAAGGCGCTGAATTACCTCCCAGAGAATGCTGACGATACTGGAACTGTCAGAATCAGAATGAAGAGGCGAATAACTTCCTGAAAGAGTTCTTTAACTCTACTAGGTTCAGCAATAAGTTTTCTTCCCACACAGGATACATTACATGGTTGTATACCAGTCGTAATGATTCACAACATTTCGGGCGGTGCATGTTAAAATCTGTTGTATGTACTCCAAACAGTTCTTCCAAACGTCGTGTAGATGGAGGATGTGTTCGGAAGGACGTAATAAGTATCTCTTCAAGATAAGATAGATGCTTTAGATCCTCTTGGTTGAACCTTCGATCAATCTCATTCAGAAGGAGATAAAGACTTTCAAACAAATCTTTCCTAAATTTTCATTCTTGAGACAATTCTTTGGGAACAGACAGTGTTTCTACGTGTTGCAATTTCGCTGGTATTTTTCTTGGCCGTGAGATATTTGGGTCTTTCATATTTAGATTTTTAGAATAACCTTTCGATTTCTCTAACAGCATACCAAATGCTTCCATAGTTCTAAGATTTGGAAGAGCTACTTTTACAACCTCTACAGAATGTTTCACTCCAGCTGCATTACAATTTCGATTCTCTAGGGATCTGGCTAGTTCCTAACATAGTTCAAACAGTTCAGTTGCTACTGTTACGTAAAAAACAGTTTCAACCTTTCGAGCCGCTTCGCATACCGCCGCAGGACTGATTGTCTTTCGTCTCTAACTGAGCTTGGTATATTCAATATTTCGGTCACCGTTTTCTGGACCCATTCATAGTTTTCCCGGAAGCGTGTCAAAGATTTTACTCTTACAGCCCATTGGATGGGACACATTGGAATCAGTGTTGAGCTTTTGGGTTGGGATTCGTCTCATTGACACCAGATGGTAGCACATCATCTGCAAACACGTTTTTCCTTTTCTCGGATTCTAGAATTATATTTGCGACGTCTTTCACAGTTACCAATAAATAGCACAATGGATCACAGCTTCTTGAAACTTCCTGTAGTGCCAGGTCCAAACAATGATTGCGCAGTGGATGTAACAACTCTTTGGCTGGTCTTGAAGGATTTCCTTCACACCTTTGTTCCGTCCTGGCATATTAGCTACACCATCGAAACAGTGGGCGCGTAGAAACTCAATTTCTAGTGACAGTCGAAGAAGGATATCTGTAATGATGGTTGCCAGCGTTTGCGCCTTGGAGTCCGGCGCCTCATTCTGTGGTCTTCTATTGTTCGCTAAGTGGATGGATAGAATGCAGTCATAGCAGAAAAGACTGCACTCTTTTCTTCGTAATCTAGCCACGGATAAGCCACAAACCATTCCGATTCAAAGATGTTCCATTCCTTCATGGAAACTTATGCTTCTCTGACGGGTCAATTTTTTTCGAAATGTACATGACGTAGGCCCATTGCGTTTTCATATGAGAATGGGTGGACCTTTTACGTCCATCGCCTCTATCTGTAATCGTTAAGGATAAAAACGTGCAACATGACGTACTAGCACACATCACGCTAACATAAAAATAGCTTTCAACAAGCGAAGTATGTTAATGGTAAGCACGTAGTATAACAGTATAAGCATAGGAAGAAACACTCATAGTTGACCATAAATACTGAGCTTACCAGTATCAGTGCTTGTGCTTTCGTGTAAGTATCTACATCTACATCTACATCTTCGGCTGATATTACTACTATCAGATTGAGACTGGCCACTGTCATGGGTAACGCTAATACAAACGATCTGAGATTTTGTAGTGCTACTACCACCTCCAAAAAACTCCTTGGTAGATTTTTGTGACATACTGCAGTACCACACCTAAAATAACAAATAGTAATAATCGTACATAAATATCAGCTTGACCCATGGATCGATGTACACATAAAAAGGGAACGAAAAGTTAGATACTAAAATATAAAAATGGCGCTATAGCCACTAACTATGTGTCGCAAGTAGGAGGAATCACTGCAAACATTATTGAACATCATACAGTGAATTACAAAAAGGTCGCAAATCAGATCTTAAAGCAATAGTGCAGTATAAATGGAATAACATTAACATCAGATAGAACAAACTTGCACTGATACCAAATCAGTTACCACTGATGATTTATTAGAAGGAAACTCACATGGTAAGTAACATATTTTCATCTTTACAGATAATGTGTACTACCATTTTGTTCAATGATGAGTTGCCATGTAAATCACTGTGTTTTTGTGTTTATTTCACATTCAACTTTCAGTTGTTAAATCAATTGAAGTAAATTGAACAATGTTTGTACCGTAACATGTTAATATTTGTGATGAAACTGGTATGAAATATAGAGAACTCAAACCTCTTTTCTGTGTATGAATGCTTTTCTCAATGGCTGTATAAGTGGCCTACATTATAACATTGTGCTTTTCCTTTCATAAGCTAACGAATGGCATTAATATACTTCCACGTTATGATAGATAAAAAATCTCAGTATTTATTGTACCTCTTTGCACACTATTATTTGCTGAAAACCTTATTTCGGTACCTTGAACTGTTTATGTGCAGTGAGTTGTCACGCTGCACTCTGCATGGTGTGCAGAAACTTATGTGCGGCGTACCACCAACACATACAATCCATTTACTCGTCACTAGAAACATACAGCTTTCCTACCACAATAAAAAATTACTTCCGTACGTTAGCTTCAATTGGTAAGCTGCAACACATGACACAAAGTGCACAAGACGTGAAATAGCCAGTGAGGCCATTCTTCACTGCAAATTCTTTAATATGCGTTCAATGAGTTATGGTACTTCATTTATAAAGATCGTAAAGACTGCGACTATAATCCGTTCATCATAAGAATAAACCTGACGGAAACAAACACAAACCCGGTGATTGGTCAGAATCCGTAGCACACCTACACTGGTGTTGTTACGCTCTTGACAGTAGGTCCCACGTATGTATTAAGTATCTTATTACTAAGTTACGTTAAATGAAATTTTAAGATATTCAAATGTGTTAACAGCCACCGACGTTTTTCTTAATCACGCTTTAGCTACGTAGTTTCTTTTTTTTTTTCAAAAATCATGTACGGTCACAGCCTCTGCAGCGTTGTGCTCTGATTGTCGCGCTGTTAATGCGCAGTCTAAAAATGCCTGAGCCTGCTTCCTGTTCCGTACTGAAACACGCGCGTAGAACACGGTTAAAAAGTGCCCCGAGAAATCGGCCGTTCTTAACGTTTTTCATAAATTTACGGAGATAATAGACTTTGAAATTTTCCCAGCGTTGTGTATACCGAAGCTGATTTTCCACTACCCAACAAACGTGTAGCGCAGTCGGTAGCGTAGTGTCTTGTGAACCAGTTGTGGTTATTCAGACGTTGGTTCAAATCTCCGCAGTACCAGTTTTCCTCGTGCAATTCGAAACACCTAAATCTCGTAATTATTTTTTTTATGAATAATGCACGTCCTCCTGTTTCTAATTACATGTTGGACGCGAAATTTCTGTTTCCATTTCAAATACAAATTCTTCAGTATCGATGTTTTATGAAATACTGTTCATGAAAGTAGTTTAAATTCAAAAAATATAAGACTTTAAATTTTAAGGCAAAAATGAAAAACCAAATCCTCTTTATTTGGACTATGTTCGTCGTTTTATACCACAGAGGTAGATAAGTATCGTAGAAAAATAAAAAACAATCATTTTCACAGCATCGACCACATCACACAAACGCTGCATTTTTACATTTGTCACTGTACCATTACAATACAACCCAACACAACTGATGTGCAGCCAAGCTGTAGGATTTGGCCCGAGAAGTAACAAGACTGTTAAGATGCCAGACGTGCTCCAACTAACGCACGCAGCTTTTTCATACGTCACTGCCGAATGCTGACGGGATATAGAACGGCTCGCCATAAAAGAAGAAGAGAAAATGCTGCGCCTATTTGGCTTCTGTTGTTGATAGGCTTGTTATCAACGTAGCAGGTGGCATTCCAGAACTGAAAAGTATTTCTCGGATTCGGATAAGGAAAGAGGTAAGAGATTACCAGACAACTGACCGTAAGTAACACCTACAGCGGCTTCAACACTTAACTATACGGTGATGGTTCAAATGGCTGTAAGCACTATGGAACTTAACATCTGAGGTCATCAGTCCCCTAGAACTTAGAACTACTTAAACCTAACTAACTTAAGGACATCACACACATCCATGCCCGATGCAGAATTCGAACCTGCGACCGTAGCGGTCGCGCGGTTCCAAACTGTAGTGCCTAGAACCGCTCAGCCACTCCGGCCGGCAACTATACGGTGAAACACTGCAATATTCTCTTATGTTACACACAGCTTAAGCAATAAGCTGCCCTGTGGTTAAGTCAGGAATTTTCATAATTCTTGTTTTTAATTACAATAGAATGTTAGTTAAAAACGACTACGTGTTGCGTTTTTCGTCTAATCGTCTAAGGGGCGTTTTGTGGGAGATTTGCAGTGTATAATTTCATTCTGCTTAAAAATTAAATGACATTCGAAGCTGTATTGCTTCTCTGCTCGCCTCTTTTTAAGTGTGAACTAGAGATGGGCAAACTGAAACACGTAACTGTTTCGAAACAAATGAAACAGTACAATGTAATGTTTCGATACGGTGTTTCGAAACAGTGAAACAGTTTGTGTTTTGTAATCTAATAAACCTACACATTTTATCATCTTGAATGTCTATTGTATAAGTATGTCCACATAAACACAAATGAGTTGCGAGAGCGCTAATCATATCGCAGAAAGTATGGAATTATCACTTAGGCGTCTTGGCAGTTTCGTATTTCTGCAGAAAATGCGCTGCTTTCGTGTCGTGTGGCTTTCATACTTTTCAATTGGCTGACAGCCATAGCTGAAGACAGAAAGGCCACCACGAACGGAACTGGAGGTGTGAGTAAACTGCAGAAACAACAGATATGCTATTGGAATTCCCACATTCCGTTAGTATGGGTAATATACCCATGCTGCTAATTGCCATGCACACAAAGGGAATCATTGAGGATAATAGGCACAGTGACTATAGACTCACAAATAACGCCAAATAATTCGAATAAATAACAAAATATAACAGAAAAAAATTTTGTCTTTCAAGGTGTTTCGAACCGTTACTATAAATTCACCATACTTCCTAGTCCTTCCCGTTCACCATTACACTATCAGTGATATGTCAAACAGATTGCTTGCAATTATACCTACATCAGATTTATGCATATGTCTAATAACTGTCACTCTACGCCTTTTTTTATTCAAAATGTTGTAGGCTTACTTACGTTTCTTAATATGATTACTGTACATGTACAGAGAAGCTTATGTTATCAAAAAGTGTAATTTAACTGAATGATTTTCACATATTTATTATTTTGAATGTGAATAGTATGCGTTGTTTTATTGCTTGGTTAGTGTTTACAAAGCAGATGTTACGCCATTTCGGAATATGACAGTCAGCTAGAAACGAAGCTTTATTTTCGGATATCTTAAGCTTCATGCTATTTCTTGTCAAAAAGATTTTGACACTCTTGAAAGTGTTTCATGAAGTGGTATGTTAAATGTGTTTCAGTACCTGTGTCGAGCCCGAATCTCGTCCGACAGAGAGGGGAATGAAACATCACTGTTTCGATACAATTAGTCCGTTCCAAGCACTGGTGGACTGAAACAGCCTTATTTTGAAACAACGAAACAGTTTCTGTGTCTGGCTCGAGACCGAATCTGGCCCAGTTATCCGAAACAGGGGTGGAATGAAACACCACTGTTTCGAAACAGTGAATGAGTGAACCGTAGCCGTTCCGAAACACTGAAACAGTTCCACGTATCGATACACTGTATCGAAACATAGAAACAGTGGCCAAGTCTAGTGTGAAGTGCCTCTGGCGACGTCACTGCAGGTTAGCTGTACCAGCTGACCGGCCAGTACTGTCCAAGTTAAATGCGCCTTAAAGTTGTTGTCCCGTGTTATCGCTAAGTCGATGTGCGCTAACGCACAGCACTAAACGTACCCTTATTATCGTACTTGACAGTACTCGAGGCAGCATGGCTGCAGTCCCACGAGAAACGGAAATCCAATGAGGTTCCAGCAAATTGTACATGATTTTTGAAATAAAAACTACGTAGCTAAAGCGCGATTAAGTAAAACGTTGGTGGCTATTAATAAATTTGAATATCTTAAAGTTTCATTTAACGTAACTTAGTAATAAGATATCTAATACATACGTGGGACCTACTGCAAAGAGCGTAACAACACCAGTGTACGTCTGCTACAGCTTCTGAGCAGTCATCGTGTTTGTGTTTGTTTACACCAGGTTTAATCTTATGATGAACGGATTATAGTTTAACTTATATTGTTACATAGTGATTATCGCCACTTTTGTTGACTGAATACTTCTTTTGTTGTAGTGGTAGGGAATGCTTGTTCGCCGACCGTTATTAATTATTTCTGGAACATTTTTTCCCTTTTTCCTGCTTGAATCATTGGTGCTATACTTTCTCATAAAAGTCTCATGAGAAGTGTAGAGGAATATAATTACATTTATGTCCTTCAGTAAACTGCTGAGAGTAATCAATATTGAGCTTGGTGATTTATGACAAATAAATGACGTAAAATAATTGCATGCCTCTCACCATAAAGGCATATCACTTCGAATCTGCATATCTAATGTGTGTGTCTTTATCTCTGTACAGAAAACTGAAAAAATATATTGGCTCTACTGCACATGTTTCACTTTCGTTACCAAAGCAAGAATGCGTAGCGATGTAGATACGCTTGATAGCATGGCGGTCGTGAAGGGAGGGAAAAGGGGAGAATGTTATAATACTGCCTTACCTCCCATTTATGTTATTACGTTGTTTTTATTTTCTTAAATGGTGGGTCGTTCGTAGAGTGTGGCGGACATTGTCGTATCGGCAAGCCAGGTTAGGCGTAACGACTGCTGTTTGGGCATTGTTGACTGGTGTTGGCCATTTTCGGTAGGACAGCGCGTGGCTTGTACCTGCGTGATCGCGAGACAAATCTGATCACAAAAAGTTTTGCACCTCCTGCAGATCTGAGAACTTGTGTGCACTTAGGTTCTAGTGGAACTGTACAGTAAGTAATGAGGGTGATGGCGATACTTGTTTTGAACCGTATATCATTACGACGGCGCAGAGGATAACTGCTAACAATATAAAAGGATAGCAAAATCAATTTTTTACAGTCAAGATTTCTGCCTTAAGTGTGGCGCTCCTCCTCGAAATTCAGCGCACTGGCCACTCTGTAGTTCGCCTATACGAAATAGCCTGAGGGCTCGATGACTAGCAACTACTGTTCGAAATTACAGTGTAGAGTTTGTTACATATGCATACAGAGGCTGTCCCCGATTAGCAGTTATAGAACGAAAAATGGGCGAAGGGAGAGGACAGAATGTAATAGGTGTAATAAGATGCTTCAGACAAAAGCAAAAATCACTGCAACAAAAAAAAAAGATCCCATATTTCTTGAATAATAGTGTAGGCCTACATGAATCTTATGGACAATGCAAGGGGATAAACAAAGTGAAGATAATGATGATGTGAGTACTATTGATGAGGAAAAAGCTTTTGAGAATTCTGAAGGTGAATAGAAAGTGTATATTGAAGTAAATCATGATGGGATATTGAAGCTAAGTGTTGATGAAATCAGGAAAAAGGTATTACTTGAGGAAATTTCATCTTAATGACAGTTGTTGCCTGTCCATACTGATCAGTCCATAGTCATTGGAGAGTGTAGGGATAAGAATGAAAATAACATGTGTAACTTAAATTTTTCAGTGTAAAGGGGGAAAATTTTTAAGATTATTATGAGATCAATTCAGAAGCATTGTTACCAGGGAAATAATCTGGAGGCAATAAGCAAAGGTGAATAGAGTATTATATCGAAACTGGTTGAAGGAAGTGAAAAAGAAACTGAGTGAGAAAAGTATAACCAACAGTAAATTGCTTTTTCAACCAATGTTAAAAACTAATAGCAACAATGAAGATTTGGGTACCTACTAGTTTAGTAAAAACTGAAAGGGACGTGATTGGAGGAAATTTTAAAGATGTTGAAAATGATTTATTATATGAAGTTTCAGAAAGGAAGCAGTTTCGTAGAGAATTAGGTTATACATACATTAACGTCAAAATACACCAGTGATTAGGTAAGTACCTGACATGAGAAATATCAGAAGAACTTTCAGATAAAATCAGAAACACTTTGTGGAAATACTATTAATTGGAGAGAAAATTAAAGGAGCCAGAGGGAAACATCGTAAACTGTTAAAAAAAATGAAGTGTTGTTAACCTTTAAAACCTAAAACGTAATTTTTGAGCATGGATGCCTGGAGATACCAAATTTGAAAGAAAATGTTATTTTAGTCGTGGATTGGGTGCAAAAAGTGATGTCAGTTTCAGTGGGAGTGAGAAGAGGATAATAATTATTGAACCTATTGGTAATATTATCTTGAAAACTAATTTCTTTATTCTGAATTGTGGTAATAATTGTAGACATCTTCAAGATATGGTAAGCCATGATGATAATCGGTAACTTTCTGGCAGATTAAAACTGTGTGCCCGATCGAGACTCGAACTCGGGACCTCTACCTTTCGCGGGCAAGTGCTCTACCATCTGAGCTACCGAAGCACGACTCACGCCCGGTCCTCACAGCTTTAATTCTGCCAGTATCTCGTCTCCTACCTTCCAAACTTTACAGAAGCTCTCCTGCGAACCTTGCAGAACCAGCACTCCTGAAAGAAAGGATACTGCGGAGACATGGCTTAGCCACAGCCTGGGGGATGTTTCCAGAATGAGATTTTCACTCTGCAGCGGAGTGTGCGCTGATGTGAAACTTCCTGGCAGATTAAAACTGTGTGCCCGAGAGAGACTCGAACTCGGGACCTTTGCCTTTCGCGGGCAAGTGCTCTACCATCTGAGCTACCGAAGCACGACTCACGCGTGATCCTCACAGCTTCTGTAAAGTTTGGAAGGTAGGAGACGAGATACTGGCAGAAGTAAAGCTGTGAGGACCGGGCGTGAGTCGTGCTTCGGTAGCTCAGATGGATGGCACGGTAGCTCAGCGTGTTCGGTCAGAGGGTTAGCTGCCCTCTGTAATAAAAAAACTGATTTAATCGATCAACAACGAACTGAAATGGGTGTCTTACGACGTCCGCCCCGATCAGATGCAACGAACAAAAAAACGAACAAATTGAGATTTTAAAAAAAGATGGTAGAGCACTTGCCCACGAAAGGCAAAGGTCCCGAGTTCGAGTCTCGGTCGGGCACACAGTTATAATCTGCCAGGAAGTTTCATATCAGTGCACACTCCGCTGCAGAGTGAAAATCTCATGACGATAATCAGTATCTTTGTGAGGACATGTTGGATTAGTCAATTGAGCAAATTTTCTAAGATCTTGTACATTGTAATGTAAATGAAACTATAAATTTAAATGCTGTCATGGAAAACCAAATAAGGAAAATACTATGGGAATTCAAAGATGTACTTTGCGAAAAAATTGGAAAAGTTAAAAATTATCAGTGTTAGCTAAATCTCAAAGCTTGTCGCCCATTCAATTTGAAACCTTACAGTATTCCTTTCTCAAAGATAAAAGAATGGAAAGAGAATGCAGAAGATGGAGACAAGGGAACTAATAGAAAGAAGAAGTGTGTACAACAACTCATTGTTGTTTCAGAAAGACATGAAGGTGGTAGGAGGTAATAGACTCAAGGCATCTTAATAAATTTTTACAAAGAGAAAATCATTACCTGGAACATAGATGCGATTCTGCATACACTTGTTTGTGTAAAGTTTATGAGTAGTCTAAATTTAACTTCAGCCATTTATCAAATTCCTCTTGAAGCTGGTTCCAGAACAAATACTGCACTTTTATATAGGGATAAACATGATTGGTAGTATGTTTCCCTTTTGAGTGGAATATGTCAGTGGCTGAATTTATACTGGGTGATGGAGTTGCTTCTAAACCGATTGTATGTGAAAATGACATTTTGATTACTTGTAAAAGATGGGAAGAACATTTTGACCTGCAAAGAGAAATTTGTTTATTTTAAGGGAAGCGTGCAATTGTGAAAATGGGAAGGTATAATTATGGGATAAATGAACTGATGTTTCAGGGACATACTATTTCTAAACAGGGGATCTTGCCGCTTAAAGACAAAATTGAGGCCACTGCGAATTTTCTGACACCAAAACCAAAAGTAAATTAAAATCATTTTTCAGCCTCAGAGGATTTATGGAAACTTTATTTTCAATCAACCTTTAAATACTAACTATTTATGTAATTTGTTGATGATGATGTCTACAGCTTATGGGGGCTCAACTTAGAAGTCAGCAGTGCCCTTACACTTTTTAAAACAAACGAATGTGGCTAAAGCCCCAAAATCGTTCCATACTCATGCATGTCAATTGAGCACACTATCACTACATCTTACATGCTCTAAAACAATGGGGAAAGAGTAAAAGTGTCTATACCTAAGACTAAAACAAAAGTAAAACGACAAAGAAACCAAAAGAAAAGCACAGGCAAATGTGACTGGCTGACCACTTACAAAATTATACGTGAGCCAGTCGCTGTGTTAACACATTAAAACCACCGCCCTAAAATTTTGGGAAAAACGTTGAACAGTTCGCAAAACCTTAATACTCAAAGCACAGGCATTTGAAGATTACGTAAAGTAGAGGGTAGACTCAGTAGCAAACCCACCATGTCTCACTGGTCAGAAAATAAAACACAGTCTAATAAAATGTGGCGCAAAGTTCTCTGCAATGTCACAAGAACCACACATTGGCAGGTCCTGTCGTTGTAAGATGATTGGGGAGGACCTGGTCCCATCGACCTGGCTGAAAGGAGGTATGCCACAGCCACATTGAGGGCTTTACTAGATGGAGCGTATTGTCTGTCACTTCCAGCCTCTCATCCTCCCATTCACACAAGACTCTACAGCTCAACACCAGGGTTATAGTAAGCTGGAGGATGCCACACTGAAATACATGAAGAAGCATTTAATGAAGTTGAAAGAAACTTTACCAAAGCCAACTTTTCTAGCAGTCACACATGTCTTTGCCGTTTCATATAATGACAGATACTAGTGATTCGAGTTTAGGAACACATTTATTCCAAGTAAAGGAAACAGAGGATCATTCCCTTTCTTTTGATAACTCTGTAATACAGAAACAAGAGAAATCTAATACAGTGTATTAAAATGAACTGATGCTATACACTGGGCACTTAATAAATTAAAAAGTTATCTGTTGGTACATAAGTTAGTGATTTACATTCAAGAATGAAAATCATATCAACAGAATAACCAGATGGGTCATATTTTTGATCATGAAATTAAGTACATTCCAGGAAAAGACAATATCATTGCTGATTCACTTTCTAGATTATCTGTTGGGACAAACTCTGAAACCACTACTGGGGAATGGGAGAAAAAATTGAAAACTACATATTTAAAGGGTATAAAGATGAGGGAGAGAGTCTAAAAAATTGTGATGATATTTGGAGGAATGAAAATCATGATAAAAATTAGAAACTGGTCAGATGATATTTAGGTCAAAGGGAAAAGAAAAAGGTTGAACAATATATGAAGTGAACAAAGGAATTTTACTCAGATGACCAAGACCAGATTTTATTGATTGAAAAAAATGCTGGCCTGAACAATACATTGACATATTAATAAAATACATACATGAAAGTTTTGGTCACTGTGCATCAAAAAATACATATGACAGATAGAGGGAAATACATACTTTTATAATAATGACAGAAGAGTAAAAAAGGAATTTGCTGCTTGTGATCACTGTCAGAGTGTGAAGGCTAGTAATCAGACTTGTGGGAGATTGCTTGAGAATATTTGCAAAATGAAATTTGGATCTCATAGCAACTGATATTTTTGGTCCACTATTAAAGAGAAAAGGGGGATTCTGCAATATCTTTGTGATTATTGATGTCTGTTCTAAATTTATTAATCCACTGAAAAAAGCAACAAGCAAGAAGATAATTTCTAAAGCAACAGGTAACTATTTTAGAAAATTTAGTATACTACAAGCTTTTCTATCTGACAATGGGCCTCAGTTTGGACGTACATCACGGAAATCTTTGTGGAAATATCAAAAATAAAACCATTTAAATTTTGGTATGTCACCCTTCAAGTAACGTGTCTGAGAGATACATAAGAGCAATAGACAGACTTTGCAGGACATGTAGTACATGTTTATTGTACTGACTATGCCAGTCATTTCGATGGCATAATAAATCGTTTAGAACATTCTTCAGCTGGAAATTGTTGTTGTAGTGGACTTGAGTCCAGGGCCTGGTTTGATACAGCTCTCCATGCTACTCTATCCTGTGCAAGCTTCTGCATCTCCCAATACCTACTGCAACCTACATCCTTCTGAATCTGTTTAGTGTACTCATCTCTTGGTCTCCCTCTACGATTTTTACCCTCCGTGCTGCCCTCCAATAGTAAATTGGCGATCCCTTGATGCCTTAGACTATGTCCTACCAACCGATCCCTTCATCTAGTCAAGTTGTCCCACAGATTTCTCTTCTCCCCAATTCTAGTCAATACCTCCTCATTAGTTATGTGATCTACCCATCTGCTCTTCAGCATTCTTCTGTAGCACCACATTTCAAAAGCTCTCTTCTTGTCTAAACTATTTATTGTCCACGTTTCACTTCCATACAAGGCTACACTCCATACAAGTACTTTCAGAAACGTCTTCCTGACACTTAAATCTATACTTGATGTTAACAAACTTCTATTCTTCAGAAACACTTTCCTTGACTTTGCCAGTCTACATTTTATATCCTCTCCACATCGACCATCATCAGTTATTTTGCTCCCCAAATAGCAAAACTCATTTACTACTTTAAGCGTCTCATTTCCTAATCTAATCCCCTCAGCATCACCCGATTTAATTCGACTACATTCCATTATCCTCGTTTTGCTTTTGTTGATGTTCATCTTATATCCTCCTTTCAAGACACTGTCTATTCCGTTCAGCTGCTCTTCCAGGTCCTTTGCTGTCTCTGACAGAATTACAATGTCCTTGGCAAACATCCAAGCTTTTATTTCTTCTCCATGGATTTTAATTCCTACTCCAAATTTTTCTTTTATTTCCTTTACTGCTTGCTCAATATACAGATTGAATAACATCAGGGATAGGCTACAACCCTGTCTCACTCCCTTCCCAACCACTGCTTCCCTTTCATGCCCCTCGACTCTTATAACTGCCATCTGCTTTCTGTACAAATTTTAAATAGCCTTTCGCCCCCCGATTTTACACCTGCCACCTTCAGAATTTGAAAGAGAGTATTCCAGTCAACATTGTCAAAAGATTTTTCTAAGTCTACAAATGCTAGAAACGTAGGTTTGCCTTTCCTTAACCTATTTTCTAAGATAAGTCGTAGGGTCAGTTCTTCCTCACGTCTTTCAACATTTCTATGGAATCGAAACTGATCTTCCCTGAGGTCGGCTTCTACCAGTCTTTCCATTCGTCAGTAAAAAACTAATGTTGGTGTTTTGCAGCCGTGGCTTATGAAATTGATAGTTCAGTAATTTTCATATCTGTCAACAACTGCTTTCTTTGGGATTGGAATTATTATATTCTTTTTGAAGTCTGAGAATATTTCGCCTATCTCATACATCTTGCTCACTAGATGGTAGAGTTTTGTCAGGGCTGGCTCTCCCAAGGCTGTCAGTAGTTCTAATGGAATGTTGTCTACTCCCGGGGCCTTGTTTCGACTTAGGTCTTTCAGTGCTCTGTCAAACTCTTCGTGCAGTATCATATCTCGCACTTCATCTTCATCTACATCCTCTTTCGTTTCCATAATTTTGTCCTCAAGTGCGTTGCCCTTGTATAGAGCATCTACATACTCATCCACCTTTCTGCTTTCCCTTCTTTGCTTAGAATTGGGTTTCCATCTGAGCTCTTGATATTCATGAAAGTGGTCCTCTTTTCTCCAAAGGTCACTTTAATATTCCTGTAGGCAGTATCTATTTGCCCCTGGTGATATACGTCTCTACATATTTACATTTGTCCTCTAGCCACCCCTGCTTAGCCATTTTGCACTTCCTGTCGATCTCATTTTTGAGACGTTTGTATTCCTTTTTGGCTGCTTCATTTACTGCATTTTTATATTTTCTCAATTCATTAAAGTCAATATCTCTTCTGTTACCCAAGGATTTCTGTTAGCCCTCGTCTTTTTACGTACTTGATCCTCTGAGGCCTTCACCATTTCATCTCTCAAAGCTACCCATTCTTCTTCTACTGTATTTCTTTCCCCTATTTTGTCAATCGTTCCCTAATGCTCTCCCTGAAACTCTCTACAACCTCTGATTCTGTCAGTTTATCCAGGTCCCATCTTCTTAAATTCCCACCTTTTTGCAGTTTCTTCAGTTTTAATCTACTGTTCATAACCAGTAGATTGTGGTCAGAGTCCACATCTGCCCCTGTAAATGTCTTACAATTTAAAACCTGGTTCCTGAATCTCTGTCTTACCATTATATAATCTATCTGAAACCTTTCAGTATCTCCAGGCTTCTTCCATGTGTTCTTTTATGATTCTTGAACCAAGTGTTAGCTATGATTAAGTGATACTCTGTGCAAAATTCTACCAGGTGGCTTCCTCTTCATTTCTTACCCCCATTCCATATTCACCTACTACATTTCATCTCTTACTTCTCCTACTACTAACTTCCAGTCACCCATCACTATTAAATTTTCGTCTCCCTTCAGTATCTGAATAATTTCTTTTATCCCATCATACATTTCATCAACATCTTCGTCATCTGTGGAGCTAGTTGACACGTAAACTTGTACTTCTGTGGTAGGCGTGGCCTTCGTGTCTATCTTGGCCACAATAATGTGTTCACTACGCTGTTTGTAGTAGCTTACCCACACTCCTATTTTTTTATTCATTACTAAACCTACTCCTGCATTATCCCTATTTGATTTTGTATTTATAGCCCTGTATTCACCTGACCAAAAGTCTTGTTCCTCCCATCACCGAACTTCACTAATTCCCACTATATGTAACTTTAAACTGTCCATTTCCCTTTTTAAATTGTCACCTACTTGACCGATTAATGGATTTGACATTCCATACTCCGACCTGCTGTCCGCCAGTTTTCTTTCTCCTGATAACAACATCCTCCTGAGTAGTCCCCGCTGGAGATCCGAATGGGGGACTATTTTACCTCTGGAATATTTTACTCAAGAGGACGCCATCGTCATTTAACCATACAGTAAAGCTGCATGCCCTAGGGAAAAAGGCTGCAGTTTCCCCTTGCTTTCGACCATTCGGCGTACCAGCACAGCAAGGCTGTTTTGGTTACTGTTACAAGGGCAGATCAGTCAATCATCCAGACAGTTGCCCCTGCAATTACTGAAAAGGATGCTGCCCCTCTTCAGGAACCACACGTTTGTCTGGCCTCTCAACAGATACCCCTCCATTGTGGTTGCACCTACGGTATGGCTACATGTATCGCTGAGGCACCGAAGCCTCCCCACCAATGGCAAGGACCGTGCTTCATGGGGGGAGCTGAAAATTATGTTTAACAAAAGCCTGCCAGTTTCACTTTTTGAAGTATTTAATACTCACTTTACCAACTCATAACACCTCAGAAAAGGGAAGGAGGTGGTAAATAGCCCATGAAAATGCGAGGAGAAACAAGGAAATTGTGACATGATGCAAAAGGTAAGTGAGGTCAGTTTGGGATTAGAAATTTTGTTTCGGTGAAAACGCAATTAAAAACGTAAAATAATGACTTCTAAGTGACAGAATTTTTTTCATATTTACATAGCGCCCTTTGAGATTAAACAGAATCCTCACCCAAATGCGTGCATGCTCAAAAACACAAATCTAGGAAATTATTTGGACTTCATAATGTAGATCAATGAAAACCTTACAAGCATGATCCTTAAAGCAATGATTTGTCTTGTGGATGTTTTCTGGGTTTTCAGCATTACAAATTATCAGAAAATAATGAAAATTTTCGCAACATTTGAATACTCACCTGTCTATGATTGAAAATTGAAAACCTGTTCTTTACATGAGAGAGCAATAGATTTAAATGACAATAGCTCTATGTGTCCTTTAACTGGAATAACATATAATGATGTTGAACTGCAGTATTCAATAAGCAATAAGTTGAAATTGAATAAAACTACGTATATATGATTGAACTGTGATTTTCATATAAAAACTATTTCTATCCCTATGAAACTTACATATTTTTCCTATCATCCTATAAAAACCTCAAGTCCTGTTTGTCAGAGAGAAAAAGTAAGACAGATGTATAGGTGTAAGTTGAATGGAGGGGGAAAGAGCATTAACCCCAAGTTATATTTTTTTATTGTTTTTTGCAAGTGTTTCCTGATACATATGTTAGCAGTCAGAAAGCAAAAGTTGATGAAGATGATTACATACCTGATGGTAATGAAGTGAGAAGTAGGAGCAATATACATATTAAGTACTGATTATTCCTATAATTTTGTTGTAAATATATTTTGAGTCAGTCATCAGCATTCTTGAAATAAAGACTGTATCTACTTTGCTACCCCATGGTGGGTTATAGAATTCATAATTTAGTAATTAGAATACTGTCTGCACTTACTTGTTCCTGTATATCATTTATTTCTCTGCAAAAATGAATATTTCAAATGTGGGGCTTTGCAGAACTGTGCATTTGTACATTGGAGTATATTAGTCTATAGATGGAGGGATGGTAGAATTTGCAAGTCTGCTCAAAACATAATGTACTACAAAATTCAAATATAAACCTTAACAATTAGCCTATGAATAAATGATGCTGATTCAAGATTCAACTGTGATGAAATAAATTAATTGCATTAACTGTGCTATTTTTCTTATAGGCAGAAGAAAATTTTATTCGTTATTGAATTGTAAATTTATTACCATGTTGTGTGTAATTGTTTGTGTTATGTAAAGGGAACTTTCAGTTTTGCTATCTATTTGTGTTTACTACAGATTCCTGGAATTCATACACACTTTACACATTCTTGTACATTCATGAACACTTATCTTTCCTCCTAGTGACAAGCCAGTCTTCTAAACTAACATAGTGACAAAAAGTAATCAGAATTTGTATCTGAGATAACTGAAAAGACAAAACTAAAGGAAGAAACATAAGGAAGACAATCTGTGTTGCTGTATGTACATCAGAGGAAAAACAACAAGGAAGTAGACACACTACAATGAATAAATATAATGATGAATGAGTATGGAAGGCTAATTATTTTACTCTGTATAAATATTTGTGAATCATTTGAAATATGAACTGTTATTTGCATGAATGTGGACAATGAATCTAGTGAAGTGTTAAGGAAAGAACTTTCTTTGAAAGAATTTCTTTTTTGTAAGAACTCGTCTCATTTCCATTTTCTTATGCAAATGTGTGTGTGCACCAAATGCATAGACATTGAAATAAATATGATAATACAATGATAATTTTAAAATGATTGTAAATGTTTGTAGAACTGTTCCTATTTTTTTATTTCTGAGTTACAGGGAGTCATGATTAGGTTTTACATAGATGTATCCTGTTAAATCATGAAGTCCAGCTAAATTGTCCAAAGTTTTTACTTTTCTCTGCATGTCATTACGTTATTTTTCAGAATTGTGAGAAAAAATGTGAAAAGCGTTACACTGTTGAAAATCATTAGTTACAGCAAAGTTTGGTTTTGTTGTATTTACAATGAGCTACAAGAAATTTACATTGCAAAACAAAAGCTTATTTAAAAATCAGAATATTTTGGCAAGAAAGTGTTTCAAAACTTCTGGGATAATTAATGTTGTTATAAATACTTATGTTCCATAGAGACACGCAATCCAAAATGTTATCAATGTATGATTTTGTGTGTGTGTATGTGTGGTGAAGAAGTGGGATGGGCATTATAATGAATCTATAGTATAGGGACTTCTGTTCAATAGAAGAGTGTAATACATATTCTGTTTAACGAAATTTTCAACTATGTTTTCTCAGACCTTTGGGATTCTTTCGAAATTTCTTTCTTTTCTACGATGTCTATAATATTTTAGAAATCAGTTTATATCTTTGACTATTAAAAACGTTAGTTCCCCTATACATTTCAGTTATTTCTTTTGACTGACATTGGCACATGTTTACATAGTGTAATATTTAATTACAAAACGTCCATCATAATGTTAACTATCCATAAAATAAAAACTGTTATAAATTTTCATAAGTACCAGAAAAGACTGTAATGTTAATATTGTACAACTGTATTTTTATGCTTTGCCTGGTAAGTTGTGCTTTGTGTAATCTCTGGGTGCTAGTTTGGAGTGACGAATTAATTTGTGAACTGTTGACTGTATACACTGTGTGCCACATAAAATGTCCATTTTTGTAAATCTTGAATAAATAAAAGAAATGCAATAATATCAATTACAAAGTCAATGAAAGTAACAAGACACGATTTGTTGGAGCCATTGAAATTGACAATAAGCCATGATGTTTTATCCTTACAGCTTAATATCTTCACTGAAACATTTCAAACCTGGGCCTCTTGAACTATCATAACCCAAAATACATTGGTCAGTGTGCCCAGCCACGAATTTATTCAAAAAATGCACATGAGTGTTATTATTGATTTCTAGTTTATGCAACAACCAACAATGGAGTTTCTGTTCTACAGTGCCACTTCACATCACACATATACTGATATACATTTACATGTCTGCTAGTGCCAACAACGTAATGTTATTATTAAAATTAAATAATTTTAGTAATCCTTCTTTGACTAGACTACAGGGACATGACTGTAGAACAAGTAAACTGTAGACCTCAATCTGTATTAATATTAAACGATCTCTCACTATATTGCAATGTACTATTCAAATCTGCTCTACCTGAATTGTATCTAGTCACGTAAAAAGAAAAACCCCTACTTCGAAAAAAGATGTTGGCTCCACTGTTTTAAAAAATAGTTGTTGTTTATTTCTTGCTAGTACCTTAAGATTTACTTGACAATGCTTGTATTTTGCAAACATAATAGTTACATCTGTAAGTACTGATTCCTGTTTGCAGTGCATTATTACTTGACATTTAGCTGTACAACAAACACTCATACTTGCCATGTAACAAACAGAACTTTTAAATCCTTCAGTCCAGATCTTCAGATAATTTTTAGAGAGTGGCTAATTAAGCATATTCTTAAATTTTTAATTTGAACTTGTAGGAATTTCCAGTTTCTTGCTTTATGTTTGACAGGAGCCTGTTGAATACCTTATCTCTGCAGCAGAATTAATCACTCCCCTCTGATCTCTGGGCCAGAAAGCAAAGTGTACATTAATGTTATTTCGAGTATGTTGTATTTTGATTGTACATCACGGCTGCACTGAATCTTCTTTTCGTTAGCAGTAACAGAAACGACTTCTGCACATGTACCGGGAAGTGAGTGTAAGAATTCCTGGAGCCTCGAAAATCTTTCTGTACAGTGTATTTTTATCAATTTTACAGCATAATCTTTTTCCTCACTTCTGGTGAGTAAATGCTTCATTTACTTTACACCCACATTCATTGACAACAAAGAGTGAAAATGTGCGAAGAAGCCCACATCAATGTTTAATCCATCCAACCCCCAAATACTTTATCATTTACATAAACAGTATTGTGTTTCTGTACATCCTAAACATTTCCATTTATATGTGGATAATCATGAGACTAGTGTGTTTGTCTTCATATCATCGTTTGGTAGTTTTCCCTAGTAGATGCAGGAATCATACAACTAATGAAGAAGACACACTGATATGAAAATACTGCTTTATTACTCGTAACCCAACATACAAGGCATTCACACAGTGTGAGATTCTAAACCGAACTAACTTCCCTGAAGCCCGCCCAGATATTATACTCAGCCAGTCTGTTTTCTGGTTGGAGGCATTACTAATGCTCATGTGTCCACAGGGCCTACGCTCCCCTCCCCCCCCCCCTCCATAATGGCCATGAAGCTGGCCAGATTGTATCACCTTCTATCATTATGAAGTCACAGTTACTCAGTGCCTTGTGGGCGAAAACATGTGGATTAGTATGTGAGGTAGACATTGGCTCCCACATATGGTTAATATGGGTCTTCTACATTTACATCTACATCTACATCTACATCACATTTAAGTGCCTGGCAGAGGATTCGACGAACCACCTTCACAGTAATTCTCTATTATTCCAATCTTGTACAATGTGCAGAAAAAACGAACATCTATGTCTTTCCATGCGAACTCTGATTTCCTTATTTTATTATAATGAACTTTTCTCATTACATAGGTCGACGTCAACAAAATATTTTCGCATTCGGACGAGAAAGTTGGTGATTGAAATTTCGTGGGAAGATTCTGTGCAACGAAAAACTAATTTCTTTTAATGATGACCACCCCAGCTCCTGTATCATTTCAGTGACACTCTCTCCCATATTTCATGATAATTCAAAATGTGCTGCCCTTCTTTGAACTTTCTCGATTTACTCCTTCAGTCCTACCTGGTAAAAATCCCACACTGTGAAGCAGTATTCTAAAACAGGATGGACAAGCATAGTGTAGGCAGTCTCTTTAGTACATCTGTTACATTTTCGTAAGTGTCCCGCCATTAAATCGCAGTCTTTGGTAAGCCTTCCCTACAACATTTTCTATGAGTTCCTTCCAATTTAAGTTGTTTTTGCAATTCCTAGGTATTTAATCGAATTTACAGCCTTTATATTTGACTGATTTATCGTGTAATCGAAGTTTAAAGGATTCCTTTTAGCACTCATTTAGATGACTACACACTTTTCGTTACTTAGGGTCAACTCTCAAGTTTTACACCATACAGATATCTTTTCTAAATCGTTTTGCAATTTGTTTTGATCTTCTGATGACTTTACTAGTCGATAAACGACAGCATCATCTGCAAACAACTTAAGACAGCTGCCTAGATTGTCTCCTAAATCGTTTATATAGATAAGAAAGAACCCTAGAGATACTAAAAGGTATCAGATAGATTATATAATGGTAAGACAGAGATTTAGGAACCAGGTTTTAAATTGTAAGACATTTCCAGGGGCAGATGTGGACTCTGACCACAATCTATTGGTTATGACCTCTAGATTAAAACTGAAGAAACTGCAAAAAGGTGGGAATTTAAGGAGATGGGACCTGGATAAACTGACAGAACGAGAGGTTGTACAGAGTTTCAGGGAGAGCATAAGGGAACAATTGACAGGAATGGGGGAAAGAAATACAGTAGAAGAAGAATGGGTAGCTTTGAGGGATGAAGTAGTGAAGGCAGCAGAGGATCAAGTAGGTAAAAAGACGAGGGCTAGTAGAAATCCTTGGGTAACAGAAGAAATATTGAATTTAATTGATGAAAGGAGAAAATATAAAAATGCAGTAAATGAAGCAGGCAAAAAGGAATACAAACGTCTCAAAAATGAGATCGACAGGAAGAGCAAAATGGCTAAGCAGGGATGGCTAGAGGACAAATGTAAGGATGTAGAGGCTTATCTCACTAGGGGTAAGATAGATACTGCCTACAGGAAGATTAAAGAGACCTTTGGAGATATGAGAACCACTTGTGTGAACATCAAGAGCTCAGATGGAAACCCAGTTCTAAGCAAAGAAGGGAAAGCAGAAAGGTGGAAGGAGTATGTAGAAGGTCTATAGAAGGGCGACGTACTTGAGGACAATATTATGGAAATGGAAGAGGATGTAGATGAAGATGAAATGGGAGATACGATACTGCGTGAAGAGTTTTACAGAGCACTGAAAGACCTAACTCGAAACAAGGCCCCGGGAGTAGACAACATTCCATTAGAACTACTGACAGCCTTGGGAGAGCCAGTCCTGACATAACTCTACCATCTGGTGAGCAAAATGTATGAGAAAGGCGAAATACCCTCGACTTCAAGAAGAATATAATAATTCCAATCCCAAAGAAAGCAGTTGTTGACAGATGCGAAGATTACCGAACTATCAGTTTAATAAGTCACAGCTGCAAATTACTATCGTGAGTTCTTTAGAGGCGAATGGAAAAACTGGTAGAAGCCGACCTCTGTAGAAAAATAGGAACACGTGAGGCAATACGGCCCCTACAACTTATCTTAGAAGGTAGATTAAGGAAAGGCAAACCTACGTTTCTAGCATTTCTAGACTTAGAGAAAGCTTTTGACAATGTTGACTGGAATACTCTCTTTCAACTTCTGAAGGTGGCAGGGGTAAAATACAGGGAGCGAAAGGCTATTTACAATTTGTACAGAAACCAGATAGCAGTTATAAGAGTCGATAGACATGAAAGAGAAGCAGTGGTTGGGAAGGGAGTGAGACAAGGTTGTAGCCTCATACCGATGTTATTTAATTTGTTGTTAATTAATTAATTTTCCTGTAGGCAGTGTCTATCTTACCCCTAGTGAGATAAGCCTCTACATCCTTACATTTGTCCTCTAGCCATCCCTGCTTAGCCATTTTGCTCTTCCTGTCGAACTCATTATTGAGACTTTTGTATTCCTTTTTGCCCACTTCATTTACTGCATTTTTATATTTTCTCCTTTCATCAATTAAATTCAATATTTCTTCTGTTACCCAAAGATTTCTACTAGCCCTCATTTTTTACCTACTTGATCCTCTGCTGTCTTCACTACTTTATCCCTCAAAGCTACCTATTCGTCTTCTATTGTATTTCTTTCCCCCATTCCTGTCAATTGTTCCGTTATGCTCTCCCTGAAGCTCTGTACAACCTCTGGTATAGTCAGTTTATCCAGGCCCCATCTCCTTAAATTCCGACGAGCATTTAATCCGATGTAACGTTGTCTGACAGAGCAAAATATACTTTGCGTTTGGAGACAATCACATCGAGAACGTATCTTATGGCAGGAACATTTTCTTTCTTTCCTTGTATGAATGAGTCAAAAATCTGAACCTTTGCAATGATGCATTTGCTCGAAAGATTTCTGTTACAGTCCCACCTGTATTCCAAAAGTCTTCAATACTGGTGCACCATATCGTTATGTATGGTGTATTGTTTACCTTTCATTCATGGCTGGTTGGGTGGGGCGATAGTACACTCATTCAGTGAGATAAGGGATAAGGCTAAGTGCACCATAGTGATCTACATTAAACACAGTGTGCTCGGGATCATTGACTGAGCGACTTGGGTCATAATGGCAGTGAGACATGGTCGACCAGAGTCGACGTGGCAGAGGCAATGCCGACATTGGCTGTGTGATGCATGAGCGAAACCCTCTTGCTTTGCTCATACACATGTATGAGTGCAGCAGACACGTTGTGTGTGCACTGATGCAGCACTGCGTTTTTGGCACAGAGTGCATCCAATGCTTTGCTTGTGTCCAGATAAAGCTGATCAGCTTCTTTATCATTGTGATGCACGACTTTATTGCGTTAGAGTACACATCATCGCCTTGCTGATGGCCAGTGGGGCATGAGGTAGTTTCCAATGGATGAGGCGGTTTTGAGGTAAAGAGCCTCAGGATGAGTCCTCCAGTGTGCAGTTTTTAAATCCGGTGAAAGGTGAAAGCATAGTAGAAAGTCGATTCCTATCACTTAGTTTCGTGGTACAGTTGGTGGTTCCATGCACGGTGATAAGCGAGTGATCTGCAGCACAAAGTCATAGAAAAGTTGTACCAGACAAGGTTGCACTTGTGTCTTTTTGGAATATAGACCTGTATCGACATGAAAGTGTTTATGCGTGCTTCGATCATACACTCCTGGAAATTGAAATAAGAACACCGTGAATTCATTGTCCCAGGAAGGGGAAACTTTATTAACACATTCCTGGGGTCAGATACATCACATGATCACACTGACAGAACCACAGGCACATAGACACAGGCAACAGAGCATGCACAATGTCGGCACTAGTACAGTGTATATCCACCTTTCGCAGCAATGCAGGCTGCTACTCTCCCATGGAGACGATCGTGGAGATGCTGGATGTAGTCCTGTGGAACGGCTTGCCATGCCATTTCCACGTGGCGCCTCAGTTGGACCAGCGTTCGTGCTGGACGTGCAGACCGCGTGAGACGACGCTTCATCCAGTCCCAAACATGCTCAATGGGGGACAGATCCGGAGATCTTGCTGGCCAGGGTAGTTGACTTACACCTTCTAGAGCACATTGGGTGGCACGGGATACATGTGGACGTGCATTGTCCTGTTGGAACAGCAAGTTCCCTTTCCGGTCTAGGAATTGTAGAACGATGGGTTCGATGACGGTTTGGATGTACCGTGCACTATTCAGTGTCCCCTCGACGATCACCAGTGGTGTACGGCCAGTGTAGGAGATCGCTCCCCACACCATGATGCCGGGTGTTGGCCCTGTGTGCCTCGGTCGTATGCAGTCCTGATTGTGGCGCTCACCTGCACGGCGCCAAACACGCATACGACCATCATTGGCACCAAGGTAGAAGCGACTCTCATCGCTGAAGACGACACGTCTCCATTCGTCCCTCCATTCACGCCTGTCGCGACACCACTGGAGGCGGGCTGCACGATGTTGGGGCGTGAGCGGAAGACGGCCTAACGGTGTGCGGGACCGTAGCCCAGCTTCATGGAGACGGTTGCGAATGGTCCTCGCCGATACCCCAGGAGCAACAGTGTCCCTAATTTGCTGGGAAGTGGCGGTGCGGTCCCCTACGGCACTGCGTAGGATCCTACGGTCTTGGCGTGCATCCGTGCGTCGCTGCGGTCCGGTCCCAGGTCGACGGGCACGTGCACCTTCCGCCGACCACTGGCGACAACATCGATGTACTGTGGAGACCTCACGCCCCACGTGTTGAGCAATTCGGCGGTACGTCCACCCGGCCTCCCGCATGCCCACTATACGCCCTCGCTCAAAGTCCGTCAACTGCACATACGGTTCACGTCCACGCTGTCGCGGCATGCTACCAGTGTTAAAGACTGCGATGGAGCTCCGTATGCCACGGCAAACTGGCTGACACTGACGGCGGCGGTGCACAAATGCTGCGCAGCTAGCGCCATTCGATGGCCAACACCGCGGTTCCTGGTGTGTCCGCTGTGCCGTGCGTGTGATCATTGCTTGTACAGCCCTCTCGCAGTGTCCGGAGCAAGTATGGTGGGTCTGACACACCGGTGTCAATGTGTTCTTTTTTACATTTCCAGGAGTGTATATAGAGTTCTGCACCCATAGCCCAAAGTTGAAAGAGACGCAAAGAATATTTGCCCCATTCATTGTGGGTGTTGGCAGCTTGGCATGGTGCTGCAAGCCGGTGCGCCTACTGCGGCCCACTTTTGGAGTTTGGATAGCTACAGGGAGGCCAGCAGTTATGTGTGGCTTCGCAGAAATGGATATAATACCAACAATTGGCGGTAGCAGCGCTTGGTGCATCGTTGCCGGCTAGGAGAGAGGGGTGTGTTTGTGTCATGCAGTTTGGTGTCCTGGCCAGGGGTGATGATGTCACTGTTGTGTGCTTTTGACACAAGTCAGAGTGGTTCAGCAAGCATGACATTCGAAGAAGATCGAGTATTGATACACTCTCTATGCTATAGCACAGTGAACATTTTGTATGCCAGGTACAATTTCTTGTCTAACGGCTCTGTCTCACAAGCCGTCATGGTGAGCTTTAGCTGCAGCAGAAGTTTGACAGTCCATAGAGTTCATACTGCGGTGTCTGGCATGAGGTATGCATCAAGTAGAGTCCATAGTCGGCACTACAACTGGTTCAGCGTCTTGTTGGCGAGTCGTTCGTTATAGATTGCCTGTTTCAGTTCTTCTGAGATGCATGACAGGCATTGGATCCAGGCAGATTTTACTGCTTCATACCTGTTTTGTTCCGGTGGCATGAGGGTGACATTGGTGATAACATCAGCATGCTTTGCTATGTGGCAAATTAATGTCACAAATCGAGACCCAGAGCTCCCAATGAAGTAAACACCCAGTGTACTGTCACAGACCAAAGTACTCATTGCTCCAGCCAGACTAGTGGAAGCTTAGATTGTGTGCTGGGTCTTTGATTGAAGTATGACTGAGTTGGGGTTTCAACGACGCTGTTGTACAAAATTATATAAGTGACAAAGAATCATGGAGCATTCACAGCACCGTTATGAATCCAGTAATTGTGCCCAGGTAGTGTATGGCCTATTGCTCTCTACCACACCTGGCGATCGTATTTCTTAATAGCATGTGTGACACGGCTGATGCAGTTAGCATGGGAGTCACTGTTCATATTTAGTTAGCCCCATTCTGCTGAATCATGAACTGATGCACTTCAAGCACTTCATACCTAATCTTGTACAATGCCCAGCAGTAGATGGTTTGATTGTGGCCACTTTTGAGGCATACTGAAGCGTGCGTCTCTGTGCAAATACAGTACTTCCAAAGCTTTCTGGACACTACTCAGTCCAGATTCATAAACATTATAATACCTTCAAAAATCGAAAAGAATCTGTGACAGGTTTGTTAAAACTTCCTAGCCTAGCTGCAGAATTGCTGCAAGTTTACACAGCCAGTAACCCAGTCCCACCCAAACATCTTCTTTTCCTTGTTGAGTCTGTGCTCAATGCAATTTTTCACAGCTATGTGGAATGCAAGTTTCTCACCTCCTTCATAGTCATACCAAACATGTGCAACTCCAATAGTTTCAGGTGTTGTACTAGTTAATGCCCCAGTGCAGTGTTGAAAGATGGGTCGAATCTACACAATCCTTTCTGAACACCACTGAAGATTTAGTTCGTATTCCCAGTTTATCTTCTAAGCATAGCCTGGGGAACTCCAAATGCTTTCTGTGCCTGCAGCCATTCCAACTCACCTCTGGTAACAGCATCTATTGCCTGCTGCATTTGCAAGGCATCCCAAGCCTGTCTTGACGATTTTCTTACTTTATTGCCTGCCATCTGAAAGGGAAACTTCATGTACTTATATGTGGCCTACGTAAATTCATTGCATTTGTGTTTCATTGCACATTTATCAGTTCAAGGGAGACCAATTATATTCAATGTCCTGTCGACATCGAGGTCATTAGAAATGGAGCACAAGCTCGGATTGTCTCAAGGATGGGAAGGAAATCAGCCATATCCTTTCAAAGGGACCATCCCAATATTTGCCTGGAGCGATTTAGGGAAATCAAGGAAAAACCTAAATCTGGATGGCCAGACATGGATTTCAACCATCATTCATCCCGAACGATTCATCAGTTCACGTATAATGTTTTGTTAAATTTATTTTATTATAGTGTGATCTACTGCTATAGTTATTTAAATTTAAACAGCTACATAAAATCAATAGCTTAATTAATATCAAAGTTCGCACATAATAGACATAGAACCCGCACTGGGGTAACATGACACAGTGTTTCACTTTAACTTGACACACGGGATGTCATTGAGGTCTGAAACGCCTTCTTTGATTCATTCGAGAGACTTTAAACTACTGCATGCTCTAGCAGTATCTCTCAAAACATAGCTAAAGGTATGCTTTACAAGATAAAGTATACTTTTCTCAAACATGTATTTACCTACAGTACTAACGAATGAATATATGTGAATAAAAGTAAAAACTTGTAGCCTTCACTACAATATTTCGTACACACTACCAAGATGGAAACTAGCAGTTCATCGCCATATACATAGGAACAGGATTGCCAAATGATCTAACTCTACAGCTTAGTACAGCTGATGCCACATATCTGGTTTCATCTATAGACTTGCTTATGTCATTTTACCCAGGTATGTCATTATAGCGTGACTTCACCCTATAGTGAGTAAATACAATAAAGTGTTAACTGCTATCATAGTTACATGTTTTACAAGTGGATACAGAATCCCCCTAAACCGTGGTGAGTGTCATTTAACCTTCAAAGAACAACTAGGAACCTCACTTAGGTATTTCTGGGGATTACTCGCCGAATTGCTTTGTTTTGAAATGCGAAATAAGTAGCTCAAACTGTTATTCAAGTCGCTGGTTGCCACATAACGAAATTTTATTACCACTCTTATCGCTGCAGTTCCCAAGCAAAAAATTTCAATTCTGACTGTGACCTCCTTATGACATTTGCAAACAAAAAGTTCCCATTACTTTGTATTTCAAATATCTGTTATTTAGATAATGTGTTACCCCATTCCTTGTGTTTATTTTCTGTCGCCTTTCACCACAATTAACGCTGCACAAATTGCCATCAAAGAAAGGTGTGCGCAGTTAACTTCTTGAAGAACGAGGCAATGTGTCGATGTGAGAAAACGCGTTCTTCTTACTAATTTTGTGCATGCGTTTTTGCTCCAGTGCATCAGGGAACAGGCGTCATGTGGATGTGGAGTGTGCTCCCTGCCGCCGTTGGATAAGCAGCTGCCAGCAGCATGTAGTATTACTCCTAGCTCACTTATTTGTTACATAGTTTAATTCTTAATTTCTTTGCGTGTTTTTGGTACTTGCATTGTTAATTCATAAATTTCGGGCGTATTATAGTATTTGAGAGTTGTAGCATCGCGTTTTAGTACCTGAATAGTGTAAAATCGCGTAGTCTCCCTCCGCCGCCGAGCAGTGTGTCAGCAGTGCGCAAGTAGCGGCATTACTGCATTTACTGGACAATCTTGTATTTTAATAACCGTTTAAATTTTGTGTTGAATTGTTTGTGCTCTCTCTAGATTAGTTCAGACGTTCTTTGCACAACAGTTTTTAGCATGGATAGGGACTGCAACTGCTGTGTTCGGATGCAGGCTGAGTTGGCATCCCTTCGCTCCCAGCTTCAGGCAGTGTTGGCTTCGGTCACACAGCTTGAGGCAACAGCCTCAAAGGGTGCGGGGCAAAGTCAGCACATGCGGGAACCAAGCAGCAATCAGTATTGTAATTGTAAACTGTCGAAGCTGCATTGGTAAAGTACCGGAACTTCAAGCGCTGATAGAAAGCACCGAAGCGGAAATCGTTATAGATACAGAAAGCTGGCTGAAGCCAGAGATAAATTCTGCCGAAATTTTTACAAAGGCACAGACGGTGTTTAGAAAGGATAGATTGCATGCAACCGGTGGTGGCGTGTTTGTTGCTGTTAGTAGTAGTTTATCCTGTAGTGAAGTAGAAGTGGATAGTTCCTGTGAATTATTATGGGTGGAGGTTACACTCAACAACTGAGCTAGGTTAATAATTGGCTCCTTTTACCGACCTCCCGGCTCAGGAGCATTAGTGGCAGAACAACTGAGAGAAAATTTGGAATACATTTCACATACATTTTATCAGCATGTTATAGTCTTAGGTGGACACTTCAATTTACCAGATATAGACTGTGACACTCAGATGTTTAGGATGGGTGGTAGGGACAGAGCATCGAGTGACATTATACTGAGTGCACTATCCCAAAATTACCTCAAGCAATTAAACAGAGAACCGACTCGTGGAGATAACATCTTGGACCTACTGATAACAAACAGACCCGAACTTTTCGACTCTGTAAGCGCAGAACAGGGAATCAGTGATCATAAGGCCGTTGCAGCATCCCTGAATATGGAAGTAAATAGGAATATAAAAAAAAGGGAGGAAGGTTTACCTGTTTAGCAAGAGTAATAGAAGGTAGATTTCAGACTACCTAACAGATCAAAACGAAAATTTCTGTTCCGACACTGACAATATTGAGTGTTTATGGAAAAAGTTCAAGGCAATCGTAAAATGCGTTTTAGACAGGTACGTGCCGAGTAAAACTGTGAGGGACGGGAAAAACCCACCGTGGTTCAACAACAAAGTTAGGAAACTACTGCGAAAGCAAAGAGAGCTTCACTCCAAGTTTAAACGCAGCCAAAACCTCTCAGACAAACAGAAGCTAAACGATGTCAAAGTTAGCGTAAGGAGGGCTATGCATGAAGCGTTCAGTGAATTTGAAAGTAAAATTCTATGTACCGACTTGACAGAAAATCCTAGGAAGTTTTGGTCTTACGTTAAATCAGTAAGTGGCTCGAAACAGCATATGCAGACACTCCGGGATGATGATGGCATTGAAACAGAGGATGACACGCGTAAAGCTGAAATACTAAACACCTTTTTCCAAAGCTGTTTCACACAGGAAGACCGCACTGCAGTTCCTTCTCTAAATCCACGCACAAACGAAAAAATGGCTGACATCGAAATAAGTGTCCAAGGAATAGAAAAGCAACTGGAATCACTCAACAGAGAAAAGTCCACTGGACCTGACGGGATACCAATTCGACTCTACACAGAGTACTCGAAAGAACTTGCCCCCCTTCTAACAACCGTGTACCGCAAGTCTCTAGAGGAACGGAAGGTTCCAAATGATTGGAAAAGAGCACAGGTAGTCCCAGTCTTCAAGAAGGGTCGTCGAGCAGATGCGCAAAACTATAGACCTATATCTCTGACGTCGATCTGTTGTAGAATTTTAGAACATGTTTTTTGCTCGCGTATCATGTCGTTTTTGGAAACCCAAAATCTACTCTGTAGGAATCGACATGGATTCCGGAAACAGCGATCGTGTGAGACCCAACTCGCTTTATTTGTTCATGAGATCCATAAAGTATTAGATACAGGCTCCCAGGTAGATGCTATTTTCCTTGACTTCTGGAAGGCGTTCGATACAGTTCCGCACTGTCGCCTGATAAACAAAGTAAGAGCCTACGGAATATCAGACCAGCTGTGTAGCTGGATTGAAGAGTTTTTAGCAAACAGAACACACCATATTGTTATCAATGGAGAGACGTCTACAGACGTTAAAGTAACCTCTGGCGTGCCACAGGGGAGTGTTATGGGACCATTGCTTTTCACAATATATATAAATGACCTTGTAGATAGTGTCGGAAGTTCCATGTGGCTTTTCGCGGATGATGCTGTAGTATACAGAGAAGTTGCAGCATTAGAAAACTGTAGCGAAATGCAGGAAGATCTACAGCGGATAGGCACTTGGTGCAGGGAGTGGCAACTGATGATTAACATAGACAAATGTAATGTATTGCGAGTACATAGAAAGAAGGACAAACACTGGTAGCAGTTACTTCTGTAAAATATCTGGGAGTATGCGTACGGAATGATTTGAAGTGGAATGATCATATAAAATTAATTGTTGGTAAGGCGGATACCAGGTTGAGTTTCATTGGGAGAGTCCTTAGAAAATGTAGTCCGTTAACAAAGGTGGTGGCTTACAAAACACTCGTTCGACCTATACTTGAGTATTGCTCATCAGTGTGGGATACATACCAGATCGGGTTGACGGAGGAGATAGAGAAGATCCAAAGAAGAGCGGCGAGTTTCGTCACAGGGTTATTTGGTAACCGTGATAGCGTTACGGAAATGTTTAGCAAACTCAAGTGGCAGACTCTGCAAGAGAGGCGGTCTGCATCGCGGTGTAGCTTGCTCGCCAGGTTTCGAGAGGGTGCGTTTCTGGATGAGGTATCGAATATATTGCTTCCCCCTACTTATACCTCCCGAGGAGATCACGAATGTAAAATTAGTGAGATTCGAGCCTGCACGGAGGCTTTCCGACAGTCGTTCTTCCCGCGAACCATACACGACTGGAACAGAAAAGGGAGGTAATGACAGTGGCACGTAAAGTGCCCTCCGCTACAAGCCGTTGGGTGGCTTGCGGAGTATAAATGTAGATGTAGATGTAGGTAAATATTGTTTGAATTGTTTTTTGTAATACATTTGCTAGTAAATAAATGTAGAGGTTTTTACATGATGTTTCACTTGTCAGCAGTTTCTCATACAAAACTGATTAAGAAAATACTTTATGAAGTGTTCTCTGGCCATTAATAAACTTTATCATTACTAGTTCCTGAATTCCAATACTATACTCTGACTTTTTGTATTGTGGATGGTATCTCATAATCACACTTTCATCATTTGTTACTAATCTGGACGACTGTCCACATGCAGTGATCTGTCAGTGCAAATCACATCTGGTCAGACAGACCATTGCGTGTTAACAGGAAGTATGTGCAGAAATGAGATGTGTGCAATACTTGGAAGTTGGAGTTGGAGGTTTGAGCAAAACCGCTAAAATCTGTGAGGCCAAATAACGTCTGCACAGACAGTTGGAGTGTGTGGATAGGAGATTGCCATAATCTGGCATGCAAAACTTGTTTTTAGCTGTTTGCTCAGTCTAGAGTTTCTCATCTGTGTACACAGACAATTTTGAAACAGCAAATATATGTCAGTTCTCCAGAGAGTCCATTGCTTAATTTATCGCAGTATGTAGGAGTCATACATGTTAGTGAAAAATTCAGTGTAGGAAATACAGCGATAGAGATCAAAAGTCAGTTCCTTATAAATCTGTAATAGAGAAAATACGAGCTACGGGCTCTTTGATAAACAGAAAAATGGTAACAAAAATAAATAAATTCTATTGAGACTATTTACTACAGAGATAAGCAAAGTAATAAAGTCTATTCGATCTGGTGCTGACTAGCACCTATACTTATTATTATTCTATGCCATATTCTTATGTGACAGGTTGACAAAAAAAGTAGTCGTATTTGTTTTACACAAGAGTGCAGTCAGAATATTGTGTTAAGCTTGTAATGGAATACCTTGCAACAGGACAAAGGCATTCTTACACTTGTTTTATAGAATTTCCTAATACATTGTATGGTCCATAAGACTGATTTAGAGATGAACCATAGAATTCACTAGCGCAAGATGAACTGTAGAAATCACTTCCACAATACTTGAAATAAAACTTTCCATGAACCCCTATCTAGAGTTAAGAACAAAGTTTTATAGTCTACTGCGAAAGTCTTCAACAGATTGCTGGTAGAATTGAAAACCCTAACTCTTACAGGAACTAGATTGTAGCTCATAGGCAATGTACATAATTTCTAAGAATATACTGTGTTTCAAACATGTCTAAAACAGTAAAAATATTATCTGTAACTCTTCAGGACTGAGGTACAGTAATTTACGTAATTTCCTGAAATCATCTTTCAGAGCAGCATAAATAGCTTCCAATGTGTTGGGTATGATTTCACTCAAGTCTTATTTCGAAACTGGCGTTGCAAAATCTCGATAATTCCTGCTTCCAGGAATCTTAACGTCACCATCAGCCACTCATGTAGAGAAATTGCTTCCCTCATACAAGTTACACAAGTTACACAAGAACTTATGATGCTATTTCGTCTAAAACTGACATAGTGAGACTGTGGCTGTGTACAATTAATGTAGGTTAATTCTTAAAAAGAAGAAGACAGCAACCAGCCACTATTAAGACTGCTATTTATTTAAGTAAATAGCGCCATAAGCTGTTTCGAACTGACAAGTTCATCATCAGAATCATGTGAACAGCCGTCTGATGATGAACTTATCAGTTCGAAACCGGTTATGGCGCTATTTACCTCAGTAAATAACAGTATTAATAGTGGCTGGTTGCTGTCTTCTTCTTTGTAAGAATCAACCTACATTAATTAGAAGTTATGAGCATTAAAAGATAAGTATACGTTTCCAAATTCACACCTACATAATTACGCCAGTCATTGGGTTCACCCTGCAACTCATGAACTAAATTTATGAGTGAAAACTGCCTTCACTTAGGCAGCCACTGTCTAGCCGATTTTGATCAGTATTTCTTTACCTTGTGTTTTGGCTGCATTTCCTTAACATTTCAAGTTGTGAACACACACCATAATAGAGTTTTTTCCATTAAGTCACTGAACACAGGATGGGGTAGGACAAGGTAAGCATGGAAGAGCGATCCCAGAATAGCAGCATTATTTGTCATTTGATAGTTTACATTTATTTAACCATCACATTATAGCATGATTAAATTTATACAATAACCACAAATAATTATGAGTGACAGAGTAAGGCTAATTAACTGCCTACACTAATAAACTGCTTCAACAAATGATTTTATCATAACATGCCACAAAACTCAGTGCAAGAATAAATATAAACAGTATAAACATTTTTAAAAACTTCTTTCCTTATAAAACAAACTATTCGAAGTGTAACAACAACAATCTCTTAAAGTAACTTAAGAAAAAGTGAGAAAGCCTTCAAAGGATTTTTGGGAAAGTAGTTGGCAATTCTTCTATCAAACAGGCCCTTAACGCACACAAGAGCAAATACACTGCTAAAAATCAGTGTAAATCTACTGAAAATCTTATTAGGTACCAAAACAGCAGAATGGATTTAGATTATCCACATCTGAGGTAAGTACAACGTCGAGTTAGGCTCAGACAGTAATTATGGCTAAATGATTTAGAAACATTTGCATAACATAATAATCAAGACAGTGCTTTGCTTAAGAAAACCTAGCCACCCATAATTCACAGAACATGCAATACAAGCATATTCCAAAGGAAATTTAAAACTAGAAATAAGGCTCTGTAAGTCAGAACATTAAGTAATATAGCCACTACTTAAAATCTTTTGGCAGGCAGCATAAATCAGCAGGCTAAGGCAATCATGGACATGTCTCAAAGGCAGCTGATAAACACTAAAGTGGTGTGTACAGAAACACGCCCCACAGTCACCAGCCGCTGAAAACCCGGCTGTCAGGCTCAGAAGACCACATAGGGCTGTTAACAAACGCCATTTAGATGAAACAATGACCAAACAAACAAGTTAAGCAAATATTAATCCCACCATCTCGAGGAATGGTCAGTGTAAGGCCTCTTAATCCTCCAGGAAATTTCAAAATTTTACCCTTAACCAAATTTACATAACATAAAATGTGTAATAGTGGCAAAAGTAATGTCTCTTAAGGCAGTTAGCAAAATAAAATGTGATACATGAAAACTTAATAAGTGCTCAGAATAAGATCTGTCAGTAACTTAGCCAAATCACATGGCAAGGTACCTTGTGTGAAGCAGACAATTATGTAAAGAAAATGAAAGCATACCCCAGCAAGGCAGTATTTTTAGATCTTACAAGCAATGCCTCCTTCCAAGGTATTTAGACATATAAAGCCACAACACGATTTTAATACATTGAGGGGAGTTACAACGTTGGGTGGCTTGCGGAGTATAAATGTAGATGTAGATGTAAAATAAATTTCATAGTTTTGGATTTTTATCTCATTATAAAATTTGCAATTTTCCAAATAAAATTATATATATATATATATATATATATATATATATATATATATATATATATTTGAAAAAGAAATTATATATATATATATTTTTTACACTGGAAGCATTTTATTTTACTTTTTTAAATATAACCTACACCGGTTCAAAATGTTAGAATTTTTATGTGCATTCCTTCAAGATATAATAAAATCGGTAACCTTTTATATAGGCTTTGGATTTCCGTATTATAAACGTTAAATTACGTGTTTGTATCGGTAGCACTCTAGGAAAAAGAAAACGGTATTGTATCGTTTCATAGTATAAACACGCGTTATATGTCGAAGTACTACCGTTTTTCCGAGGAAAAGTGATGAATAGATTGGTAAATCTCTCAAAAAGTAAAGTACGGCACCAAAACAAAGTATTTTTAAGAAACGTGGGTTCCATGGTAATAGATTTGCGAATAAAGGGAAACATGGTGTTCAACATGTGGCATGTGAAGTTACTGACAATGAAATACAGGCAAACTCGTCAGTATCTAGAGAAATACCCATTAGTGCTTCAAAGATTAAAATAAAACGTTGTGATACACAGTTTTCTCAAAACAAAAGCGATGTAAATGGTAGTTTATGTTATATTCTGATAGATTTACACATCCTAACAGGTGTGTTAGATGAATGTGTGTGTTGTAAAATATGTGGAGGACCAGTTAGTTTACATGAAGACAGTGAGGTATCAAATGAACTAGCCAGGAAACTTATTAAGTGTGCCAGCTGTAGACATACTAATTCATTTTAGAATTCTGATAAGTGTAAAGATAATTATTTTGAAGTACATGTTAGGTGGTTTTACGGATTGAGAGCTATTGGCAAGCAGAAACAATGTGTGCCATAATGAATATGCCACAGCCACCTTGTAAAATCGACAAGTATGCAGGATTTATTGGACCTGCTGTGGAATCTGTTGCATGTGAGTCAATGAAGGGTGCTGCAAACGAATCTGTTGAAATAAATGATGGTATGTCTGACATACCAGAAGCTTTTGATGCCACATAGCAGAAGTGTGGCTACATTTCTAAGAATTCTGTTGCTATGGTGACCAGTGTGGATACTGGAAAGGTAATATATTTCCAGATTTTAACCAAACATTGTTACAAGTGTAAATCAGAGAATGGAGAAGCGCATATCTGTAGCAGAAATTATGAAGGAACAAGTGGTGGTATGTTAGTCGATCTGTCAATGAAAGAGGATTGTGTTACACTAAGTTCTTAGGTGATGAAGACTCAAAAGCATATAACAGTGTAGTAGCCACTCAGCCTTAAGGTGAGAAGATTGTCACAAAACTTGAATGTGTTGGTCATGTCCAGAAGAGGATGGGCACCAGGTTGAGGAAATTGAAACAAAGTTTTAGAGACAAGAAACTTTCTGATAGTAAAATCATAAGAGGAAGGCTGACAGACAAAATGATTGATGAATACAGCAGTATTTTGGGATGCCCATTAGAAATAATACTGAGGATTTGTTGAAAATGAAACAGGCTGAATGGGCTACCTTCTTACACAGACTGTCAACTGATGAAAAACCAGTACACCACATTTGCCCTCCTGGACCTGATTCATGGTGCAGTTACCACAATGCCCAGTACTCAAACAGTTCATACATTCCATCCCAGCAACAGTCGTGGATATCATAAAACCTATTTCCAGATACCTGGCAAATCCTGACTGACTGAAGAAATGTCTGCATGATCAGTCTCAAAATCCCAATGAGTCATTCAGTAATCTTATATGGACTCGCTTATCAAAAAATGTTTTTGTTGGAATGAAGACACTAAAGGGGGGAGGGATCAGTGATACTGGTATTGCTTTTAATTATGGCAACATTGGTATGGTGAAAGTGCTACAGCATATGGGAATTAATCCTGGAGCAAAATGCATCAGAGAACTTGAACAGATGGACAAGGTTTGCACTGATAAAGCAGAGTATGCGGCACGATTGGCCACTAAGGAGTCCAGGAAGAAAAAAAAAACTTAGAAAAAGATCAAGAGGATGATACACAGTATGGTGCAGGGTGCTTCTAAGTGACTGAAACTAAAAAAATAAGCATATACTAATTGAGTTACTGAACTAAAAGAAGAACATAGTGTTACGAATAATTAATATTATTTAGAATAACATACAAAAAAGGTACGCAAAATTATGAAAACAGCTGCGCTATTCTCCATCCAAAATGGACACAATAGCGTAGTATGAATCAGCCTTTTAGCATATAATGTTGTATACGGTAGTATAATTCTATGTATCGTCTACAGATTTTTTGACGAGGAGCATGTAGCTGGATACCGATCAGGAAAAATAAAAATATAGTAAACAAGCAGCCTTGTGCTTCTCTGTACACAAATGTTACTATTTCGTATTCCGTAATCGATTTATGACAAACAAACATCGATATGAAACAAAATTTCGATAAATTGCAAACAATATGATCTGTCAAAAACGAAGTTAGGTTAAGGTTCCCACCCATCGTGATGATTGATGACGGTAGCATAAGAACGAATGAGAGGTGCATGTCATAAAGTAAGCAGCAAAGGGCCACGACAATGAGAAATATAGTTAGTGAAATAAAAGACATGTCTGTATGGCGGATACTGGCTGCTGTTTGCGCTTCAGTTACATTTGTCCCGTTCTCGATATTTACTGCCTACGATGCAATGCAGAGGCGCCGTCTTAAACATAGATTAAGAGACAAGGTATGTTTTATGGCAGAGTTTGTAAATTTTCGACGTTAGTGATAGAAGCTTTAAGTTTTGCGTAGTAACCCCATGTGTACACAATAAGTCGTCCTATTCCGCATTTGTATCGCCTCTTACTGCGAGTGTTTCTTCTTTGGGTATGGCTGCTTTCTGGTCTTTCCTTTTGAATCTATATACTTTAGCGTGTTTGTAATTTACCACTAAATTAGAGATAGAGAAAATAGCAAGTGCCGGCCGCGGTGGCCGAGCTGTTGAAGGGGCTTCAGTCCGGAACCGCGCGACTGCTACGGTCGCAGGTTCGAATCCTGCCTCGGGCATGGATGTGTGTCATGTCCTTAGGTTAGTTAGGTTTAAGTAGTTCTACGTTCTAGGGGACTGATGACCTCAGAGAACTCAGAGCCAATTAGCAAGTCACTGTTTACCGTATGCAGAAAAAATCTATTACAGCTAATAGAAATATTTTAGTAATTAGTAGAGGATACTAATTCAAGCCTTGAGAATGTGTACGCTCCTTCGGCTTTGAAAGCAGGGTTGGTTGAATAGGAGTCAAATCCTTGTTTGGGAGGGACCTGCCAGTTGAGAGGACAAGAAGGAAGAAAATGTTACATGTTGTGTTACTTGTACACATTAATTCCGAAGTGAGGTGGTGCATCAATATGTTGAAACTACCTCTTCCAATGGACATAAAGATGTATAGTTTCCAATAACAATGGCAGCTTACCTATGTTTAATACCAGGTGATTTTCATCATTCAAGCTAAATGGCAGCAAATAATGTTCTATTACTCCATGTTGTACAATTCCAGCTTGGTGATTTTATTTTATTGTTGTGCATTTTGCTTGTCTACTTATCCAGCTATCACCGTACAATGGTATTGGGTTTGTCGTCATAATACAATGAAAATAAGTAGGTCTATAATCTACATTTGAACACGGAATATGCAAGTATGCTTTTATGAGGCTAGGGTGGCCATGAAGATGGAACCATCTAGCTTTTGTCTGAAATTATTTAGGAAAACCTAAGCCACAGTTGTCAGATAGAACAAATTTTATTCTCCCAAATGTGAGGCCAATGTCTTAAGAGCTGCATGGCCTTATTCAGTTGTGCTGTTTATTGACTCCATGCTCATAAAATACGGCATTACTCTAGTGTACTGTAGATCCTGGCACATGATTTTCTTGCAAAAAGCATTACAGTATTGTAATGTGGAAAGGTGTTTTAGTTATTCCCTTTTGTGTAGCACACATTACTATGAAAAATGTTTTAGCTCCCTATTTAAACAGATGTTTTAGTAATCTTTAATCTCACTGGACAATTTATTATGCGATTTTATTTCCTGATAGGAAGTGCTCTTTGGTACATACAAGCTTATGGATGTAACATATGTACAATTGATATTGAAGTATTAGCATGAAAACAAAAGAACACAGATAGACCTGAATATGAAAAACATACAACAAAGGTTTGATGGTGCAAGCTGTGTTGTTTTGCCTGTAAACAAAGGAACAGGAAGCCTTACAGACAAACCTCACTTTTCGTGGGATGGCCCAGTTTTGAGTACTTTTTGTTGGTTTTTTTTTCTTGGTAAATGTAAGTCCAGACTGGCTCATGTTCTAAGATTGTATGTAGAACAGTTAGTCAAATACTAAGTATTGTTTTCTGTGACATGTACAAAAGTTTGGTAGCTGTACTGGATATAGAGGAATGTTCAATACGGCTTTGATCAGTGAAGCAGAAAACATCCGACAAATGCTATAAACTATGGTGACTATAACGTGTATTACTGGCAGTTTTTTTTCCATATGTGCTAAACTACAGATCTGATGACGTCTCCACAACCAGGCTTTTTTTAGTATCACATTCGTTGGCGTTGCCATCTCGTAACCAAACTGTGTTCAAACCTAACCTATACCTATGGCAAAGCTATAGATCAATCTATAACCACAACCACATTGTTTTTTCACTAGCTAACAACAAAACTGTGAATATCTGCATAAAAACATGATGTAACAGCATCTATTACCACTGTCACTGGCCAAAGCCAATGACTCATATCAACCATTCCTGTTGATCCAGTGTATTCATGTAGTTCTTTTTAAATAGTTATTTACTGTGAGCCTGGCTACCTATTTAAAATTTTTTTCTTCTTTTTTACCTTTGATTTCAAAACAGAATCCCACAGGTAAGAAATGAGTGTACATAGGAATGATGTCACCACAAGGCATTGGCTGTCCATTACAAACTGATGATAGAACCTTACGAGCAAAATGTGCTGAAGACATTCTTTTGCCACCATCTTTTTTTGTTCATTCCATGTTGATTATCAGTGTTCATCCCCAAATCTTTGTGCTTATTACACAATTTACAAATATGTTCCGTATGGTTAATGTTACAGAATTTGTTTTCTGTTTATGCTGAGTTGCATATGATTTGTTTTCTTTATGTTCACTGTTAATTTATTACATACAGCCTTGTTGTAAACATCGTTTGAGGTTTTATTTGCTTTCCCTAATAAGAGTTCTGATGTTTTATAAGTGATCACGATTTTGCTGTCATTAACAAAGAGAACTACTACTCCATACATCATACTGTCTGCTTGTGTCACATAAAAATTTATCAGATGTGTGAAATATTTTTATATTCTGCACCCGTTTTCCCAGTAAGACTGGAACAATCATTTGCTGTTCCTCTTACACCTAGTGCTTCTAACTTGTTAGTAGTATTTTATGCCCAACATAACAAAACCTGTTGACAAGTCAAAGGATATGCCAATAACACAAGCCTTGTTAACAGCTTCAAGCAGGCTACCAATTTTGTAATGGCTGATATTGTACTTCTCATTTTCAAGACCAAACTGTGCTTCATTAAATAGATTCTATTTATTAGTATAATTCACTAATCTGTATAATATCTGCAGTTATCCATCTGTTTGCCTTAGCTGCTACTATTGAATTTGTTAGGCTACTTTTGGAAATGTCTCCACAAAAATCAATTTAAGCAATGCACAGAATTTCTGGAATATAGCAGCTACATTGTTTTCCATATACAACGCATCCCAGGTTTGATTTTCCAATGCCCTATAAAAAGTATGCACTTTATATGCTGAGAATATTCTTATGTTGACATGCGGTTTTTGTGTGTTTTAAGAGACCTGCCTTTAGCTTCATTTTCTGACAGTAATGATCCAAAAGGCAAAGGCCTCATAAATGTGTAACAATTTTCCCTGTTGATATCTGTAAGTACATTGTCTAAGTCTGATGTTGAACTTTTTGAAACCTTACAGTAGTGGTTTTAGCATTTTTGCCATTCCAGATGTGCTCAGAATGTTTAGGATGTTGTTACTAATATCAGATTCAACACTTGTGTTAATATTCATGTCTCCACAAATTATTACATCGGTTTTGGGGGGCTTTGGCTTCCAAGGACTTCAATTAATTTGCAGAAGAAAGTGTCCCCATTGCCACTGAGTCACACACACACAGAATGATTAACTCCTTATAGGTTTCTAACTTTGTTAGTTCAACAGCTGCAAATTCAAAGTGTTGCTGAAAGCAGTATAATAATTGAAGCCTCATCCTAGAATAATGCAAAATGTGAAAACTTAAGCCTTGAAGTACTGTAGTGGATGATCCAGTGACAGAACTGTACTCTTGTACCCATTGTTAATGAGAAGAGTGCAATAGCTGCTTCACTAGTACTCCACTGTATACTACAATGTGTGCACTTCATAGAAAAATTAATGAGTGCTTATTCATGAATCGTCTCCCATAGATTCCAACACTCTCCTCAAGTTCTGCCCAGCAAACATTTATTTGTCTCTCCGAGGGAACACGACCATATCATAAGCATCTTTAGTGCTGAGTGGAAGAGTTTGAATGACTCAGTGATGCTGAAAGCTATGCCAGTGGCAGAATAGCTACTGGCATGATCACTCAAGCTGCACAGGCCTCATCAGAGGGACCTGAGAAAGAATGTCCCAAAACTTAAGGAAGGGAGCACTGTTTTCCCAGGGAGCTTCACCAACAGTGGTTGGGTACGGGTAGGGTGAGCTTGGGTTTCCTCAGTTGTGGACTCACCAGCATCACCCAATCTCTTCTGTCATAAATTCTGGGCGTACTTCAGGGGCCATCATTAGGCACGGTGGTAGGATGTTGTGTGTTTAGGGGAACAGGGCCATTGGCTTCACCATCTAGACAGTGAGGAAGATACACAGCTGTATATATAACCTTCAGCCTGAAGGTGTGCTACGTGCTGATCAGGTATAAAAAGTCTCTAGTGTGCAACCTCTGGGGCACCACACCCTCCCCCCAAACCCACCCCAAGTTGTATGGCTGCCTCAGACATGCAGGGCTTTGTGTGGATCAACATTTGTTTCCCTAGTGGCTTGTGGGATCCCTGTGAAGTGACCTAAATTCACATCTACTGCAGGATGGGATGGTTTTTGCATCAGGTAGTACCTAAACCCAATCAACAGAGAGAGTGCAGTTGCCCATTCCACCCAAGTAGTAGTCTCAGTATTACATAATAGGGCACTAGTCTGCCATATACTTCCATCATAATCAAAAGAACAGAGGGATTTTTTTGGGAAAGTCTCTCCCCTCCCCACGTATATAGAGGGAAACATTCCACGTAGGAAAAATATATCTAAAAACAAAGATGATGTGACTTACCAAACGAAAGCGCTGGCAGGTTGATAGACACACAAACATACAACAAAATTAAGCTTTCGCAACCAATGGTTGCTTCATCAGGAAAGAGGGAAAGACGAAAGGATGTGGGTTTTAAGGGAGAGGGTAAGGAGTCATTCCAATCCCGGGAGTGGAAAGGCTTACCTTAGGGGGGGGGGGGGGGGGGGGGGGACAAAGGACAGGTATACACTCGAGATATGCCATGTCAGACCTAGTATGTAAGCATGTAAGCTTCTGTGATGCAAGGCCTCAGTTGACAATCCTGTTATGACAGGGCTGCACAACACCTTTAACTTCTGTGATTGCATGGTTACATGTGGATGTAATGGAGATAGACCCTGAGGAGTTACATAAAGAATGAAAATATGTGTTGCAGAAGAGCAGAACTATGAGGAGAGTCAGTGGCACATGGGATAAATGTTGCAGTTTTTTTTTTCTTCTTCCAAACCTTCAACACTCCAGAATTATTGGAACATATTCTTCCAGGGTTTATCCATTTTAAGGTTCAGTCAATTGTTCCGAGCCCGGTGTGAGGCTTCATATATCAAAGATTTGGTCATACCACTAGGGCTTGTGACATGAAGGTTACGTGTGGAAATTGTGGAGACTCAGCTCACGAATCAAGCGATTCTTGTACAATTCCTCTGAAATATATAACCTGCTCCAGGGATCACCCAGAATGGAGCAGGAAGTGTGGGTTTAGAAAATGAGGAAAGAAAAATTCAGGAGTTGAGACACATGCCCTATGGTGAAACTAAAAGAGCTTTCAAAGCTGTGCAACCTCCGATGTTTGCTACTTCTTTTGCATCATCCCATAAGTAGTCAGTCGCTAAGTGTGATGCCTCCACACTTACGCAGACTACAGATTCAAATACGAGTACACACACTTGTCAGTGTACCTGTGGGGGAAAAGTTGCGCTTGAATCCAAAAATCGTTCAGAAGCCATTGAAGACTGACTTGGAACCTCAGCCTCATACTGATGCACACCATCAGAAGCTGACTAAGCTGTCCTCTCTAACCATGCAAGCAACTCCTCCCATAAGTGAGGAAAAAATGTCACACAAAAAATCATTAAAAATCAAAGAAAGTGGCACTTAAACCTTCAGAGTGGTGAACACACTCCCTTTTCAGAGATGATTTTACTGTCGAGGATATTGGTATCCACATGGAGGAACCAAAGAGTCAGACATCATCTAATGTTCCCCCTGACCTCTCTCAAGTAAGTCATTGCTGCTGAGGGAGGATGACAAGGGCAACCATTGCTAATGAATGGTGTCCAAAGGGACTTCTGTGTTGCAGTGGAACTTAAGTGAATACCAATCGCATTTGGAAGAATTACATATACTGGTCCAGGAGAGACTGTTCTACATCTTTTTCCTAGAAATTTATTTCAGTCACCAACACATCTGCATTAAGGGGCTACCATCCCTGCGTGAAGGACGATGTTTCTGGAGACAGGGCTAAGGGTAGACTGGCTGTTTTCATCAGTGACAGGTGCTATTCCTCTCCTTTCCCTTTTACCATGGCCTTACAGCAAATGCAGTTAAAGTCCTCACACAAGTTCAGAATACAGTATGTTTTTTGTACATTCCACTTCATGATCTGTTAGATGCAGACGTAGACAAAAGGGGAGTGCAATGCACACAATGTGATGTGGGGCTCGGCTACCACTTGCTCTAGAGGTCAAATTATCAAGTGCCTCATCCATTCAGAGGACATATGCCTTTTGAACTCTTGTCAGATGACACACTCTTCCACAGCTACACCTTAATCTTCAACCATTGACCTGTGTTTGTGTTGCCCAGCTATTCCAGACTCATTTCAGTGGGAAGTGGCCACAGATTTGCATTTCAGTGACCACATCCCTGCATGAATTCATCTTCTGACTCACTGTAGTCAACAGAGGACCACCAAGTGGATGGTTCAAAGGGCAAATTGATTGTGATACAGTCAGCAAGCCATCTTCGAAAAACGAGATTGTGCCCAGGGGATGGTGGACCATATGGCCTGTGAGATTCACTGTGCTCTGCAGATTCCAATCCCCAGTCTAGCAATTGCCTGGAGCTTGGTGGAATGACGAATGTCACTCAGTAACCAGAGCCAGCTGCACAGCACTGTGGAAATTCAAGCCCCATCCAACTACACAAGTGAGGTGAGTCATAAAAGAATGGAAGAGGGACTCCTGCAAGCAGTTCGTGATTTCCATTAATCAGTGCACTTCCATTGGCACGTTTGGCACTCGATAAGGTAGATTTCAGATAACTTGCTCTTGTGACGTTGTTGAGAGATGGGATTCTGGTGGATGTGCTTAAAGGCATGGCTCAGAGTTGAGCTGAACACTTTTTACAGTCACTGCATCATCCAGTCAAACTCCTGTGTTCAGAGTGTTCTGTAGGACTGTGGAGGTGAGGTGGCTCTGCTGCTTCTTATGTTATGAAGTGACCTACAATCTGCCATTCTCCATGTGGAAATTAGAATCAGTTCTGACTGCAGCCAGAAACACTGCTCCTGGACCTGATCAGTTTGTGTGCCTCTTCCATCATGTGTACCCTGATGCTAAAGGCAGTCTCTTGTTTCTTTTCAGTCAGGATTGTACCAATCCTAACAGTCTTTGGAGTGTAGCCTTGTCAGTTGTACATCTTAAGCACTTTTTGGCCATACTATTTGACTTGAAATTAGCCTGGATCCCGCACCTAAAAGACTGCAAACAAAGAGTTTCAAATCACTGAATATTTTGAAATGTCTCCACAAAAAGGAATGGAGAACTGACAGGTCCCACTTCCTGCAGTTTTACAGGGCAGCAGTCAGATCACAGTTAGATTATGGCAACTTGGTTAAGAACCAGCCCTCCTACCTCAATATGTTAGGTGCTGTCCACCGCAAGGGGATTTGGACACTGACTGGTGTGAGCCTATCAGACCAGCAGTGTATGTGTGCAGAGGCTGATGAACCACCACTCTGAATTTGGCTGTGCATCCTTCTGGCTTGTCTGGCCCTGAAAATCTCAGTATTGCCTAGGTCATTAGCATTTAGTGCAGCAGTCCATCCCAGTTTGGAACAGCTGTTCAGGAATCAGTGGTAGGTGATCGAGCCACTCAGGATACATGCTAAGGACTCTCTCAAGGATCTGAATACATCAGACCTCCAAATACAATGCCAGGGATGGAACAAATTGCCGCCTCGGCATCTTCGGAGGCCTAAGGAGATTTTAATCTTGATGCAGTACAAGAAAACTTGTACTCCATATTATGTTTTTACAGCTCTGTTTTTAAGTATGTACCACAATTTTGTTCAACTGTGTTCCTTGATAGGGTTTTCAAAGTGTGCCTCCCAGAACAATTTACAAATTATGTTGTGTAGTTATAAGGACTATGATGGCACTGGAGTGAATTAACAGGCATCGCAGTACAAGATTTCTCTCCTGTTCTGACTCACTCTGTGTGCTACAAGTGGTCCACCAAATGTATCCAATTGACCAATTGTTTCAGCTCACGTATGACTCCTTACAGCGGCTCCAAAACCGTGCAAGGAGGTTATCTTTCGCTGAGTACTTGGACACATTGGGATACAGAGAAACAACATAGCCAACAAAGCAGCCAAAGTAGTATGTTGGGACGGTGTTGTGTGTCATCCTCTTGCGCATCATCATCTTCTTATGTGACAGACAAATCGTGTGTTATTGAGAAACTCGTGGTTAGCGGTGGTGGACGGGAAAGAAACTGCAGTCACTCAGATCAACCTCACAGGCATGGTGGACTTTCTCACCAATAGACACGCTGCTCACCAGACTACATGCAAGACATAGCCCTTTGACACATTGTTTCCTCCACAGGCAGAATGAGCACTACTCTTTGAAGTTTGAAGTTTTTGGTATGCCACTTAAGATTCAGCATATTTTGGCTATATGTGTATTATATGTTGACATCAAGACACCCTCAGTTTTGCTGGAGATCTGCCCACCATCCTTGTCAATACTTGACAGGTTCCGAAACTTTGTGAACTGTCAGGCCTCATCCCTGTGCTGGGGAGTGGAGGCAGACTTCAATGCATCTTAAACTAATCCTCGTGTGGGGGACAGCCTTTCGTTCCTAACCCCAACAAGAATGGCATGTTGACTTTTTGTCAGGGCACTGTTGACCATGATGCAGAGCAACCCCACATCCAAAATCATCCCCACCACCACCATCAGTTCTTTGTGTACAACAGCTGTCACTTGAATAATCCAGTTTCTCATAAGTTTCTATCTGCGGTGAAACATTTCTTCCAGTTAGGATTATTCCTGTTGGCAAAACATTTCTCTATGCATTCTTTCAGCTGGGCAAGTTCCAGTCATGAGTAGTGCTCTATCTTTGATGACCAGTCATGAACTGTAAACATTGGTGAGCACTACAGCCACATCAGACAATTGTGTATTTTTTTAAAGGTAGTGCCATTGCTGTCTATGCAGCAGGCAGATGTTTGTTGATATAAAATGCAAGCAGTTTACAAACATGGACATCACTAAGAGATCATTGTCATGTAATATTCCAAATCACTTAGTGCTGGTTAAGTGTATACTGCAAAAAATTAATACAGAAACACATTTGCTGTTGATCTGCCTTCTTATAGTACTGTATTATTATACTCTGGACATAAGCATAGGTATCTACAGGAGGGAGGGGTGAAGGCAAAAGAGGACTATCTGGAGTATGGGTACAGGCATTTTATTAATTATAGAATTTTCACACATTACTAGCAGTGATTCTCAGGGACTGTACTGAACTGCTGCATCCAATGGGACACACTGTTAACTTTAGCAGTCACTGTGTGTCTTCCACCTCTCATTTTTTTGTTCTACACTGTCCGCTGAAAGTTATGCAGAGACCTAGAAGCAGCAGCAATTTCAGTGGTCTTCTGCAATAAAGACGGGTGAAAAAATTTGTAGAACTGTTCCAAAGTAGTATCCTCTGTCTTTTGTCACTTCCTCATACAGCCTTTATCAAACTGCAGATACCTTGGTACACGGATTCAGATGCCAGTTCCAACAACGTCATATGGTGACAGAGTGTGCCCCTCATCTGTCCCCAATTTACATAAGAATGCCTCAATCCTTTGCTGCACAACTGAATTGCAGTAGTAGTTTACTGTTTTCTGTGGATGAAGACGACCTATTACAACTTGCTGAATATCCCCTCAGTTTTACATAGCAGGGTCACTTTAGTGCTATCTAAAGAACCTTCATGCTATACTGTAGGTATGTATATTTATACTTAATCAGGGAGTTAAATACCTCAGTCTAAAACAATGTAATGTTTTCTATTATAGAAGAGAGCAAAGAAAGTGTTAAATTTCAAGGTCGAAAAGATGTCCTCTCTAGGGACTAGGATATTCTCAAACTCTATAGGGTATAACACTGAGCCAAAAGCAGTCATAGAGCTAAAAATTCTGCAGTCCAGTTAGGCTACCTGCACAATAACGTGACAAACCAATGAGATGAGAACTGTCTTGATTGAGAACTAGGTCGTTAACTAATTTCTATCGGCCAATTTGATAGTGACTTTGGGAGACATCCCCCATTCATCCAGCCAAATGCTGGCCTTAACTAACCCAGAAATGTAGCTTTCACAACAGATTTTATCCACTTTAAAAATAGAAACCATGGAAGGAATGCAATAAATCCATTAAAATGATCAGATGTGAAGTTTCATAAGAAAAGTGGGTAGGTATTATCAGAGTTGAGTAAGTGTTTCTTAAAGTTTATTCCCTGTTTCTCCACTTCATGTAACATTTCTAGTGATGTGCGAAGATCAGAAGTGGTTTGACTTTGGATTGCAAGCAAACTCCACACCTCTCACACATTGGTTGACTTACTTGATCTGTGCAGCTGATCTTCTTCTCTGGATTGCCGGCTCCGTCGATCTCCGAAGAATAATGCTAGTTACGGAATTTATAAGACACTCTCTCTATTTTTGAAATAATTTAGTGCTCGAAGAATCCTTTTAACTCGGACATAGTATATTACAACTTCCACTGAGAACAAATTCAATATTTCTCACATCATTATTCGAATGTTTATAAGTCAACCGATTTGTCTTGCGTTAAACTTGATAAAATACATCTTCAATAGTGTAGTTTTTACAACCACATAATTTATGAACATGTCTTGCTTTTAGCAAGTCCAACACATGGAGTGCAATTAAATGTCTATAATCGGTTGTTCTTTTTTCTTTAACAATAATCACAGACATTAAAACAGCAAGGAATACTACATGATTACTTCTTGCTCTTCCAATACTACTTCCGTTGCATGAGCGGCAAACAGTTGTCGATGCCGTACGACCGTCGCATCTCGTGACTCCTTTCCAGCCTGCACACACAAATGTGTCGCGTAGTATGTACATTCTCTCTCACTTATTTTTAAAATATCGTGTGTTCAAGATGGCAAAAGGACGAATGGTTCTGGAATTTATGCAGAAATTCTTGAAGCACTATATATCCCTCCCCTCAGCTTGAACATGTGGTATTTTATACGTACTCATTATGTACATTAGTATTACATAGAATAACACATCGTTATTCCACATTTTTTATTAACCGTGCATAACCCTTTTATTTACTATATAGCTTTTCTTTTTTCATTTTACATTGATTATAAAACAGGAGTATTTCACTCAATCTAGGAGTCAAGGGGCCTAAACCTTTGGGTATCCAATCATAAGCTCCAGGTGTTGATGACACTTGAATATTTTACTCTTTATTCTAATTCTTTGTGCTACTTCTTTAGTACGTATTAGCCTCATTAATTATAGACTGTTTGTAGTCTGGAGGAACTCTGGGCAAATGAAAGTGTTCTTCCCAACACTTTTAAACTCCCATAAAACATAATAAATGCTAGTGGAATATAGAATTCAAAGTTACCAGAATAATTCCTGATAAATGTGTGACTTCTGTCACGATACTGTCCTTTTCTCCTAGGATCAGTACCTATATCTTACAGGTGGATTGACCCTCTGAGTGAACTTACTCCTTCCGTTTTGATAGGTACGCCCCTCTTAATTCTTATTCTCCTACGGTACAGGTCAATCCCTTTCTTGGTGCCCCTGTCCGCACAGTAGAGGTCAGCCTTTCTTAGATCTGACTATCTGCCATTTATATTCAATAAATGCTGGGTGCGCTCCGCCCCCCCCCCCCCCCCCTATCCTTCCCAAGTAGGCCTCGTGGTTCATTGTCCTAGTATACATCTTTATGTATACTATAATTAAATATTTCCTGGAAAAAATAAAAGTCTATTTCACATTCACTTCTTGATACTTCATTTAATACCCCAGAGTCCTCCTCTACTTCTCAACTTCTGTAATCTTTAGTAGATATTATGTCTACCCATATTATTCAACTCATAGTAGATACTATGTCTACATCTGATGATCAAGTCCCATTACTCTGACTCACCACTCCATCAGAGTATTTGCTACACTAACTTTACTTAATTAAGCATCATAATTAACTCAAATCTGGCTTGTGTTCCCTTGTATCTTTGTGTGTATGGTGATATGTGTTTGTGCAGCCTGATTCTTCGGCGTTCTTATCTGGAGATAAGTTGTAGGTTATTGGAAACGACGGAGAAAATGAAGGACTCCTGCGATAGAAGTAGATGAATATGGAAAGTGGGGAAAATTAGGCAGGTACTCAAAAAAGAAGTAAGAAAGGAAAAAATAGAAATGGTTGCTAAGATCGAAGAAGAGAAACAAGGTAGCCCCAAAGACAGGAAACCCTTCCCACCCCACCTTTCCCCAGGACCCCTACCTTGCCAGTACTTGAGTGAGAAGCCGGAGGAGGTATGGTGTTAAATCATCTCCTACAGAATGGACATTCTCACCTTCACCCTTGAGGTCCCCGAAGAAAATCTTAGCAACCCCTATGAAATGGCAAATGATCAAGAATCAGTTACACTTGTTTGCTGCAAGGGTTGTTTGAAAGGTGTGGTGTGTGTTCTGTGTTAGCCATGATTTATATGTCGGTGTAAATCATGTTTTAATCTACAATACCCACCCCTTCCAAAAAGTATACAAACCCTCCCATTTACATCATATTCCATAAAAGGTATAAAATATTCTATACCAAATAGAAAATTATACACTACTATTAAATAGTTGTGTAGTTAGTCACTTTGTTATCTTCTTATACACGCATAAAATCCTGTATTCAGTTTGTCATCTCGATATCACTCTGTTTAAATAGTACCAACATATTATACTTTCCACTAATATAACATTCTATTTGTTTCATTTAATGTCTAGATATCACTGTCCATTTGTGATTCTCTTAAGTTTTCTACTTGACTGTCATATCTGGTTTCCTACATACTAAAATTATAGGATAGTTTAAGATTTTTAGGAATAGATTATAGAATAGTTTAAAATTTGAAGGGAATTTGGTGCAGGAAAACTATCTTGGAAGAAACACCGAAAACAACTCGGGATCAGACGGTAGTTACTCCGCCCGTTGACTCGGAATGTTAACGTCCCTGGGGGATATACATCTTTATGTCCTTTATTGTATTTGCCCTTCTCTGATCCAGTTGTAGGATCTACTAAGAATAAGGCTTTGGGATGTATTACTGTTTGTGTTCAGTAAAGTCCTTAATTTTTCTGAAAAAAACTTATGTCTCTCTTTCTTCAGGGCAGAGCTCTGAGGATGTTGTTTTATCAGAACCATGTCATTGACCTTGTACTGAGATTCAACCACTTTCTCATTATGTTTACTAACTCTTTGTTGTGCTTTCCAACTAAATTTCTGGAAACTATTTCCTGATTAAGATCATAATCGAAAGTAGGTTGTTCAGGCCAATTAAAACTTTTAATTAGAGGTTCTCCTACAAAAGGTTTGCCAATTACTTCTAAAGGTGTTAATCCAGTTGGTAAATGCGGTAATTCATTTAAAATAAGCTCAAAGTCTTTGATCTTTGTAGCCCATAAGTATGTTTTTCACGGCAGTAGGTGCGGCATAATTTCCCAATCTGTTTCATTACCCGTTCACATAGATTAGACGACTGGTTATAATTGGATACTAACACTTGACGAATACATTCCCATGCTAAAAATTCTTTAAAATCATTACTAACAAATTGTTGTCCATTATCGGAGAGACAGTTTTGGTTTGCCTACCTCCAGAAAATATTGTTGCAAACAGCATATCACAATTGGTGTATTTGCTTTTTTAATAGGATACAACTTAACATACTTTGACAAACACTCTATAAGGATTAAAATGTAAGACACTCTTTCCTTAACTTTCGGAATTGGTCCAAAGAAATCCGCTGCTGTAAGATTGTGTATAGACTTAGGAATGATTGGATACATTTTGTATTTAACAAGAGTGTTACTCTCTTTCACCTTCTGACAGATTTCACAAGTCCTAAATAAAGATACTACTTTATGTCCTAGCCTTTTAAAGTAACAGAACTTATTCATATGAGCAATACATTTCTTTATTCCGAAATGTCCCTACCCTGTATGAACATACCACACAATTTCGCCTTTCATTAACTTCGGAGTACATAAATGCCACCGTTGCAATGTTATACTATCTCTCCAAAATAAATTATGACCCATAATTTTCCACTTTGCTGCTTGATTAGGAGGCAAGGAATTCCTAATACACATAGCAAACATCTCGGTAAAATAGGGATCATGGTCTATGTTCTCTGTTAGTCTTTGTGCCATCTCGTGTACCCTGGTGTAAGGATACTCTCCTGTCAGAAAATTAACTGCAAAATTACGCCAGGTCCTTACGTCCATTTGAACTCATCCATATCTATAGGTAACCTAGACAAAGTGTCTGGTTCAATATTCTCAGAACCTCTTACATACTGTATTCTAATGTCATATTCTTGTAGGAACAACATCCATCACATTAATCTACTATGTAACAAACGACTATTCATCAAAAAAGATAGAGCTTGATGATCTGTGTAGATATGGATTTCTGACCCCTCATACTAATGTTTGGAATTTTTGGATGTACTCCATACTATTGCTAACAGTTCTTTGTCAGTAGCTGTGTAGTTTAATTCATGTTTATTAAGACTACTGCTATCAAAAGCTATAGATCTGTGATTTACATTATCTATGCCCCACTCTCCTTGGAATAGTTTTGCCGGAATCCCATAAGCAGATGCGTCGGTTGTAATTTAAAATAGTTCGACCATACTCGGATGATGCAATATGGGTGCTTCTACTAGTGCTCTTTCTGCATTTTCAAATGCATTATTTGCCTCTTCATCCCAAACTCACAGTATTTCTTAACAAATGTAAAATTCTTGTGTCATTTAGTTCTTGTGTCATTTAGTTCTTGTGTCATTTAGTTCTTGTGTCATTTAGTTCTTGTGTCATTTAGTTCTTGTGTCATTTAGTTCTTGTGTCATTTAGTTCTTGTGTCATTTAGTTCTTGTGTCATTTAGTTCTTGTGTCATTTAGTTCTTGTGTCATTTAGTTCTTGTGTCATTTAGTTCTTGTGTCATTTAGTTCTTGTGTCATTTAGTTCTTGTGTCATTTAGTTCTTGTGTCATTTAGTTCTTGTGTCATTTAGTTCTTGTGTCATTTAGTTCTTGTGTCATTTAGTTCTTGTGTCATTTAGTTCTTGTGTCATTTAGTTCTTGTGTCATTTAGTTCTTGTGTCATTTAGTTCTTGTGTCATTTAGTTCTTGTGTCATTTAGTTCTTGTGTCATTTAGTTCTTGTGTCATTTAGTTCTTGTCCCCTAATATACTGTCTATAATACCCGGCCATTCTGATAAATCCCTTCAATTGTGTCAGGTTTTTAGGGGGTGGACATTCTTTAATAGTTTTTATGCACTCAGGACCCGGTCTAATCCCCTGTACCCCTACAAGATGCCCTAAAAACTTAAGCTCTTGCCTTGCAAAGTACGATTTAGACAATTTCACTGTAATACCTTTTTCTTTCAGTTTTTTCAGGGTCTTACTCAATGTTAGGCAATGTTCTTCCCAGGTAGATGAGATTATGAGAATATCATCTATATATATTACTAAATCCTTCTATAAATCTCTTCCTAATGCTTCATCCAGAGTATGTATAACTACTGATATGGATATATTAAGTCCAAAAGGTAACACATTGAAGTGATAAGATTTACCATCAGACAGGAATGCTGTATACTTTTTGACTCTGGGTGTAACCTAATTTGCCAATATCCAGTAGTCAGGTCCATTGTGCTAAAAAACTTTGCTTTCTCAAATTTGGATAACAGTTCATCGATGTTAATTGATCTATCTCATTCTGTTTCTGTACGCTTATTCAATGTATGCGCGTCTAGCACTAATTGCACACCTCCTGTAATCTTTTCTACCACTACTGAAGGGTTATTCATGACACTAGAACTATGTTCTATTATATTGTTGTTGATCATTTTGTCAATTTCCTTCTTAACTGCTGCTTTCAAACTTACCGGTATTGGATATGGCTTACAGAAAAATGGAGTGTCATCTTTGATTTTAAACTTGCGAATGTAATCGCTGATATTACTGGGACGATTGGAAAATACTTTTTCATGTTCCATTAGAATTCTATATAAATCTAGTTTTTGTGCATTGGTTAATATTGGGGATTCTTTTACTTTTTTTTGCAAGTCAATCCTATATGCTAATTGGTCTACATTATAGACCTCTGGTGACAGTTGTGCTGTAGCTGCTAATTGGATACATTGACTCTCAGTTGTTTGTTTACCAATGTAGCTGTCTGTCAAAAACGGTACCCAATGTCTACTGTCCCGTTTCCCAAAACATAGAAGATTTTCTTCAAAATTTAAAATGACTTTAAATTCTAATAACCAATCTAATGCAAATAATACATCTCTATTGATATTTTCTACTGTTAACAATGTCTGATGAAACAAATTACTTCCAATGTTGCAATTCACCAGGGTTTCGTGTTTCACAACTTTGCTCTTCATTCCTGTTATACCAACTATGTAAACTCCAGTTACTGGTAACAGAGGTAGGTGATGTTGAGTTTATAATAAATTAAAGAACATGCTATAAATGAGCGCACCTCACTCCCTGAATCTATAAATATGTTAACTTCAAAAGTCTCCACGTTTCCTACTATTATTGGTTGTGGATTATTGGTAGTGAAGTTTGGTTCTTCCAGTAACAACCATTCTTTTGTCAGTATTTTGTGCGTGAAATTAGCATACTTATAATAAACCAGGCCTCCTAGTGTATCTCTACAACCTGGGCCCCGGCCCTGAATCCAGATCGCACTACATTTTCCTCATTACTAATAATTATTGGTTGGTTACCAAAGTGAGGTACTACGTTACCACTTTGTGGCACAAATTCATGCGAAGTTACTGGACCTAAATTCGAAGGTGGATGCTTCTTCTGATAATTGTCATTAACATTATTCTGGTTACACTGGTGTACTCTAGCTAAGTTAGCCTCATATCTTTTAAAGTTATTATTACTATTCGTTTTGTAACTCTGATTTTCACTTTGGTGTACACTCTTGTTGCACTCCTTATTTAAGGCATCAAGTACGTCCACAAAAGATAATAATTCTTCAACCGTTCTCCACCCACTACATAGTATATCCTTCCTCATGTAAATGGGCAATCATCTTATTAAAATTCAAACTAACCCCTCTTCCTCCATTGGCTTATCCAAGTACTTCACTCGTGTTAAATGCCAGTTGAAATACTTTCTCATTGTTCCCCACATATTACTGTAATACTTCGGGTCCCACAAATTCGATAAGTTTTTCTTGGGCACTAGCTGACCAATACTTTTGTTTAAACTTCCTTCGGAAATCTTCCAAAGAGGAAAAGTTTTCAATGTTTACCCTACCCCACTCTGAGGCTTCCCCTAATAGATGCCCCACAGCAAAGTCAAACTTTTTCGAATCCTCCCAGTTGTTGGGCAAGGCTTGGTTGAACCTTTTCAAAAAATGGGTAGGATGTACTTCCCCGTCTGGCTTAAGCTTAGGGAATTGCCTGGATAATCCAGAATTGGCGCCTGATTGTAAATCCGTCATTACCTCACTAGTCAATACCACATTAGAAGTCACCCTATTATCTACTTTGTCCTGAATAACTTTGACTTCCTCCCATAAATTATCTATACCTCTCTTGGTATTCAGAAGACAAATTTGGAGACACTTTGTCGGGGGTTACTGTCGTGGCCATTTTTCGGTCTATCATTTCCTCTACCTGTTCCTCCGGGCTACTTATATTTGTCGTACCTGAAGTTGCTAGTTTCTCTTTAAAGTTTTGTTCCACGTTATCTACTCGAGTATTGATTCCTGCAATTTGCGATTGGACTATAGGAATTAGCTTGTCCTGTTTCTTGACACTCGACACTTACCTTTAAAGTGTGTAGTCTCTGCTTTACTTCATCAAATATAACATTACATATATTTTGAAATGATCCTAATCTTTCACCAATTTCAGCTTCTTCATTATTACATTTATCTTCAATATCCAATTCTAACTTTTTAGCTAAGTCCTGAAGTTGGTGACTCTGTGTCTGACTAAAGTTACTGAACAGTTGGTTTACATGACTGCTCAATAAGCTAGTTAATTCCTCTTTCAAATCTATTTTAAAATTTTCTACTTTAGTAGTTAAAGCATCAAATCCAGTCTTCAAATTTCCCATACCTTCACATAAATTACTAAAGTCTTTACTTTGTGAATCTCCTTTATCACTTAACAATCCCCAAGTTTCATTCTGAACATCCAATTTATTATTTAATTCAGTATTCACTCTATCTATTTCTCTACTTAAATTAGCACTCTGTGCATAAAGTTTTTCACTTAGTTGCACTTGTCATTTCTCAAAGGAGTACTTTGAGCAGTTAGTTCCTTCCTTAAAGCTTCTGAATCTGCCCTTTGGGCTTCGATTAAATTTACTACGTCAGACCAGTGAGGCACCTCCTTACTCACTTTCATTGCCATGGCTGGTTCTGAAGTTTCACCATTTCTATTATTCAACAGTTTCTTTTTAACTTTACTCTCAACTATTGTTTTGTGCACACCCAGTGTAGAGCTCTAGCTGTATTGGTGGGCGGATGCGTAATCAGCGCCAGTGAACAGCACTTGCGCCGGCGGCAGCGATTTTTGGTTTCAGCATCGGTGGGCGTATGGGGAATCAGCACTGGGGAATCAGCGACTGGTGTCGGGGTCATCAGACTTAGGCTGGATTCCTCATCTGCATCCCCGCGATGTGTGTGTGAGAGCTGCTTACTCCTGACACCGGACCTTCTTCCATGAATTATTCTCGTCATATTTCTTCTTAGTCTAAACTGTTGAGATTTTCCTTGTGTCTTTCCTTGTATGGTATTTATTGATTGTGGCCCATTTTAAACTCTGCGAAACAAGTGTCTTGTCTTGTTATACCAGGTTGCTATGGCAACACATCATATCTTCTGCTTCGATTTCCTCTCAAAATTCCTGTTCTTTAAAGTCCTTTCTGCTGGTCGCCACACTCTAAAGATGTGCGTTGATAAGAAGCGGTGTGACTTTGGATTGCGAGCAGAATCCACACCTCTCTCACATTGGTTGACTTACTTGATCTGTGCAGCTGATCTTCTTCTCTGGATTGCCAGCTCTGTCATTCTCCAAAACCTTCTTGTCCGAAGAGTAATGCTGATTATGGGATTTATAAGACATTCTATTTTTGAAATAATTTAGTACTCGAAGAATACTTTTAACTCAGGCATAGTATATTTCAACTTCCACAGAGAACAAATTCAATATTTCTCACATCAATATTCGAATGTTTATAAGTCAACCAATTTGTCTCCTGTTAAACTCGATAAAATACGTCTGCAATAGTGTAGTTTTTACAACTACATAATTTATGAACATGTCTTGCTTCTAGCAAGTCCAATACATGAATTACAATTAAATGTCTATAATCGGTTGTTCATTTTTCTTTAGTAATAATCACAGACACTAAAACAGCAAGGAATACTACACAATTACTTCTTGCTCTTCCAATCTACTTCTGTGGCAAGAGCAGCAAAAACCTGTCGATGCCATTCGACCGTCACGTCTACCTTGTGCTCGTGACTCCTTTCCATCCTGCACACACAAACGTGTCACGCAGCATGTACATTCTCTCACACTTATTTTTAAAATATCTTGTGTTTGAGACAGCAAAAGGACGAGTGGTTCTGGAATTTATGTGGAAATTCTCGGAGCACTACACATTAGAGTGCTGCTTCTGTTGATGTCCAAAAGGATTTTCTCAATCATTCTGAAATTTTATATTTCTGATTTTTAATTTCATTGTCATCCTAACATCATTAGAATAAAATACATTATTTGTGCAAATTTTTTACCTACATTTTATAACTTATTGTTTACCCTCTATGAAATAATTTGGCGGCATAGTTTGACTGTTGAGCAAAAAATGTAGCATGCATATCCTTTTTAACAACATCAAAAGGTTGCATATGCTATTGAAATATGCATATTGTTAGGTATCAAAGTAATCTACCCTAAACGTACTAAGTGGATAATTATTGTGTTTGATACAATTACTTTTGTATACTGCCTGTCAAAATTAGGGCTTGGGGCATGTTTCAGACTAACTGAATCAGTTATATCAAATATGACAATTTTAAAAGTTTTCTCTTCCCCCCCCCCCCCCCCCCCCCAGCCCTGCCCCTTGAAAAAAAAATTGCAGGCATCTATAGACATAAGTAATATTATAAGCCTGATTTGTTGACTGTTGTTGCAGGTGGTTCTGATAACAGGTGCTAGCTCTGGCTTAGGTGAGGCACTGGCCCACGCTTTCTATCAGGCTGGATGCAGGGTGATTCTTGCAGCAAGGCGTGAAGATGAGCTCCAAAGAGTCAAGAATGCTTTGTTAACTACTCATAATGTAAGTAGAAAAAAAATTGCTTATTTCATCTATTTATGGCTCTTTTATTGTCTTGTAGCAAACTTTCATTATTATATTTCTTCTCAGACTGGAAATATGCTTACACACACACACACACACACACACACACACACACACACCTCTTTTCAATTTCAGTCCCTGCTCCTGCGAACTTGTCATAATAGGCAGAACTACTGCATAGAAACTTGGATCTTAAGGTGGCTAATGAATAGCTGAAACCCACAATGACAAGTCACTGTTGTTATCCTAGCTGTAAGTAAATTTGATGCACAAAAGGAGATTTACATCTATTAGAGACACAACAGTTAAGACATATAATGGTATGCCATATTTGGGGATTAATGGTCTCACACTTACTGTCAATGATTTATTTTAAATTAGAGTATTAATTTGCAATAAGAGAAATTTAATAAATGATAGCTGAAGCTGAACAAGAAATGCAAAGACTGGCATGTCTGGTGTCTGCGCATTCAGGTTTAAAAGGAGCACAGTGTAAGCAGATAGTCTTAATGGAGATTATAAGATGTAGTTTCACCAAAATTTTTCTGTGTTTGGGCAGTAAAAGCATGGTCTTTGGAGGCAAAGTGGGGATACGGTAAATAGCAAGTGGTGACAGAGAGCAGGGAACAGTGTGTGAACCAAGCATTATCTTAAAAAGGTTCACATGTTGTTGGAGTCTGAAAGTTTAATGGAAGTTACGAAGATGGACTGTGGGCAGCTGGAAAGCCACAGCATTGAACTTTGCACATTTCGTTGCGGAAGCTATAGCTCCAGACTTGAAAGGGAAATCACTCAGCAAACCGATTTTTTGTATGTGAATCTTCAGGTTTTCGCGGCGCAATGACTGCTCCATTAAGTTTCGGGAATGCAGCCGCATGAATTTTGCTTCTTCTTCTAATATTTCGGCTGTATACCTTTCAGCCATCTTCAGAGAGAGCCGTACGACTGACGCTCCAGCGCTCGCTCCATCCTTTTAAACTCGCGGACCGCGCCACTGCGCATGCGGCCACAGATAAACAAGGCGCCAGTGATGTTGATCGGCGGCAAAGACGTACAATATGCATGAGTTACGTCTGTGGCTGCACATTCGATCCATGCTGGGAGGTCGATGTATTACTGGGAGCTGAACTGTAGCGACGTCTTTGTAAGTTCAATATTGAAAGTGCCGGATTCCATGATTTATCTAATGTGAAACCGCTGTCTCTATTAATTAAATTCTTCGTCAAGCAGATTTCAATGGCCTCTTTTACTACGGAGTCCCAGAAAGATGAAACAGAAGTCAGAATTTTGACATTTTCATATACCATAGAGTGACCAGAATCAATACAATGCTCTGCCACAGCCGATTTACTGGGTTGTAAGAGCCGAGTGTACCTGCAATGTTCCGTACACCTCTCTTGGACTGTACGATTCGTTTGTCCGATATATGAAAGGCCACATTCACATGGTATCTTGTAAACTCCAGGCTTGTGGAGTAGTAAGTCATCTTTAATGGAACCCAGGAGTGCAGCCGTCTTCGCCGGTGGACGAAAAATCACTTTTACTTTATGTTTAGTGAGGATCTGTCCTATTTTGGATGAAAGGCTTCCCACATACGGCAGGAAAGCCATGGATTTAAATGTTCCCTCGTCATCTTCTGCATTCCTTACGGACACCTTAGATTTTATTTGTAGTGCCTTACGTATCTGTTGTGGAGAATACCCGTTGTCCTCAAAAACTCTCTTCAGATGTAAAAGTTCGTCTTTTAAACTACTTTCATCAGATATGACGTGTGCTCGGTGTACCAAAGTTCTTAGAACACTACTCGTCTGCGAAGGATGGTGACAGCTATTTGCATGTAAATATAAGTCCGTATGGGTCGGTTTCCGATGTACTGCATGACCCAAAGTGCCATCTTCTTTGCACCGAACCAAGACATCCAAAAATGGAAGACATCCCTCCTTTTCCACTTCCATTGTAAACTGAATTTGTCCATGGATGGAATTCAGATGGTTTAAGAAGTCCTGCAATTTGTCCTCGCCATGGGGCCACACTACAAAGGTGTCATCAACGTACCTCCAAAAAACTGTAGGCTTCAAACTAGCAGACTCCAGGGCCTTCTCTTCGAAGTCCTCCATAAATAAATTGGCCACCAAGGATGACAAAGGACTACCCATGGCAACACCGTCAGTCTGTTCAAAAAAGTCGTTATTAAATAAAAAGTATGTGGAGGTCATCACGTGGCGAAACAAAGCTAAAATCTCCTTATCAAAACTTTTTCCTATGAGATCTAAAGATTCGGAGAGAGGTACCTTAGTAAATAGCGACACTACATCAAAGCTGACTAATAGATCAGAGGTGTTCAGTTTCAAAGATTTTAATTTTCCAATGAAATCTGCAGAGTTCCTTATATGATGATCACATTTTCCCACAAGCGGCCTCAATAGTGACGCCAGGTGCTTGGCACAATCATAGTTGGGAGAACCAATATTGCTCATGATAGGACGTAGAGGAACATCTTTCTTATGGATCTTTGGGAGTCCATAAAGCCTTGGAGGCACTGCACCACTTGGTTTCAGTCTTCGTGTGACTTCCAGTGGAAATGGGGAGGCATTCAAAAGCGACGCCGTCTTCCTTACCACCTTATTGGTGGGGTCCTTACTGATCTTCCGGTACATACTATCATTCAGTAAGCTATATATCTTATCATGATAGTCGTCATGTGACATTAAAACAGTGGCATTACCTTTATCAGCAGGGAGAACCACCGTTTCAGTATCTTGGCGGAGCATACGTAGTGCAGTCCTCTCTGCAGCCCAAGAGAGGTGTACGGAACATCGCAGGTACACTCGGCTCTTACAACCCAGTAAATCGGCTGTGGCAGAGCATTGTATTGATTCTGGTCACTTTATGGTATATGAAAATGTCAAAATTCTGACTTCTGTTTCATCTTTCTGGGACTCCGTAGTAAAAGAGGCCATTGAAATCCGCTTGACGAAGAATTTAATTAATAGAGACAGCGGTTTCACATTAGATAAATCATGGAATCCGGCACTTTCAATATTGAACTTACAAAGACGTCGCTACAGTTCAGCTCCCAGTAATACATCGACCTCCCAGCATGGATCGAATGCGCAGCCACAGACGTAACTCATGCATATTGTACGTCTTTGCCGCCGATCAACATCACTGGCGCCTTGTTTATCTGTGGCCGCATGCGCAGTGGCGCGGTCCGCGAGTTTAAAAGGATGGAGCGAGCGCTGGAGCATTAGTCGTACGGCTCTCTCTGAAGATGGCTGAAAGGTATACAGCCGAAATATTAGAAGAAGAAGCAAAATTCATGCGGCTGCATTCCCGAAACTTAATGGAGCGAATTTTTGTAATTTTCTATATTCGTGGTATGTGAAGTTCAGAAATCGAATATTAATAATTCAAAGTAGTTCAATGCAACTTGCAAAAAAAAAAAAAAAAAAAAAAAGAGAGAGAGAGAGAGAGAGAGAGAGAGAGAGAGAGAGAGAGAGAGAGAGAGAGAGAGAGAGAGAAAATCAACTTTAAAAATTTTCTGAGTGTCTTTAATTCACTAAAGCTTAGTCAGATTTTTTCTGGGCAGCTGTGATCTGTGTTAGAATGCTTGACTGTCACACCAGCAGCCTGCGTTAGATTCCTGGCCAATGCAAATTTTTAAATGAGGGTGGACATTCCACAAGCATTTTCTTAAAGCACAAAATGAATAAAGATTTGGTGGCGGGGGAGGCTGAGACTGGTAATCACTGGTTTCTCATTCCGGTCATTACTTTTTTCATTTTGTTTCCATTCTGTTAGAACACCTACATCATTTAAATATAAAATTCATCAAATGTATGCTAATTAACACATATATCTAATTGTCATTTTGATGAAAAAACTTTATGCTTCATGAAAATGTTTGTGGAATAATTGCATCCACCTGGAATCAAACCCAGGCTGCCTGCCTGGCAGTCAAGCATTCTATTACAGAGCAATTGCAAAGCTGTCCAATGAAAAATTTACCCTGATTTAGTGAATTAAAGATGTTCACAAAAACTTCATGCACCATAAATATAAAAAATTACAAAATTCCATTTGCCACGTGATCTCCTTGTTAGTAAAACTTGCCATAAGGTGGAACATCACGGTAGACATATCATGTTGGGCATAGCAGAATTTTGGAAAAGTGGTACCAAACTTGAATGATTTAGTGTGAACAGTTGGAACTCTGACCTTTACTGGTTAGTGGTGATAGTCTTCAGATTAGTTTACAGTGTTCAGATCTGAATAATTATGCGGCATAGACTGCAAGATAAATCTGAAAGATAACATCACTCGCATGCAATCTTATACCTGACTAGATACTTATTTGCCCATTCTGTGCTACAGAGTGCCAATATTTATTGCTGTATTATGTTTAATAAATAGAACAACATAAACATTCTCATATCATCTTGATTTATTGATTGCCCACTTCGTATATTTCAGTAATCACAGGTACTAGAGGCAAGAAATTTGAACTTCAGTGAACTGTCTCTGACGATATATGATTGCTCCCATAGACAACAGAGCCAAACAAATTACAATGAAATGAACACCCTTAGCTGCTTACAGGCGTTGACATACGTCAACGGGCACAGATGAAAATGTGTGCCCCGACCGGGACTTGAACCCGGGATCTCCTGCTTACATGGCAGACGCTCTACCCATCTGAGCCACCGAGGACACAGAGGATAGCACAACTGCAGGGATTTATCTCTGGCACGCCTCCCGTGTCCCCGTTAACTTATGTCAACGCCTGTAAGCAGCTAAGGGTGTTCATTTCATTGTAATTTAACTCTAACGAGTTGCTTGATCACCGATGGTATCTGTCCTTTCGGACATGTCCGAAAGAACAGATACCATCTTAGTAAATATAGAGCCAAACAATTTAGCAGTCACACATCATTCCTTGTTGCTGGTAGAAAATATTTTTCTTATGAGGTTCCAACAGTAACTTTTCAGTGAGTGATTTTTCACTGAAGGGTGCTTTCCAAAGTGTGATTGTACAATAGTTAGACACACAAATGATAGGATGATGTGGCTGTTCACTGAGGTAGTGCTTAAACATCAAAACAACAAAAAGATGGCACATTTGTTCTCCTACCAGGAATTAATAATGATTGGACAATGACAAGCAAAAAGCAAATCAACAGATGTTGAAAAAAAAAAAGGAACACATTGAGTAATTTTACTATCCTTCCAGTAACCCCTAAAAGTGACTAACAAAAAATGTTGTAGGAAGGAAACAGGATCTTCACGCATTACCTAAACATCATTCCAGAGAGAGGCAATTAAAACATCAAACAAGAAATGGTTCACTCCCTGCGAACGATTGAAATTGTGTGGTCAGATCATGAACCAAACCTAAATCATAGCAGAATTTTTCCTATGAAAAATCGAAGATCTGATTTTGGGCCATAGTCTAATACACCGGTTTAATCTGTTGGGAAGGATAATTTGTCAGTTTTCAGCTGCTCATTTAAGTCAACTTTTTGCTGCAGAGTGAAAGTTTCATCCTAAAAAATCTGTTTGTTAGGTCTGGGTTCAAAGCTCCAAATACAAAAATCAAGGTACTAATTTAAGAAACTGCCAAAGGTCATACAGAAAATCATTTCTTTGGTGTATTTTTTGAGAACTTGTGCCTTAATTAACGAAGTATGGCATTTTGTAATGTTCTCGGATATTAAACTGGGTGGTGGGAAAGCCTAAAATCATGTACAAACCATGGTATCATGGTGGTGAAAATGTGCCAGCTAAATTTATTTTTTGTGTAAAGAAATAGCTGTTACCTTATGGTATTCTGGCCTGTTATTGTGAGTTTCGTTAAGTTTTAGATCAATATAATCATTGTCAAACAAAATCTACTATTTTTGGGTAGGATGACAGATAGTTCAAATTCCACAGATATTAGTACTGTGAAGGGTAGATAACATAGAGATGAAGAATGACAAAATAAGTACTACAACAAACAAGTGAAACTGCTGTGTAATAAGGCCACAAGTTGGCCCCAATGAGGGTTTGTCAGTGTGCAAACTAAAAAACAGTAAGGACACCTGTTACAACTTGTATCCAACTCTTAAATAAAGATTCCTACTTCTTTTATTTAAATTAATTGGAATGCCCAAAATATCATTTACATGGATTGTAATCCATATCAGTGGATTTGATATTTACAAAAGTTCTTTCACAGGACACCGGAGGCACATGGTCAAATAATTTAACATAGAAAATATTAAATAAGAAATAAAAAAATTTAGAGACCAGTTACAAATTCCATTAACCACCTACATCTATAATCTGCAAATCACTGAGAATTGCATGGCGCAGGTTTCTTTCCATTGCACCAGTTATTAAGGCTTTTCCCCTTCCCTTCACATATGGAGCACAGGAAAAATTATGCTTAAAGTCTGTCTTCATGTTGTAACTTACCTTTATGATCCCTATGGGAGCAGTAATAGAGAGGGTTCTAGCATATTCCAAGAGACATCACTAAAGTTGGTTTTAGAACATTTCTAAGTAGGCTTTCACAGTACAGTTTGTGTCTATCTTCAGTAGTCTGCCTGTTAACTTATTTCAACATCTCCATGACACACTTTCATGGGTCAAATAAACCTATGACCATTTGTGTTGCCCTTCTCTGCATCTATACAGTATCCCCTGTTAGCCCTATTTGGTACAGGTCCACACACTTGAGCAATACACTAGGATGGGTCATGGTCATGGTCACACTAGTTCAGTTATGTCATGTTCCATAGGTCATTTTCACAATTATTTTATCGATATCTACCAGTTCTGAAACAGAAACTCGTCCATGGAATAGAAGGAGTTGTCCAAAAGAAATGATTTTAAGCTACATTTAAAACTTGAGCTGCTGCCTGCCAGACACTTTGTTGTTGGGCAAGCGATCAGAGATTTTTGTTGCTGAATAATGTATCCTTTTTGAGCAACTGACAGCTTCAACAACGGATAGGAAAGGTCATTTTTTCATCTAGTGTTGTACGTATGAACATCACTGTTCTTTGCGAATTGAAATGGATTATTTATAACGAATTTCATTAGCGAATATATGTACTCTGATGGTGCAGTTAAAATACCTAACTCCTTGAATAGGTGCCCACATGACATCCTTGGGTGAACACCACTAATTATTCTCACTGCTCTCTTTTGTGCATTCAGTACTTTTTGTCTAAGTGGTGAGTTACCCCAGAAAACTATTCCGTAAGACATTACTGAGTGGAAATATGCAGAGTACATTAGGAGGCTGATCTGTGTATTACCAAGACTAGCGATTGTACGAAGAGCTAAAGAAGCTGAACTTAATTGTTTGAGAAGCTCAGTAATATGCTTCTTCCAGTTCAAGTTGTCATCAGTGTAAAGACCCAAAATTTTGGAGAAATCTACCCTGTTAACTGAGCCCTGTTCATTTGCTACATCAATTGTCGGTATGACTATTCGGTGTACATAACTGGATATAGTGAGTTTTTTTTCCAAAATTAAGGGAGAGTCCATTTTCTGAGAAGCACTTAATAATTCTTTGAAAGACATCCTTAACAATATCTTGAGCTGCTTTTTCTGGAATGGGATTTATTATAACACTCGTGTCATGTGCAAAAAGTATTAGGTCTGCTTGCTGAACGTTAAGTGAGAGGTCATTCACATAAATAAAGAACATCAGATGACCCAAAATTGAACCCTGTGGGACTCCCTTTGTGATAATTCCCCATTCACTAGAATTTACCACACTCCCAACATTATTTGTGTTATTCAGTGCAACTTTTTTGCTTGCTGTTTGTTAAGTATGATTCAAAGCAGCTGTGTGTGTATAGCATTCAGTTCCATAAAACCTGAGTTTTTCTAGGAGTGTGACATGATCCACACAGTCAAATGCCTTGGAAGGATAAAAAAAATACCAACTGGCAATAATTTGTTATTTAGGGCTTGTACTATTTGATGGGTAAATGTGAGATTGGTCTATAATTTAAGTCACTCTTGTCCCCTTTCTTGTGAAGATGTTTGACAATTGCGTATTTCAATCTGTCTGCAAAAATTCCATGTGCCAACGAAGCATTACATATATCACTAAGCACTCCACTTATTAGATTAGAACAACACTTCAAAATTCTGTTAGAGACTCCAACACCACCCCATGAGATCTTGGTTTTTAGTATATTTATAATTCCCTTAATTTCAGTGGGGGATGTTGGTGCTATTTCTAAAGCCTAAAGTCCTGGCGAATGACATTTTTAATATACTTTTTTGCTTCTTCAACTGAACCCTTTAACCTGATTTTTGCTGCTACATTCTGAAAAGTGATTGTTAAAAATAACTTGCAACTTGTGAATTATCACTCGCATCAGCATCATTCAGCTTTATTGCTATGGTATTCTGTGCACTGTCAGGCTGCCCTGTCTCCCATTTGACAATATTCCATGTAGTTTTAATCTTATTATCTGCACTATTAATTTCTGTCAGAACACATAAGCTTCTAGACTTCTTAATGACTTTCCTTAAAATATTACAGTATCTTTTGTAGTAAGCAAGTAATGTCAGATCCTGACTTATTCTGGCCTGTCCATATATGTCTCTCTTCCTCTTACACGATATCTTAATTCCCTTAGAAATACATGGCTTACTTGACTTTGTAATGGCTTTTTTGGATAACATTTCAGGAAAGCAACTCTCAAATATTTAGACAAATTTGCAGGGGAATAAATTGGCATCAGCATCATTTTCTGGGTATATTTCATCCCATTCTACCTCTTCTAGGCTGATCTTAAAACTGTGCCCAGTTCGCATCAATAAGCCTCCCTGCATTGTATGAACCTGCCTGAAGCCTGTAAGGTGCTATATATGTTATTTCCATTAACTGTGCATCATGATCAGATAGCCCATTAACAACAAGGTACACATTAATAGTTTGTGCCTGAGCACTGTCTATGAAAATGTTATCGATAAGTGACCTACTATCCCACTGCACACGAGTCGGAAAATTTACAACAAATACTAGATTGAAACAACTAAACAAATATTCTAGCTCATTTTCCCTATCCAGATCTTTAAAAAAATCAACATTAAAATCACCACAAACCACTCACTAACTGCTTCTTTTTGTCTGACAGGTAGCTCAATAGTGCCTCTATATTTTTCATGAATAGCTGAAAGTTACCTTGAGGGGATCTGTAGACTCCTATTCAGGTGCAGGCCATGACTAGTGTAACCCCACCTCCCAATTACATCAACAGGCACAGCACAGATATGAGATTTACTTTTTTCCAGAAGTATATCACAGTAGCAACTCACAAGCACATGCTTAAAGGATCTGATCTACACAAAAACTATTTATTTCAATATTTTTGACTTTGTGTCCAGTTTTTATATAAGTAGTCACTCCTCCTTTTTCCATGTTGACTCTACATAAGATGCTATTCTGTAATCCCTTAAATTTAACTTCTCCATTCCTGTGGTTACATGGTGTACAGAGACACACACAACGTCTATACCTTCAGAATTTACCCCATTTTCTAGGCATACAAGAAGCTCATCTGTCTTATTTTTCAATCCTCTACTGTTCTGATGAAACACACAAATTTTATTTCTTTGGATACTGCTACAGACATTATGGCACTGTTCTGATTTAATCTCTTTAAATACTCTGTCTGTAACCTGACTCTATCTTAAAAAAATGTGTCCCTCTGACTCCAGTAATGACAGGTATTTCGTCTTGTGTGCATGTGCACCCCCCCCCCCCCCCCCACATACATTTTCTGCAAGAAGATAAACTAATCTATTCTTCCCCCTCCTATTCAGGTGCAGGCCATGACTAGTGTAACCCCACCTCCCAATTACATCAACAGGCACAGCACAGATATGAGATTTACTTTCTGCCAGAATGTACTTAGTTACAGATAACTGCATCATCTGCAAAAAGTATAAGATTACTATTGATATTGTCTGGAAGCTCATTAATATACAACATGAACAGCAGGTGCTTTGCTCCTACATCTGTCAATGATTTCCTTTCCTCCTAGATAACGATGTTGTTCTCACCACCAAGAAATCCTCAATACAGTCACAAATCTCACTTGATACCTCGTGATTGTACTTTTGATAGTAAATGTATGTTTTGATAATAATTATATGTATGGTACTGAGCCAAATGTCTTTCAGAATTCATGAAACAACGCGTCTACCTGCCTGCCTTGATCTACGGCTTTCAGGATGTTGTAAAAAAGAAAATGCAAGTTGGTTTTCATGTGATCGATGTTTCTGGACAGCTTGGTGGCTGCATGCGGAAGGTCCTTCTGTTGGAGAAATCTCATTACAATTGAACTTGGAATATTTTCTGAGATTGTACAACAGAAGGATGTCAATGATATTAGATGATAGTGTTGTGGATCACTTCTGCTGCCCTTCTTGTGGTGTGTATGATGTGCTTCCTTCATATTACCACTGGACACAGTTTTTTTGTTTAAGGGTTCTTCTGTACATTATAGCTAAAAGAGGGGCTAACTCAGCCGCAAAGTCAGTATAGAATATGGTAGGAATCCCACCAGGCTCTGGAGCATTATTCAGTTTTAATTATTTTTATCTATTTCTAAATGCACTGGCACTAATATCTTTGCAGTGGTACATGAATTAAATTGGGGCAGTACTCCTGGGGATTCCTTTGTAAAGCAATATTTTAACACAGAGTTAAACAATTCAGCTTTTACCCTACTACCCTACATTTCAGTTCCTGTCATATCCATGATTGTTGGACACTAACTGTGGTGCAACTAACAGCTTTTACATAAGAACAGAATTTCTTTGGGTTTTGTGAGAGATTTTTCAATAATATTCTGCCAGGGTAATTGCTGAAAGTGTCTTGCGTTGCGTTACGTGCAGCCAAACTCGTTTCACTCTCTCTACCTTTAGCATTATTTTTTTCATATTATGCAGCAATCTCGATTTCTTTAAATGAATCTTTACAGTGGTGGGAGGTCCCTCTCATCTTGAAGTGATCTACTAAGCTGAAAATGCGTTACTGTACTGTGTCTTGCATTGTTTGTCGCATTCTGGTAAAGTGTGTTTATGACCTGTCGCCGCCTGCGGCATGGCTTGCTTTTGTGCACGCTACCGCCGCTTACAATTAAAAAAAAAACAAAAGAGAGGAATCGTCTCATTAGCAAAACAATAGCAAGAGACTGCTATTTGTTGTTACTTACACTGCTGCTTTCTTCGATAATCACAAAGAACCAAATAATAGACTGTGTATGATATAAGATGTTCTGAACGAGAGTTTAGCGATTCTAAGCCGCAGTTGGTTTTTTGGATTACAAAAACCGGAAAAAAATGCGGCTTAGATTCGAGTAAATACGGTATTTTATTTGCCCTTTGTACTTTAGTAATAATTGTTGCCACAACTACTGCACGGTCACTGATGCCACTTTCGATGTGAACATTCTCAGAGGAGTCAGGTCTGTTTGTTGCCATTACATCAAATATATTTGCATCATTAGTGGGATACTGAACTACCTGTTCTAGGTAGTTTTCAGAAAAGGTATTTGGCAATGTTTCACAGGTTTCTTGTTATGCCTCCTCCTAATGAAACTGTTATTATCCCAGCTGACTGTTGGATGATTACAGTCTTCTCTGATGATTTTCTATATGATTTGGAAACTTAAGTGACCTGAGGTTTTGTCTAAAGTTTATTGGTTACATCTGGAGGTGAGTGTGGTGGTTGACAGAAGTATCCAATTGTAAGCTTCCACCAACATCTGTGTCTTCCCCAGACAGTCTCACAAGCAGCTTCAGTTTCTGTCTGAATGGATTGGAGTTTCATGTCTAATGAGACATTACCTTATTCTTTTGATATACTCTTAAATTTTCCCCAAAACTTTCACTGCTCGTAATTTGGGTTTTAACCCCCTTTCTGTTCCTAGTATTGTCTGAACTTCGATGTTTTCTTTGAGCTTTTTAAGCTGTGCCACTCTGTTCTAAATGTTTCAGCATTTAACCACTAAGAATTTAATACTCTCACCTGAGTTGTTGATCAATATGAATTCTTGAGGATTCATACCCTTGCCCTGAAATGTGTTGCTATGTTCGGGATAATGTTCGTTTGTGAACAAATGTTTTCAGTTAAGAGTATTAACAAAACAAAAACAAGGTCAAGTTTGCCTGATGCTTCATTGGAAGTTACACTTTGAATTGCAACTGCAAAAACAACTGTTCCAAATATTGGAAAATTACTGGCATCGAAGTGATACAAAAGATAAACAAGGAATGTTGTAAAGTATTGCAATATAAGGAGCATAAGAAAACTATTCTTTCTGTCTGTACACAAAATTGGCAGTATTATCATCATCATCATCCATTTAAATACTAGTTTAAATACTGGTGCATCACCTGACACGCTCTGATTTGCCCATCCCCATCCACCAAACAACAGCATGACTCTCCCCTCACCTCGCTAAGCACTGTTACAACACGTTCCTCTCCTAAAACAGCCACAATAGTGCTGTTTCCCTCTTTCAGCTTCCTCCACCCCACTGGTGCTGCAGCAGAGCACCTGTGCTTTTGCTGCTGCTGGCTGGTGCTTTCAAAACACCAGAGTTGGCGTGGCCTGATATTACAACACAGAAACTGCAGTACAGATTAGGATAAGTCCTTTTGACACAGGACACTATGCAGCTTTGCCTCTGGTAAATTGAGATATGCTCGGGGCAATTACCAAGACAGACATTACAGTGGGAAAATTAGCAGGCAGTGATTATGCTTGTGTACCTACAGTTCATTCACTATGATCTGTCTGGAACACTTTGTGGAACTTCTACTGATATGAGGAATCATGGTGTTTATCATACGAACACCAGAGTATAAATGTGTGAATGAGATACTAATTTCTAAAATGAACGTTCGGAGACTTTCTCTTCTTTTATGCTGTTGATCAGCCATGCACTATTTCCCAGTTTGAGCTTAGGGGGAAGTTTGTGTTCATTAAGCAAACCAGGAAATCAATTTGTCTGGAAAGCATGCAATACAGAAATGAGATTGAGATTCCTCCAAGCTTTTTCATTTAGGTAGAGCCTCATGCATTGCTGTCCACCACGTCAACATGAAATGTTCTGTAATGGGATGTGTGTTCAGTCACAAGCTTTTCATTCCATACAACAAGGAGGATTTATTTGTGATTGTATTTTAATTACTCTCTGTAGCTCCAGATCATGTTTTTATCCTGTTCTTTACATTTGACACACTCATTTTCGAAAAAGCCTTACTCCAAATTTCGACAAAATGAGTTAGGAACAATACCAAATTCTGTATATATAGGTACAGCTTTCTGCATGGAAAGAGCTTTATTCCACACATTGTAAACGTGTTTTTGCATCTTTGTTACAGATGCATCATTTTTGAAAGGGCTTTACTCCTGGAATAATTTAGTAGCAGTGGTGATCATCTTTGCATCCCATTTGTTGAAAGCTAAACACTAAGTGTTAAATTATGGATTTCGTAATTCAGCTATTGTTACTTGTGGATTGTGTAGTGAGGTGTAAAATGGTTTAGAGTATTGAGTTGGAACATATTGAAAGTATCAAGAATATTTTATTTCCAGAAGTGTATGTTGTTTTTAATTTTGAAAATGCTTACAATGGGCCATTGCCTATTAACAGTAACAAAACACAAGGCATACAATGTTTACTTGATCATACTCCTCATTAACATAAGTATTTCAATGATGATCTGACAATGTGAAGGAGAAACAACTTTCAACACTACTAAAAACATCACTTGACCATGCGAGTGAATTACTTCCTCAAGAAAAGGGCCCTATTCCAAGATTTTGGACTTTTTCCCAAAGAGATTGCAAAACTTAGCAACTGCAGCAATGTCAAAACATCCATTCTGATCTGTGAACATTGGAAAGACCATCCTGTTACATTCCACACTCACCTGCCAAATGTTTTCCTTAGTTCTTGAAAACTTAAGATTTTGAACTAAGACACTTCAAAAAAATGACTATTATTTGGTAAAATAAATCAGACATATTTGAAATTATGTAAAATGGACATGATATGTCAATACTATTGACATGAAGTCACAGTCTTGAAGTAACCAAATTTGTTTGTAGACCTTTTTCCCCCTCCTCTGTTTCCTTGGTCATATCAACCATTGCAGCAGTTACTTTGTGATGATACTTCTTCTGTAGTACCCATTCTTCTATTGTGTGCATTCTGTAAGCTGCAACTGTATTATGTTTATCAAATACTGTGATCAAGGACATACACAAAGCATACAAACAAAGGGCTCTAATAATATAACTGTAGAGAATTACAAATGAATATATTATAAATTATGGAGAAACTCCTTATTTTCATAGGACTTTGATGGGAAAGACAGATTCAAAATACTTTCCTATGGACAAAGTAGGAATGACATATTGTGCTTGAAAATACCAACATCATTATTTTCTTTATCTTGTTAAAAGTGTGATTTGGTGCTACAAGCATTGTACATGAGAGTGAAAATTGTAGACATTACAGGATAGTATCAACCAATACTATTCATGCCTCAAGTTAAGGAGTATGGTATTGTGGACTTGCAGGATACTGGATGATCCTTCCAAAGAACTGCCAACTTTGAAGAAAAGGTGACAACTGCATATCCATGTATGGTTTGGAAGGTGCAGATATTCTTTCCTGCCTTCCCACTCCCCCTACCCCACTATCAAGCCGCACCCCCCCCCCCCCGCCCTCTGTCTCCACGCCCCCTCCCCCCACCATCTGTCTCCCCGCCCCCTCCCACCGCCCTCTGTCTCCCTGCCCCCTGTCTTCCCGCCCCCTGTCTTCCCGCCGCCCCCCCATATATCCTGGGATCATAATCACAAACATGTAAAAATTTTATATAATATGTGAATAAATTTGTTTTCGATTCATTTGGATCTATGTCAGGATATTCATTTTCTGTTTTCTGTTAGTAACAATTATTCCTATTAAGAACACACTGCCTTGCTTTTATTGGGACTGACAGCTGTATCTCAACCTTAAAGGTGGCAAACAATTTGCATTTAATGTGTGGATACATTTCATTATTCATTTGGTCACAAGCAATCTTTCTTAAGCAGAAACTAAATTTGTTTCAGACAAAAGTTACACATCCTCCTGTTGTGCTGCCTCTGGATCTTTCTGATCTGAATGCTTTACCAGGGAAGATTGCAAAAGTCCTTGAGATAGTTGACCGTATTGACATTTTAATAAATAATGGAGGTATCAGTTATCGTGGCAATGTGTTGACTACATCTGTTGATGTTGATATTAAACTTATGCTGGTTAATTACTTTGGACAAGTGGCACTTACAAAAGGTAAATTAATCACATATTTAATATATACATAGAAATCTTTATTCATGGCAAATACCTGTGTCAATAAATACTAGCCTTTTAACCTTTGTGTCAATCGTAAGATAATCCCTTTTGCTTCTGGGAAAAAAGGTTATCACCTGTCTGTCAAACCATATCATTGTGATGCCCTGCAGTTCATCAGTTTTCATGTAATTTGTGACCCCAAGCACCTCTGTAGTTGTAAAACATTATGCATATCCATTTAAAACAAATGAAGGGGCATGTTGTTGTCTGTGTGTTTCTTCCACACAGTGGTGCCCAACCAAATGTTGGTGCTCCAGTTCAGAAATTTCAGTTATTCACATGAGAGGTGTCCAGATCATCTGCCCAGCAGTTCAGATTTGGCAACAAGAGTCTTTATGTTTCCCTGGAGATTAAGTGGCTGGGTTGTGGTGGCGTTTAATCTTAAATTAGGAACTGCAGGGTACAGTGGCAATATGACTTGACAGCCATCATACTTTTTTGCAGAAGGGATAGGAAAGGTGGTACACAGTTACCACAAATACTCCAGTCGCAATGGAGATTATTTTGAAAAGGAGTCGGTAAGTGTACATAGTATCTGCACATAAATCCTTCCTGGTGGTTCCTTTTGATTTTTATTTCTAACTTTATCAGAGGCTGGAAAAGCATCTGTCGTATTAATATAACAATTTGTCACTTGTTGTAGTGTGCTTGTTTGTTGGTAACACTGAATGAATGATGCTCTACATTTGTAATTTATCTTTGAAGCCACAAAGTGGATGTGCACTATGCCCACAGACAACAATGCCACCACACAAGTCTCTTTCAGTTACTGAATAAGATGTAGTGGTGTATCAGCTTTTGCTATGCTTCAGAACACACTCAGGCTGTGCAAAGAGCAGTCAGTCAAAAATATTCTTTAACTCGCTCGCGCTCTCTCTCTCTCTCTCTCTCTCTCTGTGTCCCCACCCCTCTCTCTCTCTCCAGTGCAGTCTCCCAGGCACAGCCTCGTTGGTTGAGGGTTTCAGATTTCTAACTTTGTACCTCCATGAGACATTTTATGAATCTTTCTGTTTCTAACTGATCACTCTAGGGAAATCACTAATGCACATAACATGCAAATCCCCTGAATGATCCCATGTGTATATCATTTTGCAATGAATGGCAGGATCGAAGCTATTTCTTCATCTTGTCATTTAAGCTAACCTGGATTTCTGCACCCTTCTGCCATTGGTAACAGGCCCATCACACATCTGATCCTATAGACATAAACTGTTCCTATAACTTTGTCAGTTCTTACTATCTTATTTTTGATATGTTGGTTATACATTACGTTAACATTATATTTTAACTGAGTTTAAAACATATTTAAATTTGCACTCGTAAGTTCTTCCAGCCATTGTTGAAGTTTATCTGTACTAAAGAAAACAATACAGTATCATCAGAAAACTTTTTTGACATGTTGCATCTAGTTGTGGCTACACCCTCTTCCCCAGTTACAAGAGACAATTTACTTGAAAATGACTAGGATACAGTCAAACATTTGTAACTCAGACACTGCATTTTTAAGCTGTAATATGTGGAAGAAGAACTGAACCACTTCCTCTGCACATGCAGTCAGGTATACATAGAAACCATCAAAAGGACCATAAGTACAAGTAGTTAGTGTCTGTGTAATATGGACAAAGGGACAGTAAATGATTGTGCTCTGTATTCAGCGAACAACCAAATTTGTTTCTCTGACATGCAGTCATAGTATGTCCGAATGCAGTCATTGCTGTGGCAGAATATGTAGTCAGGCCACTGGAATTCAAAAATATGAATTGCTTTAATAGAGATTGTTGTTGTTGTTGTTGTTGTTGTTGTTGTTGGATGTGGTTGTGGTCTTGAGTTCGAAGACTAGTTTGATGGTGCTCTCCATGCTACTCTACTGTGCAAGCCTCATCTCCGAATAACTTCTGCAACCTACATCGTTCTGAATCCACTTAATGTATTCATCTCTTGGTCTCCTTCTGTGGTTCTTACCCCCTCACATTCCCCCCAATACTAAATTGTTGATTCCTTGATGTCCTATCAACTAGTCCCTTTTTCTAGTCAGGTTGTACCACCAATTTCTCTTCTCCCCAATTCTATTCAGTAGCTCCTCATTAGTTACTTGATCTTGCATCTAATCTTCACCATTTCTTTACGAGGTGCATTCAAGTTCTAAGGCCTCCGATTTTTTTTTTTTTCTAATTAACTACCCACCCGCAATCGATGGAACTGGCATTACTTCTCAACGTAATCACCCTGCAGATGTACACATTTTTCGCAACGCTGACGCCATGATTCCATGGCAGCGGCGAAGGCTTCTTTAGGAGTCTGTTTTGACCACTGGAAAATCGCTGAGGCAATAGCAGCACGACTGGTGAATGTGCGGCCACGGAAAGTGTCTTTCATTTTTGGAAAGCGCCAAAAGTCACTAGGAGCCAGGTCAGGTGAGTAGGGAGCATGAGGAACCACTTCAAAGTTATCACGAAGAAACTGTTGCGTAACGTTAGCTCGATGTGTGGGTGCATTGTCTTGGTGAAACAGCACATGCGCAGCCCTTCCCGGACGTTTTTGTTGCAGTGCAGGAAGGAATTTGTTCTTCAAAACATTTTCGTAGGATGCACCTGTTACCATAGTGCCCTTTGGAACGCAATGGGTAAGGATTACGCCCTCGCTGTCCCAGAACATGGACACCATCATTTTTTTCAGCACTGGTGGTTACCCGAAATTGTTTTGGTGGCGGTGAATCTGTGTGCTTCCATTGAGCTGACTGGCGCTTTGTTTCTGGATTGAAAAATGGCATCCACGTCTGATCCATTGTCACAACCGACGAAAAGAAAGTCCCATTCATGCTGTCGTTGCGCGTCAACATTGCTGGGCAACATGCCACACGGGCAGCCATGTGGTCGTCCGTCAGCATTCGTGGCACCCGCCTGGATGACACTTTTCGCATTTTCAGGTCGTCATGCAGGGTTGTGTGCACAGAACCCACAGAAATGCCAACTCTGGAGGCAATCTGTTCAACAGTCATTCGGCGATCCCCCAAAACAATTCTCTCCACTTTCTCGATCATGTCGTCAGACCGGCTTGTGCGAGCCCGAGGTTGTGTCGGTTTGTTGTCACACGATGTTCTGCCTTCATTAAACTGTGCACCCACGAACGCACTTTCGACACATTCATAACTCCATCACCACATGTCTCCTTCAACTGTCGATGAATTTCAGTTGGTTTCACACCACGCAAATTCAGAAAACGAATGATTGCATGCTGTTCAAGTAAGGAAAACGACGCCATTTTAAGTATTTAAAACAGTTCTCATTCTCGCCGCTGGCGGTAAAATTCCATCTGCCGTACGGTGCTGCCATCTCTCGGACGTATTGACAATGAACGCGGCCTCATTTTAAAACAATGCGCATGTTTCTCTCTCTTTCCAGTCCGGAGAAAAAAAATCGGAGGCCTTAGAACTTGAATGCACCTCGTATAGCACCACATTTGAAAAGCTCCAATTCTCTTCTTGTCTGACCTGTTTATTGTCTATGTTTCACTGTCATACATACAATGTCATCAACGAACCTCAAACCCTTTACATCTTCTCCCTGACATTTAATTCCAAATTTTTCTTCTGTTTCCTTTCCTGCTTGCTCATTATACAGATTGAATAATGTTGAAAATAGGCTACAACCCTGCCTCAGTCTGTTCTCAGGCTTTGCTTACGTTTCATGGCCATCAACTCTCATAATGGGCACCTAGTTTTTGTACAAATTGTATATAGCTTTTCACTCCCTGTATTTTACCCTGCCACCATTTTACCCCTTCTACCTTCAGGATTTCAGAGAGTATTCCAGTCAGCATTCTCAAAAGTGTCCGCCGCTCGTGGTCTCGCGGTAGCGTTCTCGCTTCCCGAGCACGGGGTCCCGGGTTCGATTCCCGGCGGGGTCAGGGATTTTCACCTGCCTCAAGATGACTGGGTGGTTGTGTTGTCCTCATCATTTCATCATCATCCAGGAAAGTGGCGAAATTGGACTGAGCAAAGATTGGGTAATTGTACGGGCGCTGATAACCACGCAGTTGAGCGCCCCACAAACCAAACATCATCATCATCATCATTCTCAAAAGCTTTCTCTAAGTCTACAGCCGCTATAAATGAAGATTTGCCTTTCCTTAATCCATCTTCTAAGAAAAGTCATAGGGCCAGTATTGCCTCACATGTTCCTACATCTCTCCAAAATCCAAACTGATCTTCCATGAGGTCAGCTTCTACACCTGTCAGCATCTGCTTTCTTTGGAATTGAAGTTATTACAGTTTTCTTGTGGTCTGGGTGTATATTGACTGTCTCATACATCTTGCACACCAGGTGGAAGAGTTTTATCATAGTGGGCTCTTCCAAAGCTACCAGTACTTCTGACAGAATGTTATCTACACCCAGAGTACTTCTGATGTTATCTACTTCCGGAGTCTTGTTTCAGCTTAGAACTTTCGGTGCTCTGTCAAATTTTTCTGACAGCGTCATATCTCCTCTCTCATCGTCATCTACATCCTCTTCCATTTCTATAAAATTTTGTTCATCTCTCTTGTACAAACCTCCTAAACAAAGGGAAACATGAAAGGTGGAAGGAGTACGTAGAGGGTCTAACAGAGAATAGGAAGGCATAAAACAAGATAAATTATGGGCATTAACATTAAATAAAACAGACAGCAAAAATTACTTTTTTCAGTGCAGGTCACACAAATGGTTTCATAACTGAATTCGTCTTCTTAGCACAGCATCATCAACATATGATCAATTTAAAAAGAGATAAAAAAGAAGATAGCAAAATTCCAGGAAACTAAGTAACAAAATTAAACAAATTTCTGTCATGACTTTGCTCACTTGAATACATTACATAGTTACTAACCAAAGTATGGTTGAGCAGTTGTACTTCGGCAGGTTGCTATTTAACATTTTCAGGTGCATATAGTTATGGGTAGAAATTAATTTGATTTTGATACCATCCTTGATGCTGAGTCTGACAAATACAATAAGAGAATTTTGTTAACTGGGCATTTGCTGTGTTTATTTTGAACCGCAGGCCTAGTCTGTATTAATCAAACAGCACTGCTTCTTCTGCCAATAAATCACCAACATATATTGACATGAGTTAGTGATCTTCTGGTCATATGACCACAGTTTTGTGAATAAAAATAATAGTTCAGCTGTTGCTGCTAGCTGAGTGAGGAAAGTGTGGATTGTATTCATGTTATTAAAGTCAAAGAATCACCCAGCTATCGTCATAGCCTTCGAGGATGTCTCCAGCAGCAGGATGCAATACTAAAGGCAGAAAAATATACTGCATGCTGTATATGTGCAGATTGAAGCGACAAATGGAAATTTGTACCAAGGCTGGGATTCAAACCCGGATCTCCTGCTCACTAGGCAGATGTGCTAACCACTATGTGACCCCGGCACAGTGGCTTTGCACAACTGCGCAGACTACTCTAGTATGCTTACATCCTCAATCCAAATTCCCATTGCCTTAGTACAAATTTTCATTCATAGCTTCAGTCTGCATATGAACACAATAGAGATTTAAGACTTGAAAACATCTCTGGAACCAGTTTCATTTGAGAAAAATATGCTTTGATCCAAGACAAAATACTAAAAACTGCTTATTACCAAAAATATAAACAGTGGCTGTGAAAGTGTGTATTTTACTGATTGTAAATGAAATTACGTTTTGTGTTTGTGTGTGTGTGTGGATTAATATATTCATTTTTACTTTTTAGCGGTCTTACCATCCATGATAGAAAAACAGAATGGACACATCGTTGCCATTAGCAGTGTCCAAGGAAAAATAGCAATTCCATACAGGTGAATATCATTTCCATTTGTCTTTCTTGTGAAATGTAATGAAACATAATAGCTTGCTTTTGACAGAACTTTGACAACAAATTTTCATTCAGATCAGCCTATGCTGCATCAAAGCATGCCCTTCAAGCATTCTGTGACACACTGAGATCAGAAGTTGCATCACACAATATAAATGTGACTGTTGTGAGTCCTGGATACATACGTACGAAGTTGTCATTAAATGCGTTGACAGGAAGTGGACAGGCTTATGGAGGTGAGACAGCCAGAAAGGCTATTTGGAAACAATTATTTTGAATGCCATGTAGTGTTGTGAAAATAGTTGCTTCTGTTACGACCAAATGACAATATGTACCTTCTTTGAAATGATAAAAAATTCTATGATATAAACCAGTCACTATTTAATCAAAAATTTACAAAGTTAATTGTCATGTTACTGTTGCTGATTTGCTTATGCTTTCCAAATTATTTTAATAAAGTTAAAATTGAGAAGCAAAACCTTGATACAATAATTTTACACAGCATTTTTATAATATTTACAGTAATGGATGCAACTACAGAAAGTGGTTCACCGGCAGAGAAAGTGGCAGAAGACATACTTCATGCTGTTGCTGCAGAAAAGAAGGAACTCATCACATGTCCATTTCTCCCACGAATTGCGATACTGATCAGAACACTTTATCCAGATCTGTACTTCTGGCTGATGAAAAAGAGAGCAAAGCCCCATTAGCAGTGTATGTTTAAAGACTTAGTAAGAGTTATAATGTGAATGTTGAAGTTTTTGGATTTTTATATTAAATTATTGTTTTTTTTCTTAAGTTACTTTCTTATTTATCTCCAGGTGTATTTGGTATATCTGATCATATTGTGCCTCTTAGTCAATCTCCCTGAAAGGTTTGTAATATATGCTAAATATCACAATAGCTCCAGAAAGAATGAGAGAGAGAGAGAGAGAGAGATGCAAATGGTGATATAGCTATCAACAGAAAAAAGTCTCTCTGCTCTAACATGTGCTTAAATTTAGATTAACCAGAGGAAAGAAGAGGACTCAGCTAGATGATCAATTACACTTTAGTGTGTGTGTGTGTGTGTGTGTGTGTGTGTGTGTGGGGTGGGGGGTGTTCTTCTGGAGGACTATGTCTGAAAGTGAATTTTTCTAACATTCGCTGAGGCTTAGCACCTCCTCTTTGTGGTAGCAATCTATCTTTTTCATATTGTTGTCAGTTACAACTCTAATAGATATGGGAACATGATAATTGGAATATTGAACAGTACGATTATGTTTCTTTGTCCTGTTAACTTACGGCAATTATCTTAAAATATCCCAATGTGACTTACATAGGACCATTGTGGCAGTATTATGCTATGGAGAACATCAGAGATGATTTCCATGGGCTGTGGGTGTCGCAGAAGGCAACATAAAAGGTTTGCATAAGTCTGTGTTATTGCCCTGTGTAATCCTTTGTAGTCCGATTTTGGCCTTGTGTTATTGATATTTTTTCCTACTTTAAAATGCCTTGTCAAGTGTTGCTGGTATCATCAGTCAGAATGTGAAAGAGTTCTTGATAAATTTCTTTTTTCACTTGACCACTGTTTTATTAGAGTTTATGTTGCAATCAGAATTTATTTAAAAAAAAAAAAAAAAAAAAGTCAGTCAGCTTCCCATGATAAGGAAGTTAATTTGCCTGATTTCATCTTCATTGAATGTGAGAGGCAGGGATTTGAAGCTGACTGCCGTACAACTCTACTGCTGCCCACATACATTGTGCGTAAGGACCACGAAGATAAGATATGAGAAATTAGGGCTCATACAGAGACCTGCAGACAGTCATTCTTCCCTCACTCTATTTGCAAGTGAAACAGGAAAGGAAATGACTGGTAGTGGTACAAGGTACCCTGCGCCATACTCCGTATGGTGGCTTGCGGAGTATCAGTGTAGATGTAGATTATTGTAATAATGCAACAGGACACAAATAAAGAGGAACAGGTTCCTCCAAACTAACAAAGAAAATTATGTTTGTAGTAAAATGCATACAAGTCATCTACAGTACGTGTAACTGATATTCCTGAGCCAGTGTCCCAACTAAGAATTTACCATTTATCGAGCTAGTATTAATTAACGTACAGAAGAGTTCTTCAATATTCATGATGAATTATATGGTGATGATTCCACTGACATTTTCATATATTCTGGATTCTGTGGTTTTTCTGCTGTTCAGCTCTTCCATGAACGCCTTACTTCATTCACTCCTGCAGCAACAGCAGGCACACACGGCCATGTCGGAACAGTTGTTAGCTGCATTGATCCAGGCTCAGCTGTCAGTTGTTCACCCACTGCCGTCCCCCACCTATGACGAATCCGTGAAAGACTGAGACACTTATGAGCAAGGCCTTCACCAACATTTCGTGGCATTCCGGGTGGTCAAGGTGGAGGTCTGTAAAGCTCTTTTCTTATTGTGGATACTCCCTCATATGTATCACTTACTGTGCCTCTTGGCTCTGCTGCAAGAACCAGCATCATGTCGTTTTCTGTCATATCCCACAAGCGTAAGCACGTGGTCACTGTACATGTTGAATTCTAAAAATGCCACAACAATTGTATCGAGCTTTGGTGGTAAGGCTTCATGGCCTCAGTTGTAAGTGTCAGTTTGTCGTGGTCAAGTCTCAGGAGTCTTATGCAGCCACCATGATTAGACACAGTCAGTCATTCAGCCCCAGGTAAGGAGGTGTTGCTCACAAAGTTGGCTGGGGGTCAATTGTTTCCAAAAATTGATTTGGCCAAAGCCTACCTTCAGATTCAGTTTGGATGAGGTATCAAAACAGTTACTTGTGGTTAATACATCTTTCAACCTCTACCAGTATCAACAGGTAATGTTTGTGGTCGATAGTGTGCCTGCCATCTTTCAACAGTTGTCCCTCATTGCATTAAATATCTTGCTATCATCTTTGCAGGTGCTACAACGGAGGATCACCTATGTAATCTCTGTTCTTTGTTTACTGTTCTACAGGATGCAGGCCTCAAGTGTGATCTCACTAAGATTCACTTTTTCCAGCCTTCCATTCTTTATTTGGGTCATGAAATTTCCCAGCAGGGCATGCACTCAAAGGAACAATATGTCACTGCCATTACAGCTTTGCCCAGCCCAAGTAATCTAAAAGAACCTCAGGCATTCCTCAGTGATTTGGTGTACTGTTAAGCTCATTCTCAGAGTGGCTACTATTGCACACCCTTTGCATTTGTTGCTTTGGAAAAGTGCTCCTTTTGTTTGGTCTGCAGCCTGTAAGCGTGCTTTTGTGCAGCTTAAGAACAATCTTCTCTTAGTGTTGTGCCTTGGCACATTTCAGCCCAGCAAGCACATGGTCCTGGCCACAGATGTGTCCCAGTACGGGTGGGAGCTGTTCTGGCCCATTGTCATTTGTATGACTCCTAACAGCCTATTGCCTTCATGCTGACAACATTCAATTTGGCTCAGCAACATTATTCTCAGGTGGAAAATGAGGCTCTTGCTTTTACCCATTCCCTAAAAATATTTCATGTATTCTTGAATGTTCCAAAACTTTAATTAATTACTGATGATAAGCCCTTGTTTCCCTGTTTAGCCTGTTGGCAAGCTTACCAGACAAAGCATTGGGCTTTCTTCTTGTCCTGATATAATTGTGGGGGCCTTTTTCATCAACACACTGCAACATGCAAATGCAGATGCCCTGCCCTGGCTCCCCATGGGCTCTGAATCCTCGTTTGACAATGAAGTGCTTCATTTTCAACCAGATACAGAGGCAAGGTGCATGGTGGATGGCTTCCTCATTCCGTGTTCCCCTATTGCTTCTGTTGTAGTGGTGGATCTGGTGCTCCACCAGGACGTATGCATGATAAAACGTGGGCAGCCTGACCATCCACTGGGACAAGCATCAGACCTACTTCAGAATTTATGCATTGTGCCATCACCCCTCCATCTTAGATGGCATTATTCTCCATGTTGTTCCAGTGGCTCTCTGGTGGGACATCCTCTGCTTATTACATCAGTTTCATTAGGGGATCTCTTGCCCAAAATAGTTAGTGCACTGCCATGTTTTTTGGCCGGGAGGTGAACACCTTGTCACAGTCTGCCCCAAGTGTTCAGATCAGCAGGCAGTGCTGCGCACTGTTTTGTTGCAAAGGCCGGCCCCTACACAGTTGTGGGAGAGAGGCCACTCTGATTTTGCTAGTCCTTTTTAGACACTTTCTGGTTATTGAAAAGTGATGTTTTTTCTCATTTTCCTTATGTTGTCCGTTTGCCTATCTGTGACAACAGATGTGACTGTCAAGGCCCTGTTGAAAATACTCTCCATTGAAGGCTTGTCTTGCACCCTGGTTTCAGATAATGGTCCCTTGTTTGTAGTGCAATCTTTCAAAGACTTTTGTGCACACAGTGGCATTTGCCACATTGTGTGGCACCTCCTTTCCATCTGCAACCGAACAGCAAGGTGGTACACCTTGTCCAAATGTTGATGCAGATACACAAGTACTTAGAAGATATCCCAGCAATTGGGGCCAAGGGTCCCACTAAGCTATTGCACAGCCACCTGCCACGGATGTTGTTCATCCTCTCACTGCCAGACAGACATCTCCCAGCTGCACTGGTTTTGTCGATGTTTGCCTCCGGCAATCCAGTGTGGATCAAGCATTTGGATGACACCTTCACAGGACTCCACCAGTTGTCCACAACCAGCGTGGTGATAACATCTTCATTGTTTGCACCAAAGGTAAACTCTTAGCATGGCACCACAACCAGTGGTATTCCAGGGTCCCTTCTCTGGCCATGGCCCTATGCCTCGTTCCTCTGGGCCCTGGTTCCTTAGGTCAAGCATACCTGGTTGTGTTCACCTACCTCAGCCATCAGGGCTTCATGTGGACACTGTGCTGAGCAGGTGCCACCATCAGTGGAGACAGAAGCCAGGTCGCCATCACCAGAGCCTCTTATCTCCAATCTGCTGCTATCACTGTCAATGCTGTCCTCATTGTGGACTCAGACATCCAAATGCCCCCCCCCCCCCCCCCCCCAGTCACCTGTCCTGTGTACCAGTCAGCCAGTCGCTGCAGTGTCCACAGGCGGCAAGGGTCTACTCGCTTTCATCCATATGCACCAGTCCCGGCAAATTGGGAACTTCTTGTACCTTTGGCTGCTGCCCTCTGCCCTGCCATGGACATCTCTTCAGTCACAGCAATGTGGATGACAGCATCTGATCCTTGCCCCTGTAAGGAAGTAGTAGTGTAGCAATCCTCCAGTTTCGACACCTTGTAAGGGGTAAACCACTCCTTACGTACTGAGTACGATACATCTTTGCCTTTCGCAGGTCACAGTAAGTACTATGGATAGTAGAGTGCCCGGTGCGCCAAGTAATCAGTGTTGAGACTCAGAGAGAGTAATTGTTCACTGCTAAGTGAGCAGGGCGGATTTTGGCAGGACAGTCGACCACAGATACAATGGCTTAACGGCTGCGTGTGTCACCCAACACCATGGGCCTGACCCCCAGCAAATACAGAAATGGCATTGAGTGATTTGTTTATGTGTTTTGTGTGTTCATTTGTGCACTGTGATTATGTGACACCCGCACCGGGCACCAACGCTGACTGCAGTGTGGATTGTGCATTCAATGCTACATGAAGACAATTGGATGTGATGATATCAATAGGTGACACGTGATAAGTTAACTGTTATTATTTTGTCATATGGAGGGAGTAAGTGCCTCATTCTTGCTGTTCAGACAGTCTGTAGGGCACCTTGACAACAAAGTTTGTACCAATTATTGCTTCCTGACATCATACTTAGCTTTGTTGGCTTTGGTATGAAACAATTCCCATGCAAATATTAACCAATCAGCCTTTATCAGTTGCACACGGTCAGACTATTCTAAACTGTTAGACTATAATCCATCAGTTAATGACAGTGAGTTGACACTGGGAATGTTTAAACGTATAGCACACAACGTATGCAAGTCAGGCCAATACAGAAAGTGTAGTGCACGCTGACATTCGGGTAGTGTGCCTGCAACCACCCAAGGTGGCCACCAAGGGCAGCTTGATCACTGAATGCCATCACTAGGTCTGAACACCTGACGTGGATAGCATCTCAATAAGGGCATGCAGAGGCCTCCGGGTCCTCAATTGTTAAATGTGTTTCAGATGTGTAAACTACTTTTGTTGTTTTCTTGTTGATGCTTTTCTAGTTAGAACAACTGCCGTTGCCTACTTTCTCACATGTCGTGTAGAATACTCCTGAAACCTAATAAACACAAAATTTTAAAAAATGAAACAGACAACCGCTTAAGATTTTAGACATTACAAAAGCTGAATATGATGAATTCTATTTGACATTTTGATCTCTTCTCACCCCCCACTCCCTTCACCCTGAGTCACCTTTAAAAATATCTTTTATTTAAGGGGGAAGAGGGTAAATATCAACTGGGACATCATATAGCACCAGTTAATGATTCATAAGCCACCACTTTGCAACCCCCCCTCCCCCCCCCTCCTGCTTCCACCCCCTCCTGCTCCCCCTCCCCCCCCCCCCCCCCCCCCCCCCCAGATTGAAAGGTAGGGTTCGCATTTCTCCCTTGGCACAGGCCACGCCCAGGGAGGGGTGATTCCCTGAGCTGTAACCTTCCCAATTTGCCATTTGTTCCCTACATCAGGCATTTGGGAGGTATGACCTGAGGTGTGAACAATCACCTAAGGTGGGTGTGCCCACTTGTGAAGGGGGCCCCCTGCTGGAAGGAGTGCACGATTGGAAATGCTGGTAATCATGGGGATTTCCTCACAATGAGTCAATCATCTTCCCACTCGGCATCTACCAAACGTAAACGAGTGAGGCTAATGATTCAAATACCCTTCCCACTGCACCATGGTCCCTCGTGGTCTCACATGCTGAAGACAGTCAGTCCTTTGCCACGGTAAATCCATTTATTATTCATAAAGATATAGATGCAGTTGCTGGCCCTGTGAAATCCTGCTTTCATTTACGGAATGGCACTTTGCTTTTGGAGACTACTTCTGACTCTCAAGCACAAAAACTGCTTGCTGCCTCGCTTCCCTATGGTTACACTGTTCGTGTCTAGGCCCATAGGACTTTGAATTCTTCCCATAGTGTAATTTACACCAGGCTGCTCGATGGTCTAACCAAGGCTGAAATACAATCTTACCCCTCTGATCAGGGTGTCATTGCTGTTCGTGTAATGAAAAAGGTAGATTAATCCTTAGTGCCCACCTGCACTCTTTCTCACCTTTGATAGAGTGGGGCTTCTGTCCAAGCTCAAAGCAGGCTATGAAATTATCACAGTCAGGCCATACATTCCGAACCCGATGCGCTGCTACCAGTGTCATCGTTTCAACCACACTAGAATGTCTTGTCGACACCCAGCCAAATGAGTCACCTGTGGTAGGGATGCGCACAAGGGCAGTTGTGCACCACCTCCTCCCTGCTGTATCAACTGCAATGGTGGCCATACCGCCCCCCATCAGGAGTGTCCCAGTGTCCCTTGTATTTAGATGAGCGGGCTGTTCAAGAAATCCGGGTAAAGGAAAAGGTGCCTTATCCAGTCGCTTGCAAGTTACTGGCTAGTCACAAACCCTGCATTCTACCGTCTGGTACCTATAGTTCTGTTCTTGTTATCCCTCGCTCCATGAAGGATGTGGCCATGCAGACATGCAACCTGCAACCTGCAATTCAGCTCTGGTGTTGTGAAATCACAGAGTGTCAAGGTCGCATGCCAAACACCCCCCCCCCCCTCCCCCCAGCTAGCTGTGGAACAAGCTGTCAAACTCTCGCCTCAAGGGGCAAAGCCGTCAGCTGCACAACCGGTAGACCGTGAAGACTTCTTCCGTCCCTCCAACCAAACACCACCTGATTCTTCACCTAACCGGAAAGGCTCGAAGAAGTCCACCAAAAGCAAATGGTCTCCTCCTTTGCCACCTAAAAGATCCTCTTCGATGGTGTCAGCACGTGATACCTTAGCCCAGCCAGCCTCCATGTCACTGGTGCACACCAACAACCGTTTTTCAGTGTTAGACTCCACAAACCGACTGCACAAGCAAGCTGATGCTTCTGTGGACCCCATGGAGCAGGATCCTCCTGCTTCTGTGCCCTGTAGTAGTGCCTCTTCCCCAGCTGTCACTTGGCAGTCGCCGAGGTAACACCCCTACATCCCTTCCTCATCATGACTCTCCTTTAGTGGACATTCACAGCCTTAGATCCCACAATGAGGATTTCCGGCTGCTTTTAGCGTCGCAGCGTCCACCTGTACTCTGCTTTCAGGAAACGAAATGGCACCCTCATAACTGTTTTGAGCTTTCACATTTCTTACCAATTTGTTTTGATCTTCCCCCTGAGGTCAGCATTCCCTCTCATGCTCATAAGGGATGACATTCGTAATCAACCCATCTCCCTGACTACTAATCTTCAAGCTGTTGCAGTTTGCCTTTTACTCCCCCACCTGACTTTTTCCCTCTGTTTCATATATGTCCCTCCATCATTCGCTGTCACCAGGACAGACGTCCTTCCACTTATTTGGCAGCTACTGCCCCCATTTTTGCTACTCGGTGACTTCAATGCACATCATCCCCTTTGGGGTTCTCTCAGGATCTGTCAGAGAGGTGCCCTCTTGGCTGATCTTCTTAACCAACTTAAACTCTTCTGCCTTAACTCTTTCAGGGGCAGTGGCTATCACCAGGCATTCTCTCTTTCAAGGGTGGTGGTAATCAATGTTAACCACCTATTTTACGACACCTGGTGACCGAATGGGGCAGCAGTTATCACTGCAAGCCACACATTTAATTGAGGGAGTTCTCCCTAGATGGCATGGCATTGGATATCACGCATTTTGCTTTCCTATTATTGGTACAGCACAATTCATTTGTTGCCTTGCAGCAGTTTTGTGCCATTTAATTGGTGTATGATTTGAAGAACAAATTTGGCACATATATACTACCTTCATTTCCAAGTAAGTATTTCCATATGTAAATTTAGTTCATGCTAATGTCCTTCAGTGCAATAGTTACGTGAAACAAGTTTATTTATTTCATATTTTTATTACTTTAATCTAGATTAGTGCTGCTAACCACCGCACAAGTGGGATACAGCTTTCATTCAATATGGCTAGGAGGTGTCTTAGTGATGATGAAATATGAAAACTACTTTTCAAGGACCTTCCATCAGACTCAGATAGTGAAATAAGTTTGTTTGAAGACTCTGACATTGATCCTACATATGAACCTGACTGTGATAATATTGTCATCATGTTCTGAAGAGGTAGCAATGAAGCAGATGATAATTTACCAGAAAGTAATCATCACTTGTGCGATAATAAACAACCTTGCATGGCTAAAAGTCCATCAAATGATGATTCTTCAGCCTCTGAATCACTTTCTCTGTCCATGCCTAGACGTTAGAGATCACCATTGGCTAAAGCAAAAACATCTGTGACAGTTAGTTCTTCACATATAAAGCCAAACATCCTAAATCATTCTGGTACCTCTGGATCTGGAAGTGTACCCATTGTTCAGGATGATCCTCCACAATGGAGCCAAAATTTCAGAGTTGAAGCACTGCCTAATTTTGTGGAAAAAACAGGCCATATAGCTGTTTTTACAGAGATGTCAAATCCATCACCACACAATATTTTGTGAATTTTTTACTGATGAAATGGTAAAACAATACATTTCACACCAATTTGTACAGCACACAAAAAGAAAAGCCTTTCATCCCAACTACTGAAAGTGAGATAAGGGTTTTCTTAGGCATCAATTTATTTATGAGTGCCAAAAACTTACCAAGTTATCGAGATTATTGGCCTTCATCTCCAGATTTAAATGAGTCCTATATATGTGACTTGATGACTGTAAAATGATTCGGTTTTCTTCTCAGTCATATCCATTCAAATGACAACTCAATGATGTCTAAAAGGGGACAGGCCAATTTTGACAAGCATTTTAAAATAAGGCCTCTTGTAGAAATGTTGAATAAAAGGTTTGCACAATGCTATCAGCCTCATCAAAAAGTAGCAATTGATGAGCCAATGGCGAAATTTAAAGGAAGCAGCTCAATGAAGCAATACGTCAGGGACAAGCCTGTGAAAAGAGGCTATAAAATATGGATGCTGTGTGATTAATCTGCATATAATTTGAAGTTCCAAATTTATACTGGAAGATTAGCTACAGAGAAGTCTGAACTGGGACTGGGTGCACGGGTAGTAAAAAATTTATTTGAAGGACTTTAATGCAAAAATCATATTGTTTTCATGGATAATTTCTTCACATCTTATAATCTATTTGTCCTACTAAAAGCCCAGAAAACATTTCCAGTTGGAACTGTGAACCCTACATGTAAATTCCTCCCAAAACTGAAGGAAGATAAAAAGATGGAACAAGGGGACTTTAACAGCAAAGTCAGCAATCATGGTGTAGCATTTTACAAGTGGATGGACAAACGAGATCTCTACTATGCATGATCCTAGTGACACCACAGGAAGGAAAACGATGGATCAACTACTCTAGTGGCATGTCCTCGTGTATTGAGTGACTATAACAGGAGCATGAATTTTGTTGACAATTTTGATCGTCTAAAAGGAGACTGGTTGTGATCACAAAAGTAAAAAATTGTGGCATAGGCATTTTTCCCCACTTTATTGATAGTGTGTAGTGAATGTGTTTATCATACACAAAGAAATTTAAATGGAACAATTCACAAATAAAGACTTCCGAAGGAAAGCATACAAAGGACTGCTTGCCAAGGCAGTTTTCCATTGCAGTGGTCTAAGTTAAAAAGGGAAGAGCGTAACTCTCAGTAAACATAAACCACACATGAACAAACAAATCAGATTGGAAGGTAGTGCACATCAGCCAAAATAGGCCACATCAGGAGGATGTGCAGCATGCAGCACACGTGCTGTTCCTGTTATAACAGTGTGGATGTGTTCGTGTATGTGCCTCTTTGTCTACGAAAAGGCAAAACTTGCTTCCAAACATTTCATTCTCAATAATGATATACTTTTGAGTTGTTCGTGTAAATAATTTCCAAAGAAAACTGTTCAAAATTTTATCTCTCAAAATTTCTCAACAAATAACTGACTAATGAATATTATGGGCCTTGGTTAACAGAGGTAACCACAATTGAATTGACTGTAATTAAAAAAGTAAGCAAAATATTGTAAAATTGTATTAAAATAAATTGTTTTGTTCAGTAAGAAGTTCTATAATTTTAACAAATCATGTGTTTTCATTTTAATAAACTTACCTGCCCCTCAAAGAGTCAAGAAAAAGGCACCGACTTTCCTTTCAGACTCCTCACACACCTATTCCCATTTGGACCTATCCTTCTGCACTGCCCAGCTTGCATGTCATCTTGAGTGGTCCATTCTTTCTGATGCCTACTCATGTGACCATTGCCCATGTGCTATCTGTTTGCTGACTCCTACCCCATCCATGTGCGTGCCCAAATGGCATCTTTACTCCACCCTGGTGACCTTCGAAGAACAGGATTTCCCCAGTTGTGATGACGAGGTGGAATATCTCACAAATGTTATCCTTACTATAGAAATTCTTCCAATCCATATGTGGCGTACAGCAAACCTGTGTGTAACAGTATTGGTTGAAAACAGTCTTGGTTGCAATTTTAGTGTTTTATTTTTCAACGATGTGTTTTGCCTTATTTGGGCATCTTCAGGTTATCTTTTCTAGATGGACGCAAGAGGCATCAAGATCTGCATAGTGCGTTCCCGTTCACAGGAGCGAGTAACAGAGTAAGATGGGGGCTCAGGTAGACTGTTTTTAACCAATACTGTTATCCTTACTAGTGCAGAAGGTTCCATCCCCCGCACTTCCTCTCTGTTACGTCATGTCCCAGTCCCTTCATGTACTGAGGCATGCCGTGACGCAATTCACGCATGTCGACGAGCTCTCCGCGTTTTTAACTGCCACTCTACACTGGTGAATTGCATTCATTATAAACTGATGCCTGCAAAGTGTCGTCATCTTCTTCAGGACAGCAAAAGAGCTAGCTACAGTTCCACATGTTCCTCTTCCGTGTGGACCAACCTGAGACAGCTCTTTGGAACCAAGATCCATTCCCCAATTTCCAGCCTGACAGTCGCTGATGATGTCGTCATGGACCCTATTGCTATCTCCAACACCTTGGGCTGCCATTTTGAGGAAGTTTCGAGCTCTTCCCACTACAACCCTGCCTTCCCCCATTGGAAATGAGTGGAGGAGGCTCCAGTGATACCCTTCTCTTCTCTGAATAGTGACTGCTACAATGCCATCTCTACTATGAGGGAGGTAGATCATGAACTCAGTTCATCCCGATCTTCCGCCCCAGGGACAGATGCTTTCCACATTCAGATGTTGCAGCCCGTTTTTCTTGCAGGCAAGCACTTTCTGCTTAACACTTACAACCGCATCTGGGCCGAGGGCACATTTCCTGGATGCTGGCATGAGGCCACCGTCTTACCCATACCTAAGCCCAGTAAGGACAAAAACTTTCCTTCTAGCCACCGCCCCATCTCTCTAACAAGCTGCATTTGTAAGGTGATTGAATGTATGATACATGCCCAGCTGGTGTGGTTGCTCGAGTCTCGACATTTACTAATGAATGCAGTGTGAATTTTGAGCACAGCGTTCTGCATTTGACCATCTCGTTACTTTGTCCACCAATGTCATTAATGGTTTTCTGCAGAAATTCCAGACTGTGGCTGTGTTTTTCGATTTGGAGAAGGCCTACGACACATGCTGGAGAACTGGTCTCCTCCATACTCTTTATACATGGGGCTTTGGTGGGCACCTGCCCTGTTTTCTGTGGGCAATTTAACAAGACTGAGTTATCAAGGTGTGTGTGGGTTCTGCCTTGTCGGAAACTTTATCCAGGAAAATGGTGTGCCTCAGGGTTCCACCCTGAGCATTGTCCTCTTTGCTATCGCCATTAACCCTATAATGGCCTGTCTCCCACTGGGCATCTCCAGCTCTCTTTTTGTTGACAATTTTGCCACTACTGCAATCTCCATGGGTCTGTCTCACTGAGTGATGTCTTCAGCACTGTCTTGATCGTCTTTACTCCTGGTGCATCGTCAGTGGCTTTCGCTTTTCCACTGACAATACCACCTGTCTGAATTTCTGGCGGTGCAAATGGTTTCTCCCACCATCTTGGGCCTGTTGCACTTCCGTTCATTGAAACTTCAAAATTTCTGGGGCTCATGCTCGATAGGAAACTCACTTGGTCCTCCCGTGTGTCCTACCTGGCAGCCCGATGTACACAGTCCCTCAATCTACTACGCGTCCTCAATGGTGCTTCCTGGGGTGCCAATCGAACCACACTCCTCCTTTTGTACCGGTCCCTTGTCCATTCGAAACTCGACCATGGGTGCTTTGTGTGTGCATCTGCACGCGCATCCCTCTTACGCCATCTCAACACTATCGACCATCATGGCATCCGTTTGGCCATGGGTGCCATTTACAATAGTCTGGTTGAGAGTCTGCATGCTGAAGCTGCTGAACTACCTCTGTCTTACCGCCGTGACTTTTCCCTCAGCAGGTATGCATGCCGTTTGTCTGCCACGCGTGGCCACCCCTCCTATGGCTCCTTCTTTGACGATTCCTTTGATCAGCAGCATGGGGCTTGTCCCTCTTCTCTGCTACCTCCTGGTGTCCGCTTTCGCCACTTGCTATGGCGTCTTAACTTCACACTACCTGCAACTTTCCCAGTGGGTGTGAATCCTTCATCACCTTGGCTTCGTGAAGCAGTCGATGTTAACGTTGGCCTTCATTCGCTTCCTAAGGACACTACTCCAGCCTCGGTCTATCGTCTCCAGTTTCACGACCTTCGCATGGAACTTTTGTGTACACTCATGGCTGTCGGACTGACTGTGGGGTCAGGTGTGCCTTAATCGTTGGCACCCTTTCAATATCGGCTTCCAGCACACTCCTCAGTGTTTATAAGCCGAGCTCTTCACCTCGTATCAGGCCACGGAGTACATCCGGTGACACAGCCTTTCCAATTGTGTCCTTTGCTCAGACTCACTTAGTGCCCTTCAAAGTCTGTTTGGTGTACACCGCCCATCCCTTAGTGCAGCGGGTCCAGGGAAACTGTCACTTGCTCATTCTTGGTGGAGCCAGTATGATGTTTCTGTGGGTCTCTGGTCACGTCTGTTTGCCAGGAAATGAGGCTGCTGCGAAGGCTGCGGTCCTCGTACTCCAGCCTATGAGTACCTATATTCCCTCCGATAATTGCTGCATTGCTGTCTATCAGGAGGTGGTGTCCCTTTGGCATCGCCAAGGGGAATAAGCTTCAGCTTATTAAGCCTCTCCCAGCAAGTTGGACGACCTCCTCTCAGCCCTCCTGCCGGGAGGAGCTTATTTTAACTCAGCTGCGTATTGGGCACTGCCTTTTTAGCCATCGTCATTTGCTAAGTGGCACTACTCCACCACTTTGTACACATTGCACCCAAATTTTAACTGTCCCCCAATTCCTGCTGGAATGCCCTTTTTCAACTATTTACGTTCCAGCTTGGGTTTGCTGCCTGATTTGTCAGCCGTTTTGGCGAATAATGCGTAGGCTGTTGACCATGTTTTGCTTTTTATCCACCAAAGCAATATGGTGCAGCCCATTTAATTTTTAGTTTCGGACCTCCATTTCTGTACGTTGTTTTTTTAGTCCTTTTTCTACGTGCCTGTTTTTAGCTGTCTCCTATTCTGTCCATTGGGTCTGACGTATAGTCGTTTAACACCTCTCTGTGTTCGTGTTCTATAGTTTTGACTTGGGCTCATATGACACCAAATGTTTTTTGTACCCTAAAGCAAAACAAAACAATACTTTGCAACTACAGGAACTCCAAAACTGTGTGTTCATTTACTGTCATCTACGTACACACACACACACACACATACATTATGGCTGGTAGAATCTATGTCTTGATGAACTGTGGTTCATTTGCATGCTGTTGATGGATTAATACACTATAATTGGTGCTTACAGTGCTCTGGCAGGTCAGTATATGTAGTTATTGAATCATCTTTCTAAAGTATTTGCCAAATGCAAACTGCCAAAAATGTAGCAATTTACCAAACATAGTGTATACCCCAAAAACATACAAGATTACAGTTCAGTGCAATATTCTCTGAAAGAGAGTGAGCATGATGATGTGGTGTATATAGACAGTCTTAAGCCTATCTGTGGCACCTCTGCCTTTCAAAAATTGGTCAACGACGGAAAGAATGCATCAAGTAATAATTCTGCTAGTGAGTTTATTCATGTAAAAATATCTCACATAAACAATCCATATTTGTTGTGGGCCTCTTTATGATAAGAAAAGGTACAGTTAAACTATATAAACTTCTCTTTCTAGTGTGTAATAAGAAATGCACTGCAGACCAGTAACTGTAAAATAACTAATCACTGTTTGGAAAAGTACAAGATTACATGCTTGCTCAACTGCAGCTAGCTTGGCAAAAGCAATAGTTTCAACAGTAAAATGCTACAGTGGTATAGTAACGAAAGCAGCAAAAGAAAAGGAAATTCAGAAGATACAGCAGCAGTGATACACAATAATCTATAAATAAGGTCAGTAACTATAATGCACCAAGAAAACATCAGCAAGGGTAGTTTTTGTCCCATTTGGAGTCTTCCATGTCACCTGGTAAGTATTAAATGGTGAGTACTTCAACCAAGCACATATTCAACACTGGATAACCTCTAGGGGTATCCCAGTTGTACTGGTATCTTCTCATGGGAAACATAATGCTTATCTCATTAACTAATAGGGCTCCCAATAGGATGGGCATACTCATGTATTCAGCAAGGTGGTGCGTTGTGAGCTTCCATCTACAAACAGCTATTAAACGATACAGAACTCTTAAATGTTTAAGAATTTGAAACAGTTATTCAAAATATCATGGTTGGTTTCATCCAGAGTTGCAATGCATATTGACAACAAAGAGCTATAATACATCTTTAAAATGCAATGACAAATGTCACTGAAGTGCAATTGAAAACAGATGCATTTATACTGACATTCAGTTTGATATTACCTGCAATACCATTCATCTGAAGATAGTCTCAGAATCCCAACACATTACACTGTCCTAAGTATTGGCCCAATAAGAATACCAGTATCTGCTGTCAACTGCTTGTTTCTGAGCTGTTTGAAAAATAATCCAGTGTGGGGAAGAGATTACATCCAGCATTCCTTTTTCCAATTCTTTTTAGATGAAGGCCATAAAATAGAAGCAAAAAATATATACTGTGAACTTCTTTGAAGAACTGAAGCACCACCTGATACAGAGTCTTACATCACAAATGTCCTGAGCCATTTTTAGTATCAGTACAGACTATACAGAAGGCAAGTCTTCATATATAAATAAATAATACTCATTCAGACATCATGACCAGTGATGATTCACCAACTTGGGGAATGGTAATTCTGGAGACATCTCACAAGTTTCATATAGTCATTTCTTGATATACAGTACATATTTAGCATGTTGTGAATCCACATCAATCAATTTTAATCTGAATAATGTGCAGAAAGGCACAGATTATAGACACCATCGACAAAATTCTATCCACTGTAAGAAGTCTGGTTACATTTGTGCTTCTTTTTGATGATTTTTCGAATTATTTACTTTTCATATGCTCTTATAACTAAAACGTCAGCTGCGGCTGACTCTTAAAAAACTAAAAGAATTGGCAAAAAAAGTCAGACTGCAGGTAGGCATTAGTGAACAGAATCTGCACGGCTGGAGTATTTGTATCAAGTTCAGAGATTTAAGGAACAGTATAGTTATATGAATTAGGAAGCCCTTGCTGTTCCAAAAATAATTTTCGTTTGTACTAATTTGTGTCTTTGTTTACAGTGTTTCGAGGTTCTTCCATACAATGACACAGTAGTTACCTATAGTAGCATGTGGTGGATTACCTGGCCTTATACCAAACTTCAGCTGCCAGCATTTTCAAAAATATTAGAAACACTGATGAAGCACCGAATCAACAAATATCTAAACGACCATAATTTACTAAAGAGAAATCAGCATGGCTTCCAAGCACGTAAAAATACCAAAACAGCAGTAATGTGCTACACTGAACAAATAATCAAAAATCTAGAAAAAGATTATAGTGTAGTAGGAGTAAATTTAGACCTCTCCAAAGCTTTTGACACTGTGAACCAGGACATTCTTTTAGAAAAATTGGAAGCATTGGGTATACATGGGATAGGAAAAAAATGGTTTGAATCATACCTAAAAAACAGAACACAGGTTGTACGACTGACATCAACCTACACCAACCACAAAATAAATTCAGTATCAGAGGGGAAAAAATGTAGAAATGAGAGTACCACAAGGCAGCATCCTAGGGCCCCATATTGTTTCTTGTCTATATGAATGATTTTCACACCTCAGATGATGCAGCCAAAGCAATAATATTTGCAGATGATACTAGTGATAATAAGTGCACCAAAGCAATTGCTACCAACAACTGCTGAGAAAGTACTAAATTACATCAACTCTTGGTTCAATGCAAACAGGTTGACATTGAATGTAAATAAAACAAATTATATGCAGTTTGGGAAAAGACGTCAAAATGTAAATCTCGATCTGGTGTGGGGTGACAAAGCTGGGGATTCATGTGGATGAAAACTTAAATTTTAATGACCACGTAATAAAACTTGCACAGAAACTTAATTCAGCCTGTTTTGCCCTCAGAATTATTGCAAATGCTTGTACCTCAGAGGGTGCCAGAATGGCATATTTCGGCTATTTTCAATCTCTTGCCACATACGGAATAATATTTTGGGGTTCCACAACAGGGCGCCTAAAACAATTTTTTTTTTTTTGTTGCGGAAGAGGGCCATCCAAATAATAACTGTCATCCACAGACACACTGCAAACCCATATTCAAAAAGCTTGGAATACTTACTATACCATCATTATACATATACAAATGTGTATTGTGTATCAGGACCCACATTGCAGATTTTCAGACAAATGCCGACTTTCATAACTACCATACCCGTAATAGCGCAGCACTCCATACTCAGCAAACAAAAAGAATGAATACACAAAGGCATGTGAGCCATATCGGTGCAAAACTGTACAACGCACTGCCAGTCAACATCAGGCAGTTAGAAAATGATGATGAGAAATTTAAAACAGAATTTAAAAAATTTCTAGTAGAACAATGTTTTTATTCTGTAGATAACTATGTAGGTCAATAAATTTTTTCTAATGATATTTGTAAAGGCAAAATGGAAAATACTCTCTGTACCTAATCATTCATTACCTAATCATTCAATACATTTACATACTTAAAGGACAGCTGTTGTGTGATGTAAATATATACCAGTACTTAAGCAGTGTTGTGTATACAGGGTGTTACAAAAAGGTACGGCCAAACTTTCAGGGAACATTCCTCACACACAAATAAAGAAAAGATGTTATGTGGACATGTGTCCAGAAACGCTTAATTTCCATGTTAGAGCTCATTTTAGTTTAGTCAGTATATACTGTACTTCCTCGATTCACCACCATGATTTCATACGGGATACTCTACCTGTGCTGCTAGAACATGTGCCTTTACAAGTACGAGACAACATGTGGTTCATGCACGATGGAGCTCCTGCACATTTCAGTCGAAGTGTTCATACGCTTCTCACTAGCAGACTCGGTGACTGATGGATTGGTAGAGACGGACCAATTTCATGGCCTCCACACTCTCCTGACCTCAACACTCTTGACTTTCATTTATGGGGGCATTTGAAAGCTCTTGTCTACGCAACCCCGGTATCAAATGTAGAGACTCTTCGTGCTCATATTGTGGACGGCTGTGATACAATACGCCATTCTCCAGGGCTGCATCAGCGTATCAGGGATTCCATGCGACAGAGGGTGGATGCATGTATCCTCGCTAACGGAGGACATTTTGAACATTTCCTGTAGCAAAGTGTTTGAAGTCACGCTGGTACGTTCTGTTGCTGTGTGTTTCCATTCCATGATTAATGTGATTTGAAGAGAAGTAATAAAATGAGCTCTAACATGGAAAGTAAGCGTTTCCAGACACATGTCCACATAACATATTTTCTTTCCTTGTGTGTGAGGAATATTTCCTGAAAGTTTGGCCGTACCTTTTTGTAACACCCTGTATAAGGACTTGCCATTTAGGGAGGACAAAACTAAAACCTTATGAAAAACAGACTATGCATTTAAAATAACAAACAGGGATGTATATATGCTATATTAATTTCATTGTATTATTATTAACTTCATTGTATTATTTTGTTTTGTACTTTTTTACATATATATTCTTTGTGTTCCATTTCTCTGAATGGCTTACATGTACCCTTGACAACATCCATACAGTATTTGTCAACGGATGGATAAATAAAATAAATAAAATAATTAATACACATCTGGTAACAGGGTGGCAACCCAGGGTGTGGATTGAAACCAAGTAGTCACCATAGAAACTAAAAAATTATTTGTAAAAATTGAGATATTCATTTACTTAGTAAAAGGGGAAAACTCAGTTATGAAAACTCGATTTGTTCTTTATTGGTTACACATGTTTACAATTTAGCAAGATAGAATTTGACCAAGAGTTAATTTCAGCCTTATAGTCCTTACTGGAGACAGGCTGTATTCTTGCAAATAAGCCATTCTGGCCATTACTTTTGTGGTTGTGATTCTTGAGTTTCTCCCGGCGTATTTGATAATCAAAATATCCACGGGTATACTGCCGGTCTACAGTGTCCAACGGGCACAATATTTCGGCGATCAGACATGTCGCCATCATCAGGTGAACCGATGGACTGAGCTCCTGTGAACGTGCTGGCACGGAGATCCGTACGCTATGGCTGCTCAGAGGGAACTGGGTTCGGTCGCACACAAAGGATGGGGACCCTCCACGCCCACACCAACGTGGTGACCAAACCAAAAGTTCTATCACCTCCGTAAACATGTTAGTTTTTGAATTGAGTGTCACAGGATGTGGACGGTGATGTTATCCAAGCGTCCGGGTAAGATTACTCATTAACATGGTCCATCAGAAGATAGAAGTGGTCGAAAACGATTGAAGGGTAGCCGTTGTAACGTCAGAGGAAAAAAAAGTGCCAAGGGAAAAAAACCTCTGCGACAGTAGGACGGGTAGTAAAGGCAGTAGCGGCTTGCTAGCTGCAACAGAGCATGCAATGTGAGGTAAAGTTAGTGTGAGGTATCGTGCATCGTTACCTATGTGCTGCGTGTTTGTTAACTGGGTCCGTCCTGGTGCTGCAGCTGGGCTCGCTTGTAGTCACCTGGGCCGGCTGCAGTAGCTTCCTCCCTGTAACAAAGGAATTCGGCACGGCAACGCATGCGTTGATGTTAGGCCCTCTGCTACGCCTTGTCGTCAGTGACTTGGTACAGCTTCATCAGGCTGGTGCAGAATGGCGGCAGCCGGCCACCGTTCAGCATCCTCCTCTACTGCACAGCACAGCCCTTCTGTATTGTAGCTTCGAGCAGCTCCGTTTGTTCAGAGAGCTGCACCAATTCAGCGTCGGAGAAATGCAGGTCGTTCGCTCGCACTCGTGCAAAGAAGGCTGCCTTTTTGTCTTCTCGGTCCCTTGCGGGGGCCACTCCCGTCACCACCGGTTCTGCTGGGGCGGCTGTTTTCTTCTTTGCACCTTTCACCTGCGGTGCTGCTGGGGCAACCACTGGGACAGACGTGCGAACGTCCTTCTGCGAGGTCACAGGATAGTACGCAGGTACTGCTGCGCTGATGCCTTGGGCGAAGATTGCTCACAGTTGCCTCAAGGCCTCTTCCTTCTCTGCAGCCACGGTGGCTGCGAAGGCATCCCTCTCTGCCGCCATGACGGCTTTGAGGGCTGCAGTGGCCTCCTTCACTGCAGTGCCAGCTGTGCCGGGCTGTACTGCACCGTCCGTCGGCTGTGCCGGGCTGTACTGCACCGTCCGTCGGCTGTGCCGGGCTGTACTGCACCGTCCGTCGGCTGTGCCGGGCTGTACTGCACCGTCCGTCGGCTGTGCCGGGCTGTACTGCACCGTCCGTCGGCTGTGCCGGGCTGTACTGCACCGTCCGTCGGCTGTGCCGGGCTGTACTGCACCGGCCGTCGGCTGTGCCGGGCTGTACTGCACCGTCCGTCGGCTGTGCCGGGCTGTACTGCACCGTCCGTCGGCTGTGCCGGGCTGTACTGCACCGTCCGTCGGCTGTGCCGGGCTGTACTGCACCGTCCGTCGGCTGTGCCGGGCTGTACTGCACCGTCCGTCGGCTGTGCCGGGCTGTACTGCACCGTCCGTCGGCTGTGCCGGGCTGTACTGCACCGTCCGTCGGCTGTGCCGGGCTGTACTGCACCGTCCGTCGGCTGTGCCGGGCTGTACTGCACCGTCCGTTGGCTGTGCCGGGCTGTACTGCACCGTCCGTCGGCTGTGCCGGGCTGTACTGCACCGTCCGTCGGCTGTGCCGGGCTGTACTGCACCGTCCGTCGGCTGTGCCGGGCTGTACTGCACCGTCCGTCGGCTGTGCCCGGCTGTACTGCACCGTCCGTCGGCTGTGCCCGGCTGTACTGCACCGTCCGTCGGCTGTGCCGCACCGTCCGTCGGCTGTGCCGGGCTGTACTGCACCGTCCGTCGGCTGTGCCGGGCTGTACTGCACCGTCCGTCGGCTGTGCCGGGCTGTACTGCACCGTCCGTCGGCTGTGCCGGGCTGTACTGCACCGTCCGTCGGCTGTGCCGGGCTGTACTGCACCGTCCGTCGGCTGTGCCGGGCTGTACTGCACCGTCCGTCGGCTGTGCCGGGCTGTACTGCACCGTCCGTCGGCTGTGCCGGGCTGTACTGCACCGTCCGTCGGCTGCACCGTCCGTCGGCTGTGCCGGGCTGTACTGCACCGTCCGTCGGCTGTGCCGGGCTGTACTGCACCGTCCGTCGGCTGTGCCGGGCTGTACTGCACCGTCCGTCGGCTGTGCCGGGCTGTACTGCACCGTCCGTCGGCTGTGCCGGGCTGTACTGCACCGTCGCTCGGCTGTGCCGGGCTGTACTGCACCGTCGCTCGGCTGTGCCGGGCTGTACTGCACCGTCGGTCGGCTGTGCCGGGCTGTACTGCACCGTCGGTCGGCTGTGCCGGGCTGTACTGCACCGTCGGTCGGCTGTGCCGGGCTGTACTGCACCGTCGGTCGGCTGTGCCGGGCTGTACTGCACCGTCGGTCGGCTGTGCCGGGCTGTACTGCACCGTCCGTCGGCTGTGCCGGGCTGTACTGCACCGTCCGTCGGCTGTGCCGGGCTGTACTGCACCGTCCGTCGGCTGTGCCGGGCTGTACTGCACCGTCGGTCGGCTGTGCCGGGCTGTACTGCACCGTCGGTCGGCTGTGCCGGGCTGTACTGCACCGTCGGTCGGCTGTGCCGGGCTGTACTGCACCGTCGGTCGGCTGTGCCGGGCTGTACTGCACCGTCCGTCGGCTGTGCCGGGCTGTACTGCACCGTCGGTCGGCTGTGCCGGGCTGTACTGCACCGTCGGTCGGCTGTGCCGGGCTGTACTGCACCGTCGGTCGGCTGTGCCGGGCTGTACTGCACCGTCGGTCGGCTGTGCCGGGCTGTACTGCACCGTCGGTCGGCTGTGCCGGGCTGTACTGCACCGTCGGTCGGCTGTGCCGGGCTGTACTGCACCGTCGGTCGGCTGTGCCGGGCTGTACTGCACCGTCCGTCGGCTGTGCCGGGCTGTACTGCACCGTCCGTCGGCTGTGCCGGGCTGTACTGCACCGTCCGTCGGCTGTGCCGGGCTGTACTGCACCGTCCGTCGGCTGTGCCGGGCTGTACTGCACCGTCCGTCGGCTGTGCCGGGCTGTACTGCACCGTCCGTCGGCTGTGCCGGGCTGTACTGCACCGTCCGTCGGCTGTGCCGGGCTGTACTGCACCGTCCGTCGGCTGTGCCGGGCTGTACTGCACCGTCCGTCGGCTGTGCCGGGCTGTACTGCACCGTCCGTCGGCTGTGCCGGGCTGTACTGCACCGTCCGTCGGCTGTGCCGGGCTGTACTGCACCGTCAGTCGGCTGTGCCGGGCTGTACTGCACCGTCCGTCGGCTGTGCCGGGCTGTACTGCACCGTCCGTCGGCTGTGCCGGGCTGTACTGCACCGTCCGTCGGCTGTGCCGGGCTGTACTGCACCGTCCGTCGGCTGTGCCGGGCTGTACTGCACCGTCCGTCGGCTGTGCCGGGCTGTACTGCACCGTCCGTCGGCTGTGCCGGGCTGTACTGCACCGTCCGTCGGCTGTGCCGGGCTGTACTGCACCGTCCGTCGGCTGTGCCGGGCTGTACTGCACCGTCCGTCGGCTGTGCCGGGCTGTACTGCACCGTCCGTCGGCTGTGCCGGGCTGTACTGCACCGTCGCTCGGCTGTGCCGGGCTGTACTGCACCGTCGCTCGGCTGTGCCGGGCTGTACTGCACCGTCGCTCGGCTGTGCCGGGCTGTACTGCACCGTCGCTCGGCTGTGCCGGGCTGTACTGCACCGTCGCTCGGCTGTGCCGGGCTGTACTGCACCGTCGCTCGGCTGTGCCGGGCTGTACTGCACCGTCGCTCGGCTGTGCCGGGCTGTACTGCACCGTCGGTCGGCTGTGCCGGGCTGTACTGCACCGTCGGTCGGCTGTGCCGGGCTGTACTGCACCGTCGGTCGGCTGTGCCGGGCTGTACTGCACCGTCGGTCGGCTGTGCCGGGCTGTACTGCACCGTCGGTCGGCTGTGCCGGGCTGTACTGCACCGTCGGTCGGCTGTGCCGGGCTGTACTGCACCGTCGGTCGGCTGTGCCGGGCTGTACTGCACCGTCGGTCGGCTGTGCCGGGCTGTACTGCACCGTCGGTCGGCTGTGCCGGGCTGTACTGCACCGTCGGTCGGCTGTGCCGGGCTGTACTGCACCGTCGGTCGGCTGTGCCGGGCTGTACTGCACCGTCGGTCGGCTGTGCCGGGCTGTACTGCACCGTCGGTCGGCTGTGCCGGGCTGTACTGCACCGTCGGTCGGCTGTGCCGGGCTGTACTGCACCGTCGGTCGGCTGTGCCGGGCTGTACAGCACCGTCGGTCGGCTGTGCCGGGCTGTACAGCACCGTCGGTCGGCTGTGCCGGGCTGTACAGCACCGTCGGTCGGCTGTGCCGGGCTGTACAGCACCGTCGGTCGGCTGTGCCGGGCTGTACAGCACCGTCGGTCGGCTGTGCCGGGCTGTACAGCACCGTCGGTCGGCTGTGCCGGGCTGTACAGCACCGTCGGTCGGCTGTGCCGGGCTGTACAGCACCGTCGGTCGGCTGTGCCGGGCTGTACAGCACCGTCGGTCGGCTGTGCCGGGCTGTACAGCACCGTCGGTCGGCTGTGCCGGGCTGTACAGCACCGTCGGTCGGCTGTGCCGGGCTGTACAGCACCGTCGGTCGGCTGTGCCGGGCTGTACAGCACCGTCGGTCGGCTGTGCCGGGCTGTACAGCACCGTCGGTCGGCTGTGCCGGGCTGTACAGCACCGTCGGTCGGCTGTGCCGGGCTGTACAGCACCGTCGGTCGGCTGTGCCGGGCTGTACAGCACCGTCGGTCGGCTGTGCCGGGCTGTACAGCACCGTCGGTCGGCTGTGCCGGGCTGTACAGCACCGTCGGTCGGCTGTGCCGGGCTGTACAGCACCGTCGGTCGGCTGTGCCGGGCTGTACAGCACCGTCGGTCGGCTGTGCCGGGCTGTACAGCACCGTCGGTCGGCTGTGCCGGGCTGTACAGCACCGTCGGTCGGCTGTGCCGGGCTGTACAGCACCGTCGGTCGGCTGTGCCGGGCTGTACAGCACCGTCGGTCGGCTGTGCCGGGCTGTACAGCACCGTCGGTCGGCTGTGCCGGGCTGTACAGCACCGTCGGTCGGCTGTGCCGGGCTGTACAGCACCGTCGGTCGGCTGTGCCGGGCTGTACAGCACCGTCGGTCGGCTGTGCCGGGCTGTACAGCACCGTCGGTCGGCTGTGCCGGGCTGTACTGCACCGTCGGTCGGCTGTGCCGGGCTGTACTGCACCGTCGGTCGGCTGTGCCGGGCTGTACTGCACCGTCGGTCGGCTGTGCCGGGCTGTACTGCACCGTCGGTCGGCTGTGCCGGGCTGTACTGCACCGTCGGTCGGCTGTGCCGGGCTGTACTGCACCGTCGGTCGGCTGTGCCGGGCTGTACTGCACCGTCGGTCGGCTGTGCCGGGCTGTACTGCACCGTCGGTCGGCTGTGCCGGGCTGTACTGCACCGTCGGTCGGCTGTGCCGGGCTGTACTGCACCGTCGGTCGGCTGTGCCGGGCTGTACTGCACCGTCGGTCGGCTGTGCCGGGCTGTACTGCACCGTCGGTCGGCTGTGCCGGGCTGTACTGCACCGTCCGTCGGCTGTGCCGGGCTGTACTGCACCGTCGGTCGGCTGTGCCGGGCTGTACTGCACCGTCGGTCGGCTGTGCCGGGCTGTACTGCACCGTCGGTCGGCTGTGCCGGGCTGTACTGCACCGTCGGTCGGCTGTGCCGGGCTGTACTGCACCGTCGGTCGGCTGTGCCGGGCTGTACTGCACCGTCGGTCGGCTGTGCCGGGCTGTACTGCACCGTCGGTCGGCTGTGCCGGGCTGTACTGCACCGTCCGTCGGCTGTGCCGGGCTGTACTGTACCCTACGACGTTTCCTACATCGTCTTCTCTTCTTCCGCAGCGTCGGTGCGGCCGCAGCTGCCTCGCCGCCTTCGGCACGGTTGCGGCTCAAGAAAGCCGTGCAACCGCGCCAATTGGCGACGTGTGGGCCACCACACCGGACACACGTCGGCTGAAGGTTGCTGCCGCTGTCTCAGGCGCGGCTGTCATGCTCCCCTGAGAACTTGAAGCACCGTGCCGCGTTGCAGCAATACTTTGCAATATGGCCCTCGCCCTGGCACCTGAAGCACTTGGGCTGGGGTTCCGTGGCGGTCGGGAGAGCTTCTGTCGTAACCGGAAAGCCCAGCAACTTCCGCAAGTCTAAGATGTCGTTCCCGCCATCGACCGTTTTCACGGTCACGTCATAGAGCGGTGCCCTCTTCCTGTTGGTCCAGTTGTGCAGCCTTGCGGTTGCATTACCAAACCCGGCTCGCAGCAGCCCTTCCCTGAACGCTGCCTCGTCACAGCACCAAGGTAACTCCCTGAGGAGTGCCTCGGTCGTCTTCATCCTTCCAACGGAAGATGCCTTCTCACGCGCCGGCGGCGTGTTGATGATGTGGTCGGCCACTGCGACCTCGATCACCCTGTGGTCGGCCACGTTTGCAGCTCGAACACAGATCAGCGAGTCTGTATCGACAGACTCGTAGACCACCTTGTTCCTAGCGCAATTCGTCATGGTGTCGAACAGCGCTGTCCACCCGCCTTTGCACTTGACGTACAAACGGGGGACAGGCCGCGACTCGTCCTCCGGAATTCCTTGCATGGTCGGCAGACTCAGAGTTGCACAACCGAAGGACCCTTCATAGTGGCAGGTTTCCTCTGCGCACCCTTCTTTCTCATGCTGTGAGGCGCGGAACATAACAATCTGCAGACGTAAAAACAGCACACGACAATTTGCTTTCCGCGGCGCCCACAGCACAGAAACCTCTTCACACACTCAACGGCCGAGTAAGCGTCGCGCGCAATGGCAGCGGTGCGCTCGCCTCGCATCTCAGGCCGCTCTTTGGGTTCGGTCACGCTGCAGAATATATTGGGGCATCAAGATTGCCCAGTCTGTGAATAGAAGTTCAAGCCATGCGGCTACGCCTTCAATAATAAAAATTGACATTAAAACAATAGCTTTTTGGTTGTCATGTTTTTTTCTGCTTTTAAATGATTTAAAAATACATTAGCTGTATGGTAGATTTTTTATTTTTTTCCATTCGCTCACACATTCACACAATATATAGATTGTACACACACATACATATTACAGTTCACACATTCTCACACTCATTCATTCACCTTTTTTGTATAAATAATAATAATAATAATAATAATAATAATAAATACAATAAAATAAGATTAAAATATATTTAAAATAAATAAAATTAAGATTAAAATAAAATAAAAAATATATACACAAGATGTGTGGTCTTGTTATTCGCGTAGGTCATCAGGCCATGTGGTGGAGGTCAGGCAGTGCACCCTGTGTCCAAGTTCTCGTACAAGTTCATTATCTGACTGTTGTGTGTTTTCATAAAAGGTTTTTGCAGTGGTTCTGAATCTGTCCCGTGGCGTCCAATGGCGCATTACCTCGGCATTACCATCGACCGCCGACTCGCGTGGGTTCCGCACATCCGCGAAGTGAAGAACAAAGTGCGGAACAGGCTCCGCATTCTCTACCCAGTGCTGAACTCCGGCTCCCAACTACCACTGCAGCTGGGCATCACTCTGTACAAGGCACTGCTCTGCCCTGTACTCCAATACGCCGCCGTCGTCTGGGGGGAACGCCACCGACACGAACCTGAAGAAGCTGGAGACACTGCAGAATTGCATCCTTCCGCTGGCCTTACACCTGCCTTACGATTTCCCCACCGCTCATCTTCATGACGTCACGGAAGTACCTCTGCTCCGTAACCTCTTCCAGACGACCGCCCGCACCTTTTACGAACATGCTGGCCGGTCACACAATGCCCAAATCCGGACGCTGGGCCGAAAACTGCCGCGCAGCGTCACCACCCGATGGCCACACCTGCTCGCTGCCTAGCTAGCACTACAGAACTGTGCTGAGGAGACACCCAAGAAGACAAGCTACATGTGAAGACACATTACATCAGCATGCTTGGGAGGCAAAGCAATAATTGCTGTGAACTCCATCACACATCGGAGGCCAAGTTATCTCCATGCAGATCCACACGAGACCGAACCCAGTTCCCTCTGAGCAGCCATAGCGTACGGATCTCCGTGCCAACACATTCACAGGAGCTCAGTCCGTCAGTTCACCTGATGATGGCGACATGTATGATCGCCGAAACATTGTGCCCGTTGGACACTGTAGACCGGCAGTACACCCGTGGATATTTTGATTACTTTTGTGGTTATTCATAAATGCTATTGCCAGCCTATTGTTCAGAGAGATGTTTGACAGTCAACTTTTGCAATTAATCATTTGTGACTCATTCTTTAGAAAGTCTAATGGGGCTGGATGTGTCTTATCTAAAGACAATGAATCAGGGATGAAATCAGCTTTTACAGTGGTAACGTCAGAGCTCCAGTGTGATTCCAAATTTAACAGTGTGAAAGGAATTGTGCTTAGTTGCGTATTTAAAGATGTTTTTTCCCCCTCACATGTGTGTACTGATTTTGTTTGAATAGCTAACACTTGGTTCAAGAATCATAAAAGAAGATTGTATACATGGAAGAAGCCTGGAGATACTGACAGATTTCAGATAAATTATAATATGGTAAGACAGAGATTTAGGAACTAGGTTTTACATTTTAAGACATTTCCAGGGGCAGATGTGGACTCTGACCACAATCTATTGGTTATGAACTGTAGATTAAAACTGAAGAAACTGCAAAAAGGTGGAAATTTAAAAAGATGAAGGCTAGTAGAAACCCTTGGGTAACAGAAGAAATATTGAATTTAATTGATGAAAGGAGAAAATATAAAAATGCAGTAAATGAAGCAGGCAAAAAGGAATACAAACGTCTCAAAAATGAGATCGACAGGAAGTGCAAAATGGCTAAGCAGGGATGGCTAGAGGACAAATGTAAGGATGTAGAGGCTTATCTGACTAGGGGTAAGATAGATACGGCCTACAGGAAAATTAAAGAGATCTTTAGAAAAAAGAGAACCACTTGTATGAATATCAAGAGCTCAGATGGAAACCCAGTTCTAAGCAAAGAAGGGAAAGCAGAAAGGTGGAAGGAGTATATAGAGGGTCTGTACAAGGGCGATGTACTTCAGGACAATATTATGGAAATGGAAGAGGATGTAGATGAAGATGAAATGGGAGATATGATACTGCGTGAAGAGTTTGACAGAGCACTGAAAGACCTGAGTCGAAACAAGGGCCCGGGCGTAGACAACATTCCATTAGAACTACTGACGGCCTTGGGAGAGCCAGTCCTGACAAAACTCTACCATTTGGTGAGCAAGATGTATGAGACAGGCGAAATACCCTCAGACTTCAAGAAGAATATAATAATTTCAATCCCAAAGAAAGCAGGTGTTGACAGATGTGAAAATTACCGAACTATCAGTTGAATAAGTCATGGCTGCAAAATACTAACGCGAATTCTTTACAGACGAATAGAAAAACTGGTAGAAGCCGACCTAGGGGAAGATCAGTTTGGATTCCGTAGAAATATTGGAACATGTGAGGCAATACTGACCCCACGACTTATCTTAGAAGTTAGATTAAGGAAAGGCAAACCTATGTTTCTAGCATTTGTAGACTTAGAGAAAGCTTTTGACAATGTTGACTGGAATACTTTCTTTCAAATTCTGAAGGTGGCAGGGGTAAAATATAGGGAGCGAAAGGCTATTCACAGTTTGTATAGAAACCAAATGGAAGTTATAAAGAGTCGAGGGGCATGAAAGGGAAGCAGTGGTTGGGAAGGGAGTGAGACAGGGTTGTAGCCTCTCCCCAATGTTATTCAATCTGTATATTGAGCAAGCAGTAAGGGAAACAAAAGAAAAATTCGGAGTAGGTATTAAAATCCATGGAGAAGAAATAAAAACTTTGAGGTTCGCTGATGACATTGTAATTCTGTCGGAGACAGCAAAGGACTTGGAAGAGCAGTTGAACGGATTGGATAGTGTCTTGAAAGGAGGATATAAGATAAACATCAACAAAAGCAAAACGGGGATAATGGAATGTAGTCGAATTAAGTCGGGTGATGCTGAGGGTATTAGATTAGGAAATGAGACACTTAAAGTAGTAAAGGAGTTTTGCTATTTGGGTAGCAAAATAACTGATGATGGTCGAAGTAGAGAGGATATAAAATGTAGACTGGCAATGGCAAGGAAAGCTTTTCTGAAGAAGAGAAATTTGTTAACATCGAGTATAGATTTAAGTGTCAGTAAGTCGTTTCTGAAAGTATTTGTATGGAGTGTAGCTATGTATGGAAGTGAAACATGGACGATAAATAGTTAAGACAAGAAGAGAATAGAAGCTTTCGAAATGTGGTGCTACAGAAGAATGCTGAAGATTAGATGGGTAGATCACATAACCAATGAGGAGGTGTTGAATATGATTGGAGAGAAGAGAAGTTTGTGGCAGAACTTGACTAGAAGAAGGGATCGGTTGGTAGGACATGTTCTGAGGCATCAAGGGATCACCAATTTAGTATTGGAGGGCAGCATGGAGGGTAAAAATCACAGAGGGAGACCAAGAGATGAATACACCAAGCAGATTCAGAAGGATGTAGGTTGCAGTAGGTACTGGGAGATGAAGAAGCTTGCACAGGATAGAGTAGCATGGAGAGCTGCATCAAACCAGTCTCAGGACTGAAGACCACAACAACAACAACATTTATTTCCATGCTTGAACATTTTGCATCCTATTGTGCTATTGATGTCAGCAGTTTGTGGATATAATAATACCCATACTGTGAGTATAAGGTAAAATTTAATATCTTTTTTCAATGAAAGTATTGCACTATGACCCAAAAAACCTTCTTTTTAAGCCAGTTTTGTTCTGAAGGTTTTCAGTGAGGCAGTGTATGATTCTGGTGGCAGTGCATCAAACAGTTAAGTCTCCAAGGTATTTATAGCTAATACGACACTTACAAAGTGTAGTAAGGGACTCATCAATGATTTCTTTGTGTCATGTGTGATGATAATGATATGACTGCAATAATTTGTAGCTTTTTGGTTTTAATTTGTGTAGACTAGGCAGCTACGCATAAATAACAATGAGACTGTCATGACAAGCAGTTTCTTGAAAAACCTGCTGCGCATCTAATTCCTTTTCCTGCATCATGAAAACTCTTTTTGCCCCAGTGGAGCTGCCCCAAAGCAGTACGGAGTCTGTTATTTGGTTATGAAAATTTGTGATAGTGTAACATCCCCCTTCCTAATCGGCCTATTGGACTGTGATATAATTGACCGTGACTGCGTATGCTTAATGAAATTTAACAGTGAGTCAGGCTATCATTACCAAAGGAAAATAATACTTGATAGTAGGAGGAAAGTGTTCCTTCAGAAGGGTCTATTCTAAACCTAATACTGTAATAATTTTGAAATGAGTGAAATTTCATGCAATCACTCACAAACCATACAGGGAAAATGAGTACCATGTAATACTGAATGCAGAAAAATAGTGGTTAGCAAAAAAGGATAATTAAAGTCACCAACCCACTAGGGCAATGAATATCCAGAATCCTGAGAAAGGTAATGGTAAGGAAAAGGAAGTAATCACTGGCATGGCAACAGAAGGTTGTCATGCTTTTCCATAACACAACAGTTAATGAGAGGTTAATGAATCAGAAAGCACTGAGTTTGCAGTTACTTGTTCTGAAATATTAAATTTTGAAAGTAAAGGTAACTGAAGTTACTGGTTAAATAAGTGATTGGCTATAACTGAAACTTTGTTATGTAAAAAAAATGACTTTCAGTAACCTCGGCATAATGTAATGCCAGTTTTGGAAAAAGGGTGAGTCGTTTACCTTTAATTATTGAAAGGTTGAATTGAATTTACTTTAGGCAAATGAGCAACTGATTTTACTTTTGACGTAGGAACAGTACATACCAAGCCAGAAGAAGTCACTCGATAAGCTAAATACGGAATAAATTACACTGCACATTCTTAATTTGTGCTTTATCTTTAGTTATTAGGGGCCAGTAAAGTTTTAGGTTACTGAGTGAGTGAAGGTAATTCTTAAAATTGCAAATTTGTTAAGCCTGTGTTATGCAATACAAGTATGAACAGTTATTGAGACAGTAAAATTTAGACTGAAACTGATCTTTATCAAACAAACAAAACTGGCAGTAAATAGATAACAAATGTTCATATTTTTGACATTCTGTGATTGCAAGGTAATAATGTCGGAGGGCAATCACAACATAAGTGCCCTACAAGTTTTAACTCTTGCATGTTATTATTCAAGAAAGTTAAAGTTACTGAAAGAAGTGCCATGGGGTAATCGACCATGCTAGTTATACAGTTACACAGTTATACTCTGTTAAGTCTTACGATGTTACAGCTGTGCAGACGACAAAGACTGTAGCTGATGACAATGCTGAGCTCCTGATGTTGCCGCCGGTGGCTGACAACAATGAGTTCTCTCCAGAGCCCCGGGCAATTATGGGGCAGGCAATAGTTGGAACTGAAGCTTCCTCTGCCTGTTCACTCTTACCCTGCTCTCAAATACTCGCGGGTTAAGGAAGTAGGTGCGCCTCTTCGACCATAAATATAATAGACTGGCCCTGACGTCATTTTCGTGGCTCCAACATCTCTGGGCTGAAGTCACGTGAATGTTGGCAAAACATGGTTGTTTCGTGTTGCGCTTATGGCTGTACTCAGCGTTTGAGAGGAAATGGCATTACATTTCACGTGTAAGTGTGTCTAAGATGGTGCAGATGCGTTTATTGAAATCTGCTGAAGTGACTTTTATATGTTTTTTACACTTGAAATAGAGTATCACGTAAATTAAAGTGTTGAAAGTGATGCCTGTAAAGTCAGACTGATATTACATTTTGGAAAGTATCTGTGATAATTCGGTTACAGAAGTAAGTATAATCGTTTCTCGTTGCTACTCATAGGTTCTGTAAGGATGAAAACCGAAGGCAGCTTTGGATACAGGCCCTGAAACGGAAAAACTTTAAGCCGTTTGCACATACGCGCCTTTGCTCGAGCACTTCGCGGAGAAGTGTTTTGATAGGTTAGTTATTATTTACAATGTATATCTATAATTTGTATTTACAGTGTCTGTCATTTTTAAACCTAGGCTCCAAAATTATTTTCTGAAACTGCAAAGTCTCACCTTTCATCTAAAATATCATTTTTTTTAAACTGATAGTTTAAACTTTTGTAAAAATAGTGGGAACTAAATCTTTGAAGTGCACCTAAAATTGATACTATAAAATGGACCTGCTCCTAAAGTAAACAATTTTGACACCTATAGTTGACATAATTCCCATAGCCCATTTTCTTTTATAAGTGACTAAAGCTCGAAACGTGGCGAATACAATGTTTAAAGTTTTGACACGAGCCCACTCTTACTGTTTAAAAGAATTTTAACGACTTTTTACTATAATTGATAGTTTATAGTAATTTCGTCCCGCTGCCCACCAGAATGGCGTTCGATGTATTTGTTAGATTTTATAAATGGTACTTTGAACAAATCCAGGTCAAATGTAGTTCTGGCATAATTTTTCACTAATAAAAAAGTAGTTTTTGTTGGAAGCGTTTGGCAGTCAATTGAGAAATGTGGGGAAAATCCGATACAAACATAGGATGGCAGACCGCTGATTTGAAATCCCGCCACGTTTTGCCAACAGTCACGTGGTTTATGTTGGAGCCACACTAGCCCCATAGCTTCTGCACAGCAAGGCCAGTCTACTAGTATCTATGGTCGAAGGTGCGCCTAGACTGGTGCGTCTGCAGGAGCACCAAAGAAACACTTCTACATTCTTTCATGACTCTAGTGCTCTCTCTTCTCGCAGCGCAACTGACTCTCCGTGTGCGAAGATAAAAAATGACACAGCTACTGCCATATCGCTGTTGCTATCGATGCATATAACGAAGTTCCCTTGATGATTACCCAGCAATTTGCAATATTTACATTATAATTGCTATCAATTATATACATTCACAAATAAATACACTATTACATCCATTACACATTACAGTTTCCATAATGAAGATTACAGGTTCAGAATTAGAAGTACAGTACAAGCTATCATCATATATTAAACAGCAAAAAAAAAAAAAAAAAAATTGGATGGCGCAGAAGGTATTTTATCTGCATTTTCGGTGTTACAATAGGTAAGCATCATGTTTTCACTCGCGCATGCTCCAAGTTTACATTAGTATGTAACCCTTGATTACTTAATTCAGTGTTTATAGTAGTCCCAAGTTAATACAGAATTAAAGTGTGCATCCAGAAGTTTAACAGACATGCAGTCAGTGTTAATATTGCATAAACTAAACATTACATTTTCGACTTTACTCTGATTTATAGTTAATTCGTTTTTTCTGAAGCCAGATACTGGAAATTCTTAGGCTTGCTTTCTTCTATTAAGTCCTCTATCATTTCCAGTTTCTGTGAAAGTGGTATCTTGGTGCAAAGAAAAGATTTGCATGAGAACATAAATTAGAAACAATAAACATCTCAGTACAGAACCTTGAGACATGCATCGTGAAAGATTTAGAAATGCTGAGTTCATACGATTAAACAATGGCCACAATTTTCAAAATCCTTTATAGGGGATCCAATAAAAGGCTATATTTTAAAGTTTGACCCTAAAATTGTATAAAAGACTTTTTTAAAAGTTTCATTACTTTTTCTCTCAACATAATGTGGACATAATCGTTCATGCACGAGACAACAGCCAGGAAGGAAAGCAAAAAATTAATGCCCATATACAATTTGGCTATCCAAAGAAGGCAGGTGGATACCGTGTGGGGAAATGGGATGTACTGATTACTTCTCGGGTCAAATCCTGTAACTGGGCCCCGACCAGTTCTGTTGGGTTTGTATTGTAATGGTACAGTGGTAAATGTAAAAATGTAGCATTTGTATGTACATAGTCCACATAAAGAGTATTTGGTTTTTCATTTTTGCCTTAAAAATTAAATTGTGATGTTTTCTTAATTTAAGTAACTTTTAAAAAGTCCTTCATAAAATATCGATAGTTAAGAATTTATATTTGAAGTGAAAACAGGAGTGTGGCGTGCAATATGTAATTAGAAAGAAGATGCGTGCTGTTCATAAAAAACGATGAATTTTACTATTACTAGATAAACTGAACGAGGAAAAAAAGGGTGAGAAAAAGCCTGAGACGAAATTTGAACCAACGAATCGTGAACTGTAGTAATTTGTCAATCCATTATGCTACCGACTCCGCTCTGTGTCCAATGTGTGATTATGTTTCAAATCTATCTAATAAAGTACCTCGGAAAACTTCATAGCCTATTATCTCCGTAAACTTATGGAAAACATTAAGAACCACCTATTTCTGGACATTTTTTTAACCGTGTTCCACATGCGTGTTTCACTATGGAACAGGAAGAAGCCTCAGCCTTCTGACCAATCATCGTGTTCGTGTTTATTTGCATCAGGTTGTTTTTATGATGGAGTATAGTTTTTTTTCTTCTTTTTTACATTCCCCCGTAAGTAGCAACATTCTCGCAATATATGATGGGAAACAAAACACACCGAAAGTAAGTGAAATCTTTCTCGTTCTTTTGATTTCAAATAGCTATCTGAATATTTAAAGAAGTCATTTGTATTCATTCTGGAAGATGCTAGTTTCTTTTCCAAATTTTTCTGACAAAGACTAGATAGAAATATATTTTTCATTATTTCTCTTTGTTCTCGCTAATGCAAGAATGTAAACGAACTAGGAAACAACCGACGTGGGCCGCCGCAAGCGAAATATCACGACGTTCAAATTAAGAGATTCCATTAAAACTGTTTTTAACTTTGGTAGACGAGCAATTTTTTCTCAAATCCTATAAACCGCCATGACTCTGTGGTTAGAAATAATGCTCATTTACTTTAAACCTTTATAATGCTGGAGGCGCACTTGCATCCATCGCCACGAAGTTTCGCGCAATCGTACTATACACGCGAATGTAACCAGCTATTATCGGCTACCGTCGCGAATATTCGCGGTGGGTACCCACCATCGCCCTGCTGGCGATACAGTGGCATAGCGCGCTAAATGTTCTGCTGCGTGGACGGATTAGCGTTGCTCATTTCGACTGTTGTTCTCGGACTGATCGCAAGTACTGACTAAATGAAAAGGAGTTATTGTACTACATTCATACATGCATGAAATAATTGTTAGTACAGTTGCAGAAGTAAAGAAATTCAACCAAAGTCTGAAAATTGTGTTGCGTCCATCTTAGACAATTGCAGGATAAAATTACGAAGCTGTTAATGTGACCACTGCAGTAGGGCGCTTTTTAGCAAGCAAAATGTACGAAGTTTCGGCACGCAGTGCCGGACTAACCACGTAGCAGGAGTCAGCAAATGCTACAGGCTCCGCGCCTGGGCGCGTAAACTCTTGTCAAATTAAAGGGGTTTTTCTTTCTTCTGACAGTCATTTCAAGTATAGCGTTTATCGTTGCAAGTAGACTAGTGAAAAACGTGAATTATGTCACCATTTGGTTAAGATCGCAACATTGTGCCAACTGAATAATAATGTATCTGGTGTCACTATGGACAGCGTAATCAGTGTGTCGGAGGTAACCTTGATGGCCAGCAATAGCTTGTTAGTGACATTTAGTTCATGCAACAAGCCCTTGCATGCAACCAACGCCACACAGCACAACAATTATCAATATAAAAGTGCGATTCAAAAAGGGCAGTTGACACAAGTCCAGATAGGTTCAGACATCTAACAATCGGTGCTTGGAGGCCACTCGCCAACTTCTTTTACAAAGTAGATCATGTGATTATCATGTATCACAGGTCAGGAATAACACGCTTAAGATATCGTAAATGCATCTATTAGACATTGAAGCAAGTGAGAACAAGCAAGGCAGTACAAAAGTTGCACGTCGAGAGAGCATAGAACAAAGGTAGTCCAAAGATGCCAGATTTAAGACAGGGCACTCTTACACTAGATACGCTACAGAGCCCCCCCTCCCGGCAGTGAGGAGCACAGCGGAGAGAAGCTTCCTCACTCAGTCACAATCGTCGTGCCAGCACAGCAGTTGAAGATGGCAGCCAGCGGGAGAAGTAGGTGCTGCAAGAGTCCCAGGTTTCCAACTGCTGCATAGGCAGTGGTACATCGTTAGAAGTCAGATCGGCGGCGTCAGGAGGCGGAGCAGCAGCAGCAATGGCACAGAGGTCAGAAGCGTCAGAATGCAGGTCAGAGATGGACCACGCCGGTTTCGAGCAGTTAACAGATGCTGTGGTCGTCCATTTAGATTAATTATGAATGTAATCACACTGTGACACAACACGTGGTGGGGGCCTGAATAAGGTGGTTGCAAGGCCGATCACACGGAGTTGTTATGCAGCATTACAAATTCACATGATTCGAGGTCCTTGTGGACAAACACCGGAGGCGTGGAATGAGGGCGTGGCGGGGTGTGTGCAGGCAAGCAATCTGTGCATGAACCCACTCAACAAGGGCCAGAACATCCATAGCATCTGGCGAAGGTATGTCCTCCACGAACTCTACTGGAAGGAGGGGGGGCTCCCCATAGGGGACTGCAGGACCACTTGTGGTTGCAAGCACAGATAATAGGGTGTGTGGCACTAGCGCAGAAAGACACTGGTAGATCCATTGTGGCGAGAACAATGTGGTCTGGCACAAAGTTCGTTAATTACGAAAACCAGCACTAAATAACTCGCGATCACACCACGACGATGTCGGTGTCACCAATGTGCATATCAAGTATCGCAGGTCAGTAATGACACACTTTAGATATAGTAAATGCATTTATTAGACTCTGAAACAAGAGAGATCAAACATGGCAGTACAAAAGCTGCGCGCCCAGAGAGCATAGAACAAAGGTAGTCCAAACATGTCAGAGTCAGGGTGCTCTACGCCAGAGGCGCCACAATTAAGTGGGTGACAGTGATCACCATACTAACTGGGTGTACATCTTCTGTCTTTAACCATAGCACTTATCCGTGCCGTCTCAGGTGTGTTTGTTTATATCGTCCGCCGTCTTTACACTATACATCAAATATTGAAATAGCATTCCATAGTGTGGTACACATCTGCTGGGACGTAAATAATGGTTGAATCATTCGAACTTTACACGCATTGGCAGAAGTAGGTGTTATAGAGTCTACAAATAGCCATATTAAGTGCCAGTACTTAAAAGAACAAAATGAGTTGCAAATTGAGGAAGGCATGACATTTGCTAGCAAGTTGTCAGGACAACATATTAATTATGTTAATAAAAAGATGAATGTCAGCTTAGCAGTTCAAACACTCAGTTCTAGTGTTGCAGATACTATAGATTTTTGGAGAAAAGCTGGCAATCCCAGAATCCATGGTAGTGAGGCAACAGTGGAGTTTTTGAGATTTATAGACGGAATTTTTGATGTCTTTAACTCCAGAAATCCTCTAGCTTCAGGATATATAGCCAGCCTGAAACTCAGTAATCAGGCATATTGGCTTGATATTTTTCATCAGACAGAATCTTATATAAGAAGTTTAAAAGTAAATGGTATTTCTCTCCTGCAACACCCAAGAAATACTTTTGCATTGGAAATAATGATTAGGGAAAATTCTCCTCTGCAATATTTATTGACATATAAGTTTTCCCAAGACCATATTGAACTCTTCTTCTCATGTGTGAGATCTAGAGGGGGTTGGATTAACAACCCAAATTCGTATCAGTTGAAGTGTGCTATGTGCAAGTTGCTTTTAGGCACTAATGTTAGCACTGTTGGGGGAAACTGTACAAATTTTAACATGTGTTCAATGGTACCTGTAGGACTGTATGATTTCCGATCAGAAAAGTGTCCTCTTGTAGATGATTCTTGTATGTTTGTAGACGAAGTAGAGAAATGGTGCTCACTTATTGAAGAGGGTACTCTGTTTTCCACATACAAGCATAAAATATTGTACTACACTGCAGGGTTTTCGTAATTAACGAACTTTGTGTGCCAGACCACATTGTTCTCGCCACAATGGATCTACCAGTGTCTTTCTGTGCTAGTGCCACACACCCTATTATCTGTGCTTGCAACCACAAATGGTCAAGTGTGCCTAATGCGAGTTTGGTTAAAAGTGAACAATTAGTATGTTGCCCTCACAATTTCAAAACAAGTTACATGTAAAGACTGCCTCTACATTCTTAGACCACCCGTTGTTTGTAATGACGCAACATATGCACTTCTTAGTACTGCAGAAAAGAGCTCATTCATAAAATTTGTAAGCTGAGGCAAGCTTATTGAAACAAGTAATGCTGTATACTCTGTGGTGAAGCACTCAGAAAAATTGTTTCAAATGTTTGTTGTCAATGGTGACATGAGGCAAAAGCATTTAATTAGTAAGATTGTCATGTGTGTACTTAAAAAATTTGTGAACTATTCATTCCCTAAAGTTGACTATGACTTCAATAGGTGACGGCATAGGTGGGGGTGGTGGGATTACTCATGGGAAAATTCCTGCAGTAGTGGGTGTTAGAGCTGCACCTTTTTTAGATTGAAGTCAGCTGATAGGTATTCCTGCTTAAGGGAAGCCTCTCTAACAAAGGAACCACTTTTGACAAAGCTTAGGTATCCGAGTAATGAGGGAATTAGTATATTTCATCAAAATATACAAGGTATTAGAGATAAAGTTAGTGAACTGTTTATAGATGTTGACTCTGAAATTATTGGTATATATGAACACTTCTTAAATAAGGAGATAATTCAGAGGCTTCCTTTACCAGGATACAGGTTGGCTGGCAAACTTTTCTAGGAGCTCTTTGCGGTGTGGGGGAGTAGCCATGTATGTGAAAAACGGCATCCCATTTGAGTCAATTGATGTTTCAAAGTACTGCACTGAAAAGGTGTTTGAATGTTGTGCAGGTATGGTTAAATTTAATGGAGCTAAACTTCTAACTGTTGTTATTTATAGATCCCCAGACTCTGACTTCACAACATTTTTTGCTAAAGCTAGAGGAGGTTCTTGGTTCACTTTATAGGAAATACAAAAAGTTAGTTATATGTGGTGACTTCAACATTAATTGTATAAGTGATTGTGCAAGGAATAGGATGCTGGTAGACCTCCTTAATTCATATTATCTTATGCAAACCGTATTCTTTCCCATGAGAGTGCAAGGGAACAGTAGAACAACCATAGACAACATTTTTGTTCATTCCTCATTACTAGAAGGGCATTCTGTTAGCAAAGAGGTGAATGGTCTTTCAGATCATGATGCACAAATTTTAACTCTAAAATATTTTTGTGCTGCAACACATGTTAAATATAGTTATCAACTGCTTAGGAAAGCTGATCCAGTTCCTGTAGAGACCTTTGTAAACCTTATCAAGGAACAAGAGTGGCAAGATGTTTATAGGGCTGATACAGTAGATGATAAATATAATGCTTTTCTCAAGACTTTTCTCGTGCTCTTTGAAAGTTGCTGTACATTAGAACGTTCCAACTGGGTACTACCACAAACAGGCAGACTGGGTGGCTGACTAGAGTGATAAGAATATCTTGTAGAACAAACTGGCAATTATATCAAAACGTTAGAAACAGGCAAAATCTAAATGCAGCAGCCCATTACAAACAGTATTGTAAGGTGCTTAAAATTGTTATTAGGAAGGCAAAAAGTATGTGGTATGCAGATAGAATAACTAAGTCTCAGGATAAAATTAAAACCATATGGTCAGTCGTAAAGGAAGTGGCTGGTCTGCAGAGACAGGTCGAGGATATAGAATCAGTGCATAGTGGGAATGTCCGTGTTACTGATAAGTCACATATATGTACAATATTTAATAATCACTTTCTGAATATAGCAGGTGAACTAAATAGAAACCTAGTCCCAACAGGGAACCATATAGCGCTTGTAGAAAAAAGTGTTCCGAGACTGTTACCTGAAATGCTCCTCCATGATACTGACAAGAGGGAGATTCAGTTAATAATTAAATCACCAAAGACCAAGAACTCTCATGGATATGACGGGGTATCTAGCAGAATACTGAAGTATTGTTCTATGTATGTTAGCCCAGTACTTAGCCATATCTGTAACTTTTCCTTTAGGAGTGGTCGGTTTCATGACGGATTAAAGTACTCAGTAGTGGAGCCACTTTATAAAAAGGGAGACAGGGATAATGTTGACAATTTTAGACCTATTTCTATGCCATCGGTGTTTGCTAAAGTTATCGAGAAGTTTGGATATACAAGGTTACTGGAGCATTTAAATTCACATAATTTGCTGTCAAACGTACAGTTTGGTTTTAGAAATGGTTTAACAACTGAAAATGCTATATTCTCTTTTCTCTGTGAGTTTTTGGACGGATTAAATAAAAGGTTGCGAACGCTAGGTGCTTTCTTTGATTTAACGAAGGCTTTTGACTGTGTTGACCACAAAATATAACTGCAGAAGTTGGACCATTATGGAGTAAGGGGAGTAGCTTATAATTGGTTCGCCTCTTACTTTAAGAACAGAAAGCAGAAGGTAATTCTCCGCAATGTTGAGAGTGGTAGTGATGCTCAGTCCCAATGGGGCACTGTTAAGTGGGGTGTTCCCCAAGGGTCAGTGCTGGGGCCACTGCTGTTTCTTATTTATATAAATGATATGCCTTCTAGTATTACAGGTGATTCAAAAATATTTCTGTTTGCTGATGACACCAGCTTGGTAGTGAAGGATCTTGTGTGTAATATTGAGACAGTATCAAATAATGTAGTTCATGAAATAAGTTTGTGGCTTGTGGAAAATGATTTGATGCTAAATCACAGTAAGGCTCAGTTTTTACAGTTTCTAACTCACAATTCAACAAGAACCGATATTTTGATCAGACAAAATGGGCATATTATTAGCGAGACGGAACAGTTCAAGTTCCTAGGCGTTTGGATAGATAGTAAGCTGTTGTGGAAAGCCCACGTCCAGGATCTTGTTCAGAAACTAAATGCTGCTTTATTTACCATTAGAACAGTATCTGAAATAAGTGACAGTTAAACACGAAAAGTAGTCTACTTCGCATATTTTCATACATTTATGTCGTATGATATTATTTTTTGGGGTAATTCTTCTGATTCAAAAAGGGTATTTTTGGCTCAAAAACGGGCTGTTCGAGCTATAGGTGGTGTAAGTTCGAGAATCTCTTGTCGACTCCTATTCAATAGTCTGGGAATTCTGACATTGCCCTCACAGTATTTTTTTTTTTTTTTTTTGTTTAATGTCGTTTGCTGTTAGCAATATTAGCCTATTCCCAAGAGTTAGCAGCTTTCACTCAGTTAATACTAGGCAGAAATCAAATCTGCATGTTGAATGCAATTCCTTGACTCTTGTGCAGAAAGGAATGCAGTATTCTGCTGTATCCATTTTCAATAAGCTACCACAAGAACTCAAAAATCTTAGCAGTAGCACAAACTCTTTTAAGTCTAAACTGAAGAGTTTCCTCATGGCTCACTACTCCTATTCTGTTGAGGATTTCCTGGAATGTATGGAAATGACAAAAATAAATTTCGTGTTTCAGTGTGTTTTTGTGTTCTCGTTTCAATACCCTTGCTCATGCTTGATGTTTACAGTATTCATCATTTTACAAATGATAAAAAATTACATAGATATACGAAGGTGTTCCTTGGAACATTACAATCAGGGTAACTTTTAACTAATCATAGTATATTTGTACCAATTGCTATTCTTGTTTCAAATGGCTGGTGTTCCATCTGTTTGTATTATTTTGTACCAAATGTAACGTCTTTATTACCTCTGTGATTCATTCAAATGTCTTTCCACCTCCCTAAAAGCTCTTAGGCTTGTGATTTCTCTTTAATTGCTTTGACTGTGAAGTGAGCTTCTGACAGTGATTTAAGTTGGACAAAGTCAGGTTGATACTAATATCTTGATATTTGAAAGTAAATCTGGAAACTGAATCAACACTGTTTTTACTTATTATTAACACCTATTTCCTTTTGTTGTGATGTAAATTTATTCAGAACATTAGATATGGGGAAAAAACTATGTTTTTTAAGATTGAAGTTACCCAGAATGACTGAGTAATTTTGTACCAGTATTAAAATTGAAATTTTACTCCAAGAGAGCGTCTCTAGTACATATTTCCTGATTGCCAAGCACACCTTAGCAATATGGGTGAAATTTTGGTGTCTGTTGTGATGTAGATTGTGTGTGCAGTACTTTCAAAAAGACGGAAAAAATGGTGCAAAGTTACCCAGATTGACTGAACTGTTTATGTACGTTAGTTTTCAGTTAAATATGCACTTTAAACTAACTGATTTCATCGCAACTTCCACGTTGGTACATGTGAATTAGTTCAGTAAAAGAGAACAATTTTCGTGTCAGTGTCACACGTAATTTTGGTTGTTTCATATGGTGCCTGACAATAATTAGCATATTGTTGTAGATATCCAAATTCACGTTTAAATAAATCCCATTACGTTTTTTGCCGACGCCAAAGATGATGTCGCCACTAATAAGTGCATTCCATATGTGAATAAAACTGTTCCTTACGCCTGGGAAAAATATTGTTTCGCTTTTACGTACTTTATATTTACGATATTACAGTAGACTTTAGTGTTCATGAGCGCAAAACGAAGTTGGTAGTTCATTGCTTTAATGTTAATCTAGTTAGTTTTATTATCGTCAAGAATGTAGATACTTCCGAACGAAAACGAGTGCCGCCTTTCTAACTAAAATATGACATACAGTTTCTTGCCTAACTGCAATATGGCGGCGCTAACAGACGATGGCACACTGTGACAGCCGAAGTTCGCCATCCAGTTAGTATAGATCACTGGTGGGTGACATCGATTTTATATAGTGATTCCAAAGTTGCTGACAAGAGGGAACCACTGAGGCATAAGGTAAGGTCCTTGTTTGTCCTTATATACTCCGAAGTTTAAACAATAAAAAAGTATGTTGGTTCTCGGTATGTAACTATGTAGGAATCAGCTATTTGTGTTTGATATCATCATAAAACACTGTAGTTTTTATTTGGATGATTTCCAATACAGTAGACATTTATTTAGCGCTCAGAATTTGTTCACCCTTAGTACTGGTATATACTTCAGTTTTTAATACCACAATGGCATCTCTGGCGGTATCTCACAACGAGTGCCGCCCTTCGATTCGTGCCTGTCACTAATCTAAGAGTTAGGGTTGCAGGTTGTAACCTCCCCACAAAAATTTAAAATGAAAGGACAATATTTAATAAAAATGGGAGCCAAGTGTAACCTCCCGCAATGAAATGTACTGACAAAGGCAACAAAAAATGTGAAATTCGCAATCTGACTCTGGTGTAAGCTCCCACAAAAATAATGAAAAACAATTCAGTGCTAATGAAATCTCAGTGATAATGATAATTCAATTAAACCGAAATATCGGTCTTTGACCCTGTGCAAATCAGAATTAAATTCTTACCTCATTGTAACTGCTAGTCAAATTTCTGCTCTTATTCTTGCGCACAGCTTGGAGGAACTGCATTGCAAATAATAATATTCCTTTTTTTTGTAATTTAACTGAAACTTGTCTTTAAGGGAAGTGGAATGAAATCGTTAATTCAATTAAATCGTTAATTCAATTAAATAAATTTTTTTTTGTAAAATTGCTTTTGAAATCAAAATTATTATTGGGGCACTTGTTGGAAATTAATTACAATAAATAAACTTTACGTTATCTGATGATTACCTTAATTAACAATATACCTCATTCAGCCTCTTGACCAGTATTGCCGACAGACTACATCACACAACCGCACTGCTACTACTGACGGACCGCTCTGCATGACGACTACTAGCGTACTGCACGACGGCTACTACTGTACTGCTCTACATGACGACTACAACTCAACTCGACGAGTACTGCCCAACTGCTTGCAACACTCGCGCAGTCAAGCGCAGACTAACCGCGAAAATAGGCTCTCTGGTCAAAGATTTTAACGTGCCTCACCATCGCTGCTATGTTACATACGTGTTTCATAACCCTCCACTGGGGGGGCAAAAATTTGGCAGCGATGGTGAGTCATTTGGACTTGCCATCGCAAGAAATTTTTACAATTTACAGAATATTCAAATTTAGTACATAAATTAAATGTTGTGCACATTCACCGAGTACAAAATATATCAGACAAAGACAGGATGTGAGTACAAAACATAGTAGTAAATCAGAAAACTGTATATACAAATTATTTGACAGATAGCAAAGTGCACACGCACTGAAAAAATTCTTTAGCATTTTCAGAACAAATAAACAGAATGGCAGAAAATCGTGTTGATAAGTGACATGAGTGTACTCGCACTGGAGTTGATAACATATTAGCAATTTACGAAATGTATATATATAATTAGTAACAAATGACATAAGTGCATACGTACTGAAGTATTGAATATACAGAATGAGTACAAATCATATTGAAAAATGAGAAAAGTGCACAGGCACTGAAGTTCAGTAGAAAACATTTGAACACACAACATAAGTGCACATGCACTGTAGTTCAGAACATATTATTAAAATAAAATAATAAATAAAAAATGTATATACAATATAAAAGACAAGAGTGCACATACTGTACTTGAGAACAAATCGAAAAAATGTCTTAGGCATTTTTGCAATACCGTAAAATGGGGTGACTTTGTGACAAGTTTTGCATGTTTTCACTCGTACACTGATCAATTTTTAACATAAACTGAAACGGATGGCATCATAAGATTATGTCTTCAAAAAATTTGTATCTTTTTTATGAACGACTATATAAAGGGAAAACTCTGTCACAAAGTCACCCCACCCTGTGGGGTGACTTTATGACAACATTGTTTTTGGGTTACAAAGTATGGGAAAAAAATAATGTCACAATTTTGACCAATCAAAAAGTATATTTAATCAATGTACATGTGTTTGATGCTTTGGTAGAGCTACATCATTTTTACAAGTGATGAAAAAGGAGCTCCCTAATCTAGATTTTTCACCTCAAAGAACCCTCGCTTTCCTACCGGTCTTGGGGGATCGATAGTGTACAAAACTTCTTCTTTGGAGTACAGAATAGCATCTTCTTTAGTAGGCCACTTCCAGAACATCTTGGTCCTCTCCATAACGCTGACAATGTAGCCCTCTTGTTTTTCTTCAGTCACCCTTCCTGGAAAAAGTTTCCCTTCAAAGTTCACCACTACAAAATCATCCACTTTGAAAACGTTTTTTTCAGGAGCCATGCTGTCGATTCCCAAGACGTCTTTATCATTTGGAATCACTTTTGTGGGAGACATTTCAGATTCTGAATCCTCCAAACAGCTGAAAGATTCATCCAGCACGTCGGGGTCACTGGGATCTTCATCCGTCCAGTTCCTCTCTCTGCTGTTGTCTTCATCTGAAGAGCTTTCTTCAGTCATCTCACCTGCCAGTACAGCCTTTTCCTTGGATCCGCTGGGTCTGGAGGAAGTGCTGGCTTTTGTGTTCTTCCCTTTCGGCTGTTCCGCCCTACTGGCTTCGATTTCGGCACTGGAGATACTTCTGCCTGCTGGAACAGTGAGCCTTCTCCTTCTCTTGGGGGCCCGGCATCCTGTAACCTCTTCTCTCTTCTTCTGCAGTTCTTCTATGAAGATCTCACCAACCACTCCTGATAAGGACTGTAGGCTCTCTTCCAAGACGGCCTTCGGGAGTCTTTGGAGGACTTCCATTTTGTTAAGCGGAAAAATCCCAGTCTTCCTAAATCCTGACTGGAGATTTTTTATGATGTTCTCCTGCAGCTTGTCCATCATTTTCTTTAACAGACCAGGCAGTTCATCTTTTGGAACTGATGTGCACTGGCTACCAGATGTCGATTGCTTCCAATCTGACAAAATTTCACGCCAAATCAGTTTTAGAACTCTGAATATGGCAACATCTAGCGGTTGCAGTAGATGTGTCGCATTTGGTGGGAGTGCGATAAATTTTATCCCATACTTTTCGCAGAGTCGAATAACCTCTAGGTTAATATGCGAACTCAAATTATCGCCAATAAGAACTTTTTGGCCATCTTGTTGTTTCAGTATGGGGAGCATAAGATTGATGAACCAGTCCTCAAACACTTGGTGATCAAACCATCCAGATTTAGTACGATTGTAGCAGGCTCCTTCAGGTCCATTTTCGGTCCAGGTCGACCACATGTTCTCGGCCTTGTAATTTACGTATAGTGGAGCCAACTGTCCTGCGGCGTTCCCACAGACCATAATCGAAGTACACGCTTTGGAACAATTTTGTATCCACTCTGGATATTTTGCTCCTCTTCTGACCAACACTTTTTTGCTTCCGGGATCGTCCTGGACGTTCGTTTCGTCGTAATTCCAAATTTTTTCTGGCGAAATACCCTCTAACTCCTTCTCTAAATGCTCAAAATATGAGTCAATCACTTCTGTATCAGTCGCAGCTCTTGCATATGTGATATTTTTGGCGACACGTTCGGAGAGAACATACTTATGCCGCTTCATAAATGACATGGCCCACTCTCTCCCAGGAAAGTTTCCATTTCCAAACACGGGAACTTTTCTTCCGGTTCGATCTAGATATGATTTGACGACACAGCGCAAATCAAGTAATGTCATTGGGAAACCATAAGATGTCATTGCAATGGAATGAGCAACGAATGTATCCTCTTCTTCTTTTGTAAAAATAGGTTGACCCCCATGCTGTCTTTTAGGTTTGACTGTCTCTGAGTTTGAGGTGGTCGAACGTTTTATCTCTTTGGTTTTGTTCCACAATGTGTTTCGATGAATATTGAACCTAAAAGCAGAGAAAAAGAACGTATAAAACATATATACCAGTATGGTATAATTCAGAAAAAAATACCATACCTTTTAAAAGATGTTTAATAGAAAAAATGCCAAAAATATCAGAATTTTACGAAGGTAGGTTTAAAATTTGCATAAATGCTTCCTTTACAAATGCCAGAAGTTGCAAATTGGTGTAAAAACCCGTTTTATGACAGTAAAGTTTGTAACAAAATAAAGGAATGTAGATAACTTCCTGGTGTACATAGCTGTATTTTGCTCCCTATTCAAGCAGAAGAATTTGCTTAAAAACGCCAAACAGATGGTCATCTAAACGTCTATTTTAGCCTTACAGTATCCAATAAAACGTTTACTTCCTGTGTGACAGTGTATGAAAAATTAAAGAACTGCCACTAACTTTTCAGATGCTGCTCGCAGGGTCATTTTCTTTGTTAAAACCAATTTAACGGCTTTATCTAACGTCTCTGGAGAGTAATTTCTATAGGCTCTTGCACCCAACTTCCTTTTATAAGACCTCATCTTCTTTTCAGTGCTTGAAAGACAAGAAAACGTGATAAAATATAACCTAAAACCATGGTGGGGTGACTTTGTGACAAGTTGGGGTGTCACAAAGTCGCCACACAAAGTGCGTGCATTTCAGTTTTTGTCTCATATGTTCAACAAACATGGCTTGATTTAATCGATATTCTACAATAATTTGACCAACATATTAACAAACAAATGTACATACCTGTTTTAGTTGCGTCCTTAACATAAACGTTTTCACAATATAAAGTTTCCCTCGTTTTACGAAAACGTAAATAACAGCGTTTCTAAGCAACGGCGTCGGAAGGAACTATGCGTGTGCAGAAGCTTCACCCTGCTGCCGCTACGTGGCGTGGCATGTCTGACAAACGAAATGCGTGGTTCAGCTCTTTCCTGAGACGAGCGGTCGCGGCGCGAGATTTAAAATACGAAAACTCGATCCCTTGTCACAAAGTCACCCCACCAGTCACAAAGTCGCCCCATTTTACGGTAAATAAACATAATGGCAAAAATCATATCGACAAGTGACATAAGTGTACTCGCACTGCAGTTCAGCGAAACAAAAAAAAAAAATGTATAACCCATGAACATAAATAATGTTAGCAAAAAAAATGATTTTCACTATGTGACAAGAATTAGGATAGGAAAGGGAAGGATTGCATCATGGTTGTAGCACTTTAGATTGCACACAGCTGTTCTGAAAGTCCATATCTTTCCACAGAAGTACAACACCAAGTGACACAATTTGAAGTTCCTTTCCCATCAGAATTTACCAGTGTAGCCAAGACACTGAACTCTCGTAGTAACATTTCATGTTCTAATTTTGGCAGTACATTAGGTACACCAAACAGTGGGACCATAATAACGTCTTCATCGCCCACGGTGGTGGACAGCATGTCGTGTCAACACCACGCTCTTACAAGGTACACCAACGTAGAATTAGTGCAAAACCAAAGATAGTGCTCCATGATCACTAGGATAGACAGGACAATTGGATATTGCAGTGATTCAGGGTAGTTAGCTCATGAGGTGAAGGACATTAAGTCACATAATATTGACAATTACAGTCTTCATTAGTAGTTTGCGGCATTCATAGCCCAGTGATTGAACATTTCTGTACCAAGTATGTAGTATTACAGAAAAATGTTCATTAATTGTTTTACATAGAATCAGTAACCTTCTTTTCCTAGTTACAAAGCATTATTAAATAATCGCATTCTTTTTCAGTTACAAAGTATACCATAGTTAATTAATCATTGGTCATTCCAATAGTATTAATCACTAGCCTTCTCCTAATTACAAAGCATTATGAAGCAATCGCATTCTTTTCCAGTTACAAAGTATGGCATCGTTAATCAATTATTTGTTATTTCAATAGTAATAATCATTAGCCTTCTCCTAATTACAAAGCATTATGAAGCAATCGCATTCTTTTCCAGTTACAAAGTATGGCATCGTTAATTAATTATTTGTTATTCCAATAGTAATAATCATTAGCCTTCTCCTAATTACAAAGCATTATTAAACAATCACATTCTTTCCCAATTATAAAGCATAGTTAATCATTTGTCATTTCAATATAGTAAGAATCATATACTTTTCCAGTTACAAAGTATCAACATTGAAAACAAGAGCTAATTAATGGCATAATTAATAACATAATTCATTGAGTGACATTAATTATTGGCACTCAGTGTCCAGCAAGTATTAAATAGTACAACATTTTTTTTATTCATTATTATTCAGAACTCTCTTAATTCATTATAAAAAATCAGTTAATTACAGTCATATCATTAATAATCAGTAGTACTCAAAAATCTCTTAAGTCATTATTCGGGACTGGCAATACATTTTTTTTTGTTTTTTTTTTTTGTGCTAGCAAAGCATTGCTTTTGGTAATTATAAGAGAAAGCAAGAAGAGAAAAAAGGAAAAAAATTGGTACTGGGTTGTTCCTGTAAATCAAAAATGTGTAATGTCATTCGTCATGAGTCAGCTGTAGCAAGGTTATGTAACAAGGCAGTACATGTGATCACATTTATAAATGATAAACACAAATGGGTTAAAAAAAATGCAAGTACTAGAACAGGTATAATAAGTAACAGGTTTAGTATGTATCATGAAAAACTTCTCCTGGAAAAAATACAAAATGGATTATTGACCTGAAAGAAGAAACGCACACTATGCTGAAGAGTAGTGAACTTCGAATTAACAAGTAGTGAAATGTGTATAAACATGTGTTCCATAGCTGTCCTTTCCAAAACTTTCCAACATCCTACTATGCAATATAACACCTGCTGTCAAAACAAACTGCAACAAATACTTAAATAACTACGTAGTATAAATACATAACTTCAACATTATCCTCATCTGTAAAGAAAAAACTTCATTATCAATCACTTCATTATCCATATTATCATAACTTCATTATTATCATCACCTGTAAAGAAAGACTTCATTATTCATAATAGCATATTCTTCATCATTATTCATCAGTATTCATTATCATCTGCAAAAATATCACTTCATTACTCATTACACAACTATTCCTTATCTCTAGCATATTTCATCACTAAAACTAAAATGTGTAGTTCTGTCCGACAGCCTGCATCAATCACCTTGTATTCTGAAAGAAAAAATTAGTTAAGACTGCTATTCTACGATGAGTATAGTATATTCTTGTTAATGCTTGTTAATCCTGATCCATTTACTCTTCCTCATAAAGTTATTGCATCTTCTATCGTTTATTCCGTAGGTGAAATTCCCATTTCTGTTGAATTTATTTCTTACACGCATCATTTCTTTCTGAAATTGATGAACAGAGATTAACGTCTTGCATTTAAACCATATACCCACTAAATAATGACTGGTTTATGGTGACACAATTAACCATACAGCATAACATTACAGACAACGTAATATGTCAAAGACATTGACAGTGTTCAAAGCCAAAATGTACAGAGAATATCACAATGCAGCAGCAAAAAATGTAAAAGTCACGATGTTGAGATGTCATAAGGCCAAAAAAAAAAAAAATGTCAAAGTCGACTGGTGTGTGTTATATCTTAACTATTTCACAGTGCATATAGACAAAACTGGAATACAATCGTACATAAAAAAGTGGAAAATGTGCATGGTCTGATGTGTAACGACAAGAAAAGCGACCTGCTAACCTTACCTTGCCGGGCACTTGCCAAGAAAAAATACGATAATCATCAGTAATTAGTCAGGTGAATATAATTGCATTAGTAAATGGCATCATAGCATGTTACATCATAAAGTGATTTCATTCAATAAACGGTTTAATGTTTGAGATATGGTGATTGCCTTTCGATTTTCTGGTTCTCAAAGTTTCGACGTGTACAACATTGGGGTGAGGGATGCTGCGAATCCGATATGGACCTGCGTATAGAAGTTCAAATTTACTGCACTTACCTTTTAATTTGCTGGATAAATAGTGTGTACGTACTAATATTTTCTGTCCAACTTGAAAGTCGCGGCGTGTACAAACCTGTTTTTGCTGTCTTCTCCGGCGCTCTGCGGCACGTTTGATGTTGTGCAGCGCAATGTCAATTATTTCGTGGTGTCTCAGACGACGACAGGTAGGGAAGTTTATTAATTCTTTAATTTTGTTTGGTGGTTCAACGTTTTTCAGTATAACAGACGGAGATAGCATAGTGGATTCATTTGGAATGGAATTAATTACATCTTGGAATGAGAGTATCTGTGTATCCCAATCAATATGTATTTTGTGGCAGTATATTCGGCACAGCTTACCAATTTCTTTCATTAACCGTTCACAGGGGTTCGAAGAAGCGTAGTACTTGGATATATAGATCGGAGAAATGTTTCTGGCTCGTAACATGTGTGTCCATATGCTACTACGAAATTGAGATCCATTGTCAGAAATTACTTTCATCACATGCCCTACATGAAATAAAAAATGTTTTACAAATGCTTTCGAAACAGTTTTAGCAGTAGCTTTGCGTAACGGAGTGAAAGTAACAAATTTTGAAGTGAGCTCAACAGCGACAAAGATGTAGCAAAAACCTCTGTTAGTTCTCGGAATCGGACCAAAAATATCTACTGCGGCCATATGTCTTAATTTAACAGGTACAATGGGATATAGAGGAGGAATATGTGAAGTGGTGTCTGATTTAGCTTTCTGGCAAATTTTACAAGACGCTAAAACTCGTCGTATACGTTTCTCCATGTTGGTAAAATAACAGTTCTGTCTCAGTATAAGAAAACATTTTCGTGCTCCGTAATGTGCGTAACTTAAATGAGTGTACCAGATTAATTTGTTAACAAGTTCGTCAGGGATGCATAATAACCAATTGTTGCTGTCAGGATGAGAGCGGCGAAACAGAATGTCATTGCGTACAGTGTAATGGTTTCTAATCGTAACATTTTTCCTATCTTGCCAAAGGTGTTTAATTTCTTTCCCCACATTGTCTTTATTTTGTTCTTGTGCTAGGTCCTGTAATGACGATGAAATAAAATTTTCAAATGCTACTTGCTGAATGTACATGACACTGAAATTTGTTTTGCAGAAGTTGGTTGCTACGTCTTGCTGATTGTTGCCGAGAGAACGCGATAGTGCGTCTGCTATAACATTTTGCGTACCGGGAATGTGAACTATTGTAAAATTAAATTCCTGTAAATAAAGTTTCCATCTGCTTAATCTGTCGTGCGTGAATTTGGCCGAAAGTAAAAATTGTATCGCTCTGTGGTCTGTGTACACGGTGGTATGTCTGCCATAAAGAAAGTGCCTAAATCTCGTGAAAGCCCATACAACACATAATGTTTCCAATTCTGTAACGGAATAATTTCGTTCAGCAGGTGACAAAATGCGGCTTGCAAATGCGATGTTTTTAATTACTGTAGAACCATCTTCTTCAATTTCCTGGAAAATGTGTACGCCTAAAGCGGTGTTAGAACTGTCGGTGGCAATGGAAAAATTTCTGGTAAGATCTGGGTGCGATAAAAGTGGAGCATTCAACGAAGCATGTTTCAGGTTCACAAATTCAGAATGTGCTTGCTTATCCCAAGACCAAATAGTGTTTTTACCTGTCAGTTGACATAATCTAGGTGTGTCTAAAGCAGAATGATGAATAAATTTACGAAAAAAGTTAATTAAGCCCAAAAAACTGCGTAGTTGCTTTTTTGTCGTAGGAACAGTAATGTCACGTAGAGCTTGAAGTTTTTCCAGATCAGGTGCAATACCTTCCGCTGAAATTACGTGTCCAAGAAATTTTATAGAAGTTTTGCCAAAGTGCGATTTACTAAGATTAACTGTGAGTCCTTGTGCATGGAAAGTTTGTAACAGTTGTTCAAGAATCAGATTGTGATCAGACCAGTTAGCTTCTGCAATAAGAATGTCGTCTACATACGTCGTAATTCTGTCCTTAAGTTCTGTCGGAAGTATTGTGTTCAAACCGCGAATAAAAGCTGCAGAAGAAATAGTTAAGCCGATTGGTAATTTACAAAATTGATAACAGTCGCCGAAACAGAGAAAAGCTGTATATTTTCTGCAATTTGGATGAAGTTGAATTTGCCAAAATCCCGATTTCAAATCTAATGTAGAATAAATAGCTGTACCATGAAATTTCTGTAAAAGTTCCTCTAGTGTCTGTGGTCGATCTGTTTCATTAATAATAATGTCATTAATGTGACGTGAATCAAGTACGAGGCGAAGTGAGCCATCTTTTTTCTTAACAATATGTAGCGGGTTTATGTACGGACTAACTGCTGGTTCTATAATTCCTTGATCAAGCATATCCTGCAATTCTTTTTTAACTTGTTCTCTGTGAATATATGGAATGGGATAATGCTTTGCTTTAAATGTGTCGTGCTGTTTCACTTGAAATTCATACATAAAACCGGACATAGTACCAGGAATGTTGTCGAAAACTGGAGCTTGCTGTAAAAGAATTTCGTGTAAGTGCGTTCGTTCGTCGTCTGTAGTTGCACTGCTTTGTCTAACTTTATCGGAAATCATTTGCATTACGTCGTAGTCAGCTTCGTCTGGAGTATTATCGTTGTGTACGTACGTATCCGTGAACAATGTGGGACCACAGTCCATGTCACGTGTTGCGGAAATGACCTCTGTGCGGTTAATTGTTTGTTCTTCCGCAGATAAAGAGTGCTGAAATTCTAAAGCCAATTGTACATTTTCATCTTTTAACATTAAATAAGAATTTTGAAAATCGATGACTGCATCGTGTTGTACCAGAAAATTCGTACCTAAAATTATGTCTGTTGTCAATAAAGGAACAATCCAAAAATTAGAGTGGAAAGTATGACCTCCAATACAAAATGATAAATGCGTCTGTAATTTAACGTCTACTCCTTTACTCGATACTGCTCCTTTCACTTTTGTTTTGCCTAAAGGTAATGTCGGATAAGTATTCTCTTTGTTGCACTCGTTAAAAGTCTCCTCATTTATTACTGATATAGGTGATCCAGAATCAATTACTGCTGAGAATTTCGATGAACCAATTCTAATTTCGATGACAGGATGTGAAATAATTTTCTGAACAAATGGTCTTTCCTGCAAGAGAGTGTCTCTGATGTCATCAAAAGTAATTACATTTTCGTGAATAACATTTTGCTTGTCTGAAGTAGTGCTTGTATTATTGGAAGATGCGATCTGTACAGTATCTAGTCAGATTCTATCTGACGTGTTATTATTATTAGGAGGATTCTGTGGCATTTCTACTATTTGAACTGTTCTATTACTTCTTCCAGACGGGTTACGCTCTGGATGATACCTACTGTCGGGTTCATTCATGAGAATAGGTTCTTGTGTAAAATTTTGCTGTTGGTATGTCCGACTGTTGTTAGATGTACGCTGAAAATTGTTCTAATTATTTTTACGTCTGTCGTAATAGTCATTTCTATACGGTGTATTCCGATGGGAATTGAAATACTGCCTTCTTTGTACGTAGTTGTTTCCTTGCTGCCGTACGTTACTATTTGTTGTATCCGGGACTATACGTGCTCGCGGCGGAACACTAAAGCCTGGTTGACCTTGTGCATTACATTGTTGGTTACGTATGCTAACCGGTTGACTTTCATGCTGCTGCGGTGGAAAACTTCTATTGTTACCAAAATGTGCTTCCTGTTGCTGAAAATTTTGACGATATTGATAATCTGAATTTTGTCTGTGATTTAAGTTCTGGTAGTTGTCGTTCCTAAAGCGTCTGTTACTTTTCCTATTGAAATTACGTCCCTGATCATAATTACTGTAAGTTTGTTGACCTTGGTTATTATACGAAAAGTTTTTGTTTACAAATGAATAATCAGATTGCTGTACTTCTAAAAGCTGCAACAGATCCCTGAATGCTGAAATGTTTTCTTTTTGCTGACCAGTTAAAAGTGACACTCGTAATGACCGTGGTAATTTAGAGATGCATAATTGTATAAGTGCGGATTCACTGTACGGTTCACTTAGGTACTGGTTTTGTTGTACCATGTGCTCAAAAAATTGCGTTACACTGGAAAAATTTGAGTTTTCATAGTTTGGCAAACTAATTAGTTGGTCTTTAATTCCGCGCTGTGTCGTCTTCGACCAGTACGCTGACAGAAAAGCATTCTGAAATTCTTCTACTGAGTAGCATTGCCTCGCGATCGGTCTCATACGAGTTGCCGGTTCGCCTTCCAAAAAGCTGCATATAAATTCAAGTTTATGCGTAACAGGCCAAGTCGGTGGAAGAGCAAAGCTAAATTGTTGAATCCAATCCAGTGGGTGAATCTGCGTTCTATCGTTTTTAAAAACTTTAAACTTTCTCACTGACAGAAAATGTTTGTAATCAAAATTATCGTCTCTGTGTGATGGAACATGTTCAGGATCGTAAGAGAATCTATTGAACTGTGGTTGTTCGGATTCTAAGTCCCGTACTCTCTGTAGATTACCCAAATTATACGCGCTGCGTGAGTCTGACAAATGTTCATAAAGTGGTGTCTGTTGTATGTTATTATTAACTGAAATGTTTTTCATCTCTGTTACTTCTTGCTGTAAACTCGACAATTTTCTACGCAACGTGTTATTAGACGAATCGATCTCATTAATTGTCTGCTGTAAATTTTGAAATTCAGGTGTTTGGTTAAATGAAATCGGTGCAGTATCGTCTGATTTATTATCATTACTACTTTCAATAGCATCAATACGACTGGCTAATTCATCATATTTTTCAGTCAGTATTTTTGCCTGATCATCGGTTTTAGAATCGGACGCATTAATCTGTTTTTGCAACTTACGCGTAGTTTCGCTCAGTTTTTTAACATCAGCTTTGATGACATCGCAATCCTGTGTTAGTTCTAATTGTTCGAATCTGTCTGTCACTGTTTGAATATCTACTGTGTGTGTATCTGTTTTTGATTTAAGATTGGAAATTTCGTCACGTAATTCTGTGTTCGACTGTTTGATGGAATTAATTTCGTCGGACACTGAGGCAATATTGTTGTCTACGTATGTTTTCGCTTTCGCGAACATTTTACGTTTGTCTTCTTGTCTCTGAGCAGTGATTGTTTCCATGACTTGTCGTTTTACTTTGTTTTGATCTTGAATAAATTTGCGGAAACGCGTATCACTGTTTTGTATGTGGAGATTAAAGCGTTCGTCAATCTGAGTGTTCTGTTGGTCGAATTTCGCGTCGATCTTTTCATCCATTGTGCGCGAAAGTTCTGCTGTCATTGCTTTAAACTCGTCGCGTAATTGTGTAGCCTTTTCAGAGCATTGTTTAGCGACTCCGCTAATTTCGTCTCTGAGTGTTTCTGTTGCAGCTGTTTGCAATTCCCTTAATTCCTGAGCAACAGACTTAATTTCTTCGCTACTTTTTTTTGAACAAGCCTCAATTTCCACGCGCAACTGTTCCTTAGTGTCATGGCACTGCGCGGCAACGGCTCTAATTTGTTCACTAAGCTGTCTGGAATTGTCGTCTAATTTTTCATTTAACTGTCTGGAATTGTCGTCTAATTTTTCATTTAACTGTCTGGAATTGTCGTCTAATTTTTCATTTTGTTGTCTGACCTGTTCACTAAGTTGTCTGGAATTTTCATCAAGGTTCTCTAATTTTTCGCTCTGTTGTTTGACCTGTTCACTAAGTTGTTTGAGATTTTCGCTACTGTTGTCTTGTTTTTCAAGAATTGGTAGCAACAATGCCTTAAGTGGATCCGACACAAAATTAGCATTTCTATTCTCCGTGCTGTTTAATGGTGGATCTGAAATTGTCGCGCTTTGTGTGACCATTTGGTCATTCTGCAATTTACAAAAAGAATTATCATTCGGATGTACACTGTCAGACACTATTTCGGAATTGAATAGATCCGTCGTACTTCCAGTACACTGTTCATTTTCACTAGAAAAATTTGTCTGTACATTACTTGGATTTTTCAAACCAGTTGTGTTCCGCTGGGCAGCGCTCATTACTATAGACCGCTCCGCGTCATCAATTGTCGTCAAGTTAACAGACGAGACAATTGAGTTCGTTTGTTCATCATTAAGGTAAAAGTCATCACTAGTGGTTGGAACGCATTGATTGTCAGTGAACGCAGGATTGTCATCATTACACTGCGTGTCACAATTACTATCGGTCACGCTGTTTAAGTCGGTAATTTCGTTCATAATACCTCGCGATACACTATTCACAGTCTTTCGCGGCATTTTTACAATAGTCACAAATATTCACAAAACAAATAAGCACAATGCAAAAGCAACACATAAATACAACAGAGCAACGAATTGCCGTTGACCTGTAGAAAGAAAGTCACAAGATTAGTAAAAGCGTTGCGCCAAATCCTAATTATATCTAAGCAAATAAGAGCAGATATCTGACTGTTGTTCAAAAGACTCTCAACGAAATACGATCCTGGACTGGGTGTCGCCAAGTGTAACCTCCCCACAAAAATTTAAAATGAAAGGACAATATTTAATAAAAATGGGAGCCAAGTGTAACCTCCCGCAATGAAATGTACTGACAAAGGCAACAAAAAATGTGAAATTCGCAATCTGACTCTGGTGTAAGCTCCCACAAAAATAATGAAAAACAATTCAGTGCTAATGAAATCTCAGTGATAATGATAATTCAATTAAACCGAAATATCGGTCTTTGACCCTGTGCAAATCAGAATTAAATTCTTACCTCATTGTAACTGCTAGTCAAATTTCTGCTCTTATTCTTGCGCACAGCTTGGAGGAACTGCATTGCAAATAATAATATTCCTTTTTTTTTTGTAATTTAACTGAAACTTGTCTTTAAGGGAAGTGGAATGAAATCGTTAATTCAATTAAATTGTTAATTCAATTAAATAAATTTTTTTTTGTAAAATTGCTTTTGAAATCAAAATTATTATTGGGGCACTTGTTGGAAATTAATTACAATAAATAAACTTTACATTATCTGATGATTACCTTAATTAACAATATACCTCATTCAGCCTCTTGACCAGTATTGCCGACAGACTACATCACACAACCGCACTGCTACTACTGACCGACCGCTCTGCATGACGACTACTAGCGTACTGCACAACGGCTACTACTGTACTGCTCTACATGACGACTACAACTCAACTCGACGAGTACTGCCCAACTGCTTGCAACACTCGCGCGGTCAAGCGCAGACTAACCGCGAAAATAGGCTCTCTGGTCAAAGATTTTAACGTGCCTCACCATCGCTGCTATGTTACATACGTGTTTCAAGGTGCCAGCCAGCCAGCCAGCTAGCAAGCAGCAGTCCACCAGCCAGCAGCAGTCCAGCCGAGCAGCAGCAGTGGTCCAGCCAGCCAGCCAACCAGCAGCAGTGGTCCGGCCAGCCAGCAGTGGTCCAGCCAGCCAGCCAGCCAGGTAGCAGCGGTAGCGGTAGCAGCAGCAGCAGCAGCAGCAGCCCCAGCCCCAGCCCCAGCCCCGGCGCCAGCCCCCTCTGCGGCAGCAGCAGCAGCTGCGGCGTTCCTGCCAGCAGTCACCAGCGCCAGCAGCATGGGACTTTGGTCCTCGTCGTCATCTGTCGTCGTCCGTCGTCGTCCGTCCCCAGTTTTCCTCTCTCGTTTTCGTCCTGTACTGTCTTAGTTGCCACTTGTCGTCATGTCCGCCCCCACCACCACTACCACTATCACCACCACCGCAATAGTTTATACCTCCCCTTCCGCCGCCACCACCACCATTACATGGTGTGCCCAGTCGCCCCCCCCCCCCCCCTCTTTCCATCCCTCCTCTTCTAACACTCCCTTTGCCCTCACTCTTTGTTGCCCCCTCTCCAGCTTCTTCCTCCTGCTCCTCCACCTCTGATCCTTTCCCCCCACTCCCCCAGCCTGTCACTGCAGCTCCAGCTTCGCCATCACCATCATCAGTGTCCCTGTCGCCTTCACCATCGCCATCTCCGGCGCCGACTACTGCATCCACGCCGGGACCTGCCACTTCCCACCACCTCCCTGTAGCTCCCGTCCCGAGCCTCACTGCCATGATCACTCGGCTTAATCTGACGATCACGGAGGAGGAGGTGTTGGTGGAGCTCAAGACGCATCCCTCACTGGAGGTGCGGGCAGTCCGCCACATTTTTAACTCTGCCGGCCCCACCCGCCTTATGCGGGTTTTCTCAGAGGACGCCCCCTCCATTGACCGCCTGCTGAAGGAGGGTGCTGTCCTCTTCAACCAGAGATACAAGGTCGACCCCTCCCGTTCCCCTCCTTAATCCCTCCGCTGCCAGAGGTGCATGTGCTACAATGCACACACAACAGCTGAGTGCCACGAGGCCCCCACCTGACTGCACTGTAAGCAAGCGCACTTCCTTTGGCAGTCCCCTAACCTTCAGTCCCCTCCCTCCTGTAATACCTGCAATCTCCCGCATCCCACCTACTCTCAAAAATGTAAAGCCTGACCCCCTCTGACCACTCCTGAACTCACCATCCCTGTCCACCCTCTGGACACCCCCACCCCTCCTGGCGATTCCCTTTGTCCCCCCCCCACCCACCGCTGAGGACATCATCAGGTTCCTCACCATTGTTCTGCAAAATGTCCACCCTTTCCAGCGCCCTCACACACTCCAACAGATATCCCTTGCCGCCCATTCCGTCTTCCACCTAAAAATGTATGCCACCTACTCCCACAACCAAGCCCATTTCACCTTCTCTCATCTCGACACCCTCGTCTAAATCCATGTCATGGTGCGACAGCATCATAACCTATTCAACAACATCCATTCCCTTCCTGCCAACAAGAACCTCTTCATGAACACCCTTGCCACCCACCGCGTGGATGCCTTCCTTCTCAATGAAACCTTTCTTCAGCCCCACCACACCCTCCACACTTCGCCCTACCTCCTTCACCGCTCTGACAATCTCTTCCCGATAGCGCGTGGCAGAGTTGCCATTGGTCACTACCGCCAGATCCCAGTTCAGCTCCAACCTCTCCTTCCCGACGCCACTGAACACCTGATCCTTAGTCTCTTCTTCCCTGGCCTTACTATCACCTGCGCCACCATCTATGTCCGCCCTAACACCCCTATTCTTTTTGACTTCCTCTCCCACATTGACCGTACCTTCTCCTCCTACGTGATTGCTGCCTACCTCTACATCCATAGTCGTTCTGCCACCCAGTTACGGCAGTGGCATCGGTTCCTTTCCTCCCTCCAAGGCGACCTCATCCCCATTCCCCAGCACACCCACCCCGAATCCAACTCCACTCCTGATGTCGTCCTCTCCTCCTCTAACCTCCTTGGCCGCATGATGGTGGATGTCCTGGACCCCATTGGTAGTGACCATCTCCCTGTCCTCCTCACCATTTCAGATGGTCGTCGCCCCCACCCCGACCCCAAAGTACGTTCATGATTATTTCTGTGCTGACCGGAATGCCTACCGGGATACCCTATCCACCCAGGTCGATGGCCACCCCTTCACCTACTGCCACCCTGATGATTTTACCCATGCCGCCTCCTTTCTCCAGCAGACCTTGTCTGAAGCCATGGAGGCCCACGTCCCTTCTGTCGCCATCCACTTCCACCGTCCTACCTTACCCCCACAGGCCATCCTCCTCCTCCGTGAATCCCGCCATCTCTACCGTGCATTCCTCCGCAAGCGTGACCCGGACACACTACGACGCCACCAGCAACTCCAGAGACACATCCGTAACTTGCTCGCGGCTAAGAAACGCCGGGACTGGCGACAGACATGCACCCGTTTAAATGCTACCCTTCCTATCAACTCGTCCAAGTACTGGTCAGCCTTCCGCCGCCTTACCGGATCTAAACTCCCCCCCCTCCACCTATCCTCTCCTTCATGACAACCAACCCTTCCCTGAGAACCTTAGTAAGGCCAATCACTTTGCCTCCTACCTCTCCAATGTCTTTACCATCCCTGACGATCCCCAGTTCGATTACTCCCTCTTCCCAGATGTCCGCAATCGAACTGACACCTCTGTCTGTCCCCTCGCCCCTGGTTTCCAGTACTTGGACAACATTGCACACACAGAACTCAATGCCCTTAACACTACACAGGATCTCATCGCTACACTCCACACAAAACGCAACACCGCTCCTGGTCACAGTCGTGTCACCTATCGCCACCTCTGCGAAGCTCCTGCCTCTTTCCTCTCTACCCTGGCCAGGCTCTAAAATGTAGACCTGTCCACCAGCTACTACCCCAAACTGTGGAAAACCTCCCATATCCTGATGTTCCTTAAACCTGGTAAACCGGCATCTGCTGTCTCCTCCTACTGTCCCATCAGCCTTACCTCAGTCTTCAGCAAGGTCCTGGAATCCATCCTCACCCGACGCATCCACCAGCATCTCTGCCAGCACAGCCTCCTTCCCGTTACCCAGTGTGGCTTTCGGCTATCCTTCTCTTCCGATGACCTTCTCCTTCATCTCACTAATCTCCTCTCCGAACAGCTTAATTCCCGTCATTCTGCTATCTTCCTCTCCCTTGACCTTGAATGAGCCTATGACCGCATGTGGCATTCTGGTCTCCTCTTCAAGCTCCAAACCTTCGCCCTTCCTATTAACTACGTCCGCCTGATCGGCTCCTTTCTTTCCCAACGTCCTTCCTACGCCACCATCCACAACATGGATTCCTACACCTTTTTCACCTCCGCCGGTGTGCCCCAGGGTTCCGTCCTCTCCCCTCTTTTGTACCTCTTGTATATGGCGGACATATGCCGCCTTCACCCCCATCCACCTTCTCCAGTACACCGATGACACCGCCTTCCTTGTCCTTGCCCCCACCCTGCAGCTCTCCCAACACCTTCTCCAATCCCATCTTGACCGGTTCACGACTTGGTGCAACCAGTGGTTGCTTCAGGTCAATGCCTCCAAAACCCAGGCGATCATCATAGGCAAAACCACCCCTTCCTTCCGCTTCCTTGATTTCTACATCACCATCTATGGCCGTCCTATCACCCTCACCCCCACCCTCAAATACATTGGTGTCACCCTCGACCGTCGCCTCTCCTGGAGCCCCCACCTCTGGATGATCCAAGCCAAGGCACGCTCCCGCCTCTGTCTCCTCAAACTCCTTTCCGGCCGAACTTGGGGTCTCGACCCCTCCACCATCCTCCATACCTATAAATCCCTCATTCGCCCTATCTTTTGCTACGGCCACCCTGCCTGGATCTCCGCTCCCTCTACCTTTTACAAATCCCTTCAGATCCTAGAACGCCATGCTCTTCACGTCGCCTATCTCATCCGTCTCCCCTCCCCCACGCGCATCCTATACGACCTAATTCCCTTCCCCCACCTCCTCCTTTTCCTTGAACGGATACGGATCCTCTACACCTCCCGCAAACTCGATCCTCCTCACCTGCTGGTCTCTCCCATTCTCTCCCGCCCCCGTCCGCTGCCGCGCCTGTACTTCCATGTCCCACCTGCTCTCCATCTCTCCACACCCTCTCCCAAGGTGGCTTCCGCCAGCTCCCCCTCCCTGATGATGCCCTCCTCCCCTCTATCTACCCCTCCTACCAACTTTGATCCTCCCTCCCTCTTCCTGTGTTTGTTCCTTTGGGCACCCTCTCTCCCTTCTCTACCCCTTCCCTCCCTCCTTCCTTTCTCCCCACTCCTCCCCCAGGCTTCCCCTATCCCCACCCCTCCACTCCTCCTCTCCTCTCCTCTGCCGTTGGCATCTTTGCTCTCCCCTCTCCCTCCCCCTCACCCTTCTTCCCCTCTTAGCAGGTCCCCGGACTCGCTCACGTTACAAGACATTCGCGCGCCGGAGATCATCGCCATACATTTCTCGTGTGTGCCGTCGTGTTTTGTGTTTATTGTTCACCGTCACGCTCCATCGTTCACATGTACCACTGAAATCATCAGTGTTTGTGCGTCGTGTCAACAGTTTGTAGTGTGGATTATCGTCGAGTGTGAATGGCTTCATGTTTTTTATGTTACTGTGTCTACTGTTTTTTACCCGCCAATTATTCAAACTCTCATGTGTCTTCTATATGTTTTATCATTGTTAATTCTGAGGCTGAAGAGCGGCGTAAGGTGCTGCTGCAAGCCTACCTGTTGTTGTACGGGTATCAAAATCACAATAAAGGGAAAAAAACACAATGGAATGTCATCGACTTGAAGTTATGTTTTAAAGAGGAAAACAGAACACTGGTGAAAGAACAACCTTGCAATCGATTTTGCGTCAAAATTTGACCAATAATTTTGATAGTGCGCAGGTCTGACCATCTGTGACGTACATTTTAAACATTAGCATGTTGCAGTACCCCGTTCCAGTGTATCCTCTTAATGGTAAAGGATGAAACACGAACATAGCAAATTGATTAAACAATTATTTTAATAACAAGGTAATAATTTTCCATTTGCAAATCCGTAGCGTTGAAGAATGGTGTAGCTCTTGAGTCTATACTCCACATTAATATTGTCAGCTTTACAATTCAAGGGAAGTGTTCCCTTAGTGGTTTCTCTAACCATTTTTCAAAAGATGGTGATCTGGAGTGACGTCCACCCAGCCACTCAAGACATTAGCAACGAAAATCATCCAATATTGGACATAGCTTTTGTGCATATAAGGTGGTACTCTGAATGATGTGCTCAGTGGTTTCCCTTGCATTGGGAAATTACACAGATGATAAAATTGTAACTTGAAGATGTCTGTACGTAGGAGATATTTAAGAAAACTGAATATAAGGGTGTTTTTTCTAACAGCTGTCGAAGCGGAAAAATTTTTTTAGTTGGGTGTATTTCTGTACATGCACCATGCAAAAACTAATGCACGGAATTGGACGCGATAATCAGTTACATTTATGCAGATCTAACTTAAAATGTGATACAGCTTTCATTTTGACACCCCAGGTAGAACCAAAGTTATCATAGTTTTGCCGTAAAAGCATTTGGTGTTGCATACCTTAGGACATTGTCGCTTGCTGTAAACAATAAAATGTGGCGGCAGGACGGCAAAGGTTTGTGAGTTGCCACCCATGCCGGCGTCTTTTATGCGTGGACGCAGTCATGGGTAAAAGCTAGTCGAAGTATAAATATGTACAAAACAAAGATGTCTCTGGCACCAGTTCAGACTAATAAAGCACTATGTTTGTCAGGAAGTGGCGGAAAAAAAAGAGTGGCACTGGCTCTCTTTAATGGCTATTGAACAAAACTTCGCATGCAACTGTCACCATTTAGTAAATTTTTAGCAAAAAGTGTTTATTAGTGTCTTGTTTTCATTCATTCTTATTTCTGCGATAACAGAAACAAGTCCGGGCTTATCTCAGACAGTTCCTCCCTTTGATCAGCCTTGGATGCGGTCAATGCGAAGATAAATCCGGAGAAAGCCAGACTTGTGACAACTCTAAACCAGTAGGCAATCTTTTTCCACCTGGTTTTATCGTCATTCCAGAAACGGTAGACTCTTTAGTTCCATGTTCTTCATTCATTGACAAGGTTTTGTGACCTGAAAACTATTACAGAATGAAAACTAATCTACTGTAATTTTGTATGATTTTAGAAAACACGTCTTCTCACGACATCCAGCAGTATTCCTTGTCTATAAAATGACCTGTCTGCCAAATCATGATCCCCGTAAAACAAACTTTTCTCATCTCGTGCCCCTACTATGCACGTCGCTTCTTTTAACGGGAGCTGGAGGTGCCTGTGGTGCCCATGTTAAAATCACTAAGTTTGAGGAACATTTATGAATAAACTACCAAATAGAAAAATTTGAATTTTTTTTTTTACATATAGAGTGGTTTAGTATTGCAGTTATGACAGAGGGATTTTGGAGTATCTTTTCTAGTTTCCTTCCAATTATTTTTTTTATTAATGACCCAAATTTGTTTTTACAAATAATTGCTTTATAATTAAACTGAAATGAAACTACAGAACATATTGCCAAATGGCTTTGTTACAATGTCAGTTTGACCACTAGGAGTGCTGTATAAAAATTTCATCTCTCTAGCTTGAGTGGATTTTGAGAAAATGTTCCTTATATTCAAAAAATTCTAATTTACGGGAAATGGCTATCAAAGTTTCTCAATACATTCCTGCACTATAGGATGGATTATCAGGGTCTTCTTCTTCATCCTCCAAAAGCTTCCTCTTCTGTCTTCTTTTCTGGCCTGTTGTTCCATCATACTTCATATGCCTTTCTCTTCTTTCTGCTCCTCTTATCCTTTCTCTGTCAATATTTCTTAGTGCTCATACAGTGTTCACCCCAGCTGTAAATCCTAATGCCTTCAGAACTTCACACTTCACACTGTTCTTTTGGTTGTAGGTTGCTATTTCATCATAAATGCCAAAGTGCAGTGTTTTTATGCTTACAAACACCCTTTTAGGAATCACTTTCCAAATCAAATTGTTTACGCTCTCATTAGGATTCTGCGTCTTTCCGTGTACACATTTGTGTAACAATTCTGGCTGTGCTAAGTCATGAAAAATTGGTTTTATTGCATTTATCACAGCTGCTGGCAAACCATGTTTGTGATCATAGTCCTTTTTTGCATTATATTTGCACCAGGTATCTTTTGGGCACAGGCTGTGTTGAGGGTATTCATTGGAAAAGGCAGTATGAAGGAACAATGCCCACACTGCTTTTCGCATGTCACTAACATTACTAGTATTTTGCCTTATAGCATACCCATAGTATCTCTGTAGACGTTCAATCACCTCATCAGTAAGCCTGCCTCTCCCTCCTATTGTCTTTCCATCACTGAGCTTACTTGAACCCAAAGTTTGTTTGAGCCTTCAAAGCTATGCACCCATACGCTTTTGCACATGCCCAATGCATTCCAACTTTTCAACTACAAATTCATTTCCATATGGTTTCAGTTCCTCTATAGTCTTGAAACCTTTGGAGCCACCATCCCCAAGGTAGTATTTGTACCTAACGTTGTATCTAGGAACTGAACGTTCAAAAATTTGTTTCACTCCATCCACTTCCATTGCTTCACTTGATCCACTAAAATTTGCCTCACAGGTTCCACTGTGCTCTCCTTTGATTTTATTTTTGCACCTACAATGTTTTGATAATATTGCAACATCTATCACTTTTGCACTATCACCACAAGTAGCAGTTACAACCCCATTCAGGGATTTATGACCCCTCTTTTGCCAGGAACCATCTAATGCCACTACCAAATCCCTAGAACCACCATTCATTTCTACAGATTCCTCCACTGCTTACCTTTTCCAATGGATCGAAGACCATACACAAGTCGAACATTCACATCAAACACTCTAGATCGTCCATTTTCACCAAAGAGACTGCCACGTGAATTGTAGAAAGTCACTTGATACTTGCAACGTGCACAGATTATCTTCATCTCACAAGCTAAACTAAAGTGCTTTTTTATCTCTAGTACCACTCCTACACTTGAACACATTTTGCACAGAACACTTTCTTTCAGCACAGAAGATAATAATCCAATATTCAGTACTTCGTTAATATCATCACTGTCACTAACATATTCACGAAATCTGTCACTTCTACCAGTCAGCTTCTTGCTAGAAGATGTCACAGGGCTACGGCCGGCCATGTGTTGCTTAGCAAAAGAATGCACTGTTTCAGTAATTGTAGTATCGCAAATTGGTATTAGTGTTAATTTTCTTTTCCCTACGTTCTTCCTCTTCTTATATACACGGTTACTAAAACGTGGCATCGTAACCAGAACAACGCTTTACACAAGAAGTATAATACTACCAACAACAGGCGCAACACTGAACTAATTCGAAACGGTAAACAGCAAAGAGACGATGTTCCGTGCTCTTAGCGCTTCATTTGTCACAGAAAACAATGTAGCCAACCCTTGCACACTCGCTGTATGCGTAACGTAAGGCGCTGTATGCGCTGTAACATAAGGCCTAGAAAATCCCAAGCAGTTCGCCAGGTAGTCACGAGACGGTGTTAGATGCATTTAGCGGCCGCCCATTTCCTCTGCAGGCGTGGGGGAAAATGGTAATAACTCCACTTCTAGGGCGAGTAGAAAAATAATTCAAAGTTTACATTAAAGAGGAATGTTCCAATTAATTTTCGGTAGCAAAAAAAAAATCGTAATTTTTTGGATTTGACCACCTCCTGCTCCCCTTAAAAGTAGAAACAGCGGCGACAGCAAGTGCCGATCTGCAGATACCGTTGGCATGTTGTATAGCTTTATATAGTATTACTAACGCACAGACTGCACGTGTGTGTCGTCTTTCGTCTCTTTTTGAAAGGAGGACGACCATATGTGATTTCTAAAATGAAAATATGCGTATACATAGTCTGTCTATTGAAAACTCACATAGCCATAGTAGCTAGGGTGTCGTTGAAAAATTCTTCGAACACAGTAAATATGACTGTTTTGTAACGATACCTAGTTGTTTTGTTGTAGTAAGATGGGTTTACCTTCCGCACCACAATAGAACGCTTATTGGATACATACACCAACGTAACAGATTATTTTTTAAAAATTGGGCCCACTTGTTTTGTGGCTATAACGTCCCACTGCTCAATATGTTAACGTAGCGTACCGTCACGTTATTGTAGTATACGATTATGTAGATCGATTATGTTGAGCTTTGAAAACATTTGCACACGCATACATCGCTTTCTACCTATTTACTGTCAATTTACAGACCGTTTTTGTTACAATAATTGAAAAATCTTTTTAATGGCCCTGAAAGATTCTCTTCTTTTTAATCTTCCAGAAAGTGAGAGACCGTTTCGTATACTCCTTCGCTATCATCTCGAGCGATTACTGATGATATTAAAGCTTCAGAATAGTCTTCATTATCACTTACCATTTGGAAAGTTGTTTATGATGTCTGCAACGAAACTGAAACGTATAAATAGAAGCACAAAGAAAAGCCCACGCATTCCATACATAGCCGAAAATAATGATTTTACTCAGTCATGTATTTACCAGCTCTCGCTACTTTATATTCAATCGTTTCAATTTGATCGTCTGTCCATTCAAATCCAGGAACTGCCGCACTGCAGCTCGTGGGTAGGCTCTGAGCACTATTGGACTTAACTTCTGAGGTCATCAGTCCCCTAGAACTTAGAACTACGTAAACCTAACTAACCTAAGGACATCACACACATCCATGCCCGAGGCAGGATTCGGCCCTTCGACCGTTGCGGTCGCGCGGTTCCAGACTGTAGCGCCTAGAACCGCTCGGCCACCCCGGCCGGCAACTCGTGGGTAGCCGGTAAGTCGGGGTTACATATGTACTTCGCGCTTAGGCTTAAAATGGCTGCAGTGTTGCAGAGCAGGTGACGAACAACCAGTGCACACGAGTATAGTCAAGTCCTACCTGCATACTTTCACTATATGGCCCACATTCTCAAGCTAGGTCGTTTGTGGGAGCCGACATTTTACCAGCATGCTTCCCTTATTAAATACGAAACATGAAGCCAAGTGGGTGATGTTTTGTTGAGAGCACTAATTACGAATAATTTAAAGATGTGCCTAAGTTTGTATTGATGGGTAGACAACAGCTGAGAGCTCACTCTCAACTCGTTTTCTTCTTCTTCGTGCATAGTTTTTATGAGCAGAGATTCGATAGATCTCGATAGGCGGGAAACTGTAGTAGTCTAAACCCTTGGAAGGCGACTGTCGGTTTTGCCCAACCCTCGTATAGTGGTAGTGAGCAGACTCTCGCTTCTGCTTACACTGGACGTATCATTCGCAAAAGCTCTAGGGTGAAAAACTCATATATGTAGCTTAGCATTTGCGCAGTCAACTGGCAGTAGCTTCAATAGAAAATGGATGTAAATTATTTACGATACTTACGCGTTTACGCAATCCGATTACATAATAGTATTTCATTTTATTTTCACTTCTAGACAGATCGAGCTAACCACCATGAGCACCCGACAGAGGGATGGATACTGGACGCAAAGCGTAAAGCAAGAGATGAAAAGGAGAGAAAGACACATGCCGTTATACCTAAAGCACGTAAACTGTTTGAGTTTTTTAATGTTCAGAATGATTTTGCCGAATATACAGAAAATGAAGTACAAAATACAAAAGTTGTAACTGGTTCTAAGGATGATAGTTACACTACAGAAGTTTCATCAGAATATATAGAGCGTCTGCCATGTAAGCAGGAGATCCGGGTTCGAGCCCCGGTCAGTGCGCACATTTTCAGCTGTCCGTATCGAGGTATGTCAACAACACCAGTCGGCAGCTGAGGGTTTCAATTAATTATCATTTATTCTAGAGAAGCTGCCCGGCCATCAATGGTATCTGTTCTTTCGAGAACAGCTACTATCTTCATATATAATTCTCCTAAAGCTTACTATCTTTTTTAACAGAGAATGGCATTAATATCAAAGATTGTCGGCGGCAAAGCTATGATAATGACAGTAACATGAGTGGCAGGTGCACTGGCTTAGAAGCACGAATTAAAGATTTAAATAAGTATGCTGAATATATTCCCTGTTTTTCACTTTCGCTAAATTTGGTCGCCAAGTATGCTGCAGAATGTTGTACAGAAGCATCCATTTTGTTTGATTCCCTTAAAAGCCTCTATATTTTTTTTTCCCGCTTCTACCTATCGATGGCGCCTTGTTTTGAAAGCAATGAAAAATGATAGTACTAAAATTCCGATTTTGAAAAGGTTTTTTATTTATTTTATTTATTTATTTATTGATTTATTTAACCTGGCAAGATTAGGGCCATCAGGCCCTCTCTTACATCTAACCAGGCATTGTACTTATTTTACATTCATACGTTTTAGTAGGCATGTTAAACTACATCTAGTACAAAAAGCGAAATAAACAATTAGAAATACATACATATAGAGTTTATATTCGTAGATCTTAGGTACTGTTATAATTAGACATTATTGAAGAGACAAATTTTAGATAGAAGTGCTGGCAGCAGGGAGTGTGAGGGAGACTCATGGTGAAGGGAGGAGAAGAATAGAGAGACATGATGAAACATAATTAAGGAAATATAAAGGAAAGGAAGATTGCGTGGCTAATAGAGATAGATGAAGAGGAAGGCATCTCAGGAGCAAGATAGGAGACGCTATCTTTGCTATTTGACGGATGAGAGGATTGGCCTGGTACATTAATTTTGTGGAGAACTTTATGAAGATGATAGTAGGAAATGCTTCAACTTCTTCTTAAAAGCAGCAGGAGATTGAATTTTGCGCAAGGTAAGGGGCAGTTTGTTCCAGAGGCGGACAGCGGCAACTGAGAAGGAGGTTAGCAGACAGTAAGTGGTCGGCCAGAGCTGATGCTACGGAGGCGCTTTCATTTGGTTTTCGTATGATCAAACAAGTTTTCAGTGACATTTCTACTAATAGATCAAAAGGTAGAGTGCCGCAGTCAGGCTTACCGACTGGTTTTGAATATGGGTAAGTTGGAAACATGAGTAGTATGTGTCGCATGGAACAGTATCCTAGATCGCTTGTAAGAGACAAGCGTTTCACTGGAGTCGTCTGTTCAAGATCTGAGCACCGGATATGCACTTTATAAATCCTTACATGAATATATCTAAGCAGTGAGATTCACATTTTCAGAAACTGAGGCAAAAGCCGAAACCCTGACTAGCTGTAAAGAATATCAGCAACAAACTTCAAGACGACACAAGTAAAATATAAAGTACGACCATTTTATTAGGTCAACTGCACTTGATGGAGTTGTAGAAATTCAAACACCTGGAGAACATTTTGAATGTTGTTTATTGTGATAATTGACAATGGACTGGCTACATTAGCTAAACACATGGAAAAATACATCACCTGACTAATTTTTTTGAATATTATGGGCTTTTAACTCTCTTACAGTCCGCCCTGATAGCTGAGTGGTCAGTAGAGATGAGTAGTTCGTGAACGAACGGGTGCAAGGGAACGGTTCACCAAGATGAACGAAAGGGCCAAGGAACGAATTCCAAGGAACGATCGGTTCATAATTCACTTCGGTCGCGGCGGTCACTTCGGCAGTTCTCGTTCCAGCCTCGGTCTCCCTTGGCCGCACTCGTCGTTCTTCGCATGACCACCTGTGTCAGTTCCACTGCCGCCAGCTCCTAGTTGTTCAGTATCCAGTTGTTCGTTTCGTTCACTGCGCTCGCCCATTTTACATGTGTTCCAAACTGTTCTTGCAGTTGGTTCTGGCTATTCAGCGTCCACGACCGGTAATCAAAATGTATTTTATAGTTACGTAAATTACATAAAAATTACGTTGTATCTAATAGGTACGTCTTTTTAGGTAACAAAAGGGCAAATCAGCTCACTTCATTACATCGATGAACAGCAGAAGACATACTTATAACAAGGCAAGTTTTTTTGTTGTTCATATATTTTTTGGTTTCATCGACTTGATTTAGCAACTAACCTTCAATAATTTGCTTAATTTTTGGCGTAAGAAAATTCCTATAAAACGATTTTCGTGTATCTTTCATATATAAAACTTTACATTTAGGAAGGCTCTAATTATTTTTAAGTTTAGTTGTTTCCAATTTGCATTACCTGCTAGTTAGGTTTCTTTGAAAAATAAAAAAAAAAGTGGGTTGTGGGTCATTTCGGCTCAGTAGGGAAAGCGGTGCCTCTCCATTTGAAAAGACATAGATTGCCATAAAATCGTATTTACTTATTATCTCAAAAACATTTGTTCAGAAGGAGCTTCCAAACCAAAAACTATTACTGCGAACTTTATTATTATTGCTTCATTAACTTTAATAATGCAACATAAAAACCTAATTTTTGCTAAGCGTGTGACGTAAGTATGATGAGAAAACCACATTTTATGTTATGCTTCCATAAAGTCTCTACTTCGCCTATGAACTCAGAGACAACGTGAAGTATATATAGGGTGTAAACGATTATTGTTTACAACGTAGCATAGCTATGTAGTGGAAGTCGAAATGAAGAATTTTATACAAGACACTTGTGGTCTATTAAGTTGGGAAACAGCCACCAACAGGTTTACAAGACTATATGAGCTATAGCCCATGTGCGTCGTGTGAGATTTTCATGTTCTCTTCTCCAGCTCTGTACACATCGTCAGTGATTGCTTCGCAATTGTTGCTTGCATTAGCTTGTTATTTCTTCACTGCCTAATTATTACAAGTTTGTCTGTTTGATGTATCTGCTCGTAACGGGCAACACATCGTCCGTAATTGGCGAGCAGACTGTACTCGGGGCCGGTTTTCCGTGCGCCACCCTGTAATATTTCCCTGCGATCAGACACACAACGCTACAGTTGGCTAAACGAGAGGTTCTATAGAATCACGGAAATTACTTCTTAAAGTGTGTAAGAATTCTGTAATGAATAAAAACTCTATACTCCAGGGGGGAGGCAAGTGCCCCCTCGTGGTGCCCTCCATCCTTCAGTCACCTGCACTACTAGTTTTCAGTTTTTCGTAAGAACCATATACCAAGCACAAATGAACGGTAAACGAGTAGAAATGAACGGTTCACAAAAATAACGATCAGCAGTGAGCTAGTTCCCAAGGATGAACGAGTTTGCCCATCTCTAGTGGTCAGCGCGGCGGTATGTCACGCCAAGGGGCATGGGTTCGATTCCCGGCTGGGTCGGAGATTTTCTCCGCTCAGGGACTGGGTGTTGTGTGGTCCTTATTATCATTTCATCATCATCAGTGAAAGGCAACGGGAAACCGCCATTGGAATCACTTTCCAGATGCTCATGCGGTGGACCTCATTGACGAGCCTTCCCCCATCACAAGACCTGCCGTAAGACAGAACACAAAGTTAAGTTAACTCTCTTACAGTAGAAGAGATCTTGAAAAGAGCTCCTAATATCATGAATGATAACCCAGATGATTTAGAAGTTTAGCTAGGCGAAGAACTGGTGCAGTTCGCTGAGCTGCAGGAAACGGATATCGCTGCTGCCATTGACAGAAAAAAGAACGAAGTCTTGCAACAACAAATTTACAAATTTTTAATGGAAAATTCGTTAGGATAGTTTTTTTTCCAAATGTAGAAATTTTACTTATCTTTAGTGATCACCAACTGCAGTGGAGAACGTTCTTTTTCAACGTTAAAGCGCATTAAAAATTAATTAAGAAATACGATGGGGCAGGAACGTCTAAATGACCTCAGTGTAATGAAAATTGAATACGATTTGCTCAGAGACATTTATCTAACTTGCATTATTTCTAAATTTGCCGAAATTAAACCGAGAAAAGTTTATTTGTAACAATCTTGTTTTATTTTATATCCTAAACCATACGACGTAAACAAACCAACGGTCCCTTGTCAGAATTCGCTAAAGGTCGCACACTTGCTTAATTCGGCACTCGGGGTGGCCGAGAGGTTCTAGGCGCTACAGTCTGAAACCGCGCGACCGCTACGATCGCAGGTTCGACTCCTGACTCGGGCATTGATGTGTGTGATATCCTTAGGTTAGTTAGGTTTAAGTAGTTCTAAGTTCTAGGGGACTGATGACCTCAGAAGTGGCCTGCGTTTGATAAAAATGCTTTTAAGTTAGGAAACAGAGTTGCAGGGTAGAATTTAGATGCTTTGTTTACAGCAGTTTGCTGGCTGTTCAAGGATTCTCCCTCATGTAGGGAGGATTTCTTAAAAATGCCAGCCAGTAAGAAAATGCCATATAAATTTCGTAGCCACGGGTGGTGTAACGTTCTCTGGCAGCACGCATCCAAAGTGAAAGTTAAAAGAACATTTCGATGTATAATGCTCACTGTAACAAATAATTTATATGTATTTCTCTTAATTGAATTTCAAAAGGACACGTAATTTTGTGAGTAAAAAGATAATTACTAATTTTGCTATTATAAATGATTATTCAAAGAGTGTGAAATACTATCTGTGGCGGAGGATGTGAAAACCGCCACAGAAGAAACGATATGTAATCAAAATGACAAAGGCTGTACAAGAATTAGTTAATATATAAATAGGTAATATATTGTAATACAATCGCTTGTCTTCTGCACGGACTGAATGGGAGAGGAACCCGGACGTTGCATTAGGCTCTTACGTAGTCTTCATTTGTCATAAGTCAATGATCGACGCCATTTGTAGCTGGGACTGTAAAAGGTGTGTAAAGATTTTAATTGTTTCCGTTAAAATATATTTATCTAGTAAATTCTGTTTGTCACAATTACTGCAAAGTTCGCACCGAACATTACTCATTTTATTTAAGAAATTTCAGCATTTTATTGGATATCGCTGGCGGTGTGGAGCTGCGCCGCGAGCGAGCAGTCTGCAGCAGCGGCAGATTTAAATACACGATCGCTATAACGACCACGTCCTAAAAAGGGTACAGGTAGAGGTGAACGAAAATAATAAAGTGTTTCTTTTCACAGCATTCCAGACGCAGAATAAAAAGAGATAGTAGATTTTATCTTGTGCATTCACAGGTGGATACAAGCTGCAGCTTTTGTAAATTGTAAATTTTCATTCGAAAAAGTTATAGATTCTGAACATATCGTAAAGTGTATTTAAAACTGGATAATTTTCATGAGAGCTTTGCAATATAAAAAAGAAAACATTTTCATGTAGTAAAGATAGTCTTATGCTTCAAAGCTAGTCGGGGTTTATCCAGTTAAACAAAAATCCACTGCAATGTGAAAATGTTTGCTAAGTTCGATGGACAATAATATTTTCATTCTTGCAAAAATAGCTTTAGTACTTGAATAAAAGTAAAACTTGAATCATTATTTTGGAATATTCAAGGAAATTCATTTTTATTAATCTGCAACAGAATATTTCATACGTAAAGTAATAATCACAGATGAAAAATTTTTTGCAACCTTTCATTTCTCATGCCCATCCATGTATATGTTAAGTTCAATCTCAACGGTTTCCCAATCAAATTAAACACAAAAAGCAAAGACAGTTTAAAACCAGACGGTCAACTCTCGAATAATTAAAACAGACAGAATCGCATTAAACTGTCGCCCGGAACGTGGGGCCCGAATATGCAGGGGCCACAATAACTGAAGAAATAGTTTGGGAATCGTTGCGACTGAACTTTGTTGTAAAAAGATTAATCACTTTCAAATGTGTTCTATGTGTTATACAATCCGTACTGTGTGGTAATCTGTGTAAACGATCTTTTACATGAGAAAACTGAACATCGAGAGAGAGGCTGAAGACAAGATCACATACCATTAAGAAATAGTACCTACCACAGTACCAGGGGGCAGCTGCATCCCAAGATAAATCAACGAAAGATAAGGCTACGGTGTAGTTGTCCTGTTGGTAGTGGAGTAGCTCCAGTGCAGTGTTCTCATATCATTAATGGTGTGCTTGTAGTTTGTAAATAGTGAATACAACAGGACCAGTTATCTTAGTGTGTAGTGTGTTTACAAGGAATGGCCAGTTTTTGTGTGTGATTAGGCACTTCAAATGTGAGTGACAGAATATTTAAGTTAATTCTTGCCTGACTATGGTTAAGTTGCGTAGCCAAAGGAACATCAGTATGGATTCGGAATAGCAATCAGTAAGCAGTGATGTTGAAGTAGAAGGTGGGGCTCTGAGTAGTATTAGCAGTTTATTCAAGGATATACAATGTGAGAACCGGGTGGCAGAGGTGCTAGGAACGGTGCCACTGCCTACCAGTGCTCCAGTAGGAAGTAAAGAAACTGTACCATCCACATAAACAGGACACGGACCAGCGAGTGGTGAGGTGTCAGGGGGGCAGTCGATACAAGCAATGTTAGAACGCATGCTCAATATTCAGGTTAGGTTTGCCCAACAACAGGCAGAGCGTGACCTAAGCAGGCTGAGCGTGAACAAGAAATAGCCGAGTTTATCCAAAAGCTGGCAGAACGTGATCGGAAACAACAAGAGAGAGACCTGCAACTAACGCAGTCGCTAGAAGTTATGCAGAGCGAGATTGCTAGCTTAAAGCAGAATTATGAAGCAATCCCGAAAGCTATACAAGAACTGAGCGAAAAGGTTAATAACCTACAGGTGGCCAACACCAGCATAGTTGATGATGTAGGTGCCCTGGCCAACTAAATGGAGAAACAGACACGACACAAGTCATAGAACAAAAACTGTGTGAACAAGTTCCCTGCCGCCATTGGATAAGCAGCTGCCAGCAGCAAGTCGTATACTCTTAGCTCACTTATTTGTTACATAGTTTAATTCTTAATTTCTTTGCGTGTTTGTGGGTACCTTCGTTGTTTAATTCAAAAATTTCTGGCGTATTATAGTATTTGAGAGTTGTAGCATCGCGGTTTAATACCTGAATAGTGTAAAATCGCATAGTCACCTTCTGCTGCCGAGCAGTGTGTCCCCAGTGCGCAAGTAGCAGCATTACTGCATTTACTAGGCAGTCTTGTACTTTAATAACCTTTTAAATTTTGTGTCGAATTGTTTGTGCTCTCTGTAGATTAGTTCAGACGTTCTTTGCACAACAGTATTTAGATTTAGTGTGGATAGGGACTGCGACTGCTGTGTTCGGATCCGGGCTGAGTTGGTATCCCTTTTCTCCCAGCTTCAGGCAGTGTTGGCTTCAGTGACACAGCTTGAGGCTGTTGCCAATGGGCATCACTGTGAGGGTCCAGATGGGGGTTTGTCAGGGACGGCCAGCTCGTCCCACACATCCCCCTATCGGACTACAGCTGTGGCTGCCCGGGATACTGCCCGCATTGAGGCTGACCCCTCACCCATGGTAGAGTGGGAGGTCGTCTTGAGGTGTGGCAGGAGACGAAAGACATTCTGGAGGGCCTCTCCAGTTTGTCTGACGAACCGGTTCCAGGCTCTGTCTCCGGCTAATACTGATGTTCAGCGACATGGCTGCTTGTCCTGCTCCAGAGGTTGCCCCTCAGTCTGCAAGATCCGGGCAGTCGTAGAGGGTCGGCTTACTGGTAGTTGAGAGCTCCAATGTCAGGCACGTAATGGGGCCTATTAGGGATATGGCTGCAAGGGAGGGGAAGAAAACCAATGTGCACTCCGAATGATACCGGGGGGAGTCATTCCAGACGTGGAAAGGGTCATCCCGGATGCCATGAAGGGTACAGGGTGCACCCATCTGCAGGTGGTCACTCATGTCAGCACCAATGATGGGTAGCGCTATAGATCGGAGGAAATCCTCTCTGGGTTCCTGTAGCTATCTGATTTGGTGAAGACTCCCAGTCTCGCTAGCGGGATGAAAGCAGAGATCACCATCTGCAGCATCGTCAACAGGACTGACTGCAGACCTTTGGTACAGAGCCGAGTGGAGGGTCTGAATCAAAGGCTGAGACGGTTCTGCGACCGTGTGGGCTGCAGATTCCTTGACTTGCGCCATAGGGTGGTGGGGTTTCGGGTTCCGCTGGATAGGTCAGGAGACCACTACATCCAGCAGGCGGCTACACGGGTAGCAGGGGTTGTGTGGCGTGGACTGGGCGGTTTTTTAGGTTAGATGGCGTCGGGCAAGTACAGAAAGGGCAACAGTCTCAAAGGGTGCGGGGCAAAGTCAGGACATGCAGGGACCAAGCAGCAATCGGTATTGTAATTGTAAACTGTCGAAGCTGCGTTGGTAAAGTACCGGAACTTCAAGCGCTGATAGAAGGTACCTAAGCTGAAATTGTTATAGGTACGGAAAGCTGGCTGAAGCCAGAGATAAATTCTGCCGAAATCTGTACAAAGGCACAGAGTGTGTTTAGAAAGCAGAGATTGCATGCAACCGGTGGTGGCGTGTTTGTCGCTGTTAGTAGTAGTTTATCCTGTAGTGAAATAGGAGTGGATAGTTCCTGTGAATTATTATGGGTGGAGGTTATACTCAACAACCGAGCTAGGTTAATAATTGGCTCCTTTTACCGACCTCCCGACTCAGCAGCATTAGTGACAGAACAACTGAGAGAAAATTTGGAATACATTTCACATACATTTTATCAGCATGTTATAGTCTTAGGTAGAACATATCCTACCAACTGGTCCCTTCTTCTAGTCAAGTTGTGCCACAAACTCCTGGTTTCCCCAATTCTATTCAATACCTCCTCATTAGTTATGTGGTCTACCCGTCTAATCTTCAGCATTCTTCTGTAGCACCACATTTCGAAAGCTTCTATTCTCTTCTTGTCTAAACTATGTATCGTCCACGTTTCACTTCCATACATGGCTACACTCCATACAAATACTTTCAGAAACGACTTCCTGACACTTAAATCTATACTCGATGTTAACAAATTTCTATTGCCTTTGCCAGTCTACATTTTATATCCTCTCTACTTTCACCATCATCAGTTATTTTGCTCCCCAAATAGCAAAACTCCTTTACTACTTTAAGTGGCTCATTTCCTAATCTAATTCCCTCAGCATCACCCCATTTAATTCGACTACAATCCATTATCCTTATTTTGCTCTTGTTGATGTTCATCTTACATCCTCCTTTCAAGACACTGTCCATTCCGTTCAACTGCTCTTCCAAGTCCTTTGCTGTCTCTGACAGAATTACAATGTCATCAGCAAACCTCAAAGTTTTTATTTCTTCTCCATGGATTTTAATACCTACCCCAAATTTTTTTTCTTTTGTTTCCTTTACTGCTTGCTCAATGTACAGATTGAACAACATCGGGCAGAGGCTACAACCCTGTCTCACTCCCTTCCCAACCACTGCTTCCCTTTCGTTCCCCTTGACTCTTATAACTGCCATCTGGTTTCTGTACAAATTGTAAATAGCCTTTCACTCCATGTATTTTATCCCTGCCAGCTTCAGAATTTGAAAAAGAGTATTACAGTCAACATTGTCAAAAGCTTTCTCTAAGTCTACAAATGCTAGAAATGTAGGTTTGCCTTTCCTTAATCTATATACTAAGATAAGTCGTAGTGTCAGTATTGTCTCAGGTGTTCCAATATTTCTACAGAATCCAAACTGATCTTCCCCGAGGTCGGCTTCTACCAGTTTTTCCATTCGTCTGTAAAGAATTTGCGATAGTATTCATCTACATCCTCTTCCATTTCCATAATATTGTCCTCAAGTACATCGCCCTTGTATAGACCCTCCACATACTCCTTCCACCTTTCTGCTTTCCCTTCTTTGCTTAGAACTGGGTTTCCATCTGAGTTCTTGACATTTTTAGAAGTGGTTCTCTTTTCTCCAAAGGTTGCACTGATCATATATCTCTGTAATACAGGGGGGTTGTGAACACTGAGAATAATGAACTGTGAAACGCAACTGTTGGCTACATCATTCATAATAGTCAGTGTTGAACTCCCCCACCCCATTTTTCAGCCAGCATGAAAATGCAGTATGTCAACACTGAGGACTATCAATGAAGAACAATAAAAGCAGGTGAACATCCCAGGCTCCACATACCATGACACCATATTGCTGTGCCTCACCAAAACACTAGAAGGATGGGACCCCTCTCCAAGTCAACACCATATTCCATGACAATTGCCATCCAGGGTAGTACAGAACCACGATTCATCACTGAATACAATGCGATGCCATTCATCGGCTGTCCATGCTTCCCAGTCACAATCACCACTCCAGATACAGCCATTTGTTTTGGGTTAATGGCAGCCTACGCATGAGGCGGTAATTTCGTAGTCCAGTTGTTAGTTGTCTCTGACACAGAATTTGCAGCAAGTCCACTACTTGTTCTCAGATGGCCGGCACAAATGTGAAGGGGTTACCATGTGATTGGTCACACAGACTCCTCCTTTGCCAGCCTGTCTGGCCGAGCGGCTCTAGGCACTTCAGTTTAGAACCGTGCGACCGCTACGGTCGCAGGTTCGAATCCTGCCTCGGGCATGGATGTGTGTGATGTCTTTAGGTTAGTTAGGTTTAAGTAGTTGTAAGTTCTAGGGGACTGATGACCTCAGATGTTAAGTCCTATAGTGCTCAGAGCCATATGAACCATTTGAACTCCTCCCTTGTGATGGTGAGATGTGATCGACCAGAGCCTAGAAGACAAATATGCGACCCTCACACTCCTGCACAGTTCAATACGAACCAGTGTCACATTTGAATGCCCCTCAAATCTGGATATTGCACTATTCAATCATCTGGCCAAATGGGGATCCACTATGAAGCTCCCTTCAAAGTCTTTAATCTGCTATTAACACAGTCTCAGATAACTGCAATATCTCCATGTCCTTGACCGTGGCCAGGCAACATCTGATGCTGTTCAAACTCCTTAAACATTCTACCAGGCCTGGTAACAACACTAAACATAAACAATGCTAATACACTCAGTTGGTGGTTTCTTCCAAGTCCCCTAACCTTCCCCATACAGTGTAGATATCATTTGCCACTCATTTCTATTTTACAATTTCAAGTGTAGGTGTTTTGTTGTTGTAGTCCTTATGTCAGTATTAATATTCAGAATATTTTAATTTTGTTTTGCAAGTAGGATATTATTCTGTCTGGTATTTCTGTCAGGGGTATGGTATACAGGCAATACAATTAGTTTGGAGCTTCATAACAATATAGCAGCTGCCTCAAATACACTTTCAGTGCAGAATTACTAATGTCAAGATCAATACATTTTGTTGAAAGATTGTTGCTGCTCGTGTATTGCATTACCTTCATAACTGTTCCAACTTCTACAGAAACTTGATACTAAGCAACAGCCAGAGGGCTCATACATATGTACCAGGTGTACCGGTATGAAATGAGCATTTTTTTGCGAAAATGAAACACTAATTTTGAATTGAAAAGTAAAAACATTTTATTCAAAGTACTGACCATTGCTTTCTATACATTTTGACCAACTTTCTGGCAATTTGTGGACATCATGCCAATAAAAATGTTCGTCTTTTGAAGCAAACCAATCAGACAAACAATTTTCGACTTCTTTGTAGGAATCGAAGTGTTCCTCAGCCAATGCGTGTCCCATTGATGAAAACAAATGATAGTTGGAAGGGGCCAAGTCTGGTGAATACGGCGGGTGGGGTAGCTGCTCCCAACCAAGTGTTTTGATTGTATCCTGAACCAGTTTTGCTTTGTGTGCAGGTGCATTGTCGTGTAAAAAAATTACTTTGCCATGTCTTCTGGCCCATTCTGGTCTTTTTTCGATCAATGCATAGTGCAAATTGATCATTTGTTCCTGTAGCATGGCTGTGTGCGCCGCCATCTTGTTGCACGGGGCGCCCGGCAGGATCGCGCTCACCAGGTTTTAGAAGCTCATGATACAGCACACCTTTCTGACCCCACCAAACACAGAGTATTGTCTTCTTGCCGAATCGATCTGGTTTTGCAGTCGATGTTGATGGTTGTCCCGGATTAACCCATGATTTTTCCTGCGTAGGATTCTAAAATAAATCCATTTTTCATCACCAGTAACAATTCGATGCAAAATTGATTTTCTTTCATGTCTTTGAAGCAAAATTTGTTAAATGGTTTTTCTGTTTTCCATCTGTCTTTCATTCAATTCATGTGGCATCCATTTTCCACACTTTTGGATCTTTCCCATAGCTTTCAAATGGTCAGAAACCGTTTGTTGTGCAACATTTAACATTGCTGCCATTTGCTTCTGACTAAAAGTACCATCTTCATTCAATATTGCTTGCCATTTGGCGTCTTCGAACTTTTTTGGTGGTCTTCCACGTTCTTCATTTCTTACATCAAAGTCATTTCTGAACCGTTGAAACCATCTTTTGCATGTTGCTTCCGATAGAGCATGATTACCACATGCCTCGACAAGCATTCGATGCGACTCTGCAGCACTTTTTTTCAAATGAAAACAAAAAATAAATGCTTTCCGCAAATCATCACTTTCTAGTACAAAATTCGACATTGTTAACATGATGAAAACATATGATGATGTTTGATCCATGACTTGATGTATACTAAATATCTTTGACAGATGTCATACCAACCAAACAAAAAAAAAATTAAGACTCGTTCACAACAAATGTTCCCTATCGACACATTTGTATCTTAAGGCTCATTTCATACCGGTACACCTGGTAGCTTAATCTCATTTAACTAATGCTCATTACTATGCAGAACAGGATTTTTGGTTTTGTCTACTAGCACAGTAAGATCATCTACCTTCTTTTTTAAACATCTGATGTCAACATTCAAAAGTAACAGAGAATTATGACAAGATATGGAGAGGTCTGTCATGTTTGAATACAGTCCACACTTAGCTTAGAAAGGTTTTGTGATGGGACCTTTGATCTCAACCTAACATTACTTTATGTGGACTTAGTATGTGAGGAATTGTTTATTATTACACCAAGCACTTTTCTGGTCCATTTAATTACAACACTTGGTGAGTATGAAATCCAAGACCAATGTCCTTTACGCTTTACATTTATACCACCAATGTGTTTTTTTGTTGTTGTTTTTTTCCAAACTGTTGGTTTGCTGGACCTATTTTGTAATAGACACAGGACCACCATGGCAGATCATAAGGATATGGGATCTTGAGTAGGAAGATGTTGATGTGTGACAGCAGAACTAAACATTTCTTCAGTTTCTGACAGGATGTGTTTGTATCGCTTTTATAAACATCATTCAAGCTGCCGAACAGACTAATGAAATCATTGGAAGACAGCTTACCTGTTGCTGACGATTTTGTAAATTTATTAATTTCCACAGTTGACACACCAGGCTTGATAAACAGCACTACATGTACAGTAGATGTTTCAATTATATGAGGAGGAGGAGGAGGAAGGGAGGTTAGGCTTTAATGTCCCATCAACAAATTGTCCATGAGGAGGTGCTCCAACCATGGTTGTCACCAAGGATAATTACTTTCTTTTGTTCTTACATATACTGAGGGAAAGAAAGGAGAAACACCCAGTTGCTTAGCTGTCTCCTTTCCCTGCCCTCCCCCTTGATGAAAGTGATTTGAGATTCCAACTCCCTGAAACTTGAGAGATTCTAAAACCAATGGAGTGATTAAGTAAGAAATCATCACAACAGAAAGCTCCTCAAACCAATAAGGCAAATACAACTTGCAGAAATAGCGATTTTGAAAAGAATCATGATTACTTATGTACAATTAAGGGATAATGCCTACCTGGGTAGTGGAGAGTGTTAAAAGCTTCTGCTTTGAGGACATGTGGAGGTACAGCGGTCCCAGATCAAATGTGCTTCACTAATTAACAGTAGTGGTCAGTGTAACTGCCCAGCCTGGATGTGGCTTTTAGGCAGCTGTCTAGATCCAGCTAAGTAAATACCAGACTGGTTCCCAAATCAAAGCTCATATACACAATGCACAAACACTTTGATAAATGTCACATTTGGCGATGTAATTACACTAGACACACGCACAGAACTGGTACATGGATCCTTTCATGGGGGTGGGGGATCAGCTGGCAAAAGCTCAAAAATGTCTGGGACTGGTGATCCCATAGCAGTTACAGCCTATATTTAGGTATGGTTAGTTCTTTGTGAAATTGTGGAAGTACCATTCCAGTCCAGGCCCAGTATTGGCTATATAAGAGGCACCAAATAGGAAGGTGTTAACGGATAGTAAATATTTAGTGAACACTAGGGCACAATGGTACATAGGGTTTTGTGCATTCAATGTGACAGTCAGGGAAGCTAGTAGAGTAGATGTTATGATTTTGCGCACTGTCCCCTCTGCACAATTTCATTTTCCTGCTAAGTGGTAGATCATGTGGTAATGATGTGAACTGAACATTTTGGGGTATGTCAACACAATCCAATGTGGCAAATATACCCTGAGGTGACAAAAATCATGGGATAGCGATATGCACATTAACAGACTGTGGTAGTGTTTTGTACACAAGGTACAAAATGGCAGTGCACTGGCAGAGCTATCATTTGTACTCAGGTAATTCATGCGAAAAGGTTTCCAGCATGATTATGGCCACAAGACGGGAACTAACAGACTTTGAATGCAGAATGTTAGTTGGAGCTAGATGCATAGGGCATTCCATTTTGGAAATTGTTAAGGAATTCAATATTCTCAGATCCACAATGTCAAGAGTGTGCCAAGAATATCAAATAAAGGGCATTATCTCTCACCACGGACAACGCAGAGGCTGACGGTCTTCACTTAACCGAGAGCAGCAGCGTTTGCATAGTTGTCAGTGCTAACAGACAAACAACACTGCATGGTACGACAATGTGGGAAATCTGTTGTTAATGGGCTATGGCAGCAGACGACAGATGTGAGTGCTTTTGCTAACAGCACGACATCGGCTGCAGCATCTCTCCTGATCTCACGATCCTCTCTGTTGGACCCTAGATGACTGCAGAACCGTGGCCTGGTCAGATGAGGTCCAATTTCATTTGGTATGAGCTGATAGTAGGTTTTGAGTGTGGCCCAGATCCCATGAAATTTTGGACCCAAGTTGTCAGCAAGACACAGTGCAAGCTTGTGGTGGCTGCATAACTGTGTGGGCTCTGTTTACATGGAATGGACAGGGTCCTCTGGCCGAACTGAACTGATCGTTGACTGGAAATGATTATATTTGACTACTTGGAGACAATTTGCAGCTATTCATGGACGTATTGTTCACAAACATGCTACCAGCCCACAATTGTTTAGAATTGATTTGAAGAGCATTCTGGACAATTCAAGTGAATAATTCGGCCACCCACATCACCCGAGATGAATCTCATCGAACATTTGTGGGGCGTAATCAGGAAGTCAGTTCATGCACAAAATCCTGCACCAGGAACACTATCAGCTATGAATGGCTGCAGACGCATCATGGCTCAGTATTCCTGCAGGGCTTCCAACAACTTGTTTAGTCCATAACACATTGAGTTGCTGCACTACACTGAGCAAAATGCGGTCTGAGATGATATTAGAAGGTATTCCATGACTTTTGTCACCTCATTGTATTACCAATTAAGACCAAAATCAGGCCACTACCATCTGACAAATGATCCTCATCTGTTGAGAAGATTCAACAGCAGTCACTCATTCATGTATCCTGCCAGTAAGTTTCTACTTTGGACTTGTTTTATAACAGATGTTGAATATCACATTGAGAGAAAGCATCAGAAATAATCTGAAACCTAACATAACGTATGATGAAGTAGTCATCAACAGGAAAATAACGTGTTGGCATCAACATGAAAAGCAATAGACACCTAGCAGTCCTCCTCGCCTTTTGCAGTTTTTCTATGGAGTCAGCATTTTTAAATGTAGCTGAGGAAATATTAGTGGCAGTGGGTGGTCAGAGGCCCTTCCTATCACCACCACTCCCCTGGGGATGGAATCTGTGTAACCCGACTGTCTGTGTCTAGGGTGATTGTCATGTCAAGTGTGAGAACATTTTCTAAATGTTTGTATAGTATGCAACAGAAGCAGAATGTGGGTACCAGATTAATATCTACCTAGCTGGGTGTGGGGAAACTACCTAAAAACACATCAAGAGTGGCCAGCCCACCAGCTCTCATCATTAATTCATGAAGTGGATTCAATTCAGGGCTGGCTCACCTCTCGAAATTCCAGAAATGGAACATTAATGCAGGAGGCTATCCAGGTGGATCAGTCACCTAGCTCTTCAACTAGAAGATAACCTCTTTACAATTAAATGGCCTGGAGGGAAGAAGAAACTCAGGTAGACAGAAAATGATAATTCAAGATAGACAGAAAATGATAATTTCACCTATTAACTATGAAAGAGTGGAATGTATAATGATGCTAGCCAAAATTTAGCAGATAGAAGTAGCAAGCAGAAATAAGTTCTTTAGGCCATATTAATAGTTATCAATTGTCTATTTTCTAATTGTGCAATGAAATACTGTAAATTATCACACTAAAATTAATAGAAATACCATCATGTTAGAAACAGCTGCTGGGTCAGTTACACCAATAACAGTCATTTGCCTACCAATATTTACACCAGTACACTAATTATATTGACAAAGAACAAGTTCTAATTTATATGTTGTAACAACAGTCCCTTTTTACAATGAGCATAACTACTCATTCTGTAGCTGTCATTGATTTTCAAAATTCAGGTTCAGGTAACATAATTTTTAAACAATTTTGGTAATAATATAGGTTTTTAATTTCCTTTTGGATGTGAGGAATTTTCAGTGTCTTGTCTACAGAAAACTTCACAAAGCATCTGGATACAGAAGTCCACTCTGAACCATGGACAAATAGGTAAATTCTTATTTTTGTTTTGGGCTATAGTTATGAGTCACAGTTTGTCGAAACCAATTTTTATTACTCAGCACAACACTATTACAAAGTAATGAAATAGGAAGATGTATAACAATTACAAAGTTGTTTAACAGACCTCTACAAGATGTGTGATGTATACTTTGATACAATTTACTTATTGCTTACTTTTTAATACTGCAAATAGAAATGAAAATACAAATTATTGTAACCAGTTCTTCGCACTACCCATTTCAGAGAATTATAATTCAATTATTAGGTCAATTTATTAAAATAAAAAGGTATGGACTATGTGCAACATTCTTTGCCAAAGTACTAAAATGCCTTCACTATCCTCCGAGTCTGTAGACGAACAGGAATGGAGAGATGCTACTGCATTTTGTACTGTACAAAAGACATTATCAGGGACTGTGTTTGGAATAAAGGAACACTGGCAGTTGTGGACTTACCGTATTCATATTTATTTTTATTTCTCAACCATCAATCATGCACATGATATGGGTTTAGTCATGTGTCCATATGCAAAAGTAAATATATTCAGAAAACTACATATGTAACAAATTTACCTAATACATAACACAATAATCAATATTAACTTGCTGACCATCACAATGATGACACCATCTGGCAATTTATGTGTGTGGAGCTTTTATTGTTGATTCCATTCCTTTGTAGCGCACATGTTTTTAGGAATCTTCTCGAAAGTCACTATTACTGAAGTGTTATGAGTTTCATAACAACATTTTTACTGAGAAATTACTACAAATTACTATTATTAATACATCACAATCAACTGGTCACTCTCACTCTTGACTAATCCTCACACTTGCACTTGCTACAACTAGGACTTTTTACTTATTCATTCTTCAGTCTTAAGATTTCTGCTTCTGAATGTAAACTAGCTTCCAATTCGGCAAATAGTCCATATTTATAACGCTATGTACCAAGGGCTCTCTGTACAAGAAAACAGTAGGATATTTGCGACTTTTATTGAAGAAATGCCAGCCAGAATAACGTATCGAGATCACTAGAATGGCCGCGACTTTTCTCGTAGGTACGTGTTGGCTATTATGTGCCAGACAGAAACATATACAATACAATGATATGGACACGCGTGCTACATAGGAAAGTACAACTATTCGATAACTCGATTCAGTCGAGTCGACTGATGAAAGAAATGAACGAATAGCGTGCAGGCTGACTGGCAGGGGCGGCGCGGGTGACAATGCGGGGGCAAGGGGGAGGGGGGCGGGGGTTGAGTGGGGCCCCCCATATGTATCCACCACTGGATGCAGACCTCAATGCAAGAGGGATTATCGTGAACAAATCAGTTTAGTTGATGGGATATGTAGACAGTATAATTGTGAGGACACCAAAAACAATGAAATAAGCCTTTACAAGTCTTTTTGAGAGAGCTTCTAGAAATATGAACCAACAGATAAATGAAGTGAAAACTAAGTATATGTCTGTAACAAAGAAAGATTATCCAAATGAGACCCCATCTATAGAAACTGGTTCATAAAAGTTTGATGTCATCCATAGTTTCACTTACATTGGACCAGAAGTAAACTGTCAGCACTCGGATCCAAAAATGAATATTGTCCACCAAGTGCTACCATGGTCTCAAGTAACATCTGAAATCTAAGTTACTGTTCAGGAAAACTTGAGTTATGATGTATAATGTTTCAATAAGGCCGGTGCTAATATACAGTGCTGAAACATAGACAGCAACAAAATTTGATGAAAAGCACTGGTCATATTTGAAAGAAAAATTTTGAGACAAATTCTTGGGCCACTGGAAGAAAATGGTGTCTGAGGGGTGAGATTCAACTATGAATTATATGAACTGCATAATGAAACAGACATGGTCAGGACATTAAGATTGCAAGGCTGGGACAGTCAAAAAATGTACTACGAGCAAATGACAGAATGATTAAGAATATATTCAGCACAGTGCCTAAAGGAACTAGGAGAATTAGAAGACTAAAGCTAAGGTTTGAGCAGGGTTTCAGAGAGGACACATGTAAAATTGGAATTCATAATTGGAGTAGTTCTCAGCACTAAAAAGTGAAGAATGGAATTACCTTCTGCAGGACAAGGCTCACAGAGCTGTTGTGATGATGATGATTGCTACTTCCATGTGTACTGTCTTACAACTGTCCAAAGAGCTTTGCTTTTATTTTCTGACTTGCATGTGAGTCTGATATTCATGGCTTTCTTTGCTGCTGGCAACACCTTCTTATATTCATTTGTCTTTTTGATGGTAATCTGCACGATTTTGATTTATTTTTAGGGAGCTAAGTTATGTTTGGGTTTGGGAGGATTTCACAATTCCCCTGGTGACCCACCTATTATATTTTGTATTTTCAACAGAACATAACGGTTTTGTTAATTTTTTCTTAAATTTTACTTTAAACAGTGGTGAAACTTCACAGTACTTAGCCACTACTTTTCTTCAGCGTACACATCCTCCCAGGTCTGGTGATGTGTATGCTTTGCAAAACCATACATTTTTTTATTTGGAAAAACCCTTTTGTAAACCTTCACAAGCTGCTGTGGTTACTGTGACAGAATACATTACAAAACACCTGGCGGGAACTGGAATACCGTCTCGACATTCTCCAAGCTACCAGGGGAGCACACATTGAGGTTTACTTATGTAAGTGGTCTTAAAAAAAAATAGTAGCACTAACCTATGTAACAGCATCAAATGTAAATTATTGTCAAACTGTTATTCTGTAATAAATTGTTACAATCAGGGCAAGACTTTTTGCTCATCTTGTATTTGCCAAGAACAAATATATATGGGGTAAAAAAGCAGACACAGAATACATTTAAATTTCATTTATAATTGTAACTGGTTGCAAAAATATTGATAACATTCTACTGACAAGAAAGTTGATGATTATAAAGCCATTCTGTTCAGAATTGTTAACATGTCCTCTCCCCGTAAAATATATGGTGAGGAAAGGACAAGATGGTTTAATAACATGTGTTATGAGGAGTCTTGAAGATTAAGAGAATGTGGCATCAGTGTTATAATTGGTATAGAACTGTGGGATCAGATGTGGTAAAGAAAATATTCATAATTGAAAAGAAAAGATTGTCATGTCTTAAAAGAAACAGGATGTAAAAAAGAATGCTGCAATAATACACCTGAAAATATGAGTCAGGCTGAAGATTATAAATAGTGAGCATAACAGCAAAAGGGGTTCACCAATCGAATTTGGTGATCTGAATAATAAATATTTCAATATTTTCTGTACTGACAAGGTACGGGAAACAATGAAGAAGATCGACACTCACAACACAGTAACTTACCACAAGTATTTTTGGAAAATTTGGCAAATTTAGTTAGGTGTATTGTTTTAGATTGACTGAAGGGCAAGATATTTTTAACTTTGTTGAAAAAGACGAACTTCAGTAGTGATACTTGGGTGCCGAATACAGTAATGTTAAAACAAGGATCACTTCGTCTAGGAGAACTAACACATGTAATTAACACACATATACTGGTAGTGCAGCTCTCAATAATAGCTGAAGTGCTGTGTGAAAGTTACTCCAGTTCATATGAAAGGATACATCTCAGGTTGTGACAATTACAGGCCTGTGCCAAATTAAAGCTGTAATGAATAAACAAACTGTAAACTACTTTGAAGAAAACAGGATCTTTAGTGATAGTGTGCTGCATTAAGTGACTATAAAACCAATCATCTACACCTACATCCATACTCTGCAAACCCTTCAAGTGCGTGGCAGAGCGTATTTTCCATTGTACCCCTTATCAGGGCTTCTTCCTATTCCATTCACATATGAAGTATGGGAAGAATGAGTGTTTACATGCCTCTGTGTTCACTGTAATTAATCCAATCTTGTCCTCACAATCCTAATGGGAGCAGTACATAGGGGTTGTAATATATTCCAAGAGTCAATCATTTAAAGCCAGTTGTTGAAACTTAATTAGTTCAATTCCTTGAGATAATATGCCTCTGTCTTCAAGTTGCTGCCCAGTTCAGTTTCTTCAACATCTGTGTAACACTCTCCCATGGAATAAACAAACCTGTGACAATTCGTGCTGTCCTCCTCTGTATACACGCAGTATCTCCTGTTAGGCCTATACGATATAGGTTTTACATATTTCAGCAATATTCTAGGATGGGTGCACAAATGATTCATAAGCAATCTCCTTTGTAGGCTGATTGCATTTCAAAGTATTCTACCAATAAACCGAAGTCTGCCACGTGCTTTACCAGTGACTGAGCCTATGTGATTGTTCTATGTGACATATGTATGAAGTATAATGGCAAGGTATTCGTATGAGTTGACCACTTCAGACTCACTGATTCTTTAGTCATAAGATACTCTTTGTTTGTTTTTTTTTTTTTTTAGTGCACAATTTTATATTTTTGAACATTTAAAATAAGCTGCTCATCTTTGAACCACTTTGAAATCTTATCAAGGTCTGACTGGACATTTGTGCAGCTTTTTTCAGGCATTACTTCATTACGGATAACTGCATCATCTGTGAAAAGTTGGAGGTCACTCTGCAAGGTCAATAATATACAGCATGAATGGCAAGTGTCTTAACACACTTCCCTTGTACACACCCAATGTTATTTCTACATCTGCCAATGAGTCCTCTTTCCAAGATAACATGCTGCAGTCTCCCTATGAAGATATCTTCAAACCAGTGATCAATTTCGATTGATACCCCATAGAATCGTACTTCTGATGATAAACATAGGTGTGGTATTGAACCAAATGCTTTTTGGAAATCAAGGAGTGCTACACCTATCTGACTGCCTTGATCCATGTCTTTTAGGATATCATGTGAAAAAAGTGAAAGCTGGGTTTCACATGAGCAATGTTTTCGGGATCCACTGTTTCACAGCAGACTTTCAGATTTCTCAAAAGCTTTTAGACACTCTCTGATATTATTAAATAAACTGAAGTACTACGGCTTCACAGAAAATGCTCTTCAATTAATGAATTCTTAGGTAAGTAGTAGAATGCAGAAAGTTGTTAATGGTAAAGAATCTAAGTACTTGTGAGTGTGACATTTATACCAAGTTGGTATTGAGTTCAGCCTTATTTATTGTTTGTATGGTGAGATGAATACAGATTTTTCTGTCTCAACGTCTTACTCCTTTCTGTGTCACACTGAATATTCCTCAATGACGAGTGACCCCCAAATATGATGCCAATAAAAACAGGGAACACAAGTCAACTTTTGGGCATTTTCATCACCTCGCGTTATCTAAGACATGAAAGTTGCAGAGCTTCGATGTTTAAAATGATCTGTAACATCTGACTTCCAGTTCAGGTTCTTATAAATATACACAACTAAAAATTTAGAATGTTCTGTTTCATTTACTGCTTTACCAAGATGCGTTTCTAATGGTGTGGTCAATTTTACCATGATGCATAATTTTCCACAGTGTGGTCAGACCTTGTGTAGCACTGAACTGGTATTACATTTTAAAGAATTCCATGACAGCTCATTTACAGATAACAAGTTATTTGTTTTCAAGAAAATATTCCTTACACTTTAAAGTGTTGAAGTTACATCTTAGCATTTATTATAATACTTGTATCATCACCAAATAAAACTATTTCTGCTTCTTGGGTGAATGATGCAAAGATCATTTATATACAATGGGAAGAAGAGTGGATCAAATACCAATCCCTGTAGTGATTATTCCTAATTCTGAAGATGCTGTTTCACTGGGTACACTCCCAGTGTTTCTTAGTGCTAAAATTTCCACCTTCTTAATTAGATAGAATGAACATCAGTTACCAGTAAGATCTCAAATATGTAATATGTAACCTTCTCTATCAGAATACTTTACTGCAAATCAAGTGCTTTTGACAAGTTACAGGAAAAAAAAAACAGTTGGCAAAATTTTGTCATTTCACTTTTGCATATTGTTTTTTTAACTGAAAAACAACATGTTCCATGATAAGATCCTTTTCTTCAACAAATGAAGACTAGTTAATCTTATTTTCAGAGAGGGTGTTATGGTTCTTTCAAGCATAATTTTTTTTCCAATATCTTTGAGAATATCACCTCGGTGGTCTATCTAGTAGAGTGCTAGACTGGCTGTGGAGGTCCAGGATTCAACTCTGGATAGAAGCAGGGATTTTTTCTTGTTCCAGCCCCTTGGGACAGCCCTAGGTCCATTCAGTCTGCTATAAAATGAGTACCACAGTAAAAGACAACCAGGGTGACGTGTCTACCACCCTTCCCCTGCTACTACCATGGCGAAGAAAAGTTCCACTCTACCTCCACTAGGCCTAAGGCCAATAGCCTGATCATAAGCTTGCGCCACAGATTTCACTGCAGCTTTTACCTTCCAGGATGAGGTAAGTTGTGATACTAATCAGTTTACTTTCAAGTACAAGGTAAGTTATGTGACTGATCATGTCATATTACCTTTCTAGTAAAAGGATCTGACAATACAACATTTCAGTCTTTCTGGAAATATACCTTGATGGTGGCGGGTTCCATATGTGACTAAATACACTGCATACGTGGAACAGGATATTAGAACTTTAATTGAGATAATGTCATCTCCATGAGAATTTTTGGTTTTGAGGGAGCATGGAGTAAATATAAATTTCCTTCTACTGCTTGACTCTTGGACGTCCATGTCACTACTTTGAGTTACTTCAAGGAAGTGATTGTTAAATATTTGACTATCTGACTGCTATAATTTATTATTTTGTTATTTTCTTTAGTAAAAAGAATTCCCACATTCCATGGCTGATCTGATTTTTCTTTTAACTATTAATCATATAGATTTAATTTTATTACATCAGTTATTAATTTAGGACAATACACGGATATTTTCTGATTTAAAAAACCACTTTCTTCAAGACAACACAATATTTCTTGTAATTTGTATTCACTCCTGCTTCTCTATTTGTCCTAATCATTTCAAATAATTTCCTTTTTATAATTCACAATTTCCTTGCAAATGATATTTTTACTGCTTTTTAATCCATGATTTTTTTGAAGTCTTATTAGTAACATCCTTTATGGTTTTCTTGGCAAAGCAGATGTTAAATATTGACAGAAACCCATCAATAAATACATTAAATTTAAATCAGTATAGACTGATACTAGGCACATAGAAGAGGTGCTAAGTGGCACATTTAAAAGTGGACGTGGACTAAGCCACTGGATAAAGGGCTTCACCAGATTTGGAAATACACACATGTGCACAACACTCACACTCTCTCTCTCTCTCTCTCTCTCTCTCTCTCTCTCTCTCTCTCTCTCTCTCTCTCTCTCTCTCTCACACACACACACACACACACACACACACACACACACACACACACACACACACACACACACACACAGTTCACGGCACTGAAGCTCAACTTGAGTTAGCACCAATCTCAGGAAGGCTGCTAGGTGCAGCATCTGGGGGAGGGCAATCTGAAGTGTGAAAGAGGAGAGAAGCAGATAAGAGGAAAGGACTATTCAGGTGCACTGGGGAAAAGAAGACGTGTGAGACTGGAGTCAGAGCAGGGAAGGGCACAGACAGAGAAAAAGACATAGTAACTCAAAGCATATCTTATGATGACAGTGGGTTTAGATGATGGTTAGACATAACATTATGTGATGAAGTAAATGACAGTCAGGTAGTGAATGAATTATCAAGGGCTTCACCCACTGACTATTTTTAATGTGAAGAAGGACCTTTGGAGGTGACGGAGTCCCACCTCTAACTGACAAACCAGGGACTCCTAAGATACAACTTTGCAGACAAATGGTAATGAGATGGGGAGCTATTAATATCAATGGGGGCTACTCTGGGAAGAAGGTAGAGCTGGCAGAGGCTGCAAGTAAGATGGGACTGGACTTTTTAGCTGTTAGTGACATTCGGGTAAGGGGTGAGAAAGAAGAGGAAGTGGGAGAATACAAGGTCTACCTGTCAGGAGTCAAAGCAGGAATAGCACAATGGGGTGTAGGGCTTTACATCAGGAAAGAAATGGAACCCAGCGTAGTTGCAATAAGGTATGTAAACGAACGACTAATGTGGATATATTTGACAGTGTCTAGCAAGAAAATTAGGATTCTGTCAGTATATTCACATTGTGAAGTGACAGATCAAGATAAGATGGATAGTTTTTATGAGGCACTCAGTGATGTTGTTAGAGTAAAGGACAAGGACAGTGTTCTGCTCATGGGTGAGTTTAACGCCAGGATTGGAATTCGAACAGAAGGGTATGAAAAGGTTATGGGTAAATTTGGAGAGGATATTGAGGCCAACAGGAATGGGTAGGTGGAAGGCAGTAACTAGCAACAGGTTAGGGGGATTATGGGAATGAATGATATGTTGCAGGAAGAGTGCCCACCTGTGCAATTTAGAAAAGCTGGTGTTAGTGGGAATAACTCAAAAGTAACAGGCTATAAAGAAGTTATTGAAGTTGAGCATCTCATGTAGCGCAATATGCTCAGTAGCTGGGCCACAGACTGGCAGCGCCCATCCATCCAGGCAGCATAGGTGGTGGCCATTTATGCAAGTAGCTAAACTATTGGTGGACATGCCCTCGTAGAATTCAAAACTGTGATTGCAGCTAAGCTGGTATACTGGATGGGTATTTTCACAGGTGGTCCTGCCTTTGATGGATAAAAAATGTCTGTGACAGAGCTGGAGGATGTATAGGACAGGTTCTGGATCTAGGTCTTTTACAGGGATATGAACCATGGGCAAGGTGGTGGAAGGTGAGGTGGGACATGAATTGTAAAGGATACTGTGTAGTTTGGATGTGTGCAGAATTCGACTGTGGAAGGAGTGGTGGGGTTTCTCATTTCATGGCTAGACAAGAGGTAGTTGAAATTCTAGTGAAGAACGTTATTCAATTGCTCCAGTTCTGGGTGGTACTGAGTCATGAGGGAGGCACTCCTTCACGTGAGATCACAGGGTATGTGAGGGTTGATAGTGACTGGAGAGAGAACGCACAGAAGATCTCTTTCTGAACAAGGAGTGAACACCTTAATTAGACACTCGGCATATGTGGAAAGGTAATGCTTGTCACTGCAAATGCGACAACCATGGGTGGCTGGAATGTATAGAATTGGCTTTGTAGTGTGGAATGGGTAAAGATGTAAAGGGGTGTGTTGGTGGTGGTTTGTAGGTTTGATGTGTATAGAACAATCAGGGAGGTGGAGGTGGACATAGCAAAAGGTGGCTTGTTGGGCCAAGGTCCAGGATTTTCCACTGTCACATTAAATTCGGGACAGACATCTATCACTTTATACAGATACGGTTTCCTGTAAGGCTGTCTAGGAACTGTCTGTTGACTGCTCTTTAATTATTCTTTTTTCCATGATACCACTTCATTACAAATTCATTATCAAGTATGGGTACTTGTGCATCAGGTCAGAGAGGCCACTAACTACTGCACAACCATTTACGTCACCTTGAAAAATACTGTCTATTAGTATACTGCTTTTCTCTGTAATTCTGGTGGGAAAATGAACAGAGCACATTTCCAGGTGACACCAGCCTACTGATTCAATGGAAAAAAATTATCCCATATATATATTTTTCAAAGTTCTCAGGAACCACTAAGGATTTTATGGGTTGAAACACTTGACTACGCTACAATAAATTCTGTAGAAATTCTCTTCACAGCAAAACAGTGTTCATGAAACAGAAACTGAATACAAGAACTGTGCATTAAAAAAAATTTCACACCGAGTCAACATTTTTATTCAAAATAACAAGACCACAGAAAAGGCTGCGTGATAACATACACAACAATAACTGCAAGTAAAATGAGCACCCTTCGTGGACAAAATTTCACACCATGTTAACTATCTGTATACAATGTATTTCTGAAACTCCGATAAATGTATTTAACGTCATATAAACAACAAACCAGTTGTCACGTAATCTCTTAGTGTCTCGGTCATGCTGCTCTTTAGGTCTGCAGTATTTATCACATATTTGAATAACATTCACTTACAGTGTCAAATACTAAAACAATTCTATGTCTTCTGTACGTATCGTGCATCGTCCGCCATAAAAATTCAATTATAAATCCTTCCCTCTGGTTTTATACTTACGTAAAACGTAGCACACAAATACTGTTTTGCTTCCCTGTTAAAGGCTATATATTGTGAAGATTTTAATGAATAAGTATTTTTTTAAAAAAAATACGAACGGTAAGAACATGATTGTTATTAAAAATATATATAACGGATTACCAAGCATTCTTATAGGGAATACATCACGATCAGTGATCACGAATGAACCTCTTTATCGTGGACACCGAATCACACTTCACCTGTCTCACATTTATTTTTTTGTTTTTGTTCGTAGAGATGGAAAGACAGCTGAGAACCACATGACGAAATGTTTAGATGGCGAGCATGTATTGTCAGGCATTTTCTACAAAGCATCCCATTACTAACATTTCACAGCAAATAAGTGAATATACCCAAGACAATAAACTACATGATACTCGTATTTACTAACCGAATACTACTTTCTCAACAGGTCGGTTAACACCAGAATTACTTCAACGGTGCGTATTGAACAGATTACATGTGATCTGTGGTGATGGATTCGTATCATTGCCCCCTAATGCAATCGTTCCATTCTTCTCTGTATTGCGAAATAATAAGATCTCTTGTGCCATTATTAATCATACGCGTTCCTTAGCAAGTCTGCTTAAAAAAATCCTATGTGATGGATACGACCTACGTCAATAAAAACTTTGCATTTTATAATAAAGGTATCAAGGACTGCAAATGAAATATTAACAGTTGTCGCATTACCCAGTATTTGGGAGGGTGAAAGTTACCACTCGTGCAGATTATCTTATAGTTTCAGAGTATATTTAATATTAGATGTTCGCAATCACATTTTTTTTAGCTTTCAGGCTTCTAACTTCGGAAATGAGTAATTTAACGAAGACGCCAGCCCTGCCCTCACCCCCCCCCCCTCCCACCCCCCACCCCCCCAGTTCTTCTTAGTTACTGATCAGTTGTAGCAAACAAACGGAATCTGTAATACCGTGTTTCAACTTCGCGAACAGATCAATACCGTGTCACTAGCGTTTCCCCTAAGTTCGCATGTAATAGAGGGTACCTTTCCAGTTACATATTTATATTTGTCGTAACTTTTATTCAACTGAACATATGCACCTGCTGATCGTATTGAAAATCCCGTAACGTACCCATAGCTCTCATGAACCAGTTCAAGAACGTTTGAATGCCAGTGAAACTGGTACTTTGGTTTATTAGATTATATTAGATTCAGTTTCATTCCATAAACCCAAAAATAAGATGATTCTCAAGGGTGTGGAACATGTCAAAGAGCATAAACTAGAACATTTGAATGTAATGCTCACTTCCCAGATCATTTGTCAGGAGACTGTCAAGATATTACATTACAGTGAACTGGAACTGCTAAGATTTACAGGTTTAATACATTGTCAGAATGAAACAGTGTTATGCAATTTAAAAAAAAATTATCGTACATAAAATACCTAATCTTGACAGTTGTTACAAAGTCCTGTCAAAACTGACATCCTACACATATTTCTACTTAAGAAGGTCGAACAGTCCCTGTTATGGTATTCCATATAGAATAAAAGGAGTTGCCTACCAAAATGCCTTTCAAACTCTCTTTAAACTGTGCTTTATCTGAAACAAAGTTTATAGCTTAGTCTTGTAAATCAATAATAGAATATTACTACAAAGTTCTTTTGAAGTCTGCCAGTGTTAGAACATTCTTCCATAGCTAGCACCATAAAGACCATTGTACTTACCAAATACTATTGGATTATGTCACAAGGTCACATGGGATGTTAAACCATTTACATTCTGTAAAATACATAAATGTGATAGAATAAAAGTGTACACACCACAAATGTGATCATATAGATTTCTTCAAGAGCAGTCTCATGTATATGTTTATGCAGAGACCTTTCTTCTTGAAATACTGGATAAATATGTTACCATTGAGTTACCAATTCTATGTCATTTGCCAGCCATGGCTGGTCAAACTTATGATAATCCTACACAATTAAATGAATACAGTATTGTAACTGAGACTATTACGCGAAAATGGATTTTATAAGAATTAGATTACAATATACTTGACAATAATAACAAATATAAAATAAAAAATAGTGTAGTTAAATAGTGGAGTCCCTGTTGTTCTTGTTGTGACACTGAATTGCAGCTCAGGTAGACACTCTTCTATTACCTGAGAAGAATTCTTCAGTACTGTACAAAAGGTTGCCCTCTTAATTTATATAAAATTTTAATTGTAAATTGCTCCACTGGTGATGACTGAAAATCTTTAGGTAGTGCATTAAATAGTTTTAGGGGCCACCATTGGGAAACTGTTTTGTGTCTTTGTTAATCGACATCTTGGGCTTTCTGATTTATCTTTGTGTGAAGGGGGCAGCTGAATCTATATTGGCTAAAACAGCTGGAACTCCTAATCTGTAAAGAACTGATTTACAATATATAATTTTATGGTTGAGATAATGATATTTATTGCTTTCTTTTGCAACAAAAGCACAGTTTTGCAGCCTGCACAGCTTGCAGCAGCAGCCTATAGCTGATGTGGCTGTGGAGCATTGATTAGTAGATTTTTAGTAGGTACTGTTCTGATATTGTACTTTTTAGTTTCCACAAGAGATGCAGGATACATGAAATTTGAAATCCATGTATTTAGTGGGCTCTTGCCAGGTTAACTTATTAGTAACAAAAAAAGCCCAGACATTTAACAGTGCTCCAGTATCACTGAGATTGCACGTCTCAGCATTACATATTCATTAATTTTTATTTTGTTCGTGATAAACCAGGCTCTTGCCTTGCTAATTACGACTTCTGCTTGTTGAACAACACTTTCTCCTTTTGAGAACAAGGTTGTATTGTCCATGAACTACAAGGTATGCTCATTGAAGCTTATGTCATTAACAAAAAAGCTGGAACAACGTAAGCCTATTAGGGATCCCTATCGCACACCTTGTTGTAACTTCTTTTCATCTGATTATGCAAGGATCACACTCCTTGCACTGATGCAGTCTGTCATCTGTTATTCAAGTAGGATTCGAGAGTTTGTAGAACAGTTCCTCCAATAACATATGAGTTTAGCCTTCTGAACAGGGCCTTTACATGGCATACAATTGAATGCTTTACCAAGGCTACATAGTGTCAATGCTATAGACTCTTTGTCTTCAAAACCCTGACTTATATTTGTAACTAAGTCAAGTACTGCTGTTATTGTTGACATGCCCTTCCGAAAGCCATGTTGTGAATCATAAAAGAGGTGATTTCCATCTAAATAATGCAAAAGAGCTGGTCTTTCATTATAGACTCCCTCACTTTAGCTGGTGCTGCTAGTACAGTTATGAGGCAGTAGCTTCACATCTTATTTTGCAAACTGGTACCATGACTGCTTTTATGAAGTCTGGAAATTCCCCAGCATAGTTGCATTTATTTTTTTTACTTTTGTCAGTGGTTTAACAGTTCCACAGATTTCAGACATGCCCTGAGAATCTTTACAACTTTTACTAGATCTTTTGGATAAACATTCTTCCATATGACCATGCCACATTTATTTCAAAATTTCACAGCAGCTGCAGAATCTCTTCTAACGTCAGATATTTCACCTACTCTGCAGTCCAATATCTTTATAAAATGTTCATTAAATTCATCTGAACTGCAAAGAATTAAAGCACAATGTGGGCTTTAGCTTGCATTCCTTAACAAGATCCCACACTGATTTGTGAGAATCACGAGCTGTTTCAATAAGTATAGCATTGCTTTCCTCCTTTGGTTTTTATACTTCTCTTTATGTAGGTCCTTTTGACCTTTTCCCAGTATCTTTAGCAGCTTTGTCCTTATCATTTAGTATTTCGGCAAAGCATTTTATTTTAGTTAGTCTGAGGGTATACTACCTTTTCACTTTGACAGTTTTCTATAGGCATTTTGATTCATTTTGATTTAGTATTTCGATATCTCTTTGGTTTCAGTGAAAATTTTTCATCAAGTATGATATAAATGGTCTGAAACATGCAACTGAATGCAAATTTGGTGCCAGTTCTTGATATATTTGGTGCCAATCTATGGAAGACACTAGTTTTAAAAGCATCTAAACTTTTCTTTGTTGTAACCCTGTTTGTGAATGCATGATTGAATGCCTGTTGAAACTTTCTCGAGTACTCACTGACTTTGTCCATACCTTCATGATTACTACACTGTGGCCACAACTATTTAGTTTTGTGACGCCTGACTCTTCGTAGATAATTTGCCACTAATAGTCCATATACTGACAACTAGTACAATAACTATTATGTTCTACTTGTATATCAGATGACAAATGTAAGAAATAGAAGCTCTGCAGCAAATAATGCTTCAGAATACAACCAGATACCAAGTAGCAGCATGTGTGGGCGCAATAAGAAAATAAGTAAATTGTGTTTCTACATATACACTCCTGGAAATTGAAATAAGAACACCGTGAATTCATTGTCCCAGGAAGGGGAAACTTTATTGACACATTCCTGGGGTCAGATACATCACATGATCACACTGACAGAACCACAGGCACATAGACACAGGCAACAGAGCATGCACAATGTCGGCACTAGTACAGTGTATATCCACCTTTCGCAGCAATGCAGGCTGCTATTCTCCCATGGAGATGATCGTAGAGATGCTGGATGTAGTCCTGTGGAACGGCTTGCTATGCCATTTCCACCTGGTGCCTCAGTTGGACCAGCATTCGTGCTGGACGTGCAGACCGCGTGAGACGACGCTTCATCCAGTCCCAAACATGCTCAATGGGGGACAGATCCGGAGATCTTGCTGGCCAGGGTAGTTGACTTACACCTTCTAGAGCACGTTGGGTGGCACGGGATACATGCGGACGTGCATTGCCCTGTTGGAACAGCAAGTTCCCTTGCTGGTCTAGGAATGGTAGAACGATGGGTTCGATGACGGTTTGGATGTACCGTGCACTATTCAGTGTCCCCTCGACGATTACCAGTGGTGTACGGCCAGTGTAGGAGATCGCTCCCCACACCATGATGCCGGGTGTTGGCCTTGTGTGCCTCGGTCATATGCAGTCCTGATTGTGGCGCTCATCTGCACGGCGCCAAACACGCATACGACCATCATTGGCACCAAGGCAGAAGCGACTGTCATCGCTGAAGACAACACGTCTCCATTCGTCCCTCCATTCACGCCTGTCGCGACACCACTGGAGGCGGGCTGCACGATGTTGGGGCGTGAGCGGAAGACGGCCTAACGGTGTGCGGGACCGTAGCCCAGCTTCATGGAGACGGTTGCGAATGGTCCTCGCCGATACCCCAGGAGCAACAGTGTCCCTAATTTGCTGGGAAGTGGCGGTGCGGTCCCCTACGGCACTGCGTAGGATCCTACGGTCTTGGCGTGCATCCGTGTGTCACTGCGGTCCGGTCCCAGGTCCACGGGCACGTGCACCTTCCGCCGACCACTGGCGACAACATCGATGTACTGTGGAGACCTCATGCCCCACGTGTTGAGCAATTCGGCGGTACGTCCACCCGGCCTCCCACATGCCCACTATACGCCCTCGCTCAAAGTCCGTCAACTGCACATACGGTTCACGTCCATGCTGTCGCGGCATGCTACCAGTGTTAAAGACTGCGATGGAGCTCCGTATGCCATGGCAAACTGGCTGACACTGACGGCGGCGGTGCACAAATGCTGCGCAGCTAGCGCCATTCGACGGCCACCACCGCTGTTCCTGGTGTGTCCGCTGTGCCGTGCATGTGATCATTGCTTGTACAGCCCTCTCGCAGTGTCCGGAGCAAGTATGGTGGGTCTGACACACCGGTGTCAATGTGTTCTTTTTTCCATTTCCAGGAGTGTATTTATTCATAATAAGATCATTGCAGATCCTAAGCAATCATAGTTTCTAAAATCACTTTTGGAAAATGCAAAGATTTATTCTGTAAAGGCATTCCGTACATTCCCTGCATCCTTGTGGACTTTAAGAAACTGCTTCATCTCAGATGACCTCTTCTTGGACCATTTTATATCTCAGAAGAAAAGCAAAATCAAGGCAGGAACACATTACTTCTGTTAGGCATGCAAATGCCAAGGTCTCATTTTTTCCTCTCTTATGACATACCTTCTACAACTACATTTACACCTATTTCGTACTCTCCAAACCATTGTGAAGTGCATAGAGGGCATGTCCCACTGTGCCAGTTATTAGGGTTTCTCCTCGATCCATTCACATAGGGAGTGCAAGAAGAATGATTGTTTGAATGCCTCTACTGTAATTATTCTAATCTTGTCATCATGATCTCTATGTGAGCAATACGTTGGGGAGTTGTAGTATATTACAAGAGTCATTATTTAAAGCCAGTTCTTGAAACAGTAGACTTTCTCAGGATAGTTTACATCAATCTTCAAGGGCCTGCCAATTCAATTTCTTCAGCATTGTTGTTACACTCTCCCATGGGTCAGATAAACCTGTAACCATTCATGTTGTTGTTCTCTGTATACATTAAGTATCTCCTGCTAGTCATATATGGTATGTGCCCCATACACTTGAGCAGTATTCTAGAATGGGTTGCATGAGTGATTTGTAAACAATCTCCTTTGCAGATTGATTGCATTTTCCCAGTATTCTATCAACAAAATAAAAGTCTACTATCTGTTTTACCCGTGACTGAGCATATCTGATCATCCCATTTCATACCCCTAAAAAGTGTTACACCCAGGTATTTGCATGAGGTGGTCAATTCCTTTTGTAACTCACTGATATTATAGTAATAGGATACTAATTTTTTTTTTTCATTTTGTGAAGTGCACAATTTTACATTTCTGAACATTTAAAGCAAGTTTCGAATCTTTATGCCTCTTTGAAATTATATCACTATCTGACTGAATATTTATGCAGCTACTTTGAGACAGTACTTCATTATAGATAACTTCAACATCTGCAAAAAATCTGAGATTGCTATTGATATTGTCCACAAGGTCATTAATATACAACATGGACAGCAGGGGTCCCAACCCACTTCCCTCGGGCACACCAAAGTTACTTCTGCATCTGTCGATGATTCTCCATCCAAGATAACATGGTGCATCCTCCCTACCAAAAAGTCCTCAATCCGGTCACAAATTTCACTTGATACCCCATATGATCAGACTTTTGACAAGAAGTGTAGGTGTTGTACTAAGTCAAATGCTTTTCAGAAACTGAGAAATAATATATCTATCTGACTGCCTTGATCCAAAGCTTTCAGTATGTTTTGGAATTGATGCTGGTTGGCATGGAAGAGGTCATTCTGTTCAAGATACCTCATTGTTTTTGAGCTCAGAGTACAGTATAAGAGTCTACAACAAACTGACGTCAAGGATATTGGACAGTAATTTTGTACTTGCCGATATTGCCTACTTCTCAAAATTTAAAGTAGCTTTGGGCTAAGAAGAACCCTTCTTTTATAATATAAACAGGTTGTATTAAACCTAATACAAGCTTTGTTTCGTGCGCATGTTTTTTTCAGACAGATGAATTGGTTTCTGTAACAAGAGTACCAGATGGATTCCACTAAAAAAGAGAGCAACAGTGTTAAAAGAATATGGTTTCTTGTACCCGTTGCTGTTTTAGCAACAGGCTGGCTGTATTTCTTGACAACTATTGCCCCAAAACTCAATAATGGAAACAAGGTAAGCTGATCAGAACTATAACCTGTTTGAGAAGGAACATCATTTGGCTGCATTTCTTGATTGATGATGCCCCAAAACTTGAAAATGAAAACAAGGTAATCTAATCAGTACTGCAACCTGTGATAGAAGAAACAACTTGTATGATTGATTTTTTTAGTTACCTGTGACTTTTTAAAATTTCATAAATATTTCTTTGGGACTCAGTGGTAAAGTGTCGGACTAAAGTTCCAAAGGTCCTGGGTTTGAGCCCCAGTCTGCCCCAAGATTTTTATCTGTCACTTATCACTTCTTTCACCCCTGACAATGTTTGTTAATCAAAAAAATATTGAACTGCGCTGTGGTTCAGAGTCCATGTTAAACTGTAATACCACTGGTTGGGAAAGTCAGTCCAAAGGTGAGAGGAAGACAAAGGCATACCATCTCCAACAGGACCATGCTTAGTAAAGCACTGTGGTGTTCAAATCAACCTTCAAGTTGATGATGGCTTTTCCTTTATGTAGATATTCCATTCTGAATTGCTTCTTATTTGCTACTACTAATCTAGATCATGTTTATTATATATTTTTATGTATTTTATCATTCTCTCCTTTCAGGATGCGACTCTGCTTGTATTATGTTTTGGCGCATCATACAATTGTGTATGAAGCCTTATATAAAGTGTTCATTCTTGCATCATCCTTTAATAATTATTAGGTGCCAATATTTGTCAACCAAGTTTATTTTTCCATGTGAGCTCTCTTAAACTTCAGTTGATACTTTCTCATATCTAAACTCGATTGCTGTCAGTTTTTTTTTCTTCATGTTGCATTTCAAATAATATCTGATACATTTTAGCACATAGCTTGACACACAGTGTTATTTTATTACTTACCTTTAACACATGGTATCAATTCTGTTTCTATAGAGAAGGTCCCCATGACAGCAGTCAGACTGTTAAATATACAATATTGAGCTTCTGTAGGCAACTCCCTTCAAACCCTGCTGATGTTACTTATTATTGCTGATTTCTGTGACAAACTATTTGAAAAATAAGTCCTTCATGTTTTTTATGTCTAGATAAGTGATGTAGAAACATATGCTTACAATTTGCACTCTGTTAAATTTCTGAGATCTGGAGAATGTGTGTTAAACTGTAGTCTAGTTGTAGACTGTGACTGATATTGCTGTAGTTCTAGTGTTAAGCTTTGATGGTTTAAATGTTTCCGATCCAACTGCTATGTTAGTTTTTCATCTGATCTTCAATAATCTGTAGGATAGTTCAGATGTATTTGATAAAGTAAGCAATCATTATCACCCAGCCACCCTTCAAGCACTTTGACTTTGAAAGGTAAACCAAAATTATTGTTTGTGATAACTGAAGCTGCCGTGTCGTCGTAGAGTACTTTCAAGATTGATATATATTTAATTGGGTAGTCATGGATTATAAGAATTTTCTGTAGAGTACTATGATCAGCAGTATCAGGTGCCTTCACTAGATCTATAAAGAACTGTTGAGGTGTGTGTTCTGTTTCTAACACTTCTTTTATAGTTGTTGCCCTGTAAATGCCATACCAATTTAGGTGAGTGTGTTTAAGATGCTGGATTTGCATTTGGAAGAATGTTGCTTCATTTTCCTGCCCAGGCATATAGATTTAGGTTTTCCATGGTTTCCCTGAAGTCATTCTTTTGAAAAGGATATGGCCAATTTCCTATCCCTGTCTCCCCTGATTCTGATCTTGTGCTCCATATCCAGTCAGCTCATCATTGACAGGACATTAATGCTTAGTTGTCCTGCCTGCCTCCTTTATGTCATATCTGTCATAACTTTGTTTGTCTGAGAACTTTATTTTGGTCAGAATCTTGAGCCATGATCTTCCTAGTATTCAACACAAATGAGTTTCCCTGCTGGTATGCTGTCTGAACTTGCTGGTCTGTGTGCTGTAGTGTGAGTTATGGCTTTCTAGACTTAAGTTAATGTTGGAGGTATACGAAGTTCTTCCTTTACTGGTGACTGGTTTAAAGTCATTTTCAAGGGAGCTAGATGCCCTAGATGGTACTGATATGAAATGTGTTATCCAACTATAAATTGGAAACTAATTGTGCTAATGCAACAAAAATTGACATTCTGGTAAACATTCACGAGGTACATTACCACACAATAGTACAGTATCATGGAGGCTGAACTCCTTCATGCATTAAACTGTGATGCCCATCTTAAAATTATTAAACACTTTGTAACCATGGACATGAAGCAAGTTTACACTACATACACTCCTGGAAATTGAAATAAGAACACCGTGAATTCATTGTCCCAGGAAGGGGAAACTTTATTGACACATTCCTGGGGTCAGATACATCACATGATCACACTGACAGAACCACAGGCACATAGACACAGGCAACAGAGCATGCACAATGTCGGCACTAGTACAGTGTATATCCACCTTTCGCAGCAATGCAGGCTGCTATTCTCCCATGGAGACGATCGTAGAGATGCTGGATGTAGTCCCGTGGAACGGCTTGCCATGCCATTTCCACCTGGCGCCTCAGTTGGACCAGCGTTCGTGCTGGACGTGCAGACCGCGTGAGACGACGCTTCATCCAGTCCCAAACATGCTCAATGGGGGACAGATCCGGAGATCTTACTGGCCAGGGTAGTTGACTTACACCTTCTAGAGCACGTTGGGTGGCACGGGATACATGCGGACGTGCATTGCCCTGTTGGAACAGCAAGTTCCCTTGCCGGTCTAGGAATGGTAGAACGATGGGTTCGATGACGGTTTGGATGTACCGTGCACTATTCAGTGTCCCCTCGACGATCACCAGTGGTGTACAGCCAGTGTAGGAGATCGCTCCCCACACCATGATGCCGGGTGTTGGCCCTGTGTGCCTCGGTCATATGCAGTCCTGATTGTGGCGCTCACCTGCACGGCGCCAAACACGCATACGACCATCATTGGCACCAAGGCAGAAGCGACTGTCATCGCTGAAGACGACACGTCTCCATTCGTCCCTCCATTCACGCCTGTCGCGACACCACTGGAGGCGGGCTGCACGATGTTGGGGCGTGAGCGGAAGACGGCCTAACGGTGTGCGGGACCGTAGCCCAGCTTCATGGAGACGGTTGCGAATGGTCCTCGCCGATACCCCAGGAGCAACAGTGTCCCTAATTTGCTGGGAAGTGGCGGTGCGGTCCCCTACGGCACTGCGTAGGATCCTACGGTCTTGGCGTGCATCCGTGTGTCGCTGCGGTCCGGTCCCAGGTCCACGGGCACGTGCACCTTCCGCCGACCACTGGCGACAACATCGATGTACTGTGGAGACCTCACGCCCCACGTGTTGAGCAATTCGGCGGTACGTCCACCCGGCCTCCCGCATGCCCACTATACGCCCTCGCTCAAAGTCCGTCAACTGCACATACGGTTCACGTCCACGCTGTCGCGGCATGCTACCAGTGTTAAAGACTGCGATGGAGCTCCGTATGCCACGGCAAACTGGCTGACACTGACGGCGGTGGTGCACAAATGCTGCGCAGCTAGCGCCATTCGACGGCCAACACCGCGGTTCCTGGTGTGTCCGCTGTGCCGTGCGTGTGATCATTGCTTGTACAGCCCTCTCGCAGTGTCCGGAGCAAGTATGGTGGGTCTGACACACCGGTGTCAATGTGTTCTTTTTTCCATTTCCAGGAGTGTATTAGAAAAAAAGCATACAATAATGAATTCAGTGTTTGTTTATGCGGAAAGTGCAAAGTTTCCCTGTGGTTCCATGTTAAACAGTAGTTGCCCAACAGGCTGGGTAAATCAGTTCAGAGGTCTGAGGAAGGCAAGCAAGGGGACCATGCCTACTAAAGCACAGTGGTGTTCAAAACTATCTTCAGATTGATGAGTGCTGTATAAAAAAGGGTCGCCTTTGTAGTGCAGTAAGTGGAAATCCTCACCATTAATGCAAAGTCGTATTTTCAAGTAAAAAGCTAATTGATGGATTGCCTAGAAGTTAGGTAAACCACACTATTGTCATGCATGTCACGTGAACTAATATCCTGGAATTCTGTATGTCTCAATGTGTTTGATTCTATATTCAGTCAACCATCTGGTTCACGTTTTGATCCGAATGCAGATAATTTCCAATTTACCATTGAATGACACTTTTCAAGTCAGCACGGAGTTCCCTGAAAAATGCCTTTAGGATCTACTATAGAATGCAGGCTTTCACAACTGCTGTTTTATTAATTGCTGATATTTGTTTTATGGGCATAAAGTCATGGTCCAAGTCATAATTTGCTGCCTAATGTTTCGTCTTCCAATGCTGGAGACATCATTAGAGACTGTAACAAACTCAAAAAGCAGTTACAAACTCAAAAAATGCTTATCAAGCCAAAATTTTTACATGTATCCATGCAACAATTGGTTTTTGATGTCATCAGATCACTGCTAAATATTGTGGTATCATGCCAATATATGCTATGGAACTTGTAGTGAGGAACAGTTGGCGCTGTTTGTTTTATTTAGAACTGAGGCTGCCAACTTGTCTAATTTCAATGCTTCTTCTTCTCTGTTGAAGCTGTTTTTGTGCTTTTGAATTTATATGCCCTCTCAGGACAACCTAATTTAGTAGTTAGTAGATCTTGGTAAAACCATAGTGTCAGAGAAACAAATGTGGTAGTTTCTTGGTCATAGTGCATGATCTGCTCCAGCTGATTCATCCATCTCGTCCAGGTAACAACTGCTCTTATTTCATTTTTTCCAATTTCTGTCAGAGTTGTATTCACAAATCTTTATGTGTGGTGACTAATTTCAGACTACATTGTCCATTCACAAACCATAAATAAGTGCTAATCACCACAAATAAAAATTTTTGAATACAGCTGTGCTGAAATGTGGAAAAAGTAAAATTTAGTTATCCATGTTGTATCCTTGTTCCTACATTGTATTGGAACATCATAATTTGCTCTTGTGTTCCTTGAGGCAGATGTTAATGTTTATTTTTGTAGTTCCTATGTACACTTGGCCACAAGTGCAGGCGATCTGACATATTCCTGCTGCGGCAAGCAGGGCTCATAGGTCTTTTGTAGTCTTCAAATATTCACATAATATTTCTTGTTGGCTGAAGCATTGTGTCAATACCATGTTTTCTGAGTACTTTTCTGATGTGAGTTTTCTTTCATTAGAAGCTCTAGGCCTTTTAGGATGTAGTGCTCTGTTTATATCTTCGTCATTTCTTCAGGAGGGAGTTTTTAAATGATTGAACTTGTCCTCCAAACACTGTGGTTCACAGAGTCTTTTAATTCTGCATGGGGCGGGGACTGAAATTTCTGTGCAGGTGTCTACCCATATGAGTGGGCCTTCTGTAGACTGCGCTCCATAGTTCCAGCATGTTTTCTAAGTATCTGCACAATGGAATTTGATCTCCTTTCTCTTTTTCCATAGTGAACGTTATATTAGAATTAATATTATTCAGAAAATTTAGAAATTCAGTGGGTTATTTTTCTTCATAAGGCCATATAATGAAAGTATTATCCACATGCTGAAACCAACATGAGAGTTTCTTCTTCACCATCTAAAGGGTTGCTTCTTCAAATTTTTCCATACGAAAGTATGCTACAACTTCACTGAGTGTATTACCCAAAGCCACAACACCAGTTTGCTCATATAATTTATTGTCCCACTGAAAGTAAGTAGATGTGAGACAATATTTAAAGAGATCTACCATATCCTTTGCAAAAGTACTTTCCAACTGTATAATAATAATGGCGTGTGACGAGGGCCTCCCGTCGGGTAGACCGCTCGCCTCGTTCAAGTCTTTCGTTTTGACGCCACTGCGGCGACTTGCGCATTGATGGGGATGAAATGATGATGATTAGGACAACACAACACCCAGTCGCTGAGCGAAGAAAATCTCCGACCCAGCCGGGAATTGAAGCCAGGCCCTTAGGATTGAGAGTCTGTCGCGCTGACCACTCAGCTACTGGGGGCGGACACTTTCCAACCGTGATATCACCTCTTTAATAGAGTGAATAAGTGCTTGGCAGTCTCATAGGTTGGACAATCAATGGCACTAACAGCTGGTCTCAGTGGAAAGCCCTGTTTGTGAATTTTTGGTAAACCATGCAATTTTGGTGGAATGCTTCTGATTTGATAAAACCCTTCTTGTCACCAGGAGAAATTGAAGAGAACTTCATTAGTTAGCATTTCCATTATCCTGAGAACATAAGTTTTGGGATCTCCCGTAAGTTCTCTCTATCTTCCTGGATCTAACAAGTCTCTAATTTTACTGTAGTATACTTCTTTCTTCATTGCCACTGTAGCATTGCCTTTGTCTGCTGGAAGAATTTGATTGTCTTTATCAGAATTTAAATCTTAGAGACACTTCATCTCACCTTTCATTAAGTTATTGCTAGGTCATTTGCTCTTAAGCAGGATCCTGGCTGAGACTATACATATTTATTCTGCAGCTGGTTTAGGTAAAACATGGATTTCAGCTTCAATATTAGCAAGTGCTAGATGATGCAACCACATCGTTTTCTCCTTTGGCAAGCATCTCTGTTTCATTCTTAGACAGAAGTGTGTCAGACTTATTAATAACAGCATGACTCATATCTGAAGGTAGGAAAGTTACTCTCTTCTTTCCCAATCTGTCGAATTTCTCCTTCCATATATTAACTGATATTGCAAAATCTGCTTCCATGGCTTGGTACATTAAACTATCAGTCTTGTCCCAATGGTAATAGATGGCAAATCATCGAGTAAAACTGAAGTGATATCAGGTGTTCCCCAGGGAAGTGTCCTGGGACCTCTGGACCTCTGCTGTTCCTGATCTATATAAATGACCTGGGTGACAATCTGAGCAGTTCTCTTAGGTTGTTCATAGATGATGCTGTAATTTACTGTCTAGTAAGGTCAGCCGAAGACCAGTCTCAGTTGCAAAGCGATTTAGGAAAGACTGCTGTATGGTGTGGCAGGTGGCAGTTGACTCTAAATAACGAAAAGTGTGAGGTGACCCACATGAGTTCCAAAAGAAATACATTGGAATTTTATTACTTGATAAATAGTACAATTCTCAAGGCTGTCAATTCAACTAAGTACCTGGGTGTTAAAATTACGAACAACTTCAGTTGGAAAGACCACATAGATAATATTGTGGGGAAGGCGAGCCAAAGGTTGCATTTCATTGGCAGGACACTTAGAAGATGCAACAAGTCCACTAAAGAAATAGCTTACACCACACTCGTTCGTCCTCTGTTAGAATATTTCTGTGCGGTGTGGGACCCTTACCAGGTGGGATTGACGGAGGACATCGAAAGGGTGCAAAAAAGGGCAGCTTGTTTTGTATTATCACGTAATAGGGGAGAGAGTGTGGCAGATATGATATGCGAGTTGGGATGGAAGTCATTAAAGCAAAGATGTTTTTCGTCGCAGCGAGATCTATTTACGAAATTTTAGTCCCCAAGTTTCTCTTCCGAATGCGAAAATATTTCGTTGAGCCCAACCTACATAGGTAGGAATGATCATCAAAATAAAATAAGAGAAATCAGAGCTCGAACAAAAAGGTTTAGGTGTTCGTTTTTCCCGCGCGCTGTTCAGGAGTGGAATGGTAGAGAGATAGTATGATTGTGGTTCGATGAATCCTCTGCCAAGCACTTAAATGTGAATTGCAGAGTAGTCATGTAGATGTAGATTTAGATGTAGAATATTGTGACACAGCTTTAACAATAAAGAATAAGCATTAAAATTAGACAAGTTGTGGGCCGTAGTGCTAAATAAAACAAACAGTGTCAATTATTCATCACTACAGTTTCTATAGCATACATCAGTGCATCTCTGCAATCTTAGACTGCGGTCTGATGATGTCATGAACCAAACGTTGCATGGATACACGTAAACTGTTTGGCTTGCTGAGATTGTTCAAGCTTGTACCTGCTCTCTAAGTTTGTTAAAGCCCTTGGTGATGTCTCCAGCATTGGAACATGAAACATTAGACAGAGAATTATGCCTTGGACCATAGTCCTATGTCCATAAAATAAATATCAGCAATTTAGTATCTGTGTCATATATTTGTTTGTGTATTTATTTGTTTCTAGAAAACTGCTCATTGTGGGTCAGCATATAATAATGAAACACTGTGTATGTATTATTTGTAGCCTTGATGAGAGTGTAAGCATTTTCATAGCTTTGGATTTCCATCGGTCATTTTTGAATGTTTTTCTTTTCCTTTGCACACCTGCTTTGAGTTCCTAGGAGGCTTTCATCTTGTGTAATGAGCTTTCATCTTCTTATCTATAAGGTGCTGAAAGTTTTTGTTATTCTTGTCAAGTATTATTTTCTTTTTTCTGTCAGTAGTGGAATGAATTGCATTTCAAGTTTACTTGTTTTCTAGGGGATTCTGAGGTTATTCACAAGAGATATTTGTCCTTGAATTTTTATGTAACATTAGTTTAATCTCAGGGTTCCTTATCTTTTCAACAACAGATTTTTTTTTAAATTAAAGCCCTCTTTGCCTTCTCTTAACTTTTAGTTCTATACTAATTAGTTAAGTCAGCAGCCTGTCCAGCAGTCATTGGCACTAGTCATTGCCTCATTCTCTTTTTCTGACAGTGATATAGTGTGTTAGATACTAATGCTTGGGTTATGGATCTCGCTGTGATGTTTTATAGTGATATTTCTAATGGATTATTATAGTGTTCTGCCCAATTAGGCAAGAGAAGTTTTACATTAGAATTTGGTGAATCAATTTAATTTCTCCCAAATATGTCCTCCTCAGAAATGAGTCATGCCCACTCTTTTGTTAAAATCTCTTAAGAAAATTAGTTTGTTAACTGTTTTCTGTATGTGAGAGAATGAGGTCATGGTCTACATACAATTTTTCTTTGGTGTTATCTTCTGCCTTTGAAGTAGGAGCATAAGCACTGATAATTAAGGCATGTTGACTTTCATTGAACTTCACTTTTAGTATCATGAGCTGTCAGTTCATGCACCAAAGAATTTCAGGAAGACAGTTGAGTGGATCATCCCCAATGGTGATGATACACCATGGAAACGAGTTTCATCTGCAGGCTTTCAGAATAATGTAAGTCCCTCACCTACTTCTGTGAACAATTCTTCATATGAGAAGTGATTTGCAGAGAGTACAGCTATGTTGATATAGTGCTGTTTAAGCTGTTGATTGATTGACTGATGCTGTGGGCTGTCATTTTTGGGGTTGCTCATTAGAAGCTTTACAATCCAGCCTGCAATATAAAAAGAGACGGGCTGTTTGATCTGCTAATGCTTGTCTGGGACATGTATCTAAAGCTACTGGTGGAATGGCCCTTATCTTCAAACATACAAACCTCACTGCTTGCACAGATAATAGGCTGGTGTCTCCTCCTAGGGTGTGTACAGCCTTTGTAATTGAAAATTAGTTTAGCTATAATTCTGAAGAAGATATGTCCGTCCACCCCCCCACCCCACCCCCTTTCCCACTTTCAACATTTTGTCACAAATTACTAATGAATGAGGAAAAATATGAACTGCAGTGGCTTTGGCATTTAAATTATGTATTTCCAGCAGGTCTTCTCACTAAGTCTGTTTATTACTACTGATTTACTGCTTCCAGTTCCAGGAAATAAGACTGATGATACTGGTTCTTTCACATTTACTTCACAAAGAGAAGAAAATAACCTCATATTTTCTTCTTACATAATATGAGACCATCTTTTACTTTTTCAGGGCAGTATCAAACTGCAGTTTCCAAGCAGCCTGCAACAAATGAAAGATTTAGCACATTTGCTGGAACAATATCGAGAACATCATTTACTCTATGTAATAATCCTCTTTAGCAGTGCATATCTCTACAAACAAGCATTCAGCATACCAGGTTCAGCTCTTTTGGTGAGTGCTTACAGTGAACAAATTTAAAGTATTATTGTTTCTTGAATTAATGCTTTTATATATAGACATTTTTTAGATAATTTGTAATTTCTGTTTATATTTAGAAGTACTGACAGTTGGAAGCTTCTTCACATGTTTTCTTTGAAGATTTAAATTGTGTCACTTGTATTTTATAGCACACTATAATTTTACGAAAAGAACTAAAACTTTTTTAAAGGGTGTGACTTGTTAGTTCAGTCAACTGAGTGTCACAATGTTAATGCAAAAGTGTTATGTTCTGTAGCTGACTAACCCTAGAACTTTTTTTAACACATGTACTCCAACTGCCACATGAACCATGGACCTACCCGCAGTGTGATGCCTTTTGTGCTTCAGTGATACAGATATTCATACTGGACATGAAACAACATTGGAGGTATTCAGTATTCGTAGGGGTAACAGTCTGGCTAATTTTACCTGAGAACATTTTCCGGAGGACCTTGCTATTTTGTTATTGCAAACAACTGAAAGCAGAGGGAAGCTACAGCTATTATATTTCCTGGGGATATGTCACTCTACTATATGGCTTAATAATGATTGCAATGTATTGGATAAAATATTCCAGAAGTAAAAATACTGCTCCCATTCAGATATCTGGATAGAGACTACTCAGGAGGATTTCATCATCAGGAGAAACAAAACAGGTGTTCTACAGGTTGGAGTGTGGAATTTTGATCCCTTAATCAGATAGGTAGGTTAGAAAAATTAAAAAGAGAATGGATAAATTGATGTTCAATGTAGTGGGAATTAGTGGAGTGCAGTGGTGGGAATTATAGGACCTCTGGTCAGGTGAGTAAAGGGTGATCAACACAAAATCAAATAGCAGAAATGCAAGAGTAGATCTAATAGTGAATAAGAAAAAAGTAATGTGAGTAAGCTACAATGAACAACATAGTGAACACATTGTCCTAGACAAAACAGATACAAATCCAACACCCACCACAGCAGTACAAGTTTACCAGGTGTAGCGGTATGAAATGAGTGTTTTTTTTGTGAAAATGAAGCACTAATTTTGAATTGAAAAGTAAAAACATTTTATTCAAAGTACTGACTATTGCTTTCTATACATTTTGACCACCTTTCTGGCAATTTGTGGACACCATGCCAATTGACACCATGCCAAGTCTGGTGAATACGGCGGGTGGGGTAGCTGCTCCCAACCAAGTGTTTTGATTGTATCCTGAACCAGTTTTGCTTTGTGTGCAGGTGCATTGTCGTGTAAAAAAATTACTTTGCCATGTCTTCTGGCCCATTCTGGTCTTTTATCGATCAATGCATAGTTCAGATTGATTTTTCGTTGTCTGTAGCGATTAGTATTCACAGTTTCACCAGGTTTTAGAAGCTCATTATACACCATACCTTTCTGATTCCACCAAACACAGAGCATTGTCTTCTTGCCGAATCGATCTGGTTTTGCAGTCGATGTTGATGGTTGTCCCGGATTAACCCATGATTTTTCCTGTGTAGGATTCTTAAAATAAATCCATTTTTGATCACCAGTAACAATTCGATGCAAAATTGATTTTCTTTCATGTATTTGAAGCAAAATTTGACAAATAGTTTTTCGGTTTTCCATCTGTCTTTCATTCAATTCATGTGGCACCCATTTTCCACACTTTTGGATCTTTCCCATAGCTTTCAAACGGTCGGAAATTGTTTTTTGTGCAACATTTAGCATTGCTGTCATTCGCTTCTGACTCAAAATATCATCTTCATCCAATATTGCTTGCAATTTGGCGTCTTCGAACTTTTTTGGTGGTCCTCCACGTTCTTCATTTCTTACATCAAAATCATTATTTCTGAACTGTTGAAACCATCTGTTGCATGTTGCTTCTGATAGAGCATGATCACCATATGCCTCGACAAGCATTCAACGTGACTCTGCAGCACTTTTTTAAAAATGAAAACAAAAAATTAATGCTTTCTGCAAATCATCACTTTCTGGTACAAAATTCGACAGTGTTAACATGATGAAAACATATTATGATGTTTGTTCCATGACTTGATGTATACTAAATATCTTTGACAGATGTCATACCTACCAAACAAAAAAAAAATTAAGGCACGTTCACAACAAATGTTCCCTATTGACATATTTGTATCTTAACACTCATTTCATACTGGTACACCTGGTATATGCCTACTAGCTCTGCAGGTGATGAAGAGATTGAAAGAAATTATTCAAATAGTTAAAGGAAAAAACATTTTTTTGTGATGGAAGACTGGAATTTGATTGTATGAAAAAGGAGTAAAGGAAAATAATAGGACAACATGGACTGGGGGAAAGGGATTAAAAGAGTGGCCTTCTGGTAGAATTTTGAGCAGAACGCAGTTTAATCATTCCTAAAACATGGTCATTCCTAAAACATGGTTCAAGAATCATGTAAGAAGGCTGTGTAAATGGAAAAGACTAAGAGATTCTGGAAGATTTTAGATATGTTTCTTACTTCTTTCCTTTCCATTGCCCTTTATCGAACCAATGCCATCAGGATCTGGTACAATATGTCTCCAATTTCATGGAGACCAACCATACCTATATGTAGGCCATTATTATATTGAGGTCACCACTCCCAAGACATTTTAAAGGTACTGCCAGCTCCTCCAGAGGGGACTCTGTGTAACTTTGTTTCTATGTCTAGTGTAATTTCATGATCAAATGTGACAGTGGGTTTCAAAGTGTGTGCACATTACGTATCTGTGGTGGGATGTGTGAACCAGTCCAGTATTTACTTAGCTGGATGTGAACACTGTTCTGAAAACCACCTCTAGGCTAGTCACCACACCAGCCCCCGTTTTTCATCCACAAAACGGATTCAATCTGGGGCTGCTCCACCCTCAAATAAGTGCCCTGAAAGTGTCTCTGCGACACACTTTGTTATGTGGATGAATTTTGAGATAGATGATATAATTGTAAGACAAAAATTTTGAAACCAGATTTTAAACTGCAAAACATTTCCAGGGGGCAGAGGTGGACTCTGGCCATAATTTATTGGTTATGAAATACATATTAAAATGGAAGAAACTGTAGATGGGTAAGAAATTAAGGAGATGGGACTTTATAAATTGAAGGAATCAGACATCGTTGAAAGTTTCGAAGGAAGCACTAGACAACGATTGACTGAAACAGGGGAAACAAACATAGATTTTTCCTAATGCTGTCAGAGACGGCAAACTACATTGAAGAGCAGTTGAATAGAATGACAAGAGTCGTGAAAATATAATATGAACATCATCAAAAGTGAAAACAAGGGTAATGGAATGTAGAATTAAATCAGGCAGTGCTGAGGAAATTTGATTAAGAAATAAGTCACTAAAAGTTGTGTATGAGTTTTGTTATTTGGACAGCAAAAGAAGTGACAATGGCAGAAGCAGATGGGATATAAAATGCAGACTGGGAATAGCAACAAAGTATTGATGAAAAAGAGAAAATTGTTAATGTCGAGTATAAATTCAAATGTTAGTCATTAAAGATGAAAGTTCTGACCAGTCTTGATAGGTGTTGAGGAAAAAGTCAGATTTTGCTTGCTAAAGGACCCGTCACTGGAGCAATTTAGGAAATAGTGGAGAGTAGTTCAAATGAATTGAACAGTGACTTTAAATAGCCTTTCCCAAATAAAATTGCATTGATTAATTGCTGCACAACTCATCTGGTAAAACAAAACATTAATAATTTGTGGTAGAAACAGCAATAATCACCAAGCATGAATTAATCCAAGGTCTTCAGTAACACTTGCGAGTCAAAGTTATTTATTCTTGCATGGTTGATTACTCCCTAATGTTTACTGACAGTTTTTTGTGATAGGTAGGCATTTATCTGTCCCTTTTTTTTTATTTGAATTGCCCCATGCAGAATTTATCTTCTTTGCATTTAAGCCATTTCTCTCATTACTACTTACAGAATGTGTTAGCTGGAGCTCTGTTTGGAAGTCTGGTAGCCTTTCCATTGTGTTGTGTTCTCACAGCATTAGGAGCATCATGTTGCTATCTCATGTCCCGATACTTTCTTGGTGACTTGTTGATGCTTTACTGGAAGGACCAAGTACAGAAACTGCAGGAAAAGGTAAGATGATGCAGTTTATAGCTGATCAAAGTGGACAGAAAAATATTTAAACTTTACTCTACACTTGCAAACTGTGTAACATGCTTATGTGTCGCAATAAAACTTTCGTAAATTTCATATGTCAGTTTTCATTGCATCCACATTGTTTTGGAAGCCTTAAATTCTCCTCCCATTATCTGCCAGAAGACAAGAATAGTGTGTATGCTTTCCAAAGTGTTATGGGAATTGATGTGACAATAAATCAGAGAAAAATTTTAGTGTATTTAAACGTTGTGAAACCTTAATTTGCATATACTTATATATCCTACACTACTTAGTTAATATTAGTGCTGTTTATGTGATATTAATTGAAGTAATCTGGTTTATTTGGTTTTTGCTTGAAATGTCACAAATGTTGCTGTTATGTTCTTCGTCAAAGCCTGGTTTTATGCAGCCCTCAAGACTGGTTTATCATGTGCATGTCTCTTCATGTTTACATGACTCTGGTAGCTACGTCAATATTGATTTCTTTACTGTAGTCCAGTCTTTATCTCCCTCCACAATTTTTACCCCACCGCTTCCCAAATACTCTCTCTCTTCTCTCTCACTCTCTCTCTCTCTTTCTTTTTTCCTCCATCATCTGATGATTCCTTGATGCCTCAGGACATGTCCCATCAGCTGATCCCTTCTTTTAGTTAAATTTCAACTTGATTTGGCACCTCTTCATTAATTATCCAATCTACCCACCTAATCTTCAGCATTCTTTTGTAGCATCATATTTCAAAGGCACCTCTTCTTTTTTGAATTGTTTATAATCCAAATGTCACTTCCTTGCAAGACTTCACTCCAAGCTAATACCTTTAGAAAATACTTCTTAACACTTAAATTTATGTTTGATACTAGCTTAGCACCCACTCCTTCGCTCATGTAAACTGTATGGTCTGCACAAATTTTGTTTTTGTTTTCCTTTAATCGAATTTTATTTATTTATTTATTTGTACATTGTTCACAAATTGTTATTTATTTGTATGTTGTTCACAAAATGCAACAACTTTAAACTTTTCACACTAAATAAGGTCATAGAAGCATGGTCTTTGCCAAATGTACTTCTGACCAAAAAGTGATTCTGGTAGTTGGAGTTCAAGGTTTTTGTCAATCGTGCTTTTGTATTCTTGTGGTGGTATTCCCTAATAAATATTTCTTTATATTTACCTGGAAAGTGTAATATCAATTTTCATACATTTACCTTTAAAAATTTGTTAATACAATGAAAAATATTGATCCTCTGTTTTTCCCCCTTACTGGCTGAATTTCCAGAAATGCTGAAAAATGTATTTTTTATTACTGACTGAGAAACCACATACCGCTTTTTGTAATTCTAGCTTCAAAATTGCCATGGTAATGACATATTTTAAAAACATCTTTTACCTCCTATTTCACCTTCTTAGGAGTGGAATTTTGAACAGTCCCTCCTGAAACAATCCCCACAGTATAAGATCCACACCCTCTCCAAATTTCAAGTTTCTATCCTTAGCAGTTTGGGCTGGGTGATGATGAGTCTGAGATTCAGTCTGGCCCTATTCCATCATCTCAGGGGTTTAATTTCTGGAAACAGTGAAACACATTTTTTTTTAATTCTAACTGACAAGCCAAATTACAACTGTCATATATGTAGCTTTGAAAATGCTTTCACAATGAAATGTTTTCATAAAACATAATGAAAAACAAAGAAGCCAGGTACAAATTTTTGTAGATTTATCTTCAAAAGTGCTTGCATAATGAAATATTTCTATAAAACCTTTCATCCCTTATTTTACGCCCGTAGGGGTTCAATTTCCAAAAACAGTGAAACATGTATTTTTTATTTATAACCAAAAATCCAAATTCAAATTTTTGTAGATTTAGCTTCAAAAAAGCTTTCTTAATGAAAAATTTCATGAAACATCCCCATAGGGGTTGAATTTCCAAAAACACTGAAGCATGTGTCTTTTTTATTTCTGGCCAAGAAGTCAAATACCAATTTTCATAGGTCTAGATTTAAAAATTCTTTAGTTGTTCTTTAACACATTGACTTCCATGATGAAATTTGGACCAGGCATTGCTATGCCACATTGAAATCATGAATATTACTTCTGAAGCCAAATTGATTTTTTACATCAGATGTCTTCTTTTGAACATGTAGAATTAAGTTACTTGATAAAATGTCAATTTTTGACTGATCTGGACTAATAACAGGCATGAGCCATATATGGCTCACGTGACCCAACAACAACAATTTAACACAATTATAATCTGTAGCCACATGAGCCACATGTTGTTCACATGATTTAAAACCACAATAGGTATAAAAAAATCGTTTTTCAAAAAATGATTCAAACATTTCGTTTATTTGATTATATTAGCTACATATAATGCTGTATTATTTACAATTTTTTATTTTTTCTGACAATAATGTTCATGAATAAAGATCTTAGAATACTTTACTTCTTCAACATAGCATTGTGAATGTCACTAAAACACTCGTTGCACATAAAACTGGCACATTTATTGCATTTAATGTACACCTTCTTCACTTTCTTAGCAGCATTCTTTCTTTCTTCTGTTCTTCGCAGGCACTCATAACAACCTGAACATCATCTTCAACTGCTCTTCTTTGATCCCTCTTCTGTCACAAGGTGATGGCTCTTATCTTCGTGGAACAGTTGTAGTGTTGACTGTGGTTGTGGATCTTTGTCATTCAATAGTAGTAGAGTCAAGCGCTCTCTGAAAGAAATTATTTGTATGTGAGACTTGGAGCCTATGCTTGTCAAGTTGTACAGCACTTGAGAATTTACAACAGATGTTCGAAAAAGGATTTCAAAATCAATTTTTCTGTACCATTTTTCCATATGCCAAAGTCTCGTTGGTATGAGCTCATCTGATCGAATACATCAGTAAATGATATCATGGCATCGTAGTCCACGAATGCTTTGGGTTGCAAAACTTCCATGCCATTTTTACATTTTACAGGCACCATATCATCATTATGTTTATATGTATATATGACAGCTGCAGTTAAGAATTACCATGGCTACCAACTAGAAAAATATTGAGTGCTACAAACACAAGAGTGTTCAGTGGAGCCACCACTTTTAAACCCATAGTTGAAACGCATTGTCTGTGAGCCCTATGAGGCTCACAAGGCCTCTAAACATAACTAAGCATGTGAGCCAGTTATGGCTCACATGGCCCACAGTACAATGTATACGTGAACCAAATATGGCTCACATGACTTCACAACCTGTGTAACTGTTAGCCAACATTGGCTCACATGGCAGTCAATATGTTAATAGTGATTTATTTTCGAAAAAACTTTCACCCACTATTTTATCCCCATAAAGGTTCAGTTTCTAAAAATGCTGAAAGACATGTTTCTTTATTCCTGTCCAAAAAAACAAATACTGAAATTGCCTTAATAGCAGCATGTTTTCAATAAACCTTTCATCCCCAAAGTCACCCCCCAAGGGCTGGAATTCAAAAAATCCCTTCTTAAATTACCCCTACTGTATAGATCAAAACCTTCTGCAAATTTCAAGTTTTTATCCGTAGTGATTTGGGCTGTGCAATGATGAGTCAGGAGATAGTCAGTCAGTTGGGACGTAGCCTGAAATTAACAAATTCATCTTTTTCATAAATGCTTTTTCTGCTGTTTTTGTCTGCATTTTATAACCTCTTTACTTTTCCCATTGTCAGTTATTTCGCTGCCCAAATAATGACACTCATCTACTACCTTTAGTGTCTCATTTCATAATCTAATTCCCTTAGAATTGCCTGATTTCATTCGATTACTCTCCATTACCTTTGCTTTACTTTTGTTGGTGTTAACTTTATAAGCTCTTTCTAAGACACTATACAAAAGTGCTATTGCTTTAGGTGTTATACTATTGCTTATCTGTTAGTGCATGTTTCACATATTGCGGAATGTATGGATACTTATAAACATATTCTAAGTATGAATGCTCGTTTTGTTGGAAATGTTTTTTTTATTTCAAATATCACCCTTGTGAAGGGGATACCAAAGTTGCAAGAACTGATGAAAACATTGATAAAGTGGACAATATGTGTTACAAAATATGCAGTTAAAGATGTATAAAATAGCTGATGTCATTGGGTTGTCAAAAGGAAGAGTATACTATACTTTATGAAAAAAATAATTATGAGAAAGCTTTGTGTAAGATGGGTACCACAACCATTGAATGAAGACTAAAAGAATTTTCAGAACAAACTTCTCAGCACGGCCCAAACTGATCTAATAAGTGATATTTAGGGGACTGTAATATATTTCTACGTTCTTCACTTAAGACTAGTTCTTGAAACTTTGTAACTAGGCGTTCATAGGATTGCCTGCAAATTTGTGTTTTTCAGCATTTCCATGATGGTCTTCTATGAGTCTAGCAAGCTTGTGACAGTTCATGCTACCCTTTTTTTGTGTACATTCAGTGTGTAATTAGCATTGGTTAGTATGGTTTCCACACACAAACAGTTTGATGGGTCACACAAGTGTTTTGTAGGCAGCAGTGGCAGCTCATGCAAAATTATATGAAGTGCTGCAATGTGGTGGCATGTAGCCTTCTCACTTACATGGGTAGTAATCATAACTAAAGTCAAATTATTAATTTTACATATATAAATACATTTAAATTTTATAATTCATAGTTTAATGCTGTGAGGAGTAAAATAAAATTAAAAGAAAACTGAGATTAGTGGGGGTCGAATTTGATGGTGAATTGACAGTCTGTGCTATAGCCAACTTGTGATGTTCACCTGCTTTATTTTCGAATAGAGCCAAATAAATACTGTAGGAATCCTAGAGGTTCTTCTTCCAAATATTTATAATGAGTACAGAATTTATATTTGTTTATAAGTCAACAATAGAATCTGTGGTGTCACCGCCAGACACCACACTTGCTAGGTGGTAGCCTTTAAATCGGCCGAGGTCCGTTAGTATACGTCGGACCCGTGTGTCGCCACTATCAGTGATTGCAGACCGAGTGCCGCCACACGGCAGGTCTAGAGACTTCCTAGCACTCGCCCCAGTTGTACAACCGACTTTGCTAGCGATGGTTCACTGACAAAATACGCTCTCATTTGCCGAGATGATAGTTAGCATAGCCTACAGCTACGTCATTTGCTATGACCTAGCAAGGCGCCATTACCAGTTACTATTGATACTGTGAATAATGTACCGTCTAGAGCAACGTTCACCATTAATGGATTAAAGTTAAGTATTCCACCAGCTACGTCCGTTTTTTTCTAAATTCTAATTTCCTTGTCCTGTTCCAGACCTCACGCCAGCCTGCGTGAGCTAAAACGCGTGCCTTTCGGCTTCCTCTAGTAACACGGTGTTGGCTCTCCTGCCAACCACAACACAATCTAAGTCATGGAACAATTACTGATTTCACCCTATAACAATATATATTAACTAGGAATTGTCAAAATAAATTAGTAAATTAATTACATACACAAAACTAAGCACAAAATTATATCTGGTGCTACATTTCTTAAGACCAAGGGCCAACCATTCTCTTTTATGGAATTGCAGATTATACTCTTAATGTTAATGGTAATCAGTCAAAAATGAAAAAAAATGAATTTAAGGAGGCAGATGGCTAAACAAGAGAGGAAGTAAAGATATCCCAGCTTGCTTCATCACAAACTCACCCATGATGTTATACTATACACTTGGAAAATACACTATATGCAATTTGAAAGAAAAATACTGACCTTTTGAATTCAGTGATATGTGGTAAATGATTGACTTCATATTAAATATTGGTTCAGAATATCATCTGCCTTTCCTAAAACCACCTTGATAATCACCAAAATTACTCTGCAGTGTTGTTTCTAATATGTTTGGTGTAATATTGGAAATATGTTATATGCAACAGGTTGCAAAGAAATTTATCTGTTGTTCTTAACATCTTGTTTATCATTTTCTTATGTAGTGGATGTATCAAAGCCACCTTCCACTCTCCTCTGACTAGTTTTTCTGTTTTCCAAGTTTTCTCAAACATTAATTTTATCTCATTTTTTATTTTTGTCAGAGACTATTTCAAAAGTTTTGCTGTAGGAGTGTCTGCTCCACTAGCTTTATAAGGTTTTAATAACTTTTTCAACTTCTTTGTATGAGTATTCAAGCTTACGGATTGGCCGTGGACAGTTAACAAGCTGACCAAAATGTTTTGCAAGTATTTTGAAATTTTCAGCGTTATGTAAGCCAAATCGGTGAGCATCTACCTTACTCTTCAAATCTCATTTTCTCCTCCAAAGATCTACTGGAAAAGGGCCTTTGTTACGTCACCTACAGAAAACATTTTCATACTAAATTTCCTCATATACTCGCTTGTTTTTCCACTGCCTAGCCTATAACCTTTTGTCTTGCAAGGGAAGTAATCATAAATAATTTGAATATATTAATTTCAGATATATAATATGAACTGTCATCACATAGAATTAAATGTGCTGCTAATGGTCCACATCTACCCAACCCAACACATTATCTGAATGTCACAACTTGGCTTTTCATCAGATGTTGCCCAAGACTGGTCACTTTACTGACTGAGTACCATATTTATGTGGACAGTGTTAGTGTTCACTATGTCGTCCATATCTGTTGCGGCTGTTTCTAGCAGTTGTATGTGTCATCATGGATTCTGTCTTCTGTACTCGCCTGTTGCAGCTGTCTTTCATAGTGGTGGCCATCCGGTGACGTTCCGCATTAGGCCTGTAACTGCCAGGCACAGTCCTAGCACTATCGTCCACTGAATACTACCCTTATGCCGTTGGTGACCACTGCAGCTCTCTCTCGTGGCCATGCCATCCTCCTAGCATTCTGAATTCAGTACTCCATATAACATTCAGTTTTTGGACAATGTCATAGATTTCAGTTCACATATACAAAGGTTTAATTAACATACATAAGTGCACACATTGATATAAATAGTGAAGGTCAGCCATTTCTCTGCTGCATATTATGTACACACACGCTGTACCAATCTCATCTGGTGGTAGCTTTTGTCTGGTGTTCTGTATTATGTCTGCCCCCAGGTTATGTGGTGCCTGAGGTTTCAGGTGATTGATGTTCTTCTCTGTTTTTTTCATGACTGTTGTGGCTGTCTTCCAAGAGACAGTTGCCACCTAATGCTCCATATGAGATCTGATTCTGTTGATTATGCCCCTGGCCATCTGAGGTTCATTAAGAAGGAATTTTTTTTGTGTTTCAGTTGTAGTTCCAAAGCCGTAGCATACTGAACTGTTTCCCAGTTGATAAGGTTCTCCACTATCTTGATTTCAATAGATTCATTAGGGACACTATTCCAGAATTTGGGGGTTTGAGCCAAGTTCCTGGTTTCGTCATAATTCATGGTGCATTAAAGTTCCAGGTAGTGTTCTGCTATTGCTGAACTGGTGGCCTGTCATAGCCTTACATCTTATGTCCTCTGTTCTGTTGGTTTGACCAATGTAAGATACACTGCGTTCACAAGGAATATGGTAAATACCAGGTTTTCTGAACCCCAGCTCATCCTTGACCGTTCCGAGGAGTGCCCTGATCTTGTTGAGTGGGCAGAAGAGACGTTTTATTTTGTGTTTCTTCAGGATTCTGCTGATATTAGCAGAGACAGGCTCTCCATATAGTAGAAAGGCTACCTTCCTGTCTCTTCTTGTTCCTCTTCCATTGTATCAGGTCATCTGGTAGGGTGTAATGCTTATCAGATGACTCTGCTTGAATATTCGTCATCTGTGAACACTCATTGAAAGTGTTTTGACTCTGTGGTCAAGCTGTCTGTGTTGGAGAGTGTCTTGGCTTAAGGTACAAGTGTACTGAGCACCCCATTCTTCTGTGCTGTGTGGTGGAAGCTGTCAGCCGGTAGATATAAGTAGGCTTGTGTTGGTTTCCTATATACACTATGGCTGAATGTGCAGTCTGCCTTTCTTTTCACCAGGACATCCAGGAATGGAAATTAACCATCATTCTTTAGTGCCATGGTTAACTTAACATTGGGATGTCTTGTGTTCAGATGGTCCAAGACATCCTGCCATCAAGATCCCATCCCTGTGATTCAGACTGACCTACAGACTCCTCTCAAAACCTCAAGCCCCTCACAAGGACTAACACTTCAATCCACAGAACTTCTTACCCCATCCAAACCATGTGCCTCCAACTTTTACTTTCTTCATAATACTCACAAACTCAGTAGCCCTAGCCATCCCATAGCTGGCTTCGAAGCAACCATTGAATGTATATCTTGTGTAGTTGATCAACACCTGAACCTATAGTACAAAGACTTCCTTCCTATAGTAAAGACATCAACCATTTCCTAGATCATCTTAAATCTGTCATCGTCCCACTCCCACCACTTGTTACCATTGATACTGCCTCCCTCTATACCAACATCCCACATGTACCTGATCTGTCTGCCACGAGCAATTTCTCAATCAGCACCCACCTGATTCCAAACCTATGATGTCTTTCCTGTGTATCTTAATCAACCCTATACTTATCAACAACCTCTTTACCTTAGAGGGACAGACATACGAACAGATCAGGGGCACAAACATTGGTGCAAGGATGACTCTTTCTTATGTCAACCTTTTCATGGATCACTTGGAGGGGGCTTTCCTGGGATCCATAAGCCTTCAGCCCCTGGTTTGGATGACTTCTTTGCCATATGGACTCACGGTGAAGCTGACGTGTTAAAATTCTTGGAATCTCCAAATACATTCTCCCAATTAAATTTCACATGGTCCTAATCTGAATCTCGTACCACCTTCTTGACATTGAGTTCATCCTCACTGAAAGTTCTGTTCACATCAAACCTACTACCAAACAACAGTACTTACATTTTGACAGTTGCCATCATTTCCATGTCAAATGTTCCCTCCCATAAAGCTGGGGCATTCAAGGCAAACATACTTGTTCAGATGCAGACTAGTGATCGGGAAGCCATCAACCACTTGGCGGGACGCCACATCCAAATGAAAACATAATCTCCTCTCGATCAAACGTAGGATCCGGGCCCACCGGAAGACGGGAAAGAGCATCGGCGTTGGCATGCTGTCCTGTAGGGTGAAAATGAATGTCATATTGGTACTTAGAGAGGAACAAGGCCCAGCGCTGTAGTCTGTGGGCCACCCTATCCGGAATCTGAGAGGCGGGGCCAAATAACGATATTAACGGCTTATGGTCAGTGATTAACTGAAACTTCGTGCTATACAAGAAAGGGTGAAACTTGGTAACAGCGTAGACAATGGCCAAAGCCTCTTTTTCCACCTGGGAGTAATGGGCCTGCGCGGGACTAAGCGTTTTAGACGCAAACGCCAGTGGTTGCTCGGAACCATCTACGTTGCGATGGGCCAGGACCGTCCCCACCCCATACTGTGAAGCATCTGTAGCCAGGACCAATGGCTTATGGGGATCAAAAGTAGCCAAACAAGGGGCTGACATGAGGAGGCCCTTCAACGAGGTGAACACTCGTTCGCATGCAGGCGACCAATCAAAAGGAACACCCTTGCGCAGAAGGCAGTACAGGGGGCGGGCTATAGTGGAAGCCCTGGGAATGAACCGGTGGTAATAGGCTATCTTGCCTAAAAAAAGCTTGTAACTCTTTCAGCGATGTGGGCTTAGGAAGGTCGACGATACCTTGGACCAAACTTCCTAGTGGCTAGATGCTGTGCCGAGAGATGGTGTAGCCCACATACTCAATGGACGGTTGGAAGAAGGTTGACTATTGCAGGTTGCAACGCAAGCCCACAGACCTGAATTTGAGAAAGAGGGTGCGAAGGTTGTGCAAGTGTTCCTTCGTGCTGCGGCCTGTGACAATTATGTCATCCAGCTAATTAATACAATGAGGGATTGTCGACGTGACATGCTCAAGATAACGCTGGAATATTGCCGGGGCACTGGATATTCCAAAGGCCAACCGCTGGTATTGGTAAAGGCCAAACGGGGTGTTGACGACCGCCAGCCGTTTGGAGTCCTCATCAAGTGGTATCTGATGATAAGCCTCCGACAAATCGATTTTCGAAAAATATTGGCCTCCCGCCTTGGCGGAGAACAATTCATCAGCACGAGGCAAAGGATAGGTGTCCACCACCAATTGGGAATTAATGGTGGCCTTGAAATCGCCACAAAGACGTAATTTTCCCGAGGGCTTCCTTACAATAACAAGGGGCGAAGCCCACTCACTGGAAGAAATGGGAAGAACGACCCCTAGGGCTGTCAGCCGGTCTAGCTCTTCCTTTACCTGAGGGCGGAGAGCCCAGGGAATCTGCCTCGCGCGTAGAAAACGCGGGCGAGCCGACGCCTTCAACGTTAAGTGAGCTTTAAAATCTGAAACACGCCCCAGGCCCTCCTCAAAAATATCTGGAAAGTCTGAGATCAAAGATTCCAATTATTGATAGAGAACATCTTCGGAGACCAACTGTATGGTGTCAGCGATAGAAAAACCGAAAGCTTGAAAGGCATCCAGGCCAAAAAGGTTAGCGGAGCTCGCATCACTGACAACAATAAAAGTAATAGGCCGAGTGACTGATTTGTAAGTCACGTCGGTAGTGAATTGACCCAGTAGGGGAATGAACTGTTTACCATAACCGCGTAGACGCCGGTAAACTGGCGCCAACGGGGGTGATCCAAGGTCGGAATAAGTTTGTGCATTCAACAACGAAACTGCCGCGCCCGTATCTACTTGCAGTTGTAACCGGCACGACCGAACCGACACCTCGATAAAGAGTTTGCGTGCTGATGTGTCGGGAGCCTGGCCCGAAGAAACTTCCTGAATGTCAACGTCCATGTCCTCTGTACCTGCTTCCTTCGATTCTTTTGAGGCTGAACAGCAAACTTTAGCAATGTGACCTTTTTTATTACATTTGCGACAAACGGCCCAAAACTGGAGGCACTCTGACCGATCATGATGTATATAGCACGACGCACAGGACGGCAACAGGGGCCGGCGGCCGGAATTCTGTTTACGCGCCATGCGGGAGCGGCCGTAACGGCCGGATTGTACCGCTCGCACTTCGTCCACCCCGGACACAGTGGACGCGGCCACGCCGCCCTGAACTGCCGCGACGTCGCACCACGCTTCCAGCTGTTGACCTGCTGCGTGAGAGACTTCATACGATTGAGCAATGGAAAGGACTTCCTCGAGGGAAGGGTCTTCTAACTGCAGGGCCCATTGCCGGACCTCCCTATCAGGGGCCTAACGAACAATGACGTCGCGTACCATAACGTGGGCAAACGACTCTCGCGACTGCTCCGTGACAAAATGACACTTGCGACTAAGACCGTGCAGGGTAGCGGCCCACACCCGGTAAGACTGATGGGGCTGTTTCTTGCATTGATAGAACTCGACGCTAGCCGCCACAACAAGCATGCGGCGGCAATCATATGAAGACAGCAATGAACACAATGCGTCAAAAGACAAGGACAAGGGTTCCTGCAACGGCGCTAGCTGCCACAAAACTTAATACAGCGAGGGAGATATCCAAGACAAGAAGAGAGCACGACATACCTCCGCATCGGCAACATGAAACGCCTGGAAATGCTGCCGAAGGCGATGTTCATATGCGTCCCAATCCTCCGCCGACTCGTCATATGGGGGAAAGGGAGGAGGGAACGGCGCTGGAGCAGACGGCGTGGAGAGCAACGCCGGAAGCACTTGTTTCATGGTGGCCATGAGCTCCGTCTGCTGCGCAACCAAAACCCGCACCAAATCCTCCATGCCGTGGAGAAGCTGCGAAACCAGAACAACGATGCAACACACAAAAGAACGACCCTACTCGTCGCCAATTGTGTTGTAACACTGTTCACGTTTACGTCGCACTTCACTTAGCGTAGACCGGGACTGTGTCCTAGGCATGCCCGATGTTAACTGACTGGGCACGGCCCGTGCTGCCGGAGTTGTTGTTGTTGTTGTTGTTGTTGTTGTTGTTGTTGGTATGCCGGCAGAGGTTGCGTCCGAATTCTCGCGTGCCCTCTGGTGGACAGGACTCTACTTGCAGCAACTACCGTCCGTGACGCGCCGTGCCAATGTGCGCCTCCCGCGATCTTTCTGGTGGCTACTGCAGTTTACATCACTTATATACCTCACCAGGGCTGGCAACAATACTAATCATTAACAACACTAATGCACTCTGGTGGTGATTCTACCTGTCGCAGAGAATTGCTACTCTAATCATTTCCATACCTGCTGAAGGTGTGTGCTGCACAAAGTTACTATGACATCAAGCCATGTCTTTTGTGTGCTTCACTTTCCTTACCATGTAGTGTAAACCGACTTCCATTGTAAAGCAATAATTGAGAATTCTTGGTAGTATCAGGAAAGGTGGTATGAAGAAAGATTGCTACGTAGATAGGAAGTGCTGATCAGTAGAGAAATACATAAAAAGATAGTTATGACTGTTCTCAGCTATATAATCCTTTTTCTCATAGAAAGCTCACACATTCTGATAGCAGTGCCTTTGAGTGTTGCTTTATCCTCACATACTTTTTATCTGGAGAATAAGAGTTTTACACATGGACATTTGTTTTTCGTATGATAGCTGATATCCAATGTGAGATCTACAAATCGTCATCTGTTACAAGTTTCATACTACATGTTTCTATTAGACTGACTCCACCAGTTTGTGCTGTGTCTAAACGTTTTTGTGCACTTGACTGAAGGACAGTATTATGAAGGAAAGGTGAAAGACACATAGCCTAACTGTGAAGATGTTTCTATGGTCAAAAAATCAAATAATTTTCTCAGCAGTCCTCTTTTATAGCAAATTATTTTTCCAGTTTTCTGCAGTGAATAAATATCATCTCTGAAATGTGATTCTGTTAGGTCAGCAAAATACCCACTTAGTGGAAGTGGACATCGTGAAGGCTCAAAAAATGAAATTTTGCTTTTTGTTTAATAAAATCCTGTGAGGCTTCCATATTCTTAAAATATGTACTTTATGTACGTTACCTCATTATTTTTATGTTTTAATGACTAATGCAAATGTGACACATATTTTTTTAAATGCCTAGCCATCACACTATTGTCAAACACAAATGGACAGATGCACACCCCGTGACAGAAAACGTTATGGCAGAACTAAAGCCAATCTACAGATATCTTACTGATTCTAAGCTCTGTGAAAAGTGTTTATATAGCAAAATGCAGAATCCAAATGTAAGTTTCTGTAGTCTTATTTGGGAGTCCTTGCCAAAAACTGTTTTTGTTCACATGTCAGCATTTTAGACTGGTGTGAAGGACCCCATAATATGTTTTAATGATGGAGTAACAAAACTATTAAAATCCACGAGCAGAGTAGGCATCAAAACTGGGGACAACATGGAAAATGGGCTGCTACGAGTGGACAGGCAACATGTTGCTGAAGCTGAAAATACTGCTGAAAGCATGACAAAGGAGGCCAGAAGACAAGAAAGAAAACCAGAGAAGATGAATAGGACACCCAGGACCAACAAGATTATACAGCTAGAATGTTATCATTGAGAAGAAAATGGCATGCAAATCTTTTTGTTTCAATTTCCTGTCATCAACCTTTTTTGCATTCTTAGCTATAATTATCTTAATCATTATTAATAATGTAAAACAAAAATTTGCATGGCTAATAATACAGTGCTTGCCTACACAAAGAACCAGATTATTCAATGATGTATTAAGTATTTTACACTGGAGCATGTCATATGTTCTTAAATTATTACTAGAAAAAATTGACTTGTAAAAAAAACATTCTTTTTAAATGCACAGAACAAAAAATTGGTAAATATTACTGCTTTACTCTTTTATCATGTTTATAATTAAAAAAATAAAATTTGTTTTGAATTCTTATTTTGAATAGTGTGGAAGTAGTGTGTACCTAAAATAAATAGTACATATCATTCAGCATTAAGGCAAAATCCATTTTCATTCCTTTATGAATTTCACAATATTTAAATTTTTGTCACTTAGGAGTCATAATACACTAATTGTTTGGTTATAATGTAATGGTGGGACAAAAACATGCACAAAACAAAAGTCCATGTGTAAAACTCTTATTCTCCAGATAAAAAGTATGTGAGGATAAAGCAACATTTAGAGGCACTGTTATCAGAATGTCTAGATTAGATTAGATTTATTTTCATTCCAATTGATCCGTAGTGAGGAGGTCCTCCAGGATGTAGAACATGTCAGAAAAACAATAATACATGACAAATATTTGCAACTGAAACAAAGAAGCTAATGTACCTTCCACAGGCCCCAAGTGGAATGATCGTCATTTTTTTTTTTTAATGAGCACTATATGAAAGAATCATTTTACAAACACTAATGCACTGAATTTAATGCAATAAACATGTAACACACACACACACACACACACACACACACACACACACACACACACACACACACACACACACACACACACACACACAAATCAGTTGGTTCTACTGAGAAAGTAGAAGGAGTTGGCCACCAATAAAGTGGGACTATCCATTCATTCTTCTCTTTTGTCTTGCATACTACTTCAGCTGTAGTGTTTTGTGTTGTGGACAATGGCAAATTATTTATGATCTGTTCAAATCCTATTCAGTTCATGGAAAATTCTCACCATGGGGGTCATCAATGGAGTAGAAGGAGTTGGCCACCAATAAATCCTTTAGGCTTCTCTTAAACTGAATTTCATTGGTGGTTAAGTTTTTTATGACTGCTGGCAAGTTATTGAAAATGTGTGTTCCTGAATAATGCACACCTTTTTGTACAAGAGTAAGTGACTTTAAATCCTTGTGAAGATTATTCTTATTCTAGTATTGATTCCATGAATTGAGTTGTTGGTTTGAAAAAGTGACATATTTTAATAACAAATTTCATTAAGGAATAAATATATTTGGAAGCAGTAGTTAGAATCCCTAGTTCCCTAAACAGGCTTCTGCAGGATGTTGTTGAGTTCACACTACATATTACTATTAATGCATGTTTTTGTGCCTGGAGAACTTTAGCTTGGCTTGATGAATTACCCCAAAAAAATAATTCCCTATGACATCATGGAATGAAAGGAAGCATAGTATGCCAGCTTTTTCATTTTTATATCCCCTATGTCTGACACAATTCACATTGCAAATAGAGATTTGTTAAGATGCTTCAGCAGCTCTGTGGTGTGCTCCTCCCAGTTGAATTTATTATCAAGCTGTAATCCCAAGAATTCAACACTGTCCACTTCTTCTATCTGCTTGTCATTGTATGTTATACTCATGGGACACCCCTTACAAGTTCTGAACTGCATGTAGTGTGTTTTTTCAAAGTTTAGTGACAAAGAATTGGCTAGGAAACAGTGATTAATGTCCACAAATATTTTATTAGCCGATCTTTCTAAGACTACACCTGATTTGCTATTTATTGCAATGTTTGTATCATCGGCAAACAAAACTAACTTGGCACCTGGTAATGTTACTGATGAAAGGTCATTGATATACACAAGAACAATTAACGACCCTAAAATGGGACCTTGTGGGACCCCACATGTAATTCGTTCCCAGCTGGATGATGCCTGATAGCTTTTAATACATGTCTCTTTCCTAATAACACCCTTTGTTTCCTGCCAGAGATATAAGATTTGAACCATTTTGCAGCATTTCATGTTACACCATAATATTCTAATTTACTTAAAAGGGTATTGTGATTTACACAGTCAAATGCCTTTGACAGATCACAAAATATACCAGTTGCCTGCAATTTTTTGTCTAATGAATTAAGCACATTTTCACTGTAAGTGTAGATTGCATTCTCAATATCAGAACCCTTTAGAAATCCGAACTGTGACTTTGACAGTACGTTATTTGAGATAAGATGATTATAAAGCTGATTGTACATTACTTTTTCTAAAATTTTTGAGAATTCTGGCAAAAGTGAAACTGGACGGAAGTTTGATGCTATTTCTTTATCTCCCTTCTTAAACAGTGGCTTAACTTCAGCATATTTCTACCATTCAGGAAATATCCCACTGATAAACGACTGGTTACACAGATAGCTTAATATGTTACTTAACTCAGAATCACATTCTTTAATTAACTTTATTGATATTTCATCATATCCACTAGATGTTTTTGATTTTAAAGATTTTCTGATGGACATTATTTCTGCTGGGGTAGTGAGGGTCAGATTCATATTATGAAAGTTACTTGAAATGTCTGGTCTGAGGTATTCCATAGCAGCATCTACGAACCTGACAACCCTATCTTTTCAGTAATAGTTATGAAATGTTTGTTAAAAAGTTCTGCAACACTATACACATCTGTCGCCAATGTATCATTTAATCTTAATGCTATTTGTCCCTCTTCATGTCTGGTTCTACCGGTCTCCTCCTTCACTATATCCCATATTGTCTTTATTTTGTTATCTGATATGACTATCTTTTCCTTGTAATATCTTTGCTTTGATGTTATTATTACAGTCTTTAATATTTTGTAGTATTTCTTGTAATGTGCTACAGCATCAACATCAGAACTGTTTCGGATTGACAGATACAGTTTTCTTTTTGTTTTACAAGATACCCCTATTCCTTGAGTAATCCGTGGCTTCTTTGTAGACTTTGCTCTAACCCTGGTTAGTTTTTGGGGAAAACAGTGTTCAAATCAGGTAAGCACTTTATTAGCAAAAGTGTTATATTTTTCATTCATGCCATGAGCACTGGAAACATCAGTCCAGTGAATGTCTCTGCGGAGTGTCCTAAAATAATCAGTTTTTGGATTATTGATTACCCTCTTAGCTCAGATTTAACAGATTTTATATCCTGTTCAGTATTAACATTTAACAGAAGGAACTGCATGTCATGATCTAAGAGGCCATTGACTATTGGTTTTGTAATATAATTTTGTTTTTTGGACTTTTCTATAAAAATATTATCGATGGCTGTTTGTGAGCAATTGGCTGCCCTGGTGGGGAACTTCACAGTGGGAATTAAGTTGAATGATAGTGTTACTAACTCATATAAGTTCTTATTGGGAGAGTCTTTAAGGAATCTACATTGAAATCACCAGCAGCCGTTATTTCTTTGTTTTTGGTTGTTAAATGGGCCAGTACAGCTTCGAGGTGGTTTATGAACAGATTAAAGTTACCTGCAGGTGCTCTATATACACTTAATATTACGAAGGATTTTTTGTGAAATTCTACTTCTGTTGCACATGCTTCCATATGCTGTTCTAGGCAAAATATTTGAATGTCTATGTTCTTAAATTTATGACAGTTCCTGATTAATGTGGCAAATCCTCCTTTCTCCATTTCTACTCTACAAAAGTGAGATGCTAACTTAAACCCTGTAACACTTAAAAGCTCTAGACCAGTGGTCACATGATGTTCAGAGAGGTAGATTATGTCAACTGGGTTTGAGGACTCTAATTCATCTATGCAGATAATTAATTCATTAATTTTATTGCTCAGTCCTCGAATATTTTGATGCAATAAAGATAGCTGACATTGACTGAGTTAAAATTGGGTAGAGTTGAAATATCTGCTGATTGTTGAAAATTATTAACCAATAGCTGTTTATGCTGATGTAATAAGCTAGAATTATGTTGTTTGGTTTCTTTCTCAAACTGAAGGTTTGTCTCAGTCCTAACCTCTCTTAAAATTTGGTTTCTTTCTGTCCTCCCTACCCCAAAAAAGGATCTTTTCTGAACCCTATAACCACTGGTATTTTATCACTCATGACAGTGTGAGCTTTCAATGAGAAAAAGGATTATATTGCTGAGAACAGTCATAACTACCTTTTATGTATTTCTCTACTGATCAGCACTTCCTATCTACGTAGCAATCTTTCTTCATACCACCTTTCCAGCTACTACCAAGAATTCTCAATTATTGATTTACGATGGAAGTCGGTTTACACTGCATGATAAGGAAAGTGAAGCACTCAGAAGATATGGCTCGATGTCATAGTAACTTTGTACAGTACACACCTTCAGCAGGTATAGAAATGATTAGAGTAGCAATTCTCTGTGACAGGTAGAATCGCCATCAGAGTGCATTAGTGTTGTTAATGTTTAGTATTATTGCCTGCCCTGGTGAGGTATATAAGTGATGTAAACAGCATATGTTAAGTGATCACTGTGAAGGACATGGGCATGCCATATGCTTGTGTGAGACAGCGTTATCAGCACCTGACAGAGTTTGAATGGGGTCTCATTGTGGGTCTCCATTCAGACAGCTAGCTCAATGGTGCAACATCCAGATTTGGGGGCATTCAGATGGTACAGTGGCCCAATAAAGAGCATGCGAATGTGAAGACACACATATTCATTGTCAAGGTTCCAGTGAAAAAACAAGTTATGGACACCCTGAGACATTCTGTGTCATCCCACTGCATTGGTCAGAGGCTATCAGTACCCAGACCAGGGATTTACTGTCCCCTGTGTAGGCTGATATTGACACCACAACACAGATGGCTGCATTTGGAGGAGTGCCATGACCAGGAAACAAGGACTGCTGGTGAATATCATTGCATTTTATTCAGCAGTGAATTGCAGTTTTGCATTAACTCAGGTGACCATCACTGGAAACATTTGACAGCGATCTGGGGAGAGGTCCAATTCTTCCAGTGCATTGGAGACGCAAAGTGGTGTTACATCCAACATTATTCTGTCAGAAGCCATCGGATATGACTTCACATCATGACTAATGGTGATTGGGGGAACTATGATGATATGAGGGTCACTCCAAAAGAAATGCACACTATTTTTTTTTTAATCCATCTTTTATTTTACATGTTTGAAAGTTTTACAGTGTGTAGATACATCCTTTAGGAATAATATTTTCATTTCTCCACATAATTTCCATCCCTCTCAACTACCTTACACCATCTTGGTACCAGCACCTGTATACCCACATGGTAAAATTCTGGGCCAATCTGTTGGAGCCATTGTTTGGCAGCGTGCACAAGGAAGTCATCATCTTCAAACCTTGTTCCATGAAGAGAGTCTTTCAGTTTCACATGGAGCCAGGTCAGGACTGTAAGGCAGGTGTTTCAGTGTTGTCCATCCAAGTTTCGTGATCACTTCCATGGTTTTTTGACTGACATGTGGTCGTGCATTGGCATGCAACAGCAAAACATCTTGCTTTTGCTGATGTGGTCGAACACGACTCATTCGTTCACTGTGATGCATCTGTCAGCAGTCACCAATTTGTTAACTCTCTGCACATTGTCTGGAGTGTGTGCAGTACGAGGCCTGCTGCTGCGAGGACAATCCTCAATATTGCCGTGCCCGCTTTCATCACGTAACCTGCTTGCCCACTAACTAACTGTACTGCGATCGACAGCAGCATCTTCATACACCTTTTTCAACCTCTTGTGGATGTTTCCCACTGTCTCATTTTCACAGCACAGGAATTATATGAAAGCATGTTGCTTCTGACGAACGTCAAGTGTAGCAGCCATCTTGAAGACATGCTGTGACGGTGATACTCACGGGAACAGGTTGAACTAAGTTTGAAAACAAGCGGGAAGAATGTATCTACATACTGTAAAACTTTCGCACATGCAGAATGAAAACTGTATTTTTACAAAAATAGTGTGCATTTCTTTTGGAGTGACCCTCGTACAACAGTATGTCATGGACAGCCTGCATCTCATGTTATCCATGGACAGCCTGCATCTCGTGTTATCTCCCAACATGAGCCATTTTTCAACTGGACAATGCTCATGCACACATCATGTATGTCTATGAACTGTTTACATACAAGGGTGGTTTGGAAAGTTCTCGGAACAGAATAGAAAAAAAAGTACTTACATCACTGAAACATTTTTCTGGTTTTCAATGTAGTCTCCTTGTAGATTAATGCATTTGGTCCAACAATGTTCCTGTGCCTTGATCCCATCTCGAAAATGAGTTTCCTCCAGGCCTGCAAGACAGTTTCAACTCCTGCTATCAATTCTTTGTTTGAAGTGAATCTTCATCCACCAAGAAAAATTTTCAGTTTTCGGAAGATATGGAAGTCTAACGCAGTCATATCAGGTGAATTAGGTGGGTGTGGCAACAATTCATACCTTAGTTCGTGTAATTTTGCCATGGCGACAGCACATGTGTGCGGGCGCACATTGTCTTGATGGAAGATGACTTCCTTCCCTGCTAAACATGGTCTTTTTACATGTATCTTTTATTGCAATTTGTCCAGGAGGTTAGCATAGTATTCTCCAATAATTGTTTGCCCAGTGGAGAATTAATCTACAAACAGAATCCCCTTCGCATCCCAGAACGCTGATGCCATGACCTTTCCCGACGAAGGAATTGTCTTAGCTTTCTTTGGCCATGATTTCCCTAGATCACTCCAGGCAAATGCCAGGATGGTTCCTTTGAAAGGGCACGGTCGAATTCATTCCCCATCCTTCCCTAATCCGAGCTTGCGCTCCGTCTCTAACGACGGGATTTTAAACACCAATATCCTCCTCCTCCTTTCTTTGGTGGCAGAGAATCAGCACGTTTCCACTGCTTTGACTGTTGCTTTGTCTCTGGGTATAGTAGTGCACCCAAGTTTCATCTGTGGTCACAAACTGGTGCAAAAAATCTTGTTCGTTTCTCCTAAAACAGGCCAAAAATGGTTCCGATATGTCCAACCTCAGGCGTTTTTGATACAGCTTCAAGAGTCACGGCACCCACCTTGCAGGTAATTTTTTCATTTCTGATTCTTCAGTTAAAATGTGATATACTCTTTCAGGTGACATCTGGCAAGCTTGAGCAATTTCATGTACTTTCAATCGGCGATCCTCCATGACCATTTTGTGTACTATTGCAAGTATTTCTGCAGTAGTGGCACATCTTGGCCAACCACTGCACGCATCATCTTCTGAGGTCGCCCGACCAAATTTAAATTTATTTGTCCACTTAGCATCAGTTGAATATGAAGGAGCAGAGTCCCCCAGTGTATTCTGGAAATCGGCATGAATGTCCTTTGCTTTCATACCTTTCTTCCCAAAGTACTTAATCACTGCTCGAATCTCGATTTTTTTCCATCTTAGAAAATCACTACATGGGAACAACAACAGGGCCACATCACCACCACAGCTCTCTTCCAAGAGCAGTGACATGGCACGTGTTTACCGACAACAGTCCAATGAATATCACATGAACAACTCGTTGCGCTAGTGCTGACCTGCTGTGGTGATTCCGAGAACTTTTCAAACCACCCTCATAATGTTGAGGTATTCCCACGCCAGCAAGATCACCAGAATAGAATAGACATTTGTTGTCTTGTAACATACAATTTCAAGCCATTGACTTAATGTACAGGAGACTCGTCAAACACAAAAACTGGTTTAAAGTTTTTCTTATAATATCAGTAATATAATATATAGTACTGAATAATTACTGAATTGAGCAATTAATAATTTTTCTTCAAAAGTGACAAACTTTAAAAAATTAACAGTCCTAAATGCTTGCTCTCTCTTGTTCAAATTTTCAGGTTCTCTCTCTTGCTCAAATTTTCAGGTTGTTTTCAGGTTGTCATTTATGAATTCTTCTGCTGAATAGTAACATTTCTGCACGAGTTTCCCATATAAGGTTTTTTCAATGTTTCTAAATTTACGCTGAGCAATTCTCTTCCTTTCACTTTGTTATATAAATTTTCATACCTATATAATGTGGAGTTCGAGCATAAAGTTTTAACCAGTGGGTGGGCAGCTTAAAATTATTTTGATTTCTGGTGTTGTAATCATGTTGAAAATGATTTGCTACAAATAAATCAGTGTTACTGTGTACAAAGATAATCAGCTCATATATGTATAGCGAAGAAGCACTTAAGATACATAGATTTTTTATGAGTGGGCAACTTGATTTTCTTCGCCCTACATTATGCATATCTCTGATGGTGATTTGCTGAAGTTTTAGATATGACACATATGGTTTGAGTTACCCAAAAATACAATCCCATACCCTATTACTGACTCAAAGTAGCTGTGATATACTACTTTTCTTATGACATACTGGTAGCATTGTACAATATCCTCACTGCAAATGCTAGACTATTTAATTAATTTGCAAGGTACTTAGATGTGATCCCCAAGATAGATTTTTATCTACCATTCCTACTCCATGTGAAATGGTTTTCCATTTTGAAGTATAAGTTTCTCTCTCTGATGACATAACCACTCTTTGTCTTGGGTCGATCATATAGGACTTAAACCATTCTAATACCGTGTCCCTGATTCCCTACTTTTCCAGTTTACAGATTAGCAAGGAGTGATTCACACTATCAAAGGCTTTTGATGTGTCACAAAAAAATCCTGTGGCATGCAATGAGTTGTCTAAAGATGAGCTAATTTTACCAACGAAATGATTTATAACAGATAATGTGGTTTTGCCTTTTTGAAATCCGTACTGATTTTTTGAGATTATTTTAAATTTTTCAATAAAATTTTGAGTTTGTGTGGTGTCTACCTTTTCAAATATTTTTGTTAGTGATGGAAGAAGAGAGACTGGGCAATAGTTTCCCATATGTTCTTTTGTGCCTTTTTTGAATAGTAGGTTAACTACTGTGTACTTGAGTGCATCTGGAAAATAACCTTCTTGAAGGAACTGTTTCACTATTGTAGTTGTGGCTGGCTGTGCAATTATTTTAGAGACTGTTTTTAACACTTTTCTTGTATCCCTTCCCATTCCACTGATGTTTTAGTTTTCAGTGATAGTATCACATTTTCTACATCTTTTACACTAGTATTGATAAATGTACTGAAAAATTCACCTTCAAATTGCTCACTGTTGAATAAATTTACATTGTCTGGGCAATCTTCTACATTGATGTTTGATTTGTTTACATTTATAAAGAATTCATTAAATAAATCTGTGGCACCTGTTTCAGCTTTGATCACTGACCATAATGTCTTTGATTTGTTTTCACTATCCAATATAAATCTGTCCCTAATAGAACGTGTGGTACCAGCTCAAATGTCAACTCCATCCCAGTGCCAGTATCGAAGATATCAAGCACCAATTGCAGCAGCAGTGGGGCTGCTTGCTTCAGGAGAGGCTACATTCTCTTTATGACACCCTTCTCAAACAAATCAGTGCATGCATCCAGGCGAGAGGGTTGCAACATTTTACTGATAAATGGGCTTATACGGCCAAGTTTTGAACTCGAGCCGATTTTGTAATTGCTGCAAAAACATCACATAGCCTGTCAACAATGAAGTTTCAGTTCGTTTTTCTTCTCCCCTTCTCAGCACATCACATTTTTTGTCAGGCAATGCATATAACACCAGTCTACATGATATCAGATGACTGAAAATAGATGTGTTTTCATAACTAATTTTTAATGCTGATTTTATAACTGATCTTAATTTTCTTCTATCATATATAGTTTTTCATAATAGAATAAAGTTTATATTGTGTTTAATTGTAGGAATTTTGTTAGGAAAGCAAACTGGGTACATGAAAATGCGAGTTTGCTTAGTAACTAAAAAAGATAATTTTATAAACATATATTAGGTCTACTAAAAAATTAATGTATTAATGAGCTATTTCTTTTTCTATGCAGTTCTGACAAAGGTAATTTGTCATGGTAGCTGTTAAATAGCTTTCTTTGATTTAGTCCATTAACTGCAACACCTTCTAAACTTTTCACACTAACTAAGGCTTCTAAAGTGTGGTCTTTCCCAGAATGCACTTTTGACCAAAAAGCAGTTCTGGTAGCTTGAGTCCAAGGTTTTTGTTAATCATGCCCTTTGCATTCTTGTGGTGATATTTCCAGAGGAACTTTCATCCTGCAACACATATTTCGTTCTATCTAACCAAGAAGTGAAATACCAGTTTTCATGGATTTAGCTTTTTTTAAATATAGCAAAATATTTTCTTAAAAAGTTTCATCCCCATTTCATCCCCTTGGGGGCTGAATTCCCATAAAACAGTGAAGCACCTTTTTTTTTATTTCTAACATAGACGTCAAATACAAATTTTATTGGATTTAGCTTTGAAAAGAGTTTCACGATGAATAATTTCGTAAAACTTTTCATCCCCTATCTCACTCCCTTAGAGGGTTGAATTTCCAAAAACACTGAAAGATGTATTTTTTGTATTTTTTTTAAATTTCTAATCAAGAAGTCAAAACCAATTTTCAAGTATGTAGCTTTAAAAATACTTCAGTAGTTCTTTAGTAACAATTTATTCTCAAAAAACTTTCACCCACATTTTACCCCATTAGTGGTTGAATTTCCAAAAACACTGAAACATATATGTCTTTCATTTCTGGCAGAGCCATATATTTTCGAAAAAACTTTCATCCCCTATTTCCCCCCTTAGGAGTGGAATTTCAAACAATCCTTTCTTAAATGATGCCTAAATTGAGTTTCCAAAAACTTTTCCAAAAACAATGAAACACTTTTTTTATTTCTAACTGACAAACCAAGTACCAGTTTTCATATATGTAGGTTTGAAAATATGTTAGTAGTTCTTTAATAATGATTTATTTAAACAAAACTTTCACTCCCCCCCCCCTCCCCATAGGCATTAAACTTACAAAAATGCTGAAACATATATATCTTTATTTTTGATGGAGACACCATATACCAGTTTCGTAGGTTTAGCTTCAAAATTGTCTTAATAGCAGCATATTTCCAAAAAACCTTTCATTCTCTATTTCACTGCCTCAGGGGTGGAATTTCAAAAAAATCACTTCTTAAATGATGCCTACAGTATAAGATCAACATCCTCTGCAAATTTCAAGTTTCTGTCCTTAGTGGTTTGTGCTGGTCAATGATGAGTCAGTCAGTTGGGACACTGTCTTTTATAAATATACAGATGAGTGTGACAGGTGGGCAGTGCAAAGCATTAGAGTACAAAGATTTGCCCATATCACAGATATTTTGTGCCTGGGACTAAAAACATGTTGTCTGAACTGTTCATTGACCACAAAAAAATATTAGTGAATGACGCAACCAGCCACAAATACTTTTTAAATTTTTTATTTTAGTGCCATAACTGATTCTGGTCAGCCATGTCCATCTTCAGATGGCTAAATTTTTTCTTTACACAGAGGTTTTGACCAACAGCATGTTGTCTGCTCCACACTGCTCAAGAATATTGAATGTTACAAAAATAGATGCATGGGCTGCCTACAGATCTGTTACCAAAACCTTTCTAAGGAGTAAAAAACATATAAGTTACAAGAACATTCTCAAAACCATGTTGGAAAATTTCAAGTTGTTGAGTAGTAACATGGGTGTGAAGTATACATTCTACACTGACATATTGAGTACTTCCCTGTAAATCTGCAACATCTTAGTGAAGAGCAGCATGCAGTTGTGGAGAGGTAATAGGAAAGATTGATATAATGTATGATTGCTCACTATTGTTATGTTTTGAAGATGGACAATAAAGATGAAGGTTCTGCAAGAAAATAAAGAAAGATAACACTTGAAAATTAAATGTAAAAGAGAACTCATAATGTAGCTGACAATTGTTTATAGTATCCTTGGTATATGCCTATGAAAATAAAACAATAATTATAATCATATAGAAATTGATTGAAATTTTATTTTAAGATATGTGTTTCAGTTACTTAAATCTTTAGAATATGAGATCTTATTTTATGAATAATTATGATGTGACAGAGCAAAATGAAAGTAATTTTTAGAATCAGCAATACAGATTAATTCTAGAATACCTATTTTTGAGAAATCATCTGACAAAAATTTTTAAAATGTAGGCTTATGTATTGATTACAATTCAGATAATACTCTTACTATAACAAAAGTCTCTGTTCAGTTTCTATCATGTATTTCTCCTTGTATTGATGTGGAGTGGGACAAATAGGAGGGCACTGAAATACCTGTTGTGTCCATAGAATTCCTAACTTGGGGTATTTTCGGGGTGAATGTTAAATCAATCACCATAGTGAGCTCTGCCAACAGTGACTGAATTCAAGCTTAATATAAACCTGGGTCCCTGACCCAAAGGCTTGTCTGTGCTGCCATTTTTCCAGTACCTCAAGCTCTGGTCAGTTATAAGCCATCATCATTGTGAACAGTGATGTGGCATTGTATGAGCAGAGAATTAAAGGTTTAACCTCAGCAAATATAAAACAGAATTTATGTTTTACACCAAAAGAGTCCCCCAAACCACTGAAAATTACAAGTGTTCATGACATCCAAAAACTTCTATAACCTATGAGACTATGACAAAAGTTCACAATTCCATACTCAGTGATTGCCAGTTAATGGCATACATGGTCGCTGATATTGCGAAGATCTCAGTAGCACACTTTCAGCAAATTTTACGCTTAGCTTTGCGCATAATAAAGCTTTCTATTCAATGGATACCACGCCTGATAAACATAAACCAAAAACACATTCAAATGTGCATTGCTCAAGTGAATTCAGACTTGTTTACACACAATTTCATTTATAAACAATATTTTAAAATTGTTTTAAATATCAATAGACATAGACTTGCTGATTTCTCTCATAAGGAATATGTCATCTGTAGTAATTTCATTGAGTTTGCTTCAATGGCTGTCATTTTCTGGGATTCTCATGGCATGATTGTTTATAGACTTGTACTACAAGATCACGTCTATCACCACAGGATTTTACAAGTCACTTTGTAAACAAGGTAGTGCTCTTTAATCACACTAATGCATTAGAGTAATAGTGACTATTGTGGATATTGCATCCACCATCAGAAGTAAATTATGCGTTATCAAAACATGTACTCTGTGTGATCAAAAGTATCCGGACACCCCCAAAAACATATGTTTTTCATATGAGGTGCATTGTGCTGCCACCTATTGCCATGTACTCCATATCAGCGACCTCAGTAGTCATTAGACATTACGAGAGAGCAGAATGGTGTGCTCTGCGGAACTCATGGATTTCAAATGTGGTCAGGTGATTGAGTGTCACTTGTATCATACATCTGTACACAAGCTTTCCACACTCCTAAACATCCCTAGGTCCACTGTTTCCGATGTGATAGTGAAGTGAAGGGACATGTACAGCACAAAAGCATACAGGCTGACCTAGTCTGTTTACTGACAAAGACCGCCGACAGTTGAAGAGGGTTGTGATGTGTAATAGTCAGACATCTATCCATACCAACACACAGGAATTCCAAACTGCATCAGGATCCACTGCAAGTACTATGACAGTTAGGTGGGAGGTGAGAAAACTTGGATTTCATGGTTGAGCGGCTGCTCATAAGCCACACATCACACTGGTAAATGCCAAACGATGCTTCACTTTGTGTAAGGAGCGTGAACATTGGATGACTGAACAGTGGAAAAATGTTGCGTTGAGTGACAAATCACAGTGCACAATGTGGCGATCGAATGGCAGGGTGTGGGTATGGCGAATACTCGGTGACGTCATCTGCCAGTGTGTGTAGTGCCTACAGTAAAATTCGGAGGTGGTGGTGTTATGGTCTGGCTGTGCTTTTCATGGATGGGGTTTCACCCATTGTTTTGTGTGGCACTATCACAGCACAGGCCTACATTGATGTTTCAAGCACCTTCTTGCTTGCCACTGTTGAAATTTGGGGATGGCAGTTGGATCTTTCAACACGATCGAGCACCTGCTCATAATGCATGGCCTGTGGCAGAGTGGTTACACAACAGTAACATCCCTGTAATGGACTGACCTGCACAGAGGTCCTGACCTGAATCATATAGAACACCTTTGGGATGTTTTGGAATGCCGACTTCGTGCCAGGCCTCATCGACCAACATCGGTACCTCTCCTCAGTGCAGCACTCCATGAAGAATGGGCTGCCATTCCCCAAGAAACCTTCCAGCACCTGATTGAACATATTCCTCTGAGAGTGGAAGCTGTCATCAAGGCTAAGGGTGGGCCAACACAATATTGAATTCCAGCATTACCGATGGAGGGCGCCACAAACTTTTCAGCCAAGTGTCTGGATACTTTTGATCACACAGTGTATATAAACTGTTCATCTGTTCCAACTCAAATAAAAACTACTTGCACAGTATTATTGAAATATGCTACAGATATGTAAGATACTACTGGAACAATTAATATACTTATTCATTCATTCATACCTGCGCAACCCCCCTAGCACACAGCAGCGGCACTACTTAGCCTGATATGAAGTTGCCGTGCTACAGTTACCTCTTTTGTACTTGACCATCATTCTCAAGTGACAGTTTCTGGTGCAACTTCTTTTTCAACCAGAAATTGCCAGATTGATTATTAGATTTCATACAGGGACAATGAAAGAGAAGAGCACTTATGAATGTGAAGCTCTAGATCAAAATTGAATGTTCTTTTATTTATACGTGTTAGATTACCACATAACCAATTCTCTGGCTTCTACACAAAATTGGCCACATAATGTGCCTTGTATGAAACTACAGTGTTTTTACTGCTATGTGTTGCGATTAACCTGAAGAGCAAGAGACAGTATTCTGCTTTCGAACACACAATGTAATTGGTTGAATAGTAACTCAGTTACAGAGGCCATACTTTACCTTCCGCTTTGCTGATTAAAGTGGCAAGTTCATTAAGGCATTGGATTCACATTTGGCAAGAGTTACGCTCAAGGAAGGAAAGGTAGAGAGACTGGGGTGTAGCTTGCTGCCAATAAGAAAGGCTTTAGCAGAGCAAAAACTCAGATACATTTAGGACAGGAAAGGAATGATGTTCTTAAATGAATCATTCCATCAATTGCCATGACTTATTTAGAAAAACTGCAGAAGATGTCAATTAAGATTGCAGGAAAGTGGTGTAATTTCACACCTCTTGACTGTTATTCATTCCAGTGTGATAACCACTGTCCCATTTCATTTGCTGAATGGGTTTCAAGTCCTCATTCTTTTTGTTTCCTCATCCTCTCTCTGTCACAATTTCTGCTCTATAACGATAATCTTCCATATTTTTTGACAATTTCTTCAAATAAGACATGGCTCATACACAAACTTGAGAGGATATACAATGAAAATTTTGTAAGAGAAACAACTGAAAACAAAATGATTATGAAGGAAATGGGATAGAAACTTCTGTTGGGCAGACATCACATTTCATTAGTTAAGAATCTTGATGGGCAGCAAACAAAGTAAACAGAAGAGTACAAATGGCTTGAAGTACCTTTGATAAATTAAATAAAGTTTTTAAAATCTAGCTTCCATTGTGTCCCACAGGGAAAGTTGACAATCTATGTGGATCTCCAGTATTAGCATATGTTTGTTGGACATAGCGTTTTAATGTGTAAACCATCATCAAATACTGAGGATCAAACAGAAAGGAAAGAACATGTATTTTGTGAATTACTGGAAGTCACAGGGATACAAAGAAATGGATTGGGGAACAGACTGGAGTAAGACACATAATCATGACTGTAATGAAAGTAAAACTGAGGTGGGTGGGGCATGCAGTCAATTTACTGGATGGCAGATGAACCATGGAAGCTCTCTTTATTAGATTTCAAAATAATTTGTCTTGAAGCAAACAATACATGTACTAACAAAAAGATGATGTATAAAAAAGCTTCTAATTGCACAACTTTCTGGTTGTCATCCACAATAAGTGACCTAAATTTTATTATGAGACAAACTTGCATGTCTTTGTGTTATTAATTTATTTAGTTGTTTACATATAAACTTTGTATCTGTATCATTTAAATTTTAATCTTGTTGACATATTTCTGTAGGAACTTATAGAATGCATAGTCACTATATACTTTTATGCTTATGTACATGTCTATAAATACAGATCATTTATTGTTTCACAGGTTGCTAGCAATTCAAATTGTCTGCTCTACTATCTTTTGTTCTTGCGACTTTTTCCTGTTACACCAAACTGGTTGATAAATCTTATAGCACCATTAGCTGGTGTGCCACTCACACAGTTTCTCATTACTGTGTTTCTTGGTGAGTACAGTATGTTAACCTCTTTTGTTTTCTTTTTAGCGTGTGTAACAGAAGTACAGATATGGAAGAGAACTCCAACATCAATGCAACATTACATCAGCAACTATTTGTTATAATTTTCTAAACACGGTTTGGGTGCAACAAAGCTTTCATAAAGTCTGGAATTTATTCATATAAACATTCTCAAGAAAATACCAACCTGCTGCAAAGGCTGGCAGTTAGCTTTTAATGTAGAGAAAGTTGTGCACTTCACAAAATGTAAAAATGTAGTATTGTTGGACTGTAGTATTAATAGTGTAAGTCACATCATATAGATATTTGGGAGTAACAGTGTGTAGATGTATGAAGTGGAATCATCACAGTCTGGGTTCTAAATAGATCTGATGGCATGCTTTAATTGAGTGTCAGAATACTCGGAAATTGCAGTTTGTCTACAAAAGGAACTGAATAAAACACATATGGCCCATACGTAACAACTGTCCATGCTCAATGTATGTGGCCTATATCAGGTCAGACCTACAGGCATATAAAGTGTACACAAAGAAGGCTGATGCAGTTGGTCACAGGCTTGTTTGACCAGTGAGAGATTTTAACAGAAATGTTGAAAAATCTCAAATGGCAGACACTTGAAGGAGGCATCATACATCTTGTGAGAATGTGCTTAGAAAACTTCAAGAACTGCCTTTCAGTGATGTAAACTGAACATAGTTTTCAGTCGCCTAGATATCAGTCCCAAAGAGACTGTGCAGATAAAATTGGGAAAATAATAGCTTGCCTAGAAGTGTACCACGATCATTCTTTTCATTGCCCATGCATTAATGGAATGGTCTGAAACCTTAATATATGAGAGAGTTACAAAATTACTTCACATTGATCACAAAGTATAGATGTGGTTGTCAAAGTTAACAACTTTGCATGGAGTAGGGAATTGTGTTTAGATGTATGTCCATCAATATATTCCCAAGTCTCAATTGACGTGCATGCAGAGGTGAAGGAGTAAGAACATTAGCCACACACAGGCCAAAAGTTATGTTACCCAGGAAAAAAACTTGAGAGATAATATTCTGGTGCTGGAAAGGTATTCTTCTCATAGATTTACTTCATGAGCTCCTTGCTTCTAAAGCCATATACTATGCCATAAAAGTAAACTATAGAAAGAAAGCACCTCATCCATTTCCCTAAAATGTGGCAGTAAAAGTGAGTTCAGACGCAGTCAGGTCATGTCAAGTCTTCGAACAGTTTACGAAGGGATTCTCAGACTCCTCACACATGAGAAATCTATGTACAGAACTTCAAGGAGACTATGTAGAAAAGGACAAATTTCTTTTTGATGTTTACTAATAAATTAAAAAAATGAAGAATGGGTGTTTGTTTTACAGACCCTGTAGTGGTAACACCTGCTTTATCTTTTCATTGATTTGTTGTCCTTGGTGTTGATGTACTGGCTGAAATGTGGGTTGTGGAAGTGCAACTACTGTAAATAATGTAGCTGACAGGTGCGCAGTTGCATTTCACAGTACTTTAATTTCACTGTTCACAAGCCCCTAATAATACACAGTTATATGGCCAGTGCACTATTGTTTAACTTTCGATAAGCCTCATTAATAGTTTGCAGGCAAACCTTCACATAATGCTACAATAGTTTCCTGTTGAACATCTACGAGCAGTAAAACCTAACCAAAAAGTTCACAGTTCTTGAAGAATAATCAGATAGTATGGAGAAGACACTGTTATTGTTTTTAAACATGGCCTAATTGTTTAACACTTATTCCACTGTTAAGTTGAAGCATTGTTGTTGTTCTAACCAACACAGGTTTCTCGTGTGAAACTCGGCTGTGGACTGACTGTCTCGTGACCAAACATTGGGCCCTTATATATCTTTGTAATAACAGGTACTGAAACTACACATTGTTCAAAGTTAAATTTACAGAAATTACTATTAAAATCTAACTCATTAAATTAACTGAATACTTCGAAAATTCCGTCTTTTTAACAGTTTCTTCTATTACAAGAGTTAGGCTGAATTATTTGTTTAAATCATGAAATTAACAAATGTAAGTAGGTGCACAAAGAATACTTTTGACAAAACTGTTAATTACTTTGGAATTAATTAAGAGCCGGCTTTGCTAACATGTTTTCGAATAGAGCCAAATAAATCCTTTAAGAACACAATTAGTTGTTCATCCAAATGTTTATAATTATTATATAATTTATATTTGTTTATACGTCAACAGTAGAATTTAAGTTATGAAACCATTACTGATTTTGTCCTGTAACAAAAGATACTACCGTATTTACTCGAATCTAAGCCGCACTTGAAAAATGAGACTCGAAATTAAGGAAAAAAATATTTCCCGAATCTAAGCCGCACCTGAAATTTGAGACTCGAAATTCAAGGGGAGAGAAAAGTTTTAGGCCGCACCTCCAAATCGAAACAAAGTTGGTCCATTGTAATATGAGACACAATTTAGGTCGAATGAAAGACGATACAGCTACAGTAGTTTGGTTCGAGTCGTAAGCTTAGCAGTTAAGCTTTACCAGGTAGCCATTGCTATGCGTCAGGCGCTCCGTCCGTATTTATACGGATACCCTTCCTTTTTCACGTGCTTCGTCTGGTTTGAATCGATTGCTTATTTTGCTTTGATCTGATAAGTGCCGTTTTCTTTGTTATAGGTGTTTACGTCACTCTAAGCTGAAAATGCATTACTGTACTGTGTCATGCATTGTTTGTCGCATTCTGATAGTGCGTGTTTACGGCCTGTCGCCGCTCGCGGCATGACTTGCTTTTGTGCGCGCTACCGCCGCTTTTTTTTTTTTTTTAAAAAAAAAAGAGGAATCGTCTCATTTGCGAAACAATGGCCAGAGACTGCAGATTGTTGTTACTTACACTGCTGCTTTCTTTGATAATGATCAACAAGAACCAAATAATAGACTGCGTATGATAGAACATGTCCTGAACGAGAGTTAGGCGCAAATTTTTCTCCGTTTGAAAATCTTTGCGGCCGCTTCTTTAGTACATCAAATTCTGCACAGAAATTAGTCATCTTACATTTAAAATCGTCAGTTACCGTGCTTCATTTCTGACTATATCACTATTAGGCATAAGAATAATACAAATATAAACATGACACGATACGTATATCCTTCCGCGTTTGCTGTTGTCTCACTCTAGTTTCGTAGTTTATTAGGCAGACAGGATTTAAATGAGATAGCAGCAAACACGAAAGAATACATGGCAAAATGTTTATTTTCGTATTATTTTTATGGTGAAGAGAATACTGCATGTGATTCACATTTCATCAGGTTCCTATTAGCAACCATCTCTTCTCACGGGTAGGAAAAAACTCGGAACGTAGAGTTGGCCATATTGACAAACATCCCTAACAGTCTTGCCAGTCGGATTTTCGTAGTACATTGAAATTCCGCTACATTCGAAGATGAACAATACGGAATTTGTATTTACGTCGTTGGACAATGTATGAAAATGCAGCGAGAAAAAAAAAGGTTTTGGCGCCAGTATTTATCTTTGTGCCCACAAAGCATGTTTGTGTAGCGCTACATATATTCGACGGCAGAAGTTAGTTGTGGCGGCACCTACCAACATTTTTCAGAACTTCCGCTTGCTTTGCACTCGATTCTAAGCCGCAGGCGGTTTTTTGGATTACAAAAACCGGAAAAAAGTGCGGCTTAGATTCGAGTAAATACGGTAACTAGGAATAGTCAAAATAAATTAGAAAATCAATTACGTACATAAAACTAAGCACAAAATTAGATCTGGTGTTATATTCTTTAAAACTGAGGACTAATCTTTCTCTTTTCTTGAAAATGCAGATTATATTCATGTATGTTAATGATAATTAGTTCAGAAATGATAAAAAAAGAAGTTAAGTAGGTAGCTGGCAAAACAAGAGGGGAAGAAAAAATATCCCAGCTTGCTTCATCACAACCCCCTCCACAGCTTATGTTGCGGAGACTAGTATGGTGGTGCTCATCTCTCAAGCAGTTGGTTTCATTCTTGATGGAGAAAGAAATCGTACCTCAAATATATAAGCCCCTATAAAACTTCAATGACTGCAGAAACAACATGTGTCGTGGGCTCCAGGTGTTTCTTGTTTCAGTTGCTATATTGTATCTTGACGATGTGGTACAATACTGTGTAGACATATTGGATATTAATGAAGGGTGTGCTTAAACAAGCATTCACATTATCATCAACATTCAAAGACTGTTTGGTTGAGAATCTGCGCTCTCCTTCAAATGAAATAGTTTGATTAATGTCAAGAAATTAATGTATGCAAAGTACCATAATCCCTGAAATCTCTTATCAGATTCGTGGTCATATTAAATCTTTTCCAACTAAGCTGAGCCTTTTTCATTTTTGGAATATAAAGTACTTAGATGTTAGATTAGACATGAAAACAATGTAGTCTACATTCCTTCATTTGTATCTAAACTCAAATGTGAAATAAAAATTTTACCTCCATTAGTTAATCTGTAATTAGCTCAAACTCAAACTGATGCCTGCACAAAAAATGTTAAACTCCACAACAAATGTGGACACCTCTGTGAGAACTATAATTTCACTAGAGAACAAAGAAGTTTTATCAGAAACTGAAGTTATGAACAAGATAATATTGTTGGTTACAGATGCTTCCATTACCAAAATTCCCATCCAAGAAATTTACTTATGTTACATATACATCAGTTGCTTTAGTATTGACAAATTGAAAACCAAATAGTGTAAGTTTTCTTTGTAATCATGAAGGAAATTAAGGAAAGGAACCAATGATGTTTGTACCATATGGTTCAAATACATAATTGATAAGCAATATATACCTCTTTTTCATGTGGTTGACCAGGGCAAAACTGCAACCATGTTAAAATTGGGTTGTTTTGAAAATTTGCCTTATGCAAACACAATTAGATTATTTTTTTTTATTTTTACCCAGACATTTTTATTTCTGTAAAATACAATATCAAACTTATAATAATTTAACTGTTGCAGCCCTTAGAATTTTACAGAAATAAAAATTTGACACATAGGTGTCAAAACATGTCTGGGTAAATATAAAAAATAAAAATAAACTAATTGTATTTTCATAAGGTGGATTAAAAAAAAAAAAAACAACTTATCCATTATAGGCCGTTCCTTGTTTCCCAATTCCAGAGATTTCTTCCTTAAAAAGACTTCACAGAATTTGAAACACTGGAAGTCTTCTTTATTTTGAAAAATAGTGGTGGGCGGGACTATTACAAGAAAATGCCCTTACCTACTGAGTCACTAGGAAAGGCTGTTGCGGAACAATCGAAAGTAATATTTTTTTCTAGTACACACATGAGACTCGTAGCTGTCAACAAATTTATATATGGCTTAGTGTATCACTCACTAACTCATATTCAAAAAACAACAGTAACCTTAAAACATCATGCTTCCCAGGATTCTGTTGTCCTGGGGATGTTTGGCTGATTAATAAATGGTTAGATGTGGAAGAAACAGAGTGAGTATATACTGCAGGATTTCTAGAGATTTTATGAAAATTTCTTCTAGTGGCCTAATGCTGTGAGGAACAGTTACAGTGCAGGCCATGAGGTCCCCCCCCCCCCCTCCCCCCCGCCACATACAGTTTTTTGTATTATGTGTTACTGTTACTGGAGTAAATTTTTGGAATGTTGATTTTTATGACACTTTAGTATATAGTGTGTTACTGTTACTGGAGTAAATTTTTGGAATGTTGATTTTTATGACACTTTATTGATATAAAGTGTTAAGCAATATTCAGTTTTTTTCACATATGAAGGTAAATTGAACTCAAAATATCATTCAATGTATGTTTTCTAATAAGCATAAACTTTTCTTTTCTGCCATCAAAGTGTTATCCATTTAGTAGGCAGAAACCACAAGCTTTTTTCTGAATTTTTAGAAACTTAAATTGAAATCAAATTTAGTAGGTGGTCACACCAATGTTTTAAGTATGAGATGTGTGTATCTTTTCCAAATTGAGAACAAATTCCCCCTTTTTATATGCTGTTTTTTTCACTCTCTTGTAAAACAGAATGTATTAAAATAATAAAGTGAAATGTCACTTTTTTGCCAATTGTTTTTACATGTATCTCCTATAGAAATGAGAGACTGCCAGGAGAAGAAGATGGTAGTGACAGTAGGAACTGTGGAAATGTTTCTAATTATAACTGATGATATCTGTTCCAGGTTTAATGCCATATAATTTTATGTGCGTTCAAGCTGGTGAAGTTCTGTCCTCCATCACATCTCTCGACACACTGTTTAGTACAGAAACTTTCATTAGACTGGGTCTGATGGCAACTGCATCACTGTTGCCAACATTTGTCATCCGCAAGCACAAAATCCAACAATCTTTGGACAGTTCAGTGCAGAAAAATACACACAGCCACAAAAGTTAACATCCAAAGTTAACTTTGGTTAAACTTGATGGTACTAGCACTTTTTTATTTGTTAAGTACATAATCTTGCAAAGATTAAACATGTACATACATTAAAGATTTATTTTTTTAACATTGTTATTTAATATTTGTGTGTTGTAAGGCTGAGACAAACTGGAAATTATGTATAAGTATTTTAAGTTTTCCTTCTTGATTGCTTCCCTTAACATATTGTCCAGTCTTTCATGTAGAATCTAGATGCTTGATGATGTATTTGTATTTAAAATAAATAAATAACAAAGCAAATAATTCTTTGGCTCTGATTGAGAGTGGGAGTCAACATGAATACAATGAAAACACTGATAGTATAAACTGAGTACAGGTGTTTATCATGTCAGCAGGTGTCAGTTCAGCTGCCATGATTCAAATAACTGCCTTTTCTAGTTAATAAAAATTATCTTGGCCCTTTGAAATGTAATTTCAGTGTGCTAACTAACTTGTAATGGTAGTGGTACTTGCTCTTAACCTTTTGCACTCCGTAAGGCAGACATAGGGCAGCTCAGCATACTCTTATTTAAATCACCACTGCCTGGGCAGCGAGCATGCCACAGAGAAGTGTGTGTTTTCTTTATGGACACAATGAGGCCACTGACCAACAGGTAGAGTATACATTAAAGCAAAGAGTATGATTTCATCCAAATATATTTCCAAAACATTACAGTACAAAGGTCCTCATTTCTGCCCTGGGTTTCTTTCTTCACCAATGAAGTCTCTTGTAACACTTTTACAGAATATTTTGTGAGGCAGTTTTTCCAAGATGTTTTTCCTACAGTGATTCTTGTATAGCAAATAGCTGTTTACAAGTCCTACTTCCAACAACCGGAAATACAGTTTTTGCCACCACTCCAGACTTTTCATCAGAAAACCATAACTGGAAGTAAAATGGTCAGATCAATACACTACACCTATCTTGAAAGTATAATCAGTAATCACATTTGGTTACATTACTTCTTCCCTTTTCTTTCAGTTTCTCCTTTCTATAAGTGTCACTGAGCTATTTGCTTTTGTAGAAATGATGAGAACAATTAATTTGGACCAACAATACATAATGTGTTTAACTTTTTATTTGGTACATATATATTTTTACCTTCACATTCTTGCCATTGATACAATCCTTTCTTATTAATCCAAGATACAAGATTTGTTAAAAATTTTGTAACCTCATCAGTATCATCTGCACATTGAAATAATAAAATTTTATTTAGCCAAGCAAGAGAATCCTGAAGAGTATAATAATACTCCCAAACATTTGTTGAATGAGAATAAAAAATATTATCTTCCAAACCAGAACACAATAAATTTTCTATGCCATGTAAATCCAATTCATTTATGGTTTTTTTATACAGTTCTAAACCCATATCGAAAAATCGTTTGAATTTAGGGTCAATCAAATTAATAAAATATGGATGAGCAGATGGTATTACATTGACTAAATTTTCTGGCGGTATGCAATTGTATGACATTAATATGGAAAGTACCTTTTTTGCCGTCGTTCAGGGTTGCACCTTTGGTAGTCAGAGATTGGCTTGCGCTTTGTATGAGGCCATTTACGTGAGCCATCTCTGGTGAGTTCTTGTTGCAACTGATCATTAATTCGAGGGTTTTCCCTTTCCAATACTGAGAGGGATCCCTCAATGAAACTGACCCATTGTACAATTTCAAACTCACCAGGCACTCTCTTATGGGTTACTCTAATCCAAACTTGTCCCCGACTTGGCCTTTTTTGCAGGAAGAAATATATGAGTATATTGAACCAGTCGAGGTCGGACATGGCTGTGATTGCTCGCCTTCGTCGGGGACATTTCTTAATTCTGGTGGCAATAAATGGGTCAACCCTAAATCGGCATCTACATCGTCTAGAGGAATACGTGCAATCGTGGACGAGGTGGGTGTGGTCGTCATCATGTTTCCATAGGATAATTTCTCCAGGGTAGACTGATGCGATAGAAGCAATTCATCTACTAAATTCATCAACATCGTCCGGTCCTCTGATGACAATGACATCAGTGTAATACCATCGTTCTGAGATTTCAGATATTCGCAAAAGTTCTGGCAACCAAACGATAATTGTGAACAGGAATTTTCGAAGTTCGTCAAACAATTCAAAATGGTGAATATGTATGTCCCTAAGGGTCCATCGGTTGCTCCCAACTGGCAGTGTAATCTCGTAGCAATCCAAATGAAGATTTTCAGGGTTGGATTCGTCATATGTGTTTGAACCAGCTTGAAGATGGACTGAAAGATCTCGGTCAGGGTCTCCATTACAGCTCTGCAAATAATAAATCAGGTAAATCAGCATCGTCTTCTTCTGAATCAGATACTTGGCTTAATGAGCCACCACAACGTACACTTCTGAATAATGGACTGTTTGCACAGAACATGCACCAGTGGCTATATTGCTTAATTTGTGGAGGGCAAGTTACACCATATGAAAAATATGGTGCCTTGGTTACCATATTAATTTTCATATCAGTTAGAAGTGGTTGTAGTTGCTGGTTTTGCCATGAATCTGACAATTTGTATAAGCACTTCTCACAAATGGTATATACGAATTGTTTATAAGTAACTTCATAAAAAAAAAAAAAAACATTTTAATTTTAAATCTACTTTGCCAAAATGAAGTAATATCAAAAAAAGACATTGTGATAAAAGCGAGTGTTTGCCACGGAACTGGAATTCCCGCTCTTATTTTTGAAGAAGCTTCTATTGCATCATTTACTATTTCATTAATCATGGGAACATTTTCACTTCTATCAAATATATAACATTCTGGCAGTCTATATGAATTTAACATAAAACTGAATTTTGAATAACGGAATTCCAGTAAAATATCTTCTCTTATGGTTTGTAGTACCTCTAATTGATAAACATCTAAGGCATTTTGTAGTCTTCGACAAACAGCAATCCGTGCAAGTTTGTACAAAGTGTCCATTATACAGAAATGTACTTACTGTTTCTGGCAGCTCGTCACAGACAACAGACGTTCTCGACGTGGAATCAGAGGACATACTGTGAAGACAACAATTTCATGCCCCTTTTATACTTCACTCGTTGCTAAGCAACTTCAGTTATCAATACTCACACGTCTGTCACTCCAAAAAGACAACTTTTACACGCGCCAACCTTTTGCTGGCGTGGGTGCTAGCTCAGATAATTGTCCTAAAAGGACAAATTATCTCGGCAGGACAGTGACGCCACCATCGCGACCTTGGGAGCCCCTTTTTTTTTTTATCAGTTGCTGACCCTCATGAATCGAAACATGACGCATCGTCGTTTCATGATTCGAGGGTCAGCAACTGCCATGCCAGAACTATCATTTTGTTATTGCGGAGGCATTTTATTTCATGCTTCTTCAGATGCAGAACTCCTTTCTTGATTGTAGCTGGAAGGTTTGTGCGATTGGCCTGAAGTGTTCCTTTGCGATGCACGCTCTATTTCGACAGTTCATCAGCTGACGAAATAAATCTCGGGTGAAAGGCCTGGTATGAGTGTGCATAGGACACAATATTTCGGCAATCGACCACATTTCCATCATCAGGTGCGCTGATGTACTGCCCCGGCAGTGGGCCGGCGCCATGTATATATAGGACAATCCCCCTCCCACTCCTCCCTCAGCCACTTCCTATGAGTCAGTGAGGTCTGCGCCCCGCGTGCGGTCCAGGTACAGTGTCCGTTCTGCCGCCGTCTGGGCACTGCATCCTAGGTCTTCTTGTTCAGGAGGGTCTGCTGGCACTGCTCTCGTTATTCTTCCCTCCTCCCCGGAAGTCGGTACACTCTGGGAAATATCCTTTTTCTTCTTAATCCGGGTGATTGTGGGTTCCCACGCCTTGCTAAGGATATAAATGCTGTCACGATTTAGTTGTGGCTCCCTTGCACTGATCTCTATGGCTTCTTTGATGACACAGTCCCAGTATTTGGAAGTCTGTGTCAGGACTTTGGTTTGGTCATAATCCATGCTGTGGAGTTCCGACAGGCAATGCTCAGCGATTGCCGACTTACTGGGCTGTTGCAGTCTAGTGTGCCATTGATGTTCTCGACATCGGTCCTCAATGGTACGAGTAGGGTTTTTTTGGGCGCACGACAGCAAGGTCTTCAATGCCCACTCAGTAACAGATTGAGACGGGTGTCAAGAAAATAATCAGAACAGTAAAATAAAACAAAGTAAAACACAGGTAACAAGGTTTGAAAAATATGTGCCTACCCACACCGAAGTGTGGGACGAAGCATGTCGTCAGTAGTAAAACATGGACAACACAGGAAGAAAGTGGTAGAGGGAGCTAAAACAATATAGCAGATGGAAGTGTCTGGCTGACAGCAAGGAAAAAAGGGAGGAGCCAGCCACTCTGCAATACACTAAAACCTCCAGCCTAAAAGTTTAGGCCAGAGTCCAGACACATCACAAAACTTTAAAACCATAGACACACGCGTCTCATTGTTAGCTAAAACATAAGGCAGATCTGCATCAACTTGTGCTTCTGCCCTTGCATCACGGTATAAAATGCAGTCTGTTAAAATGTGCTGGACAGATGTGCACACCACAAAATGGGGGATCCTCCTGCCATAATAGAAAGCTATGTGTGAGAGGACAGTGCCCGATCCGAAGACGTGTGAGGGTCACTTCTTCCCGCCTGAGCAACCGGCAGGAGGAACACCACGGCCGAGTTGTTGACTTCACCAACCACAGTTTATTGGCCATCACCGCCAGCCATTCTTCCTCCCACAACTCCATGCACTTCTTGTGGAGTGGAGAAATGACAGACTGCAAGGAAAGAGGACACTGGACCACATCCTACTCTCTGCAGGCCTCCTTGGCAGCCTGATCGGCCTGTTCATTGCCCCATATTCCTACACAACCAGGCACCCAGCAGAAGGACACCTCCTTACCCCACCGTTGGAGCAGGTAGATTGGTCATATATCAGCTGGACCATTGCCTCAGTTGGGTACAGATTCTGCAGTGATTGTAAGGCACTAAGAGAATCAGAGCAGAGGAGAAATCGATTGCCCCGAACACGATTCATCAGCTCCAGTGCCTTCAGTATCACGTGGAGCTCCGCTGCGAATGCGGTATATTCATCAGGGAGGCGAATCTGGGTAACACGATCAGGAAACACTACAGAACAGCCAAGGAAATTCTCCTGTTTGGAGCCATCAGTGTAAACGACGGTAAAATTGCGATGCACATCTACAATGTTAAAAAACAGAGATTGGAATGTAAAATCTTTCTTAAGATTAGTCAAATCTAAAATAAGTCTGGATCTCCGGAGGAGCCAAAGTGGAAATCTGCTCCAAACACGATGTAAAACATGAAGACCAGCCATATCCATTGCAGAGAGGCAATCCTGTGTACGAATGCCATAGGGCCGCATCGCATGTTGCCGGTTATGAAATAGCCCATGCCAGAGGAAGCTGAGCAACGGTATGGTATGCAGGTGTGTATGGTGTGTACAAAGTTTTATATGCCTGGCACACTGCAAGTAGCATATGAAGTGGCGGTTCACCAGCCTCTGCACAGAGGCTTGGTATGGGGCTGGTTCTGAATGCCCCAGTAGCCAACCGAAGCCCCTCATGGTGCACAATGTCCAACATCTTTAAGTAATAAGGCCTCGTAGACCCATACACTGTGCACCCATAATCGAGCCGAGATCGCACAAACGCACTGTAAAACTGGAGCAGACAAGTCATGTTGGCTACCCATGTACTGTGACTAAGACATTTCAAAATACTTACAGCCTTCAGTGACCATCGTTTCAGGTATTTAAGATGAGGTAACCACATAAGCTTAGAGTCAAAAATGAGCCCCAGAAATCTCACCGTGTCTTTAAAAGTAAGGATAGTGTCCATTAGCCTCAACTCAGGAAAGGTTAGAATCGAACGAGAACGGTGAAGAAGAACACACCACGGACTTCTCGGTGGAAAACTTAAAACCACTCTTCTGCGCCCAGTCATCCAAACGTCTAAGAGTAAGTTGCAACTGACGCATTGTCGTTGCAAGGCTTGAAGAAGAGCAAAACAAAGAGAAATCATCCACAAACAAGGAACACTGGACAGGACTTTTCACTATGGAGGTAATGCTATTAATAGTGATGGCAAAGACAGTCACACTTAAAACACTAACCTGAGGTACACCATTCTTCTGCTCAAAGAGGTCAGACAGGACGTCACCAATTCGATATCTAAAATATCGTGGCGAGAGGAGAGACTGAATAAAAAAAAAGAAGAGAACCACGAAAACCCCATTCGTGAAGCTGCTCCAGGATGAGACGCCTCCAAGTGGTATCTTAGGCCTTCTTGATGTCAAAAAATACACCTAGAAGGTGATGATGGCGTAGGAAAGCTTGTTGTATAGTCGCCTCCAGGAGGGCAACATTATGGAAGGTGGAACGAAACCTCCTGAACCCACACTGAAAGCGACTAAGGAGTTGCCAGGATTCTAACATCCAGACAAGGCGGTGGTTGAACATCCGCTCCAAGGTTTATCCCAGGCAACTAGTGAGGGCAACACTATGGTAGCTACTCGGGCTCGTGCGGTCTTTCCCAGGTTTTAAAAAAGAAACTAAAACTGCCTCACTCCATGAGTCAGGAAAGTGACCTGACGCCCAAATGGAATTAAAAAGTAAAGGAGGATTTCTTTGTTGCGCTTTGTGAGGTGCTGCAGCATACTATAATGGATCCTGTCGTGACCAGGGAATATGTCACGAGCTGCAGACAATGAAGAATCCAGCTCCCACATAGAAAATGGACAGTTGTAAACTTCATGAGAGGTGGACTGGAAGTACAGACTACACCTCTCAGCAACCGCTCTATGGTGCTGGAAACCCGGATACTGATTGGTTGTTGCAGTAACCATGGCAAAATACGCTGCCATGGTCTGGGCAATGTCTCACGGATCCGTGTGGAGAGTGCCATTATTCATTACAGAAGCCATGGGACAGCTCCCTCCTCTCCCAGAAATTCTCCTGATGGCCTCCCACACAATGGAACTTTAGGTGGAACGATTAATGGTGTTCAGGAACTGTTGCCATGACCTCTTCCTACTCTCACAAATAATGCAGCGACATTTTGGCCTCGCCACCTGAAAGGCTGCAAAATTCTCAGCAGTCAGCTGACACTGGAACCGACGCAGAGCCGCACGCCTGGTCCTGATTGCAGAGCGGCATTCGGCACTCCACCAAGGGACAGGTTGCCTCTTCCAGTGGCGTGTGGAATGGATGCTGCAAGGGCGTGGTAGACCATTTTGGTAATATGATCCACCCACGCCTCAACATTCGCACAGTGTTCGAACTGGGCCAACTGATTATAAAGTGTCCAGTTGGCTCCACTGAGCACCCACTTTGGTGGTCTCCTTTCTGGGCCCACACCATCTGGCAGGTGAATCCAGATTGGGAAGTGATCACTGCCGTGCAAGTCAGCAACCACTTCCCATTGAGCTGGAGAGCAAAGCGAGAGATCAATGGCAGAGAACGACCCAGTCGCTGTGCAGAAGTGAGTGCTCTGGCCTCCATTGAGCAAGTAGGCACAGGATGACAGGGTAAGATTCTCAATTGCTCTACCCCTGGGAAAGGTAATTGCAGAGCCCCAAAGCACATTGTGGGCATTAAAATCACCACAAATAATGATTGGCTGGGGGAGCTGTGTAAGAAGGTCGGTGAGGGCCATGTCATCAAGTGTATCATGTGGGGGCAAGTAAAGCGAACAGACAGTCAATGGATGGCGCACGTGCATGGACACAGCGACAGCCTGTAAAGTCGTTGTAAGCGAGAGAGGCGAGGAGTGGTAGTCCGTCCTGACGAAAATACCTACACCTCCTCTAGCTCTCTCTCCACGCAGGTCGTCCTTTTTGTGGAGTGTATAGTCTCGTAGCTCTGGGGAGTACGATGGATGGAATTAAGTCTCCTGGAGACACAGACACAGTGGTATGCCCTGAGAGAGTAGACGAAGTTCCTTCACATGTGTCCTGAATCCCTGCAAGTTCCACTGAAGTATGGGAGCCATCTATGACGGGGGTAGCACCTCCATCCTGTCTCCGACGGTGTGGGGAGACTGCAGCAGGTGGAGGGGCAGGCGTGGGGCGAGATGATTGCCCCACACATATGTCATACTCCATGAGCTCTGGGGAAGAGTCAGACGAAGCCTCACGTAAAACGACATCTGCATGGTCAGATGGTTTACTGCGTGATTTGACCCGCTGTTGCTGCTGTAGAGGAGCTTTCTGTGGTTTGATGGGCTTTGGGGGAGCCGACGTGGGAGTGGTGATGGCCGTACCGGGCTTCGGAACAGCCTCAGCTGTTGGAGGCACCAGGGGCTGGCCCAAGTTCGCCACTGTACCTTTATCTGCCGTTCGAAGGGGCTACAGGCTCTGAAACACTGGCTGTGTTGCAAGTGCATTGACAGCTACAGGTGTTAGTGCCAACTCTCACCACCTCTGTCTGCGTAGAGGCATCGGCTTTTGGAGCAGGCTTCTGAACCATGGATGCAAAAGATGTAGCAAATGTATGAGGTTGCATCGACTTGTAGATCTTTTTGGCCTCACCATAAGGGATACACTTCGTTGTTTTTATTTCCTGGACTTTGCGTTCCTCTAAAAATATTTGGCAGTCCCTTCTCCATACAGGGTGGTTTCCAGAGCAATTGATACCTTTGGCTGGAGACGAGCAACTAACTCCTTCATGAGCAGCCTTACCACAGTTGCCACAAGTCGCTTCGCCTATACACCCTAAGGTGATATGCCCAAAACGCTGGCACTTAAAACAGCGCATTGGGGGTCGGGAAATAAGGCCTCACACTAATGCGAAGGAAGCCGGCTTTAACATGTTCAGGAAGTTTCATGCTACTGAAGGTCAGAATGAAGGAGTCGGATTTGACAAGATTGTCAACCCTCCTCATGATAGGTTGTACATCAATGATATCGTCTGGAGCCCACTCACATTGCAGTTCTGCCTTGGGAATGTTGATTAGATCCCGGCATGTCACAGCACCTTTGCTATAATTCAAGGTGCTGTGCAGTTCAGTGTCTATGGCATGCTCCCCAAGGCATTTAGCAGATTGGAGGTTTGTTGCTTGCTGGGAATTGGAAGTTTCCACTAGCAAGGTCCCATTACGCAAACGCTTTCACTGATTTTAAGGTGCCACAGATGCCCTCCAAACACTTTTGTATATAGAAGGGCAAAATCTCCTCAAAACTACCTTCCTTCGGTTTCACAATGAGAAACACGTTCTGATTACCAGAATGCATTCTGTTACTAAAGACATTACTTGTTAAAGATGGGTCGGAGTCAGGGGGACTGACTGCATGGGCCCTCTTGAGAGACTGGGTGTTAGAACCTTCCAGCGGCCCACCCTTTCTGCTGGGAAGAGGAAAAGAGGATTTTGAAGGATCCATCTCGGTCCCACGAGTAACTAGGGAACTAGAAGTCCACCTAGACAGAGCCCCGCGTCCCAGGTAAGCCTTATACAACTGAGGTGCGGCAGGTTCCCCAGAGGTTGCCCGCTAACAACTGTTCCACCTTAACAGCCATGCATCTCATCAGCGCGCAGCACACCTTGAGATTGAGGGGTTGTTTATAGAGGTTTATTCCATCCTCGCGATCGGGTGGTCAAGCCAAGATCCCCATTCCCTGAGACACACAACGTTCCACCGCCGTGCCGCACGGTGGTCGCTGAAGTATGCCCAGAGCTTACAGTGACAGGGGACTGGCAGCACTTACAAGTCCCCAGAATGCTGAGCCCCTGGGGGCCCAATGGTACAAATGGTCTGCCCTACGTATACACTACCACATTGGCAAGGTATCTGCTAAACCCCTGATTTACGTAGACTGAGGTTGTCGTTGACACAACCAAGAAGGCTCTTGGTTTTGCTTGGAGGACGGAAGATGGTTTTCACTTGGTGTTTACGTAAAATGCGTCCAATTTTTCCACGTAAGGCCCCACAAAATGGAATAATAGCCAAGGCCACCTCGTCCTGAGGTTCATTCTCAGCTTCTGCTGGTGCTGCAGGTGTGGGATGTAGAGCCTTCCGAATTTGCCCTTCCTTGTAACCGTTCCTCCGAAACACAGTCTTCAGATGGTCCAATTCTTGTTGGAGACTGTCCCTGTCAGAGATGGTGTGAGCTGTGTGTACAAGAGTTTTGAGCACGCCATTCTTTTTTGCTGGGTGGTGGCAGCTATCCGCATGTAGGTACAAATCAGTGTGTGTCCAAGGAGTCTTGTAACAGAACCTTAGTGAATAGAGATACCACGTCAAAGTTCACCAGTATGTCAGATTCCTTAAGTGCCGGCCCACCGCCGCTCAGTATATCAGCGCACCTGATGATGACAATGCGGTCAATTGCCGAAATATTGTGTCCTATGCACACTCATACCAGGCTGTTCGCCCAAGATTTATTTCGTCATATAATACGCCTGGAGAAATTGAAGAATCACAGTTCATCAGCTAATACGAAACCTGTATGAAAACAGTCAGTGTACAAATGATAAATTATACTTTGATTTCCCTGTAACACTTCTGATATTAGCCAGCAATTGAAGGACTATTCTCTCAGAAAAAATTCAAGTCTGGACGAACCAAAATAGAGCATCAAACTGCAAATATAACTGTTTGAGAATCCAAAATCACAAACTCAGAGTCCTCATTTTGTTGGTTTTTGAGGATTTTACATTTTGAATAACATGTGATCTTTGAATGATATTGTAGTTTCTTCGGCAGCTAAATACTTATATGGTCAATAAATTTCGAGAAACACCTACACAGGATGCCCCATTGTGGCCGGTTACTGTGCCCCCACTGAGAGAATCTCTGCTCTCGTAGACCAATACCTACAACCTTTTACCCAGAACCTATCCTCCCATATAAAAGATACCAACCATTTCTTCGACCAACCCTCCACAGTTCCTCTCCCTTTACCACACGGTGCCCTGCTCATCACTACTGATGCCACCTCCCTGTACACTAACATTCCCAATTCCCATGGCCTTACTGCTATTGAAAACTACCTTTCCAGACGCCCTATGGATTCCAAACCAACAACCTCCTTCCTAGCCTCCATGACCAACTATATTCTCACCCACAATTACTTCTCCTTTGAAGGCATTACCTACAAACAAATCCACGGTACGGCTATGAGCACCCGCATGGCACCATCCTATGCTAACCTATTCATGGGCTATCTAGAGGAATCCTTCCTAAAAACCCAGAATCCTAAACCCCTCACCTGGTTCAGATTCATTGATGACATCTTTGCTATCTGGATTGAAGGTGAGGACACCTTATTCACATTCCTCCAGAACCTCAACAACTTCTCCCCCATTTGCTTCACCTGGTCCTACTCAACCCTAGCCACCTTCCTAGATGTTGACCTCCACCTCAGAGATGGCTACATTAGTACCTCCGTCCATATCAAACCTACTAACCACCAGCAATACCTCCACTTCGACAGCTGCCACCCGTTTCATACCAAGAAGTCCCTTCCGTACAACCTAGCCACCCATGGTCATCACATCTGCAGTGACGAGCAGTCCCCCTCTAAATATGCCAAGGGTCTCACTGAAGCCTTCACCGAGCATAATTATCCACCCATCCTTGTGCAAAAACAAATCTCCCGCGCCTTATCTTTCCAGTTTCCCACCACCTCCCAAAGTCCCACAGTCCAGCCACAGAGGAGCATTCCCCTCATGACTCAGTACCATCTGGGACTGGAGCAACTGAATTACATTCTCCGCCAGGGTTTCCATTACCTCTCGTCATGCCCTGAAATGAGAAATGTCCTACCCAGTATCCTTACCACCCCTCCTACCGTGGTATTCTGCCGTCCACCGAACCTACACAATATACTTGTCCATCCTTACACAACCCCTGCTCCCAATCCCTTACCTCATGGCACATACCCCTGTAATAGACCTAGATGCAAGACCTGTCCCATACATCCTCTTACCACCACCTACTCCAGTTCGGTCACTAACATCACCTATCTCATCAAAGGCAGGGCTACCTGTGGAACCAGACATGTGGTTTACAAGCTAAGCTGCAACCACCGTGCTGCATTCTATGTAGGCATGACAACCAAAAAGCTGTCTGTCCGCACAAATGGCCACCGACAACTGTGGCCAAAAAAACAAGTGGACCACCCTGTAGCTGAACACGCTGCCAAACATGGTACCCCTCATCTCAATGACTGCTTCACAGCCTGTGCCATATGGATGCTTCCCACCAACACCAGCTTTTCTGAACTGCGCAGGTTGGAACTTTCCCTGCAATACATCCTACGTTCCCGTAACCCTCCTGGCCTCAACCTTCATTAGCCACTGTCCTCACCCATCCAACCCCCTCCCTGTTCCCATTCCAGCACAACACAGCTGTCATTTCACCGCCACACCCAGTCTTTTAATTTATTTTTATTTCTCTCCTTTCCGCTACTTACCCCCGCCCCCCTTCGCACCTTCTCTCCTGCCCTCCGTCCAAACTGCAAAACTTTACTGTCCGCCAGTCCCACCATACTATCCCTCCCTCTCCCTGCCCCAGCCTCCTCCTTACCCCCACCCAGTCGCCACTCCCATCATGCACTGGTGCTGCTGCTCGCAGTGTAGTTTCAACTCTCTGAGACTGCAGACATGTGTGCAAGTTGCGCTTGCATGAGTGTGTGTGCGTGTGTGTATGCGTGTCTACTGCTGACAAAGGCCTTAATGGCCAAAAGCTATGATTGTGCGAATCTTTTTATTGAGCCTATCACAACTCAGTATCTCCGCTATATAGTGAGTAGCAACTTTTCTTCTCTCGTATCGTTACATTCCATCCTGGATTTTCCATTGTTTAATTAATCCTACACATTCTTCACTTTACTCAGACATAACTGAACCAGTGTGTTGAGATGTGTAGCACTCTCTGGATTAGAAACATGAAGTTCCCAGAAAATTTTCTGTGAGTAAAATAGTCTGAAAAGAAGTCAGATAATTGTAACAATTCTCTTGAAACAAAGTCCTGCAAGTTCTCACACTTTTGTACTGCCATATTCATTGGCACAACATGGAAGCATTTCATTTCTTCCTTGGTAACATTTCTCCAGTCCCACCACATAGATTGTTGTAGAAATGGTGTCACTTTACACATTTTTGCTGTGGCCTACCTGTTCATTTTGTTTGCTGTTTGTTGAAATAGGTTGTCTGTGAAAATTAACTGAAAGAAACCAACTGGCGATGATGGAACATTACCACTTTTAGTGATAAAAATCACACTTTGATTTGTCAAAAGGAAAACCTGTAAAATTTTTGCTCCACATTCAACGCGAATCTTCTGCTGAATCACTAGAAAAATACGCATTCCATGGTCTTCATGTCTGCCCTAGGTAGCTGAGTGGTCAGCACGACAGACTGTCAATCCTAGGGGCCAGGTTCGATTCCTGGCTGGGTCGGAGATTTTCTCTGCTCAGGGACTGGGTGTTGTGTTGTCCTACTCATCATCATTTCATCCTCATCAATGCACAAGTCGCCGATGTGGTGACAAATCAAAAGATTTGCACCAGGCGAGCAGTCTACCCGATGTGAGGCCCTCGTCACATGCCATTTTTAATGGTCTTCATTATCATCTTCACTAGAATTGTTTAGAAATGAACCACTCTCACTATCGTTGTCACTTAAGAGATTCCTCTAAAGGCTGTAAAATCTCTTCCTCGGAAAGAACTGAACATAAGGAACTAGCCATTGCATGCACGTGAACTTGAACATAATAATAATTCCAACATTCCTTTCAACACAACTGCAACAGTTTGACACCGAGTTAACGCTAAGTTCCCCTAGATGGCAGCACCAAGCACCATTGACACCTAGTACTGTCAGAAACAAGAACTGATCATGTGACAGCCACGAAAAATTGTGTCAAATGAGAATCACTATCCGAACAGAAAGCAAAATTCACAATGTCGAGCACCACTTGATGCTGGAGTGGAAAGGGTTAATAAAATAGTGTAATAGACTGGTGGATCTGGGTCGGGGGATGCTGTACAGTGCCAATTAACCAGCTTGTAATTCCAAATGCTTTTATTATGGCCTCCTGCTGTAGCTCAGTACAGGAAGCGACAACCTGGCTGCACGCCTCATGTGTTTTGTTGCCCCACAATGCTGACAAGAGCATAGCACATCAGCCGGGCAGTGGCCTATGATGCAACTGCTTCTATCAGCAGTGATTCCAACTCCAGACGGTCCCAGATATCTATAACTGCTTGCATTGTGGTGGGCCCTGCATTGTCCAGAAGGCAACAGCCTGGTGATGTCATGGCAGTGACCCACTGCCCCCGAGCCAATGCCCAGCGAGCTGATTCCCAGGGCTGGTGCTGAACCATTGATAAAGCAGCTCTAGATCCCATGACCCGAGGGTGGAGTGCCCTGGTGCAAAGTTGGACTGGTATCCACAAACAGCATTCCAAATGCGGCAGAGTGTAACAGTTTCTTGGTGATAGAGCTACAATACTAACAGAAGTGACTTTTGTATAAAATGGCTAGCTGCACTTGTTTGGGCTTGCTATGCCTTGATTTTTGATAGCTGCTAGTGTGGAAAGACTTAAGGCATCTGTCACTTGGGTAATGCTGTGTCAACTGTTTGCATATTCTCCCACGCTGTCCTGCTTCACAATATTGCAAAGGTTGTAGTAGATTTTGTGAAGCAAAACATTTGCACTCCTGCAATTTACTTTCGATTTTGCTCCTTTATGACCAAATATGGTTGGTGCATTACAATACTTTGAATTACTAATACATACACTGATAAGCCAAAACATGACCACTGCCCAAGAAAGACTGAATGCCACCTGGTGGCATTGTGGTCACATAAAATGGGAAAAAATAGAAGCAGAGGAGAGATGAATAGTGAGTCATCTAGCAACAATGCGAGCCAAAATGGAGAAATCCACTGGCAAAGTGACTTTGATGAAAGGAAGATTGCTGGCACACGTCGTTAAACACGGGCTTCCACAGCAGATGACCCCTATTTGTTCCCATGCTGACCCAAAAATATTGTCACTAGTGACTGCAGTGATCACGTGATCATTGAGATTGGACCATGGGTCAATAGAAGCATTTTGCCTGATTTGATAACTCACATTTCTTGTTACATCACGTCGATGGTTGTGTCTGTATAGACTGTCATCCAGATGAACAGCTGCTTGAAACTTGCACCACACCACAGATGCAGGCATGTGGGAGGCATTATTATGTTATGGGAGACATTCACCTGGGCTTTGATGGGACGTGGTAGCAATCAAAGGCACCATAACAGCTGTGGACTATGTGAACATTATTGTAGACCATCTGCATCACTTCAACTCTAATGTCTTCTCTGCTGGAAGTGGCATCTTCTAGCAGTAGAATTGTTAATTGTTGGTTGTGCTACAGTGGTTTGAGGAGCAAGACAATGAACTCACATCGATGTACTGGCCACCAGATTTGGCTGATCTGAACCCACTAGAACACATCTTGGATGTTACTAGGCTCAAGCTCTGTGCCTATAAACCACCGGCTTGATATGGTGAAGACACTTGTTCAGAGACCTCTTGGCTATCATTTGTAAAACAATTCCAAGGATTTACTGAGGCCCTGTAATCAGAAGTCTAATAGAGAGTCTAAACTAGAGGCTTAATCAGTTCCGTGGTTATACTGAATGTAGATTCATCTACATACCATAGACGGTGGAGACTTGTTTAAGTCATGTTGACAGGTCAGATGGGCACAATACACTAGAAATGGCCTTTGGGTGGCAAAGGAAGTGCAAACTGCACATCAAAAAATTGGACAAAACTCCAAGAACCCCAGTGGAAAAATCAGCATAAGACAGGCCAGTTATTCAACGGACTACATAGCAAATCCAGAAAGTGAGAATCTTAAAATATTAGTTAAAAGAAAGAGTATTCACAAAAAGATACCAAAAGCTCATGTGTTGTTTTTTAGAAAGCAATTGTCTCCACATCATACTAGCAACTGAGAGTAGGTAGAAACAAGAAGTAGAGAGTATGGAATTTTTTGAAAACACATTGGAAGTACATCAGAAAGATATGCTAGATTTTCCAAGAGGAACAGTGTTTGTAGCAAGTTTTGACAACACATGGAAGGCATGTCGGAAAGTTAGGCTAGACTCTCCAAGACAAGTACAGTTTATATGAACAAGCAGAGGCATTAAGTCTAGTGAGGTGCATACTGAATCTGATTGTGAACTAATTTGACAAGAGTAATTCAAGTCAGTGCACGTAATTTAATAATCGCATGTTTCTAGAAAACATAGCTTGACACATCTGGCAGAAACAACAATTTGAACATTTGGTAGCAGTAGGTGGCAACTTTAACCTGCCTATTACTGACAAGGAAAACTACGGATATGAGACCAGCAATAATGACAAATAGTCTTGCGAATTAATACTGAATACATTGTCTAACTCCCTATATTAAGTAGTCCAGCAACCCTCACACTAAAGAAATATTTTAGACCTCTTAGTTACAAACAGACCCATTTTTTTAAACTGTGTCAGCAATGAGAGAAAAATTTGTGATCATGGTCATCAAAGGCAAACATTTTACCAAGAAATGTAGGAGGATATTTGTATTTGGTCAAATTGATAATGTGTCAGTATCAACCTTCTTAAAGCATAAAATGATAATATTTAATTCAGATCAAACAAACACATAATAACTGTGGTTAAAGCTGGAAGAAATTATAAACTGTGGCCTGGATAAGGATGTTCCATAAAAAGATGGCAGAGACCCACCATGGTTTAATGGTACAAATCAGACAGTGTTGTAAGAACAGAGACTGCAAAACTCTTGTTGCACACAAACTGATAGAAAAAAGCCTTACAACAATTTTAATAGCTAGATCTTGGCAAAAGATTTATTAGAAAATCCAAGGAATTTCAGACCCTAAATAAAGTCTATGAACAAGTCAAAGTCTTTCATTCAGTTTCTTGTGGAACCATCCAATGTTGAATCTTAAGAAAGCAAAAATATTAAATTCCACATTTAAAAAATATTTGTGCATGAGGATATTATTGCATCAAATTTGACCCCTTACAGATTCAAAATTAGAGGTATCAATATTAGCCACTCCCCCTCGCAAGTAGTCCCACATGCCTGGAAAAGAGTGCAGGCCACAAGGATGCAAGATTAAATGCAGAAAATTACAGACCAATACTGCCGACATCTGTTGTAGGATGCTAGACCATATTCTAAGCTTAAACTCCATGATCTTCCAGGAGGAAAACAAGCTTCTCTCAAAGAATCAGCACATAATCAAGAAAAATCACTCATGTGATACAGATTATTTTTTTATATAATACGAGGAAACATTCCACGTGGGAAAAATATATCTAAAAACAAAGATGATGTGACTTACCAAACGAAAGTGCTGGCAGGTCGATAGACACACAAACAAACACACAAAATTCAAGCTTTCGCAACAAACGGTTGCTTCATCAGGAAAGATGAAGCAACCGTTTGTTGCGAAAGCTTGAATTTTGTGTGTTTGTTTGTGTGTCTATCGACCTGCCAGCACTTTCGTTTGGTAAGTCACATCATCTTTGTTTTTAGATTATTTTTTTATTCATACACAATATCTTGCAAACAGCCACTGCAAGCAAACAGGTAGAAGCCATCTTCCTAGATTTGTGAAAGGTGTTAGACATAGCACAACCCCATCAACTACTAACAAAAATACAATCATACAGAGTATCTTCAAAAAGGTGTGATTGGCTCAGATGTTTGACCAACAGAACATTCAGTGGCTACCGAACTGCACTTAAAAATACATTTTTTTTCCAATGTGTAGAAATACAATGATCTTAGAACAACACATCATGGTGTTTTAGCACAATTGCATGTAAGGCATTTGGTGATCAATCTGTAATATTCAAAGTCAGTAATAGTGTTCTTTTTTTGCTTCAAAGTGGTTAATAAAAATTGTGGTTTGTTGATGCTTAGATTAGAAACATACTGTATTACATAACATCAATAAATCTTAAAAAACGCTGTTGTCAGACAAAATAGCATTAAGACACCATGGTTTCAAATCATTCAAAAAAAAAAAAAACATAAAGAAACCTGACACAGCAGGTATGTTTCTATAAGTACGAAAAAATCTACCACCAGGAACTATAAAGTTTCTCTAGCGGGTCTGAGACATTTTTGGAAAACAGACTAATGTATTTGAATGCTGAATACCTATCAGGAAATGACCAATGACCTTGGCAGTTTGGTCCCATAGTCACTTACCACCACCTATCAGGAAAATAGTTCCCCACAATGGTAAACTTCCTTTATAATGAGAAGTTTGAACTTGACTAAATTAAAGACCCAAAAATTAATCTCCTTAACTCCAAGATTAATGGTACTCCAACTGTTCTTGATAAAAAATGAGCATGCAAAGAAATTTTTTCTTTGGGAGTTTCCTAGAAAAATCATAATTATACTTACGATAGCTGTACTAATAGTTTCCAGCTGATAGTAAAGAACAAGTAGGCACATGTAATTACACAGAAGATGGCCTGAATGTGGCTGAAAACACCTCCTGATTTATAACACCACTTATTTGTGCTATAGGAAACCACGCAGGAAGTATTTCCTCCCAAGGTGCTTGTCGCAGGGAAAATACGTATTTGCACACAATGTTTGTTTCTAAACAAAATATAATTTACAACACTTATTTAACTCTGAGAGTGCTAAATTACATGTTACATATTTTCCGGTTAAAGACTAAATGGTGCAACTCCACTTTCTCTTATATTTTAATATAGTTGGGGTCATGCTCAGCAAGTGCCATTCTGTTAACAGCACAAATGGTGTAATTCCTAACCTGCATAGCAACCATGTGTGTAACAACATAAGTTTTTGCTGTAAGTAGAGGCATCTCTCCACTGACAGTTGAAGTGGTGTAGTTAGGATATAAACCACTGTGACTGCTGCTGTATTTTAGTTTTTTCAATTTGTTGTGAATGTTAGATCTTTTCCTACCATTTCAGGGCAAGCAAAGAGAATGAATTGACAATATTTTTGGAAAAGCTCTCTCTCCTCAAAATGCATTGTTGTGGCTTAGTAAAAGAGAAAACAATGCCATTGAAAAAAAGAGCATTAAAAATAAAAACAACTGCAACTTGTATTTTTCATATGAACATTAATGGAAGAAGTGAAACAATGTGTAAAAAATACTTCTGGGAAACATTAAAAATCTCTGATGGTAGAATGCTCAAGCCCTTTAAAAAAAAAAAGAAAGGTAAGACTTGGAGAGCATCCAGACGAAGATAAACATTGCAAGAACATTCCCGGTAACAAAGCTCTACAGGAAAAGTAATAGTAAGTGGTCACATAGCATCATTCCTCTTTATCAGAAGATATGAATGTTTGACTCTTCTCTAATTTTTACAAAGAACATGTTGAAAGTCAAGGAAAAGAGTCAGGTGCAGAACACATTTGTCACGGAACTTTTAACAGTGAGTTCAGCTTGATTTCCTTGCTCCTCGCAAGGATGCTTGTGTACAATATGATATGTTTGCTAATAAACTCAAGCATTCAACAGATGAACACAAAAACATCAAGCTTTGGCAGAACCATTAACTGCATCTACGCAAAGCCACAAAAGCTCAGGAGCCATGTCAAACAGATTATTACAAACATAAATTATATGTTTTCAATTTACATTATCACAAGCTGTTATCAAAATTAGGATTCAAGTACTACTGGCACAAAGTGACTGGTGAAACACGCTTACACAATAGCACCATCAGCAAAACACATTGTGATGTACAACAATACTTGTACAGGGTAGAACAGGAACTGGAAAATAGTCATAACATTAATGAAACTAGTTTTAAGCGAAGAGAATAACACTGAAACCATAGACCCCAATGTTCAGACAAAGTGGTGATTCCTATCGCCCCAAAGGTGGTGTCTTTGCCTCACAGAAAACTGCAGTAAAGACATTAGGTATTTGGTCCCGATGACAGCTACAATATTATCGACAAGTCTTGGAAAAAAAGACCTTTCTTGCTGCTGTAATGACAATGACTTCTTGCATGTTGAAAACATTTTGAGGTCAGTCACCAAAAGGAAGACTGACACTGAAAAACATCTAGAGGATTACCAAAAGACTGAACCATTCACAATATTTTTCGAGGAAACTCTTTCAACGAACATGGAATTTTAAAAGTTAAACTTCAAGCTGGGATCTGAAAACGGACACCTAGTTTCTCTGACTAACATACCTCGTGTAAAGCTGTACACATGACTACAGGCTGTTACTAAAGAGAAGGAGGAGGACATGAAAGACCTTTTGCCCAACATACCACCTGCTTGTTGCCATTACTTTCAGAGTCTTCTTTCTTCTGACAATCTGCAGTGCAGTGTCTGAGTCACTGCACTAATTACCAACAGCTGCATTCATTTAAGAACGAGCTCACAAATTGCAATCATGGTTTCCCATCAGTTGTAGACTATTTCAGAACAAATGAAAATGACAAGAGAGAACAGTGTCTCACCCTGCACAGGAATCACAGTAATACAATGCGAGCACAAGAACACCAGGACAAATGGAGATTTGGCCACTCCTAGAAGCACGTTTGTATGAGCCGCTCCTGGAAGCATGTTTGGATAGCCGAAGTGCTTAAAGTGACCACTGGCCCCAAGCACGAAATCCAGGTTCAAGTCCCAGTCCGCCACAAATTTTCATTTGTTCTGAAATATTCTACAGCTGATACAGGACCATAATCAAATTTGCAAGTTCATTCTTCTGGCAATGATGAAAATATTGGGCAACTGAATGGAACTGATTATGAGTAGCAAAGATTATGTTAATACACTGTCAACTTCCATGTATATTATTATAGTAAGTAAAATCCTTTACCTGTTTACATTATAAGTGGTGTACCTTTATTTGGACCCCTGTATCAGGTCTATAACTGGATAACATTGGTAAAAACGCGCTTATGGTGTACCACAGCTATTCTGTTGTCTGTTGCTCTTAGTAACAGTTTGTACGATGAATAAAGGGAAGTTAACACGATGAAACATCAATCAGATGTATGTAGCCAATGAGGTTCTTGTTTGTAATTGCCTATGGTTTATAAGTATGATTAACTGGTATTGTGCTAGGTTAGAGTTATGATAAAGTCAGGAAGAGGACATACAAGTAGGTTACTGCAATGATGAATGTATTCTTGGGCTACAGTACACATCAACCTATTATGGCAATTGTGTTTTTATGTTGAGATTAGTAGGCTTAGCCAATTCACAAGCAAATTACAGTCCACTCAACCTAGGCCTCAGGCTATGCTGCAGCTACATCTAATTTTCTTCCATTCATGACCACAGGTCAGTCCATCAGCACATGTAGTTTTCCCCAGTCAACAGAGAATTTATGGAAATCGGTAAGCAACGTACAAATTCGTACTAACCAGAGGAGTGAAGTTTATTCTGGTGCTCTGCATACTGAAAACAGATGCCATTGATTCATATCTTCTACCAAAAGGAACCATTACAGTCAGTGATTCCCATTGGCTACAGTAGGCCTATATCACCTGACTGGCTATGAACAACGATAACAAAGTGCCGACAGCAGCATGCAATGGAATACTGCGGCACACTGTAAGTGCACTTTAGCCAGAAATTACTGTCGAGTTTTGAGTAACAATCTTTAAAAATCATAATACCTCGTAACAAGAATAATGAGAGTTACACCATTTGGGCTTTAAGAGACCCACCTGTGACAGACTAGAACATTTAATTAATACCGAGATAAGCTTGTACACGATAAAACACAAATTTGACTCTTACAGTCCACAATCTTCTACTAAAATAATAATTTGAAAAATAAAACAGTAATGTGTTGAATGTGAAAGACAATTTAAAACAATTACGGTCACATTTTATCCATGTAAGACATTATTCAACATGAATCTAGTACACTGCGAGACAGAGCTATGAACGTTCAACTTAGGAATACATGTTTGTTACATTTACATGTACTCTGAACACATTACATATCTGTCTAAATTGGGCATGGCCTGGTGAAGTTAGTTCACTGCTTGCAGTAAATTATGTGGTGGAAAAAAATACAGATCAAGACAAACCTAGATTTTGGCATCTAACTGTTATTAATGCTGCAATCAAAACCATTGGGTACTTATTGCTTCTTTCCAGGAATAACTAATTTTGAAATCAGTGCAGGTTTATCTCACAGTGCACAGATGTGAAAAGAATCCCAGAATCCCCCCAACACAAAGATATGATACAGTTCATTTATGATGCTTTGCTGTTCATGTTTAGAGAGTTTCCGCCAGCAGCTGGTCTCCTACACACTCCTCCTCTATTTCTAACCACATTAGTCAGAGATTCTCTTCAGATAAAGAGTACAGTGGCTTAAAATGAAGAGCCAGCAATGCAGACTATCACTCTTCATCAAGCAGACACTGGATGCAAATATATAATTTTGTTACATAATTATTGCGCAACTCCATATGACAGATGACATTCCCAATTGCCTCCTGCAACATCAACAAGTCCTAGACCACAACAAGAAACTAGAACAAATGGATACTATTCTCATAAAAGTCCATTTCTAGTGTGGTGTCACCGCCAGACACCACACTTGCTAGGTGGTAGCTTAAATCGGCCGCGGTCCATTAGTACATGTCGGACCCGCGTGTCGCCGCCATCAGTACTTGCAGACCTAGCGCCACCACATGGCAGGTCTAGAAAGACGGACTAGCACTCGCCCCAGTTGTACGGACGACATTGCTAGCGACTAGACGTACGCAGCCTTCCTCTCATTAGCCGAGAGACAGTTAGAATAGCCTTCAGCTAAGTTAATGGCTACGACTTAGCAAGGCGCCATTTGTAACATTGCATGTATCTTAATGAGTCTCACTTGTATCATAAAGATTGCTGTATTCATCAGAGAATTAAAGTTAAGTATATATTATAAGCTACGTACTTTTCTTGCTACCATTCAATAGTTATCCTGTTCCAGAATTCACGCCCGTCTGCATTACATCGCGTGCCTTTCGGCTACCTCCGAGTGGCGTGGCTCTTGCTACGCCACAACATCTAGATTCCACAGTGTATTCTGTATCAACGGAAGATCCATGGAGATTGAATAAGATCAGACATCTATCTTAAGTGATTGTGCCATATCCAAAGGCCTCCTTCCGTTGATGAGACCATCCTAGCACAATTTGGCAGAGCAATCATGATTACCACATCAATGTGCATGGAAGTGATACTAATATTTTTCAGTGAAGAAGTTAGAAGCTGTTCGAACTCAATTGTCTTTCAAGGCATAATGGTACAAGTGAATCTATTTGAAGCACTGCATTGAGGAGAAGTAATTAATGATCTCTTAGCTTTGACCAGTAGTGCTATCAGCAACACAACTATTTGTTAGCATTATATAACCACAATGCTGACCATAACAACATATTATCACACATTGTAATTATAGTATCAACAACACTGCAGGACTACATCGGTTTTGAGATTGAACATTCTTGTTACTAACACCTTTAAACTTATTAAAAATTTGAAAAATCAGACCATAGTGAAAAATATGGATTTTCAGCAAGTACATAAATATAACCATACACAGAACAACATAAAAAATATATTATCATCATAGCCCAGAACGGCAGTATCACAATCTCCAATACATGCACAGTAGTTTTCCTTTACAATCTAATTCCACAGTCATTATACTTTTATCTTTTAAAAACTTCTCTGATGTATGATTTGTAGTGTGTGTCACTTTATATGTGACACAAACTCAAATTTTATACTGTAATGATAAAGCTGAAACACACCTGTCCCTGATTACATAAAATGGTAGACAGTACAGTTATGATTTTGACTTCCATTTATTAAGGCATGCCAATCTCAAGTTAAAATAATTGATTCTGATAGGAAAGATTTACATGCAAACATTAGTACTGAAAAGTTTGGTGTATAAAGGCTGTGCTTTAAAAATGAAATGAGAGAATTAAAATCACAAACATGAGGATAGTTTTTTGTGTCAATTACATCTCTTTTACCAAGTATATAACGTAATTTAAAAATTTGTAGCAGTTTCATATACAATGCATGTGAATTTTATATCTTGTGTTTGCTGGTTTAAATAGTCCAGAGTGTTCACATACTCTGCTCACAGCTCCAGATAACATTTATTTAAAATACTTCAAGTTTATTGTATGCAGCAATTGCCTTTGAAATGCCCTCTTTCCACATAATATATCTAGCTCTGTATTTGCAAGCACTTTTCATCCATGTACCAGAGTGGCTAATAACATAATGAACAAAGCTTAAACATCACCCTGGAACTTTCGTTGTTTAGAAGGGCCAAAAGGAAATTGGTGCAAGAAGTAGTAAGAAAAACTGGAACACACTGGTTGACAAGAAAACAGTACATAAACTACGATGGAAGCACTTGGCACCTCCTGATTTGTCTGTTAATACTCTGGACTTGGAAAATGTAATCAAGGCCCATTAATTAAAAATACACCAAGAATCATTTATATGCTGTTGTTGCTTCAGATGTCAGCTGATTTGTGTGGTTCTTTCCCCTAATTGATACATGCTTTAAGTTATATATCCCACCAGATGTTTTCACATAAATGCAAAATTCTAATGCAAACATATTCTGATCTGTAGAAGCGGTTGGCGTTCAATACAGGAGTAAATGATGTTACATAATATCCATTGTTTCGCGGCTAATCTATTTGCCTGTCTCGTTTATATCATAAAAGACTCTAATGACTTCACAAAGTGGACACATACTTCTTTCCATATGCAGTAAACATGCTTCTTTTTCCTTTTTATTTCACTGCACTCTTGCAAAAGGTTCTGTTGAAACTCATATAAGTGCAGGCCCCAACTAGTTTACTTTTAACCTTCTAAAATTTCTTAGCATCTTGACCAATGTCCCTTTCCCATAGATGTGGGAGCTTTGCCCTAAGTTCAACAAGATCGCGGAAAATATAATTCGGTAATACACCTTGTCTTTGCAGTCCTCTTCTGCACAGTTCATCACTGCTTTTCGTCACTAAAGCACAATGCCAATGCGCCCCAATGGCTCCAACATAATCGGTTTCGACTTTATCACCAACATGAAGAGAACATGATGGAGTTACATGGGCATCAATCTTCAATGCTAAGGCCAGGGCTTTTTCAAATATTTTGGGTGATGGCTTTTCAATACCAGCTTCATATGACGTTACAACAAAATTAAAATACTTATTTAAATCCAGTGAATTCAGTACACAATGCAGTCTTTCATCGTAGTTTGAGATTACGCCAATAATTGTGTTTGTCTGCTGCAGATATGACAATAAATCTTGGGCGCCTTCAGCAACGGCATAACAATCTCCGTTCTCGAAAGCATTTATGAGATAACCTGCAACACTGTCATAAGTGCTTCTGTTGTACTGGCATCGTGTTGCCTTTTCGAGAACATCTACGACCAGCAGATTCCACCACTTTTTCCAGCCTATGCCGGTTTTTTGACCGAAGTTCGGATGCTCACGGGATAATTTATCATACTGGGCCCGGAATATTAAAGCGATGTCTGATGGCTGCGCAGTAACGCCGAAGAGAGACGCTGCCTCTGAATACAATGTCTGAGGTGGCCTCCGAAAATTAAGAAGTGTCCCACTTACATCAAATGTCACTAAGCGAAAACGGTGCATCGCGGTTGTCTCACCTCCGCATAAACACTGTTATCTGCATTAAGGTGCTACAGTGCAAACAGTGAACTCGTGCTGAACCGCTTCCCTCAATCGCCGGTAGATGGCGCTGCACCACTGTTTGCAAACGTATTTACTTGACAAGCACCCACACATGTGGGGGTGGGTTGACGATTCATTTCGGAATTAGTCGCAACAACACAGGGGTCCTTGCACTATCCCCACCACGTCTTCCAGGTCTAAAACCAAGTGACCAATGAAAAGTCAGAACTGGAAGACCAATCGGAAAGCGCTATGTTTCACCCGCGTGTAGGTCTATTTATGAAAGTTGTTTTTGGCACGCTGAAGATTTGTGACAAACATGTTACCATCGGCAGGATTTCTTATAATAATGTAATTAAATATCATCCGACGATACATCGACAATCAGCAGGACATTCTAATATGAACAAAAACTGTATCCAACCGTGTCTAACGTTGTTTCGTTGTGTGGTTAGAAGCGTTAGATTACTGCGTCGAAGGTTACAGGTTTAAAACTTGATTCTTAGCTTTTTATTTTTTCTTAACCTTCGAGTTTTTGACCGATTCTGAAATGATATTTATATTCCTTCTTGTTAGAAATATTTGACTTTTTTTCGATTATGCCGCTATTTCCATGGGTGACGGGCAGCAACTCAAGACTACAGCTTAAATCGCCGTGAGTGAACTGCAACAGTGACAATTAGGGAGCTGCTTAAAAGTGGTCTCCCATTTAGTTTTTATTAAAAAATAGAAAATAGTAAAAAATTATGCTTTAAAATCATAATATTTAATTTATAATATTATGTGCCATTTACATTTTGGTAACAGGAAAAATTATGAAAAAAATATTTTAAAAACTTTACACTTTGCGAGTTCCAAAAATAGCTGCCAAAATGGGATCCCGTGCACAAATAAAATAACACCAAACAAAATTATAAAACAACTTCTACTGTAGTTTCAAAGTGGGTATAACATAACATCTTCCAGAATGTTAAAGAATTTCTGTGTGTTTTCTTTGGTTGAAGTTAAGAGCCCTGTTATAGAACGTTCCTGTAGGATTTATTTGTGGCAGATTGGTTGTGTGTCAGTTAAGAACTACCCCACATTTTCCCAGCAGTTTCATTTTCGTATGGGTGTTCAGTGTTATTTCTCTCCGACAGATGTATAGCCATTCTTCACACGTCATTGCGACTAAGCATGAAGGAAGAAGCTTCCATAGCAAGACAACACAAACTAGCTCTTCAAGATCTTTACCTAAATGTGTAGGTCTGCCTTTCGTTGTTTTTGCTGGTTCATCAGGTGTACTGTACTTCTTGCTGGAAACCCTCATACGAGTTGTTTTTCGAACATTAAACTGTTCACCGGCTTTCTTCTGACTAACCTGTTTTTGAAATACATCAATAGCTTTAGTCATTTTCTACAGACTCGACATTCTTTGATTAGCCCTCCCTATTACCCTCTTGGTATCAGCAAGAGAATTTCAAGGGAATAAGAGTACACTAATACGTAGGGCTTTAATCATGAAAAAGAAAGGGGCCAAGTTTAAGGAACTTGAGGAGGTCCAGTTTACGTGACTAAAGCCTACATTTCACACCAGAATAATTTTTTAATCTTACATCTAAACCAAAATGTATGATACAACAAATGCATCAAAGTACAATACATATGCTGTGTGAATATGTATCAATCATTGCTACGAAAAAAAGCAATTTTCCGTAAAACATTTGCGTTTACACACTGAAAATGATTGCACTCCATATAATTTATTTGGCGCCCAATTCATGGCATTAAGCTGGTTTCCTGCACTGCGCTAACATTCAACTGTAAAGTACACCTACACCAGACATTTCTAGCAGAAACTATTCTAGAAGCTTCACATTTCACTTCATACAGGAATAGTTCTCTGATTTCACTGTTTAAAACAGCAATGCAAATAAAACACACAACATAGTTTTCGAAAAGAAGCACAATTATCGCAAGTAAATATAATTTTCAGAAGAAACATTTTTCACAAGTAAGCAAGCAAATTTTCAAAGACGCGGCAGTCCTGTAAACAAAATCAGCTGTTTTCACACGCACGCGAACGAAACATAGCGCTTTCAGATTGGTTAGAGCTGGGACGAAGTGGGTCCCTTGTTCGAGTTGAGGGCAATAGACGGTTACGAATAGTTTCGACTGGTAAGAGGAAATTCTACACACTGGCTCCAAAGCCTTTCACAAGAGTGTTCCAAAGATATCAGCGCGCGCATGTACAGAGCTTTTTGTGTTCAGTCTTGTAGCATTCTCGTTGAACTAAGAAATTCTAGGTTCCTGCTAGCCTTTGAAAGGATTCTAGTGAAAATTCTATGCCATTGAGGGATTTTTCTGTAGAAATGTGTTGTATATATATAAAAACAGTGGCATCGAAAGCAAAAAGATCTATCCTTTAACGTTACCTTCAAAATGAATAAATTTTTGTTTTGCATACAAAGATCCGATCACAAGAGCCGACAATGGGCGTCACGTACTATATTCACTGCTGTAAACGACACGCGCACTTTAGAGGGGAGGTAGCAGAAGTAGAAGTAAGCATTAAATGTTGTTAGACATATTATTGACTTTAAGACACATACTACATTCTTAATCAGTGGACACATTGTGGCCACTCCCTACCAACTACACCAACGATGGTTTTTCTTCAAATTAGATAATTTCTGGTGTTTTTAATGTTTGGACACATACTACCTTGCTCTTTATTAGCGTTGGTACTATTTATCTGCAACGTATTGTCAATGAGTAACAAAAGTTGTGTTACCAAAACTAATGAGATATGCTGGTGAAATTCTTTCATCGTATGCATATAATCAAAATATGACGAAAAAACAGGATGTTGATATGGAATAATTAAGAACGTCTTCAGTTAATATTTTGTATCACTGGTTCACCAAGAAGTGCCGACCGCAAGTGGGAAGCAGAAACTTTTGACTCAGTTTCATTCATCATAATCGATGATTAGCCTGTAACTGTCATTCATTCTCTGAATATGGTAAGAAACACTGCACCACTTTCGTATTTTTTAATGCTTCGTACGACGCATTTCGAAAATTTCTCATCACGATTAAATATTTCCACTGGTATATGTGTGTGTTGTCCTGTCTGTCTTGCACTACGGCCGTCTTTTTGTGGTTATAAGATACTGTGCCCCCTCCATGATGCAGAACACAAGACACACTCATATGATTTGTGCAGTTTCAAAGTGTGTGTGCACATGCTTTTCTGCATAATATAGCAGGCACAGTACGGTACCTTAACCTCAAAAAGACGATACAGTACAGTAGAAGAAAGGCACAACACAAACAGCACACAAAATACTAACGTGAATATTTTGACTTGACAATGAGAACAAATTCTAGACACGCTTAAGTGCTAAGTATGAAAAAAAAAAAAAAAATTGAGCAACGCGAAGGAAGTAGAGGCAGTCAGGTCGTGTCCTATGTGAGCGACAGCTTCAGGCGGCAAAACACAACCACAGGTGTAGTTACGGAAGTGTCAACTGGCGACGTTTGAATTCAAACGTGTTTGAATCTTCTCGCTGCAGCACACGCGAAAGAGAGCTAAGTCACATGTCTTTCCGGCAAAGAAGTGGAACGGACGCGACGGCAGTTATGAATTACTTAACATCCGATTTTAAGAAAACTATTCAGTGAAAAAAAAAAACTAATTCTTCTGCAACCTATAGCTTGATATCTTTAAAAGATACAGGTCTGAACTTATTTTCGTTATTCGTCATAGTTACTGCGCTGCACGAAATTGAGTACATGGCTGCAGGAAATTTTTAAGAATTTGCAGAGATAAAATCACATTACGTAGACTTTCCGTATAGTTCATTTAAGGCCATACATTACTGCGAATGAAATCTAAATTGTATTTAAAGTTGAGACCGGAATGACATCTCTTTTCATTCTTGAGATATTGGTTGTCATATCCGCGGACGGGTCGCTCTCGGCGCGTCGGAACCTTTCCTGTGCTTCAGGAATCAAGTGATCGTAAAAATCGTCGTATCTCATAAAAGGTTCAAGATATCGAAACGACGAATTTTGGAAATGACACCATGCAGAAAGGACTATTTTATCATATGATTAACACTCGCTACGTTTTTGTAAATTCATGAGCAGAGCGAAACAAGATTCCCTATAACTTACACCATGAGGTTTTGTCAAAATTTTCATAGCCAAACAAAGGGAGAGATGATGATGATGTTTGGTTTGTGGGGCGCTCAACAGCGTGGTTATCAGCGCCCATACAATTACCCAATCTTTGCTCAGTCCAATTGCGCCACTTTCCTGGATGATGATGATGAAATGATGAGAACAACACAAACACCCAGTCATCTCGAGGCAGGTGAAAATCCCTGACCCCGCCGGGAATCGAACCCGGGACCCCGTGCTCGGGAAGCGAGAACGCTACCGCGAGACCACGAGCGGCGGACAACAAAGGGAGAGAAACAGTTAAACGGAGTATCAAAGTGACCAGCATGAGGTCTAGTTTGGCATGAAAATATTTAACTGCTTGAAAGTAATCAGGGTTATTATCGAAAACTTAATTAATAAGCAGAGGAAAAATTGAAATATTTCACGAAAAGCTGCTGCAAATGAAGCGTTAAAAATTTAATCTGTTCAAGACCTGGCTATTTTGCACATAAAAGGATACATTAGTGCGATATTTAAATGTCAAAAAGGCTTACTGTGAATCAAGTGCATTAGGAAGGCAAACGAGGAGTCAGTAAGATCATGCTTTCTGAATAAAACTTGATATTAAAAAATGAAAGAAATTAGTCAAATATTTTATGGAATGATTTGTATAAAAGAAATAACTAGATCAGAGAAACATTCTACGTGCCTTTGAATGATGCTCGAAATCATGAACAGAAAATGAGGTGCACCAAACGTTTCTCTAATATTTTTTATTTCATACTTTTAGACAAACCATTGCACAAATCGTTTGCCTTTCTTTTCAAAAATTTTGTAAGCTTTACTTTTACAGGCTATTTAGAGTAATTGAAACGCTTGGCCTTGACACTGACTGCTGATGAATTACGTTCGCAATATCAAATATCTGTAATATTTCATGGTTCATTGTAATTTATTAGGAATTAAATGTGTGTGATATACTGGGATAGGTGTGAAGATCAAGTTCTTTGGCAGGACCTCAAAAATATACTTATCGATGCAGTGTAAACAGTATACATAAAACTTAATAAACAGAATTGTAGCTGAGTCAGTAAAAATATAAAAACGACACAAAATCGAACTCAGGACGTTTACCTAACCCATGATCACGAACTTTATATGCTACTACTACACCACAACTACCTTTTGTTCACTACTATCAATCTCTGTACTTTTATTTGTATTTAGTGTAGTTAGTCATCTACTAGGCATTCCTCTGCATTTATTGGCTGTTAAAAGTTCTTGATCGTGTAAACAAACGTTCGTATTTAATTTATTGATGAGATAGTCGAATGCTCCTCTGTTCATTCACGTGTATTAGAAGAATTTGTCTGGTGACCACCATAGTTGATGATATTTATGAAATTCTCCATGGAAATTCCTCCCTTTGTAAATTTCATGCACAGTATTCCTCTTCGCTTTGTTTTCTTAAGTAAACCTAATTCTGTAGCCTTACGCTCCAGCTACAGTATTCTACAGGTTAGGGACGCCGTTTTATAGAAAAAGCTGGTCTAAAATAAGCAGCAGCATCAGGTGAAAAGCTGTGGTGCCCTGTGAGCGAGTGACCATGGCTGACTTAGACCGATGCATAAACATGAGTTCCATTGCTATAGCATAATTTCTAAATTCAAGGAAAAATGCATTTGGACGAGAAAATGGTTCCACATCTTTATTAGTCCATTTTCTTGCAATTAAGTAAAATAAGTACTTGATACCAAATTTGAGTGCACTGTTATATTCAATTGAGTTCTAATTTAAAATGTTGAACACATTCTCCCTCTTTCAATTATTTTGGGAAATTTCAAAATTTGAAAGCAAAAAGCAACAAGCAGAGGACATTTGTTCCCTCAATTAGTTTTATAGGAACTGAAGACAAAGCATCAAAATTGAGGACTGTCCCCAGAATATGAGGATATCTCATCACCTTAGTTAAGTGGTTAAAAGTGTAATTGGAGATTTGCGTTGTTGAATATTGTTGGTAATGGTGGGGGGATTTTGGGGAAACCAATGATAGTAGAAAAGAGAGTTTTCATCGCCTAGGGTGGGAAAACACCTGGCAATGGCCTTGTTTGGAAATAAAGACTCCTAAAATGGTTCAAATGGCTCTGAGCACTATGGGACTTAACATCTGAGGTCATCAGTCCCCTAGAACTTAGAACTACTTAAACCTAACCAACCTAAGGACATCACACACATCCATGCCCGAGGTAGGATTCGAACCTGCGACCGTAGCAGTCGTGCGGTTCCGGACTGCAGTGCCTAGAACCGCATGGCCACTGTGATCGGCGACTCCTACAATACCTAGCGTGCAAATTTTACTTTAAACTTTCTGGATGGCTGAGACTATGTTATGGTTTAATTCTTTTTCATGTCCCAGTGTTTTCTATGCTTTTTATTCTGAGTAGTACTTACTTTCCTTTAGCAGATTATCAACATACTTCGAGAATTTACTGACATTTGTGTGTCTCATGCTAAACTTGTAAATTATTGACAATTACAATCCACTCCTGAAGAGAGTGCGCTTATATGTATATAACATCAGATGTTACAGAATATAGTTTCCTTGTTAATAATATCCCAGAATCCTTTCAAAAAACAAAGGAATAAAAACAATTTTACATGCAGGACGCAAACTGACACACTATCTAGATTCCTTTCCACTATGTAACACCAAACTGCTATGCCACTGTAGAGATTGTGAAGACAAAAGTCAATCTGTCCTCAATTTGGTGCTCAAAAACCTGGTAACCTTACATCAAACCCGTTAACAATATTTATATTTTAAGACTTACATCAGAAATTTTGTAATGTTAGGGTATTGGAAATAGTACAATAATTGCTACATGATATAACTGTTTAATTTCAACATACTGAATTTTTAAACATGCGACATTAAAAAGTAATGTTTTGAAATACAACACTGAAACATTCACACTTACGCTAGAAAGCTTAAGTGCATTAGATATAAAAGATCGTGTGTTCAAAATTAAACAATAAAATACATCAAACATTAAATAACGAAAGGCATTACATCTTTTTTTAAATCTCTCTCCTCTAACTTCAGTGGTGTTTTGCATTCTTCCCCCTACTCGAGTTATCACTTGCCTTTTTTTTTAGCAACATCTTTAATAAGGTCTTTAATGTCAAGTTGGTAAGCCATGTCTTTCTCTACTGAAACTGCAGCTTGTCCCCCACGATCACTCTTGGTTCATAGAAATGCACTGATACGTCTTTACTGAGTTTCAAGAAACTCCTCTCTGATATCAGTTAAGTCAAAAGGTTATGAAGAGTTACAACCAAATAACGAAACCCATTTTTCAACTGATTTTGGAACAGATAGTTCACTGGATGTTCAGTTTTCACATTCTTTGGTATTCAATGACTTATTCTCGAATGTCCAGAACAGAGAGCTGCTGCATCAGCGTCTTTTACAAAAGACTGGATTTCTCCAGTGATGCTAGAACTGAACAGTTTATAGTTTGATGCACAAATCCATGAGTTCTTTGGAAGTTGTTGTATAGAAAACCAAATAATCTTGCAATTTCATTCAGCTGTATGAATTATTCTTTTACAGAACTAATTGCTGTGTCCAATATTGCAATATAGTGAGGCACTCTGAATTTCTCTTTGGGGTCCATCTGATATCTGGCAGAAAAATTGGCTCAATATTAATTTCTTCAGCTAGCTCTCGAGCACCAACCATAATTCTCTCAAGTTCCCCGGCACTCCTCGTATTATTCAAATAATCCTATGTATTTTTAAGCTCATTACAGTTTTCTCAAGAGTAAAGTGTTCGCTTGCGGCAGTTTACTGGTCAGATTGATTTGAGATAATATACTATGCCATGTTGCAACAGCTACAACAAACTTAAATGAAGATATGCTGTTTAGAAGACCTTCAGCTTCTACCTTAGCTATGGTACCAGAAGAGCCTTTGAGAGTTCTTAAGAAATTTCATACAACACATCATATAAATGTGGTAACCGGTAGCTTATGGATGTTACAGCATCAGACTTCCTTGTCCACTGAGTATCACTCAGAGATTTTAGAGACAAAGATTGTATATGATTGAATTGCACTTACCATTTACTCCTTTCAGATATGTTGAAAGAGAAGTACAAAACCTAGTTTGTGAATACGTGATCGATTATCCACCAATCAATACGACACATGATTGACAAATGATCTCCAGAGACAAAGACAAAAAGAAAGACTGGTGGAGATATGATGTCAAGTCATAACATCTACACAACACAGTGCGTGGGTCCCACTCCAGTGCTCGACAGAGTTGAACTAAGGTTGTATTTGTTTCTGTTTCGTAATCGTTATTGGCTGCTCTAGTTGTGGAGGCAATGTGTTTACTTTCGTCAAAGTAAATAAGGACTTGGTAAGTAATTGTTCTATATAATTTTTTCTCCTCAATCGATCAGTTTTTTCGTTGTTTGATATGAAATTAATTTTTTCCACCCTTTGCCACCCCTAAAATTTTGATACCTAGTATTGTGTTATAGTAGAAATGGGCCTGTGTCCAAACAAGAACATCTTATCTGTGTGCAGACGTAACGTAATGTCATACTGGTACAGGAATGTAGCTTTTTTATCGTTGTTTCAGTTCCTTTCAAAAGTGCAAAGGAAGAAGCCCATTTTTCTCGCAGTGAGTTGTAATTTTTCGCACAAATTAGAACATACTTTGTAATGAAGCAAGCTGAGATCTCTTTACTTCCTCTCTTTTTTGCCATCTGCCTCTTGAATTCATTTTTGCCTGATTACCATTAACATGCATGAGTATAATCTGCATTTCCATAAAAGAGAAAGGCTGGCCCTCAGTTTGAAGGAATATAGCACCAGTTCTAATTTTGTGCTTAGTTTTTTGAATGTAAATAATTTTCTAATTTATTTTGCGCATTCCTAGTTAATACCTTTTGCTATAGAGTGAAATCAGTAATTGTTTCATGACTTACATTGTATTGTTGACTTATAAACAAATATAAATTCTGTACTAATTATCAACATTTAGAAGATGAGCTATTAGGATTCTCAAAGTATTTATTTGGTCCTGTTCGAAAATATATTAGCAAAGCCAGCCCTTAATTCCAAAATAATTACCGGGTTTGTCAAAAGTATGGTTTGTATAACTATCTCTGTTGATTTCATTATTTTAACAAGTAATTCGACCTAACCTTTGTGGTAGAAGGAACTGTTAAAACGAAGGAATTTTTTGATGTATTCAGTTAATTGAATGAATTACGTTTTAATTATAATTTCTGTAACTTAAACGTTGAACAATACATAGTTTCAATGCCTATTATTGTGAGTATATACAAGGGCAGTTTGAAAAGTCCGTGCAAAGTCCGAGAGATGGCACCACCGGCGCATATTGAGGTCATGTTTCGTTAGAAGCATCTCTGGCTAGAACGCACACTAAGTTTCAGCCATATTGGTCTATTTCTTTGTGTTTGGCATTCGTGTTAATCAAGGAAGTCGAGTGATTGTCAAAAAGTGGACGAAAAAGAATTTCATGTGGTGATTAAACATTACTTTATGAAAGGCAAAACGCCTCAGGAGACTAAAGAGATGCTTGATAAACATTACAGTGACTCTGACTTCGATTAGATAAGTGGTTTCAAAATTTTCGGAATGGCCATATGGGCACAAGTGATGCTGAACGTTCTGGACGTCCTGTGGAGGTTATGACTCCAGAAATCATCGATGAAATCCATGATATGGTGATGGATGACTGAAGAGTTAAGGTGCATGACATTGCTAGTGCTATGGGCATCTCAAATGAACGTTTACATAATATTTTGCATAAACATTTGGACATGAGAAAGCTATCCGCAAGATGGGTTTGCAATTGCTCACGCTTGACCAAAAATCCTGTGAATTGTTATAAGGATGGTTTGTAGCTGTTCAGGAAGAATCTGCAGGACTTTACGTGTCGTTTCATCACTGTGGATGAAACATGGATACATTATTATACTCTTGAGACCAAACAACAATCTAAACAAAGGGTTACCAAGGGAGAATCTGCACCAAGAAAGGTGAAGACCATTCCATTGACCAGAAAGGTAATGACGACTGTTTTTTGGGATCTGCAAGGGATAATCCTTATCGACTATCTGAAAAAGGGTAAAACTTTTATAGGTGCATATTATTCATCGTTATTGGACCGTTTGAAAACCGGGCTGCAAGAAAAACGCCAGCGATTGGACCGCAAAAAAAGACCTTTTCCAACATGACAGTGCACCAGCACACACCTCAGCAGTAGTGTTCGCAAAATTAATGGAAATAGGGTTCCAACTCGTTTCACATCCCCTCTATTCTCCAGACTTGGCTCCCTCGGACTACTATTTGTTCCCCAATTTGAAGAAATGGCTGGCGGGACAAAGATTTTATTCAAACGAGGAGGTGATTGCAGCAAGTAATAGCTGTTTTGCAGACTTGGACAACTCCTATTATTCGAAAGGGATCAACAAATTAGAACAGTGTTGGAGGAAATTTTAAGTCTAAAAGGAGACTATGTCGAAAAATAAAAAAGGTTTACCTCAAACACGTAAGCATTTTTTATTTTTGCATAGACTTTTCAACCCCCCCATGAACCATGGACCTTGCTGCTGGTGGGGAGGCTTGCGTGCCTCAGCGATACAGATGGCCGTACCGTAGGTGCAACCACAACGGAGGGGTATCTGTTGAGAGGCCAGACAAACATGTGGTTCCTGAAGAGGGGCAGCAGCCTTTTCAGTAGTTGCAGGGGCAACAGTCTGGATGATTGACTGATCTGGCCTTGTAACATTAACCAAAACGGCCTTGCTGTGCTGGTACTGCGAACGGCTGAAAGCAAGGGGAAACTACAGCCGTAATTTTTCCTGAGGAAATGCAGCTCTACTGTATGATTAAATGATGATGGCGTCCTCTTGGGTAAAATATTCCGGAGGTAAAATAGTCCCCCATTCGGATCTCCGGGCGGGGACTACTCAGGACGACGTCGTTATCAGGAGAAAGAAAACTGGCGTTCTACGGATCGGAGCGTGGAATGTCCGATCCCTTAATCGGGCAGGTAGGTTAGAAAATTTAAAAAGGGAAATGGATAGGTTAAAGTTAGATATAGTGGGAATTAGTGAAGTTCGGTGGCAGGAGGAAAAAGACTTTTGGTCAGGTGATTACAGGGTTATAAATACAAAATCAAATAGGGGTAATGCAGGAGTAGGTTTAATAATGAATAAAAAAATAGGAGTGCGGGTTAGCTACTACAAACAGCATAGTGAACGCATTATTGTGGCCAAGATAGACACAAAGCCCATGCCTACTACAGTAGTACAAGTTTATATGCCAACTACCTCTGCAGATGATGAAGAAATAGATGAAATGTATGACGAGATAAAAGAAATTATTCAGGTAGTGAAAGGAGACGAAAATTTAATAGTCATGGGTGACTGGAATTCGTCAGTAGGAAAAGGGAGAGAAGGAAACATAGTAGGTGAATATGGATTGGGGGGAAGGAATGAAAGAGGAAGCCGCCTTGTAGAATTTTGCACAGAGCATAACTTAATCATAGCCAACACTTGGTTCAAGAATCATAAAAGAAGGTTGTATACCTGGAAGAATCCTGGAGATACTAGTAGGTATCAGATAGATTATATAATGGTAAGACAGAGATTTAGGAACCAGGTTTTAAATTGTAAGACATTTCCTGGGGCAGATGTGGATTCTGACCACAATCTATTGGTTATGAACTGCAGATTGAAACTGAAGAAACTGCAAAAAGGTGGGAATTTAAGGAGATGGGACCTGGATAAACTGAAAGAACCTGAGGTTGTAGAGAGTTTCAGGAAGAGCATAAGGGAACAATTGACAGGAATGGGGGAAAGAAATACAGTAGAAGAAGAATGGGTAGCTCTGAGGGATGAAGTAGTGAAGGCAGCAGAGGATCAAGTAGGTAAAAAGAAGAGGGCTAATAGAAATCCTTGGGTAACAGAAGAAATATTGAATTTAATTGATGAAAGGAGAAAATACAAAAATACAGTAAATGAAGCAGGCAAAAAGGAATACAAACGTCTCAAAAATGATATCGACAGGAAGTGCAAAATGGCTAAGCAGGGATGGCTAGAGGACAAATGTAAGGATGTAGAGGCTTGTCTCACTAGGGGTAAGATAGATACTGCCTACAGGAAAATTAAAGAGACATTTGGAGAGAAGAGAAACACTTGTATGAATATCAAGAGCTCAGATGGCAACCCAGTTCTAAGCAAAGAAGGGAAGGCAGAAAGGTGGAAGGAGTATATAGAGGGTTTATACAAGGGCGATGTACTTGAGGACAATATTATGGAAATGGAAGAGGATGTAGATGAAGACGAAATGGGAGATAAGATACTGCGTGAAGAGTTTGACAGAGCACTGAAAGACCTGTGTCGAAACAAGGCCCCGGGAGTAGACAACATTCCATTTGAACTACTGATGGCCTCGGGAGAGCCAGTCATGACAAAACTCTACCATCTGGTGAGCACGATGTATGAGACAGGCGAAATACCCTCAGACTTCAAGAAGAATATAATAATTCCAATCCCAAAGAAAGCAGGTGTTGACAGATGTGAAAATTACCGAACTATCAGTTTAATAAGTCACAGCTGCAAAATACTAACGCGAATTCTTTACAGACGAATGGAAAAACTGGTAGAAGCCGACCTCGGGGAAGATCAGTTTGGATTCCGTAGAAATGTTGGAACACGTGAGGCAATACTGACCTTACGACTTATCTTAGAAGAAAGATTAAGAAAAGGCAAACCTACGTTTCTAGCATTTGTAGACTTAGAGAAAGCTTTTGACAATGTTAACTGGAATACTCTCTTTCAAATTCTAAAGGTGGCAGGGGTAAAATACAGGGAGCGAAAGGCTATTTACAGTTTGTACAGAAACCAGATGGCAGTTATAAGAGTCGAGGGGCATGAAAGGGAAGCAGTGGTTGGGAAAGGAGTAAGACAGGGTTGTAGCCTCTCCCCAATGTTATTCAATCTGTATATTGAGCAAGCAGTAAAGGAAACAAAAGAAAAATTCGGAGTAGGTATTAAAATTCATGGAGAAGAAGTAAAAACTTTGAGGTTCGCCGATGACATTGTAATTCTGTCAGAGACAGCAAAGGACTTGGAAGAGCAGTTGAACGGAATGGACAGTGTCTTGAAAGGAGGATATAAGATGAACATCAACAAAAGCAAAACGAGGATAATGGAATGTAGTCAAATTAAGTCGGGTGATGCTGAGGGAATTAGATTAGGAAATGAGACACTTAAAGTAGTAAAGGAGTTTTGCTATTTAGGGAGTAAAATAACCGATGATGGTCGAAGTAGAGAGGATATAAAATGTAGACTGGCAATGGCAAGGAAAGCGTTTCTCAAGAAGAGGAATTTGTTAACATCGAGTATAGATTTAAGTGGCAGGAAGTCGTTTCTGAAAGTATTTGTATGGAGTGTAGCCCTGTATGGAAGTGAAACATGGACGATAACTAGTTTGGACAAGAAGAGAATAGAAGCTTTCGAAATGTGGTGCTACAGAAGAATGCTGAAGATAAGGTGGGTAGATCACGTAACTAATGAGGAGGTATTGAATAGGATTGGGGAGAAGAGAAGTTTGTGGCACAACTTGATTAGAAGAAGGGATCGGTTGGTAGGACATGTTTTGAGGCATCAAGGGATCACAAATTTAGCATTGGAGGGCAGTGTGGAGGGTAAAAATCGTAGAGGGAGACCAAGAGATGAATACACTAAGCAGATTCAGAAGGATGTAGGTTGCAGTAGATACTGGGAGATGAAGAAGCTTGCACAGGATAGAGTAGCATGGAGAGCTGCATCAAACCAGTCTCAGGACTGAAGACCACAACAACAACAACAACAGAAACCAGGTGGTAGTTATGAGTTGAGGGACATGAAAGGGAAACAGTGGTTGGGAAGTGAGTGAGACAGGGTTGTAGCCTATCCCCAATGTTATTCGATCTGTATATTGAGCAAGCAGTAAAGGAAACAAAAGAAAAATTTGGAGTAGGAATTAAAATCCATGGAGAAGAAATAAAAACTTTGAGGTTCGCCGATGACATTGTAACTGTGTCAGAGACAGCAGAGGACCTGGAAGAGCAGCTGAATGGAATGGACAGTGTCTTGAAAGAAAGATATAAGATGGACATCAACAAAAGCAAAACAAGGATAATGGAATGTAGTCAAATTAAATTGGGTGATGCTGCGGGAATTAGATTAGTAAATGAGATGCTTAAAGTAGTAAATGAGTTTCGCTGTTTGGGGAGCAAAATAACTGATCATGGTCAAAGTAGAGAGGATATAAAATGTAGACTGGCAATGGCAAGGAAAGTGTTTCTGAAGAAGAGAAATTTGTTAACATCGAGTGTAGATTTAAGTGTCAGGCAGTCATTTCTGAAAGTATTTGTATGGAGTGCAGCCTTGCATGGAAGTGAAACGTGGACGGTAAATAGTTTAGACAAGAAGAGAATAGAAGCTTTCGAAATGTGGTGCTACAGAAGAATGCTGAAGATTAGATGCGTAGATCACATAACTAATGAGGAGGTATTGAACAGAATTGGAGAGAAGAGAAATTTGTGGCACAACTTGACAGAAGAAGGGATTGGTTGGTAGGGCATATTCTGAGGCATCAAAGGATCACCAATTTAGTATTGGAGGGCAGCGTGGATGGTAAAAATCGTAGAGGGAGACCAAGAGATGAATACACTAACCAGATTCAGAAGGATGTAGGTTGCAGTAAGTACTGGGAGATGAAGAAGCTTGCACAGGATAGAGTAGCACGGAGAGCTGCATCAAACCAGTCTCAGGACTGAAGACCACAACAACAACAGACTTTTCAAGTGCCCCTGGTATAAAGGACTAATTTTTGGTCCTGAGACATTCAGTCCACAGCCGATTTTCAGGCGTGAAACGTGTAGGTGAGACCAACAACAGTGCATCAACTTAACAGTGGAATAAGTGTAACACAGATAAGCTGCGTGTTAAAACAATTAATGACAATGTCTGTTTAATTTATTTGAAAAATAGTGCCACATGTACCATATTATTCTGCAAGAACTGTGAACTGTGTGGTTAGAGTTTTACTGCTCATAGATGTTCAAAAGCAAACTACTGTAGCAGTATTGCTGATGTCTGCAACCTATTAATGAGGCTTATCAACATTTACCAATAGTGAACTGATCATATAATTATGTAATATTGACGGATGTGAACAGCAAAAGTAAAGGACTGTGAAGCTCAATTGTGCAATTGCTGGCTACATCATTTACAGTAGTCAGTATTGAAATTCCACCCACCATTTTTCACACAGTATAACAATGCAGTACGTTGACACTGTGGACTATCAAGAAAGAAATAAAGCAGGTGAACATCACAACTTCAAACGACCATGTGAAGGCCTTTAATGGCACCGACATTAGTGTCCTGTTACTTGTGGATGAGGCTGGAACTGAAGTTGAGAGCAGCAAACAAAAAGCAGAAATGCTTAACTTAATTATTGTACCACTGAAAAGATGTGTGAAATAGATATTAGTATCAGTGCCGTTGAGAAAAAGCTAAAATAGTTCAAACTGAATAAAGCCCAAGGGCCCGATGGACTCCCTGTCGGATAATATACCTAATTCACAGCTGAGTTTGCCCCTCGGTCGACTATGATCTATTGTAGGTACTGGAAGTAACTTTGGGTGAAGCACGGGGATGATATTAATGATCCTGCGAACAGTATTAATAGGAACTACAATTTTTGCACAGATGATGCAGTTACCTACAATGAGACAGATAAGACTTCAAAGTGATGCATGACTGACAACTTGATTAAAATGTTCAAAAATGTAAAACTGTGCACTTCATAAAACAAAAAATATGTATCCTGTGAGTCATAGCTGGAATCTCTAAACTCATAAAAATGCAATGCTGTGATAAAAGTCATGGCATTGAGATATGCACAAGTACAAATGGCGGTAGTATCGTGTACATAAGGTGTAGAAGGGCAGTGCAATGGTGAAGCTGTCATTTGTATTCAGATGATTCATGTGAAAGGTTTCAGATGTGAGTATGGCCACACAATGGGAATTAACAGATTCTGGATGTTGGTAGTTGGAGGTAGACACATGGGACATTCCACTTTGTAAATCATTAGGAAATACAATACTGCAAGATCTGCAATGACAAGTGTGTGCCAGGAATACCAAATTTCAGGCATTACCTCTCACAAGGATAACACAGTGGCCGACGACCTTCACTTAATGACCGAGAGCAGTAGCATTTGCATAGAGTTGTCAGTACCAACAAGCAAGCAACAGTGCATGAAATAACCACTGAAATCAATATGGGATGTACAACGAACATATCTGTTAGGAAGGTGCCTTTGCTAACAGCACAACATCGCCTGCTTTGGTCCTCCTGGGTTCGTGACCATGTTGGTTGGACCCTAGACAAGTGACAAACCATGACCTGGCCAGATAACTCCTGATTTCAGGTGGTAAGAGCTGCTTGGTAGAGTTCGAGTGTGGCACCATAGACCCAAGTTGTAAACAATGCATTGTGCGAGCTGGTGGCTCCATAATGGAGTGGGTTGCGTTTACGTGGAATGGACTGGGTCCTCTAGTCCAACTAAACAGTTCATTGTTTGGAAATGGTTATGTTCAGCTAATTGGAGACAATTTTCAGCCCTTCATGGAATTCATATTCTCAAACAACTACAGAATTTTTATGGATGACAATGTTCCATGTCACTGGGCCACAATTGTTCGTGATTGGTTTGAAGAACATTCTGCACAATTCGAGAGAATTATTTAGCCACCCAGATCGCGCAACATGAATCCCATCAAACATTAATGGGACATAATCATGCACAAAATCCAGCACCGGAAACACTTTTGCAATTATGGACAGATATAGAGGGAGTATGGATCAATATTTCTGCAGGGGACTTCCAACAACTTGCTGAGTCAATGTCACGTCGAGCTGCTCCACTATACCTGGCAAAAGGAGGTCTGATACAGTACGAGAAGTTATCACATGACTTATAAATTCAGTGCACTTGAATGAACACTTAGTAGGAACATGAAGTGCAACAACCACACAGGCTCAGTTGTGGTTCGAGCACGTAAGAGACTTCCAATTTTACTGGTAGGATACTAGAGAAATGCAATCAGTCTACAAAGTGGTTTGCTTATGAATCACTCATGTGATCCATTCTAAAATGTTGCTCAGGTGTGTTGGACCCATAACAAATAGGACTGACATGGGATACTGAACGTACACAGAGAAGGGCAGTACAAATGGCCACAGGTTTGTTTGATCTTCAGGAGAGTCTCACTGAGATATTGGAAGATCTGAACTGGCAGACTCTTGAAGATAGGTTGGAACTGTCCCGAGGAAGTCTACTACCAAAGTTTTAAGAACTGGCTTTAAATGATGACTTGAAGATCACTCCACAACCCCCTACATCTTGCTACCTTAAGGATCGTGAGGATAACATTAGATTAATTACAGTATGCACAGAGGCACTTAATTAATCTTTTTTTTTCCTGTGCTCCCTATGTGAATGTAACAGGAAAAAGCCCTAATAATCTGAGAGCTGTACCCTCTACCATGTAGAGTATAGCTGTAGGCATCAAAGAAATGCTACCACAGTCCTAACAACACTCCATATTTACAATGTTTTTATGGTTTCTGATGAGTGTTATGACAATAGTACATTGATTATTCTGATTTGAAAAGCACATATAATTTTGTATATGTAAGTAGACAAAATTACGTTATGTATGTGGTCCTCAACTGAATGACAGATCAATTAAAATGAAGTCAGCAACAGGTCAAATTGAATAAGATAAGGGAAGAATGTGATTTATCCACTGGTATGCAGCCAACATATCAGTTTCAGTTTTTTAATACTAATGAGGCACACACAGTGCTTGGATATTTACAGAATGCAGATCATTTCTGAAAAGAATTTAACTTTGTGATCCAAACATTACTTTCATGCTTCAGAATAATTAGGTATTGAAAGCAGCAACCAGTCACAGTATTTCATATCAGTAAACTGCTATTACAAAAATGTTTCATAATTCTTGCAGTGTGGGATCTTTACCAGATGCGATTAACAGAGTACATCAATAAAGTTCAAAGAAGGGCAGCACATTTTGTATAACAGGGTAGAGTGTGTCACAGATGTGGTGCAGAATTTGGGGGGGATATCATTAAAACAAATGCATTTCTCGATGCAGCAGGCTCTCATGAAATTTCAGTCACTAACATTCTCCTCTGAATGCGAAAATATCTTATTGATGCCCATGTACATAGCAAGAAACTATCATCATAATAGAATAAGGGAAATCATAGCTTGCACAGAAAGATATAAGTGTTCACTTTTTTCACATGCTGTTCCAGGGTGGAATAATACAGAATTATTGTAGAGGTGGTTCAATGAACCCTCTGCCAGGCACTTAAGTGTGAGTTGCAGAGTAGCCCTGTAGATGTAGAATAGAAATTCTTACACAAATCATCCCCATTTTCGCTCCGTTCAAGTGTCTGACCCTTTCTGAGCATGTTTCTGAAACATGATTTCAAATTTTACAGCTTAGTTTTTATTACACTTCGGTCCACAGTCTGGATACAGTTTACAAACATTTCAACCCTCGATTCAAGTTCCCAACTTTTTACATTCTTGTTGATTTGATGTTAGTGGGTCAAGCTCCACAAACAAGCTTTTTCACAGTACTACTGTATGTTTTTCAGTGTGGTCATTTTTCCACTCCTTCAACATACTTCACACAATTAAAACATGCAGTCACTTGATACTCAGAGGAAACCTCATGGACTTTAACATGGACCAATGCAGAAATCTGCTCATGTGTGCCCAACTATGGAGACGGGATCATCGCTTCCGAGAACTGCAAGTAACAATGTGTAGGCCACGTCTCCACTACTACGAGTACAATGCACATGCAGGGCTTGTGAGCTTCCAGAAAAACTCAGAAATATCATTAACCCGTCCTTAAAATCCGTCCAGACGTGGCGAGCTATTTGGGCACTCACTCCAACCTGCCACACATGAGCTATTTACCAAACAATTTTAACCAGTATGCTTGCCGCATCTGTGCCATTCAATAAGCCACATGCCACCCCCCTCCCCTCCCCACCCACCACCCCCCGATCATGCCAAATGGTGGGTATCTTAGGAAGTTGACTAAGTATGGATTTGGCAACCCCAAGTTTTTCGAGGAGGGGACTGGTGAGCATTGCATCCTTTGTAAACATAGGCACTGCGCATGCTTTAGTGACTTACGGTGGGGCAGTGGAATGTTGCGTGTCACAGGTAACAGGGATCCTGGCTTAACCACCCAGGTCGTGAGAATGGTATAAACATCTATAAGAAAAACCCTCTATCTCAAGGCGTCCTAGACACTGATGAGGCATATGCTTGCAACATTCAGCTGCACTCTGGGCTAAACTGTTGAAAGGTTTGTGACATGCCAAGACATTAAGGATACAGATACCAAAGAACTCCAACAGGAATGGCTCGTATCTTGTACTCTGTGTGTAGGTACATGATAAAGGACCACCAGGATACAGTAAAGTTAATGTTTATTTAAAAAAAAAAATTTGGAACACCGATCGATCATAAGCATTGGTGAAGACATTAATTGTGAATGTGCAGTGGGGTGCAGATAAATGAAGGGACTTTCATTCAATTATTTGTATAAGATTTTGTTTTTCGGACAGCTTCAGTCTCAGTCTGACACTCTGGCATGTAGCAGTTTTTGTTACGCTGTACTGCTCGGAGTATGATGGGCTATGAGTCTTTTGTATCATATGTGTTTTCGAATAAGAGAGAACTTAATAACAGTGTTAAGCATTTTTATTAAAGTGAAATAGGGCCAAATCAAGGAAAATTACTTCATAATTTGCATAATCTTGGGAGTCACTGGTGTTTCCTGGATCAGCTGCCTGCATCTACAATTGAAATGGAGGAAAAGAAGTCCACAGTCATATTTTCGTAAAATTAACAGAAGGAGAAGCTTGCAGAAGATGAGAAATATAATTAATATATGTATAGAGATTGACACAGAAAAAGAAACGATACAAGGTAAAATGAATCCACAATAGCACAATTTTGTACATGTAGAACATTTCATAATAATGCAATTGTACTAATATTCTCTCTTCATTGAAAGTTAAAGGACAATTACCAATCAATTTCTTTCATTCCTTTTCCTTCTTTTAAATTTTTAAATTATATATTTTTTTATTGTATTACACCTGGTGACCTAGGTGCCATGGCTTAGGAACCCAGTTGTAAGTAGGGTTTGTTAACTATTGTTATCATAAGAAATTTCTATGACATTGTTATTAGTCGTAAAAACTAATTTCTGTATTTTCTATTTGCATGAATCACGACGGGGAGCAAGTATTGCAAAAAGGCAAAAACTGAGGAGAAAAATTTTGAAAGGAATAAGAATTGGATGCAAGTCACATAAAATTTTCCATAGTAAGCTGTTTTATTAGGCGCAGCAAAGGTAGGGCGACTATGCAAGTTGCTTGCATAGTTATGCTTGGTAGCACCTCTTTTGATGTAGATAGAAATCTTGTCCCCATTTATTTCCTTCCTTGAATTTTATTGGCTAAAAATTTACAGAAATTTTTCAGTGTGATACACATTGTCAGTAAAACATTAAGATTTGTGACACTATAGTTTGAGCATCATAATAGACATAAATAGGCTTCGACAGTACATAATTTACATTTATCAAGTGTAATAACTAGTGTATGAAATTTCCGTTTTTTGCACATTCATATAACATGGCCGAAAAATATATGCCAATTGTTGATAGCCATAGCGAAAACACTATCAGCCAAGATGGCGTAGAATTGCGAGATCGAACAATTTAAGTTCAGGCGCCAAGCATGCCTACTGCAGGAAGTTTAAGTAGACCAGAGTTGAGTGTCGCAGGAGTGACAAATGATAGTGACGCTCCACAACAGAAAAACTTTGACGACACAATGTTTACAATTGGCGAGACAATGTCAAACACCTCCCAGAGCGACATACCGCTCATGAATGGAACGTCGGAGAGCGATCTATATATGAATCTTGACAACATGTTGCAAACACCACTTGGTCACGACACAGATATTAACTTGGGAAATACAGCTGAAAGCAACCATGGTAGTAGCACTGCTATGGCAGCTACTATCTAACATAAACGCGAAATTTGATGATATGAAACACAATATAAAAACCAAGTTCAGTAATTTGACACAAGATGTGAACATGGTAAACCACAACAAAATATTGTTACACAAGATTTAAATACAATGAAGCAAGAACAAAAAAGAGTATTCAAGTATTTGCAGGACACAGTTGCACAGGAATTCGATGACTTAGCCAAATATATTCTCACTGAAATCGAGGAAAAATTGAATGATATGAAAACACAGATAAAGCATGAAGTACTTTCTGAAGTTAACAGAAACATTACGGAGGTAAAACGGAAGGTAGATTCTTTTGATGTCCATTGTGATCTAGTAGAACAAGAGATAAAAAAAATCACAGACGCAAACACAAACATTGAAGCCACACGAAACCAGTTGGTTTCGACAGTAAAAAAGGTAACCACTATCGTCAACCAAATAAATAGAGACTCTGAAGGTGTACCTCTAGCTGTAGAAGAGCTTACTTTAAGGGTAGCAACATTAGAAGTTGACTCAGCATGTGCTAAGAAGAAGAGAGAGAAGATAAATGAAAATCTGAGTGATATCATTAGTCAAGCTGAAGCAGGTACGCTAGATAAGGGTAACACCATTGCAGGGAAATTAGTAACCGACTGTAAGTTATACACAGATGTAGTAGAAAAGGCTATTCAGAAAAAGAAAAAATGAAATCGTGAACAAGGTAAACATTAACCTACAAGCCACGGAAAATAGGATCCGCGATCTTTTAGAAGAAAGTATTACCGGACCTCGAAATATGAATGTAAATAATACACAGGCTACAGTGAACAAACAACAACCTGTTGTATCTATTCTCAAATTGTCACGAGTCTCACAGCAGGTACCAGTGACAGTTGTTCATTGCAAAGTGTAAACATACCAACAACTCCAATACCTGATCAACTACCAGCCGGAATTACCGGTAACTATAATAACAATATAAATACGATCGAAAATGCCACGAGTCTATCAACTATTTTTGCAGGCGAAGGTTTGCTGAGACATCGACATTTCCTACATTTACTACCGAAGGTAAAAGAATGAATCCCGTAGTATTTATTAGATCTTTTCGTCATGTATTTCCACGCAACTGGACGGAAGCACAGAAGATCAGATTTGTCGTGGGATGTATGCAAGGCGATGTGCTCTTATGGGCAACTGAAGTGGCCGAATGTTGCGGCACTTATACCCAATTTGAACGAGCTTTCCTCGACAAATACTGGTGTGAGGCAATGCAAGAAAGACTCAGATGCGAGGTTTTGAACCCTGCACCATTCAATGGCAAATACGGTAGTCTACGTGGATACTTTGAAAAATACCTGAATAAGACACACTACTGGACAAATCCAGTATCACAAGTAGAAGTGTTAAAAATTTTGAAAAGTCGTTTACCATCGCACATCAGAGAAAAATCAGTCACAACCCCCGAGCACGACACTGAATATATTCAGCCAGTGCTCGATTCTATCGACTTAATCCATGAGGAAGGAGCTGTACCCCATGGCCCATAGAGCAACAGAAAACCAGGCACAACAACAACAACATAATTACAGTCAGTAAAACGTGATTTAAACACACAGTAATTTTGGTACAGTACACACAACAGCAAAATCACATGCCCAGAGGTAATGAGTATGGTACTGGGAACGGAAACAACATGGGTAATTTCAATGCACCAGAGAATCACAAGATCCTATGCCGAATATGAATAGAAACAGTAAGCCGCCGCAGTGGCCGAAGCACCGTACCCCAGCTGACCTTTGGACAGCAAAATAACTGCACAGCACATAACGACAAATTGGCTAAGTACACACACAGTGCAACTCACTGAAATTTCTCCAGGTAATGAACTAAGTCACGCCGTCGGAAAACACCAACCGGTCGTAGTTAAGCGCCAGGCTATTGACCTTTCAGGGAATGGGGGCATGGAAGGCCTAGAAACATGTTTCAAAAGATTTGACAAACGAGGTGACATCAAGGATGACGTGTATCAGCATGAGTTAGATATAGTAGGTAAAGACACGGAAGAACAAGTACAAGCAATCATTAAGGTGAAAATATTTAACACTGACACACAGTTAATTTTAGATACAGGTTCAACTACCAACCTATACAATATTCCTTTCCAGCAGTGTATTTCACAAACAAATTTGATACTGAGCAAGAAGCAAACACTGTGGTTAGTTACGAAATGGCAGAGCAGAAACTAAGCGAATCACAGGTACTAAATGAGATGCAATAACAAGAACTTTCTAACTTGTTATTTAAGTATGCCAATGTTTTCAGTAAGGAGCCAGAAGTAATCAAAGACTCTGAATATAAATTTGAAGTCTATCCACATGAAACATTTTGTGTACTCTCAAATCCTATTCCCTGGGAAAAACGAGAGGCAGTAAGGCAAGAGATCAATCGTATGATTAAATGGGGAATTATACAATCTTCATTTTCACCCAATTGTAGTCCAATATTACCAGTAAGCGAACCAGATGGTTCTGTAAGATTAGTTCTTGATGCTAGAGGTATCAATAAGATTATAGAACTAGTAAGCATAATACCAGACAACTTGGACGAACAGCTTCTAAAGTTTTATAATAAAAAATATTTCAGTATACTCAATCTCAAGATGTCCTACTGGCAAATAAAGTTCCATGAAGAAAGTCGAAAATAAATGCATCTGTTTGTGGGGGCATAATTTACGAATTCTGTGCTCTACCTTTTGGACTGAACATTAGCACAGAAATGTTTATATCTGCATTGGACAAGGTTTTAAGACCAGAACTGCTTATCAAAGTCACTGTCTATGTAGATGACCTGCTAATAGCCACACTCACTTGGTTAGAACATATCAGGTTCATTGAACAGGTGCTTCAACGATTTGCAGATTACAGAGTAATAGCCAATTTAAAAAAGTCTAGTTTTGGTAAGGAGCAAGTCAAATTTTTAGGACGTGTTGTGTCAGAACAAGGTATAATACCTGATCTGAAGAAGCGTGATGCCATACACAATTGCCCAGCTCCAAGGAATAAAAAACAACTAAAAGCCTTTTTAAGACTAGCTTCGTTTGTTCGTAAATTCATACCACAACAACTGATGAACAGTGATGTGTTGCTCAACTTGTTATAAAAAAATAGGCTTTGGTTATGGGATGATAAGTGTCAAGAGGACTTTAATAACATTAAGCAGGTATTGGTAAATGCAAACATTCTTAGCCACCCTGACGTCCAAGGATTTTTGTCTATGCACAGATGCCTCATCTCAAGGGCTGGGGGCATTTTTATTCCAGATGCGAGAGGAAGAACGTAAGGAAGTTTTGCTAGTCACACGATATCAGAAGCAGAAAGATCTTACTGAGTGTCAGAATTGGAAATTTTAGCAGTAATACAGGCATTTAAAAAGTTTGAATATTTTTTGTGGGGGCAAGAATACCAAAGTTTACTGTGACCATCAGTCACTGTGATTTCTTTTAATATGTAAACTATTGCACCATAGATTAGTTAGGTGATGTCTATATTTACAAGAATTCAATTTTGAGACCATTTATATTAAAGGAAGTCAGAACGTTATTGCAGACACCTTGTCTAGGCTACCACTAGGTTTAGAGGAATTTAGTGAAGTAACAGAGCAAGATGCAGAAATCAAAATGTTATTAATGCAAGTTACAACACAACAGTTATATTGTTTTGGACTACTTAAAGTGGTGAAGTATGTGTATAAGCTCCCACTTCTTTAATGGTTCAAATGGCTCTGAGCACTATGGGACTCAACTGCTGAGGTCATTAGTCCCCTAGAACTTAGAACTAGTTAAACCTAACTAACCTAAGGACATCACAAACATCCATGCCCGAGGCAGGATTCGAACCTGCGACCGTAGCGGTCCTGCGGTTCCAGACTGCAGCGCCTTTAACCGCACGGCCACTTCGGCCGGCCCACTTCTTTAATGATAAGACTTACTTGAGATTGTCAACCGACTTCCCTTTTACCTTGCTGCTGCAGTCTCCTTTTCTCTTCTTCTCTGAAGTATATTTGCTAGGACCAGGAATTCCTCAAGACTCTTTCTACTTATAAAATAAGCAGACATGCACAGTTTCTTTTTTTTCACTTAATGACGTATATTTGAACATCAAACTTTTACAAATCTCAGTCTCCACATAAGCAAATACTATCAAGTAAGTCTCTTCGCATTTCCAAACCGTAGAAACAAAGTAGATTTAGGTATAATGTAAGGTTGGCTTGATAACCATGTCCTTTTTCAATATGAATCTGAATATACGTCTTGTCCTTTCCAGGCCCAAAACGAGCATTAATTAACAATATCTCAACTGTTCTTTCTTTTCCACTACAATCGTCAAAGTTATAAAACAGCACAGAATACATAAACACTCCTTGTTCTTTCACTATGGCTTCCATGGCGCAACTGGCAAATACTTGTAGGTGCCGTTCGACCGCCAAGTCTATAGTCGTCTCACGATAAACTTCAAACCTGCACACGAAGACAGGTGATGCATTGTAAATAGGCTCTCTTTCACTTATATTTAAAATATCGTGTGTTCGAGATGGTAGAAGGCCGAGTGGTTCTAGAATTTACGCAGAAATTCTCGAAGCACTCCACAGTCTGGTTATCATAAGTTTTGTAAACAGATGAAAATTATACAACAGGAAGATCACAGATGGAGTAAAGTCGAGCAAAAGCTTAAGCAAGATGAAGGTGGAAAGGCAAGTAAATAGTGTCAGGAGTAAAACGGCATTTTGTTTCATAGGAAACATGAAAAATCTTATCAATGGTGTGAGTGTATTCCTGAAGATTATATCCACGAATTTATAACACACGCACATGAAGTATGGGTATATTATGGAGTGAGCAAATGCACTACAAAAATTGCAACACACATTATGTCTATGAATTTATAAGACACGCACATGAAGTATGAAGATATTATGGAGTAGGCCAATGTACCGAAAAAATTGCAAGACTTCGTTACTTTCCAAATTTGAGAAAGCGAGTCCTACAGGCATCAAGAAAGTGCGTGATATGTCAAAAATCAAAACAGTCCAATGTGTCAAAATATACTGAGCTACACCCAATACTCACAAAAAAACCCTCTAGATATCATATCCCTGGACATAGCTGGTCCATATCCAAGAAGTAAGGGAGTAGTAAAATACGTAGTAGCAGTATACGACGTTTTCTTGGAACAAATCAAAATTTATGCCATTAAAATTGCAACAGCTAAAAATATCACAAAAAGAACTGAGGGAGACTATTTGAGAAGAGTACGTAAACCAAAGGTACTACTAACTAATAATGCTTCACATTTCGTTGGGCAGAAGTGGAAACAATTTATGACCTCCCAGGGCACAAGGCACATATCAGTAAGCTTTTTTCACCCAGAAGCATGCCCAGTTGAACGAATCTTTAAAGAACTTAACCAGTTTATTAGAACATACACCCCTCACAAACATACCCAATGGTTAGAATACATAACTCCTTTCATGCAAGTTGTCAATAACCTTCCACATTCTTCAACAGGTTTCATGCCTAATGAATTGATGTTCCAGACAAAGCAAATGAATGAGTGGGGGTCGCCCATACCGAAGGTACCCAATATAGAAATGACACCAAAAGACAAAATCAAAATAAGCCATGATTACACTAGAAAACAGGGCCGAGTACAAAAAGAAAATTTATAACAAGAAACTGAAACTTGTTACACAATTTTTTGAAGGGCAACGAGTCCTCTTACGGACGCACCCTAAATTGACAAAATTTGGCAAACTCAATAAGAAGTGGTAATTACTCTATTCAGGACCATATGTAATTTCTAAAATACCATATCCTGGCACGTACAGATTAACCTAAAAACAAGAAGAGACAAGGGTCCCTACCCTCACAAAGATATAAAAGCCTTTATAGAATGACAAAACTTGGTAACAATTTTTTTTATCACAAGATAATTGTACATAGTGTACATAATTCTAAGTGTAATTTTTTCTTCTGGAGTGTATTTTAAGATAAAGTAATGAATATAATAGAGGGAAACATTCCACGTGGGAAAAATATATCTAAAAAGAAAGATGATGAGACTTACCAAACAAAAGCGCTGGCAGGTCAATAGACACACAAACAAACACAAACATACACACAAATTTCAAGCTTTCGCAACCAACGGTTGCCTCATCAGGAAAGAGGGAAGGAGAGGGAAAGACGAAAGGATTTGGGTTTTAAGGGAGAGGGTAAAGAGTCATTCCAATCCCGGGAGCGGAAAGACTTACCTTAGGGGGAAAAAAGGACAGGTATACACTCGCACACACACACATATCCATCCGCATATACACAGACACATGCAGACATTTGTAAAGGCAAAGAGTTTGGGCAGAGATGTCAGTCGAGGCGGAAGTACAGAGGCAAAGATGATGTTGAAAGACAGGTGAGGTATGAGCGGCGGCAAATTGAAATTAGAAATTAGCGGAGATTGAGGCCTGGCGGATAGCGAGAAGAGAGGATATGCTGAAGGGCAAGTTCCCTCTGACAGGTTGGTGTTAGTGGGAAGTATCCAGATAACCCGGACGGTGTAACACTGTGCCAAGATGTGCTGGCCGTGCACCAAGGCATGTTAAGCCACAGGGTGATCCTCATTACCAACAAACACTGTCTGCCTGTGTCCATTCATGCAAATGGACAGTTTGTTGCTGGTCATTCCCACATAGAAAGCTTCACAGTGTAGGCAGGTCAGTTGGTAAATCACGTGGGTGCTTTCACATATGGCTCTGCCTTTGATCGTGTACACCTTCCGGGTTACAGGACTGGAGGAGGTGGTGGTGGGAGAGTGCATGGGACAGGTTTTACACCGGGGGCGGTTACAAGGGTAGGAGCCAGAGGGTAGGGAAGGTGGTTTGGGGATTTCATAGGGATGAACTAAGAGGTTGCGAAGGTTAGGTGGACGGCAGAAAGACACTCTAGGTGGAGTGGGGAGGATTTCATGAAGGATGGATCTCATTTCAGGGCAGGATTTGAGGAAGTCGTATCCCTGCTGGAGAGCCACATTCAGAATCTGATCCAGTCCCGGAAAGTATCCTGTCACAAGTGGGGCACTTTTGGAGTTCTTCTGTGGAAGGTTCCAGGTTTGAGGAGATGAGTAAGTGGCTCTTGTTATTTGCTTCTGTACCAGGTCGGGAGGGTAGTTACGGGATGCAAAAGCTGTTTTCAGGTTGTTGGTGTAATGGTTCAAGGATTCCAGACTGGAGCAGATTCGTTTGCCACGAAGACCTAGGCTGTAGGGAAGGGACCGTTTGATGTGGAATGGGTGGCAGCTGTCATAATGGAGGTACTGTTGCTTGTTGGTGGGTTTGATGTGGACGGACGTGTGAAGGTGGAGGTCAACGTCAAGGATTAAAGTAATGTGTATAGGCATAAGTAATCCTTTTGATTTGTACACATAGGCATAAAAATTAACAGAAATGATAAGTAACAGACCGCTTCATGCGAAGCGAAAGTACTTGTGCAAACAAAATTTGCTTATGGTTCAGTTGTCTCGCACTCAACAATACGCGCTGATGTCAGTAGCAGGAGAGGAGACAGTGAACTGTGCGCATGTGCGACAGACTGGCTGAAGACGCAGCCAAGATAGGAAAGCAATATGTACTTAACCTAAACACAAAGTAAATGGAAATACTACGCAAATACATACACTGTCTACGAAACTAAAGAACCTATTGATATATGTACACACATATTTAATTAAATACTAGGCTGTATACAACATATTTACAATCGAAAGGAAGCATTATGAAAAATCTATACGAGATGTATAAGGACTAACAATAAAATACCGTGAGAGATGTCAATTTTCTTTTCAGAGTAAATCATCATAAAGAGTAACAGAAAAAACAAATGTCTATGAATTTATACAAAATATGGAAATATCTGCAGACATATGCAATGACCAAATGTATCAGTGGCCATCGAGCTACAAAATGCAATTAGTTTTAAGTTTTTTCTTTCAGAGACCAGTGCATCGTCACAGCGCAGAAGAAGAGAATTATGTCAAGAGTAGCAGGTACCAAATGAAGAAACGGGCCGCACCTCGAGTAAACAATTCAGTTAAAAGGATATTTATGATAAAGGTCATAAGGCACATGAGGAATGAAATATGCATCGTCACAGTGTGTCTATGTGACAATTATCACTACCTATTCGCTGCAGAGTACACATAAACATTTAAGCATGAGATTTTACAAAAACCAATTTATTTTTTGTCATTGCACTGAAAGTTTGAATAATGACATTTCCAGGTATTTGAGAAAGATAAGTATACGGTGGTTAAACCATTAGATTTCACACTAAGCTACATGGGATTTGAAGTAAATAGCACTAGTAGATGAGGAAACAGCATGACACTTCGTCAATGATTAATCGGCACACATTATTTCAATGAAGCAAAAGTTTCTTGGTGACTAGTCCATGATTGTACAAGTAACATTTCCACATAAAGCCTTGAACCAGTAGATCAGTATTTCCTTTCTTCCCTTCCAAACAAAGGAGGCAGCACCAAGGGTAGTTAGGCCAGCAATGCGCGATGTTTTGGTCCTATTTCCAATGTTTTTTCATCCCTCCTCTACCTAAGAAATAGATGAGCTCCCACAAGTGATAAAAGCCTATCTATAAAAGCAAAAATGTATTATATGTTTGTATTGTGTCATAAAAATGTGATATGTAATTAATTTGTATATGTGATGTGAATGAAGATAAATGGAAGCTAATGAGTGAACTGTAGCAACAGAACCCAGTTACTGAAAATATTTATGACATTTTAAAACTTAAGAAATTTATGTTCATAATATAACCAATGGATGGAATGTCAGCCATAGGTATAAGTTATCATGTAATGTATATTGTTGTAACTCAGTACTTGTACGAATTTCCATTAGAAACCAAACTCTATACGAAGAAATGAACTTCAAAGACAAGCAATTTATACAGTGTTTTGGACGGCTGTATGTTGTCTTTCCACAAGAGTACGGTGAAGCATGGTGACATGAACATGCATGTGCAACGAAATAATTTATGACTATTGAGGCTCACAATGCTCGATACATGGACAAGTGAACTATAGTTGTTCGAGCAGGTACTCACCTCATCAATGGATGCTGTTGGTCAGGGCTCTCTCTGCTGAAAATGTGAGTACAACGGGTAGTAATGACACCCAGGCCATAAAAATGGAGATCTTCTGCCACAGCGTTGAATTTTGGAACAATAAGCACACACTCACTGCACCCAGAATGAAGACAAACGCTACAGCAATTCTTCAATACATGGCACTCAAGTGAAAGTTTGACACTCAATGTGACATCAACACAAAAAAAAAAAAGTGCACATATGCAACAGTAGCATATAGCATGTTGACCATTGGCAACTAGTTCTTGCCGCCAAATCAGCCAGAGCGAAACCCGGCAGTGAGAATGGAGCAAACTGGACATTATTGTTAACACACTAAATTTCAATATGTAATGGACTCACATATTATGTATATAATAGTTTAATAGGATAAGCTGACATATACATTCCATTAAAAAAAAAAGGACATTGACCCCTATTGGCAAATGTAAAAACAACTGTACGTCTCCATACTATGTCAACGTACAGTGTGGGGGAAATTATGTAGGTACATGATGAAGGACCCACAGAATACAGTAAAGTTAATTTTTATTTAAAAATATTTGAAACACCGATTGATCATAAGCACTGGCAAAGATGTTAATTGTGCCAGAATGAGATTTTCACTCTGCAGCGGAGTGTGCGCTGATATGAAACTTCCTGGCAGATGAAAACTGTGTGCCGGACCGAGACTTGAACTCGGGACCTTTGCCTTTCGCGGGCAAGTGCTCTAGCGACTGAGCTACCCAAGTATGACTCGTGCCCCATCCTCACAGCTTTACTTCTGCCAGTACCTCGTCTCCTACCTTCCAAACTTTACAGAAGCTCTCCTGCAAACCTTGCTGTGGCTAAGCCATGTCTCCGCAATACCCTTTCTTTCAGGAGTGCTAGTTCTGCAAGGTTCGCAGGAGAGCTTCTGCAAAGTTTGGAAGGTAGGAGACGAGGCACTGGCAGAAGTAAAGCTGTGAGGACAGGGCATGAGTTGTGCTTGGGTAGCTCAGTCGATAGAGCACTTGCCCGCGAAAGGCAAAGGTCCCGAGTTCAAGTCTTGGTCCGGCACACAGTTTTAATCTGCCAGGAAGTTTCATATCAGCGCACACTCCGCTGCAGAGTGAAAATCTCATTCTGGAAACATCCCCCAGGTTGTGGCTAAGCCATGTCTCCACAAAATCCTTTCTTTCAGGAGTGCCAGTTCTGCAAGGTTTGCAGGAGAGCTTCTGTAAAGTTTGGAAGGTAGGAGACGAGGTACTGGCAGAAGTAAAGCTGTGAGGATGGGGCACGAGTCATACTTGGGTAGCTCAGTCGCTAGAGCACTTGCCCGCGAAAGGCAAAGGTCCCGAGTTCAAGTCTCGGTCCGGCACACAGTTTTAATCTGCCAGGAAGTTTCATGTTAATTGTGAATGCACAGTGGTGCGCAGACAAATGAAGGACTTTCATTCAATTATTTGTATATGATTTTGTTTTATAGACAGTCTCAGTCAGACACTCTGGTATGTAGAAGTTTTTGTTCTGCTGTACTGCTTGGAGTATGATGGGCTATGAGTCTTTTGTATCATATGTGTTTCTGAATAAGAGAGGACTTAATAACAATGTTAAGCATGTCATATTTTCATAAAACTAACAGAAGGAGAAGCTTTCAGAAGATGAGAAATATAATTAATATACATATAGGACTGGACACAGATAAAGAAACGACACAAAGTAAAGTGAATGATCAATAGCACAATTTTGTACATGCAGAACATTTATACGAGGGCTATCCACAAAGTACATTAAGTTTTGGAATTAAAAATAAATAAAGTATTGGAAATTTTTTTTATTATATACAGATGAAAGCCACACTTAAATACTATTTCTCTACATAGTTGCCATTTAAATTAAGGCACTTATCATAGTGATGGGCGAGCTTGGAAATTCCTTCATCGTAAAATTCGGCTGCCTGCACCTTCAACCACGTGGTTACCTCTTTTGAGACAGAAAAGGTGTGATTTTTGTGGAGTTCCTGGAAAGAGGCACTACAATAAACTCTCAAAGGTATTACCAAACTCTGCACAACCTCAGAAGAGCAATACAAAACAAGCGCAGGGGAAAGTTGGGCTCAAAGAGCTTGCTGATTCATGACAACGTCCGGGCCCACACGGCAAATGCCACTTGTGAAGTTCTCGAATCTTTTAAGTGGGAGTTGTTTCCTCATCCGCCGTACAGTCCTGACCTGGCACCGAGCGACTTCCACTTATTCCCAGCAATGAAGAAGTGGTTGGCTATGCAGCGTTTTGATGACGACGCACAGCTTCAAGAAGAGGTAACCACGTGGTTGAAGGCGCAGGCAGCCGAATTTTACGACGAAGGAATTTCCAAGCTCGTCCATCGCTACGATAAGTGCCTTAATTTAAATGGCAACTATGTAGAAAAATAGTATTTAAGTGTGGCTTTCATCTGTATATAATAAAAAAAATTTCCAATACTTTATTTATTTTTAATTCCAAAACGTAATGTACTTTGTGGATAGCCCTCGTAATAATGCAATTGTTCTAGTATTCTCTTTAGTGACATATGGTGCGGCAGTGGAATGTTGCGTGGCACAGGGAACAGGGATATTGGCTTCACCACCCAGGTCCTGAGAATGGTATAAACGTCTATAAGAAAAACCCTCAATCTTAAGGCGTCCTAGACACTGACGAGACATGTGCTAGCAACAGTCAGCGGCACACTGGGCTATATTGTTGAAAGGTTTGTCATGCCAGGACATTAAGGATATAGATGCCAAAGAACTCCAACAGGAATGGCTTGTACCTTGTACTCTGACACTTAAGGCCACATAGTCACCCAGTTTTACAAAATTGTTTGCCTCGAAAAAGCCTACACAGAAGACTAGTGTTGGTACCCAGACTCTGACAGCTGGACAGGGCACATCAACCTACACCTGTAAATGCAGGTGCAAGCCTGCAATGCCAGTCCAATAACCAAGCCGTCCTACAACTGAAGTACTGATGGCTATGGAATCTAATGCCAAAAACAAAAACAGATCTTCATGGCAGATGTCCTTCACTGCTACCTCTCCACCATGGAGGAACGGTAGTGGGAAAAGACGGAAAAAAAACATCGCCATTAAGATGGGTTCTATACTTCAATGGAACTTGTACAGGTTCAGGACACATGTGGAAGAACTATGTCTATTAGCTCAGGGTAGACAAATGCATATAAGCCTTCAGGAAATCCACTGTAAATTGTCTGATGCCCCTTCAGAAAAAAAGATGACCTTAGTGGAGAGAGAGAAAAGGAGGAGTCTCTATTTTCGTAAACAAAACCTACCACTCCTCTCTTCTCTCCCTCACAATGAGCTTACAAACAGTCATTTTAGCTGTAGTGTATCGACTATATTTGGTCAAAAAAGTATGCCAGAGCAGAAGTGAGTTGCAACAGAGCCAGCTGCAGGCAGGCAAGAATGTTTGTTATACACTGTGAAACAAAACACAACCAACAGGTGTTGTGACACCGAGCCAGCTGGGTGCAGTATAGCAACAGCCGACACTGCAATATGCCAGTGGAAGGATGGTAGCCTTGGCACCATGGAACTGTTTAGAGAATGTGGCTTAAGCCCTAAATGAATGTAGTCTGGAGGGTATGAGTACTCAGTCATTTGTGTACTAAAATAGTCTCATCTCAGTATCACAGCCTATACCATGAGCCTGTGACACTCGGAGCAACATCCCGGAATGCAGTACAGGGTCCACTTTCCAACCACGGGACAGGGTAGCCTGCCCTGAGTCACAAAACCAGCCACAGCCGGAGCAGAGAGCCGCCCGTTCACTGGAGGACGGTCATGGCTGCCTCCCCAGTATCGTCAGTCACTCTTTGTGCTGTCATCATGGTCGCAGCCAGAGATGTTATTGACAGCAGGATTCAAGTGATGCAAGGCTTGGCCCCACTTTTGCACTGTCAACAACACCGGACATCTATTGTTTCATATGGGAGGCAACTGGATGCCTCCAACAAGCTGTTATTTATGTTCTATGGTAGAGGACCGGAATAAAGAAGTTAATTAAAGAAATCTACTGCCATCTTGATGTCTCATTTCACTCTCCATGGCTGACAGTCTGTGGGTCATCTAACACTGGTGTCAGATCATTGATGTCAACTTCTTAAGAGCAATGTCTGAATCTACAGCCAATGGTATGAGCATCCAAAAATTTTGACTGTATTTTGGTCATGGAGAAAGGTTTGACAGTCATGCATCTTGTAAAGTAGATTTTACTGTGAGTAGAGAACCCACAGTTTTGTCTAGTTTTAGAGGCAGTGGAAGTCACAATTGGTTAGTCCCTATTAAATGTGCTCAGTGTAACCTTGGGGGCCACTCAGCACCATGTGTGGAATCATTTACAGTAAAATTTTATACATGTTATAGTTGGAGGCGTGTGGAGAGTCAATGCCAGGAATCGAGATGGCTCATGATTAGATGTAAGAATTAAGTTAATGTATTTTTTGTTTCTTGTCTTGTTAGTTCTAAAAATTAGGGTTGCCAAGGACAAAGCTTCGACAGAACCAGAGACACAAGGTGTGTCAGAGCCAGAAGGAGTAAGCATATTGTTAGGAAAGGTAGCATCGTTAACAGTGGATAATACAGAACTTCATGGGTTGTTAGAATTGTGATTGTCACTAAAGGGCGTAGATTTGTCAGTAGCAAGTTCAATGGCTCCTTTTTCTGGTAAGGCAACTGAGGATGTACAGGCCTTTGTGAGATACCTTGGAAATCTGGCTGAGATGGAAGGTTTGTCTGATAAGGCATTATTGAGTGTTGTAAAACTGGGAATAACAGGGGAAGCTAAAAGTTATGTAGGGTCTACAAAAGCTCTTAAGGTAGCCACAACATTCAAAGAACTTATAGAAGGGTTAATTCAGAGATATATGCAACAAAATAGTGCCAGACGCTATAGTGAACGATTAGGGGTAAAAACTAAGAGAACTATGGAAACTGTGGTACTATTTGCAGATAGGAGAAGGAAAATTAATGGATGTACCATGAATTATGACAGGGTGCTGTAGTCAATTAAATTACTGTGCAAGAACAGGGAGTATAACAAAAAAAAAAAAAAAAAAACAGATTTCCCACTTAAAAATGCACTTTTTTCCACATGAAAATACACTTCTTCCAACGTGAAAAATACACTTTTGCCACAATAAGTGACAGTATACTTTCATTGGAGCTGTAAAAATATGAATCCTTTGAATGTTAATGGTTTTATACACCATCGTGGAACTAAAGACAATGAAAAAACTCGCAAAAAAAAGTTTTGGAAAGATTTGTGAAGTGCAGCAACATTTATGCTGCATATTTTCATATTACGATACACTGCACATTTTTATATTCGTATTAAGAAAGTATAGATTTGAAACAGCACGTTAGTTTCTGAAGCATTGAAATCGAGACTGAAAAATGCTTTTGTAAGCAAGTCATAGCTCATGTCACATGATCTCATCAGCCAATGACAGCAGATATTCGGAGCATAGGACACAAGACTCAGTCAGCCAAAAGCAATATCACTGTTCTGTAGTGTAACCACACAAATAGGAAAAGTTGTTGTTGTTGTTGTGGTCTTCAGTCCTGAGACTGGTTTGATGCTGCTCTCCATGCTACTCTATCCTGTGCAAGCTTCTTCATCTCCCAGTACCTACTGCAACCTACATCCTTCTGAATCTGCTTAGTGTATTCGTCTCTTGGTCTCCCCCTACGATTATTACCCTCCACGCTGCCCTCCAATACTAAATTGGTGATCCCTTGATGCCTCAGAACATGACCTACCAACCGATCCCTTCTTCTGGTCAAGTTGTGCCACAAACTTCTCTTCTCCCCAATCCTATTCAATACTTCCTCATTAGTTATGTGATCTACCCATCTAATCTTCAGCATTCTTCTGTAACACCACATTTCGAAAGCTTCTATTCTCTTCTTGTCCAAACTATTTACCGTCCATGTTTCACATCCATACATGGCTACACTCCATACAAATACTTTCAGAAATGACTTCCTGACACTTAAATCTATACTCGATGTTAACAAATTTCTCTTCTTCAGAAACGCTTTCCTTGCCATTGCCAGTCTACATTTTATATCCTCTCTACTTCGACCATCATCAGTTATTTTGCTCCCCAAATAGCAAAACTCCTTTACTACTTTAAGTGTCTCATTTCCTAATCTAATACCCTCAACATCACCCGACTTAATTCGACTACATTCCATTATCCTCGTTTTGCTTTTGTTGATGTTCATCTTATATCCTCCCTTCAAGACACCATCCATTCCGTTCAACTGCTCTTCCAAGTCCTTTGCTGTCTCTGACAGAATTACAATGTCATCGGCGAACCTCAAAGTTTTTATTTCTTCTCCATGGATTTTAATACCTAATCCGAATTTTTCTTTTGTTTCCTTTACTGCTTGCTCAATATACAGATTGAATAACATCGGGGAGAGGCTACAACCCTGTCTTACTCCCTTCCCAACCACTGCTTCACTTTCATATCCCTCGACTCTTATAACTGCCATCTGGTTTCTGTACACATTGTAAATAGCCTTTCGCTCCCTGTATTTTACCCCTGCCACCTCCAGAATTTGAAAGAGAGTATTCCAGTCAAAATTGTCAAAAGCTTTCTGTAAGTCTACAAATGCTAGAAAAGTAGGTTTGCCTTTCCTTAATCTTTCTTCTAAGATAAGTCGTAAGGTCAGTATTGCCTCACGTGTTCCAGTATTTCTACGGAATCCAAACTGATCTTCCCCGAGGTCGGCTTCTACTAGTTTTTCCATTCGTCTGTAAAGAATTCGTGTTAGTATTTTGCAGCTGTGGCTTATTAAACTGATTGTTCGGTAATTTTCACATCTGTCAACACCTGCTTTCTTTGGGATTGGAATTATTATATTCTTCTTGAAGTCTGAGGATATTTCGCCTGTCTCATACATCTTGCTCACCAGATGGTAGAGTTTTGTCAGGACTGGCTCTCCCAAGGCCGTCAGTAGTTCCAATGGAATGTTGTCTACTCCGGGCGCCTTGTTTCGACTCAGGTCTTTCAGTCTTCATCAACATCCTCTTCCATTTCCATAATATTGTCCTCAAGTACATCGCCCTTGTATAGGCCCTCTATATACTCCTTCCACCTTTCTGCTTTCCCTTCTTTGCTTATAACTGGGTTTCCATCTGAGCTCTTGATGTTCATACAAGTGGTTCTATTATCTCCAAAGGTCTCTTTAATTTTCCTGTAGGCAGTATCTATCTTATCCCTAGTGAGATAAGCCTCTACATCCTTACATTTGTCCTCTAGCCATCCCTGCTTAGCCATTTTGCACTTCCTGTCGATCTCATTTTTGAGACGTTTGTATTTCTTTTTGCCTGCTTCATTTACTGCATTTTTATATTTTCTCCTTTCATCAATTAAATTCAATATTTCTTCTGTTACCCAAGGATTTCTACTAGCCCTCGTCATTTTACCTACTTGATCCTCTGCTGCCTTCACTACTTCATCCCTCAAAGCTACCCATTCTTCTTCTACTGTATTTCTTTCCCCCATTCCTGTCAATTGTTCCCTTATGCTCTCCCTTAAACTCTCTACAACCTCTGGTTCTTTCAGTTTATCCAGGTCCCATCTCCTTAAATTCCCACCTTTTTGCAGTTTCTTCAGTTTTAATCTACAGTTCGTAACCAATAGATTGTGGTCAGAGTCCACATCTGCCCCTGGAAATGTCTTACAATTTAAAACCTGGTTCCTAAATATGTGTCTTACCATTATATAATCTATCTGATACCTTTTAGTATCTCCAGGGTTCTTCCATGTATACAACCTTCTATCATGATTCTTAAACCAAGTGTTAGCTATGATTAAGTTGTGCTCTATGCAAAATTCTATCAGGCGGCTTCCTCTTTCATTTCTTAGCCCCAATCCATAGTCACCTACTACGTTTCCTTCTCTCCCTTTTCCTACACTCGAATTCCAGTCACCCATGACTATTAAATTTTCGTCTCCCTTCACTATCTGAATAATTTCTTTTATTTCATCATACATTTCTTCAATTTCTTCGTCATCTGCAGAGCTAGTTGGCATGTAAACTTGTACTACTGTAGTAGGTGTGGGCTTCGTATCTATCTTGGCCACAATAATGCGTTCACTATGCTGTTTGTAGTAGCTTACCCGCATTCCTATTTTCCTATTCATTATTAAACCTACTCCTGCATTACCCCTATTTGACTTTGTGTTTATAACCCTGTAGTCACCTGACCAGAAGTCTTGTTCCTCCTGCCACCCAACTTCACTAATTCCCACTATATCTAACTTTAACCTATCCATTTCCCTTTTTAAATTTTCTAACCTACCTGCCCGATTAAGGGATCTGACATTCCACGCTCCGATCCGTAGAATGCCAGTTTTCTTTCTCCTGATAACGACATCCTCTTGAGTAGTCCCTGCCCGGAGATACAAATGGGGGACTATTTTACCTCCGGAATATTTTACCCAAGAGGACGCCATCATCATTTAATCATACAGTAAAGCTGCATGCCCTCGGGAAAAATTACGGCCGTAGTTTCCCCTTGCTTTCAGCCGTTCGCAGTACCAGCACAGCAAGGCCGTTTTGGTTATTGTTACAAGGCCAGATCAGTCAATCATCCAGACTGTTGCCTTCGCAACTACTGTTAAGGCTGCTGCCCCTCTTCAGGAACCACACGTTTGTCTGGCCTCTCAACAGATACCCCTCCGTTGTGGTTGTACCTATGGTACGGCTATCTGTATCGCTGAGGCACGCAAGCCTCCCCACCAACGGCAAGGTCCATGGTTCATGGGGGGAAGTTAATGGTTAAAATTAATGTACAAAGTGTAGCAGCAAGAAAAGTTAAACTTTCAGATATAATATTGGCCTTGAGGATTAATAAACTACAAGAAAAGCTAAACTTTCACACATAAATATTGGTCTTTTTTGCATGAGTTTCACTTTAAGATTCATCACACAAATGTGCCAGTAAAATTTTAAATAATGATATTAATGTCCAGTCTTCTGGGCTCGAAATTCTTGTAAGTGACTAGTCCTCAATGTGTTAAGTTTCAAATGAGAGTAAAGCGCTATGTGATTTAAGAAATTCATTGCATATTCACACATGTAACATAATTCATCTTGCATAAAAGAAAATTTACTTTGAAACTAACACTTTTCAAAGCACCATTCACAATATTTTCCAGTGACCTGTTAGTAACAGCTTCGTTTCAATAGTTGCCAGAGAGCGCCAGAAAACAGGCATTACTGTGCGTAGGTAGCTGCGATGATGCTGAAAGCCCATATGTTTGTACATATATAGTATTAAAAGATCTTACATGACTTCATAACAGAAATAGGATACTCCAAGAGCACCAGAATTTCGTACACCATACTAAAATGCGTAATTCAGCTTAAAAGTGGACATTCATGTGTTCTGAATCACAAAGAAGTAGGCCCCAACCTGGTGTTAAGATTTCAGTGCAGTTTTTGGGATGCAAATTTTCTTGGAGTACTAGTACTGTATTATCTCATGTTTGGTTCTTTATTATGGCATAATGCCATACACGCCAGAAGATGAAAACATGCACCTGAAATTCAGTGAACAGTTGAAACTAGCCAATAGTGCAGAATGAAACACATCATTTCTAATAAACTGACTGCCTCTGGGGAAAAGATAAATGAAAGCTACAGTTATTTAGCAAAATCAACAAAAATAACTTCATTGTTCTGCAAGGCGATTGACTGCCAAAAATGTGGAAATAAAATGAGACCAGAAAACTGAAATTAACAAAAAATTAACAAATGTTAGCCTACTGTAATTATGTGAATGTATTTTAATTCACTTGATAACTTCCAACACAGAAATCTATTTTGTTTTAATTTGATGTGAGAAATGTAAATGATGAGGAAACAGCAAAATCACAAAATGTTAACACGGCTTACGTGGAGACTAACCCCCTCCCCACTGTAACCCAAACTGGTATGCGCACGCAGCAATCTGGCAGCTTGGGCGCGCCAGAAAAATTTTTCCAGGTAACATCTGGCTGTTTGTTCCTATTGTTGATACAGCTAACAGCCACACTTCAAGGTACTGCCCATAGGAAACTCAACTACACATGTACATGAGCCTCTGGGCAACTACTCAAATGAACTTCATGTAAACAGTTATGACTTCACACTCATTGGCAGCAGTTTACTGTTATAAAGTATTCCATAGTCTTTGTCCTAAAGCCTTTGTCACATTTTGCTGTTTATCATTTCTTACCAGTCAAAATTAAAAATCTTAAACTGAAGTCTAAAACAATGAAAAATTCCCAGAATTCTAAAAAATTCCCGTGTTTTTCCCAGTTTTCTCTTGGATGAAAAGATTCCTGGCTTTTTCCTGGATGTCTCAGAGCATATACACCCTGAAGAAGCTGAGCAGCAGGTGCTCAATGTTCTTTCAGGAGGGACGCAGGAATTTCCAGATGAGTACGGACAGTGGATCCGATGGATTTGCACATAGCAGTGCAGTTAGCTGTAGTGTGTGGGGAGATCAATCTGTTGATTGGAATGCAGGGTAAATGGACAATGTTTGCATCTAATACAAAATGTTTCAGGTATGGATGGACAGGGCATATAGAGAGACAAGTGTTGCCAGCCTCAGGGTGATTTGAATAAAGTAAGAGGAGGTAATAATTCTTGAAGAAGAGGACCAGGGAAAGATAAGGTGTTAAATACCAGCGGGAACCATAGGTCCACCTGCAATCACTCACAGTAAGAGTGGATGCTATGAAATCATATCCAGAGGTGAACTGTGCGATAAGAGGGCTAATAGAAAAAAAGGGCTGCAGGATATTATTGGACACAGGGGTGCTTGTGTTGGCCTCTAGTAGTGATCTGGTGAAACGTAAGCAATGGGACTCGCCAAGGTATAGACTGCATAGAGTGGGAGGTTAAGATTTCCCACCATTAGGATCGGTAGACACAGACTTTTGCCTAATCTGAGCTTGTGCTCCATCTCCATATGACTCCATCAGGACATTGAACCCTATCCTCCCTTCTTTCTGTTGGTTTAACATTATAAATGATTTGTTTCTTTTTTGTCTTTTCTATTCACTGTAGCACTCAATTATAAATCACTAAAAGCAGAAATAATTTGAGTATACTCTTTTTTCAACAGACAGATTTGCAATACAGATTTTGTCTTCTTTCAGTGTTTATCAAGTTTATTCCAAAGTCCATTGTCCATTTCTACACTCAAGAAGTGACAATCTTCATAAAATTGCTTTTCAATGACTTACATGATTTTTTCCCATAGGTATAATAACATAAAAAACTGACACTATACTCTTTACAAAACAAGAACAAAAAATATAATTTCTAATGCTGAGCTATAGTTTGCTTTTTTACAAAAGTTAGTGATTGATTACTTTCTACATAAAAAATTAGACAGATCAGTCTTTGCTGCTGAATATAATATCAGTGATGTGTAATCTAACTTAAAACTAAAACAATTATGACACCTACTTGTGGCTCGTTGGCTAATTGGTAAATGTTACACCACAAATCTAGATGTTTGAGGCGAAATCCTCATTCACTCTTAGGTGTTTTCTGGCTACCTTTGCTTCTATAACCTCTGGTGATGGAACAGCATCTTTAAGTACTCCATCAAGCCACTTAGTTGTCACAGTAAATTGATTGTCCATTTTTTTCTTCAGTTCATACAAGTTTAAGATGGCTATGTTACCTTCAAGTTGATGAGAAATGAAGATGAAAAATACTGTTTTCAACTACCTATACCAATTAAGTCTCTCTCTCTCTCTCTCTCTCACACACACACACACACAAACACACACACATACACACACACACACACACACACACACACACACACACACACTGCGTTTCAGAGGGTATTGGAAATTTTTGTACTGCAGCAAGGTCAGGCAGACTTATTTCATCAGTCATCTAGCACCTAATAATCATTTACCAGTCAAAATTCATACTGGAAATTTTTGTACTGCAGAAAGGTCAGGCAAATTTCCTTCAATCCATCATGTAACAATCATTTACCAATCAAGGTTCATGCTTGCCTTGCTCCACTTATACACTCCACCTCTCTTCTTGAACATTTTTTCATCAAAACCTGAGAAGTTAAGTGCATCCTTTACACCAATGTCCAAAATGGAAGGTGATGGCTTTTTGTCTCCTCTTGTGCAATCTAGGAACCTCATCTAAGAAAAAAAGAAATTATAATTTATAAATAATTGTGATTAACTAAGTTACCTTAATTTTACAGTAACACACATTACATACAAATACTAAAATCATATTAATAATAAATTACCTTTTGGAATTGGGATGTAATTAGAATATTATTTGAAAATATTGTTATAAAATGTAACACAGTATAATTTGACATAAAGACTGTAATGCATTCTGAAATACTATTATGATGAGACACTCTGCAAAACACTGTAATTCATGATATGTGTAACTTTTGCAAATTTTAATTTTTAATTATAATTTTGTCAAAACAGCCATTTCAATAATGCAAAATATATTTTAATTATTGTAATGTTATTTAAGATGATGTGGCAGTGAACTAGTGATGTAGTTCTACAACATTTTTATGGAGTGTTCTGTACCAGGCAGCATAATGTTTGTAAAATATAATGTAAATTATTCAGGTTTGCCAATATATTGAAAAGTTAAAAAACAAAATTTATGTGCTATTGCGAAAGAGTCAGAAATAATGGATGGAACATTGTCATATACAACACAGCCAACTGCTGCTTCCACTCAAAACTGCTACGTTGACTCATGTAGCCACTAGCATGACAGTACTCCTCCACAATCTTCCTGTGTCCAAGAACAGAGGGACCATGACAATGAAAGTAAAACAAAATCTTTCTTCGAAAAAATTGTGTGTCAGTAAGGTAATAAAAATAACAAGACAGGTTGTGGAGAACAACTCCGGATGCCACCACTGTGACTCCAGATTCTTGACTCGCTGACAGGTGACAGTGGCACCACTCATAGGAGGTGCAGGTAGTGTGGGCCCATTTGCCTCTGCTGTGTCATGTGGCCGCAAATAGTTCATGATCAATTCATCTGCCAATTTAGTACTTAAGCCAGCACCTGGATCATCTCTGGCTGCCTCCTGGAGTTCGGTATCTCAGCTCATTACTGTGATTGTGTTTAGAGACTGTCATCTCACTGAGTGGTTCTTAAGATTTTGACACTTATCAGATTGTTTGTGATGTAGCGATTCTAAGCAAACAGTTATAAACTTTTACTTCAACTATCAGAAGAATTTAGTTTGACACAGAATTCAATTGATAAAACTATTTTTGTTTCTTGTGAATTTATGCTCCAACAGGAAGAAGAGTGCTTGTATATTATCATGAATATACCAGTTGTTCATTATGTTCCGGGGTGTTAGTTTTGCCATTCTGAACCTGGCACAGACCACTTCAATTGGTGACAAGGATTTTTGTGAATTTTATCTGTACTCTTGTACTGTGCCCCCAACAGATGGTGCTTTGATATGTTTTTCCCAATTAGACAGTGCTTTTACATGTTTTTTCCACATACATGGTGTGCATATGTCAGGAGTTCATTTCAGTATGTCCATAGCCTTTACAGACATGACCGCAAAAATGCAACAGGTGCAGGAACTAATGATGAAGAAGACTGCAGCCATAAGCATGTCACCTGAGGTGCCAACAAATTGTCTCACATTTATCCCATGGTGAAGGGCTTCCGAGCTTCACCACCACTGTTCCTGATGTTTAATGGGAAGACGGAACCACGGGCGAACTATGTTAGATACTTAGAACTACATTTAATTGCCCACACAACCTTAGATGTTACACAGCAGTGTGCTTTTTTGTTGCTCTACTGAGGGGCTGATGTCTATCACCTCCTATCACCTCCTGCATTCTCCACATGATTTAAATTATGAATATTTGAAAATGTGTTTGTTGGACTATTTTGGTTCAAAAGTTTATGTGCCAGCCACCAGGCACAGATTTTTTAGTTGTCTTAATCGAAACAGACATTCCTACTGGGCATGGATAGTACAATCGCAAGGGCTTTCCAGAAATCACCAATTTCAGTGTTCCAGTATCAAGTGCAAATAGTGATATGCTGAATCATTAGTTACTGGCATGATCCTTGTTCACTCTCCACATGAAGGGCTCCTGGAATGACCTGATTAGACTGAATGAACCATTGTTAGCTACATACCTCCCCCCCCCCTCCTCTTCCAGGATTTTGAGCAATACGTCAGGTCCTCAGTGATCCTACAACAACCACCATAGGCATTTTCCACCTGCCCAACATGTAAGGCCAAGGCTTGACCTGTACCACCAGACAATTCTTCCCCAAACGGGAAATCATAGGAAACCATCACAATCTTTTGTCACCCCATGAAGTGCTTGTTTTATCACTGCATCATTGCCAGCAATGCTATTTTCACCAGGCAAGGCAGAGGTTTGCCAGTCCTCACTAAAAATAAATGTGAATACTCATATGGACACACTGTACGCTGACGAGGTGGGCTATGTATGTGGCTTGCACGTCCTCTACATCCAGGCTGTGCTGCCCATCTCTGATAGGGTACTGATGTTAGAGATGGTCATCAACCATCCCTGTTTTCTTTCAAATAGATACTGGTTCCCCCACTGCTATCATTAACTGAGACTCAAATAGGTGCCTTTGTAACCACTAGAAGATACACAATTGGAGTGAAGGGCCAGTTCAGTGTCCACATTCAGTATCAACCAGCATACCTGTCAGCCAGCATCCTAGTTGTCGATATGATAGAGGCCCTAAAACCTTGGGTTTAGATCACTTTAATGTTCTAGGTTTGAAAGTCCATGACTCACTTAACTGCATCCAACCATTCATACATAGCATCTACCTTCAAGTCCATTTTACAACGTATGTCTCAGAGTTTTTTACAGTCCTTGGTGATGCATAAGTTTCTCAAGTCACAGAATGCACCTTTTGCATTTTGGGACAAGCTTTGCCTTGAGTTGCAAAAGCTGCAGTAGGAAGGAATCCTGGTCCAAGTAGCCAACGGCCAGTGGGCAACTCCTATTGTGACAGTCAAAAAATCAAATGGATTTTTCAGAATTTTTTTGTATTTTAAGTCTACTGTCAATGCATAGTTTGCCATCAACATCATTCCTATTCTGAAGGTTAAAGAGATCATGGAAAAACCTGCAAGTGACCTGCTGTTTGCAAAAATTTACCTTAGGGACACCTATCCACAACTATCATGGATGAAGCCTCAAAGTGTATCTTCATCATTATGATACCCTTTTGCCTTTTTCAATATAATTGTCTGCCCTTTGCATTGCCAGTGCACCAGGCATATTTCAAAGATATCCAGAACCCTAATAAAGGGAATTCCAGGCACAGCCAATTATCTGGACAGTATCTTCTTCACTGGCCAAAATGTGAAAGATCTTGCAACAAATTTGAAAGCCTTATTCAATGTGCTAAAACAAGTTAACTTGAATTTTTTCATACCACAAGTTGAGTAACTGGTACATGTTTCAAGCACTTCAAGGATGCACCTCACTCTTCACCATGGAGAGGCCAAGCAAAAACTGTCAGCTCCAAGGGATACCAAAATCAGTGTTGGGTCAACTGAACTACTACCAAAAATTCATAATTCAAGCAGCAACCATCACTGAACTGCTTCATCAGTTTCTTTGCAAAAATGTTAAATGTTGTTGGTAATCCACTTTTTGGGCTTTTTGGGACTTAAAACAAAACATTACTCTAGCTGATGTGCCTCAAGGCTTGTGACTCTAAGCAGCTGCTAATTGTTACGGCTGATACATCTGACTATGGCCTTGGGGCACTTCTTTCTTACAAAATCAACAGTGTGGAGCATGCAACTGCTTTTGTTTCAAAAATTCTGATGCTGGGACAGCACAGTTATGGTCAAATAGAAAAAAGAGCCCCTTTGTGCTTAAAATGGTTCATTTATTACTGCTACTATCTCCAACTAGCTGAATATCAGTGTACATTTTAGAACCCAGGAGTGAAACACCTCAAACAGCAAGACGGAAGGGTTGCCTGCAGAAGAGAACATGACACACAGTCATTGGCGAGCTACACACCACTGACTGACAAGTGAAAAAGGACACAGACAATGACAAGATCAAAGCAACCTAGTTAAATAACAAAGTGCAAAGTGGAAACATTTGCCTGAATGACATCAACAGGTCAAGAGCAAAGAAGAGAGACAGTCCAAGTCACAATAAGAAATAAAAACCAAGTTCCAAGTGAGGTTGTTATCTAATGGTCTATCGTTCAGTGAAGATAGTAACCGACAATATTAGCCATGACTGCAGAGCTGACTGACCATTCACTGGGTGGCCATATTTATATTGGCCATGAGGAACACTGCTGGTAAGCATATTCATGTGGCAAGACAAATGTCGCACTCATGCTGAGAGCACAGCGCTGAAGTGAGATTGTAACAGCCATTTTGGCCCATAACCTCCAGTGGTGATTCAGCTCCCGTAGAGCTGTATACCAGAACTATGAGTGTGGGCAGTAAGCCCCTTCTGCCATTGTTTAACACCCATAACATACCTATCAGGACTGCCCAGTACCTGCAAATGGTGGGCACTGTTCATTTCGAGGTATCACTGCAACATCCATTACCATTCCATAGTGCAGCATGCAGTGGGGACACATTGTCCCATATCTCTGCTGGGCAGTACCCTGACTTTGATCCTGCACCAGAGGTCAGCTTTCATAGAGACACAGACGGAAAGGCAGCTGTCACGTATTTCCCATCAAATGCTATGACTGTCGCCCGGAGGTGACTGGAGGATCTGGTGCTTCATGCCGCCATCCTGTTTGTGCAATATGGTTGGCCAGCAGATCACAACCTTATCAAGGACCCCAAGATCTAGGCATATTTGCACTGTCAGCATGAATTATCGATACTCAACAGTGCCCTATTACTGCATCGAGACAATGGACACATCAGAGTTATCATCTCGAATACACTCCAACACTGTGTATGGTCATTGCTCCACCAAGGTCATTGGGGGATGGTCATCACCAAACTGTTGGCTTGAAAACCTGTCTCCTGCAAAGGCAACAACAAAGGAATCAAACAGATGATCGTAATATGCCTGATGTGCCAGAGCAAGCAGGCGGTCCTGGCACGTTGGTATTTTCTATCAGGTTTGATTACTTTTGGAATGGAACTGTGTTCTCCTATGGCCAGAGGCCATTCCCTTTGGTGCCAAATTCATTCCGATTTTGCCAAGCCTTTTCTTCACTTATCTTGGTCAATATGGAAAGCAAATATCCTCTATGTCTCTCAGCTGTAATCAGCTTCCTCAGCAAAAAGCATACAAGCCTTATCACGCATTTTTTCCACTTGAGGATTACCAGGAACTGTTGTATCAGATAAGAAACCTCAATTCATATCATCAGAATTTCACCACATTTATGAAGAGAACAACATCATTTTGGTCAATATGACATTGCTCCATCCAGCTTCCAGTGGCTTGGTGGAAACCCACCTTTAAAACACAGGTGGTGAAGTTTCATTGTTTCACCACTCCACATCACAGGACCAGTCAACCCCAGCAAAAAAACTTGGCCTAATGCAATGGTCAAAACTCTTCATAATGCATCCCTCCACTCAAAAACCCCAACCCCAGTGTCCTCACCACCACCACTATACCCTTCAGGATGACATATGGGCACTGGTGTTCTCCAGGGGCCACCAGCATTGGGTGCTGACTCGCATCACATGCTTCCTAGGCAGGGCAATGGTTGAGATCCAACTGACAGATCACACATGCTGCCACAAGCACCTCAATCAAGTACATCCTTGAAAGGCCCTGGCTGAGGATTTCTTCTCAACTTCTGTTCCAGATCTGGTCCACGCAGCACTCACAAGCAACAACCACAGCTGCCGGCTTCCCCAATGTCAGGACCTGATGGCCATGCAACCCATGGACAGCAGTCTCTCAGCTGGCACCCCTTCAACAACTGATGCCTGCATTCCCATGGACACAACAGGAATCCACTGCCATGGACACTGATAGGAGTCCATCAGTTTCACCACTTTCTCAATACACTGGAAGCAGCAATGCCAGTTTCCGGGATGCCAAAATGTATCCCTATTTCTCCTTTGAGAGGAGGGGGTGGATGTTATGTTGGAGCATATAACCCACCAGCAAGACAGTCCTGTGCCATGAGTTGACTATGCCCGTGAAGGCAGGGACCACAACAGCACAATAAAACAAAACTGTATCCATCAGTACATTAACACAAGCTATGTTGTGGAGAACAACTCTGGAAGCCACCACTGCAACTCCGGGTGCTTGTCTCTCCAACAGATGCGGCATCACTCCTAGGAGGCACAGCTTGAGCAGACCTGGACACCCCTTAAGGTCCACAGCCCCCGGCCTCCAATACCTGTTCATACAAGGGCTGGTCGCCAAGTTCATGAGAAATTTCCATTTTTTTTTCTCGGAGCTACATTCTACAATGGGAGGGACTATGTGGGAGTAGATGTGTTTCAAGTCTGATGTATAGTCTTGGTGGGTACATTGCATCTCTGTTACTTGTGTACCAAACTTTCAGTCTTCTCTGGGGCATGTAAGCAAACAGTTTCTCTCTTTGTGGTATAATACACTTGTGCCAGCACTTTTCCCAATCTGGAAAGCATTTCTGGAACTCACTTTTCTTACGCTATTCAGCTCCGTAAGTGATTCTGTATTTATCCCATCAATGGTGACAATATGACTTCCTTTTACAGTTCTCTTCACCACTGGGTACAGAAAGAAGTCACAGGGTTTTGTTTTTTGCCAAAAAATCATGAACAAGCATTGAGGTCTTCTAATATTAGAAGAAGAAATACGCCGGGAAAACTTCAGAAGTCACAAGCATTGAGGTGTGAGCAGGAGCATTATTGTCATGCAATTTCTAAGAGTGGTTTTGCCACAATTCCAGGTATTTCTTTGATATTGCTTCATGCAAATGGCACGTAATTTCATCCATATTGACCCTACAACCATAAAGCAGGACGTGATGATGCACTGTCTCATTGTAATTGAAGAAAATAGTAAGAAGAACCTTCACATGTGATCGAACTTGACAAATTTTTTTCGGTCTTTGCTCTTCAGGCAGTTTCCATTGGGATGATTGGGCCTTGTTTTCAGTGTCATACCCATAGACCCATGTTCATCACTTGTTATAACTTTGTTTGGAAGTTCTGGATTGCTGTCAACTTTTTGCAGTAATTCCTAAATGAATCAATGTCATGTAGTTTTTGGTTGAAATTTAACCATTTTTGAATGAACTTGACTGCTACACTTTTCATGGGAAAAAAAATGCTTGGCATGAGGCAAAGGATTGCTGACATCATCAGCAACCTCTCTTATGGTGATTTGGTGATTTTTCAGCACAACTTTGTTTATTTCTTCCACAATGTCATCAGTAATTGACGTGCTAGGGCGCCCAAGGCAGTCATCATCTTTGACGTCTTCTCGACCCTCCTTGAAACGTTTACAGCATTTGTAAACTTCTGTCTTACTCATTGTAGATTTGTCAAAAGCTGCAGTCAACATTTGAATGTGGTGCTGCAATTTATTCCATATTTCAATCAAAATTTAATGCAAATTCTTTGATCCACCTTTTTTAAATGTAAAAATTTGCCATGTACTCAAAAACATGTCTAACCTTTTTGACTGTCAACAATAAAAAAAAATAAAATTCAAAACAGCTGAAAATGTAAACATTCATCAGGAACATGTGTACCAACAAGATATTTTTTTTTTTAAATTGGGTGTATAAAGCCTGTGAAACTAAAAAAAAAATCCTGTTAGGTTTTGATCACATTTTATATTTGCAAATTGCGAATAAATTTTGGTATGTTGTTTATTGTGGTAATGTAACTTTTTGATCACACCTTACATTTGCAAGTTGTGAATAAATTTTGGTATGTTGTTTATTGTGGTAACATACTCACATTATAAATGTCATATTGTATTCTAGCTAGTTTTCTCCTTCAAGAGCTGTGTTTATTTTCTCCATTTGTCATAAACTTAATCTATTCACAAGTTTGTTAAACGAATCTGTTAACGCCCTTTCCTGTAATCCTGCCAGGCATATCAATGAATGATGCCGTAATATTGGTACGCTTCACTACACCTACATCCCACAGGGTTGCTGCAAGCAGGGAACTACACAGGACTTCCATGAAGCAGGTCCTTGAGCCTACTAGCCAGTCAATTTAAGCCAGTCTCACTTTTGTGTGCAAGCAGCTGTAGAATTGATAATGACTGCACTATCCTGATTATTCTTCTTCAGACTGTGCGGGTTTCATCTGGGCCTGCTTGGGATCCGATTTTTGTGATGTCTACTTACTGGTGTTAACTTCTAATTTGGCAGACCGTGATATCTTTCAGCGAAGTGATTAATTCTGCCTTGCCTACAAGCAGTTTGGCCCACCATAGTTCAAATTGTTCTACTGCAAATTTTCATTTGAAGTCATCAGCAATTAACAAGATCAGTAACACTTATGAACTATGCGTAATTTATTTTGTGACTCAGAGTAATCAGCGAGTGTTAATAAATGGTGTTGGTGATCTAAATAGGGAACTAAAAAACTTTGACGAAAGAGATGTTTTAGACATTAAGTACAGAATACCTCCAGTGAAATAGGACATTTTATCTCAGGTTTCTCACTTAGAATACAAACCACTTTCTTGGGCAATGTAGGTTCAGTTGTCAAAGCTTACTTGTCACCCTAAATATTACACCAGAATAAATGCAGATCCATTATAAATGCTGTTCTCCTGTAGAAGATAAGTTAGTTGATGTTTCTATGCAGCCCAGAAATTGCCCTGACTGTTGTCAAGCAATTGAAAGATGCTGCAAGTGAGTGTCACGGCTGAACTACTGAGTCACATATCACAAATACCACAGGTACTGCAAGTTCTATCCTCTCCTATGGATACTGCCTCCTATCCAGGAAATATGGGACCTATCACTGGTGGTAGGTCTAGTGAGTCCTACATAAGGCGAGGGACAGACCAGGAAGAACTTGAGGTATTACACTGAACCCCCTTACCAGCAGGTTCAAGGTACTGTCTTCCAATGAAATTTAAACCAATCTTGTCCAACACAGTTTACTTGTAGAGAAGCTTGCAGTGCCCATTGCCAAAAGGATACAAACACTAAAAGGTAGGAGTTGGGAATAGCAGTCAGTGCGAGGAATGTCCACATTATTTTCATATGACATGTTGTAATACAACCTACCTGAGGAATGTTGGTGGTCTTCCCTGGAGACATAGTGATTATCACTACCGGTACACAATGCTGGAAAAAGCTGTTTATCTTGAAACTTTGGGCTGATCTGACAATAGTGCAACATGAATTAGCATTTTTGTGACCTGCAGTCTGCAGTAGTAAGACTGACAGCATCAGTGTAGTTGTCTTGAATAGCTTCAAAGCTTTGAGGAATGAGGACAAAAGCATTCAGACAACCCAAGAAGTTCCAATGCAGTCTTCCAGTACAGGGCATATGACACAAGCTAAATGCAAGAATGACAGTTTTAAGATGACCAAGAAGGTAAGGTGGTAAGACCACTAGAAGTAACCAGGGGACTTGAATGTCAGATATGGTTCAAAAGTCTGTGGGAAATGACCATCAAGTAACTAGTATTTTCAGGCCAAGCAATATCATCTGTGAATTATGCTCTTTCGTGAAGGATCTTAGAAAAACAGATCATATAATTACATGGGCATTGCAGGTAAACAGTTTGGACCATAACGCCAACTATACAATTAACAATAATTTCAGGCATGCCAGTGCGAAGATTGTATCACTCTTTGAGTGGTGTGATAGGCCTATGATGAAGAATTCTGGGGAACATGTTAATGTAGAGATTGAAAAATTGCTCAGAGGAATTATATTCACACATGGGTGTGACTGATGCATTTCCCCTCACTCAGATATATTATACACAACTTGATTGCTTCTGCTAAGAGATTACTCATACAGCTAATAGTAAAGTCTGACTAAAGCTGTATCCATCATATCCCAGTGATTTTCAATGTGTACCCCAGACAAAGCTTCAAACAGGAATAAGGGGGGAGCAGGGGAGGGGGGAGGGGGGGGGGGGGTGCACTACTGAGGGATGAACAGTGGTTCCACTGGCTACATATATAAAATTTTTCTTTTCACTATGTGTGTAACACATACACTATAATCATGTAAAATGATTACTTTCTTATTTATGTCTTATTCATGAAACATAGTTCACCAAATACCCTCATAATATTTAATTGCAAAGGAATAATTAGTCTCCCTAAAAATAATTTATTTGAAGAATTATTAAACATATTAGATTCCTACAAAATGCATGGAGTTAAAATTTCCAGTAAATAAATAACTAATGGTTTGCAAAACAACATACAGCAGTCAAAGCCCTTCAGTTACACCTTTTGGCCAGCATTTAATGTTTTCCAAAATCCTACTATTTAAAAAGATATTTATAATTTCTGCCCCCCCCCCCCCATAATATAGTTTTGCTATTTTGGCTTTTAAGACTTTAAATCCCAAGAAATGATGTAACAATTTTGTTGCCCCAAGCTTTTTGAACTGAAAAACACATTCGTTGAAGAGACTAACATTTTAATTAAAAAAAAAAACTGGGGAACTTACGAATCTATGAAAGTTGCATGAAAATTGGCAAATCCTGGAAGAGTAGCTAACTTTATTGTTTTTTTCATTACTCCATCATATAGAGAAATCAAATTATTACTTCCAGAATGAGATTTTCACTCTGCAGTGGAGTGTGCGCTGATATGAAACTTCCTGGCAGATTAAAACTGTGTGCCCGACCGAGACTCGAACTCGGGACCTTTGCCTTTCGCGGGCAAGTGCTCTACCGCGAGCACTTGCCCGCGAAAGGCAAAGGTCCCGAGTTCGAGTCTCGGTCGGGCACACAGTTTTAATCTGCCAGGAAGTTTCAAATTATTACTTGTTCATTGCAACTACTTTCAGCTTTATTCTTATTATAAACTAAATTGTAATAAAAATTTTTAATAATTTTTCCTATGCAAATCTATAAGTAATTGTGAGAATACATTACTCAGTCAGCTTCCGATAATCAAAGGATCCATTACTCAGTCAGTTTCCGATAATCAAAGTGTGAAGACCTATGTCAGTGTCCATAGTTTGCCACTAGTAGGTTAACATCTCTATATCAGTGCAAATGTCTTTGTGAAGTTCTCTGAGTCTTCATTAACTTAGTCAATACTGTGTTGTCACTGTCTTATATTTGTGTCTCTAAAGTTAGAACTCAGATGTGAAGGAAAACTATCACATCCTTGACGGCAAAAGAATTAATGTCAAATACATTACCCAAAAGTGATATCATCAGCAGTGTCGAGCAAACCATTCGAGGGTTTCCCTCTAATACGGTGGAAGAGGTGAAAAGAGAGACAAGCAGGGCCCTTGATGAAGCAAAAATGCCTCAGTCAAAATGAATGTTGAATATATTTGAACGATCACAAGCCTATTGAATATGTGCAAGAAACTATTGTGGAAGTAATCATTCAACAGATGGTTTGAGTTTTGGGTATTCCCTTTGGTTGACACACTGGATCACATTTAGGATTGACTTATATTAAAGGTGGGCATAAATTTATAAAACAATCCCTCTGTTGACCACCATATCTGCTTGCAGATATAACCGATAACATACAAGAAAAGTCAAGCTCATTATTACACACTGTTATGGAACTAAACATTCAACAGGTGCTTTGAGTGTTGCATGTTCCTGTTGAATGCCAAAGTAGATCGCTGATCAGTTAGTCTCTGATACTACTCATGAACTGTGTGCTTATCAATGCTATGTAATTATTTGGCAATTGTAGTTAAATTGTGTTTTTACCCACCAACTCTGAGTTCATATTATTTACTGTGATTAACTTACCCACAAACTGGAGACCCCAAGAAGAAAGATGAACACAAGAGATGTAGATGTAGACAAGATATTGAAATTTTATTTAGAATTGAGAGCAGAAGAATATTTTATTTTGTTCACGAGTTATTGGGTTTTATATCCAACGGACAATCATGTGTGATGTGCCCATTCACGTACTTGTGTGTCGCAAATTATCTGGTCATAAAAATCGTCAAATCGCATAAACAATTCCATGCAAATGGTAGCATGCAAAGAGGCACATATGTTGATGATAAATACTCAAAACTCTTTTATTCATTGAGGTATGGAAGTAACTTGACTGCAGCAGTGAGAGACTAGGACACATTCAGACATCCACAGTACTGTAGGAAAATCCAAGCAACACACATATACATGTCCACAAAATTTGGGGAATGGTATAGTAGGTATAGTAGGACATGCAGCAACGAAAGGGTTAGTCAAACACAGCAATGGGGAATGCTTTGTCTTCTCACTAGATTCTTCTGTCCCTTCACCACGGGTGTGGGCTATGCTTCATACCATCCGAGGTTGCCAATGAGTCCTCCAAGCTGGCCCTTGCCCTTCCAGATGGTCTTTGTATGGATCCATCGGTCCTGTGGAATACCTTGAGGCCCATTTCATGACAACAATACCATCAGCTTCCTGTCTAGACACCTTCTTCCTTCAAAAACAGTGGGCTGATGCTTCCCACTTATGTTCTGCCCCTTTCAGGTGAAATACTACAATAAACCTTTTACTGAATGGGAACTTCTTCTGGCCCTCTCCTCTTCCCATGATTCAGCCCCTGGACCTGATTCCATCCAAGCAATCAACACCTTGATTCTCCACAACAATACCTCCTCCATTTGTTTAACCATATTTGGCTGCAAGGCATTTTCCCCTCTCATTGGAGGGACAGTATTCTGTTTCCTAGCCTTGTGCCTGTTGAGTATCCAATATCCCTCAGTAGTTACCAACCAATTGGTCTGACCAACATCCCCTGCATGTTATTTGAATGGACGGAGGCCCGTCAGCTCAGTTGCTCTCCTTGACTCTCAGAACCTTTTGTCTCCTAATCAGTGTAGTTTTCAAAAGGCATGGTATCTGATTGATCATCTACTTTGATTGGAAATTGCAAGTTCAGCAGCCCTTTCTCAGCGCTGCCACCTTGTTGCAGTTTCTTCAATCTTCGTTACACGTAAGACATGGCTTGGTGCCATCACATCTTACTTACTCTCCATGTGTGGGGTCTTCAGGGGCACCTCCTGATTTTTATTTGTCATTTACTGTCCCATTGGCAGTTCCAAGTTTGGGTTCGCAACTTTCTTACATCTTAGAAGATCCAAGAGAATGGCATCCCACAGGGCTCCACATTAAATGTCCTTTTCTTTCTCATGGCTATTAATGGACGCATGGCCTCAATCAGACCACTGGTCACCCTTGCTCTGTATGTGGATGTTTTAATTATCTGGGCTAGTTCCCACTCAGTGGCCTGTGTGGAGTGACAGCTGCAGGATGCTTCCACATGGACACTCTCACACGGTTTTCAGTTTTCCCCCCTCCCTTGAATCGCAGGTGGTCCCTTTCTGTCACTGTACTATGGTCCATCCTGATCCAGAGCTCTACCTAAACGCTCAGCTCCTGATTTTGGTCAACCAGTTCTATTTCTTGGATCATCTTTTTGACAACAAACTCAGTATCCTTAGCTTCCTTGTGCACACCTCTTGGGACACGGATCTTTCAACTCTTCTCTGTCTTTATCAGGCCTTAGTTCTGTCTCATCTGGACTACAGTTGTCAAATTTAGGACTCAGCTGCCCCTTCCATGCTGCTCCTCTTGGACCTGGTCCACTATCATGGTATACATTTGGCCACAGGTGCCTCTTGCACTAGCCCTCTCAATAGTCTTCTGGTTGATCCTGGTGTACCCCCCTCTCTTTTTGGTTCAGCGGTCCCAGCTACCATTTCCTATGCCATCACTATCCGCTCTTTCCTGACTCACCCTTCCCGTTCTACAGAACTTCACCTACCCACTGCCTGCCCTCATGTGGGTTACTGGTTGGGTTCCATCTAACTTCTCTCCACTGTCCATTTTCGCTCTTTGACCTGTTCCCCACATTCTCCCCCAAACGCCTCGTCTAATAAAGTTCATGTGATCAAGGGGACTCCCACAACATGGCGTTCTTCCCTCCAACTCTCCTGGCAGGAGTTTACTACCCTCTGCTGTGTTCATATCAGCAATATCAAGTTGATCTATGGCTTTTTTTACTCTCTGTATGTAATGATCGCCTGCCCCCCCCCCCCCCCCCCCCCCCCCCCTTGTAGTTGTGGGCCCCCCCTCACAGTGATCCATATTTTGCTGGCCTGCCCTCACCTTTTGGCCCTCACTCTACATATGTCCTCTCACCTTTCTTGTCCCGGGTGCTAGCAATAACCCTCACATGGTTACATCCGTCCTTAGTTTTCTTTGTGAAAGAAAACACATTTAAGGACCCGAGTTCCCTTCCAGAATCAGTCTCCCAGTTAGCACTGAGTTTGTTTGGGAGGCCTTCAGCCTTGCCTCCAAACTGGTCAAGCTTCCCCTCCCCCCTCCTTTTCTTATATTTTGTCTGGTCTTTTAAACTGTTTATTTCCCCATTTTCTTGGGTCGACTTCCCTTGATATTGGCCCCATTGTGTCACTATCATGGTATGGTGTGGGGGTTGGGATCGGTTGCTGGAGGCGCTGGTGCCCCATTGTGTGTAGCAACTTCGGGGCACCCCCTACTCTCACCTTCCCCCACCTATCCCCCTCCCCCACTCCACTCTTGTTCTTCATTCTTCCTGTCACCCCAACATTCCTTTTGCCTCTTTGTTTGCCATTGACTGGACTGTGCTGTCTGTGTTGTTCCTCGCATAGTTTCTGTCACTTTAGACCATGGGACCAATGACCTCACTGTTTGGTGTCCTCCCTCCCCCAACCAACCAACTCTTGTTTAGAAAAGTAGTTCACTAAGCACTTGATCAATATTTACCCATTAGAACAATTCATGATTGGAGGAACCCTCCACGGTATGCAGATATACAGTCTCTGCAAAGAAATTTCTAAAGAAACAGTGACTACTGAACAACAGTTGGAAAACAAAGCATAGGGCTATAGAAAGAAAGATGCTAAATGGAATGAATTTGGTAGTCTAAAGGGCAACAAGTGAAGGGCAATACTGACTACCATAGCAGAATCTTGTTGATAGATCTCTCACAAAAGGCAAACAAATTCTAAAATATGTTAGGCTGTCAGAGGTACCAAAATCAGCGCCAAGACACTCATGGACAGAAACAAATTATCAAAATGTTAGATATTGGCATATTGCTCCAGCTTAGTTCTCACACCCTGAAAAGGTGAGCGGTGTAGATATTAATGTCGGTCACATTGAGGAACAAGTGAAAACATTAAATCTGGCAGATTCTATACGGAATTTGCAGCTAAGTTAGCCCCTCTCTTAACCATAGTATATTGTAGAGCCCTTGAATCAGAAAAATGTGTCTAGTGATTGGAAAATAGTACAGTGTCACACCTGTCTGCAAGAAATGATGCTGCTGTTAGCCATAGAACTACTATCCAGTATCATTTACATCTAAATGTTTTAGAATGTTATAATACATTATGGGTTCAAATGTAATGAGAGTGACCTCTTATTAGTCATATGGAATCCCACTCATGCTTTTCTCACATGATGCTCTGCAGCCATGGATCAAGGATATCAGGTTAATGCTGCACTTTGTGGCTTCTAGAAAGAATTAGACTCACTGCCACACAGAGTTATTAAGGAAACTTATTATTATATGTGTATGAAATGAAATTTGTGACTGAATTGAGGATTTCTTGGTAAGACGAATACAGCATGTTATTTTTAATGTAGCATCATCGACAAATGTAGAAGTAACTTTGGGCATGCCACAAGAAAGTATGTTCAGTATCCTGGCTGATCCTGTTGTGTGTGAATGGCATGGCAGACAATTTTACTAATAACCTCAGACCTTTTGCATATGATGCAGTTATCTGTCTATAGTGAAACACTATATGAAATAAACTGGTATGACTTTCCGGTCATATCTTGATAAGATTTCAAAGTGGTAAGATTGACAACTTACTTTATGTGCTCAGATGTGTAAACTTGTGCACTTAACAAAATGCTAAAACATAGTATTGTCTGACTATAATTTAATGAGTCACAGTTCACTTTCTAATTAATCAACTCATACAAATAAATTGGAATAACAATTTGTGGGGATATAATGGAATGATCACATAGAATCAATCATAGGTGAAGCAGTTGACAGACTTTGGATCACTAATAGCACACTGAGAAAATCATATCAGTTTACAGAGGAGATTCCTTACAAAACAATATTGCTCAAGTATGTGGGATCCATACCAAAGGGAACTAATGGAAAATATTTGAAGTATACAAAGAAGCACAGCATCAATGGTCACAAATTTGTTTTGATTTAGAGATAAGTGTCAAGGAAATGTTGAAAAGCCTGAACTGGCAGAACCTTGAAGGTAGACACAGCCTACTTACAAAGTTTCAAGGACCAGTTTACATGAGGAATCTAGGAATGTCTTGCTCCTTCCTATGTATAATTTGGTTATGGATCATGTACACAAGACTAGATTAATTGCAGTGTGTGCGGAGATATTTCTGCAGTCACTCTTCCCAAACTCCAAATATGAATGAAACAGGAAGAATATATAATATGTGGTACAACAGGAAGTACCCTCTGCCACAAACTTCACAGTGGTTTCAGAATTCTGATGCCGATGCAGATATCTCGTGCAAAGTAAGTGAAAAATTGTTAAACAGAAAACAAGCAAGAGTTTTGTATAAATACTTCATTCATGAAACAGGTAACTCAATGAACTTCACTAAATATTTTTAATGGAGTTAGAAAGTGCAACGAGTGACTGAAAATTAGGGCTTATACATCCGTAATTTGTCACACTCTCTGTGATTGTGGCAAGCCTTACTCTAGTCACAAACAGTTGTTGTTGTTGTTGTTGTTGTTGTGGTCTTCAGTCCTGAGACTGGTTTGATGCAGCTCTCCATGCTACTCTATCCTGTGCAACCTTCTTCATCTCCCAGTACTTATTGCAACCTACATCCTTATGAATCTGCTTAAAGTATTCATCTCTTGGTCTCCCTCTACAATTTTTACCCTCCACACTGCCCTCCAATGCTAAATTTGTGATCCCTTGATGCCTCAGAACATATCCTACCAACCGGTCCCTTCTTCTTGTCAAGTTGTGCCACAAACTACTCCTCTCCCCAATTCTATTCAATACCTCCTCATTAGTTACGTGATCTACCCATCTAATCTTCAGCATTCTGTAGCATCACATTTTGAAAGCTTCTATTCTCTTCTTGTCCAAACTATTTATCGTCTACATTTCACTTCCATACATGGCCACCCTCCATACAAATACTTTCAGAAATGACTTCCTGACACTTAAATCTATACCCGATGTTAACAAATTTCTCTTCTTCAGAAACGCCTCCCTTGCCATTGTCAGTCTACATTTGATATCCTCTCTACTTTGACCATCATCAGTTATTTTGCTCCCCAAATAACAAAACTCCTTTACTAATTTAAGTGTCTGATTTCCTAATCTATTTCCCTCAGCATCACCCGACTTAATTCGACTACATTCCATTATCCTCGTTTTGCTTTTGTTGATGTTTATCTTATATCCTCCTTTCAAGACACTGTCCATTCCATTCAACTGCTCTTCCAAGTCCTTTGCTGTCTCTGACAAAATTACAATGTCATCGGCGAACCTCAAAGTTTTTATTTCTTCTCCATGGATTTTAATACCTACTCCAAACTTTTCTTTTGTTTCCTTTACTGCTTCCTCAATATACAGATTGAATAACATCGGGGAGAGGCTACAACCCTGTCACAATCCTTTCCCAACCTCTGCTTCCCTTTCATGCACCCCGACTCTTATAACTGCCATCTGGTTTCTGTATAAATCGTAAATAGCCTTTCACTCCCTGTATTTTACCCCTGCCACCATCAGAATTTAAAAGAGAGTATTCCAGTCAACATTGTCAAAAGGTTTCTCTAAGTCTACAAATGCTAGAAACATAGGTTTGCGTTCCCTTAATATTTCTTCGAAGATAAGTTGTAAGGTCAGTATTGCCTCACGTGTTCCAACATTTCTACAGAATCCAAACTGATCTTCCCTGAGGTCGGCTTCTACCACTTTTTCCATTCACCTGTAAAGAACTCATGTTAGTATTTTGCAGCTGTGACTTATTAATCTGATAGTTCGGTAATTTTCACATGTGTCAACACCTGCTTTCTTTGGGATTGGAATTATTATATTCTTCTTGAAGTCTGAGGGTATTTCGCCTGTCTCATACATCTTGCTCACCAGACGGTAGGGTTTTGTCAGGACTGGCTCTCCCAAGGCCGTCAGTAGTTCTAATGGAACGTTGTCTACTCCCAGGGCCTTGTTTCAACTCAGGTCATTCAGTACTCTGTACAAACAGTACATACTGCTTTATCAAGTATTTTATACCACATAACCATAAAGTCAGGCTCAAACAGAAACAAAAATTATTAGTTATTTGTTTGACTAGTGGTTTAAGGGAAGTTTAATTATCTAGGAAATGTATATACAGATATATTTGAGCTTCTTTCATCACAATAATGAATTTGCTCCCAACACAGCTTGGCATCTCACTTTGAAAGCACTCTTACTGGAGCAGTTGCCTCATATGGACCTGACAAATGTCAGGCCAAAATGGCTGCAAACATAGAACTAAAAGAGCTGATTCATTTCGAGGAGGAAACCACCTGTGAAATTGGAAAACTTACTGCAACTACTGCCAATAAAAGCCAGCATTAAGAAAACAATGATGTTTGGCCTGGTGTCAGGAGGAGAAACATTATAGAGTCCCTGCAGGTTGATGTGGCTGATTATAGAGTCCTTACAAGTTGACATGGCTACAATCCAAGAACTTTTACTGCAGCAAAGAGGCATGAAAACACTCAGGTGTATGACTGTTTGAGTTTCTGAAGAACTATCTAAATTTTGGATGAATACAGGCATTTCTATTACATTCTCTTCATTTTGGGCAATTACAGCATATTATTACATGAAAACAATAATTTTACTGTGAGTATGCACTTATTCTTCATTTTTACTTACATATTCATCCAGTATGAGGTAACTATTCTGCATCTGGAAGTAAACAAGAAAATGCAACATGTTGAAATAAATCAGCTCAACAGAATATGAAATACAGTAATCAGACAAGAAATCATGAAAAACACAATGAAAAGGCAATAATATAAATGACAGGAAAAGTAATTTACAGGTTCTGTGTAAAAAGTAATGAGTCAAATTCAGATAAAATATATTAAAGATACCACTACCACAGTCCTCAAAGTAGGACTCTTGGGCACTGACAAACATCTGCCAATGAGATTTCTATGCTTGGAAGGCATCCTGGAAGTCTCTACCCAGAATGTCCTTCAAGCAACACAGTAAAGACACTTTGACCTATGCTATGGTCTCATGGAGTGATCTTTTGAGGGCTGTCTTCACTTGGGGAAGTCTACTGAGGCCACATTGGGATTGCGGGGAGGGGGGGGAGGGGGAGCTGCAGAAATGTTGCAATGGCATTTTGGGTGAGGTAGTCATTTAACAGGAAGCGAGGGTGGCTTGGTGCATTGTGACAAGGCAGCCTCCAATTGGTGGCAATGCCTGGCCTCAGGCCTGTGATAGTTGGAAAACTTAACTAATGTTCTGAGTTCAACACTTACACACACTGCCCTTGTTTCTACTCATGGATGGGCATCCTGTGTGGTGTTTGTCTTCCACACTCTCTCAACTATATTTGAATAACAGCACTTTTTGACAGGCTTTCACTTCTGAACACTTGCTGAATCATGGACGACGTTTCCAAAGGCTATTTTTTGAGTCCCACACAGAATTTGATGGCATAGTGCTGCTTCATACAACACTGCATTTTTAGCTTCTACTGAGGCTATGGACAGTGGCACAGTGAAAAAATTATGTGAATAGCATACCAGTTAACTGGCCAATGACAACAGGCACATTTTGAAGGTGACTTACCTCTCCAAAGAACCCACCTAGCATGAGAGTACTGCAATACACAGTCATCTCAGAAAAAAATTCAAACATCAGCCCTCTACAGTAAAAGTGATGCTCACAGTTTTTTGAGAACCCGAGAGCCAATAATGAAACTTTACCCATAAAAAGAATCAACAGTAAACAATGTTACAATGATAAAGCTTTGGAATGAATTGAAGCCCATAGTTTAAAAAAAATTGCCAATATCTATTATGAAACAGTGTTCTTTTTTTGAATGACAGCTTATGTTCACATATCATGGCCCACACCATTCAAATTTGTCAGAGCATGCATTTCAATGTGTTGTAGCATCCTCCATAGAGTCCTGATCTAGCCCTGAGAAATTTCCAGTTCTTTGGTCCATTAAGAGACGATTTCAAAGGCTGTCGATTCACCTCCGATGAAGAGGTGAAAGAGACTGCTCAAGTGGAAAACTTTTTTCCTAAGGGTGTTGGAAAGCTTTTGGAGAGAGAGACTAAACGCACTGAGATGCAGGGTGACAGGGTGACTATGTTGAAAAATGGTGTCACTGTGAATTTTGTGCATTTGTGATAAATTAGGGAAATGTTGTTCCGATACTTTTTGACTTGACCCTTGTAGTAATGGAAACAATGACACTCGGAAAGTAATTCCAAGTGACAATGTCAAGTCATTTGTGATACAAAGAAATAAAAGGTGTCTCAAGACAATGGTGTTTCTTTTTTAGAAATAGTAAAAGTTCAGACAAAGTAATAGACACACGTAACTCTCAAAAATTGTGATGAAGCAAGCTGCGATCTTTTTACTTTCCCTCTTGTTTTGCCATCTGCCTCCTTAAATTCGTTTTTTTTTTCAGTTTTACCTAATTACCATTAACATATGTGAGTATAATCTGCATTTTCATAAAAGAGAAAGGTTGGCCCTCAGTTTTAAAGAATATAGCTCCAGATTTAATTTTGTGCTTTGTTTTGTATATGTAATCAATTTTCTAATTTTTTTGACTATTCCTAGCTAGTATCTTTTGTTATAACATGAAATCAGTAATTGTTTTGTAACTTAAATTCTATTGTTGACTTATAAACAAATATAAATTCTGTTCTTATTATAAACATTTGGAGGAACAACTAATAGTATTGTTAAAGGATCTATTTTGCTCTATTTGAAGACATGTTAGGAAAGCCAGACCTTAATTAATTCCAAAGTAATTACCAGGTTTGTCAAAAGTATTGTTTCTATAACTATATCCATTAATTTCATCATTTAAATGAATAATTCAGCCTAACTCTTGTAGTAGAAGAAACTGTTAAAAAGAACCAATTTTTCATATACAGTTAATTTAATGAGATATGTTTTAATTGTAATATCTGTAAATTAAACATCAAACAATATATAGTTTCAGTACCTATTATTGTGATGACATATAAAGGCCCGATTTTTTGTCCCGAGACAGTCAGTCCACGGCCGATTTTCAGACAAGAAACCTGTGCTGGTTAGGTCAACAACAATGCATCAACTTAACTGTGAAATAAGTGTAACATGAATAGGCCATGTGTCTTAACATGTCCAATTTATTTGAAAGACTGTGAAATTTGTGGTTAGGTTTTTACTGCTCATAGATGTACAACTGCAAACTATTGTAGCAGTATGCTGACATATGCCTGCAAACTGTTAATGAGGCTTATCAACATTTACCAATAGTTAGCTGGCCATATAACTGTGTAATATTGGGGGTTATGAACAGTGGAAGTAAAGAACTGTGAAATGCAATGTGCACCTGTCAGCTGCATCATTTACAGTATTCAGTGTTGAACTTCCACCCCCCCCCCCCCCCCCCCATTTTTCAGTCAGTATAACAACATAGTACATCAACACAAATGACTATCAATGAAGAAATAAAGCAGGCAAATGTCATAGAATGTTTACAGAATGTCGTCACAGGAAGCCAATGGTTCCAAACTAGAAAAATGCTATATTTTTTCTACTTCACCTGATAGGAGACAGACAACTCATAAAAAAAACATGCACTTATCAGGCCCCTAACCATAATGTACAAGATACTGACAAAAGTTATCAGGGCTCATGCAGACAAAAAGAAGGAATAAATTTTAATGCAATTTTTCCTGAAGTCAGTGGAATTTGAAAGTAGGTCTGAAATCAATTGTAATCTGATTTAAATAATGTACAATATGAACAACAAACACAGAAAAAAGTTAACAATGAAGTCATTGAACAAGCTGATGAGATTTTGAATTAAAACAGTTGATGACAATGTCTGGCTGTACAGTAAAAGAAATAAAGACAAGAGTGAAAGTGACCTAGAGTGCTTCTGCTAAATGAAACATGTAATATCTCGCAAGGAAAAGTTACCCTCTGTGTGTACTATCAATTTTGATTTACAGCTGTATGACATGGACTTTTAAGGCAGAAACCATTCAAAACTGCAAGATTACTCCGCAAGAAATGAAGGGATGCATGTAAGGCTTACCAGGATTGTCAGGAAAGGAAACAAATTGATAAGGGAACAAACTGAAGTGGAAGACCTAATTACGAATGTGATGAAAGTAAAATGAAGGTGTGTAGGACACATAGCCAATGAATGGTTATTCAGCAGATTATTTAGTTAGTTATTTGCATGTTCCATGGATCATACTTGTAACGGCTTGCTATGAATGTAATGAGACAGTTTTACAATTGTAGTACATCTTCTCAGCAGAAAATATGGTGACACGTTATTTACTTGACTGATACAGGTAGCCATGCTATAGATGCAACTATAATAGATGAGTATGTGTGGAGAGGCCAAACTAACTTGAGTCTCCTGATGAGGGGCAGCATTCTTTACAGTAGTTGCAAGGGTAATGATCTGGGTGATCGATTGATCTGGCCTTTTAACATTAGTCAACATTACCTTGCCATGTTGGTAATGCATAGGGCTGAAAGCACGGAAAAACTACAGCCATTACTTTTTTCCGGGGCATGCAGCTCTGCTATATGGTTAAATGATGATAGCACCCCCTAGGGTAAATATTCCAGAGGTTAAAATAATCCTCCATTCACATCTGTGGGTGGTAACTACTCAAGATGATGGCATCATTAGGAAATGCAAAACACATTCTACAGAACAGAGCATGGAATATTAGGTCCCTTAACCAGGTGGGTAGGGTAGAGAACTAAACAATGGAAAGTGATAGGTTCGAGTTAGATATGATGGGAAATGGTGATGTAAGGAGGCATGAATAAAAAGAGTTCTGCTCAGATGAGTATAGGATTATACATACAGAATGAAATAGTGGTTGTGCAGTAATAGGTCTAATAATGAATGAGAAAATAGAAATATGAATATCTACTACAAATAGCATAGTGAACACAGTATCACACCCAAGTTAGATATAAGATCAATAACCACCACAGTAATACAAGTTTATATGCTTACTAGCTCTTCATATTATGAAGATATTGAAAGAATGTATGACAATATAATGGAAAGGATAGATTGCTACTCATCATATAGAGGGATGTTGAGCCACAGATAGTCACAACAGGAAGACTATCGAACAAGTAAGTTTTTGACCAAAAAGGCCTTTATTGGAATTACACACACACACACACACACACACACACACACACACACACACAGTCTCTCAGAGACTGTGGTCATATATATGTGTGTTTGTGTGTGTGTGTGTGTGTGAGTGTGTTTTGCCTAATTCCAATGAAGGCCTTTTTGGCCAAAAGTTTATTTATCTGATAGTCTCTTTGTTGTGCCTACCTGTAACTCAACATCTCTTCTATATGGTGAGTAGCAATCTATTCTTTCCATAATATTGTTGTTATTCCACCATGGATTTTCCACTGTTTGAAAGAATGTATGATGGGGTAAAAGGAATTATTCCAATATCTAAGAGAAAAACAAATTTAATTGTGATGGGAGACTGAAATTTTATAGTTTAAGAAGGGAGCGGAGGAAAAATATTAACCAGAAATGAAAGAGGAAATTGCTTGGTAGAATTCTGCATAGAGGACAATTTAAACATTGCTCACACTAGATTTAAAAATTATGTAATAAGGTGATAAGCATAGAAGAGATGTGGAGGCACAGGAAGGTTTTAGATTGATTATACAGGGTGTGTCACTAACTATTGCCACCTAGAATAACTCTGAAAGTATGATAGTAGCTGAAAAGTTGGTGGGTAAATGTTGCATGGGACAATGGGGGCCATAATATGACGTTGGTTTTTTATTGCTAGGTGGGGTCACATCATGAAGGTCAACTTTGTTTTTTTAAATGTGATGCTATAGTTCAGTACTTATTTTCTGATAGCAGCTATCGAGACGAATTCAATGATGTGTAAAAGTAAGGTCTTTGAAAGTCAATGAAGGTCAAACAGGTGGCATGCCCATTTACAGAAGGTTTTCAAAGTGATGTCCATTGGTATCAATGCAGTGCTGAAATCATCTTATCATGGACTGATGTGGACTCTCAACTAAAGGTCGGCAGCTCGTGGTCTCGCGGTCGCGTTCTCACTTCCTGAGCATGGGGTCAGGGGTCAGGGTGTTAGTGTAGTCCTCATCATTTCATCATTATTCATGAAAGATTGGGCTGAGCAAAGGTTGGGAATTCGTACAAGTGCTGATAACTGCGCAGTTGAGCACATCACAAATCAGACATCATCATCATCATCATCTCAATTAAAATTTATTGCTTATGAAATGCAGATTTGAACTGATGGAATTCCAAAACAGTAAATTATGAAATGAAACTTGGAGAAACTGAAAGAATCAGATGTTGTTGAGACTTTCAGAGGGACCATTGCAACTATTAACTGAAACAAGAGAGAGAAATACAATACAAGATTAATGGGCAGCTTTGAGAGATGGAACAGTGAAGCCAGTAGAGAATCAAATAGGTAAAAGGACAAGATACAGCAGAAATCCTTAAATAATATGGAATATATTGAATTTAACTGACAAAAAACGAAAATATAAAAATGTTGCAAATAAAGCAGGATAAAGGAAATACTGATATCTAAAATAAGATTGACAGAAAGTGCAATATGGCTACACAGGAATGGCTAGATGTCAAATACAAGGCTGCAGAATAATGCATCACTGGAAGAAAGATAGATGCTGCCTACAAGAAAATTAAAGAGACCTTTGGAGAAAAGGGAGCAGCTGTATGAATGCCATGAGCTCAGGTGGCAAGCCAGTACTACACAAATAAAGGATAGCCAAAAGGCAGAAGGAGTATACAGGAGGATTATATGAGGGAAATGAAGTTCAAAGCAATATTATAGAAAGGGAAAAGGAATTAGATGAAGATGAGATGGGAGGTGCAATACTGAGAGAAGAATATGACAGAGCATGGAAAGACCTAAGTCGAAGCAAGACCCTTGCAGTAGACAGCATACCCTCAGAATTATTGATATCTTTGAGAGAGCCAGCTATGACAGAATTATAACAGGAAAAATACCCTCAGAATTCAAGAATAATGTAATGATACCATTTCCAAGGAAGCCAGTTGCTGACAGGTGTGAATATTACTGAACTATTACTTTTCCAAGTAACTGTTGCAAAATAATAACATGAGTTATATACAGAAAAACGGAATAAACTGGTAGAAGTTTACCTTGTGGAAGACCAGTTTGTCTTTCAAAGAAATGAAGAAACAATGTGAGGCAATACTGACCCTACAGCTATCTTAAGGATAGGTTAAAGAAAGGAAAACGTATGATTATAGCATTTGTAGATTTAGAGAAAGCTTTTGACAATGCTGAACAGAAATGACTCTTCGGCATTCTGAAGGTACCAGGAATAAAATACAGGGGCTATAAGGCTCTTTACAACTAGTACAGAAACCAGATTGCAGTTATGAGAGTCAAAAGACATGAACAGGAGAAAATGGTTGAGAAAGAAGTGGGACAGGGTTGTTACATATCACTGACGTTATTGAATCTGTACATCGGGCAAGCAGTAAACAAAACCTAGGGTAAATCTGGAAAGGGAGTTGTAGTTCAAGCAGTAGGGGAAAAAGAAGACAAAATTTTCTAATGACACTGTAATTGTCAGAGATGCAAGGGACTTGGAAAAGCAGTTGTATGGAATGGACAGTGCCTTGAAAACAGTTATAAGATTATCATCAACAAAAGTAAAACAAAGGCAATGGTATGTAGTCAAATTAAATCAGGTGATGCTAACAGAATTAGACAGTAAAAGTAGTAGATGTGTTTTGCTATTTGATATCAAAGTAACTGATGATGGCAGAATCAAACAATGGAAACTACAGGTAGGAATATCAACAGTGATGGAAAAGATAGATTGCTACTTATCATAAAGAAGACATGTTAAATTGCAGACAGGCACAATTAAAAGACATTTACACAAAGCTTTTGGCCACAGTCTTCATCAGCAAAAGAGAAACACACACCATTCATACACATGAGCAGGTACACCTCACACACAAATGACCATCAACTCTGGTAGTCTGGACCAGAATGCGACAAGAGGATATATCTAAAGACAGGATTTTTAGACATTAGTGAACTAAGGAGGGGAGGAGGGGGGGGGGGGGTGTTGCGCATAGAAGGTTAATGAATCGAGAATATAATAGAGGTTGGAGGCATTAATAGAAAAGACATGCAGCATGAAAGAAAAGGGAAAAGAGACACAATGGGAAGCATAACAGTTAAAGAATTTGGAAGAACTTAAAGAATTAATAAAATGATGTACATCCAAATTGAAGATTCAGAAACTGATCATCAAGTAGGAACTTCCAAACCAGACATGGACACAAAAAATGCAACCAGACTGAAGCAGTGGAAGAAAAGAGAGAAGAAAGCAAATATGAAACAACAAACACAGGGTCATGACAAATATTAATAATACATACTGATAAACTAATGGAAGAACAAGCTCAATTGAGGTTACAGAATGAGGAGCAAGTCACCAATAATAAACATAAAAACTGAAAATCTGGGAGTGAATGCCCTTTAGATTGAGAAAGTAATGTGTCTTCTATGTAGAAAAATCTGTACGAGAAGTTGTTGAGAAGCAGAAGCAAGTTAGTAAACTTTCCTGTAAATGAATACAAAATCGTGTGTGCTATTGTAACTATAGGTAAACTTACAAAATTAAAATACCATATGATACTGGATGTGGTGACGAAGGGTGAAATGCATAACATGGAGGCTTTAGTAGTACCAAACTTATGTGTGGATTGCATATTGAGAGGAGATTGGATAAAAGAACATCAAACAGAGTTTAATTTTGCAGAAAATGCCCTGAGGATTAGGAAGGATAAAAGAGAGCATCAATGGTTACCTTTACAGAGAAGACAACTACAGAAGGTCCCAATATATTTATGAGACATACTACGCTATGATAGAAAAAGACTATGGGAAAGTGGCACAAATGGTTTATATAAAATACTGAAATTTGAAACAGCATATTGAAGAAGAAAAACACATAATTGCAGAAAAGGAAATCACCCAGAAAAATCAAAAGAATGAAACATACATTTAGCACAATGAAGGATAAATTAGCCACCTTAGTACTGGAGTATAAAGAAGTATTTTCTGGAAATCCAAGCACCACCATACAAAATACAAATAAAAGCACATCAACTATACTTTACAATACTGTACACGATGCTGCACGCCAAGAAAGTTGCAGCAGGCACAAGAATACAGTGCACTTGGAATAGGCAAAAAACTGAAGATACTTCATGGAAAAGAGTTCACCAGAAACCTGAAGAAACACAATGCAAAGGGAGCAAATGAAGTGGCAGTACTGCATTGTAATGGACACAGATAAATTCCACACACATCCCCTTTCTAGACTGAACCCAATAGCAATGCTAGGGCAAAAAGGTTTTTCATATGAAGAGAAATAAAGTGAATAAGGATGCAACCTCCCCCCCCCCCCCCAGCCCCAGGAAGTACTTACGATTTGTGCCCAAAGTGTTAGTTAAAAGAGTGCAATTACTGTGGGCCCAAACACACAAATTTTGACTCACTGTCTTTGACAAGTGGTGAGGAGCTGACTGCAACTGTGTGACAAGACATCAGCAGTGCACAGGCATGCAGTGGCCCAGTTCGTCCCCACTACTACTGCCTTGGGGAGTGTCACTGGGTATGACTCTCTGCATGTGAATGGTCCCACAGCCACCGGTAGCCAGCGTCAAGATGTAGTGATGACCTCTGGCCAGTTTCATTCTACAACTGCTATTTTGCCAAGATGACCATGTGTGATAACATAGGGGGTGCACAAGGGGGGCAACTGACCTAAGATGACAGACGACGAATGGAGTATCAGCAATGCCACAAATGAAAGTGTTTATGTGTGTGAGTGCAAGTGCAAAAAAATGGGTATATTTCTTGTTATGTGCTTTCTTTTTGTCAATTTATCTGTTGTTTTCCCTTCAGTTGATGGATTTGAAGTAAAGATGTAAAGTGAATGATAATATGGATATCAGCATGTGTACATGTATATAGGCTATGTGGAGGGGCTGTGTTTTGTACTCTGCTGTTGTCTGTGACCATATTAAGGTGGAACACTTGTGAAGTTGATTAGTTTATGGTACTGGTTATGCGATTCAAATTTTATTACCTGCAAGTTTTTGCCTATTCTTGTTTGTTTTTCTTCTTCAAATTTTTTGTCAAATATGAAAAATAAGTTGGTGGGGCAATTGGTTTAGTCAGGAGGGGAGTGTAGTTAGTTGCACATGGCTCTTGAGACTAGTGGTTGTTTAATTTGCTACTGTCGTCTGATGTTTACCACAAGAATTGGCATAGGATAGAGTGTACATACATGTATTTATATTGTAGAAAAGGGGGTGTGCATTTCAGAACAAGAAATGATGTGATATGATTGCTGCATGTGAAGAATTAATTACTTCTTTCACATGATCAACATATTGTATGACTTTGCACGTGAGCATTTGTTATTTACTACTATGCTGCAATGATAAAACCTTACGGTTAACAGGCAGAAGCAGCCAATGCAGCCTTCGCTACCTATGGTATTAATATCAGTATGATGTAGTGTTTTGTTCATGATATACACTCCTGGAAATGGAAAAAAGAACACATTGACACCGGTGTGTCAGACCCACGGACTTTTGAGCGAGGGCGTATAGTGGGCATGCGGGAGGCCGGGTGGACGTACTGCCGAATTGCTCAACACGTGGGGCGTGAGGTCTCCACAGTACATCGATGTTGTCGCCAGTGGTCGGCGGAAGGTGCACGTGCCCGTCGACCTGGGACCGGACCGCAGCGACGCACGGATGCACGCCAAGACCGTAGGATCCTACGCAGTGCCGTAGGGGACCGCACCGCCACTTCCCAGCAAATTAGGGACACTGTTGCTCCTAGGGTATCGGCGAGGACCATTCGCAACCGTCTCCATGAAGCTGTGCTACGGTCCCGCACACCGTTAGGCCGTCTTCCGCTCACGCCCCAACATCGTGCAGCCCGCCTCCAGTGGTGTTGTGACAGGCGTGAATGGAGGGACGAATGGAGACGTGTCGTCTTCAGCGATGAGAGTCGCTTCTGCCTTGGTGCCAATGATGGTCGTATGCGTGTTTGGCGCCGTGCAGGTGAGCGCCACAATCAGGACTGCATACGACCGAGGCACACAGGGCCAACACCCGGCATCATGGTGTGGGGAGCGATCTCCTACACTGGCCGTACACCACTGGTGATCGTCGAGGGGACACTGAATAGTGCACGGTACAACCAAACCGTCATCGAACCCATCGTTCTACCATTCCTAGACCGGCAAGGACAATGCACGTCCGCATGTATCCCGTGCCACCCAATGTGCTCTAGAAGGTGTAAGTCAATTACCCTGGCCAGCAAGATCTCCGGATCTGTCCCCCATTGAGCATGTTTGGGACTGGATGAAGCGTCGTCTCACGCGGTCTGCACGTCCAGCACCAACGCTGGTCCAACTGAGGCGCCAGGTGGAAATGGCATGGCAAGCCGTTCCACAGGACTACATCCAGCATCTCTACGATCGTCTCCATGGGAGAATAGCAGCCTGCATTGCTGCGAAAGGTGGATATACACTGTACTAGTGCCGACATTGTGCATGCTCTGTTGCCTGTGTCTATGTGCCTGTGGTTCTGTCAGTGTGATCATGTGATGTATCTGACCCCAGGAATGTGTCAATAAAGTTTCCCCTTCCTGGGACAATGAATTCACGGTGTTCTTATTTCAATTTCCAGGAGTGTATGTGCTAAGAAAGTGTCACTGGAATACAGATCCAGATCCAGTCCAGGACCACTGAGTTGTGTGATAATGGGGGTCTACATATGGACACAAGTTTTGGCTCCTCAAATTGATCCTGAGAGAGAAGACTGAGGAGGGATGAGTTATGGAATGGAAACAAAATCATTATTTGGACCATATTAAAACAGTAAGAAAAGAGAAGAGTTAATGTGAACATGAGAGAGATTGTAGGGGCAAGAGAGGAGGTATCCCCCTCTCCTCCAGGTGAATGCTTGAGTGGAAGCATGTTGCACACAGGAGAGTTGTAGAGAGAGGGGATGGCAGTGTGGAGGATCATGCAAACAACTTAATGAAAGGAAGAATACAAGAAAAATAGTGAGATGTATACATATGTGTTAAAAAACACTATGATTAAAACAAGAGGCAGAGAGAAGTATGAAACTGGTGAGGGAAAGGGAAGACAGGAACAAGGATAAGGGACGTGGGTAGTTGGTGAACAGAAACTAGTGGAGGCTGATTGAAAGTGAATTGCAGGGAGAGCTCCCACAGCACAATACAGTGGTGGAGTTGGAATGGGATAGATCCACATGGCACATGGAGAAACTGTTGACTTTGACCTCAGAAATGGACACTGTGCTCTGCAACTGCTTGATCAAATTTATGTCATCAGAGTTTTGTAGGTTTGCTGTAAAGAGAGAAAACTGCCACAGTTTAATATTCACTGATTAATGTAACAGATGAATTTATGTGTAATTAAGATATTTTCAAAACCTCTGTGAAGTGTTACTGTGTTCATTTTGTGTGCAGGAACAACTGCTTTCATTTAGTACGCAGGAACAGTGAAAAATGTATCACCATAAGATAATAAACAGGATTGTTAATTGAATTTTCCCACAACAATAAGGAAATGTTTTATTTTTATATAATACCTGCACCCCCCCCCCCCCCCTATGAACCATGGACCTTGCCGTTGGTGGGGAGGCTTGCGTGCCTCAGCGATACAGATAGCCGTACCGTAGGTACAACCACAACGGAGGGGTATCTGTTGAGAGGCCAGACAAACGTGTGGTTCCTGAAGAGGGGCAGCAGCCTTTTCAGTAGTTGCAAGGGCAACAGTCTGGATGATTGACTGATCTGGCCTTGTAACAATAACCAAAACGGCCTTGCTGTGCTGGTACTGCGAACGGCTGAAAGCAAGGGGAAACTACGGCCGTAATTTTTCCCGAGGGCATGCAGCTTTACTGTATGATTAAATGATGATGGCGTCCTCTTGGGTAAAATATTGCGGAGGTAAAATAGTCCCCCATTCGGATCTCCGGGCGGGGACTACTCAAGAGGATGTCGTTATCAGGAGAAAGAAAACTGGCGTTCTACGGATCGGAGCGTGGAATGTCAGATCCCTTAATCGGGCAGGTAGGTTAGAAAATTTAAAAAGGGAAATGGATAGGTTAAACTTAGATACAGTGGGAATTAGTGAAGTTCGGTGGCAGGAGGAACAAGACTTCTGGTCAGGTGACTACAGGGTTATAAACACAAAGTCAAATAGGGGTAATGCAGGAGTAGGTTTAATAATGAATAGGAAAATAGGAGTGCGGGTAAGCTACTACAAACAGCATAGTGAACGCATTATTGTGGCCAAGATAGATACGAAGCCCACACCTACTACAGTAGTACAAGTTTATATGCCAACTAGCTCTGCAGATGACGAAGAAATTGAAGAAATGTATGATGAAATAAAAGAAATTATTCAGATAGTGAAGGGAGACGAAAATTTAATAGTCATGGGTGACTGGAATTCGAGTGTAGGAAAAGGGAGAGAAGGAAACGTAGTAGGTGAATATGGATTGGGGCTAAGAAATGAAAGAGGGAGCCGCCTGGTAGAATTTTGCACAGAGCACAACTTAATCATAGCTAACACTTGGTTTAAGAATCATGATAGAAGGTTGTATACATGGAAGAACCCTGGAGATACTAAAAGGTTGTTGTTGTTGTTGTGGTCTTCAGTCCTGAGACTGGTTTGATGCAGCTCTCCATGCTACTCTATCCTGTGCAAGCTTCTTCATCTCCCAGTACCTACTGCAACCTACATCCTTCTGAATCTGCTTAGTGTATTGATCTCTTGGTCTCCCTCTACGATTTTTACCCTCCACGCTGCCCTCCAATGCTAAATTTGTGATACCTCGATGCCTCAGAACATGTCCTACCAACCGATCCCTTCTTCTAGTCAAGTTGTGCCACAAACTTCTCTTCTCCCCAATCCTATTCAATACCTCCTCATTAGTTACGTGATCTACCCACCTTATCTTCAGCATTCTTCTGTAGCACCACATTTCGAAAAGGTATCAGATAGATTATATAATGGTAAGACAGAGATTTAGGAACCAGGTTTTAAATTTGCTAGACATTTCCAGGGGCAGATGTGGACTCTGACCACAATCTGTTGGTTATGACCTGTAGATTAAAACTGAAGAAACTGCAAAAAGGTGGGAATTTAAGGAGATGGGACCTGGATAAACTGAAAGAACCAGAGGTTGTACAGAGTTTCAGGGAGAGCATAAGGGAAAAATTGACAGGAATGGGGGAAAGAAATACAGTAGAAGAAGAATGGGTAGCTTTGAGGGATGAAGTAGTGAAGGCAGCAGAGGATCAAGTAGGTAAAAAGACGAGGGCTAGTAGAAATCCTTGGGTAACAGAAGAAATATTGAATTTAATTGATGAAAGGAGAAAATATAAAAATGCAGTAAGTGAAGCAGGCAAAAAGGAATACAAACGTCTCAAAAATGAGATCGACAGGAAGTGCAAAATGGCTAAGCAGGGATGGCTAGAGGACAAATGTAAGGATGTAGAGGCTTGTCTCACTAGGGGTAAGATAGATACTGCCTACAGGAAAATTAAAGAGACCTTTGGAGATAAGAGAACCACTTGTATGAACATCAAGAGCTCAGATGGAAACCCAGTTCTCAGCAAAGAAGGGAAAGCAGAAAGGTGGAAGGAGTATATAGAGGGTCTATACAAGGGCGATGAACTTGAGGACAATGTTATGGAAATGGAAATGGAAGAGGATGTAGATGAAGACGAAATGGGAGATACGATACTGCGTGAAGAGTTTGACAGAGCACTGAAAGACCTGAGTCGAAACAAGGCCCCCGGAGTAGACAACATTCCATTGGAACTACTGACGGCCTTGGGAGAGCCAGTCCTGACAAAACTCTACCATCTGGTGAGCAAGATGTATGAAACAGGCGAAATACCCTCAGACTTCAAGAAGAATATAATCATTCCAATCCCAAAGAAAGCAGGTGTTGACAGATGTGAAAATTACCGAACAATCAGTTTAATAAGCCACAGCTGCAAAATACTAACACGAATTCTTTACAGACGAATGGAAAAACTGGTAGAAGCCGACCTCGGGGAAGATCAGTTTGGATTCCGTAGAAATGTTGGAACATGTGAGGCAATACTGACCTTACGACTTATCTTAGAAGAAACATTAAGGAAAGGCAAACCTACGTTTCTAGCATTTGTAGACTTAGAGAAAGCTTTTGACAATGTTGACTGGAATACTCTCTTTCAAATTCTAAAGGTGGCAGGGGTAAAATACAGGGAGTGAAAGGCTATTTACAATTTGTACAGAAATCAGATGGCAGTTATACGAGTCGAGGGACATGAAAGGAAAGCAGTGGTTAAGAAGGGAGTAAGACAGGGTTGTAGCCTCTCCCCGATGTTATTCAATCTGTATATTGAGCAAGCAGTAAAGGAAACAAAAGAAAAATTCGGAGTAGGTATTAAAATCCATGGAGAAGAAATAAAAACGTTGAGGTTCGCCGATGACATTGTAATTCTGTCAGAGACAGCAAAGGACTTGGAAGAGCAGTTGAATGGAATGGATGGTGTCTTGAAGGGAGGATATAAGATGAACATCAACAAAAGCAAAACGAGGATAATGGAATGTAGTCGAATTAAGTCGGGTGATGTTGAGGGTATTAGATTAGGAAATGAGACACTTAAAGTAGTAAAGGAGTTTTGCTATTTGGGGAGCAAAATAACTGATGATGGTCGAAGTAGAGAGGATATAAAATGTAGACTGGCAATGGCAAGGAAAGCGTTTCTGAAGAAGAGAAATTTGTTAACATCGAGTATAGATTTAAGTGTCAGGAAGTCATTTCTGAAAGTATTTGTATGGAATGTAGCCATGTATGGAAGTGAAACATGGACGGTAAATAGATTGGACAAGAAGAGAATAGAAGCTTTCGAAATGTGGTGCTACAGAAGAATGCTGAAGATTAGATGGGTAGATCACATAACTAATGAGGAAGTATTGAATAGGATTGGGGAGAAGAGAAGTTTGTGGCACAACTTGACCAGAAGAAGGGATCGGTTGGTAGGACATGTTCTGAGGCATCAAGGGATCACCAATTTAGTATTGGAGGGCTGCGTGGAGGGTAAAAATCGTAGGGGGAGACCAAGAGACACTAAGCAGATTCAGAAGGATGTAGGTTGCAGTAGGTACTGGGAGATGAAGAAGCTTGCACAGGATAGAGTAGCATGGAGAGCTGCATCAAACCAGTCTCAGGACTGAAGACCATAACAACAACAAATACCTGCACTTGCAAACTTTATAAATTGAAGTAATATCACATTTTCAACAAAGAGATGCCTCTGTACAGTTAATGTCTATGAATCTGTTCACATTGGCCTTTACATAAACTGAAACCTTGAATACTGATGTGGATTGCAGGGAAAGAAACCATAAAATGTGCTACAATCAGAAGTACACTTTGCAATGCACTTTACAGTGGTTTGCTGAGAGTAGATAAAGAAATAAGTGTACATTAATATCTTGACTCAAGTAGGGTGAAATTTCTGCCAGACCTATTACATCATCATTGTCCACCTCTGCTGCTCCATTGTCAGCATATCTGGCTGCTAATTTGAAGTCTCGCATTCTATTCCTTCTACTGCCAGGGATTCTTCTTCAGTGTGAGGACTGCAATGAGACACACTCAGCTTTTTGATGCCAATTAAGGAGCTACTTGAGTACGAAGTAGGGACTGTAAACTCTAAAAAGCCAAAAACGGCCCGGAGAGCTGTGTGCTGATCCCACACTCCTCCATACTGCATTATATGATGCCATTGGCAGAGAATGACATGGTGGTCAGTCATTCCTGATTGGCCCATCAGGATGAGAATGAGGAGCTTTGCTGTTGCTATTAAATCAGAGGTATTTGATATCACAAAGCAAAGTAACCACTGAGGAAGTCCATGGCTTTGCAAACAGAACAATCTTACAATAGCCTTGTACCCTGCTCATAAATATGCATAGTAATTTTTATGTCTTTAACAGTTAAGAATTTTATTAAGGAGTTGCACAATAAATGTGCTTTGATATAATTTGTTATCACATACTCTATGGACATTAGAAAATGTCACTCACATACCTTTTGGTTACTTTCAGGGACCAGAACAGGTACATTTTTATGTCTCTCCAAGAAATTTTGAAACTGCTGATCTGTCACATAGAACTTTTCTGCATTCCGAAGAGCATTCTCCCCAACATTTTCTCCTTTAAGCAGCAGACACTGAAAAACCTAGAACAAAAGGTCCATGGCAGGAGTTCTCAACTTAAATCCATGAAAATACCAAACCTTTCATACAGATCAATGTATTAATTTTGAGATTATTGAAAATACATAAACAGAAACACAAAACTCCAGACTTGAGTACCATTGAAGTAATTAAAGATGAGACATGTATGAAATAATACATCTTAGGTGCACATCAGGCATTAACATACTCGTATCTTTCAGAACCAGAGTGCTAAACAGTACCAGAAGTTTACAAACTTAAGAAAAAAATTACACATACATAGGAAATACAGGCTGTAGGAATTATTGGCTACTTACTGACATTAACCAAGATAGTGTAGTTCAAATATGTAACAATGTGAATATATGTAAAATAATATGTCAATACTGGCATATGTAATAACAATCTTATTAAAAAACAGAGATAGAAGACTCAATTAAATCCTCTTATTTCACCATGAATTTACTTTTGTGGTCTGGAGAAATAGTGTGAGAAAAAATGCTGTACAGTATGAAGACCTTGGATGGAGAGGGAAAGAGGAAGCTCAGCCAACTGCAGAACAATGTGAGGAAAAATCGCTATTAAACTACAAAAATTAAAATTATAAATACCTAATGTCTGCTTTATGATCTCAAGAAAAAATTGGAGAGGGTAACAGTTTTTCTATTTATGGCTTCCTATTATTCAGCTTTGATTTCTGAGTCATATTTTCTTTAACAGCTTATCAGAAATGGTTCAACAATTTGGATAAATTTGCAATGTATTCCAAACTGATGAGCAATACTCAAGAATCAGTCTCACAAATGTTTTGTAAGCTACTTATTTCATGCATAAAATGAGTTTCCTTAATATTCTTCTAATGCACCTCAGCCTGGGATCTGCTTTTCCTAAAATTAGTTTTACATGATCATTCCATTTTTTGTTGCTGCAAATAGTTATTCCTAGGTATCTTATGGTTTTTACTGCTTCTAGCAGTTTTTCATCAATAGCCAAAATGAACACTAATGGGTATATTTGTCTACTGATGTGTAATAAGTTATATTTATTTATATTCAGGGTCAACTGGTTTTCCTGCATTCTGCTACAGTCTTCTGCCATTGCAGTCTTCCTATAGACAACAGCATTGCCTGAGAATAACATCTGCTGCTAGAAAGGGAGCAAGTTCTTTTGCATAACATCTGTAGAATCTCACCTGGCCCAGATGCCTTTCTCTTGTTAAGTGATTTTACTTGATTTTCTGTTCTGCAGTCACTTATCTCAATATCTGACATTTCAGCATTTGCATTATATTAAATGGAGAAACTGTACTCCAATCTCAAAAGTACAATTCAGTATTTTGGCATTTTTCCTGTCATCTTCTGTTTTGGTGCCAGTATGGTCACTGATGAATGAATAGATCATTTTGATCCATTTTCTGACTTTAGACACAACCAAAATACCTTAGGATTTTCTGCCAGACCAGTTGGTAAAACTTTACTTTTGAATTCATTGAAAGCTTTCCTTATGCACAGTATGGCTTCTATTTTTCAGTTGGGCTCTGACTTTGCTTAAATCTGAGATGAAGCTCTATTTGTCGCTGCAATAACTTTGTAATATGATTACTGAATCGTGGTGGATCTTTTCCATCAGTCACAAACTAGCTTAGCATATATTTCTTAAAGGTATACTGAACAATAGTTTTGAATTTCATTTTTGCTCCACATCTCTGTCCTCAGAACTGAATACTGGATTTTGACTATTCAGATACTTTCCAATTTGTTTCCTGTTACTCTTGCCAAGCAAAAATATTTTCCCACCTTTCTTAACACTCCTTATAACATCCCTGGTCACTGACGCTATCACAAACTTATAATCACTTACACCCTCATATATGTTAACTGATTCAAAAAGTTGATGTCTGTTCATTGCTGGGATGTGAAACACGCTGCTCATGGAAGTCATTTCCCCAACTAATTGCTCAAAGTAACTTTCAGACAAGACATTCAGAACAGTCTCACATGAATCCTTGACTATGGCACTACTTTTAATTGCGCAGCTCTCCCATCCAATAGCTAGCAAATTGAGGTCTCACCCTGTGACAACAGCATGATCAGTGAACTTGCTCACAACAGGCACAAAATTTTCTATGAAGCACTCTGGCCTATGGTTCCTGAGGCAGGTGGTCTATAAAAGCATCCAATTAACTTGTTTGACACACCTCTGATGCTTCTCTCAACACAGCTTCACACTCAAGATTCTGTTGTAATCTCCTCATAGATACTACTAAATACTTTACAACAATAAATACACAACTGCCATTGGTGTCTAGCCTATCTCTGCAATATATATTTCAATCTGCATTTAGTATTTAACTTTTAATTCCAGCCAGCTTTCTGTTGCTGATATCTTGATGGCATTGTTATCTTTCATAACTGAAACTAATTCTGTGACTTTTCATGTGTGCTCCTGCAATTCACTGATACCACATTAACATTTCTTTATCTGAAAGAACATAAGTTCTCTTCGGAGAGTAATGTGGATGATATTTCTTCAGTTATGGTAGGTGACTTCATCATTAACCCTACACAGGAGTTCCAACTTAAATACATATCTTCAGAAACCAACTACAAAAGCAGACTCTAGGAACAAATAATATCTGCAAGTGCTTGCACCCATAGTTTGTGGGATGAGTGAAATTTTTGGTGTTGCAGATTTCTTCACAACAAAATTTGTGATGCATTCTCCATCACTGCTAGTTTTTCGTTACATATCCCAACATTCATCAATGTCTTTCAAAGGTCACCCTTCAAGAATAACGTTTTCCACACTAACATATTTTTTACTCTTTTCTGATTCCTTTTTAAACAATCCTCTTTCTCAAAATCAAATGTCTTCTTTCTGCTGTATTACAATTCATATATACATAAATATATATATAAGAGACTTACCAAACAAAAGCGCTGGCATATCCGCGGATGGATATGTGTGTGTGTGCGAGTGTATACCTGTCCTTTTTTCCCCCTAAGGTAAGTCTTTCCGCTCCCGGGATTGGAATGACTCCTTACCCTCTCCCTTAAAACCCAAATCCTTTTGTCTTTCCCTCTCCTTCCCTCTTTCCTGACGAGGCAACCGTTGGTTGCGAAAGCTAGAATTTTGTGTGTATGTTTGTGTTTGTTTGTGTGTCTATCGACCTGCCAGCGCTTTTGTTTGGTAAGTCTCATCATCTTTCTTTTTAGATATATTTTTCCCACGTGGAATGTTTCCCTCTATTATATTCATATCATAAATATATAATGTGATAACCTGATTTGTATAACCCATCCTTTAACATCCAGTACAACAGTACAAGCTACTAAGAATAGAATAGAATATTTTTATTAGCCTTTCAGTATTTTTCATACAATTGGCTGATGTCTATGAACTAGAATAAAGCATACTTAGAACCTAGTCAACAGCTCAAGAGGCTGTGGAGATTGATTTGACATTTTTTTTAGTGCACAAACCTTACTACACTAAATAAACACGTTAGAAGTCCTTCAATCAATTATCTTAGTTTTTTCCTTAAATAAGTCTACTATTGTTTCTTGCATTAGGACTTTGTGATGATTCATGATTCACTACTGCACAGCTGTCTATATTCATACTTTACTGCAACACACATAATATGTTGTCTGTTGCCAATTTCACTCACCTTCCAACGTACAGGCCTCAGTGCCACAATATTATCTGACATGTCTTCTTCCAGATTCTCCATATTCACCACAGTATTGATTTTAAATGCTACATTGTATTGATGACACCAGTCACGAATTTTCATCAGCTTCTTAATATGGGTACCCTTCCCTCTTCCAATATTGCAGTTAGTTTCTTCATCAAATGAATCACATGAAATGGCCAAGATGTCCAAATATTTTCCTGCAAATTTATAAAACTTCAATAGTGGCAGAATTGTATTTTTGACCCCAACTGACCCCCAACACCCCTCACCAGCCTGCACACACACACACACACACACACACACACACACACACGCACCAAAATATGTAGGTTATTTTCTGTCAAGTAAGAACTTAACACAATAGTCAATAGCATTCATTCACGCAAAGCATTCTGAATATGCTGTCCTGAGGGAGAATCTTCGCATACTTAGAATGAGTTAATATTATGAAAAGGAAAGATCGCTACTCACCATATGGCGAAACTGTTGAGTCACGTACAGGCCCAACAAGAACACTAAATACACAAGCTTTTGGCCAAAAGGTCTTCTTCTGAAACAGACAAAAAACACACACACATATTCACGTAAATGCAGCTCACACACACATGACCACTGTATCTGGCCCTGGCAGCCAGAGACAGTGGCCATGTGTGTGTGAACTGCATTTGCATGAATATAGACGTGCGTGCGTGTGTTTGGTCTATTTCACAAGAAGGCCTTCTGATAGAAAGCTTGTGTGTTTAGTAGTCTTTTTGTTGTGCCTGTCTGTGACTCAACACCTCCGCTTTATGGTGACCAGCCAACTTTCTTTTCATAGTAGTGTCATTATTCTGTCCTGGATTTTCCACTGTTAGATGGAATGGTTTGAAATATACATTACTGTATTGACGCATCAATGATAAAATTACTGCTATACAATAGGCATGTTAGGCTTCAAATCTGGAGCCCTTGCTATAGTAGCTTTATGCTTACTATGGAGTGAGTAAAGATGATCCTTCACCACGTGAGTGGAAGACTTCCACATGCCCAGGGCCACTCTTTGATGAGGTGTTAAAAGAGACCACTGAGCACTAACATGCACTTATGAACTAATTGTTACACGTCCATGATAACTATTGTGGAGAACTTCCACAGTTAAAACACGGCAAGAAGTACTTTTCTTGGGGCAGAAATTTAGCACCATTTCAATAGTGGTCCTGGCCACCATGGTGTACGTGCAGCATCCCTTTTTCAAATCCCATATACCTAGTAAGGCACTTTTTTGGTTTAGAGCCTTTTTTTTACACTTTCACTGAATAATGACCACCATGTTTTCGTAACCTTATTAACCACTGAAATGCGGATATTATTACTATTATTACCCCCCCCCCCACCCCCCCTCATACATGGAACTATGCATTTTTTTTGGTTTCAGAATGGTAGTTAGCAATAAGCCCTATTGATCTTTATGTACTTCTTGACTTTCTCCTTACATTAGTACTGTGCTAGTTCATTAGTAACTACCATTGTTGAAAAAAAAATCATATTTACAAATTAATAAGAAATCAATGCTAAATATATCACAAACAGAAGAAATTAAATGAACTTCAAGTTATCTCCTTTTACAGCTGTTGATTACAGACTATTTTGATGTTATAGTACAATAAAAATGCCCTTAGGAATCTCATCTGTAAATGTAAATCCCAGTACTGGTAAGGATGGGTATACACTCGCACACACACACACATATTCATCCACACATATCGGATGGATATGTGTGTGTGTGCGAGTGTATACCCGTCCTTTTTTCCCCCTAAGGTAAGTCTTTCCGCTCCCGGGACTGGAATGACTCCTTACCCTCTCCCTTAAAACCCACATCCTTTCGTCTTTCCCTCTCCTTCCCTCTTTCCTGATGAGGCAACTGTTTGTTGCGAAAGCTTGAATTTTGTGTGTATGTTTGTGTTCGTTTGTGTGTCTGTCGACCTGCCAGCACTTTCATTTGGTAAGTCACATCATCTTTGTTTTATATATATATATATATATATATATATATATATATATAGGGTGTTTCAAAAATAACCGGTATATTTGAAACGGCAATAAAAACTAAACGAGCAGCGATAGAAATACACCGTTTGTTGCAATATGCTTGGGACAACAGTACATTTTCAGGCGGACAAACTTTCGAAATTACAGTAATTACAATTTTCAACAACAGATGGCACTACAAGTGATGTGAAAGATATAGAAGACAACGCAGTCTGTGGGTGCGCCATTCTGTACGTCGTCTTTCTGCTGTAAGAGTGTGCTGTTCACAACGCGCAAGTGTGCTGTAGACAACATGGTTTATTCCTTAGAACAGAGGATTTTTCTGGTGTTGGAATTCCACTGCCTAGAACACAGTGTTGTTGCAACAAGACGAAGTTTTCAACGGAGGTTTAATGTAACCAAAGGACCGAAAAGCGATACAATAAAGGATCTGTTTGAAAAATTTCAACGGACTGGGAACGTGACGGATGACCGTGCTGGAAAGGTAGGGCGACCGCGTACGGCAACCACAGAGGGCAACGTGCAGCTAGTGCAGCAGGTGATCCGACAGCGGCCTCGGGTTTCCGTTTGCCGTGTTGCAGCTGCGGTCCAAATGACGCCAACGTCCACGTATCGTCTCATTCGCCAGAGTTTACACCTCTATCCGTACAAAATTCAAACGCGGCAACCCCTCAGCGCTGCTACCATTGCTGCACGAGAGACATTCGCTAACGATATAGTGCACAGGATTGATGACGGCGATATGCATGTGGGCAGCATTTGGTTTACTGACGAAGCTTATTTTTACCTGGACGGCTTTGTCAATAAACAGAACTGGCGCATATGGGGAACCGAAAAGCCCCATGTTGCAGTCCCATCGTCCCTGCATCCTCAAAAAGTACTGGTCTGGGCCGCCATTTCTTCCAAAGGAATCATTGGCCCATTTTTCAGATCCGAAACGATTACTGCATCACGCTATCTGGACATTCTTCGTGAATTTGTGGCGGTACAAACTGCCTTAGACGACACTGCGAACACCTCGTGGTTTATGCAAGATGGTGCCCGGCCACATCGCACAGCTGACGTCTTTAATTTCCTGAATGAATATTTCGATGATCGTGTGATTGCTTTGGGCTATCCGAAACATACAGGAGGCGGCGTGGATTGGCCCCCCTATTCGCCAGACATGAACCCCTGTGACTTCTTTCTGTGGGGACACTTGAAAGACCAGGTGTACCGCCAGAATCCAGAAACAATTGAACAGCTGAAGCAGTACATCTCATCTGCATGTGAAGCCATTCCGCCAGACACGTTGTCAAAGGTTTCAGGTAATTTCATTCAGAGACTATGCCATATTATTGCTACGCATGGTGGATATGTGGAAAATATCGTACTATAGAGTTTCCCAGACCGCAGCGCCATCTGTTGTTGAAAATTGTAACTACTGTAATTTCGAAAGTTTGTCTGCCTGAAAATGTACTGTTGTCCCAAGCATATTGCAACAAACGGTGTATTTCTATCGCTGCTCGTTTAGTTTTTATTGCCGTTTCACATATACTGGTCATTTTCGAAACACCATATATATATATAAGCGCTGGCAGGTCGATAGACACACAAACAAACACAAAAATACACACAAAATTCAAGCTTTCGCAACAAACGGTTGCTTCATCAGGAAAGAGGGAAGGAGAGGGAAAGATGAAAGGATGTGGGTTTTAAGGGAGAGGGTACGGAGTCATTCCAATCCCGGGAGCAGAAAGACTTACCTTAGGGGGAAAAAAGGACAGGTATACACTCGCACATACACACATATCCATCCGCATATACACAGACACAAGCAGACAAAAAGTCTTTCCGCTCCTGGGATTGGAATGACTCCTTACCCTCTCCCTTAAAACCCACATCCTTTCGTCTTTCCCTCTCCTTCTTTCCTGACGAAGCAACCGTTTGTTGCAAAAGCTTGAATTTTGTGTGTATGTTTGTGTTTGTTTGTGTGTCTATCGACCTGCCAGCGCTTTTGTTTGGTAAGTCTCATCATCTTTCTTTTTAGATATATTTTTTCCACGTGGAATGTTTCCCATATATATAATTTTTTCCTTCGTGGAATGTTTCCTCCTATTATAACCAAGTAAGAACATACATACATATAAGGGGAAATCAAATGAAAAGGAGACAGATGATAAAAAGGTAAGTAAACTGTTTATTATTTCAAAAGTAATCACCATAACTGTTAATACATTTATCCCACTGTGAGACAAGACAGCCAGTGCATTCATGGAAAAACTTTTGCGGTTGTCAATACAACCATTATTTTCTGAATACTAAAGACATATACAAGCACACACAGCTTCATTGTGCCTTCAATCAACAAGGCAAATCTTCAGGGAAGTGGAGAATTGTTCATGCTTACATTAGTTAAATTGAAGCTAGTAAACTTTCTCAATCTCAGAAAGACTCATACATTATTAAGGCTTAGAGAAAAGAACCAGATAAGTCAATTTTCATGAAACTTGAGTAAAAGCAATTTTAGTGTTTGAACTGTGATTACATTGATATATAACATACAATATTTTTTATTTTGTAAATTAAGCATTTTGGGTGCATTGAATGTGGAACTAGCATTAATGGCATCCAGAGTGTTCCCAGAATGCAGTAATTTCCCAAACTACAGTCAAATGTCAGTCTGGAAGGGGAAGAAATAGGTAACTCAAGCAAAAAAGACGCAATAATTTCACAATAATCATGACTGAACGAATTACTGATTGTGATAACACAGTGATAGTACACATATATATATTTAGCTGTAGGGCAGCTGACTAAAGAATTTCCCAGCACGAAGATAGAAAAACTTAATTAGGCTTTGCAAATCTTTATATTTTAGTCTGGATACCGGGAGGAGATCTAGGATACAGAATGGTATTGTTTGAGCTAGAGTACAGTGAACCGAAGATACTTGCAAAGCTGCTGTGCACTACAAGGAAGGAATTCTGAAGTTAAACATACCATCATATGTGGATATGGGCAGTACAAACAGCCCATCCACTAAGTGACATTGACATGGTGTCCTCACGACACCAGTTTGCAATCCTCCACTTGTAATTCATCTGATATTTCTGCACACAGCAATGGCTACATTCAGATGATATTATCTTAACAGTCCAACTTTAGGAAAGGGCATTTTGAAGCATTATTTGAGTCCAACGTGTTTCCTATTCTTGATTAACACAGACCCCAGTGAAATGAGATGGCTTGAAACAAGATGGCTTACACTCTGGATGCTTAGATCATTTCCTTGAAACCTTCAGGTGTTTTCATCAGTACTTTTGCATTTCAGACCAACATTTTTATCACACTATGAGTACAAATGGCCATGCCCAGGAAATTTAATTTTTACCTTCTTCAGGCAACTAATTTGACTGAGAGGTACTTAATGAATGAAGGGGAAGATGGTGAAGTTTTTATTTTGACCCCCAGCAGAGTCACAAAATATACATGATGTCCCAGGAAAAATGGCCACTATTGAGGGATATGGCAGGAACCACCATTGGAAACAAAAAAATTTAGTAAACATGGGCTCTTTGCACATATCTTAAGAGCTATGAATATTTCTTCATATATGATACAGCAAAACAAACCCCTTTTACTGCAAGCTGTTTGCTTTCCACATTTTAGGAGGAAGAGTATGGACTAAAACAAGAAAAATTGTGTAGGAAATATGGGCTCTAAAGTGTATACCCTAAGAGCTATGAGCACTTGTTCCTCTTTGCTAAGTGAAACACATATCTTCTACTGAAGAGGTGTCCACAGCTCTTAAGGTATGCATTTTCTTGTTTTTGTTCATACTATTTCCTCTTAAATATGGAAAGCAAAGAGCTTGTTGTAGAAGAGATTTGTACCATACATCTTATAGAGGCCTCTTTAAGAATTGTGTGATTCTTACACTCACTTCCCAGGACATGTAAACTTTGATTCTGATAATATATATCAGTTTCAGTTGAACTGTGATCTGCACAGTCACAATACAAAATATAAATACAATTTTGTATGTAGACTTCAGCTATTTGTCTAGATTCCAGAGTGGAGTTATGCATTATGATGCAAAGGTATTCAAAAAGCTGTCATCTAACATAAAGCAAGAACATGGGAGACCCTACCAATTAAAATTAAAGCTACAAACGTCTCAATAGGCAACCTCTGTGACTCAGCTGGTAACTGAGAATTTCTATTAATGCGCCTACATGGCAAGAACCAGCTTTCATTATACAGCTGCATGACATGTAGTAATTTATTCTAAATAGGTAATTATATTCCTTGGAAAAAAAACATTGCAATGAAACAAATATTACAGTACACTACCGGCAGAATATAGACAGCAGCTACTTAATATAGCTGCTGCTGCTTTGTACAAAGCAGTGGCTTGCATTTCATTTACTAGCTTAAATGTAGCTAGTGTAAGCACAAGTAGTATTAAGCAGAACAGTGATTGGTAATGCAGTATACTGTGCAGTTCTTTTTAAGAGTTGCTTCTCTTTTGTTTGACTTGCTCCAATATCCTGAAGATTCTCCTACTTGGCTGAACACACAATGAATCTGTGTGTGTTTGTATATCTATTGAGTGCACCAAAAAAGAAAATTAAGACTGTTCATGACTCAGAATGTCCAAGTTCTTTTGCTACAACAATGCATTGCTCACAATCACTGCTTTGAAGTGAGTGATAGTATTTCCTCATTCTATTATTCTTCAAGTTTTTGGCAGATCATTTAACTAAAGCTGTCATTCATCATAGTGTTGGTTTGAAGATCACAATGCTTGACAAGGCATTATGGTGACCTACATTTATCTTTATCCATTGCCAGGCTTGAGAATGGACTTATACAGCCGGTTTCTGAGGGGAAAAGGCAGGATTACATATTGAATCCAAACCATGGTGAATTGTGGTGAAAGTGGAACTGAGTGTTGATAAAAGTTCTAGGGCTGATTGTTGATAATCAAATGCTGAGATTGTTGATATATATTCAGGAACACACCCAAGATGCCATTTAGCTATTACATGTGTCTAACAATAGGGAATTTTGCATTTTATGTTTCCTCCCGCATAACAAGAGCTTGTTCGCTTAAAACAGAGTACATAAACAGTCTGTCAGTTTTAATTTACATACAGTAGATAATGATTTTTTCAGCAAAAATTAAATGAGTAACTTGCTCTCCATTTTTGCTACTTTTCTGTTTCATAACAATGAATACCAAAGGATACAAACTGAAACTATATACTTAATTCCTGTAATATATGAATCCATTATTTATCTGCTGCTAATTAACATGTAATTTGGCCTGAGACAATAGAAAACATTTGTGACAATAATGGAAACGCCTGGATGGGCAATATGTAAAATGAGGGAAGGCAGCCACTTTCCTGTAGTGGATTGATACTTGAAGCATAGAAACAAGTAACAGAAAATAGGATTCACATTAACTTTCAAGCACTAGCACTTAAGTCTTGCTGTGACCATGGGAGTGTGTATGTGGGTGCCTGTGTGGTTGTGTGACTGTGCATGTTTTTGCTATAAAAAGAGCTTGCACTTGAAAGCTAGTGAGAATGCTGTTTTCTATTACAGGGTTTCACACTCTGCACGTAGAACCACTATAGGTGATTTGTTGTCTTTCCCGTATTTTGTGTACTGAACACGAAAAGAGCCTGTGTATGATGTGTAAATTCTATACCATTAATACATTGTTACAGAGGTTTCTATCACTAAGATAGTTAACTTATGTTATCATAAAAATTTATCAATAAATATGTGTTATTATTACCATATTTCTTAAACCACGTTTCACTGACTGTACTGCCATTGCTGACTATGGTAACACTGGGTAGAGAGAGCTCCACCTTACAGTAGCGCACAAGTTCACCAAGAAAATGACCTCTGTCAGGTAGAAATGGCTCTCCTCCGGAAAAATTAATTTTCTGCATACCTAAAAAGAGAGATCTTTCGATATAACTCATTTACATTTAATAACAGTGATCATATGAAATATTCCTGTGTATCTTTTCTTTCCAAAACCTAAAGATAACTGTAACAAAGCATCTTAGACTGTATTATATATAATAAACAAGGAAAAATGTCTATGATTGTTCCTCTGAGAAACATTTTAGCTAGAAATACAGAAACAGTGGAATGTTTTCTGCAAATGATAATACATAGGTTACATGAAATATTAATCCTGCTTTTCAGGTTGGTCAGCATATACAAAAATAACCAAGAAATGTGATTAGACATTTGTAAGTAAAGTGTTCAGTGCCAATATAAACAAAAAACTAACTACAAACATTCCTGTGCAACTTATATATTTGAGAAACTACAAAGCTTGAAAATATCATTAATTACCAGCATCTAGATCTCTACTCAATAAGATACTTGCAGTGTGTGGCAGAAGGTACTCTGTGTACCACAGTCTCTCCCCCCCCCCCCTTTTTTTTTCCTGTTGGTGAGCTCCGTGTGAGCTCTTATATCTCTAAATTTCATGTTCATGGTATTTTCTCAAGATATACTTACGAAGAAGCAATATACTGGCTGACTCTTTGAGGAACATACACTCTTGGAATTTTAACAGTAAATCACACTGTAATGCAGAATGTCTCTCTTGTAGCATGTGTCACTGGAGTTCATTGAGTATCTCCATTTGTTTACTTAGTGTTGTTGTTTGCACTGAGAATTTCACCCCATTCATCAAGATAATTATATCATCACCAAACATTCTGCCTTGTTATTTACCAGTGCTACTAATGTCATTAACATACACGAAGAAGATTAGTGGTCTGCAGATCGAGCCCTTGCAATCACCGTTACCCACTCTCATTATCTTGTTTCACCTGCATCTGTTAAGGCAACTCTTTCTCTCATTTTCCTGAAAGTAAGATTCTAGACAAGCTCAATGGTATGTTTTTGACATGATAAGGTATGGGCGTTTTTGTACTACGATAATATGTTACGTTTTACATAATCAAAAGAATTGGCAAGGTCTCAGAAAATCCTCACAGAATAGCTTTTACAATTCAGTTCAAGCAGAATTTCTTTTTTGAGAATGGACATTGCTTTCTCTGGGGAGAGTCCTTTATAAAAGTCAAAGTTCGAGAGTGTCAGTGAGCCACTTTGTGTAAGGTGTCAATATAATCTGTTGTGCACCACCCTCTCAAATATTTTTGAAAGAACTGGCAGCAAAGAGATACAATAGGCCAAAAGTTAGTTATTACATGTCTGCCACCACCTTTGTTTACGGAAGCATGTTGTAATCTATAAGAATACAGCCCGGTCTATAAGAATACAGCCCGGTTTTCATGAACTGGTGTATTTTAGGAATCTAATTATTTTTATAACTTTGTTGAGTGTGGTGGATTTGAAGTGCAGTGTCATTGTTGGTGTTATATTGAGTAAGACTAATCAGTTTTATGGCTTCTGAAGACGGTTGAGTGTTTTGTGTTCCAATGTTTTCAGCTACGGAGAGGATAAAAAAATACTGAATCCTGAGGTTACATTTCTCAGATTATTCAGATCTGCCCCATTTTCCATGAACTGGGCAACCCCCAATTGTTCTAATTTTTTTGTACATATTTGTTTCAGATTTTATAATATTCCATGTTGTTTTTGTTTTATTGGTTTGATCTGTTAACTTACGTGTTTCTAGTCTTCCTGATAACACAGTTTAAGATTTTGCAACATCTCCTACAGTGTCTTTTCACTGTTTGTTTGTACCACTCTTCTGTTCTAGGCAAAGTATTATTCATTATGTATATACTGTACAAGTTATATGTATTTACTGTGTTTTCCAGATTGTAAGCATAATGTCATGTCTTATGTTACAAGTACATAGCTGTACAAAAGGTAATTTACAGGAACAATAAAAATCATAATCACTTTTTCTGGCACATGATATTCTAATATCAGCTGATATCTAGTCTTTCCATCTACTTACATCTGATTTGTTTTTGATTTGTCTTTGGGTGGAAGCTCACTTCAAAGTGATTGAGAACCAGATTTAAAATGAATTAAATTTCTTAGTCACAGTGCATAATTACTAATTATAGTAATTCCAAGAAAAAATTAGGGTAGTTGGTCTTTCACCTACAGATGTTAGTGCTGACTAATTAATTATCTATGGTGAGTCAGTTTTGGTTGTAAGTACTGTAATTGATATTTAAATAGACAGCTTGGGAGTCTTTCATTTTCAGAACAGATTTTTATCTTCAGACATTACTAGATCACAGTGGGACCATATTTTGGGAAATGACAAAGCTCCAAGCAACTGAAATAAAGGTATGGGAACATATTTTCAAACACGAATTTTGGCAGCAAATTTGGTGGAAATTTGTAGTAGGCCATTCCTATTCAGGAGAATGTATGACAGTGTTGTGGGTTAATTTAAAACTTCTCCTACAGTGATGGCATTATCACTTGATGGGAAATCTAAAATGAAGTCAACACACACAAAATTAATTCATAAGCTCAGTCCAGTAAGTTTTGCACTTTAAAATATCTCTTATTGTGTTGGCTTGCGCATCAGGATATTGGCTTATTTTGTATATTTCCTGCCTGTTGGCTTATGGGATAATATTCTTGGACTCTGGCAAATAAAATGTTTGTACAGAAAGTTAAAAAAAAGTAGGAAACAGTACAACAGAAATTGGATTTGAATTCCTACCCTTACTTTCTTTGTTATCCAATCAATGCAGTTTTGAGGTGAATGTGCGCCCTTTATAACATATCATTATGTTTCTTTCTTTGTTGTTTTAATTAAATATGTTCTAGTTGCAGTGATCCACGTAGCAAATGAATGGCCAGCATAAGGAAAAAATGAAAAAGCGGAATGAGCAAATGAACCTACAATAGAATTCTTAGGGTTGCACATTGACACCCAGATGATGTGGAATGAACATGCTACTATGAAACTCTCGAAAAAAGATGTCCACAACATGTTATGCACTTAAGGGCCCTTGCATCCACATGCAGTGATGAATGTCTGAGAACTGTATACTTCAATTATGTTCTTCAGTATATCAGTTATGGTTAATTTTCTGTGGAAGCAGTGCTCAGCATTTACAAGCAGTATTTAAGATGCAAAATAGGGCAGTAAGAATTATAGTGAAAAGTAGTAAGTGGGCCCACTGCAGAGAACTTTAGAAACTGTTAGAAATTCTAACTGTTCCTTGGGAATTTATATTCCGAACCATAGTGTATCAAAGGGAAAAATATGGAAAATTATAGTACAAATAGCAGTTCTCATAACTATAGTACAAGAACAAGTCACAGACTTCATCTAGGCAGGAAAAATAAACATTAAGACTCAAAATAGTTCCTTGTATGATGATGTAAAATTGTATAATAAACTGCTGCAAAAAATAAAAGAAACAGATAACATGTACTGCTTTAGGATAAATATTAAATTATATTTGCAGGAACTTTTTTTACGCTATACGTGAATTCCTTAATAAAAACGAAAGACTCAAAATAGTTTCTTGTATGATGATGTAAAATTGTATAATAAACTGCTGCAAAAAATACAAGAAACAGATAACATGTACTGCTTTAGGATAAATATTAAATTATATTTGCAGGCACTTTTTTTACACTATACATGAATTGCTTAGTAAAAACGATTGTAACTTTTGTCTCATACTGTTAAACTGTATGTAATCTTTTGATAAGGAGCAAAAATGATCGTAAATAACTTATATCTCACAATGTTTAATTACATGTAACGAAAAACTGCATAAATATGTGAATATAACTGACAACATCCATACATTTTAAAATGTCCACGGATGGCTAAATAAATAAAATGAACCTATTTCACAAGAAAGTAACATTGTGAATCGAGTTTACCCATTTTTTTCTATATTTTTTGAACATCACTGTTGTATATTAAATCAATTATATCTGCAAACGCCTTCAGGCGATCCCTTAATGACATACAAAATTATTTTCAAAAACATCTATGACATATATTAATTTATAAAATTCCGTGTCCACCTAATGCCACAAATGAGCATATCTTCTGTGTAAGTCCTTTAATTTCGGGAGGGCATTCATGGCCTCTTCGGGAGGAGTTTAGTTTAGTTTTTTAGTTAACTAGACTTCGATCATCTTTGGAATATAGCACACTTATTGTTGAGCGAACGTCGAGAAATGAGTGCTGGTATGAATACATTGTGAGTCGAGTTAAGTAACGTGCTCAGAACATCTGATGATAAGTTAGTAATAGGTCGAAACCGGTTATGATGCCATTTGTGTGTTCCGAGGCTCAAAAGGGAAATGTGCTACGACAACCGATCGGCAAATAGAAAGCCGGCAATAGGTGCGCGAATACTCGTTAGCGTTCTACTCCGATGTATTACTTCAAATCTACGTCAGACTGGGGCATCTGGCTGGGAAATAAAAGATCGAATCCCTGCAGTCAACTTGACAAGAACGGGTGCTCTGTATATAAAGATATAAATGCAAAACAACTGATAATGACACACGCGATGCGACGCTTAAAAACAACCGGACTCTCCTATTGAAAAACAAAAACCTTCGTTTCGGCTATTGGTCAACAGACGTACAAACTGTTTCAAAAGCGTCGTGTACTTACGAATTCGCCTGCGGACGACGCACTTCGCTTTCCACAGTGCTGAATTGAACCTTATTGTCGTGCACATTTGGAAACTAAGCGTACATCTTTGCTATATACTGCTAAATTTCTTGTAGATATCTTTAATCACTATGAAATACTATGGTTCCTTTAGTATTAACATTTTGACGAACATACCGTTATTCACAACTGATCTGCAAGTGAGCTTTTCATGACTCTTGAGTACACTTACCTTCCTTTTTAAGCATCTGAAGACCTTTCCTCGCTTCTTCCAGGGGTAACACAAAAGAAGTTTTCGCTGTGTGAAAGCAAAAACCGCATTTGTAGTTGCACTGTCGTGTTAAATGATAATTAACACTTATCGGAACTATATTGATCGAGTAGTGTTCTTTAGATTCGTGGCGTGTATGTTGCTGTATAATATGCCTCAATTTAGGAATAAATAATTGTAGTATTACGACTACAATAAGCACAAATCTCTCCCACGCCTCGCCCAAAACCTCCATTGCACAACTCATGGCTCCGCGCTGTCGCAACAATAACACTTGGCACTGTGGGAGGCATATTTATACGCGTATGACTGTGTTTAGGGAATCCCCCAGAATCAGGTTCGCCAACACTGAAACGCAAAAATAAGGCCCGTGAATTTTCCAGGCATTGCGAAATGCCGCGTTCAGTGAGAATTTGGTGAAAGCCCGCGTTCCGAACAGAAGCCAGAGAACTCCGCCTTATCTCCCGTACGTTCTCTGCGAGTTCGTACAACGTCGAGCGTCGACCTGGCCGACTTTGCGCGAAGGGCTCAGTTAACATCACTGTAACCCACATTTTCACTTTACAAGGAGACTTCTTGGTCTGATCTTGAAAACAGAAAGGTTTTAATTACCTCTGTGGATATGACTAACATGCTGGAGAGCTACTGTAAGTATCTAAAACTTTACGGAGAAACTTTACGAATAGGTTTGCAAAACACATTGACACTTCATCAAAATTACAATTGCTGCACTGTGCCTTAGCGTCACAGTGTTCAGCTCCAAGCTACTGACTAAAAGAGCGGAAGTTCGATATCTGGCCAGTTTTTAGGATTTGTATGTCACTTGTCACTTCTTTTACCTCTGCAATGTTTGTCAATGTGAAAATAGCGAGTTTCACAATGCTTCAGAGTCGATGTTGAGTACTTAACCGGTTAAGTTAGTTCAAAGGTCGGAAGAAGGCAAGCGCATACCACCTCAAGAGGACCACTTCTATAGTAAAGCACTGTGACTTCGAAACTTATCTTTGGGTTGATGACGGCTTTGCCCAACAATAATAATATATTTTGCTTATTTTCTCTTGTGAAGTTGGACTGGCAATGACAGCGCTATTTAACTATTTTAGTAGACAGCTGCAACTTAAAAGTTGACAAAATCTCTCAACAACAGAGAATATCCTGGGGTTGTTGCCGGCTTTCAACCGTGAAGCATGATAGACTGCCGCAAGACTGACTGAACGTCGTAGCTGCCTAAGCTGCGTTGCCGTAGAGACTTGAACAAAACAGACAAGCGAAGCAGCCGCGCCATGCTTGTTTTAAGTTTCAGGGATCAATCCACCGGCCGTACCACCACTTCCTTATGGCTGGAACGCAGTACTTGCATCATCCATTCATTACGTGGTCGGCCCTACACAACAGAGTTGCACAGTTGTGCTTTATGAGTAACTAGTTTGTTGTTAGTGAAATTTATGAGCAAATGTTTTTTTGCGCCAAGAAAAGAAGAACGTAAATTTCCTAAGCTTCCGTGTTCGTTCTCTCATGTTATGTTACGTTCGCTCCAGTCAAAATCAATGTTGAATATATTCGAGCGATCACAAATCTATTGTATACGTGCAAGAGAGTCAATTGTCAGTGGTAGTGAACAATAGCGAATCGTTCACTAATGTTCGTTCATTTGTATTCACTTTCGTTCGCTCATCCTCTCTTTACACTGGAACGACAGGAAGAAAATGAGAAGTCACACAGAACGGCTGTGTTCACCACATTTCGCTTGTATATATGATAGAGCGCACACACAGGAAAGAACGGAGAACTCAGCGTCATTGGCCCTATTAATGGGAACACTGGTTTCTTTCGATACAATACTACTATCATCACGATGCAAAACTGTAGTATTTTTCACGAAGCAAGCAAAATGACACAAAAAATAAAAACGTAGGTGCCTGAATTTTCAGCAAAGCGTGAATCGCGTCGAGATCGTGCATTATAGCAATTATAGCAGCTCCGGGAAACGTAACAAATACCACTATCGGGTTGCCTATCTCACAGCTTCCAGGGGCAAAAAAAATCAGACAAGTATTACAGTTAAAAACTCTGTTCGTCTTAAGGCAGCATAGCTGATTACCTGTAATTACCCAGACTTCATTCGTCCAGTATTTGAGAATAAGATCACTTAGCAACTTCCAACGAAGTTCACACATAATGTCAAACTTCACGAATGTTTTCTCGCTGACACCCACTACAAAATGATGAAAGGAAAATAGTTTAACGCTTACTACATTTGTGTTTTTCGTACAGTAAAACTTCGGCGTCAGACAAGACGTTTTAATTTATTACTTCTTTACTATTAACTCTGTTCGCAGCAGTTTGCAGACAATATCCACACATGCAACTAAATGTACTTGCAAAATTGTATCATAGTACAACATATAGTTCATGAAATATGACGCCATAAATATTGATTGCGTGAAAGACTTGCTTTTCCTTAAAATGGAATTCAGATCACTCAGACTACATTCATCCAGTGTTTTATAACTGAGACTTTCAACGAACTTTAAAAATTGTTTCAAACCTTATCTAAACTTTTCCTCGCTTATATGCTTAACGTCAAATATTTAACACATAAACTCATTTATAGCGTAACATCTACATCTACATGGATACTCTGCAAATCACATTTAAGTGCCTGGCAGAGGGTTCATCGAACCATCTTTACAATTCCCTATTATTCCAATCTCTTACAGCGCGCGGAAAGAGCGAACGCCTATATCTTTCCGTGCGAGTTCCTTATTTTATCGAGGTGATCGTTTCTCCTCATGTAGGTCGGTGTCAACAAAATATTTTCGCATTCGGTGGAGAAAGTTGGTGATTGGAATTTCGTGCGAAGATTCCGTCGCAACGAAAAACGCCTTTCTTTTAATGAAGTCCACCCCCAATCCTGTATCATTTCTGTGACACTCTCTCCCATATTTCGCGATAATACAAAACGTGCTGCCCTTCTTTGAACTTTTTCGATGTACTCCGTCAGTCCTATCTGGTAAGGATCCCACACCGCGCAGCACTATTCTAAAAGAGGCCGGTCAAGCGTAGTGTTGGCAGTCTCCTTAGTACGAGTACATCTGTTAACATTTTCTAAGTGTCCTGTCAATAAAACGCAGTCTTTGCTTAGCCTTCCTTACAACATTTTCTGTGTGTTCCTTCCAATTTAAGTTCAAAAATCCTGCTGCATATCGACGTTAACGATATGGGCCTATAATTTAGTGGATTACTCCTACTATCTTTCTTGAATATTGGTGTCACCTACGGATCTTTCGTCGAGAGAACGTCTGTATATGATTGGTAAGAATAGAGCTAATGCACCAGCATACTCCGAAAGTAACCTAACTGGTATACAGTCTGGACCAGAAGACTTGCTTTTATTAAACTTTATTAAACCAGAAACTTGAAACTATTCTTTGTACTAAAATTTGATTCTTTACAGAATCGAGTGTTTACTGGTTATTCTTAAACGTTGCACTTACGTCGGTTGACATTTTCCGTTGACTTCGATTGGGACTGAGGGAGAAATTTAAAACCAGGGCTCTAATTACCGATCAGCAACATAACCTGAATAAAGATTAGCATTTACACTGTGGGTCTTAGAAATTGCAGGTAGCTACGTTAGTAATTGTTAGCACTTCAATAGCTGTTATATTTCAGATAGTTTCTGATGTCTGTAGTTACATGCGAAGTATTCAGGCATTTTCTTTAAAGTACGTATAAGGAAGGTAATCTCTATAAAATGCCATTACTGTGATGTAAAATAGACATACGACCTGTCAACCAGGCCACTTGAAAAATTCTGCTAATGTAGTTTTTGGGAGGGCAGATAGAGTATTCGTGGGAAAAACTCGATTTTAACTTATTCCGTTATCAAAGCAAAACTCCTAAAAAATAAGTGATACTTCATTCACTTAAGTCCAGCTATCCAGAACACAATCTATGGCAATGATCAGGTCTTTCATATACTTGTAATTTTTCATTAATCAGCGTAGTAGATACACATTCGTATTTGTTTGATTTCAACGAATTTCATTGTACTGTTTCTTTTAGTACAAAGAAATACAAACGCTTGTGTCTTTTCACTTCATTCCCGCCTGACAGAAGCAACTAATGAATTTGTCGTCCCGTTTGGCCTCCGAGCGCTGCGGTAATTTTTTTCCAAGCATGCTTGATTTTGTTCAGCATGTTGTTCTTATGGAATCCTTCAGCTCACGTCAAGCAGAAACGTAGTTCGTGCATAAAACAGCAGACGAATGATCTCTGTGCTGCAAGCGCCGAAGAGGAAAACACGCAATTCTATGAAAGTTCGACAATCAGCGGAACAACAGCGAACAGCTGCGAAGATGAATCGAGCAACCACCTCGAACACGACCGAATGCTCTTTGGCCGCGCTCACCTGCAGTTTACACGAGAGAATCCTCTTTCGCTAATGCTGGTCGCTTGCATTCACTCCGGTGTAAACCAGGCTTAGCGCCCTATAGAACAGTAGTTCCCAAACTTTTCATGTGACGAAACACTTTTAGAATGTTGGTGTTTTGATGAAACACCTTGTATATTTTGAAAGTCGGAAAAGTTTAAAAAAACAATAGAAAAACATGTTTTATTTAGTGATGACTTCAGCTTCAAGTCACAGCAAATAATACAGAAATCATAATAAAAATTAAAAAAGTAATTAGTATAGTCAAAATGTTGGGAAAAACGCAATGTTATTAATAGTTTTCGCGGAGTACTTATTCACTTCCCGCGAAACGCCTGTGGGAAGACAGTTTTGAAAACCTTGCTCCAGATGCTCAAAAATATTACAATATTGTGCAATATTATTGAATTTCTTCCTAGTCTGCTAAGTAATATTGTCAATAATATTGTATAACAATACTGGGGTTCGGAATGTTGACGACAAAGACGCAATGCTGTGACAATTGTTCTACTTTGAAAAAATAGGTGGATGAAAAATTGATTGAAGGAGAATCATACATTACTCCCGAAAACTTGCTGAGAGACTTGAGATCCAATGACAAAAAAGGTTATGATAACTTTTTATGTGTTGATGCTCCCACGTTTGATACATTTCGGCCCTCCCTCGCCCCTTTGGAGTCTAAAGCACTGATTTTTATTACTTAAAAATTTTTTCATACACTTCTAGAAGTAATTTTCATGATTCAGCCAAATTCCATGTTTAGTCAAATGTAGCACTACGCTGCTGATCGCAATGAGACAATAATTCGGGTTTAGCGATTGCTACGTAATTGCTTATAGATGTGGCACGGCTAAACAACGGGTCAAGCGCCAAAAAAGGAACATTTGAATTATTGGCGAAATTACGCTGTAAATGCCAAGGCCGATAACATATACTCTGACACAAGCGCCAGAACAGCGGGAAACGCGTTTACAGCTAAAGATTGCGCTCGTGTCTAGGGCCAACGTCGACGTTCAAATAATGAATCATGTGATGATGATGATGATGTTTGGTTTGTGGGGCGCTCAACTGCGTGGTTATCAGCGCCCATACAATTACCCAATCTTTCGCTCAGTCCAATTTCGCCACTTTCCTGGATGATGATGAAATGATGAGGACAACACAAACACCCAGTCATCTCGAGGCAGGTGAAAATCCCTGACCCCGCCGGGAATCGAACCCGGGACCCCGTGCTCGGGAAGCGAGAACGCTACCGCGAGACCACGAGCGGCGGACTAATGAATCATGTGCCAACTCCAGCGTGCACTTGTGTGAATTGCTGACAGTTCAGTTAGCTTTGGTTTGTTTGCAACAATAGGGCATTGCTGAAATCATTATTACATGTAAACAAAACTCAATATTTCAAAACGGAAAAGAAAACTGCAACAAAATGGAGGAAGAGAGGCGAAGGTTGTGCTGAAAGTGAAAGGAAGAAACTAGGCACCAAAGGAAAGGAATGCACAAGAAAAGACTAAAGACGCTTCCCAAGCACAAGGTAGACCTTCACTGTCATTTATTACAAGGCTTAGAATCAACGTAAGTAATATTAAAGTATTTAATGCGTTTAATTTATTATTGAAACGAATTACGTATCGACAAAAAGCATCGTTCTGATTATGAGGCTATAGTTAACTACTTGCACGGAATCATTTACTTACCTGACAGAAAAGAGTTGCTTTACGGAAATCGAACACAAGTTTTTGGTCAAAGGACACTCTTCTATGTCTCGCGAACGTGATTTTGATCACACTGAGAAACGGAAGAGGATAACTATGTATGAAGTCCGAAAGATTTAGTTAGCCTCTGCAATAAATCTATGCGCACAACACCATTCACAGGAACGGTTACGCAAGAAATGAGATTTGAATGACTGCTTAAAAAGTATGAACTTCACCAATGTGCGTATTTCAAAAGCACGGTGGGTCAGGTCTGTGCTGAACGGCTAGGGTACTGCAAGTTCGGTCAATTCTCAATGCGACTGAAGAGGACAAGGAACATTATATCTTGAAGAGGAATGTGAAAGCTTCTGATGTTCAACATGTGCAGCCGGAAACACTACGCTGTGAACCTAGGTTGCCTGAAGAAAAGAGAATTGATTTAGCTAAAATGATTCCATTGTAAAATAGAACCTCGTGAAACGAATGAAAATGGGTACGCTGGCACTTGTATCGTTATTTATGTCAAAGCCATTGCACACAGAACGTTTCATTTTCCTCAAATTTTATATGATTTTGTTCTTGAACATATAGACGTAGAATAAAAACACATGAAACCTATATGGTTTTGTGTTTGTGTCGCGATCCCCATCTTTTATACTGCTGTTGTGAAACTGCTATACACATTTTACTGATTATATCTAAATCAGATTTTTGGGGCTTGACCCTGTATTTACTTACACATCACAACTGGTTTTAAGTGCCAAAGTAATGTACCTACAACAAATATTGGGTGGATAACCATCAGTTCCCTCGGTTGTAACAAGTTATTTGTATCAGGTATAAAATTTAGTCCTTGTTGCATGACAAGTCTTGTTCCCTCCCCCTCCCCCTCCCCCCCCTCCCGGCGTGCAAATCCCTATGATAAAACGAATGATACAATGAGAGGCACAATTCCATTAATCAGCGCTTATCTATTACACCATGGTACCTTGCCACTGACAATGCTTCGAAGATTTGAAATCTTCAAGTGCAGTTTTACCTGAAAAAAAAAATGAAAAGATCGTATGGCAATATTGGCCGGGACGCCCCATTCGAGATCGGCCGCCAAGTGCAAGTCGTTTTTCCGTCGAGGCCACACTGGGCGACTTGCGTGCCGAAAATGAAATGATGATGACGACGACACAACATCCAGCCCACGAGCGGAGAAAATTTCCAACCCAGCTGGGAATCGAGCCCGGGCCCGCTGCATGGGAGGCAAGCACGTTACCACTCAGCTAAGCAGGCGGACAGTTTCACCGTCAAGTATTTGAGACATATCTATGGAAATGTGTCGTGCATTAATATCTGCACTAGAGGTTTATACGCGTGGAAGAATGTATACACTCACACAAAAAAAATAATGTTGTTCGCAGATGACACTAGCATAATTATAAGTGATGATAAAAAATCATTAACCACCACAACTGATATGGTCCTGAAATACACTCCTGGAAATTGAAATAAGAACACCGTGAATTCATTGTCCCAGGAAGGGGAAACTTTATTGACACATTCCTGGGGTCAGATACATCACATGATTACACTGACAGAACCACAGGCACATAGACACAGGCAACAGAGCATGCACAATGTCGGCACTAGTACAGTGTATATCCACCTTTCGCAGCAATGCAGGCTGCTATTCTCCCATGGAGACGATCGTAGAGATGCTGGATGTAGTCCTGTGGAACGGCTTGCCATGCCATTTCCACCTGGCGCCTCAGTTGGACCAGCGTTCGTGCTGGACGTGCAGACCGCGTGAGACGACGCTTCATCCAGTCCCAAACATGCTCAATGGGGGACAGATCCGGAGATCTTGCTGGCCAGGGTAGTTGACTTACACCTTCTAGAGCACGTTGGGTGGCACGGGATACATGCGGACGTGCATTGTCCTGTTGGAACAGCAAGTTCCCTTGCCGGTCTAGGAATGGTAGAACCATGGGTTCGATGACGGTTTGGATGTACCGTGCACTATTCAGTGTCCCCTCGACGATCACCAGTGGTGTACGGCCAGTGTAGGAGATCGCTCCCCACACCATGATGCCGGGTGTTGGCCCTGTGTGCCTCGGTCGTATGCAGTCCTGATTGTGGCGCTCACCTGCACGGCGCCAAACACGCATACGACCATCATTGGCACCAAGGCAGAAGCGACTCTCATCGCTGAAGACGACACGTCTCCATTCGTCCCTCCATTCACGCCTGTCGCGACACCACTGGAGGCGGGCTGCACGATGTTGGGGCGTGAGCGGAAGACGGCCTAACGGTGTGCGGGACCGTAGCCCAGCTTCATGGAGACGGTTGCGAATGGTCCTCGCCGATACCCCAGGAGCAACAGTGTCCCTAATTTGCTGGGAAGTGGCGGTGCGGTCCCCTACGGCACTGCGTAGGATCCTACGGTCTTGGCGTGCATCCGTGCTTCGCTGCGGTCCGGTCCCAGGTCGACGGGCACGTGCACCTTCCGCCGACCACTGGCGACAACATCGATGTACTGTGGAGACCTCACGCCCCACGTGTTGAGCAATTCGGCGGTACGTCCACCCGGCCTCCCGCATGCCCACTATACGCCCTCGCTCAAAGTCCGTCAACTGCACATACGGTTCACGTCCACGCTGTCGCGGCATGCTACCAGTGTTAAAGACTGCGATGGAGCTCCGTATGCCACGGCAAACTGGCTGACACTGACGGCGGCGGTGCACAAATGCTGCGCAGCTAGCGCCATTCGACGGCCAACACCGCGGTTCCTGGTGTGTCCGCTGTGCCGTGCGTGTGATCATTGCTTGTACAGCCCTCTCGCAGTGTCTGGAGCAAGTATGGTGGGTCTGACACACCGGTGTCAATGTGTTCTTTTTTCCATTTCCAGGAGTGTATATTCAACATTGGTTTAATGCTAATGAGTTACCACTTAATCTAAGTAAAACTAATTATATACAGTATGGCAAAGCAACTCAAGATATGGACCTCCAGTTAAAACTAATGGATAAGAAGATAGAGAGTGTACAATCCATAAAGTTTTTGGGCATGCACATTGATCAAAACTTAAGCTGGAAAGACAATCTCAAGTACTTATCCCACAGGCTCAATTCGGCATGTTTTGCATTGAGGATATTATCTAGAGTATGCAGCACAGACTGTACTAGACTAGTGTATTTGGCTTACTTTCAGTCCATCGTGTGTTACGGCATAGTGTTCTGGGGTAAAACTAAATCAAGCTTAACAGATATCTTCAAATTTCAGAAAAGAGCTATACGAATCATAACACATAGCTCTCAAAGAACTCATTGTAGGCCCCTTTCCAAAGAACTGCAAATACTCACAATACCATCACTGTATATTTTTAAAAGCATTCTGTGTACAAGAGCACATATGAAAAATCTATGTACAAATGAGGACTGCCATAATTATAATACTAGAACTCGTAAGAATTTGTATGTAGAAAGCATAAGTACAACACAAACCCAAAAGCATGTAAGTTATTTTGGAATAAAACTATACAGTGCTCTGTCAGTGTACACGAAGGAAATAATAGATGAAGTAAAATTTAAGACTGAGCTTAAAAATTACCTTTTAAGCAAAACTTTCTATGACGTAGATGAGTACTTTGATTGTGTGTAAATTTATTGCCAAAAATTTTAATTTATATGTCTAAATTTGTACTTTTAAAAAATGCCTTGAAAGTGATATTCCATTATTATGTCTGTAGTACTTGTACTAGTATGATAACTTTGTTGTGACAATTCCTACATCATGTAAATGATTTACAGGAAGACAATAAAATGAAATGAAACGAAAATGAAATATCTATATGAACTTTTATTCATAATTCTGCATTAATTAATCTAAAAAAAGCATCAGCCTTCGTGGCCGTTCCCTGTATTTTCTGCAGCGAAACAACGATTCAAATGGTTCTGAGCACTATGGGACTCAACATCTTAGGTCATAAGTCCCCTAGAACTTAGAACTACTTAAACCTAATTAACCTAAGGACATCACACACACCCATGCCCGAGGCAGGATTCGAACCTGCGACCGTAGCAGTCCCGCGGTTCCGGACTGCAGCGCCAGAACCGCTAGACCACCGCGGCCGGCAACAACGATTCATTCTCCACATTTCTGTTTTGGACTATCTGCCCTAACATACCACGATGTCGGCAATGATTAAGCAGTTCGATGCACTCTACTAATAGCCTTTTTTTTTTTTTTACAGTTGTTTTGAACTCACTTTTAGTACAGCAGTAAACAGTGAACATACAAAGACATCCAGAGTGTATCACACGAGACTGGAAGGGATATTGCCAATACTGCCCACAGACGACACAATATTTCCAGGCAGCGCAATAGGTTTCTGATGTGCTCAGTATTATTGCACAACCTCTCAATTTCACCCCGCGCGTTCAATATTATTCCGCAATAATATTGGTCGCCTAGTAGCCGCTTGTAGGCAACCCAGGTAGACAGAAAACCACCCATTGCATCAGTCCTGAGTGCCTTCCGCGCCTTGCGCTCTTATAGCCGCTATTACACCGTACTGTCACAACGGATTCGCGGTACTGGACGAAGGAATTTGTGGACGAATTTATTAGCGTGAAGCGGCATCATCTTTGTTTGCTTTGCATATGGAATGGGGAAGGACCGAAAAAGAAAGATGAGACAAATGGTTAAAATCACTTTGCCACCTTCGACTGTAATTTTTTTTTTTTACAATGAAGGTTTCTTCGTCATTTTTGTGTTTTATGCCGTTTCTTAGTTACCTCTAAATCATTATTATTATTATTATCCTCTTTTTGGCGATGTTTTTATGCCACGCGTGTTTCACTTCCTATTACTTATGAAACATCGTCAGCGCCGATAATTTATGTTTGATGTAAGTAGAATAAATGTGTTACATAATCGTTCCACATATGTTATTGTATTACAGATTCTTCGTTATTATCTATCTGTTAGGTTAGTAAATAACACAAGTCTAGTGAAGTTAAATTACTGCTTGGTTCAACTTGCGATTTTTTTAAAAGTTATACAGGGCGTTACAAAAAGGTACGGCCAAACTTTCAGGAAACATTCCTCACACACAAAGAAAGAAAATATGTTATGTGGACATGTGTCCGGAAACGCTTACTTTCCATGTTAGAGCGCATTTTATTACTTCTCTTCAAATCACATTAATCATGGAATGGAAACACACAGCAACAGAACGTACCAGCGTGACTTCAAACACTTTGTTACAGGAAATGTTCAAAATGTCCTCCGTTAGCGAGGATACATGCATCCACCCCCCGTCGCATGGAGTCCCTGATGCGCCGATGCAGCGCTGGAGAATGGCGTATTGTATCACAGCCGCCCACAATACGAGCACGAAGAGTCTCTACATTTGGTACCGGGGTTGCGTAGACAAGAGCTTTCAAATGTCCCCATAAATGAAAGTCAAGAGGGTTGAGATCAGGAGAGCGTGGAGGCCATGGAATTGGTCCGCCTCTACCAATCCATCGGTCACCGAATATGTTGTTGAGAAGCGTACGAACACTTCGACTGAAATGTGCAGGAGCTCCATCGTGCATGAACCACATGTTGTGTCGTACTTGTAAAGGTACATGTTCTAGCAGCACAGGTAGAGTATCCCGTATGAAATCATGATAACGTGCTCCATTGAGCGTAGGTGGAAGAACATGGGGCCCAATCAAGACATCACCAACAATGCCTGCCCAAACGTTCACAGTAAATCTGTGTTGATAACGTGATTGCACAATTGCGTGCGGATTCTCGTCAGCCCACACATGTTGATTGTGAAAATTTACAATTTGATCACGTTGGAATGAAGCCTCATCCGTAAAGAGAACATTTGCACTGAAATGAGGATTGACACATTGTTGGGTGAACAATTCGCAGAAATGTACCCGTGCAGGCCAATCAGCAGCTGATAGTGCCTGCACACGCTGTACATGGTACGGAAACAACTGGTTCTCCCGTAGCACTCTCCATACAGTGACGTGGTCAACGTTACCTTGTACAGCAGCAACTTCTCTGACGCTGAGATTAGGGTTATCGTCAACTGCACGAAGAATTGCCTCGTCCATTGCTGGTGTCCTCGTCGTTCTAGGTCTTCCGCAGTCGCGAGTCATAGGCTGGAATGTTCCGTGCTCCCTAAGACGCCGATCAATTGCTTGGAACGTCTTCCTGTCGGGACACCTTCGTTCTGGAAATCTGTCTCGATACAAACGTGCCGCACAACGGCTATTGCCTCGTGCTAATCCATACATCAAATGGGCATCTGCCAACTCCGCATTTTTAAACATTGCACTGACTGCAAAACCACGTTCGTGATGAACACTAACCTGTTGATGCTACGTACTGATGTGCTTGATGCTAGTACTGTAGAGCAATGAGTCGCATGTCAACACAAGCCCCGAAGTCAACATTGCATTCCTTCAATTGCGCCAACTGGCGGTGAATCGAGGAAGTACAGTACATACTGACGAAACTAAAATGAGCTGTAACATGGAAATTAAGCGTTTCCGGACACATGTCCACATAACATCTTTTCTTTATTTATGTGTGAGGAATGTTTCCTGAAAGTTTGGCCGTACCTTTTTGTAACACCCTGTATACTTCGTCTTGGAACTGTATCTCCTAGTCGTGGGTACACCGGGATGTCATTGTTTGTGTAACGTCAGCTGATTCCGGAAAAGGCATTAATCAAGTGTCGTAGAAAGTCCTATGTGAGCAACTTAAATAAACGTGATCCATGTTACTGGGCTAATAAACTGCAATGTTAAGTGGGCTAATGAGCATCTGTAGCAACATTAATTGTACTGTTTCTGTAATAATTAGTAATTAAATAACCCTGCGTAATTCACGCGGTTGTATAAGACAATCCTTAATAGGAAGTAAATAGATGTTTTAAGATCTGCTTCTATGGTGGAGGAAAGTACAGAGATGACAGCTTGTCAGTCATTTCCTTCAGTGGTATTTATTGGTGTTAGTTTTATGCGTTAGCGATTTTGAGCTAGCTAGCTCCACTTTCAGATGCTTTTGCAAGAGGCGTAAATCAACTGAGATCTGCAACTGGGTTGGCTCATATAAGCCCGGTCTGCACATATCAACTTACCTTGAAAAACAATATAAATTCAAAAATCTTTCTGTCATATTACCCAGCATAGACCGAATTTATGGGGATCGACTAGCAGTTCTGCATCTTTTTTTCAAGAAAAAGTGGTACATGTAGTTCGGAAGTATACCTATACCATGGGTGTACATGAGACAATATAAGTCGCATCTCGATTGATTCATGCATTTTCTCCTAGTAGCCCATAAGTACATAGTATATATATATATATATATATATATATATATATATATATATATATATATATATTATGTGCCTTGTTTTCAAAGCTATTACTTTCAAAATAATTGACTTTCTCCCCCTGAGTCAATTGTAAGCAATGTTGTTTTGTTGAGTTTTATATTTACAAAGCATTGAAATGTATTCATGGTTTATTGCTCTGAGTCCACTGGGGTCAGTTGACCCGAATCGAAATTTCTTTTTTTTTCTTTAATTAACCCTTATAATAACAGAATGATGACTGTTACGATGAACAGTTGTAATCATTTTTTTACGTTAGTTTATTAAAAATTTTCCTCATAACAAAATTGTCCATGATTACTGCGCAGTAATATATATGTTAGTCATCCCAACACCACAGTATACCAAAAAGGCATGCATCGTGCAGGAACAAAACTGTGCAACAGATTACCAGTACATATAAAATCTCTTCCTGAGCTACAAAAATTTAAAAAGTGACAGCCCACCTACAGCAGTACTGTTTCTGTTCAATCTCGTAGTACGTTATGCATGAAAAAAATTATTCCAATCCTTATGTGGCATACAGCAAACCAGTGCTTTATAGTATTGGTTAGAAACAGTCTTGGATCCAATTTTAATTTTTTTATTTTTTCAACTATGCGTTTCGCCTTATTTAGGCATCTTTATGTTGCTCTTAATTTGGTATTCCTAAAATTGCAACCAAGACTGTTTCTAACCAATACAGCTCATACTTTTAATTGTAGAAATAATTTATAATTGTGCATTATTAATCAAATTTGTAATTATTCACTGTGTGGTTCGAGTTTGTTATAAATATTTAAATTGCATGTGGTTGATGTTTGTAAGACTAACAGCTAAAAAGGTTTTCTCTCCGATATCTTGTGTACAATATATGCACTGTAAAAGAGATTTAAAAGGGCAAATAAATAAGTAAATAAATACTGCCAATATAAACCGTGTAAATGGCTTGGAGTCTTTATTACCCAGTGGACTCAGTGAAACAAAAAATCATGGTAGCAGGAGGACTAATTAAGGCTCCTAAAAATGACGCTATCTACCTTAGAAATCCGTAGAGTATAGCAGTTGACACCGATAAACACTACCGAAGGAAGGAAAAAAAAAACTTTCATCAATAGATCTATTAGATTACTGCATTTTCTTAATTCTCTCGAGCCAAGCTTCTCCACAAGTTATTAGTTCGAGATCAACGTTGAAGCCAATCTGTGGTTTTATGAAGAGGAAAAGAAATACTTCAGTTACGAAGTCACCCGCTATAAGTTCTCAACAGGCGTTTAGATGATAAAATATAGACATCGTAGTGTGAATGTAGGCTTTTTCAGAGAATTTTAATGATAAATTCTTCTCGGGCTAGCAGGTGAATAAACTTGTCGATAAGAATTTATTAGTTTATACATCTTGTATGCAACGTTTCGGGTACTTCAAAGTCTCGGACGTGTTGGACTAGTTAAAGTAAGAGTTTAAATAAGTGCAAGTAGCAAAAGCTATGGTCGATGTCGGTGAAGTTACGCCCTTGTAAGTAACTGAGTGTACAGTTCTCTGTAGCTTCGGACGCGAGCGTCAGGTGGCAGCCCTGTTGATTTTTGGCAGAACGGGACTTACCAGCCGTAGCTGAGCGCACCCGCGTGCCCGCAGCACAGATTACGCAATAATGCTGACAACTGCAACACGCTATCGCCCTATTACCGCCACTGCAGCAATCACGCGGCGCGTTCCGGCCGCTAGTGTAATCGATGACCTTCGGCACGCTCTTTCCTGGACTTGCGCTCTCGCTTTCACCGACAAACGGTGCAGAAGCAACGGCAGCCAATCCCCTCAAGACGAATAATCGTCACTTTACCAGGGGAATCCCAGCAGGGGAGCCCCCCATCTTCTCTCCAGTCCGTCGGCTCCCCATTTTGACCTTGCTGTTTCCGTGAAACGTCAATACGTCGTTTGCGTGTTGCGCCACTTCTGTGGAGCAGAGCTGCTCGAAAGAGTTTTTCGTCGGCGATAACTTTCATACAGGCGCATTTGTTTGCTCCCTCACTTACTGTTATACATGTAATTAGTACCTACAGTTCATGCAAAAGACCGATTTACTAGTTTCTGTGCGTATCTGTCTGCACGAACAGTGTCCGAAGATCATCTTTGCTGAAACAATGATCGGATAAATATTCATGTGTTGAACAGTGCTTAATTTAGGTGCCGGAACGCGCCCACTTCTACCACTCCCCCTCCCCCCACGCCGGCCACAGAGAGAGAGACTTCTGATAAGACTTACAATGTTTTTAGAAAATACTGTTCTGAAATTCAGGTTTTTAAACCGTAACATCTTATAATCAAAAACATAACACCACAAGGTTCCAATATAAACAACAGCTGCCACCGCCTGCCACCGTACCAGTGTCTCTTTGCTCCATACGTATTGGTACAAGTCGGTAGTCCTCGTGACTATAACATCATGTTTTCAAATGCTGCCAGCCGCAACGTTCGAACAGTTGCTTTGTAGCTGCTCTATGAACGTGTGTTCAGTATTAATCAACAAGGCATTTAGCGGTTAATGACTATGAAGATATTCCTGCTCCATCTGTGTCTCGAACAATTCCGATTTCCTACGTCTTCACGAAACGTTAATTCCGTGTGCATTTTGTACCATAACATCACTTTGGCGACCCACTGTCACGTTCACTTGTGCTGGCGCAGCGGCAAATTATAGTTACGTTGTGATTGAATACACGTGTACTATTTCAACTCTCCGGTGCTGAACTGATAAAGGAAAAAAAAAAAAAAAGCAAAGGACTCTGGGAGATGCCGGAACGCGTTCCGGCCGAAATTAAGCCCTGGTGTGGAACCGTAGCGAGGTGATCCTACGCCGTTGTCAAAACTGCCAAATCTCCGCCCACCACACTTTTCCCCGAAAAACTACATTTCAGTAATTTCTTTTACATAGATAAACAAATTTTATAATTTACTAAGTAGGTGTAACAGCACTATTTCTCACATATTACAACCCCTTAACTCACTAGGTGTGTTCTTTCAGACAGCGCGAGAATTTTCGAACTCGCTCTCCGAGGTAAATCCTGGCGGAGTGCATCTATACTACACGTACCCTTCTTAAATCACCACTGTATAATGTTTTATTGTCGGTTGCATTATCGCCTTCTTTGTTTGGTGCTGTCACTTTTTGTGACACGTGCTGCGGTCCCCTACATTGCGCCTCGTGTGCTACGTACCTGTTTTCTCAGAAGAGCACAAAATATGTTCGCAGGAATGTGTTAATTTTAACAATCCTAAGTTTGATATGTCCGCAGCTCGTGGTCTCGTGGTAGCGTTCTCGCTTCCCGAGCACGGGGTCCCGGGTTCGATTCCCGGCGGGGTCAGGGATTTTATCTGCCTCGAGATGACTGGGTATTGTTGTGTCGTCTTCATCATCATCATTTATTCCCATTACGGTTGGAGGAAGGCAATGGCAAACCACCTCCACTAGAACCTTGTCTAGTAAGGCGGCGCAGGTCTCCCGTGTCGCTCCCCTACATTCTGTAAAGAAGTATGGGACCCATCATCATCAAATTTGATACAGTGGCAGGTGATCAGAGGAGCGTGTCAGTGATATGGACGAAGAAGACGACGGTTTTGCAAAGTGATCAAAACTCTGCTGGTGAACAAGAGTACCATTAAGAGGAAGAACGTCAGGACAATACTGTTGGACACCTTCCTGCTTCTCCAATAAAGTGTTAGTTAACATCAGATGTGCTCTGAAAATGCAGACTTTCTTTTTGTTCTATCGAGTGCAGCTTTTGTGTGCCAATTTAAAACCTGGAATTTAGCTTAATGTGAAAAATTACCTGATAGAAAGATACCACAATTTTTCATAACGTAAAATGCAGGTCTGTAACAGGTTGTTTAAGTGTACTATTCAAAAAGCGGCACTAAAGTATGTGGTTTTCTTAATAGGAAGTACGATATTTCAGGCTTTATTTACTGCAATAAAATCAACGAGGAGTATTTAAACAACGCTGCAATAATTATAAAAATAAATGTTATATTACTTAAATGAAAAATTTCAAATCATATATTTCCTAACTTAAAAAAAAATGGCTCTGAGCACTATGGGACTTAACATCCATGGTCATCAGTCTCCTAGAACTTAGAACTACTTAAACCGAACTAACCTAAGGACAGCACACAACACCCAGCCATCACGAGGCAGAGAAAATCCCTGACCCCGCCGGGAATCGAACCCGGGAACCCGGGCGTGGGAAGCGAGAACGCTACCGCACGACCACGTGATGCGGGCTCCCTAACTCTTGAGCTTCAACATTGGGGTCCGAGACACCACACCTTGTAGTATACGTTAGAAAGAGAGTCACTTCCTACCAACAGAATCTTAGGAACAGCAAAATTATATATCCCGTCCAATTTTTCTGCTTTCTTCCTCCAACAGTCGCGCCTCGCTCCAGTCCTGAGTTGTCAGAAATCGGCAAAAATAGGACGCCTTCGGTCAAGCAGCCTTACCTTCGCTTCCACGTATAGGAATTAGATAAAGAAGGTGTGTTTTGACGTCAGAATTGTCTATATATGCCGGCCGGAGTGGCCGTGCGGTTCTAGGCGCTACAGTCTGGAGCCGAGCGACCGCTACGGTCGCAGGTTCGAATCCTTCCTCGGGCATGGATGTGTGTGATGTCCTTAGGTTAGTTAGGTTTAATTAGTTCTAAGTTCTAGGCGACTGATGACCTCAGAAGTTAAGTCGCATAGAGCTCAGAGCCATTTTCTTACAATAACGTAGCAGGAACTCTATTGTTCGACGGCAGCTATATGAATCAACCGCACTGTTGCCATATTAGCGACAGACGTCTGTTCGGTAATGGTGTGCCGGTTCTGCTATTGTACTGAATGGCTAAGTTTAACTGCAAAAACTCCAGCCGCCAGTTACTGAACGCACGTTTCTTTTTTTACGGGTGAACCAGTGACAATAGGTGCCTAACATAAATATCCCATGACTTTGTAAATACTCCAGTACAAAAGTCACTGGGGGCCTATAAGGTGCGCTCAGACTTTGTGTTAATTGTTCAGCTTCCTAAGACAATTAGCCCTGGAAGTGTACACCAGGGTGACTCCGATCCTGGAGTTTTTTGTTTGTAACGGTGCATGCGTAGCTGCACTAACACAATCTGCTGCCATCAATGTAAATTCAGAATTGAATGAGGCCCAGTACGGGAAGGAAGTCCGAAGTTGTGAGACATTGTTGTTTAATTAATTTGACAAAAAAATGGTTCAAATGGCTCTGAGCACTATGGGACTTAACATCTATGGTCATCAGTCCCCTAGAACTTAGAACTACTTAAACCTAACTAACCTAAGGACAGCACACAACACCCAGTCATCACGAGGCAGAGAACATCCCTGACCCCGCCGGGAATCGAACCCGGGAACCCGTGCGTGGGAAGCGTGAACGCTACCGCACGACCACCAGCTGCGGACAATTAATTTCACAGAAATATGTCTTGAGGGGCAGTCTGCCCTGGACTACACAATGTGTAAATGTTCCTTCGCAGAGGGTGAAGGATATTTATGTGAATATGGCACGTAGGAATTACAGTTTGCCAACGGAAGATACTATGTGAAAAATATTGTTAGAAGAACTCAATCGTGAAAGGGATATAAGTGACTTTCGCGATGAAAGTGATTCTTAAGCTGAAGCTCATGCATCAGGTATGGACAATGGCGAAACTGATCGGTCTGCCGGATCTTCAGACAGTGATGAACAAACAGTTGCCCACGGTATGGATGGCCATTCTTGGAACACAGCTGTCCCTAATAGAAGAGGTCTACAGTTGGCGATAACATTGCAATCCATATTCGAACAGTGTGGAAGTAATGAATGAACGTATTTATCAATAATTGAGAACATCTCAAAATATTCGTGTAATATGTGCACTTCATTAAATGAGACGCATCTTCATCTAATTAAAATGCAAATAACGCCTAGTTTTGAATCACTTTCAAGTTACATCACTGAAAAGCTTCCACAGCAGTTTTTACTTAAGTCTCGAATTTTGGATGCATTAATACTAATACTGATTTAAAAAGTACATGACAGTGGTGAAATGAAATCATTTAGTATATGAGAGAGCAGAAAGGTGGAAGGACTATACTGACGGTCTATACAAAGGCGATGTACTTCAGGACAATATTATGGAAATGGAAGAGGATGTAGATGAAGATGAAACGGGAGATACGATACTGCGTGAAGAGTTTGACAGAGCACTGAAAGACCTGAGAGAGCCAGTCCTGACAAAACTCTACCATCTGGTGAGCAAGATGTATGAGACAGGTGAAATACCCACAGATTTCAAGAAGAATATAATAATTCCAATCTCAAAGAAAGGAGATGTTGACAGATGTGAAAATTACCTAACTATGAGTTTAATAAGTCACAGCTGCTAAATAATAACGCGAATTCTTTACAGACGAATGGAAAAACTGGTAGAAGCCGGCCTCGGGGAAGATCAGTTTGGATTCCGTAGAAATACTGGAACACGCGAGGCAATACTGACCCTACGACTTATCTTAGAAGAAAGATTAAGGAAAGGCAAACCTACGTTTCTAGCATTTGTAGACTTAGAGCAAGCTTTTGACAATGTTGACTGGAATACGCTCTTTTAAATTCTGAAGGTGGCAGGGGCAAAATACAGGGAGCGAAAGGCTATTTACAATTTGTACAGAAACCAGATGGCAGTTATAAGAGTCGAGGGACATCAAAGGAAAACTGTGGTTGGGAAGGGAGTGAGACAGGGTTGTAGCGTCTCCCCAATTTTATTCAATCTGTATATTGAGCAAGCAGTAAAGGAAACAAAAGAAAAGTTCGGAGTAGGTATTAAAATCCTTGGAGAAGAAATAAAAACTTTGAGGTTTGCCGATGACATTGTAATTATGTCAGAGACAGCAAAGAACTTGGAAGAGCAGTTGAATGGAATGGACAGTGTCTTGAAAGGAGGATATAAGATGAACGTCAACAAAAGCAAAACTAGGATAATGGAATGCAGTCGAATTAAGTCGGGTGATGCTGAGGGAATTAGATTAGGAAATGAGACACTTAAAGTAGTAAAGGAGTTTTGTTATCTGGGGAGCAAAATAAATGATGATGGTCGAAGTAGAGAGGACATAAAATGTAGACACGCAATGGCAAGGAAAGAGTTTCTGAAAAAGAGAAATTTGTTAACATCGAGTATAGATTTAAGTGTCAGGAAGTCGTTTCTGAAAGTATTTGTATGGAGTGTAGCCATGTATGGTAGTGAAACATGGACGATAAATAGTTAAGACAAGAAGAGAGTAGAAGCTTTCGAAACGTGGTGCTACAGAAGAATGCTGAACTTTAGATGGGTAGATCACATAACTAATGAGGAGGTATTGAATGGAATTGGGGAGAAGAGAAATTTGTGGCACAACTTGACTACAAGAAGGGATCGGTTGGTAGGGCATATTCTGAGGCATCAAGGGATCACCAATTTAGTATTTGAGAGCAGCGTGGAGGGTAAAAATCGTAGAGGGAGACCAAGAGATGAATACACTAAACAGATTCAGAAGGATGTAGGTTGCAGTAGGTACAGTGAAATGAAGAAGCTTGCACAGGATAGAGTAGCATGGAGAGCTGCATCAAACCAATCTTAGGACTGAAGACCACAAACAACAACAACATGAGAGTCCCAATTTCATTATATATTAAAAATTGAGGCAATTTTTTTTAGAAATAAGTGAGGGTCGCTGTGCCCCTGGTGTACAGTTCGCGTGACAGTTCCAGAGGTCTACACCACCGCCGCCTCGGGCGCCAAACAAAGTGAAGAGCAGTCCGCGCCAATTCTAAGATGAGGTGCTCTCCTAGCTTCACGTAGCAATTGCTGATAAAAAAATCTACAAACTGCATTCAACTGAAAATGTGAGTCACACACGTAAGCACTCGATAAAAGAAACAAATGGCTCCAGAAAACAATGTCAGCTATATTCTTAATCCTGCTATTCTGTTCACTTTTACTATAAAAATGTTCTGTCGAGTTAATATGAGTTGAAATAATAAAAGGCTGAAGAAAACTTCTACTCGCACGTATTTTTCGTACAGTTATAAGCCATCGAAATCGTTGTTATGTTACAATATGTTGTTAATTATCACGGCGATAATAATAATAGTAATAAAAATACACAGAACTTCACTAAAAAATTTATTATTTTAATATTCATGTCGGGTATATTAGGAACAACAGTCATTTCCACCATAAAGTCATTTTCAACCACAATCTGTCCGTCTTGCAATATCACTTTCTTTCCTTCTTACTGACTTCAGTTTGGACACAAGTAGGTGACATGTTTATTACACTTTCCATACAACATGTTTGTTTTTATTGTCATTACCTGAAGGACGGAACTTTCAGCGAGCACATTTATTATTGTTTTTTGTTCCTAGAATGAGATTTTCACCCTGCAACGGAGTGTGCACTGATATGAAACTTCCTGGCAGATAAAAACTGTCCCGAGTTTGAGTCTCGGTCCGACACACAGTTTTAATCTGCCAGGATGTTTCATTGTTTCTTGTTGTTACTGATTTAGCCACACCTGCCACTCCTTCAGGGTGTCGGATGCTCCTGACCATTCTCAAAGAATCTTCTGTTCTTGGAAAATGCTTCCTTGATGCACTGTGCTATACAGCTAGTTCCTCCAAAAATAGCCTCCTCCTAGCCAATTTTCTTTGCATTCCAGTTACGGTCAATCGAAGTCCACAAGACATATGCATTATAAGCAGCAACACTAAGAATATTGTAGAAAATGTCGTTGGCTATCTATTGGTTTTTCATTCGCATGTATATGCACAGTGCCTGATAGCGGAGTGAATGTGTCTACAGCCCCTTTGGTTGAATTATAATCTAATATAATTTTTGGTTTCTTATCAGAACTGTCACTTATTTCCTCACCATGGTGGAGAGTGCTCATTAGTACAACATTTTCATTTCTCTTAGGAATTTAACTGACCATCGTAGTGTCATTTGTGAAGTAAAACGAAGAGCTATGAAACTCCTTGTTGGTCATATTTTGTGGAAGCTCTGGCTTATTTTTACGTATGGTTTCTAACATTGTCAGTTTTCTTTTCAGGGGCAGCTGTATGACGTGAAAAAATTGTGTGACCTCGCAAATCAGAGGTAAGTCCAGTAAATACTCTCATTCCCTGATTTTTTTCTTGTGCCGCTCCACTCTCCTTTCCTGCATAAATTTGGGCTTTCAGTACGTAAGAAGATTTGCTGTCACACAGAGTTCATATCTTGATTGTCGGTTTGCTTGGGATGTACTGCTCGGATGGACAGCGCTGTCTAAATGCTACCAGCTGCTCGTCGACGATCACATATTCCCCTGCATTATGCAGTTTAGGAAGGATTTCTAACCATTTATCCCAGATCCTTCGAATTGCGGCGAGTTAATCACTAAGTCGTCTTTCCTCTCTCGTGGATTTCTTATCAAATCGCGAGACGCGCGATATTTTACAGAATGTTTCTAGGGACATGGTTGCTCGAAATATGTTCCGCTTAGTACCTTTTTTTGTAGCTTCCCCATGGATTCCTGCAAGGAATAGGATTTCTAAGTATGTGTGAAAAAGAGAATCATCAATCCATTGTTTGCCATAAACTCGTTGCCCCTCAATATTTGAAATCTCTATTATTTCATTCTGCTGTAGAAAACGATACTTCAGATGAACTTTTTACGTCACTTATTCTGCAGCTGCTTACATACCTGTTAACTCCTGGAGTGCTCCTGATGACTTTCGAAGTAGGTAGGCGGCCGTGTTGTACTGATGGTTGTATAACTTCATTCTACGTTTCCGTTTTTAGAAACAGAAGACTGTACACTACTTTGAAAAGGCTGTGGACTGTCTTCAGTGTCATCAGAACACTCGCTTTCAGATGCATTATTGACATGATCTTAGAACTCGGAAAGGGATCCATCGTCTATTGAGCTATTTACTAATTCTTAACGTCAGTCAGTGATGTTATCGCCATGATGTCACAATTCAGACTGATCGCAAACGATAGAGAACACAAACTGAGTAGAAACAATGGATAATTCGAACAGTTGACAAGTCGTAATGGTAAGTCCTGTTACAAACGCAGAGCTTTGTTGACTTGTTGAATGTTGGGAGTATTTATAAACAATGAAATCATTACTACTATAAAAAAATGAGACAACCAGTAAGTATCTGACTTAGAGTAATCATATTAATGTCGGGTTACATTGACCAGAACATTACGTATGTAACTCTTACGGTTTATGACCAGATGACTTAAGAGATTTTCAAACTTTTTTAACCACATAATACCCTTGCATTTTCAGACAAAGTCACCAAATTTCATGAACTTACTTTGACATTTAAATAATAAGAAACGAATATATAGACCCGAACAAAACAGCAGGGGCCGGCCTCTGTGACCGAGCGGTTCTAGGCGCTTCAGTCCGCAAGCGCGCTGCTGCTACGGTCGCAGGTTCGAATCCTGCGTCGAGCATGACCGTGTGTGATGTCCTTAGGTTAGTTAGGTTTAAGTAGTTCGAAGTCTAAGGGACTGATGACCTTAGATGTTAAGTCCCATAGTGCTTAGAGCTATTTTTTTGAACAGCAGGGTCAATCAGATTGATAGTATAGCAATCTTCGGAAATTTTCGTAGCCACTAAAGCTTCTCGATGAATCATGCAGCGTGTAAAAATGGAAGCACCACTGCTTGCAGATTTATCTTTGACATGAACTACAGGAATTCTTCCTGGCATTGCCGCTGCATCATCGGTACGTAATCCAACACGTTAATTTAATCGGAAAATAAATACACTTTTTGAATCTTCTTCTCGCCCGTAATTTGCCACTTGAAATGATCCGCAAAATATTAAATCTTCCTGCCCATTCTCAGCATAATAATACCGTACAAATGCGAACAATTACGTGAAGTTTGTAGCATCAGTAGATTGATCCACATCAATATTATAAATTTCGAACTTCTTTCAGTTCTGACAGTAAGCTGCTCAACTAGTTACTGCTAATTTCCTAAATACGTCTGCCTATTGTATCGTTTGTTTTCAGCTCGTCACCGAAATTTTGCTCAGAATAATTTCATTCAGTCGTACCGCCAGTGATGCAATAGATCTTTATTAGTGGAATATGTTTTTTTATATTTCGCGATTAAGTAAGAGCACAATCTAACCCCCTGCGAGTACAGCGCGCCAAGTGGCCAGGAAGTTATACTGCTGAGTTTGACGGGGTTTTTGTGAAATTAAAAGCGTAATTCTTTCCTACCCCTATGAACCATGGACCTTGCCGTTGGTGAGGAGGCTTGCGTGCCTCAGTGATACAGATAGCCGTACCGTAGGTACAACCACAACGGAGGGGTATCTGTTGAGAGGCCAGACAAACGTGTCGTTCCTGAAGAGTTGCAGGGGCAACAGTCTGGATGATTGACTGATCTGTCCTTGTAACACTAACCAAAACGGCCTTGCTGTGCTGGTACTGCGAACGGCTGAAAGCAAGGGGAAACTACGGCCGTAATTTTTCCCGAGAGCATGCAGCTTTACTGTATGGTTAAATGATTATGGCGTCCTCTTGGGTAAAACATTCCGGAGGTAAAATAGTCCCCCATTCGGATCTCCGGTCGGGGAGTACTCGAGAGGATGTCGTTATCAGGAGAAAGAAAACTGGCGTTCTACGGATCGGAGCGTGGAATGTCCGATCCCTTAATCGGGCAGGTAGGTTAGAAAATTTAAAAAGGGAAATGGATAGGTTAAAGTTAAATATAGTGGGAATTAGTGAAGTTCGGAGGCAGGAGGAACAAGACTTCTGGTCAGGTGACTACAGGGTTATAAACACAAAATCAAATAGGGGTAATGCAGGAGTAGGTTTAATAATGAATAGGAAAATAGGAATGCGGGTAAGCTACTAGAAACAGCATAGTGAACGCATTATTGTGGCCAAGATAGATACGAAGCCCACGCCTACCACACTAGTACAAGTTTATATGCCAACAAGCTCTGCAAATGACGAAGAAATTGAAGAAATGTATGATGAGATAAAAGAAATTATTCAGGTAGTGAAAGGAGATGAAAATTTAATAGTCATGGATGACTGGAATTCGTCAGTAGGTAAAGGGAGAGAAGGAAACGTAGTAGGTGAATATGGATTGGGGGTAAGAAATGAAAGAGGAAGCCGCCTGGTAGAATTTTGCACAGAGCACAACCTAATCGTAGCTAACACTTGGTTCAAGAATCATAAAAGAAGGTTGTATACATGCAAGAACCCTGGAGATACTAGAAGGTATCCGATAGATTATATAATGGTAAGACAGAGATTTAGGAACGAGCTTTTAAATTGTAAGACATTTCCAGGGGCAGATGTGGACTCAGACCACAATCTATTGGTTATGAATTGTAGATTAAAACTGAAGAAACTGCAAAAAGGTGGGAATTTAAGGAGATGGGACCTCGATAAACTGACTAAACCAGAGGTTGTAGATTCAATTCCGCGTCCGGCCATCCTGATTTAGGTTTTTCATGATTTCCCTAAATCGCTCCAGGCAAATTCCGGGATGGTTCCTTTGAAAGGGCACGGCCGACTTCCTTCCCCGTCCTTCCCTACTCCGATGCGACCGATGACCTCGCTGTCTGGTCTCCTTCCCCAAAACAACCAACCAACCAGAGGTTGTACAGAGTTTCAGGGAGAGCATAAGGGAATAATTGACAAGAATGGGGGAAAGAAATACAGTAGAAGAAGAATAGGTAGCTTTGAGGGATGAAGTGATGAAGGCAGCAGAGAATCAAGTAGGTAAAAAGACGAGGGCTAGTAGAAATCCTTGGGTAACAGAAGATATATTGAATTTAATTGATGAAAGGAGAAAACATAAAAATGCTGTTAACGAAGCAGGCAAAAAGGAATACAAACGTCTCAAAAATGAGATCGACAGGAAGTGCAAAATGGCTAAGCAGTGATGGCTAGAGGATAAATGTAAGGATGTAGAGGCTTATCTCACTAGGGGTAAGGTAGATACTGCCTACAGGAAAATTAAAGAGACCTTTGGAGAAAAGAGAACCACTTGTATGAATATCAAGAGCTCAGATGGAAACCCAGTTCTAAGCAAAGAAGGGAAAGCAGAAAGGTGGAAGGAGTATATAGAGGGTCTATACGAGGGCGATGTACTTGAGGACAATATTATGGAAATGGAAGAGGATGTAGATGAAGATGAAATGGGAAATATGATACTGCGTGAAGAGTTTGACAGAGCACTGAAAGACCTGAGTCGAAACAAGGCCCCCGGAGTAGACAACATTCGATTAGAACTACTGACGGCCTTGGGAGAGCCAGTCCTGACAAAACTCTACCATCTGGTGAGCAAGGTGTATGAGACAGGCGAAATACCCTCGGACATCAAGAAGAATATAATAATTCCAATCCCAAAGAAAGCAGGTGTTGACAGATGTGAAAATTACCGAACTATCAGTTTAATAAATCACGGCTGAAAAATACAAACACGAATTCTTTACAGACGAATGGAAAAACTTGTAGAATCCGACCTCGGCGTAGATCAGTTTGGATTCCGTAGAAATACTGGAACACGTGAGGCAATACTGACCCTACGACTTATCATAGAAGCCAGATTAAGGAAAGGCAAACCTACGTTCCTAGCATTTGTAGACTTAGAGAAAGCTTTTGACAATGTTGACTGGAATACTCTCTTTCAAATTCTGAAGGTGGCAGGGGTAAAATACAGGGAGCGAAAAGCTATTTACAATTTGTACAGAAACCAGATGGCAGTTATAAGAGTCGATGGACATCAAAGGGAAGCAGTGGTTGGGAAGGGAGTGATAAAGGATAATGGAATGTAGTCGAATTAAGTCGGGTGATGCTGAGGCAATTAGATTAGGAAATGAGACACTTAAAGTAGTAAAGGAGTTCTGCTATTTCGGGAGCAAAATAACTAATGACGGTCGAAGTAGAGAGGATATAAAATGTAGACTGGCAATGGCAAGGAAAGCATTTCTGAAGAAGAGAAATTTGTTAACATCGAGTATAGATTTAAGTGTCAGGAAGTCGTTTCTGAAGGTATTTGTATGGAGTGTAGCCATATATGGGAGTGTAGTCATGTATGGAAGTGAAACATGGACGATAAATAGTTTGGACAAGAAGAGAATAGAAGCTTTCGAAATGTGGTGCTACAGAAGTATGCTGAAGATTGGATGGGTAGATCACATAACATAACTAATGAGGAAGTATTGAATAGGACTGGGGAGAAGAGAAGTTTGTGGCACAACTTGACTAGAAGAAGGGATCGGTTGGTAGGACATGTTCTGAGGCATCAAGGGATCACCGGTTTAGTATTGGAGGGCAGCGTGGAGGGTAAAAATCGTAGAGGGAGACCAAGAGATGAATACACTAAGCAGATTCAGAAGGATGTAGGTTGCAGTAGGTACTGGGAGATGAAGAAGCTTGCACAGGATAGAGTAGCATGGGGAGCTGCATCAAACCAGTCTCAGGACTGAAGACCACAACAACAACAACGTAATTCTTTATATTGGTCTGTAGAATGGATTTTACTAACAGGAGCGCCTGTAGCGCAATAAATGGCAGAAACCAGGAAGAGAAGATACCACATTTGTCCTTCTTTAGGATTCCAAAAAATCCTAGGAGATTTGAACCGCTACATTGCAGAACAATTTACTTATAATTTTCTTGTAATCTACAGTTATTTACAGGAGAATGTCGCCTTCTTTAAGAGCAAAAAAGTTGCTAGTCAACATCAGAAGAGCTGATCTTTTGCAGAAAGGCGCCGTATATCTATGCAAAAACAAGAAGTTTTCTTCACTACACTTCCAATCAAATCAGTGAATGTGGAACATAGGAAACGGGTGTGGAACGCATTACCTACATTATTCAATGTAGCAGTTAAGCTACCACAACTGTAGTTGAAGGAAAAATCAAACAGACATAATAATAAAAGAAGAAAAGTAATAAAACTGTTTCCCAACATTGAAGAAACCAATGCCACAATTGTTGCTGCATCACAAACGGCAAGAATCTTGAACACATTGGCTTTTGAATCAAAAGTAATTACATTTACAGAAAACATATTTATGTATTAGAAAGTCTAGTAAAGTATAAGATGGTGCAAAACATTAGGCTCCCTACAAAGTAGTTACGCATAAAGGAAAGTGCCTGTCATAATTAGAACAGATAACAACAAAAACATATTTTCCTCACACATAAAATATGTGTCTATATTCTTTTGTTTTCAGCGGATAAGGTGCAATTACACACAAATCTCAAAGTATTTCTTCATCATTAATCTGTAGCTTACGTCGCTGAAACAGGAAGATTCGGCTGTTAATAATTTACTAATACTTGGAAAGCAAAAATGTAATAACTACCACGCTAATTAACAAGAAAGATCATTAAAAACAAACTTTAATTTTACAGCTGTTTTCTCGCCGCTTGGGGCGCTAGTGTAGCACCAGCTGTCAAATGCTAACAATTTTCACAGCAGTGAGTGTCGCGACTGTGTATGTTAGACTGTGGTAAGACGCTTCGTAGAAGCTTTTAAGTGCTTCTTCTCGGCCCGTATTTTCGCTTTTTTTTTTTGGGAAGGCATAATATCTGCAGTTTTATCTGTTTGGGCATACCCGTTATGGCTCGATGGTGCTGATGCTTCAGAATGTATAGGTTCAGAATTATCTGTTGTCTTGGTTTTTGACAGAGATAACGACTTATCTATTGCTAAGATATTTTTGATCATCTTTGGCTCTAGAACGGTACCAGCGATACAGTTTACTCGCCATTTTTCTGACTTTGTACGCCAAAGCGCTCTAGAAATGCTGGACTAAGGTATATACCGTTCTATGTATCGTGCACTGTGCCTGAAAAAAGCAACTTGCGAGTTCATTGAACACAAAAGGTCATACATGTTACTAACAGGGCTGCCAGACTGAACTGACAAAATTACTGAACACTGTCTGGTGAAAACTTTTACCGAAGTGAGGGCAGAGGGTGAACACTGTAAAACATTTATTAAGTATTGAAACTCATGATTATTATTGTTAGTTACAGTTCTCGACAATTATTGTACCTTTAATTTTCTGGTATGAAATGATGTATAGAGTCGCTAGTTAGATAGTTTTTGAACGTAAAACAAAGAGGAATAACATGGAAATAGAAAGAGCGGAAGAACCACAGTAGGTATTGAACAGAAGGCAAGAATATATTGAATGTTTGTATAAGGGGGATGAAATACAAAGAGAAATTAAGGCTGAAGAGGAGCAAGATGTGCCGAAACATGGAAAGCGATTTACCATCTTGGAAGTAGAAGTAGAAAAGGCGCTGAAGGAGATGAAGAATAGGAGGGCATCTGGAATTGATGATTTGCCAGCAGAACTGTTGTAGAGTCTGGGAAACAAGGCAATAAAAGGAATAGTCTACTTCTGTAATGAGATATACACTACTGGCCATTAAAATTGCTACACCTAGAAGAAATGCAGATGATAAATGGGTATTCATTGGACAAATATAATATACTAGAACTGACATGTGATTATATTTTCACGCAATTTGGGTGCATAGATCCTGAGAAATCAGTACCCGGAACAACCACCTCTGGCCGTAATAACGGCCTTGATACGCCTGGGCATTGAGTCAAACAGAGCTCGGATGGCGTCTACAGGTACAGCTGCCCATGCAGCTTCAACACGATACCACAGTTCATCAAGAGTAGTGACTGGCGTATTGTGACGAGCCAGTTGCTCGGTCACCATTGGCCAGACGTTTTCAGTTGGTGAGAGATCTGGAGAAAGTGCTGACTGGGGCAGCAGTCGAACATTTTCTGTATCCAGAAAGGCCCGTACAAGACCTGCAACATGCGGTTGTGTATTATCCTGCTGAAATGTAGGGTTTCGCAGAAAGACGTGGCTGCACGATCCGCTACAGCCATGCGGATAAGACACCTGTCATCTCGACTGCTAGTGATACGAGGCCGTTGGGATCCAGCACGGCGTTCCGTATTACCCTCCTGAACCCACCGATTCCATATTCTGCTAACAGTCATTGGATCTCGACCAACGCGAGCAGTAATGTCGCGATACGATAAACCGCAATCGCGATAAGCTACAATCCGACCTTTATCAAAGTCGGAAACGTGATGGTACGCATTTCTCCTCCTTACACAAGGCATCACGACAACGTTTCACCAGGCAACGCCGGTCAACTGCTGTTTTTGTATGAGAAATTGGTTGGAAACTTTCCTCATGTCAGCACGTTGTAGGTGTCGCCACCGGCGCCAACCTTGTGTGAAAGCTCTGAAAACCTAATCATTTGCATATCACAGCATCTTCTTCCTGTCGGTTAAATTTCGCGTCTGTAGCACATCATCTTCGTGGTGTAGCAATTTTAATGGCCAGTAGTGTATGATAAAGGTGAATGTCCTGAGGACTTCCTTGCAACAGTTATGATATCAATAGAGAAAAAAAGGAACACTAAAAAATGTGGAGAACGTAGGACCATCAGTCTAATTTCTCATGGAGCTACCAAGTGTTGCTGAGAGTGTTGAATAGAAGGCTATATGGCAAGCTGGATAGAGGGATTGCAGAGGAGCAGTTCGGATTTAGAAGAGGAAAAGGAACAAGAGATGCTATTGGCCTGTTAAGAACTATAGGGGAAAGATACGTGGAAAAAGGTAGAGAAATCTTTGCTGTTTTTATAGATTTAGAAAAGGCTTTCAGTAGAACAAGCTGATGGATATTTTGAAGCGCAAAGGGGTAGATTGGAAAGAGAAACGACTAATACAGGATCTATATTTACATCAGAAAGTAATGATAAGGATTGGAAATGAAATGTCAGAAGGAAGCAGCATTGGACGAGGTGTTAGACAAGATTGTTGCATTTCCCCACAGTTGTTTAACGCATGCGTTGAAGAGATTATTGCGAGAGGCTTAGATGGGAAAAGAGGAATATGTATTTGTTGAAAGAAAACAGAATGTATAAGATTTGCTGATGACATGGTATTAGTGGCAAAAGTGAACGGACAGTGAATAACATACTGAAAGATCTGAATGAAGCTTGTGTGGAATACGAGTTGCAAATAAACACAGCAAAAGCAAAGAGTGTGGTCATCAGTACAAGACGCAGACTGTCCATTATTAAAATAGGACAATATACCATTAGACAAGTAAATTTAAATATCTTGGAAGCACAATAACTGAAGACTTGAGATGTCACTAGGAGATGAAAACTCGAATTACCATAGAGAAGAATGCATTCAACAGAAAGAGGAGACTCTTATGTGGCAAATTAGATGAAGGTCTAAGGAAAAAGCTTGGCAAATGTTTTGTCTGCAGCGTGGCACTATATGGGGCAGAAACATGGACACTGAGACGAGAGGATGAAAAAAGGTTAGAAGCATTTGAGATGTGGATGCGGAGGAAAATGGAGAGAATAAGTTGGATGGCAAGAGTGAGTAATGAAAGAGTACTTGTAACCTCCCCCTCACTTATCGACCTTAATGACAGTGAAAAATTAAACCGCGTGTACCTAATGGAAATTTGGGAAATGCAATCGTCACCGAAGTTAATCTGTCGGTAAAGAGGGAGGAGAGGGTTACATCTAAATGAAAGGAAAAATGCAAATGAAACTGGTGGAAATTAATTTTGAAATAGGGGTAAAGTTAATAAAGAAAGTAAATGTGCGGCCATTACGTTAACAATTAACTAGCGGTAATTAGATATTTGAGATTTGGGGGAAATTACGGTCGCCAGTCCTAAGGACAATTACTATAGTAACTGAAAAAGAAAGGTTATTACACATATAATTAGCACTAGAAGCGTGGCAACTGAAGGTTGACACGTGTAGTGTGAAAACTGAAAGTTTGTCAGAAGTAATAAATTTCGCTACATTCTGACTTAATTTAGCAAAAGAATTAATAAAACCAGAAAATCGAAAGTTAATTTAGTGACTGAAGTTAATAGTGAGCTTTCTTTCTGAAGCACATCGAAATTCGGTAAAATACGGTTAGTCTTGGACTACCTCAACAATCATTTCAAAAGCTACTTGAATCTACGCAATTTAGAAATAAGAGATTTAACTTTGAACTTGAATTAAATGATTCTGAACAATTAACAATAGTAAAATTTAGTACGTACCAAGCTGAGCTGCAGTCACAGGTAAGCTAAAATACGGTAACAAAACTCGCACTCTTAATTTGTGCTTGTGTAATCTAAATATTGTAGCCAGCTATGAATACCTTAACTGAACTTTGAAATTAAAGCAGTGAAATCGAATGATGCTGGCGTTTGAATTTCAACGACACTCGGGTTCATTCCGGAAAATGAAGGGACCCTGCTTGGTAATGCAATTGGGACAATGAGCAACAAAGGTTCCTGCTAAGTTGCTGTAATTTTGTGATACAACAATTTTAAAAGTTTGAAAAGCTGAAGTCTGCCATACAGTTCTAAAACTTTACGTACTTCCAGTCTTCCTTGTTGGTTGATTGAAGGTTTGAAGCCGTCGATCGAGGAGATGGCGACAGTCACTCATTGTCGGCCGTCGCTGTTGCAGAAGCTGGATGTTGGCGCGCCTTCTTCTCGACACGGTCACCAGGCGAAACGGGCTCTTGATGTGCTCTAGCTAATGCTTCCCGTCCGCGACACCGTGTCAGAAACTATCATAGCAAGTCGAGCGCAATTACATGCTGCCCAACCCTGAAAACGCGGCAACTCGCGGGAGCGTCACACAACACACCTGCTCAACCGCACTACTCCAGCCAGACTCCCTCTGCCCGCGCTCCACACGACGGAGTTAACACTACCAAAGATCCTAAACACTTTGGTTCTCCACACGACCTATCGATGTATTCGTTCGATAGCATAGTTTTCCCTGGGCCAGACCCAGCGTAAAAATACAAATAAAATTTACAAAACAAACCAATTATACGTCGACATAAATGCATAAATATATACAAATAGTAAAACAATTACAATATACAAAGACACAGAAATGTTATATCTTCAGGTAACAAAATAAGGAAAAAAAATTGCGGTGCAATAGATGGAAATAGGAGGATATGCATTTCCGGCGTCACATACTGAAAAGGTTTGGTGGGAGAAGGTGTCTGCTGAAGGTTGTAAGAGAAAGGAAAAAGAACTGGCTGGGACATTCATTGAGAAGGGAGTGCTTGCTATCAAATGCTTTGGAACGACTGGTTTGTGGAAGAAGACTGAGAGGAAGAAGGAGATACAAGATGATGGACGACATAAAGAGAAGAGGAAATTATGCAGACCTGAAGAGGATGGTAGATGTCCGGATAGCCTGGAGAACTACCAGGTGAAAACCTGCCTTTAGGCAGAATACTAATGATGATGAATTTTTCTGGTAGAAGTCGTTTCTTGTTGCAAACTTTAAATTACAACGAATCTCTGATTCTGCTTTTACCATATTGCCACTCAGCTACTGACCTGATTTTGCAAATCAATAAATAAATTAGTGATACGAATGGAATTCTAGAAATACCAAATAATTCATACTTTGGTACTGAACACCGAATACGTGGTTGAAATATCGATCAGTTCGGTAAAAAATCGAACACCTGGCAACCCATATTACTAACCGTTCGCATACAGATACCATAATCTCCAACACACCTAGCCCGCGAGTGCGATTGTTGGAACCTGCATGCCCGCAGCTGAACGAAGGCCCAAGTAAAGATAACTGAGTACCCAAACAGCACTAATAACAGAGTGCCCAAACGTCACAACACAAGAATTTGAACGTTAGTCATTGTTGGACGACTGTGACTGCAATAAAATATGAAAAAACTATAATCAATGGTTCCAACCAGCCACTGATTACATTTCTTCACGTTCAACAACTTATAGTCGTTTTTGAAAGGATCGTACTTCAAATTTTGACGAAATGGGTTAAGAACAGTACCAGATTCTATACACAAAGATACATCTTCCTGCATAAAAAGATCTTTATTCCACACATTGTCAATATGTTTTGGCGACTTCGTTAGAGTGACAGTATCTTTGAAAGGGCTTTATTCCTGGAATAATGTCCCTTCAATAGTGATCATTTTTACATGCCATCTGTCGAATAGCTAATCCAGTTGACATCTTCACATTTATATACAAGCTAATCCAGTATGCAGTACGTTTCGCTTTTCGTAGTTCGATTGTTGTTACTTCTGAGCATGTGTTGTGAGATTGAAATGGCGTCAAGTACTGAGTTGGAACGTGGTGAAAGCACCAAGAAAAGAATGAAACAAGAATGTAATGTTGGAAATTACGAACAGATTGTAACGCCTACATATACAGTAGGATAACGTTAGTGTTGTTACAAGATGTTATAGAAACAGCAAAAGTGGAAGGTTATGAGTATTCTAACCGTGAAGGAAAACACGTTGCAGAAAGAAAAACCGGTGAACAATGTACAGGTCAGTACAATACTTTCATGGCTGTATCAAAATATTTTACGTTATTAGTGTATATTGTATCTGAAAATAGGAGACAGCTTTCGTCAAGGCTCCGTGACAAGTGTTTCTAAAAGCTCACAGAAAATGACTGTATTGATACTCTGCTGCCCTTCCGAGAATTTAACACAAAAATGAACAGGAAGCATTATTGATTGGCTTTCTTGTTGCAAAACCTACATATAGAAGAAGGACGGCCACAGGACATGAGTATACTAGGAAATGGTCACCGATGTCTTCCTATGATTTTTTTTTGTGCCAGTAAACAGTGAACGACGTAAAGCATGTCGTGCAGTTTTCAATTCTGTTTGGTGTAACTGGAAAGAGTAAGGAAACTTCACATATTAATGCTTCAGAAGAAGAATCCACCAGATATGCTGGGAACAGGTATTAAGAAACGCGCTACAGTGCCTGTACGTGTAAAATCATTCATGGTAACATAGCGTCATTTCCTGCACAAGAGTCACGGTATTCTTCACGTGGAGTTAGATATGTGGACTCCAGTCTCAGAATTCAGGTCACGTACAAAACACCCCAATTCTGGCATTACATACAAGTGCTATCCCAAATATTCAAGGAAACTTTTCAGTCTGTCAGACAGTCCACGACTAGTTGACACTTGCATGGAATGCGAAGAGCTCAAAAATGGGAAGTCCTGTTTTGAACGATACTGCTAAAAGAGTAGCTTGTTGTAAACGCCTAGCTGATAAGTGCTTCAAGAACATGAAAATTACTGTGGGAGAAGGTAAGTGTGGTGATTCACTTCTTGGTATTTGTTTTGACGTCATGCAAAACTCGCCACTGCCAAAACGGCTTATACATGACGTATTTTATCTTCGACAGCTATGCGTAAATGTAATTTGTATTAGTAACCTGAAGAATAATGAGTCTGTAATGCATGTATGCCTTGAAGGCATTGCGAAGAAAGGAGAAAATGAAGTGTGCACCTTCCTGTCTGATTATATGTAAGAATGTGTACTGTAAAATGTCAAAGAGCTATGTTTGTTTTCCGATGATTCACTGTATGATTCACTGTATGATTCGAAAGAGATTCACTGTATGATTCGAATGTAGGTATCTTTGGTGGACACTAAACGTTTGGTAAAGTGGAACGGTTTTTTCCTTTTCGTGGACATTCTGTGGCGAAATAAGCGCTGTTATCGTTGTGAGAGATACATAGGCGGGCGAGTGTGCCGGTACTTGCCCCAGTTCACTACTGCTACAGCCCACGTCACGTGGGACGGCGTTTCCGCACATTGAGGCACAAAGTCCACGTTGCCGAACTGCATTGCCGCGGATAACAGTAAGGCTCGTTTGCTTACGGTGCATTGTGTTATACGTTCATATCTATGAGAGGAATAATAAATATTAAAACCAAGTTCGATCAATCGTAATGAGAGAAATAATTCGCGTCATTAATTCACGTCCACTGCTCCACAGATTTACTCTGCGTGACGTCGGGAGGTGAGTAACAGCTGACACAGCTTCATGAAGACGCGGAGTACATTTTTTCTCAAAACAACATTGAAACTGCTTGCAATAATTACCATTTATTGCGATTTGAACTACATCATAAGCAAAAATTTAATATACAACAAAATTAACTTCAAGTATAAAGCCGGCCTGGGTGGCCGAGCTGTTCTAGGCGCTACAGTCTGGAACCGCGCGACCGCTACGGTCGCAGGTTCGAATCCTGCCTCGGGCATAGGTGTGTGTGAAGTCCTTAGGTTAGTTAGGTTTAAGTAGTTCTAGGGGACTGATGACCTCAGAAGTTAAGTCCCATAGTGCTCAGAGCCATTTGAACCAACACACACCCACGTCCGAGGAAGGACTCGAACCTCCGCTTTTTTCAAGTACAAACCGAAATAATTATATTTGCTTGACAACTGCTTCTGCTCAACAGAATTTTTAAAAATGTGTAAGAGGTGTGTGTGTGTGTGTGTGTGTGTGTGTGTGTGTGACGATAGTTAAGTGTAATCACTGCGTGTAAAAAAGAATTAGTGGTATAAAAGACTAATGTAAAAGACTATCGTAAAAATGGTCAGTAAGTTGTCATATTTTTCGTTGTTAACGGGGAGAAGCTTAACTTCTCTTTGGGCAATATGTTGAATATTATAGTCACATAAGTAAAAGGATACAAAGTCCTAATCAAAAAGGCTAGGAAGTTCTCATTATTACGTATGCAACTGATATGTTGACAAACACATTTTTTAAACCACGAGTCTTAAACTAAGAAATATTATTACTTTGTTCCAAAGTCTACATCCTAATACCATCGTCACTTCTATGTGAGTCTGTTTCCGAATAATCTGATTTTAAATTTACGATGATAGGTTCAAGGTTTAAATCCATCACTACTCCCTGTCAAATTCTTCTTTCTGAAGCTTTTCAGCATGCCACACAGTCTGTACCCATGCGACAGGTGGGATGTTGTCTGTTGCCTCATTGTCTGTCGCCCCATGCACAAGCGATTCACTGTATGTTATCTTGAATGTTTTTTTTTTCTCTTCCACATAACCTTAAAACGCCTTTGCCCAAATAAATTCCATGGGACAACAATGACAGTGACACGCGGGTAAACGCAAAACTGTGTGATCCCATTCACGTGCAAGGAAGTCAAGTTTGTACGCTCTGTCACGTGATTTTTACAGTATAAATTAACGAGATGCAGGAGATCGGCACGAGTCTGGTTTATACGGTGCTTAATATTTTTATTTTTAAGCCGGGGAAAAATATTAGCTTTTCTGGTGTTTGTTCTTGATTTCTTCTGTATAAGAGTTGAATTACAATTGGCAATGACTGACTTCGAAGGAAGGTACGACAAGAATTGTGAATCACGTCTCGAAACTGACAGCGTTCATTGCCGAATGGTAATCACTGTTGCTTTTCTTGTACGTAAATACAAGTTTATTCTCAGAAAGAAAACCAGAAGAAGAGTTAGCATGCAGAATAATTATCCGAGAACCTATCCTCATGAGAACTTTAAAACCGCCAGTGCCTTCACTCATTTTCCAGCAGATCTTCTTGGAATGATTCAAGTTGACCCATGTTTCATCAAGGTAATACACTGCTGAATTACCTCCTTCTCTTGTTTTGTGAATCTTTATATGGGACATAGTTCATGCTGCGCCTAGGTCACTTCTTTGAACCAAACTCTCTTCTTAACATATCTGGAACCAACGTCTTTTAAAATTCGTTACCTTGGCGAAGCGCTTACCATTGAAGCCTGCATAGCTGTAACATGTTTTCATATGTTCGGCATTCTTCACTCACGTGGAGCACTTTAAAACACCGTTGTTAAAACTATCCATTTGTGTTGTATGTTCCTATCGATTTCTATGCTTTCCAGGCGACACGAAACCAACTATTTCTGCTGTTCCTACAGATCTGACACTTTCCTTAACAATTCTCTTTATAGTTCGCTTGGCCGACGCCACATGGTTCTGGAGTAGGTGCTTGTGTTTTACAATGTCAACAGTAGGAGATCTGCTTTTAAATTCACGTTTGAAAAATTATAAATGCGGTAAATAATCGGCCTCTCCTGCTTGTGAAGTACTTCACGTTTATTGTCGTCACCTGACCTTTTTTTTAATCGCACTTATACATTTACAAGATACACATTCACGGTTATACTGCTGCATGAAAAAAGAGGAAACAAAAAATTGATAATTGAATGAATAATTCGGTTGTCGCGAAATGCGGCAACGTGCAGTATGTAACTTGCGGCTAGCCGCTCGGAAAGAGCTGCCAGTGGCTAGTGGAGGGGGACGCGCAGAACGGCTGAAAATTGGGCCACCTTCTTACATGACACAAACAATAGCACCATGTATACAACGAACTGCACCATAATCTACGAGTGGATTTAAAAATTAAAATAACTTTTCCAAACTTTTTCAGGGTTTGCTTCAGTGTATTAATTTTAAAACTGTGAAATCCGAGAGTGATCAGATGAATAAGTTTTCCTCAGTATATTATTTTAAGAGCAAGATAAGTAGCGCTAAATAATGAGGCTAGAAAGTTAAAAAATTTTTACAATGCGCAAATGTAAGTCACAATCAAAAGTTACAAGTCTCAACTTGATTGGTGCATTATTTTGGTCGAATTCGGCGTTTATACGAAAAATTGGAGGTGCTAAATATTAGACTCAGAAAGATGAAAATTCGTATGTAGCCTTACTTTGATATAAAAGCATTAACTATGTGACTCCATTAAGCTCCTTTATTAATTTTCAAATTATTCACTTAAAACTAAATTTGGAACGAAAATGCCCCTGTTCATATTACATTAAGTATCATTTGTATTTGTTTGGAGAAAGTGTTGAAGTTAGAGGAAAACAATGCATCATTATGGAGTTGCATGGACCTGCAAGCTACCTGCAATGACTGCATGTTCACACCGTACGATAACTGAGCCATATGAAGATATATCTTTACGAAGGTTGCTCAGTTTTCTAAGTAAAGCAATATCAAAGGCAGTAAAATAAATTGCAAACTAGCCCAAAATGTGACTATTTAAAAACTGACATTGACTATCACATAATAGCTGTGGTTTATATGTAAAAAGTATTGCAAAGTTTGTGATTCATGCTTAATATTAGAGTGAAATGTGACAATTCTGTGAAGTGACATGCTGCCAATAATCATTTTGAAAAAGTTAATAATAGTTTTCCAAATAATATCTCTTTAAAAAAAAATAACAATTCCTTCTGATAACTTCTCAAGTTTTAAATTATAGAAGGAAAATTCAATGTAGAATGAGTTTTGTCATACCTTAGCTGTAAGGTGAGATTAGAAGCTTAGTCTATGTTTTCTGTTTCTCAAGGACCTGGAGGCGTCATGAAAGGTAACCTACAAGCTGTATTGGAGAAGGAACCGAGAAGGACACGTACAACTGTGATTCCTCCTTCCCCTTTTGGAAAAGAGGTCATGAAGAATGCCATACATAGGAATGAAAGTTGGAAGAAGAGAAATCTTGTCCCATCGGTGATGTATGGTGGTGGAAATATTCTTGCGTTGGGTTGCATGTCTGCAGCTGGAGTTGGGAATTTAGTATTTATTGAAGGTATTGTGGATAAATGGAAATATTTCACCATTTTAAAGGAGAATCTGAAGCAATCTGCGGAGAAACTGGGACTAAGAACAGACTGGGTGTTTCAGTAAGACAATGATCCCAAGCATACAGCCACTGTCGTAAAAGAATGACTTCTTTACAACGTACCAAAATAGTTTCATTCGGCTCCCCAGTCACCAGACATTAACCCAATTGAACACTTTAGGGGAGAACTAAAGCGCAGGATAAAAAAAATGCATCAAAAGCAAAGATGATTTAAAAGCAGCCTTAGTAAATGAGTGGAATAACTTTACACCTGCGTACAAAAAAAAAAAAAAAAAAAAAAAAAAAAAATTGCGGTATCTGCCTGAATGTGAAGAACATCACAGTATCTGTTTACTTTAGTACCTGACCGCTGTTTCCTTTGTATGTTCAACATGTCAGTATATGGAATTGCTATTAATTATGCAGTGTATATATTGTTTTCAGTGCCTATCATGTCTGTTTAAGTCAAAGAAAGTGAATACATAATATTTTCTTGATTGATTTTTACTTCAAGTGTTATTTTTAGGGTGTATGTAGACTTTAGTGCCCGACTGTTTACATGCGTAAACGGCCAGAGAGGCAGTAAGAAGAGACTCTTCGCACCGAGATCAGTCAATCCGCGTCAGTCAAATGCCTGTGAGCACTATGCAACTGGTGACGTCACAGCCAAGCAGCTACCAAACGCGGTTTCGATAAAAGTCGGAAGTGAACTCTTGAGGACTGTACACTGCCCTGAACCGCTTAGTTTTCATGGAAGTAACTGTTTGTGTGCTGCCTGTAATGTCGACAAAACCGCGTGGCAGGTGAAGAGATCGTTTTCCACTTTTAAGGCAAGCAATTAACTTTGATGATTAGTAGTCAGGGTGGCAGAACGTTTTACTTGGAACTGACCGTAGAGGTAGCCTGTAAACTGCTTACAGCGCTGTTTCTGATAGGGACATTATTATTGTTACCAGGAATGTTATTATGTTTGTGCGTGTAAAAACTTTTATTGATAGTCACAGTTCCTTATCTTGCTGACTAAATAGCAAGTACGAACATTTTCTTTCGGTGAATACAGTGAGTAACGTGGACTTGCAGACTGGAAAGTATGGTCAGTATGTTCTCCATCGCTTTCTGGCTGACGGCAAAAATAGTTTTCATGCTCTTGTGTAAACGGTGAAGGACATGTTTTAATTGTTTACCCGCCGCCCCACAATTCGTATAGTGCATGTGAAACCAAATTTTCAGTGATGAATCGGGAAACCAGTACAATTGATAGAGTGTATTTGGTGACAGAGTATTGTGGAATGATTACCAGTGCTTACAAAAATCGTTAAGTTCACCATAAAGATAATAGAAACTACAACTTCTGTAAATGGTCTCCAATATGCTACAGGAAAGGGCGGGGGTGGGGGCTGTCATATGAATTACAAGATAGACGTGTTCGAAAAAAGCCTTTATGCGTTTTGAACGTAGTAAGTTACAGTCAGCTATTGCGGCTTCTGAGTACGTAAGAGGATTACAGAAGCATATATCCGGTCTTTTATTTTTGGAAGTGTCTACTGTTTTTTATTTTGAAAAGGCTTGCATTGGACCAGAGGCTATTAACAAGAACAAAATGCAGGACATTCAATGTTTACTTGATTATATTCCGCACGAATATTGATATTTATATGCTGATTTGATAAAATGGCCTGTACTTATCCACTGCTATGCTGTAGCTAATGATGATGAAGATCAATGAAACCATTTTAAATGTGCTTTGATTAGAGCTGCAACACTGTGAAAATCTATGAGTAAAAAAGAAACAAAACCGTATTGAAAACATGACTTGACCATGTGTATGAATTACTTACTTAAAAAAGGATCTTCTTCTAACATTTTATAATTAAATTTTCTCAAAGTGATTGCATAATTTAGCAATTGCAGTAATGGCAAAATATACATTTCATTCTGTTTTTAAACGATGGAAAGCTCACCCTGTTACATTTGTTATACTTGTCCGCAGAATGTTTTAGTTTGTTCTTGAAAACTTAAGTTTTTGGATTTACGACCTTTCAAAAACGACTGTATCAGCTGTATCCAGTCTTGTCATTGGATACACCATTGAAGAAAGGCCTCTCTCTGCTGGGGAAGCTGGCACAATGCTGACGGTCCGTGGTGCTCAGACATTGTGTAGGGGAGCAGCCTACTCACTCCATATAAAATTCATATGCTTTCCAATGTGTGCCAGCCTAGTCCGCTGTAACTAGCTATGACGTCACGAATGTTGCGCAATACCTTAAAAATAAAATAAATAATCTGAAAATTTAATAGCATGTCAGGAGTGATGCTAAAATAATAATGTGTTAAGTTCCAGTTTAGAAACTTTAACAGTTTTCGAAATTTTGGACGTTTTACGTAAAAATCATCGGCGCAACAGAAAGGAGCTAGAAACTTCAAAATTTATATTCAGATTCCTTTTTCATTGTAATTTAATGGAAACAGCATGCTGGATCTCACAAAGTAATATTTTGGTTGAAATTTATGATTTTATGTTTTTGTGTCCTAAAAGTTCGGAAGCAAGATAGGTTAAGTAAGTGATTAGATAAAGCTAGGATGTTTAAATTTACGTAGAATGGAGATACACTATAATAACAAAGATGTGAGAAGTTTCAAAAAGGTAGCTATAAAACTATAGCTGTAGCGTCTCTCCAAAGGGCAAGTTCAGAGCTCATCTATTGCGTGCAGTACACCTAAAATAATTCTCTCGCCAAAAGTATTTAACCTACCCATATTAGAATTTTATTATAGATACTTACCTCTGTGCTGAGTTAACAATTAAATCGAGAGCTTCATTGGCCTTCAGCGAAAGAAGCAGTTAATTATTTAGTAACTTGAAATGGTGTTTTACCAGCCCGAGTGGCTGGTAGTAAGGTAAATGTTGTCGGCTGCACCTTGGCTGTCCGCACCGCGGCTATATACACTCCTGGAAATTGAAATAAGAACACCGTGAATTCATTGTCCCAGGAAGGGGAAACTTTATTGACACATTCCTGGGGTCAGATACATCACATGATCACACTGACAGAACCACAGGCACATAGACACAGGCAACAGAGCATGCACAATGTCGGCACTAGTACAGTGTACATCCACTTTTCGCAGCAATGTAGGCTGCTATTCTCTCATGGAGACGATCGTAGAGATGCTGGATGTAGTCCTGTGGAACGGCTTGCCATGCCATTTCCACCTGGCGCCTCAGTTGGACCAGCGTTCGTGCTGGACGTGCAGACCGCGTGAGACGACACTTCATCCAGTCACAAACATGCTCAATGGGGGACAGATCCGGAGATCTTGCTGGCCAGGGTAGTTGACTTACACCTTCTAGAGCACGTTGGGTGGCACGGGATACATGCGGACGTGCATTGTCCTGTTGGAACAGCAAGTTCCCTTGCCGGTCTAGGAATGGTAGAACGATGGCTTTGATGACGGTTTGGATGTACCGTGCACTATTCAGTGTCCCCTCGACGATCACCAGTGGTGTACGGCCAGTGTAGGAGATCGCTCCCCACACCATGATGCCGGGTGTTGGCCCTGTGTGCCTCGGTCGTATGCAGTCCTGATTGTGGCGCTCACCTGCACGGCGCCAAACACGCATACGACCATCATTGGCACCAAGGCAGAAGCGACTCTCATCGCTGAAGACGACACGTCTCCATTCGTCCCTCCATTCACGCCTGTCGCGACACCACTGGAGGCGGGCTGCACGATGTTGGGGCGTGAGCGGAAGACGGCCTAACGGTGTGCGGGACCGTAGCCCAGCTTCATGGAGACGGTTGCGAATGGTCGTCGCCGATACCCCAGGAGCAACAGTGTCCCTAATTTGCTGGGAAGTGGCGGTGCGGTCCCCTACGGCACTGCGTAGGATCCTACGGTCTTGGCATGCATCCGTGCGTCGCTGCGGTCCGGTCCCAGGTCGACGGGCACGTGCACCTTCCGCCCACCACTGGCGACAACATCGATGTACTGTGGAGACCTCACGCCCCACGTGTTGAGCAATTCGGCGGTACGTCCACCCGGCCTCCCGAATGCCCACTATACGCCCTCGCTCAAAGTCCGTCAACTGCACATACGGTTCACGTCCACGCTGTCGCGGCATGCTACCAGTGTTATAGACTGCGATGGAGCTCCGTATGCCACGGCAAACTGGCTGACACTGACGGCGGCGGTGCACAAATGCTGCGCAGCTAGCGCCATTCGACGGCCAACACCGCGGTTCCTGGTGTGTCCGCCGTGCCGTGCGTGTGATCATTGCTTGTACAGCCCTCTCGCAGTGTCCGGAGCAAGTATGGTGGGTCTGACACACCGGTGTCAATGTGTTCTTTTTTCCATTTCCAGGAGTGTAAATAAGAGCGTGCGGGCTAGAGTAAGGCCCCAGTTCTGTTTTAGATTCTTATCAGCGCTCACTCCGCGGCGGAAGCCGCGTCGCGTTTGTGCAGTAGTAAGGAACAGCCTTGGATGCCGTATTAGGCAACTCGATATGCACTTAACAATGAGTTCGCATTGGCGTAAAATGTTATTTACTGAACGACTCCAGTGAATTTTTCTCAATTTGTGTATGTCGTATTTTCACGTGTCGCCGCAGGACAGACTTTCTACCATTACTAGCGTGGCGTTTGATGAGTATTGACATCAAATTTTGGCGAGCGTTCACTTGAACGTTTACATCGATAACGAACAGTTTCGTTATCTAGGGATAATAGGATCCGCGCAATAGACTCTGTACAGCTCCGATAGTACAATAGCTGATATGCGTAATCATTTACCTGCTCTGGAATTTTACGCTTTATCGTTTTCAGGATATAGTGAAATTTGTTATAGTAAACTGCATTTTCTATGAATCCCAGTCATCACCCTAAATCCTGAGAGTAATGATCTTCATTCAATAATCAGTAACTTTTATTCTCCATCAGAGTGGGCACAGTCAACTTTATTTGCAGGCATCACGTTTTTGCTAATCACTTTCTGTTTGCCAACGTGGTAGTTAGAGAACCTGTGTTAAGAACGGCAACAAATATATATAATAATAACTTTATTTTCCACCCGCCGCTGCACAATCGTAGCCCTGTCCTTGACTGAACACGTCTTGCAACAGACGGGTGGGGATGGCGGTTATCGGTGAAACAACCGGTTTTCGGTTATATCTTTTTTTTTTCAACACCAGTTAAACCTCACTGCTAAAAACGCTCAAAATAACCGGTTTCTAAAATAGCCGATTTTCGGTTTTTTACACCTTATTGTTTTCTGTAATTAACGTAGAAATCGAACAAAGAATGAAAAATTTTCTCTGCCTCAGTTTCAAGATACATAGAATTAAAGTATTACATTAATCAAACAAATAAAAGAAAACTCATCCAACATTCGCAGATTTTCTTGAAAAGTCATAATTGGTTGTATTCTCCTAATGATTCTAAATGTTTTAAACCCTGTTCAAAAATCATGTTGTAATCGAAGAACATACCACTATTTGGGCAGTACGAATAGTCAGTGCTGAAAACTGAAGTTGTAGAACTCTGTTTTTCGTGTTAATTTGTCCGTTTCCAAGGGCTACAGGCAGATAAAGGGCAACAGGTCAGCTACTTTCTATTTTCATCGTAAACTATGAACGAATTGTTAAAGTTTTCTCCGCATATGATGACGCAAGTTTGTTGTGGCTCCTCCCATTTTTAATCTTTTTAAAAGCAAGTGAAGCAGTGTACTCGTACCTTACTGATACCGCACTTCGTAAAATACTTGGAGACTAGGAATGGCGCCATTCTGTAATGCAACTGATCTCCAATGACGACCGAGAGAAACTGCGATACAGACCAGGTGAGGCAAGTCTTTTACACTGCAAATAATTCAAAAAAATGGTTCAAATGGCTCTGAGCACTATGAGACTCAACTGCTGTGGTCATAAGTCCCCTAGAACTTAGAACTACTTAAACCTAACTAACCTAAGGACAGCACACAACACCCAGCCATCACGAGGCAGAGAAAATCCCTGACCCCGCCGGGAATCGAACCCGGGAACCCGGGCGTGGGAAGCGAGAACGCTACCGCACGACCACGAGATGCGGGCGCAAATAATTCAATACCTTCTCTTTCTGACAGTACGGGTAATGTAACGGCCGATGATAAACACAAGGCCGAAATTCTAAACCTAGTTTTCAAAAACTCGTTTACGGTGGAGGATTGCAGCACCATTCCCCCCTTTCAGTTATCGAACAAACGCAGGGATGGCTGACATAGTGTTCAGTGTATCTGGGATTGTAAAACAGTTAAGATCCTTAGACGCCAGGAAGGCATCTGGCGCAGACGGCATCCCCGTAAGATTTTATGATGACTATGCCAGAAATATAGCACCATTCTTATCCGTCATCTATCAGAGATCATTGGAACAGCGGAAATTTCCACGGGACTGGAAGAAGACCCAGGTCATAGCAATCTATAAAAAGGGTGGAAGGTCGGATGCACATAATTATCGCCCAATTTCACTAACGTCGATTTGTTGTAGAATCATGGAACATATTTTGTGTTCAGGCATAACGATCTTTCTAGATTCTGAGAAGCTTATCTGTAGAACCCAGCACCGTTTTAGGAAACAGCGGTCACGCGAGACACAGCTGGCCCTCTTTGTGCATGATATACAACCGGCTCTATTCACCGAGAGCTGAGACGAAACATAAACAGTGTCACGTGAGCGACTACGCTCGTTTCCAGAGAAAGCATTCGGTGTTCACGTGATACGTAGGGGTGTGGAAAATCCTTGGCGCACACTTTGCAGCTGGCGGCGTTCGGCTGGCTGCCGAGCTGTCACAGTGGACCGTGAGAAACCTGGGCAACAATGTACGAAATAAATTTAACAATAATGTTAAACTGAGTTCATTCTGTCGAAGCAGATTTATTTTCATTCAGGTTGCTAACAAAACGCTCCATTAAAACACAATTAATTGTTAATTTTAATAACAATACCAGTAATAATAATGAGAAAGGACTAAACAAGGTTCACTCTGTCGAACTTGAACTGTTTTCATTGAGATTTATAACAAACCGCTCCTCTCTCTCCTCTATAATGCAGTCTAATTTCCACATTTGAGCTTCCACTTTTTCTACGACATAGAGGACGCACTTGTTCCAATCCTGTGCAGTCACTGTTCTTACTGCTTCTTCTAGCAGTACTTTAACTTCCGGCATTTTGTATGTTTTCCTTTTCGCTGGAACATAGCCTTTGATTCTGGCCCACACTAACTCGATGGTGTTTAATTCACAGTGGTACGGAGGGAATTATGAGAACTGTTTTCCCTGCATTATTCGCCATTTCATCTACTGCGTATTCGTTGTGCGCTGTTCTGTGATTTTTAACTATATCTAAAAGTTCTTTCTTCAACATACCGTCTTCGAAATCGATGTTTTTAGATTTTAGCCACTGATATTTCGTGCTTATTGGAATTCGCATTGGGAACTTTTTCTTTTCTCCGAGAATGGTACGGCGCGTTATCAAGAACAATAACTGCATTTTCCTGAAGCCAAGGAAGAACATCTTGAAACCACTTCTCGAAGGTTTCGGCGCCCATCTCCTCATGATAATCTCCACTTTTCTTGGATTTGAAAGTCCACAAACATCCTTCAACGAACCCTGCTTTGCTGCCAATGTGTGCGATGATCAGACGTTTCCCTTTACCTGATGGGCCCTTGCTTCCGGTGGATAACCCGGACAGAAACACTCGTTTTGAGGAATTTATAGTGTCATCTACCCAGACAGGTATGTCCTGCGTTCACCCACGTCTCGTCCAAATAGTAAATGGGTCTGCCTTCATCTCTCAACCGTTTAATGGTTCGAAGATAACGCCGCCTCCATAAAAAGATGTCATCCCTGTCTATTAGCATGCTATCGCGCGCACGCCGGACATATATGAAATTCATTTCTCTCAATAACTTATAAAATGTAGTTCTCCGAAAATTGGCCAGATCTGCATCTTCGTTCACGACTGTAACCACTTTGTCAATTGATGGCAATTCGTTACGAAAAAAAAATTCGTGTACTTTCCTTCGTATCGCATTTCTATCGAATTTATCAACATTTTCAGAAAGATTGTCGTAATTTTCCTTTCTTGGTAGACTTCAAAGAGTGTGTGGCCTTGTACTCACTTATCACACGATACACTGAAGAACGTCCAACACCTGTAGCTGCAGCTGTTTTCGAAACAGTATCACTCATCGACTGCTCTGGATGTAAAAGTTCCGTTTTATACACATTAAGCACCATGTGCTTCTCAGAAGAACTTAATGATTTCTTTTTTGCTCGCTTCTTTGGTGGACTCAAAACTGACACGCTGACCTCGCTCGCTGAATCCGTGGATGACATAATAAGGACAGCCGTATGTGATGCTAATGAAATAAGTGAATATATAAAATAAGAAACCATGAACTCCGCCATTGCCGGTCCCAAGCCCGGATCCTCATCTTACAAGTGATGAGGGAGGAGGAGGGGGAGGAGTAACAACCTCGTAAAAAAACCTGGGTCCATCTGGCTCCAGATGGTAGCACCCTGTGAGGGCCTCTGCCTAGGGTTACGGGTGAAAACCGGTCAACGGTCTCATAGGCGGATGAGGAATTTTCAACTCCCAACGGCTGAGAGAGCGGAGGAACCAAAAATCTATAACTGCAAGCGTCTGTACCCAGATTGGGCGGCTTGTGGGCAGCGTCTGTTCCTCATGTTAGAGGCGGCTGTTTCAAGAAAACCTTCTAACGCTAACAACGTTAGTCGTATTCCTGGTAGGTTACGCAAGTACTCTCCCCAACTTTGAAGAATTTCAACAGTTACAATCTTAACGCATGATGGAAATGTCTTTCAATAACGAAACTACCCCAGGTGGCCAATCCACCGTCGGCAACGACGCAAGCAGACCCATGGATTCTGGGGAGTCTGCAACACCATGCAAATCCAACAAGATTAAACCCAGAAAAATCTTCAACATAGCAACTCTCAACATAAACTCCCTTCTCAAAGTGGGAAAACTTAAGCACCTTACAGACCAGTTACACACGGAAGATATACAAATTGTGGCGCTACAAGAAACTCGCTTCACTGATGAAAACACATTTGAATCAAACAGATTCAGAATATTTAAAGGAAAACCTGGAAAAATTGTAATGAAGAAATGCCCTCAGCTTGGCACAGCTTTTGCTGTAAACACAAAAATTCTGAACTCTGTCGAACATATTTGGTCAACATCATCGAGAACATCTTTCCTCACTTTTCGATGTGCGAATAAAAAATACACATTAATCAATGTTCACGCTCCCACAAATGACAAAAATAATGCTAAAACTAGGGAAGAAACAGATGAATTCTGGGAAAACCTTAAGGATCATATATCAGAAATCCCAGAAAACAATGCAAAAATACTTCTAGGAGATTTTAACGCTCAGATTGGAAAAGAAAAGAAATTCCGCGATATTGTCGGCAACTTTCCCGCACACAAACGAACCAACAAATATGGAGAAAGGTTAATTATGCTCTGTAAGCAGTTTAAACTCAAGCTAATGTCAACTCGTTTTAAACATCTTCCCAGAAAACAAAAAACCTGGGTATCTCCGATAAAGAGTATCGGAGAATTTCAAATAGATCACGTTGCCATCTCCTCCAAATGTGAAAAAGAAATATTGAACACACGTGTCCGAAAATCTCTAAACCTCGACTCTGACCACTATCTCACGAAAATAAAAACTAAACTGATCCCACAAAACAAACAGAAAAGCAGAAACGGTGAATATAAAAACAGAAATAAAATAAATTTTGATCTTACAACCCTGAGAAATTACAACCTTAAGCCCAACTCTAACCTCAAGGATTTTCAGAAAAAACTAAAGACATTCTCCCCTTCACAAAACCTCCAAGAATTTCAGAACAACTTGATTGAGGCAACAGAAACAACCTTTCCAAAAAAGAACAAACCGTGACACCCATGGTGGGACAGCAACTGTAATGAAGTTCTGCATGAAAGACTTAAAGCCTGGAAAAAGTGGAACTCACATAAAACTGAAAACAACTTTGATGAATTTAAGCAAGCCAGAAAGAATGCCTCGAAAACTATTCGCAACACCAAGAGACAATATGAAAAACAACAACTGGACTCAATCGAAGAGAATTTCAAGATATGCAACACGGCAGCTTGGTACAAAACATTCAACCAGAAACTCCAAGGATACCAGTCCCCTTGCCTAAACCTTATGAGAAATAATAAGACTCTCGCCACCAACAACACTGAAAACTGTGAAATCCTGGCTGAATATTTTGAGACACTCCTAAACTGCCAAACACCCATCCAGACTCTCAGTTTTACGCAACCAGAAACATTACCAACACATTCAACACCTCCGACACGAGAGGAAATCACAAACATAATCAAAAATCTCAAAAACAGGAAAGCATGTGGAGAAGACACAATTACAGCAGAATTGCCAAGCTTGGGGGAGAAACATCAGTAGAAGCACTACACAAAGAACTTGAACAAGTATGGGAAACCAAGAAAATCCCAAGTCACTGGAAAACTGCCCTAATTCACCCTTTGTTTAAAAAAGGTGACAAAAGGGATGTTAACAACTATCGTGGAATATCGCTTCTCCCAGTCCCATACAAAATTCTATCAAAAGCCCTGCTCAATCGTGTATCACCAATTATAGAGGGAAAACTTGGAGAATATCAAGCTGGCTTCAGACCAGGAAGATCCTGTGCCGAACAAATTTTTAACCTCAAAACAACAATGAACTATTTATCTACAAGGAGCAAGAAATATTTCATAACATTCATTGATTTCAAAAAAGCTTATGACTCAATCGATAGGGACACATTCATCAAAACACTTCGAGAATATGAAATAGATGAAACAACAATCACCATAATCCAGACAAGGAGATGCACTGTCCCCGGTACTCTTCAACTGTGTTCTTGACAAAGTCATAGCAGAATGGAGAAAACTCACGCAAAAACATGGAGTTGAGAAAGTCCAAATTGGAGGGAAGTGCTACAAAGCCATTGAAACCAACTGTTTTGCCTTCGCTGACGATCTCGCCTGTTTAGCTTACACACAAAAAGACACAATAAAACAAATAGAATTACTGAAAGAAACTGCTGAAAAAGCAGGCTTGCAAATTTCATTTGAAAAGACAGAAATCATTACAAATATCAAAAATCCACCAAAGAAAATAACTACGAAATATGGGAAAATACAGGTATCTAAACATTTTAAATATCTTGGTGAACTAATTCAGCCTGTGGCAAAAGGTCATCCAGCCTGCAGGGCTAGAATACAAAAACTAGAGACAGCAACTCACTACTGCAGACAAATGTATTCAAAAAAATGTATATCCAAAAACATTAAACTCAGACACTACCAGACTGTCATTAGACCACAGATACTATATGCATCAGAAACACTGGCAAATTTTACATGTGCAGAACAGATAGAAAATCGTGAAAGAAGAATTGTGAGGACAATTCTTGGACACAGGAAAATAACAGATGATCAAGGCAAGCCTGTATACAGACTAAAAAGCAACAAAGAAGTGTATACGAAGTGCAGCAAAATTACAGACGAAATTAGAAAAAGAAGATGCTCCTTTTATGCTCACATCATGAGGATGAACCCGAATAGGCTTACAAAACAAATATTTTCGTACATCGCAAATCTAAAAAATAAAAATTTATGGTTTATCAACACAGAAAGAGATCTAAAAGAAATGGACATAGATCAGGAAACAATATTTAACAGAAACCTTTTTAGAAAAAAACTGAATTCATTCACGGGTTTCGGTGTGAAAATTAAGAAGACTTGTGGAACTAAATGGTCTGAGGAGAGAAAAGCCGCCTTCAGCGCAAGAATGAAAGAAGTGTGGACTGAGAGAAAGAAGACTTCCCAGAAGCGCAAGAAATAACTGTTTTCACGGTCTTTAACGGCCAAATTTGTATAATAATAATAATAATAAGAAACCATGTGATGCTATTGGATGCACACATAAACAGTGAATGCTCAGCGTGACTACAAACACATATACTTACTCTAATAATCAACAACTAGTCTTTCAAGCGTCTTTACAGATGAACTTAAGATATCCTGAAATACCTGCTGTACAACACCCACTAACGAGCTCACACTTGCAACTGAGGCGGTCACACTGACTGAGCCCCACGCCTGCGAACCGCACAATGCATCGCTCATAAAGGACAAACGGTTGCACCCATCACATTCGAACAAACTACAAAATTAAATTCATACCTTTCTGAAACTTTTCTCGCTTACACCCCCACAAAAGAATTTAAAGGGAAAAAGTTTGTCGCTTACTATATTACGGATGATGATTTGATAAAAGTTCTATATCAGACGTGAGATTTTAATTCATTGCTTCACTATTACTGACTCTACTGGGCAGAAAATTTGCAGACGTCATCAACATATAGCACTGAAGGCAACTACAAAATTATTTTGCTGTGCGACACACAGTTTAGGAGATATGGCGTGATAAATATAGAGTAACGCGAAAAAACAACTTTTCCTGAAAGCTTAAATATTTCTCTTTTTGAGTGACAATAACATTTAATGTAATGTAAATAAAGGTGTCGGAAGGTAGTTCTCGGATCACTTTATCATGTTCAGGTGCCAAATTATAAAAAACACGACTTTAATTTTTTAATTTCTGACGCCCCAGCCTTGTACACCCCTCGACGGCAGCGCTGTGGTCACGCGCCTTGCCGTGTTTACAGTACGTCTCTTGTTTCGGTGAGTGGAGTTGTTTTTTATAGATACCGGCTCCCAGGTTGATGCCGTATTCCTCGACTTTCAAAAGATGTTCGACTCAGTTCCGCACTGCCGCTTGCTCCAAAAAGTGCGCGCTTACGGTATGTCCGATGACATATGCGGTTGGATAGAAAGTTCTCTAACAGACAGAGAGCAGTATGCCGTCCTGAATGGGGAGACTTCAACAGAAACAAGCGTAACATTAGGTATGCCCCAGAGTAGCGTAATAGGTCCGCTGCATTTTACGATTTACATAAACGATCTGGTTGATGGTATTGACAGCGGCCTTAGACTGTTTACCGATGATGCTGTAGTCTTCAGGAAAGTAGTATCACACGAAAGTTGTGAACAAATCAATGAGGATTTGCAGAAAATAAATGCGTGGTGTAATGACTGGCAGTTATCTCTCAATATTAGTAAGTGTAACTTACTGCGTATAAAAAAGCGAAAATTCCCATTAAAGTACGAGTAGAAAATAAATGTCCAGTCTTTGGAAGCGTTAATATCCGTTAAGTATCTGGGTGTGACTATTCTAAATGATCTCAAATGGGACGATCAGATTACACAATTAACGGGTAAGGCGAACTCTAGATTGCGGTTTATAGGTAGAATCCTGAAGCGATGCAGTCCTTCAACAAAGGAAATTGCGTACAATTAGTTCGTCCAGTCTTAAGAGTATTGTTCGTCTGTATGGGACCATTACCAGTTGGGTATGATTCAAGATATTGAGAAAGTCCAAAGAAGAGCGCCAAGATTCGCCACAGGTACATTTTAGCCATCGTGAGAGCGGTACAGATCTCATAGAAAGTTTGAAGTGGACCACACTTGCAGATAGACGAAGCACTAAACAGAAAGGGCTGCTCACTAAATGCCAAAACCCGATCTTCGCCGATTACCAGCTACTTTCAAATCGCGCAATGATCACCATTCAAAGATAAGGGAAATTAGAGCTCGCACTGAAGCGTTCAGACAGTCGTTTTTCCCTCGTGCGATCCGCGAGTAGAACATAGGAGGGGGGGGGGGGGGGGTGAGGGGGAGATATGACTTTGGCGCGAATAGTGACCTCCGCCACACACCACTTGGTGTGGCTAGCGGAGTATATATGTAGATGTAGATGTAGATGCATGTACACGGTACCATCCACACTGATCGCTTATACCACTTTCTGTTATAATGCAATATTTGAAAACAATGGAAATTTTACGAATAAAAATGACTCGTTTTTTTAAAAAAAATGGTTTATTTATAAATCAAAAGTTTTGGCACTGCTCTTATCGCTAATTGATATTTCGGCTTTTTACTGGGTGATTACTAAATATTAAAAAAAAACACCTGTAGTAACCGAGACCAAGCAAATACCGAAAAATACCGCTTATTCAGAACTAAAATACCGCTATGGGTTTTAAACAGTCGGCTTTACCCATCCCTACAAACGGGCCAATTTTCTGTAAGTGACATAGTTGTACATGGTCCTGCACGGCGGTACGAGAGCCGTACCAAGCTCATCCTGCGCTCTTGGTAGAGCTACCGAGCTCCGCCCCGTAACCTCCCTCCCGCCAGACGAAAGTACTTTTCGTCAATTTTTCTATACAGACATAGGAAATTTTGTATTTTGTGAGGAAATTTTGATGAAAGTAAAGTATTATTGAAAGCCGGCCGCGGTAGCCGAGCGGTTCTAGGCGCTTCAGTCCGGAACCGCGCGATGCTACGGCCGCAGGTTCGAATCTTGCTTCGGGCATGGATGTGTGTCATGTCCTTAGGTTAGTTAGGTTTAAGTAGATCTAAGTCTAGGGGACTGATGACCTCAGATGTTAAGTCCCTTAGCACTTAGAGATAGTTGAACCATTTTGAACCATTATTGAGAAATATTACTTAAATGAGCCGTAACGACAAAAAGTATTGCACACTACAAATTAAATGTATTATTGTAGTAAATAAATTACAAATTATACAGAATTTCTAACAGAGCTGAAAGTAAAACAAAATGTGTGTCTTATTGTTTGTGGCAGTTGCTGCACACTGAGGTGACTTAAGGGGCTCCGGAACGCCCTATACTTGCAATGTTAAAATAACGCTTATAAATTACATCTTTCCTCACAAAGTATTTGAGGTAGGAAGTTGAACTTACAGATTATTTATTGGAATATGGGCTACAACTTAACACAGGGATTTTACAAAATTTTAGTTCAGTTATTAAAGATGATTTTTTTTTTTTCAATTGTAATGAAAATTCGCAACATTTTTTTGCAATTTTTTATTTATATATTCAAAAATATACAGTTTTTTGGAAAAAGGCTGTGTTAAATTATGCAGAAGGTACTGTGTAACATTTACTGAAAGTTTGAAACAAATATGTTTGGAAGATACTTAGAAAACATGTAATTAGTATGAGAAAATAAAAGTTTTGGGAATCGAGCGACAAAGATTGGATTAACTTTTTAGTGCATTCCAGGTCTATAGGATGGATTATCTTCATCCTCTGCAAACTCCTCCTCCAGCTTCCTCTTGTTCCTCCTCCTGTTTACTCTTGCTTGTATTTCTAGACTCTTTACAGCCCTGTCTGCAGCCCGAAGGCGTTCCTTGTCTAAAGCAAGCATCGCTCGTACCATGTTAGAACCTATCTTGATTCCCATATTTCTAAATACCTTGCACCTTACAATGTTGCCATCATTGAAAGTCGCAACAGCATCATACACACCAAAGTGAAGTGTTTCTATTCCAACAAGTACAGTCTTGGGGATTCTCGACCATATAACACTATTTACACTTTCATTGGGGTTTTGAGTTTTTCCGTGAATACACTTTTTCAACAGTTCAGGTGCTGCTAAGTCTCTGAAAATAGGTTAGCCACAACACATACTTTATCTCACATCACTAAAATGTACCTGATGAACACGGACGTTAATAATAACACCATTTGACAGCAGTTTAACAGCGCCACAGTGGGTCACGCCCATGTAGAACACATTTCAAAAAAAATTTAAAAATAGTTGTAGTCTTCGGAATTGAATAAATTATATATCTATTAAAAGGTAATAGTCTGCAGATTCAGAAAACGCAAAAAAGTAAAAATTGAACTTTTCATGATTTTGAGCCTTTCTGGAGCCCCTTAAGTCATGCAACGGTGATACGCACATACACAGACGGCGGTAGTATCACGTACGGAAGGTACAAAAGGGCAGCGCATTGGCGGAACTGTCATTTGTACTCAGCTGACTCATGCGAAAAGGTTTCCGACCTGATTATGGCCGCTCGACGGGAATTAACAGACTTCGAACGCGGAATGGCAGTTGGTGCTAGATGCATGGGACACGTCATTACGGAAATCGTTACGGAATTCCATACTCCGAGATCGACAGTTTTAAGAGTGTGCCGAGAAACCAAATCTCGAGCATTACCTCTAGCCACGGGCGACGCAGTAGTCGACGGTCTTTGCTTAACGCCCGATAGCAGAGGCATTTGCGTAGAGTTGTCAGTGCCATCAGACAAGCAACAGTGCGTGACGTAACCGCACAAATCAATGTGGACTTGTGCGACGAACGTATCCGTCCGGCCAGTGAGGCGAAATTTGGCGTTACTGGGCTCTGGCAGCAGACAACCGACGCCTAGTGCCTTTGCTAACAGCACATCACCTGCAGCGCCTCCCGTGGACTCGTGACCATGTCGGTTGGAATCTGGACGATTGGACAACCGTGGCCAGGTCAGACGAATCCAGATTTTAGTTGGTAAAGCTGATGGTTGGGTTCGAGTGTGGCGTAGTCCCCACGAAGCCATGGACCCAAGTTGTCAACTAGTCGTTCTGCAAGCTGCTGGGCTGTGTTTACGTGGAATGGGTCCTCTGGTCCAACTGAACCGAACATTGACCGTTTGCAGCTATTCGTGGACTTCGTGTTCCAAAGCAACGATGGAATTTGTATGGATGATAGTGCGCCATTTCAACAGGCCACATCCGTTCGTGATTGGTTTGAAGAACATTCTGGACAACTCGAGCGAATTATTTGACCACTCACATCACCCAACATTAATTCCATTGAATATTTATGGGACATGATAGAGAGAACAGTTCGTGCATAAAATTCTGTCCCAGCAACACTTTCGCAGTTTTGGAGAGCTATACACGATATTACAAAAAGGTACGGCCAAACTTTCAGGAAACATTCCTCACACACAAATAAAGAAAAGATGTTATGTGGACATGTGTCCGTAAACGCTTAATTTCCATGTTACAGCTCATTTTAGTTTCGTGTACTATACTTCCTCGATTCACCGCCAGTTGGCCCAATTGAAGGAAGGTAATGTTGACTTCGGTACTTATGTTGACATGCGACTCATTGCTCTGCAGTACTAGCATCAAGCACATCAGTACGTAGCATCAACAGGTTAGTGTTCATCACGAATGTGGTTTTGCAGTCAGTGCAATGTTTACAAATGCGGAGTTGGCAGATGCCCATTTGATGTATGGATTAGCACGGGGCAATAGCCGTGGCGCGGTACGTTTGTATCGAGACAGATTTCCAGAACGAAGGTATCCCGACAGGAAGACGTTCCAAGCAATTGATCGGCGTCTTAGGGAGCACGGAACATTCCAGCCTATGACTCGCGACTGGGGAAGACCTAGAACGACGAGGACACCTGCAATGGACGAGGCAATTCTTCGTGCAGTTGACGATAACCCTCATGTCAGCGTCAGAGAAGTTGCTGCTGTACAAGGTAACGTTGACCACGTCTCTGTACGGAGAGTGCTACGGGAGAACCAGTTGTTTCCGTACCATGTACAGCGCGTGCAGGCACTATCAGCAGGCGATTGGCCTCCACGGGTACACTTCTGCGAATGGTTCATCCAACAATGTGTCAATCCTCATTTCAGTGCAAATGTTCTCTTTACGGATGAGGCTTCATTCCAACGTGATCAAATTGTAAATTTTCACAATCAACATGTGTGGGCTGACGAGAATCCGCACGCAATTGTGCAGTCACGTCATTAACACAGATTTTCTGTGAACGTTTGGGCAGGCATTGTTGGTGATGTCTTGGTTGGATCCCATGTTCTTCCACCTACGCTCAATGGAGCACGTTATCATGATTTCATACGGGATACTCTACCTGTGCTGCTAGAACATGTACCTTTACAAGTACGACACAAAATGTGGTTCATGCACGATGGAGCTCCTGCACATTTCAGTCGAAGTGTTCGTACGCTTCTCAACAACATATTCGGTGACCGATGGATTGGTACAGGCGGACCAATTCCGTGGCCTCCACGCTCTCCTGACCTCAACCCTCTTGACTTTCATTTATGGAGGCATTTGAAAGCTCTTGTCTACGCAACCCCGGTACCAAATGTAGAGACTCTTCGCGCTCGTATTGTGGACGGCTGTGATACAATACGCCATTCTCCAGGGCTGCATCAGCACATCAGGGATTCCGTGCGACGGAGGGCGGATGCACGTATCCTCGCTAACTGAGTACATTTTGAACATTTCCTGTAACAAAGTGTTTGAAGTCGCGCTGGTACGTTCTATTGCTGTGTGTTTCCATTCCATGATTAATGTGATTTGAAGAGAAGTAATAAAATGAGCTCTATCATGGAAAGTAAGCGTTTCCGGACACATGTCCACATAACATATTTTCTTTCTTTGTGTGTGAGGAATGTTTCCTGAAAGTTTGGCCGTACCTTTTTGTACCCTGTAGAAGTAGCATGGCTCCATGTGTCTGCAGGGGACTTCCAACGACTTGCTGAGTCCATGTCACGTCGGACTGCTGCTCTACGCCTGGCAAACGGAGGTAAGTCACGATGTTAGGAGGTATACCACGACTTTTGTCACCTCGGTGTGTACTGATTTTATCGTGATGTGTAATAAAGAACAGATTTCATTTGCTTCTATTAAATTAGGCATAATTAATAGCAAATAAAAGGAAAAGGGCTATAATTCAGCGTTGAGCACACATTCCTTTCCAAGAATTGTGTTCTTACTATAATTTCGCTTTCCATTTCCTTGCTTTGAGTGCAGCAAAGTCAGTTATAATGTGAAACTTCCTGGCAGATTAAAACTGTGTGCCGGAACGAGACTCGAACTCGGGACCTTTGCCTTTCTCTACCATCTGAGCTACCCAAGCACGACTCACAGCTTTACTTCTGCCAGTACTTCGTCTCCTGCTTTCCAAACTTCACAGAAGCTCTCCTGCGAACCTTGCAGGAGTAGGACTCCTGAAAGAAAGAAAATTTCGGAGACGTGGCTTAGCCTGAGGGATGTTTCCAGAATGAGATTTTCACTCTGCAGCGGAGTGTGCGCTAATATGAAACTTCCTGGCAAATTAAAACTGTGTGCCGGACCGAGACTCGAACTCGGGACATTTGCCTTTCGCGGGCAAGTGCTCTACCATCTGAGCTACCGAAAAGTAAAGCTGTGAGGACAGGGCGTAAGTCGAGCTTGGGTAGCTCAGTTGGTAGAGCACTTGCCCGCGAAAGGCAAAGGTCCCGAGTTCGAGTCTCGTTCCGGCACACAGTTTTAATCTGCCGGGAAGTTTCATATCAGTCCACACTCCGATGCAGAGTGAAAATCTCATTCTCAGTTATAATGTCATAGTAGTCAAACTTAGGGTCCGTATCCTCTTGTGTCGACAAGAAAGCAGTACATGACACTCGACTTCATCTATACTCGACCTTAAGTAGTTTTTTTATCATCTTTAATTTGTTGAAACTACGTTGAAATTGTCTTCAAAAAAATGGTTCAAATGGCTCTGAGCACTATGCGACTTAACTTCTGAGGTCATCAGTCGCCTAGAACTTAGAACTAATTAAACCTAACTAAGCTAAGGACATCACACACATCCATGCCCGAGGCAGGATTCAAACCTACGACCGTAGCAGTCGCGCGGTTCCGGAATGAAGCGCCTAGAACCGCTCGTCCACCAACGGCCGGCTATATTTTTGTTACATTTGACACCAAAATCTGCTGAATATTTTTCTAAACAATGCACAAAGCTCTCATTTAACGCTTTCGTGACATGGAATCAACAAGCAATAAAATGGTATGTTTTAATTATGTGACATCGGTATCCGTTTCCATTCCAATTACTCTTTTATCAGCCACACTAGTGGCCATTAAAATTGCTACACCAAGAAGAAATGCAGATGATAAACAGGTATTCATTGGACAAATATAATATACTAGAACTGACATGTGATTACATTTTCACGCAATTTGGGTGCATAGATCCTGAGAAATTAGTACCCAGAACAACCACCTCTGGCCGTAATAACGTCCTTGATATGTCTGGGCATTGAGTCAAACAGAGCTTGGATGACGTATACAGTTACAGCTGCCCATGCAGCTTCAACACGATTCCACAGAGTAGTGACTGGCGCATTGTGACGAGCCAGTTGCTCGGCCACCATTGACCAGACGTTTCCAATTGGTGAGAGATCTGGAGAATGTGCTGGCCGGGCAGCAGTCGAACATTTTCTGTATCCAGAAAAGCCCGTACAGGACCTGCAACATGCGGTTGCGCATCGACCTGCTGAGACGTAGGGTTTCGCAGGGATCGAATGAAGGGTAGAGCCACGGGTCGCAACACATCTGAAATGTAACGTCCACTGTTCAGAGTGCCGTCAATGCGAACAAGAGGTGACCGAGACTACACCAATGGCACCCCATACCATCACGCCGGGCGATACGCCAGTATGGCGATGACGAATACACGCTTCCAATGTGCGATCACCGCGATATCGCCAAACACGGATACGACTATCGTGATGCTGTAAACAGAACCTGGATTAATCCGAAAAAATGACGTTTTGCCATTCGTGCATCCAGGCTCGTCGTTGAGTACAACATCGCAGGCACTCCTGTCTGTGATGCAGCGTCAAGGGTATCAGCAGCCACGGTCTCCGAGCTGATAGTCCATGCTGCTGCAAACGTCGTCTAACTGTTCGTGCAGATGGTTGTTGTCTTCCAAACGTCTCCATCTGTTGACTCAGGGATCGAGACGTGGCTGCATGATCCGTTACAGCCATGCGGATGAGATGCCTGTCATCTCGACTGTTAGTGATACGAGGCCGTTGGGATCCAGCAAGGCGTTCCGTATTACCCTTCCGAACCCACCGATTCCATATTCTGCTAACAGTCACTGGATCTCGACCAACGCGAGCAGCAATGTCGCAATACGATAAACCGCAATCGCGATAGGCTACAATCCGATCTTTATCAAAGTCGGAAACGTGATGGTACGCATTCCTCCTTCTTACACGATGCATCACAACAACGTTTCACCAAGCAACGCCGGTCAACTGCTGTTTGTGTATGAGAAATCGGTTGGAAACTTTCCTCATGTCAGCACGTTGTAGGTGTCGCCGCCAGCGCCAACCTTGTGTGAATGCTCTGAAAAGCTAATCATTTGCATATCACAGCATCTTCTTCCTGTCGGTTAAATTTCGCGTCTGTGGCACGACATCTTCGAGGTGTAGCAATTTTAATGGCCAGTAGTGTATTTCGAAGCAGTCTAGCTTAAACAGCTTCACTCCACTCCTCAGTTGGCAGAAATAGGAAAAAAATAAGGGAGCCTTCGGTTAAACAGCTTATTTTTGCATCAAGCCCGGTAGCCAACATTTGAGATCCTACAGTACTGTAGTAAAATAGCAGCAAACACTCTATTGTTGAACATGAGCTAGTTGTGTACGCAGCAGTTGTATAAACCATGTACAATGTTGCACATAACCCGACGTCAATTCAGCAGCAGTAGTTATTTCTTTATGATGCTCCTTGGACAAAATGACACAGTGACAACAGCGTGCCGAGGGAAAGACTTCTGCTCGCAAGGAACACATGGGCCAGGAGAACTCAACGTGCCTCTCCCGATTAATTCTTAAATCGTCTTTCTCCCTTTTTTCATTTTCCTTTTTTTTTTTAAAGAAAAAAATCTGGTCTTTTTTGCGCCACATCTGTGCCTGTGCCATTGGCAGGGCCGTATCTCGCCATGGTCTCTGAACGGCCCAGCGAACAATATGTCTGTCCTCTCGAGGCGCTAGTCGTGCAGGACCGTTGAGATCCTGCAAGGCGAAACGGACCTCCTGAACCCGTCGATTCCATAGCTGCATGGCAGATCTTAAGGGATGGAAGCAATAACATAGCGGAACCATGAACTACAATTTCCACAGGCCACGCTCGTGGCGCTATCGATTTCCTATAAGTCCTGTGGGACGTTTCACCTTCTTACTAGCGGCATAACACGATCTCCTCACAAACAAACAAGAGTCAGATATACACTCCTGGAAATTGAAATAAGAACACCGTGAATTCATTGTCCCAGGAAGGGGAAACTTTATTGACACATTCCTGGGCTCAGATACATCACATGATCACACTGACAGAACCACAGGCACATAGACACAGGCAACAGAGCATGCACAATGTCGGCACTAGTACAGTGTATATCCACCTTTCGCAGCAATGCAGGCTGCTATTCTCCCATGGAGACGATCGTAGAGATGCTGGATGTAGTCCTGTGGAACGGCTTGCCCTGCCATTTCCACCTGGCGCCTCAGTTGGACCAGCGTTCGTGCTGGACGTGCAGACCGCGTGAGACGACGCTTCATCCAGTCCCAAACATGCTCAATGGGGGACAGATCCGGAGATCTTGCTGGCCAGGGTAGTTGACTTACATCTTCTAGAGCACGTTGGGTGGCACGGGATACATGCGGACGTGCATTGTCCTGTTGGAACAGCAAGTTCCCTTGCCGGTCTAGGAATGGTAGAACGATGGGTTCGATGACGGTTTGGATGTACCGTGCACTATTCAGTGTCCCCTCGACGATCACCAGTGGTGTACGGCCAGTGTAGGAGATCGCCCCCCACACCATGATGCCGGGTGTTGGCCCTGTGTGCCTCGGTCGTATGCAGTCCTGATTGTGGCGCTCACCTGCACGGCGCCAAACACGCATACGACCATCATTGGCACCAAGGCAGAAGCGACTCTCATCGCTGAAGACGACACGTCTCCATTCGTCCCTCCATTCACGCCTGTCGCGACACCACTGGAGGCGGGCTGCACGATGTTGGGGCGTGAGCGGAAGACGGCCTAACGGTGTGCGGGACCGTAGCCCAGCTTCATGGAGACGGTTGCGAATGGTCCTCGCCGATACCCCAGGAGCAACAGTGTCCCTAATTTGCTGGGAAGTGGCGGTGCGGTCCCCTACGGCACTGCGTAGGATCCTACGGTCTTGGCGTGCATCCGTGCGTCGCTGCGGTCCGGTCCCAGGTCGACGGGCACGTGCACCTTCCGCCGACCACTGGCGACAACATCGATGTACTGTGGAGACCTCACGCCCCACGTGTTGAGCAATTCGGCGGTACGTCCACCCGGCCTCCCGCATGCCCACTATACGCCCTCGCTCAAAGTCCGTCAACTGCACATACGGTTCACGTCCACGCTGTCGCGGCATGCTTCCAGTGTTAAAGACTGCAATGGAGCTCCGTATGCCACGGCAAACTGGCTGACACTGACGGTGGCGGTGCACAAATGCTGCGCAGCTAGCGCCATTCGACGGCTAACACCGCGGTTCCTGGTGTGTCCGCTGTGCCGTGCGTGTGATCATTGCTTGTACAGCCCTCTCGCAGTGTCCGGAGCAAGTATGGTGGGTCTGACACACCGGTGTCAATGTGTTCTTTTTTCCAATTCCAGGAGTGTAATTTCTGAATGGGAAACTCGCTGCGTAATTCATCAGTACATACAGAATGTAGATGGAGTTATTCCACCTGCTTTGTGCGATTGTACTCAAGCCCTAATCATTTGCATATCCAAGTAGTTGCACACTTTACGCCATTTTGTCGTTTGCTGGCTGCCATCTTCTTGATGTTGCAATTTTAAAGGCGAGCAGTGTGTTTTAATGGCTCTTGGCCGCTGCTGTTAGCAGAAAATGGCAAAGCCGACACAAGTGATAGGGTAGTCTGTCTATAACTTGGGCACGATACACGTTCTTCGTGTACTAATCGCTGAATGTTCACGGGACCGCGAGTAAATCGGACCTGTTGGCATCGCAGGTGCCCGTTTAAATTTAGAAGCATCTGGCAAGAGTAAAAGCATCGAAATCAGCTGTCGAGGCAAATATAGCACGGAGCAGGAACTGTCATGGAAAGTGTAGGTTGCAGCAAATAAGAGACTGTACATTAACTGTGCAGATCATTAGTATAAAAATGAAAATTATAGAGCAGGAACTTCGTGGGTTAGTGGAAGCAGATACACTTTAGGACCAGCAGGAAGTAAATCGTCCAGGTTTGAAAGCGATTTATTAGTAGAAAAGAAAACTTTATCAGGAAGTGCAGTTCAGCCTGACAGAGAGTTGAATTTACGCTCTGTAATCTTGTTAGAGCTGCTCTCTGAAGTTACTGTTCTGCAGCTCTGCCGCCATAGTGACTGGAAACAGCGTAAGTCACTCGTGTTGACAGTGAGGGTAAAAGATCAAGTGTATAGAATTATGGACTAATATCGCTGTTGTATATCAATGCGTGATCCTAGAGCATATTCTGTGCTCATAGACAATGGCGTTTCGGGTTGGAAACAAAGCTTATATCATACAATCAGCGAAGAATCACAAAAACTACTCGTGCTGAACACAGCCTGCTTTATGCATATACGCAACTTCCGAACTATAGATGCACGTGAACTGGTAGATTCCGCATTCTCAGAGTTCAGAAAGGCTGCCTTCACTATTTCATCTCTTAAAGCCACCCATTCTTCTTCTATTTTTTTCCTTTCCTCTCAACAACTTCTGGTTCTTTCAGTTTATCCAGGTCCCAACTCCTTAATTTCCTATCTTTTTGCATCTTCTTCAGTTTTAATCTACAGTTTGTAACCAATAAATTGTGGTCAGAGTCCTCATCTGCCCCTGGAAATGTCTTACAGTTCAAAATCTGCAACCAAAATCTCTGCATTACCATTACAGGGCTATTACAAATGATTGAAGCGATTTCATAAATTCACTGTAGTTCCATTCATTGACATATGGTCGCGACACACTACAGATACGTAGAAAAACTCATAAAGTTTTGTTCGGCTGAAGCCGCACTTCAGGTTTCTGCCGCCAGAGCGCTCCAGAGCGCAGTGAGACAAAATGGCGACAGGAGCCGAGAAAGCGTATGTCGTGCTTGAAATGCACTCACATCAGTCAGTCATAACAGTGCAACGACACTTCACGACGAAGTTCAACAAAGATCCACCAACTGCTAACTCCATTCGGCGATGATATGCGCAGTTTAAAGCTTCTGGATGCCTCTGTAAGGGGAAATCAACGGGTCGGCCTGCAGTGAGCGAAGAAACAGTTGAACGCCTGTGGGCAAGTTTCACGCGTAGCCCGCGGAAGTCGACGAATAAAGCAAGCAGGGAGCTAAACGTACCACAGCCGACGGTTTGGAAAATCTTACGGAAAAGGTAAAGCAGAAGCCTTACCGTTTACAATTGCTACAAGCATTGACACCCGATGACAAAGTCAAACACTTTGAATTTTCGGCGCGGTTGCAACAGCTCATGGAAGAGGATGCGTTCAGTGCGAAACTTGTTTTCAGTGATGAAGCAACATTTTTTCTTAATGGTGAAGTGAACAGACACAATGTGTGGATCTGGGTGGTAGACAATCCTCACGCATTCGTGCAGCAAATTCGCAGTTCACCAAAAGTTAACGTGTTTTGTGCAATCTCACAGTTTAAAGTTTACGGCCCCTTTTTCTTCTGCGAAAAAAACGTTACAGAACATGTGTATCTGGACATTCTGGAAAATTGGCTCATTCCTCAACTGGAGACCGACAGCGCCGACTTCATCTTTCAACAGGATCGTGCTCCACCGCACTTCCATCATGATGCTCGGCATTTCTTAAACAGGAGATTGGAAAACCGATGGATCGGTCATGGTGGAGATCACGATCAGCAATTCATGTCATGGCCTCCACGCTCTCCCGACTTAACCCCATGCGATTTCTTTCTGTGGGGTTATGTGAAAGATTCAGTGTTCAAACCTCCTCTACCAAGAAATGTGCCAGAACTGCGAGCTCGCATCAACGATGCTTTCGAACTCATTAATGGGGACATGCTGCGCCGAGTGTGGGAGGAACTTGATTATCGGCTTGATGTCTGCCGAATCACTAAAGGGGCACATATCGAACATTCGTGAATGCCTAAAAAAACTTTTTGAGTTTTTGTATTTGTGTGCAAAGCATTGTGAAAATATCTCAAATAATAAAGTTATTGTAGAGCTGTGAAATCGCTTCAATCATTTGTAATAACCCTGTATATAAGCAATCTGAAGCCTTCCGGTGTCTCCAGGTCTCTTCCACTTATGTAACTTTCTTTTATGATTCTTAAACCAAGTTTAGCTATGATTAAGTTATCTTCTGTGTAAAACTGTACCAGATGGCTTCCTTTTTCATTCCTTTCCACCAAAACGTATTCACCTACTATTTTTCCTTCTCTTCCTTTTCCTACTATCGAATTCCCCGATCACTATTAAATTTTCATCTCCTTTAACAATCTAAAGAACTACTAAAAAGGCTGCTGTCCGTCTTCAGAAACTATAAGTTTGTGTAGCCTCCCAACAGATATCACCCCCCCCCCTCCCCGCCTCCCCCACCTAATTGCGGTTGCCGCTATGGTTAGGCTATCTTTTATCGCTGAGGCACGCAAGCTGTCCCACGGCAAGGCCCATGGTTAATGGGGGAGTCATTGTGATGTGCTGTGTAATACTAATGTCTGCTCCGATAGCTGAGTGGTCAGCGTGACGGATTTCCGTCTTACGGGCCCGGGTTCGATTCCCGGCTGGGTCGGGGATTTTCTCCGCTCAGTGACTGGGTGTTGTGTTGTGTTGTGTTCATCATCATTTCATCCCCATTCGGCGCGCAAGTCGCCCAATGTGGCGTCGAATGTAATGAGACCTGCATCAAGGCGGCCGGACCTGCCTCGCAAGGGGTCTCCCGGCCAATGACTCCAAACGCTCATTTCCAATGACTGCCCTAATACTCATCTAAAAAGTAACTGGGATAGTTCCTTTGGCAGCAACGGTAAAAATCACAGAGACATTTGTCTAAGTATACATCTTAGACATACATGAATCGATTGCGAGGGCAATGCAAGCTGCTCTACCGACCAAAGTAATTTGCATTAATAACCATTCTCCAATCATGTCATCTGTATAACGTAAACCTGCTATGTTTAATTCACACAAATAAAAAAAAAGTTTTGCATCACCTTGGTCCCGAGAGTTCCGGAACCTGTACAGAAAATTAGAGGCAGTGGTCGAGATTGCCGTACACACTGGTACCTCTAATACCCAGTAGCACGTCCTCTTGCATTGAAGCATGCCTGCATTCGTCGTGGCATACTATGCACAAGTTCATCAAGGCACTGTTGGTCCAGATTGTCCCACTCCTCAACGGCGATTCGGCGCAGATGCCTCAGAGTGGTTGGTGGGTCACGTCATCCATAAACAGCCCTTTTCAATCTATCCCAGGCATATTCGATAAAGTTCATGTCTGGAGAGCGATGTCGTTATCCCGAAGGAAGTCATTCACAAGATGTGCACCATGGGGGGGGGGACGAATTGTCGTCCATGAACACGAATGCCTCGCCAATATGCTGCCGATATGGTTGCACTGTCGGTTGGAGGATGGCATTTACGTATCGTACAGCCGTTACGGCGAACGTCGGCCCCATATAATGGCACCGCAAAACAGCAGGGAGCCTCCACATTGCTGTACTCGCTGGGTAGTGTGTCTAAGGCTTTCTACTTGACCGGATTGCCTCCAAACAAGTCTTCGACGATTGTCTGATTGAAGGCATATGCGACAGTCATCGGTGAAGAGAACGTGTTGCCAATACTAAGCGGTCCATTCGGCATGTTGTTGGGCCCATCTGTTCCGCTCAATGTATGGAGAGGACCCAGCATGGATGGTCTTGACTCTATACACCATGTTTTTCCGTCGGATATCGTTGATATGAGTAGTGTCACGGTATGTCCTGATCGAATCAACCAGAAGAAGAGGCACCTTAACTGCACATGGAAAGTAGATATCTTGAAAGAATTGCGTCAGGATTTGTTTCGTGATTAGGCCAGACTTCGAGGCAACTTGAATGAGATTTTGCGGTTTGAACGTGTTTTGCACTACTCGCACTCTAAGTTCCTCTGGTATTACCAGCATCTTCGGAAAGACGTTTCCATTTGTCGACTAACGGGTTGGATGGTGTAAGAATGAACTGTTGAATGATTATTCGGCAACGAACTTCTTACCGACTTCTCTCCCTTGAAATGCAGAGTTCGCGATGAGTGAAGTTCTTTCAATATTTCACTTTGATCACTGTTACAAATCTGTGTACTTCCCATGGTGTTCATTAAGGACATTACCTCCTTGCGAAACTCTTCACATCTTTCATTCACGTCACTATCTGTATTCCAGGCTTTAGTGGTCACACACTTTGTTATTAGCCGTGAGCCAAGACGGTGTCTCCGTATGAACGTTGCATCCCATCAATAGATAGATCCAGTGAGTCGTGTCAGTTCCATTTCTTGGTCCTTTTGCAAACCACAAGCACCAGTATCTCTACCGTCGAAGCTATCGCCTAGAACAATTCTCGCCAACATGATTTTTTTTTGCTACGTAATCGCCAAGTACGTGAAGTTCTGAGTGCTGATCTTTCTCCCCTTTCTCTACCACGTGACGTAAATACCATAGATCAGGGCTTCCCAACGTATGGTCCGCGGACCTCTTATGGGTCTGCCGGCTCTTTCTAAGGGGTCCGCAGCCACCCTTCACCAAATCGTGTAAAATAATGAGTAAAATTATTGAATAAAAATGTGAAAATCAAATTCATCATAATTTTTTTTTTCGTGTGTAAAACATGTGTACTTTTACTTCAGGTCGTATTCCCAAGCAGCCTTTGCGGTTCCTAAGTGAGAATGCGTACACAGTTTAGTGCCGGTGAATGCGGCATCTCTGATCGACCGCTTCGCAACAAAACGGGGGTCGTTTGTCCGCCGGCTCACGGCGCGAGATGCGCTGAAACCTTTTACGCATGCGCGTAGCGAGCTTCGTCGACCAATCACAGCGCTCGCTGGCACGTATGCGGCCCCAGGCATCGTTAAATGCTTCGTCAGTGCACTACCTATTTCATAAGTCGATTTTTGACCAGTTTATTACTTCCAATATGGATCCGTGGCTGAAGTCAGGATCATTGAAGAAGGTTGCGGCTTCTCCATCTCCTTCACAACAATGGAAGTTTCCAGTTGAAATGAATGAGGAGGGAGGATGACCAAAGGAAGAACAATCACAAGAAGCTCCAAAGATACTTCGGGGGGGGGGGGGGGAGGAGGTGGGGTCATTGGAAACATGGCACTTGTATTAAGGAGCTTTCAGTTCCCACAGGTTTCGCTCTGAAATTTAAAGTTACTGTGCTCTTGATTGACTAGGTGTCTGCCAAGGATTTTCGACTGTAGAAGGGGTCTGCCAGCTGAAAAGGTTGGGAAGCCCTGCTATAGATGATGTGTGTCTTGCACCAAACGATATCGTTTCTGTATTGTACTGTAGCTTAATCTTTTAGTTTTCCCAGAATCCCGGAATGCAATTATCTCCTTTGCCTTTTCAAAAGATAAATCACCCCACTTCTTCCTCTTCGATGGGCTTGGCCGATAAGCAGACGACGGCTTCCATCACTTCGTAACAGCTCTTCGTCGCTATCGGGTTCTGGATCACAATCAGACAAGTCTTCTTCTACATATTTATATTCTTCAGTATACTCTACTGTACTTCTTCAGTATACTCTACCGTACTTTCATGATGCATATTACTACCATTGGTTGCCACTGATTCATCTACCACATTGATTGTGAATGCAGATGCGTTTCTCTTCTTTACTGTAATTTCTGTGGATCTTCTTTTGTGTGTGTAATGGCTAACACTCTTGCTCACTATATTTGCAGTATTCATTATCACACGATTACGTTGACAGTGTGAATAACCTGGCGCGCCACGGAATCGGTAACACCACAAACGGACGGATTAACTGCCCAGGTTGATGCAGCACAGACAGGGGTCACTATTATACTGGTTTCCTTGCTCTTATACGTAATGTCTGCCAGGTTCTCCTAGATGTCGCATCGGACACTTTGTCAGGTGACCTTCGGCACGGCGCGGCGTGTGTCGACCATTGTATAAACTTCATTACCTAGGGGAACACTGTTTACGGTTACTAAAGTCACGATATTATGTTGGGTATGATCCACTGTGAGCGGATGGCAACGAAACTTAGCTTATACATTTTTGTTATAAGCATTTCCAACATATTCAAACAAACCGCAGCTTTGATCAACACCGACTTTAAAATTCTAACTCGCTTTCTACAGAATAAAACAAATACTCTGTAATTTAATTGGACCGTACCAATCCAGAGCCTCTACAGCGTGGTCAATGATGCATCTTTCAGCTAAGTACAAAGATATTATATAGTTAACATGGATATGCAAGACGAGATTAGCGGTAGCTGTTCTAGATTTTAATGAAGGGTTTGACAAGGTTAATCACCAGTCTTTAGTTCAAGCTATAAAGATAATGGGCTTTAGTGAGTCAGTCACAGAGTTAATAAAGAAATGCATAACTGACAAAGGATCGAGGCTGAAAATTGGTGTGCTGCTGACAGCTCTAGTGTCGACCAAGCAATGATTACATTGGGATGCCCCCTCTCAATGTCACTCTTCTCCATAGCAGCAGAATCTTTATTGAATGAATTCCATAGCTTCCTCCAATGCCTTCAAAGTATGCCATCGTGAGAACGATCATGATCGGTATTGGCAGCTAAAAATAATTAATTTTTGCCACGATATCAAATATAATTTATAATATAGGCTACACAAATTAGTGACGATATACATAAGCTAAATTAAGAACTTAAACCATAAATAGGTATGGACTATACTGGCCATTTGACGATCAGCGACAGTGATGACATTGAAGATCATGGATCATTCATAAGATCACTGTTAATATAATAATTGTTTGATACAACAGCTACTTTCCTCTTTATATAGGATTCGAACATGGAAATAGGAATTCATTCGCAAGGGCTTTTGTTAGTGTTATTTGTGAAAAGTTTCAGTGTTTCTTAACATGGAATTGAAATACATGAACCTTTAAAATTGCAATGTTCTGGTCACTTTGTGATAGTTGAATTCAATTCTAGGATATTGTGGGATAACAAGGAGAGTTTTACCTTGCTATACACGTTAAGGTCATATACACACATCAAAAAAGGTTTTGCATCACCCCAGTTCCCAGAACTCCTGAAGATAGACGTTCACTGTGCATATTGTATCACAGACACAGTCCCTTTGACTGTACAGAGATGTCACTAAACCTGCCCAAAGATGTAAACAACCATGCATAAGCAGTTCTTATTAGAAGAAGGGGGTCTGACAGCCTATCAGTTCCAGTCATTCCACCAGGAAAGAGGTACACGGCTCGTGTTGTCTGTAGTTCAAACATGCCTAGACGGTCAATACCGCAATTCCATCGCGTCCGCATTTTTGCTTTGTGCCAGTAAGGCCTCTCATCTAGGGAAGTGTCCAGCCGTCTCGGAGTGAATCAAAGCGATGTTGTTCGGACATGGAGGAGATACAGAGAGACAGGGACTGTCGATGACATGCATCGCTCAGGCCACCCAAGGGCTACTACTGTGGTGGATGACCACTACCTAAGGATTATGGCTCGGAGGAAGCCTGACAGCAACGCCATCATGTTGAAGAATGCTTTTCGTGCAGTCACAGACGTCGTGTTACGACTCAAGCTGTGCGCAGTAGGCTGCATGACGCGCAACTTCACTCCCGATGTCCATGGCGAGGTCCATCTTTGCAACCACGACACCATGCACCGTGGTACAGATGGGCCCAACAACATGCCGAATGGAGCGCTCGGGATTGGCATCACATTCTCTTCACCGATGAGTGTCGCATACGCCTTCAACCAGACAATCGTCGAAGACGTGTTTTGAGGCAACCCAGTCACGCTGAAGGCCTTAGACACACTGTCCAGTGAGTGCGGCAAGATGGAGGTTCCCTGCTGTTTACGGGTGGTAGCATTATGTGGGGCCACGTACGCCGCTGTTGGTCATGGAAGGCGCCATAAGGGCTGTACGATGCGTGAATGCCATCCTCAGACCGAAAGTGCAACCATATCGGCAGCATACTGGCGAGGCATTCGTCTTCTTGGACGAGAATTCGCGCCCCCATCCTGCACATCTTGTGAATGAGTTTCTTCATGATAACGACATCGCTCTACTAGACTGACCAGCATGTTCTCCAGATATGAACCCTATCGAACGTGCCTGGGATAGATTGAAAAGGACTGTTTATGGACGAATCGCCGTTGAGGAGTGGGACAATCTGGACCAACAGTGCCTTGATCAACTTGTGGATAGTATGCCACGACGAATACAGGCATCAATGCAAGAGACTGGGTGTTAGAGATACCGGTGTATACAGCAATCTGGACCACCACCTCTGAAGGTCTCACTGTATAGTGGTACAACGTGCAATGTGTGGTTTTCATGAGCAATAAAAAGGGGGGAAATGATGTTTATGCTGATCTCTATTCCAATTTTCTGTAGAGATTCCGAAACTCCCGGAACCGAGGTGATGCAAAACATTTTTTAGGAAAGACTGACTGCCAGAATTCTGATAAATCTTCTGCAAGCTGGATAGAGATTCTGCACAGAGACTATCAGTGACTAAAACATCGCGTTGAAATGACTAATTAGTGGCTGTACATTAAATGAAAAAAAATGTTTCAAATGGCTCTGAGCACTATGGGACTCAACATCTTAGGTCATAAGTCCCCTAGAACTTAGAACTACTTAAACCTAACTAACCTAAGGACATCACACACACCCATGCCCGAGGCAGGATTCGAACCTGCGACCGTAGCAGTCCCGCGGTTCCGGACTGCAGCGCCAGAACCGCTAGACCACCGCGGCCGGCTTACGAAATGAAGATAAGTTTTTATTTTGGGAGTCTGAATTTCAATGCTGCTTTCCTAAACAGTTAAACAAGAACGTTCAACTGTTGCAGTAAACGATTAACAAAGTGCTAATCATATTCTGTTACTGGAGCTCAACATTTTTGATTCACAAGAATGCATGAACTTCTGAAATTGCTCTAATAACCAAAAACGATTGTTCACAAACTTCTCGGAGTTATCACTTAGAGACAGATCTTGAGTGTTTCATTCTTATCTAACACAAGGTGGACATTATCAGCGCGAAACACAACAACATTATCAGGAGATAACCTTGGAAAGGGTATACAGACGCCTAGTCTTATCTTCGCTTCCACGTATAGGAATTAGATAAAGAAGGTGTGTTTTGACGTCAGAATTGTCTATATATGCCGGCCGCAGTGGCCGAGCGGTTCTAGGCGCTACAGTCGGGACCGCGCGACCTCTACAGTCGCAGGTTCGAATCCTGCCTCGGGCATGGATGTGTGTGATGTCCTTAGGTTAGTTAGGTTTAAGTAGTTCTAAGTTCTAGGGGACTGATGACCACAGCAGTTAAGTCCCATAGAGCTCAGAGCCATTTGAACCTTTTTTGTCTATATATCTCACTAACATACACATTAACATGATGTTGCTGATGTCTGAACTCTCATCTAGATCATTACTTAACTCATCCTTAATATATGAAGAAAGTACTGTCTTAACAGTGCTTGTGCAGTTTGTGCGACTCGGACTTATTGTTTTTGCAGTTGTTGAATCCTTAAAATATTCAGTTTGACTGTCTCTACGACATGATGCACTGAATTGAAACTGAAATTAAGAGACACAGCTAACAAAGTAAATCTTATATCTGTTATTGGATCATCCTTTTGGTCTTCCTCTGAGCCACCGTAGCATCCTTTTGCGCCCGTTTAAATACCTGAAAACGGAAGTAATGACATACCATAACATTGAGCTCCTGCTGTATTGACGAACCGGTAGCTAATGTGTTCTTATACAGTGCGCAACTCAATTAAAGCATCACTTCTTCGAAACCCGATAAGTGTCTCCCATTCTGACGCATATGTTTGAAATTTGGCTGAAAGGTGCGTACAAACATCCCCTGTAATGGCGCAAAAGCATGGCGTCCTGCAACTGAACCACGGGCTAGACGATGCTTCAACAGCAAGGTGTCGACACACGCCGAAAAAAAAAAAAAAAAAAGCCAAAGCTGAGAAGTTCATGTGACGTGTAAAAGTTGGTTGTTGTTGTAGTCTTCAGTCCAGAGATTGGTTTGATGCAGCTCTCCATGCTACTCTATCCTGTGCAAGCTTCTTCATCTCCCAGTACCTACTGAAAACTACATCCTTCTGAATCTGTTTAGTGTATTCATCTCTTGGTCTCCCTCTACGATTTTTACCCTCCACGCTGCCCTCAAATACTAAATTGGTGATCCCTTGATGCCTCAGAATATGCCCTACCAAGCGATCCCTTCTTGTAGTCAAGTTGTGCCACAAATTTCTCTTCTCCCCAATTACATTCAATACCTCCTCATTAGTTATGTGATCTACCCATCTAAAGTTCAGCATTCTTCTGTAGCACCACATTTCGAAAGCTTCTACTCTCTTCTTGTCTTAACTACACTCCTGGAAATGGAAAAAAGAACACATTGACACCGGTGTGTCAGACCCACCATACTTGCTCCGGACACTGCGAGAAGGCTGTACAAGCAATGATCACACGCACGGCACAGCGGACACACCAGGAACCGCGGTGTTGGCCGTCGAATGGCGCTAGCTGCGCAGCATTTGTGCACCGCCGCCGTCAGTGTCAACCAGTTTGCCGTGGCATACGGAGCTCCATCGCAGTCTTTAACACTGGTAGCATGCCGCGACAGCGTGGACGTGAACCGTATGTGCAGTTGACGGACTTTGAGCGAGGGCGTATAGTGGGCATGCGGGAGGCCGGGTGGACGAACCGCCGAATTGCTCAACACGTGGGGCGTGAGGTCTCCACAGTACATCGATGTTGTCGCCAGTGGTCGGCGGAAGGTGCACGTGCCCGTCGACCTGGGACCGGACCGCAGCGACGCACGGATGCACGCCAAGACCGTAGGATCCTACGCAGTGCCGTAGGGGACCGCACCGCCACTTCCCAGCAAATTAGGGACACTGTTGCTCCTGGGGTATCGGCGAGGACCATTCGCAACCGTCTCCATGAAGCTGGGCTACGGTCCCGCACACCGTTAGGCCGTCTTCCGCTCACGCCCTAACATCGTGCAGCCCGCCTCCAGTGGTGTCGCGACAGGCGTGAATGGAGGGACGAATGGAGACGTGTCGTCTTCAGCGATGAGAGTCGCTTCTGCCTTGGTGCCAATGATGGTCGTATGCGTGTTTGGCGCCGTGCAGGTGAGCGCCACAATCAGGACTGCATACGACCGAGGCACACAGGGCCAACACCCGGCATCATGGTGTGGGGAGCGATCTCCTACACTGGCCGTACACCACTGGTGATCGTCGAGGGGACACTGAATAGTGCACGGTACATCCAAACCGTCATCGAACCCATCGTTCTACCATTCCTAGACCGGCAAGGGAACATGCTGTTCCAACAGCACAATGCACGTCCGCATGTATCCCGTGCCACCCAACGTGCTCTAGAAGGTGTAAGTCAAATACCCTGGCCAGCAAGATCTCCGGATATGTCCCCCATTGAGCATGTTTGGGACTGGATGAAGCGTCGTCTCACGCGGTCTGCACGTCCAGCACGAACGCTGGTCCAACTGAGGCGCCAGGTGGAAATGGCATGGCAAGCCGTTCCACAGGACTACATCCAGCATCTCTACGATCGTCTCCATGGGAGAATAGCAGCCTGCATTGCTGCGAAAGGTGGATATACACTGTACTAGTGCCGACATTGTGCATGCTCTGTTGCCTGTGTCTATGTGCCTGTGGTTCTGTCAGTGTGATCATGTGATGTATCTGAGCCCAGGAATGTGTCAATAAAGTTTCCCCTTCCTGGGACAATGAATTCACGGTGTTCTTATTTCAATTTCCAGGAGTGTATTTATCGTCCATGTTTCACTACCATACATGGCTACACTCCATACAAATACTTTCAGAAACGACTTCCTGACACTTAAATCTATACTCGATGTTAACAAATTTCTCTTTTTCAGAAACTCTTTCCTTGCCATTGCATGTCTACATTTTATGTCCTCTCTACTTCGACCATCATCATTTATTTTGCTCCCCAAATAACAAAACTCCTTTACTACTTTAAGTGTCTCATTTCCTAATCTAATTCCCTCAGCATCACCCGACTTAATTCGACTACATTCGATTATCCTAGTTTTGCTTTTGTTGATGTTCATCTTATATCCTCCTTTCAAGACACTGTCCATTCCATTCAACTGCTCTTCCAAGTCCTTTGCTGTCTCTGACATAATTACAATGTCATCGGCAAACCTGAATTTTTTTATTTCTTCTCCAAGGATTTTAATACCTACTCCGAACTTTTCTTTTGTTTCCTTTACTGCTTGCTCAATATACAGATTGAATAAAATCGGGGAGAGGCTACAACCCTGTCTCACTCCCTCCCAACCACAGTTTTGCTTTGATGTCCCTCGACTCTTATAACTGCCATCTGGTTTCTGTACAAATTGTAAATAGCCTTTCGCTCCCTGTATTTTACCCCTGCCACCTTCAGAATTTAAAAGAGCGTATTCCAGTCAACATTGTCAAAAGCTTGCTCTAAGTCTACAAATGCTAGAAACGTAGCTTTGCCTTTCCTTAATCTATCTTCTAAGGTAAGTCGTACGTTCAGTATTGCCTCGCGTGTTCCAGTATTTCTACGGAATCCAAACTGATCTTCCCCGAGGTCGGCTTCTACCAGTTTTTCCATTCGTCTGTAAAGAATTCGTGTTATTAATTAGCAATTGTGACTTATTAAACTCATAGTTCGGTAATTATCACATCTGTCAACATCTCCTTTCTTTGCGATTGGAATTATTATATTCTTCTTGAAATCTGTGGGTATTTCACCTGTCTCATACATCTTGCTCACCAGGCGGTAGAGTTTTGTCAGGACTGGCTCTCCCAGGTCTTTCAGTGCTCTGTCAAACTCTTCACGCAGTATCGTATCTCCCGTTTCATCTTCATCTACATCCTCTTCCATTTCCATAATATTGTCCTCAAGTACATCGCCTTTGTATACCACCAAAAATAGTTCAAATGGCTCTGAGCACTATGGGACTTAACATCTGTGGTCATCAGTCCCCTAGAACTTAGAACTACTTAAACCTAACGAACCTAAGGACATCACACACATCCATGCCCGAGGCAGGATTCGAACCTGCGACCGTAGCAGTCGCGCGGTTCCGGACTGAGCGCCTAGAACCGCGAGACCACCGCGGCCGGCCTACTACCACCTTCGGCTAATTTGCGGGTTTTCTCTGTGAAGGTACATTTTTAAAATTCTCAATAAATATAGACAGGTGCCAGTGAGGATTTTCCAAACTAGGAGGGGGGGGGGGCGGGGGAGGGTTGAGTATGTCTTACTGGGACCCTTTGCCTTTTTATTCGTGCATGTGCCAATGTCGCACCCCTCTGCGATCACGCGACAGGGAGGCGTGAAACAGGAGCACTGAAAAACCGTAATGAACCTTTGCTGCTACAAATCACGTTCAAATTTCGTCGAATATTTTTGAACGGTGGTTCGAGCCTGTACGTGAGAGCAGAAATTGCGGTCGCACTGCACACTAGATGGATGAGGTGATGTCCAATGGACCTGCAGCCCGTGGTGTCCGTCGAGAAGAGTTGAATCGCCCAGGAGGTGTAGACATTGTCAAAGCTTGTCAAGAAGGTCGACCTTTTGCTCATCGCGCAGCGAATTGTCATTTTCGACCGCGAAATGTGCGAGAATCAACATCCGGAGGAAAGGGGTAGTTTCATTCATGCTCTTTATGCCACACCATGCGCCTGTTCAGTTCTGAGCGGCGATGTGTGTTAAATATTTTCCTCGGCCACCCATAAGCAAACCGCGTGATTTCAATGTTGGGCGTCGTGGTTCTGACTTCCACCGCAGCAGCGTCAAAAGACGGCATGAAAAGTGGGTAAGAAGGGCTGTGAAGGCCGTCCTATCGCGTGGCACGTCCGTGGTGGCGTTGGGCTGAATTGTGGCGAAATTTGGTACCAATGTGACATGGTTACCCCACTTTTACACGTCATCTGAACTTCCGAACTCTGGCCTTTTTTCGCACGTGTCGACACTTTGCTGTGTGAAGCGTCGTCAAGCCCAAGGATGATGTCGCAGGACGCCACGCTTTTGCACCATTACAAAGGATGGTTGTAGCTCCTTTCAGCTAGATTGCAAACTCATGCATCGGAATCGGAAATAATTACTGGGTTTCGAAAAATGATCCTTCAATTCCGTTGCACAGTGAATACTGTAGTTCATTACTCTAGCTTTAAAGCTCAAACTATAAAATATACAACTTCAATAATAACAGTGTAATAGTAATAATATCTGTTGCCATTGTCTAGCTGGTATGAGCTAAATGAGCAATTTCTTACATGAGAAATAATTCTTGTATGGTCCGTAGCTTTCACACCTTGTCTTCTGGTTTCCGATGTGGTTCACTAAGTCACTTTGTTTTCCTCCTAGCGCTGTATTATACGCTTTGCATTACGCTTCATTTATCCATTCTGCAGAGCATATTTTTTTTTTTTTTTTTTTTTTTTTTTGTCCCGCGCAAACTCACCCCTATTTTCTCTTTTATTCTTTGGTGTTGAACAGCCACTTTTAGCAGACCTTATTTAGTATCGTATACCTTTAACGCTATTGCATCCAAATCTACACATCTGATTCACATGCCTTGTTGTAATGAACTGATTCAATAATACATTGTTTTCATCTCTTGTTCAATTACATTACATTTTTAGCAATCTTCGATTTTCGTCGCTACTCCGTGAAGGTCAGGGAACATGCGACATATGGCGGAATTCCGCTGCGGTTGGCAACACTGATCCTGCGCTGAGATTGGTCGGCGGTGGAATACCTCGTTCACAGGTGTTGCTAGGCCACTGGAAGTAGACCCTAGTTATGTATTAGCTATTTTGTATTGTACTACAGCTAGTGAAACTTTGCCGCGCGGGTTAGCCGCACGGTCTCGGGCGCCTTGCCACGGTTCAAGCGGCTCCGCTCGTCGGAGGTTCGAGTCCTTCCTCGGGCATGGGTGTGTGTGTGTTGTCCTTAGCTAAAGTTAGATTAAGTAGTGTGTAAGCCTAGGGACCGATGACGTCAGCAGTCTGGTCCCATAAGAACTTACCACCTAGTGAAACATTGAGATGTTGTAAAGCATTAACAGACAGCGCTGCTTTTGCTGATGAGGATGCTAAATGCTTAAGCTATGTATTTCTTATTTCTAATCCCAGTGTCCAGTCGCTTTCTCTGAACAATTCTGTGTACTGCGTTACTGCTAGTCCTGATTGGTACTAGTCACATTGGTTGGTATACAGTCTCTTAGTTTCTTCTTTGAACATGAAATGCCAAAACGTTGAAGTTTTCACCTTCTTTTTCAATAAATTTGAGAAACATGGTCCAGTATCATTACAAGAAGTCACTACATCTACCCAGTTGTGGTAACATAGTGAATATGGAAACTGACTTGTAAATGCAATGTTGTGGGTTTGATTCCACTCTAAGTTCATTTTTTTAAAATGTTTATGAAATGATATCCTATGTTGTACACTTGGGAATAAATGCGAGGCCGACCGGAGTGGCCGAACGGTTCTAGGCGCTTCAGTCTGGAACCGCGCGACCGCTACAGTCGCAGGTTCGAATCCTGCCTCGGGTATGGATGTGTGTGATGTCCTTAAGTTAGTTAGGTTTTAGTAGTTCTAAGTTCTAGGGGACTGATAACCTCAGATGTTAAGTCCCATAGTGCTCAGAGCCAATAAATGGAGTGTGGGGAGGAAAATCACCTTCAGTATGTCACAGTTCACTGCTCAACATTCCTCAGTTTGTAACTGGTGATGTCCCTGCACAGAAACGTTCAGTTATGCACGTCATTCTGAAGAAACATGCTGAATGTAGGAGGGTGTAAAGAACCTGCACCGTTGTGAGTCCTCAAGAAAATGGCGGGAAGTCTCCCCCTCTCCCCACCCCCCACCAGCAGCCGGTTCTCAATCACATGGGAAGTCATTGCGGTGTTTCTCACTCGTTTCTGTTTCCCATGTACGCGGCGAAAGTGGCTGAAACTGCGCTGTGTTCTTTTGTGAAACAAAGAAGGGAAATGCCGTTAAAAAGCGGTGAAAAACTGATTACTCTGAATGTTTCTGAGAAGTTATCGTAAAAACACCCGTCTCTGCTGGTGAAAGAACTTGCAATGACATCTGAGTTTACCGATGTTTCTGTGACAAGTGTAGTGTGTGTGCATAAAGAAAGACGCAGTATGGGTAAGCTGTCAGACCAGGAAAGACTAGGAAACGTCAGTCGTCTGTTCTAGGAAAATGTGACGATCCCGATAAAAATACTGTATGGTCAAAGGTGCACGCATTTTTCTTCATGAACGAAGCACTTACAATAAACAAGGTACTTCAAGCGGTAAATAACGATGATGACTTACATACTTTTAAAAGAGCGACATCTTATAAGCTGACAGTAGATACTGGTTTTCAAATCTAATGTAGCAAACAAAATAGCGTCATTGCAGGTAGAGAGGACATCGCTTTGTGGAGAATGTTATCTCTGCCAGATTCAACAGTTCAGATGCGAGAAACTGGAGGCCTATTACCTCGATGAAGCATGGGTTAACGCAGGACATGTAACATAAAATTGTGGACTGACAAAACAGATGACGGAACACGATGAGTATTCGGTAATTAACGCCCACTAACAATGTGTCGTCGACTCCTCTGTTCTAGCCGCGCCTGTCATAGAACACATCAAACAAATTAGAAACATAGAGAAATGAAGACGTTTAAAATATAATTGTAAGGCAGAACAATTTTGACACTGTACTATATTAAGAAAACTTATATAAGATTTTCATATGAATCTTTACAAGAGCACAGCAGAATGGCTCCGGTATCTTACCACGATAACACACAAAAGACGACTCTAATAAGATTATTCGAAACATCAGAAGAACAAAAATAGCGGGTGATTGAAATTAGTCCAGCGTATATTTATGCTGTAGACATGAGGTTTTAACTATCGATACAGCAAAATAAGTGAGTAACCTCAGAGTAAGAGGACAGGCGTATCGTGTACATAGTTATTGTATGAACAATTCATACGTGCAGATTCCGGTAGCCAACATGCAATAGTACATCCAATATGACAATTTTTTTTTAAATTTTCACAGCTGCCGTATTTCCCTGGATCTCCAATATGATAACTTTTTTTTTAAATTGTCACAGCTGCCTTATTGAGCTTCTGTTAAGGTTCCCAACTTCAACTAGAGTCAAAACCGGACAGCTCAAAAAAATTTCATGTCATTATTATTATTATATTGCTGTTATTATTATTATTATTATTATTCACATCACATCACAAAATACACACATTATAACTGCTACAACAGAAACCACGCACTTATTTAACACTACACTCACTGTTAATACTGCGAATGCAGCAATTTCTGCTAGCCTCTAGTTTCTTCGCTAGTTATATTTTGAAGTTTAGTACTTCTTTTCTGACTTCACAGCTTTTGCAATTTCTTTCCCGTTATCGATTTTGGCAAATTCAGCACATTTCATACGACAGTTAAAATTCACAAATAGCTCAGCTTTCACCATTTCCACTATCAGGCTGTTTCTTTCATTGATCCAGGTGTTTAACATCACTGAAAATCCGCTCTAACGCACTGGATGGTGACTGCTAGCACAAGTTGAACAGCTTTCAGCAAATTATGTGTTTTGCGTCTCTTAAAAATACTTAATTCATGGCAAGACATCATTCAGTATTAGTACACATACGAGTATTTCAGAAAACAGTTCATCACCGTTTATATTTATGTTGAAATAATCTACAAGTTTCACTATGTTCTCCGATTAAGGTGTTCTTCAAGATTTGTCTGACAGCTAAGCTTGAAAATTGAATCTTCTTCACTGAACCATTTTTCTAGATATTCCAGAATCTTAGTATAAACTTGCTGAGCTTCTCTGACAAATTTTCCTTGTTCATACTGCGGACGTACCATGAATCCGAAGAAATTATTTCTTTGTCTACTAATAATTTCTGTACGCAACCTGAGGAATACAGAATATATTTCAGTTATCTGTATAAAATCACTTTCCACGTGTTTTATGGTTGTGTTAAATAAATGCATAACATTGTGGACGAAATAAATGCAAATCTCTGGGAGTGTTACTTCGTCGTCCGCTTCACTGCTGTTTCCAAGGGCTACGAATGTCCAAATAAGTTTGGCAGCATTGTCTTTACACTGGCTCAGAAAATAGGACTTCAACAATGGTCAGTTCTCGAGCACTCTACCTACAGGCGAAAAAAGGGGCCAAAAAGCGGGTAGGAACATGCCGGAATACTCTGACTGCAGGAACTCAAGAAAGTTCGTCAGCTCACTTACCTTATTCGCGCTTGAAGAAAACTCATTAAATGCCTTAATCAATAACGATTCAACATCGTATGACAGTACTTTGGTCCATATTTCGCAGTATTGTGCAGTATATACATGTGACAATGTCCTGCAATAAGATATGTTGCTTCAAACAGCAGAAAGCGGATTGGTTTTTCTTGTAATTGCCGGAACAGTTGTCCGCACCATAAGCAGCTGATACTCTCTTTAAGCTTCTCGGATGTAGAAGATGATGTTTCGTCAGCATTTTCGCAAAAATCTATAATAGTTGAAGTCGTTCCCATTTCTTCGTCGAAGCACCGGATAGCAATTAGAAATAATTTCACATTTCCTTTATTTGAAGCATCACATGCAATAGACAATGGAGTTGTACCACTTTTTTTCAGGATTTGTTGCAGAGAATGTGAAGCCAATGCATTTCCTATTATAGCTTCAGCTTTAGTCCGCCAACAGTGAATTCTGGATGATAGTTTCGAATCTTGAAACAAAAACTGAGACAGGAGAACATTTCCGCAGTCTTGTGAAAGGTAACTGCGATGATGTTTCACTCCATGTTATGTTAAATTAGTTCCGTTCCTGACACTTCCGCTTCCTGACTAGTTCCCGCTGGTACGAAATACCTTTGAACAGTGGAGTTTCTTAACACATCCCGCACCTCATCGTTGTAGTCTTGGTACATTATGCTTTACCGCTTTCACTGAATCGTATTTCACTGTAAAACTTGCAAGACATGTTTTACAATACCCGGTTTATTCATCTTGTTTCGAAAGCCACCCCGAAAAGGCTGTTTCTTGCAGCCATTTGTCTTTGAAACGACAATCATGGCGCCGTTTTTTCAGTCTGTTGCAATTGAGAAGCTCACTACAACAGTTCAATTTTGAATTAAACGCATGCTGTATTCGGTTCACCTAACACAGACTCGACAAAATACACTCCTGGAAATGGAAAAAAGAACACATTGACACCGGTGTGTCAGACCCACCATACTTGCTCCGGACACTGCGAGAGGGCTGTACAAGCAATGATCACACGCACGGCACAGCGGACACACCAGGAACCGCGGTGTTGGCCGTCGAATGGCGCTAGCTGCGCAGCATTTATGCACCGCCGCCGTCAGTGTCAGCCAGTTTGCCGTGGCATACGGAGCTCCATCGCAGTCTTTAACACTGGTAGCATGCCGCGACAGCGTGGACGTGAACCGTATGTGCAGTTGACGGACTTTGAGCGAGGGCGTATAGTGGGCATGCGGGAGGCCGGGTGGACGTACCGCCGAATTGCTCAACACGTGGGGCGGGAGGTCTCCACAGTACATCGATGTTGTCGCCAGTGGTCGGCGGAAGGTGCACGTGCCCGTCGACCTGGGACCGGACCGCAGCGACGCACGGATGCACGCCAAGACCGTAGGATCCTACGCAGTGCCGTAGGGGACCGCACCGCCACTTCTCAGCAAATTAGGGACACTGTTGCTCCTGGGGTATCGGCGAGGACCATTCGCAACCGTCTCCATGAAGCTGGGCTACGGTCCCGCACACCGTTAGGCCGTCTTCCGCTCACGCCCCAACATCGTGCAGCCCGCCTCCAGTGGTGTCGCGACAGGCGTGAATGGAGGGACGAATGGAGACGTGTCGTCTTCAGCGATGAGAGTCGCTTCTGCCTTGGTGCCAATGATGGTCGTATGCGTGTTTGGCGCGGTGCAGGTGAGCGCCACAATCAGGACTGCATACGACCGAGGCACACAGGGCCAACACCCGGCATCATGGTGTGGGGAGCGATCTCCTACACTGGCCGTACACCACTGGTGATCGTCGAGGGGACACTGAATAGTGCACGGTACATCCAAACCGTCATCGAACCCATCGTTCTACCATTCCTAGACCGGCAAGGGAACTTGCTGTTCCAACAGGACAATGCACGTCCGCATGTATCCCGTGCCACCCAACGTGCTCTAGAAGGTGTAAGTCAACTACCCTGGCCAGCAAGATCTCCGGATCTGTCCCCCATTGAGCATGTTTGGGACTGGATGAAGCGTCGTCTCACGCGGTCTGCACGTCCAGCACGAACGCTGGTCCAACTGAGGCGCCAGGTGGAAATGGCATGGCAAGCCGTTCCACAGGACTACATCCAGCATCTCTACGATCGTCTCCATGGGAGAATAGCAGCCTGCATTGCTGCGAAAGGTGGATATACACTGTACTAGTGCCGACATTGTGCATGCTCTGTTGCCTGTGTCTATGTGCCTGTGGTTCTGTCAGTGTGATCATGTGATGTATCTGACCCCAGGAATGTGTCAATAAAGTTTCCCCTTCCTGGGAGAATGAATTCACGGTGTTCTTATTTCAATTTCCAGGAGTGTACTTCACTACATCAGTCTGCCGCGTCATTACACCAATCAGCCGCTTGCAACAATGAGTACACTTGGCGCGTTCATTTATTCGACCGCGGCATTCCTTTAAAATTAATACATCTTTATTGTAAGCAAGCACCGATAAAAAATGAAAATGCGACATTGTCACGGCTTGTTTGGTTTGTTGTTTTCTTGTCACTACATAACGTACAGTTACTGTGCAGAAGAACAAATAGACATACATTGACGAGCCAAAGAAACTGGTACACCTGCCTAATATCGTGTACGGCCTCCGCGAGCAAGCAGAAGTGCCGCAACACTTGTGTCCCAAAACATCTCAAAGGTGTTCTATAGGATTCAGGTCAGCACTCTGTGCAGGCCAGTCCTTTACAGGGATGTTATTGTCGTGTAACGACTCCGTCATAGGCCGTGCCTTATGAGCAGGAGCTCAATCGTGTTGAAAGATGCAGTCACCAACCTCGAATTGCCCTTCAACAGTAGAAAGCCAGAAGGTGCTTAAAACATCAATGTAGTCCTGTGCTGTGATGATTCCACGCAAAACAACAAGAGGTGCAAGCCCCCTCCATGAAAAACACGATCACACTACAACACCGCCGCCTCTGAATTTTACTGTTGGCACTACACACGCTGGCAGATGACGTTCACTGGACATTCGCCATGCCCACATCCTGCCATCATAGCGCCACGTTGTGTACCGTGATTCGTCACTCCACACAACGTTTATCCACTGTTCAATCGTCCAATGTTTACGCTCCTTACACCACGCGAGGTGTCGTTTGGCATTTACTGGCGTGATGTGTGGCTTGTGAGCAGCCGCTCGACCATTAAATCCAGGTTTTCTCACCTCCCGCCTAACTGTCATAATACTTGCTGTGGATCCTGACACAGTTTGGAATTCCTGTGTGATAGTCTGGATAGATGTCTGCCTATTATAACATTACGACCCTCACCAACTGTTGGCAGTCTTTGTCAGTCAACAAACGAGGTCAGCCTGTACGCTTTTTTGCTGTGCGTGTCCCTTCACGTTTCCACTTCACTATCACATCAGAAACAGTGGACCTAGGGATGTTTAGGAGAGTGGAAGCCTCGTGTACAGATATATGACACAAGTGTCACCCCGCCAACTGACCACGTTCGAAGTCCGTGAGTTCTGCGGAGCGCTCCATTCTGCTCTCTCACGATGTCTAATGACTACTGAGGTCGCTGATATGGAGTACCTAGCAGTAGATGGCAGCACAATACACCTAATATGAAAAACGTATGTTTTTGGGGCTATATGGATACTTTTGATCACATAGTGTATTGGGGGGGGGGCGAGATTTGGTTTCTGCACCCCCTCTCCTAATTCACTTAAAGTTTTATTTGATCTACAGGCAGAACCAGTGAATAAACTATGCTGCCCCCAAGAAATATGGGATCAGTATTTTTGTTGGCGGCGACTATTGCTTTTGACTGAAGCATCTCATAACAGCTTCTGTATTCTGTCCTCTCCCTTGCTCCCACTCCTAATCGGGGACAGCCTCTGTATGCATATGTGACAAATTCTGCATAGCACTTCCGAACAGTAGTTGAGACAGAGCCCGCTATGTCGTATAGGCGAACTACAGAGTGGCCAGTGCACCGAATTTGGGAAGCAGTGCCAGACTCAAGGCAGGAATCGTGACTGTAAAAAATTAGTTTTTCTGTCCCTTTATGTTGTTAACAATTATCCTCTACCTGCATATAGTGCCGCAAAATGTCGTGGCCGCTAGATGAGCAGTCGGCTGCAGGAAGCGTGGGAAAGCGGCGGTGGTGGGGTGTCGCTCAGGGCGCTTGAGGGAAAATGCCTTTCTCAACTGAACCTCTTCTTCCGTTAGTATCTCAAAAGAATTCCACCGAAAATGGACCGATTTATTTTCGCCTGGTTTGTTAACCATTTATAGCTTTCAGAGAAGAATTTTGTGTAAGACAAACACATTTCTCTTGTTGCTATGTTAAAATTCGCTTCTTTTGCCAAAATACAGCGGAGTTTACGCAGTCTGACCTCACTAAACGTTTTGTGCAGATGCAGTTGCGACAGAATTCTGAAACAGTGGCATATTAAGAGAGGAACTGAGGAAAATTAAGGTCGGCATCTTATGAAAAAGCATGTCCTCGGTACAAAACAAACGTGTAATGACTTCACTTATGTAAAACTTTCCAGGAGATTAAAACTATGTGCCGGACTGAGACTCGAACTCAGGACCTTTGCCTTTCGCTGGTAAGTGCTCCACCATCTTTTTTTTTCATTTTGTTCGTTGTTGATCGTTCTGTTTGGTCGTTGCGGACGTCACATGACATCCGGTCAAGTTCGTTTGTTGATCCTTCCACTCAGCTTTTTTTATTACAGAGGCCAACCGGCTCTCTGACCGAACACGTTGAGCTACTGTGCCGGCAGTGCTCTACCATCTGAGCTACTCAAGCACAGCTCACGCCCCGTCCTCACAGCTTTACTTCCGCCAGTATCTCGTCTCCTACCTTCCAAACTTCATAGAAGCTCTCCTGCGAACCTTGCAGAACTAGCACTCCAGGAAGAAAGGATGTTGCGGAGACATGGCCTAGCCACAGCGAGATGTTTCCAGAATGAGATTTTCACTCTGCCGCGGAGTGTGTGCTGTTATGAAACTTTCCTGGCAGATTAAAACTGTGTGCCGGACCGAGACTCGAACTCGGGACCTTTGCCTTTCGCGGGCAAGTGCTCTACCAACTGAGCAACCCAAGCACGACTCAGGCCCCGCTGCCTTCTTGCTTGCAGCAATTTAGCATGTCTCGATATTTCGAGTCTTGATATATCGAGGTTCATGTCAATCCGAACCGTGTTAAAAAAAAAAATCTTCTGTACAGCGTATCGAACCTCGATCTGTTTCCCCTACCGGCTCAGAGCACATAATCTGTTTAACCACTCACTTCCCATAGTTGTGTCTGTGTCAGTGACACATTGCGTATGTTTTAATTGTTTACACAAGTAATCCCTTTGTTGAAAGTAGTATTTTTTTGTAATTGTTGGTCAGTACAATGCTGTATTGCATTTCTTTTTCTCTCTGTTAACTGTTTCTGTTTGTAAACATTTTAAAAATGAGTGTTGCAACAAAGAAAAGCAAAATTTGTATCTTTGAATGTTAAATTAAAAGCAATGAAACGACTTGACTAAGGAGAACCAAGAAAAAAAAAACTTGCTCGAATTCAGTGTCAGAGAAGTTGCTATCGGTCACTGTCGAAGAAACCGACTGAAATTGGGTCAGCTGTTTTCAAAAATATGCTCTCAAGTTTCTCTCAACCGAAAAACTATTAAGAAATCGGAGTTTGAAAATGCAAGTGAGGCATTGTTCATGCGATTTACATGACAAAGATAGAAGGAGGCTGCGATTTCTGACCCAATCTTGCAGGAGAAAGCTTTGTTTTTTAGAAACCAGCTCCATGGGGGAGATCAAAGTTTTGCCACTAGTAAGGGCTGGCTTGACAATTGGACGAAAAGGTATGGAGTGTGTCAACCAGATGTTTGTAGAGAAAAGTATGTGGTGGTTGTGCGGCCGTTTCGGGATTTATTGTAAAGTTTTAAAAAAATCATAACTGAAGAAAATTTATCTAATGAACAAATTTACTGCTGGGATGAAACTGGTTTAAATTTCAAAGTGTTGCCATCAAAAACACTTGCTTCTCATGAAGAAAAAAGTGGTCCTGTACACAAAAAAGTAAAGAGTATTTCACAGCTATGGCAGCTTCAAATGCAACAGGAAACAACAAACTAAACCTAGTTTTGATTGGGAAGTTTGCCAAGCTAAGGGCATTCAAGAATGTAGCAATGTCAGCACTTCCAGCTACCTACATGCTCAAAACAATGTTTGGGTGAATGAGGAAATCCTTAAGAACTGGTTTTTGAGCTCATTTGTAATAGAGCACAAAAAGATTTTAAAGTCAAAGGGATTTCCCTGCGAAGATCTTTCGACAATGGATAATACGTCCTCACACCCAAGTGTAGAAGAACTGCAGAGTGAGGGAATCTGCACCTTATTTCTTCAACCAAATGTTACCAGCTTTATTCAGCCAGTGGATCAGGGCGATCTGGAATGCCTCAAGATAAAAGATAGTTGATGATTGCTACAATCAACCTTGATTTGGAAGGCAGTGAAAGCATTGTAGGAGATTTAAAGAAACTGACTGCGAAGGACACAGTGTTCTGGATTAGAGTCCTGGAGCAAGATAAAGTTGTAAGTTATGGAGAAATATTCTACTGGAAAATAGGCCAGACACAGAAACTGCAGATTTTGATGAAGGATGATTGCTCACTGTGTGATTTACTTAGAAGATTGCCAGGCTGTGAGGAGACAGTTGGAAGTTACAGGCTCTTCTATAATTGACATCGGTAACACTCCAATGCTGTGTAAGAGTGATGATGACGATGAGGCTGAAATTGTACTGATGATGAGTCACACTGATTGCTACACTGCACTTGAGGCCACCATGCACTGTGTGGAACAGCAGCCTGATGCAACCCTGACTGATACCCTGGCCTTCAGATGGTGGTGTGATGTTGCCACACTTAAGCGTTGCAGCTTCACGTAACAAAAGAGACTCCACAAGTATTTCATGAAGTAAACTGTGACTGGCTTAAGTTAAAACCTTTATTCTGTGATGTAAATGCTTATTTAAACACTTTCCTTTAATAAAGTTTATGCTTTGACACCCTTATTCTTTTCAACACAATTTTATTTATATTTTCAACGTTGTTTTATGTCTTTCTGCCACATAAATTTCATTAGTCTGGGTTTTCAGTAATTTTAAGTGGTCTTGGTCCCATTCACCTTGAACTACTTTACCAATATTAGATGAGTTGAATACTAATAACTTTAATCTATACCTTTGTCTATGTTTCACTTTCAAGGCACTGTGCTAACCTTTGTGGATAATGATAACAAGATTTATCTTTTCCAGTGTAGTTGAAGTTGGAAGATCACTTTGGTGATGTACCAATTTCTGCAACAACCGCATGCCATTAAGTGCAGATTTTCACATCTCAGAAAAGTTGAACCTTCGCAATCTAAAGTTACTCCATAAAGTCTTATCTATACTATTCCATGTAATGCCAAATCGTTTGTTGCCTCATTTTTAATACAAACACGGTTCACAATTACCAAACTTATCTGCCCACTTGCTACCTGGTAAAGATAGGGAAGTTAGCATACATGGTGCCTGAAAATTTACACGAGACAGAATTTGCTGATGTGGTCGTTCATGATGCAGATGCCTTAGCATGTGAACTTGAATTGCACAATAGAATTGAGACCATTAATCCTGTTGTTAGTTGCACTACTACATAAATATATGGTTCAACTACCACAACATTTAATAGTTTAGTGGAAATGTTAAGACAGATGACATCTGAAATATGCAATGAAATGACTGCCTTACGCAATGAAACATGTACTAAAGATGAAATAAGCACCTTACGTACTGAGGTCTGTACTAATAATGAAATGTCTACCTTACATAATGACATTCCTTCTCAGATTTCCATCCTGTGTACTACAGTACTAAACTTGACATCATAGTACATTAACCACTGATGTCACTGACTTGAAGGAAACATATGAGGGCTTACCTAATGAACAATCAAAGATCAATGAGTCAGTTCACAAATTAGACCTAAAGTAGACCTAAAAGTAGAAAATTATTTTGTAGAACACGAGTCTAAAATTAAATGTCTGTTTGATGAGCAGAGAGAGAGAGCTTTGACAAGAAATATAACAAGTGGTTTGCGAATGCAAGATTAAATTCAGAATTGTCAAGAGTTGTGCAGCAAACAGTAGGTGAAATGTTATCACAACAGAAAAGAGAGTTAACACAGAACTAGAACATATTACTATTACATTTGTATTGGCTGTTTGTATTTTACCATACAACATTTGTATTTACTGTTTTGTTAAAGATAGCTAACTTCCTCATTGCAAAATAATGTAAAATCAATTTATTAAATATTACTTGCAAATATGTTCCCTCGACCTGTCCAATATCGTCTGTACAACCTTACAATTCTACGATTGGTTTTGTTTAAGATAGATAATTTCCTTGCTACAAAATAATGTAAAAATCAATTTGTAAAAATTATTTGTAAATAGCTCTCTTGATCTATCCAATTTCATATGTACAGCTGTACAATACTATGATTGCCTGGATCAATAAAAATACAATACAATACATTATAGTAGCTATAAGCAAAGACTTGTCAAAGAGGCAAGAGGATGTCACTTTGCAAATTAGTGGTTTGAAGCAAGAGTTGATGACTGTCAAACAGAAAGCCACTGAACCATCAACCTATGTTTATGTAGAAGATAATCAGCCTAGTCCTTCTGTACATGATGAAACACGTGGTAATGACTTAAATAGCCTAGGCATGTCACCTAACCCTGCACTGTATGGAATGGGTGCAGTGCCATTTTGCATTCAATTTCAATCTGTGAATACTTGTCTGACCATAAATAACTTCATATGTTCACAGCTAATACAAGCAACAAAAACAAGAATAATAGCAACAAAAAAACCACAACAACAATAATGGCGCAGAACATTCCACTTTGCACCACTTAAAAGTTTTGATGTTGGTACATCACTGGATGACAATGTCAATCCAATCATGTAACCAACGATGCTGCCTTGTTATCCATGGCATGCCGAGTGTTAATACGATAAGGTTTGACACAGACACAGACATTATTATTTTCATCCTGGATTACAGGCTGTACTCTTATCATCACAAACACAAACCATGATACAAATAACCAACAATTACTTAGAATTCTATATGATATGGCAACTTTTAAAGTGAACTGGCAAATTAACCACTTCTTTCAGCCTTAAGTATGACAACAAAGGTTAAACCAAGGGACACAGTGGGAGTAACCAACACTATAAAGTAAACGTGTTACGTTATGATGATAATGTGAACATCTGAGAAGAATTAACCACATATAATTTGAAATGAAATCGTAACAAAGTCATTGTACAGGCAACAGCCCCAGCAGTAGTGGGTGGAATACCAACCATATTCATATTAGACACATGAACTATCTTGAAAATTTTATCATCTAATTTGGTTAATAAAATACATGAGATTAGCAAAGTACCAACCAATCCAGTACAAAACTGTAGGATTACTGGGGTTATTGGTGTAAAGTCACAAAATATCAAGGTCAGCACAAACAGATGAGAAATTAGGAAGTGGAGTAGTGAAATGCCCGTTCCTAATCACAAATAAATCGATAGTCAAACGCGTTTTAAGCATAGTTTCCTATGCAATTATTGACTTATCTACAGGGAAATGCACCTTGGACATCGTTGGTCAAGAAATTGTAGTAAATTTGATAAAAACCAAATTGGAGCATGGTAAATACTGCCAAGTTTTGCGAATAAAATTACTTAGGACAAAAACACAAAAGAAAGTTTGTTGAAAAATAAATTCTGAATCCACCATTACTGATACACTGCATCAAGCATAAATGAGAGATTTGTTATTAAGCTATGTTTATGTATTTGTAAGTAAAGCCGGCGTTACTAAGACATGCCAGACTATGGAAGTCTGCTGTCATGAAGTTTACAGTAACCAAAAAAAACAACTATCCCTTGGACCAAGAGGACAGCAATGGCTGCAGAAATTAAACAAGTGCTAAAATGGAGAACTACTGAATCCTTCTTAGTGCTTTATTGTAGTCCATTATTATGAGTTATGAAACATGATGGAAGTGTTCGCTTGGTTCTGGACACAAGGGCAATTAATAAAATTATTGTAACTATGGGAACACATCCAGATAACTGAGATGAGCAGCTGCAGAAATTTCACAGGTTAAGATATCTTACTAGTATTCATTTAAGAAGTCCGTACTGGCACGTGAGTCTTAAAAATGACTCTAGGAAATATATCTTTGGTGGAAGGAGCTACCAGTTTTATGTGCTTCCATTTGGTCTCAATGTAAGTTTATGAGTATTCATAACTGCACTAGATACAGTACTGGGGCCTGAACTGCTTGATAGGGCTACATTATACATTGACGATATACCGACGGCCACCCACACCTGGGAGGAATATATGAATTTACTAAGAATGATACCAGAAATTCTCTGAAGTAGGTATAACTGGAAATTTAAAGAAATCAAAGTTTTTGGAAGATAAGATAAAGTTTCTTGGACACTGTATCTTCTGAAGGAATTGTACCATACCTGGTCCTGATTAAATCGGTGCCATAGAACATTTTACATAGCCCCACACTAAAATACAGCTTAAGGCATTTTTTGGTTTGTGTTCGTTATTTTGAAGATTTATACCAAATCAGCTTTTAAATAGTACCGCTCTTTTGAATCTGTTGTAGAAAAATGCACAATGGATGTTGACTAATGAATGTAAAAAAGATTTTGATGCCATAACAGGTGCCTAGGTTAAGGTTAGCTCAAACATATTGCACCATCCTGACATGAACAACTTGGAGATTGTCTGTTTCAAATTAATGATGAAGGTGGAAATTAGAATATTTGTGTCATTAGTTTTGCAGGCCAAATATTGTTACAATGTGCACAGGTGTACTCAGCCATGGAAGTCGAGACATTAGTAATAGTGTGAGAATTTAAGAAGTTTGATTATTACATTTCGGGGAGGCAAATTAAAGTCTACCATGATCTCAAGCATTAGGTTTTTTAACATCTTGCAAATTACTTCACCTGTGCTTAGCATACTGGTTCTTTTTTTTTTGGCAAGGATATTGTTATGCGGTAATCCATATTTCCAGTAACAATAACATTCTGGCCAGTGCTCTGATACCTCAGGAATTACCCGAATGCATAGAACTTATTGAGCAATCTAATGACTATTGTATTCTACTCATGAAAGATAACAATTACAGATATGTGCAAAAACATGGCGGAACTACAGAATGCAGATCCACATTGGTACCTGATTAAAACTTTGCTTACACAAAGTCCAACATGTAAGATAAAACAGTGCTAGACACTGGAAAATTATGTTCTATTTTACAAGCGTGATCCAAGATATGAGGCGTGGTGCGTTTGTGTACTAACCTCAAGTGAGAATGCACTAATCTGGTATACTCATAATGTGTGGGGCCACTATGGTGAATCCAAATGCTTTAATGAGTTCAGTGTATATTGCTACTTCCCAAACAAGAGGAGACATATGCAACAGCTCTTGAAAACTTGTCTTATGTGTCAAAAAGTTAAACCCATAAACAGATGCTGTCATACAGACTTACACCCCATTATCCCAACAAGACACGACTCCCTGGGAAGAAAAGGTAATGAGAGTTTTAATTTCAGTTACTGAATAAGCATGTCTAAGAAAGACAAAAGATTACAACAAACACAGAAGCACAAAGTAGGAGGATAAATCTTGTTAACAATTGACTCAAAGTCATCACTTCTTGGTTACATAAACAGCAAATGGCAACTGTTATATACGGTTTCCTATGAGATTACAGATAGTCCACACTAGGTGAGCTACCTTCTGTCACAGCCTAAAACCAACAAGATTAAAGGGTTGTATCCCCATTACGTTCTGAAGAAATACTTTTATACATGAAAAATGAGCTTATCCTCAAATAATTAATGTTTAATATATAGTAAAACTATTAGCTATGAGTTGAATCTGAAATAGCAAGTGATAATGGTGAAAGACTGTGGTCATGTGTGTGTGTGTGTGTGTGTGTGTGTGTGTGTGTGTGTGTTTTTTTACTGACAGCCTTTTTGTTGTGCCTCTCTGCAATTCAGCATCTCTGCTATATGGTGACTAGCAACTATCCGTTTCATAATACTGTTACATTCCATCCTGGATGTTCCGTATTAGAATTAATGATATTTGAGATAAGATTGTATCAATTAATGGGAGACTTAAAATGTTCATAAAGAAACAGTTCAACATACCAGAAGAAAATTTAGAAAAGTGAAGGATAAATGAGCACTACTCCGACTTAGAGATTATACAGGTTGAGTGCTCTATACTGCTAGACACTGCTATGCCTAGAGTATTAAATTTATTAGTTTATGTATATAACTATGTAAATAATAGTTGTAAGATGATTTAAACACAAACAATGTAGTGTTTAAAGTTAAACATATTACTTGGTCAGTATACAAAAAGATTGAACACAAGGAATATAAAGATAATGAGCAATATCATTATGTATATCAAGGAACAAAATAAGATGATTTGTTTCTTCAGGACTGTTAGATGTAATACTTAAGAAAAATAGAAAGTGCTTTTTCTCTAAGATGTTGATGTGTTAACGAGAAGGTAATGGAACTGTGATGCAGATCTATTCGTCCAAGTAATTCAAATGATGTGATCCTTTATTACAAGATTTATTGTACTTAGTAACTAATCTAGATAAATGATCACTGAAAATGTATTTTCATCACTTCTGAGATCAGTAAATGAGAGTCTTGGCTCAATGAGAATGTGCTACAGATGCCAATCTGTATGTACTCACATATGTTGCCATAACTAGTTGTAAAAAGTTATTTAGATATAGCACTCTGTACAACCTCATAAATATTAGTCTTAAGTAAAACAAGCAAGTTTTGTATGAGTATGATTGCACTGCTCCTTGAGATTGTGGCGCCGATGAGGTCGACACCAGCATCGATATGCGTTCATCTTTGTACTCTGAGCATCGTCTTTGGACTCTGAGCATTGTCTTTAGGCTGTTCCGCCATGTTCAGTTCTTTGTGAGCCTTGCATGTGTTTAGGTGAATTAATGAACTACTGCTAAATGGGTGTTGTTTGGTGTAACCAACCCAAACTTCTCCCTCACTGGTGACCCCGAGTTGTAACGTATTCCATTTTCGCCATTTTACTGTGTCCGCGACCTCCGCGTCGGTTATTTTCGCACGTATTACTTCGACACAGCATTCGAACAATGACTTCGGCCCAGCGCCTAATCCCGGATTTTGTGATCGACATGCATCGTGTTGTGGGCGATGTACACATGCCAGGACTGCAACATGATGCCTCTCACTTGATGATCCCGCTGATTTCACTGGACGTTTTTGAGCCTGCAACAATAAGTGAGGTTAGGAGTGTGCATGACTCCAGCTATCAAACGCCTTTGTTACCACCACATGTGCCCTCCCTCATCGACTGTGCAGTTACCTCTTACAGATCTCCGTGCAGTGCAGGACCAATGTCAATTTCTGCAACTGCTTCGTCGGACAACCTACTACCACCAGGACAACGATTTGCCACGCTGAAATCCATGCAGTACCACGCAGATACCTGCCACGTGGCCGGAACTGCTTCGTTCACAGGTCAACCTCCTCAGCATCCGACCATGCCCCCGCCTGCCTCGGTTCAGCATCAGCACGTGCCTTCCTACTTCGATACTTCGGTCTGCAACAGGAACAATAACTTGTTATCTGTGTCTGACCTCCACCTCTGTCCCACTGATATGCCTCAGTGTTTTATGCCACGACATTCACCTTATCCTCACACCGTTTTGAGTGGAGTAACTATGAACAGTGAACACTCTCACATTCCGTCCCATGTTCGACATCATTTCCCACACTGTGCTTCTGGACAGCCCGCACTTTCGCAGCCTCCCTGCAACACAGGTGGCCCCGGCTCTGATCATACGTCGAGCTTTCTGTGGACTAACACGCATTCTCAAACTCTGAACTTTTTCTCACCTGTCGCCCCTGCGCTGGCTCCAGTCGAGCTTCTGCTATCGTTCTCGGCACATCTCTGAGTCTCATCTGCATTGGTCTGCAGAACACACCCGCAACGTGTTGAGCTTCCACAACCGCAATTGACACATTATGGTGTCTCACTCACATTGGCCTTCCACGTCGCGACGGATCGTCCACAACCACAATGTGTCACCTTCACGCTGCCACCCGAACAGCCATCATTTCCACATCGCCTGGAGGCACACTCTCCTGGAATACTACAGCAACTACAGCTCGATTCCAGCAGTGTCCTGACGAACTCAACTCAACCTGTTCTTCTGAACATTCTACAACGCTTACCGACGCTGCCGCCGTTTAATCCCGACAGAGCTACAACCTGGTTCAAAATTGTGGACGAAGTGTTCGACCATTACAAACTCGAGGAGTCAGCCAGGTTTCTGTGCCTCATCACCCACCTGCACGACCAGGAGGACTTGATTGCTGACCTGGTCAACGCCCCGGACTCATCTACCCGGTCCACTCTAGCCAAAAAGACAGTTCTACGTTGGCTTGCACACTCAGCTGAGACAGCAATACGGCAAGTGCTCCACGTCAAGCAACTAGGCAACGACAAACCTTTCCATCTCTGGAGACACCTCCGTGCCCTGGTCAGCACCGATCTTTTCTCTGACACAGCTCTCCTCGCCATCTGGTCAGATAAACTATCTCCTCACATCCGCTTTGCTCTGGCTCAAAGGTCTCCTGAACCTGTCGAGCAAAGAATGACAATTGCTGACAAGCTACACGATGGCCCCTGCTCTATTTCGCCAGCCACTGCCTACCTGACAAGTCTCAGGTTCAGTCTCATCGCCCTAGAGCCGGACGCGGCTGGGGCCGTACTGTGCCGACTGTTCCGCTCGCTCCGGGAAGCAGTAAACAAGCAACTGGGACGTCACCGGCTCCGCCCACGGTCACGCCCCCTCCTGCAGCCGAACCTGCTGTGGCCACCAAACCTTGGCCACCACCACTGGCAACGAACTTTCCGCAGGAAATGCAACCGCACTACCCATACTGTTACTTCCACACACGGTTTGGTGAGGCGGCATGGAACCGCAGACCACCCTACTATGTCCCAAATGCCAATCGCAGGTAGGTCCGGGTGCCACCTCCTGTGTGCAACATGACAGGCACCCCCCAGTGCTCCATTCTGTCCGGGAACGACCGGATAATTACGGACGACTTTACGTTAAAGAAATTTCGTCGGGATACCTTTTTCTAGTGGACACAGGCCCCGATGTTTCGCTGCTGCCTATGGCCTTAGCGTCGTCGAACATCTGCCCTCATCATACTTCACTGCAAGCCGTGAATTCAACCAAACTACAATGCTCGGGTTCAACTTCCCACAACGTCTCACTCTCTGCAAACTCGAGTGGACTTTTTTGGTGTGCAAAATTGACGAACCGATACTAACTAGGTATTGATTTCTTGTGACACCACAAACTTTCGCCGGACCTAGTGCGAAACACCGTGTTTCATCATCTGTCCAAGACTCACTTCCCCTGTGCTCTGTCGAGCAAGCGTCCCCCCCCCCCCCTCCCCCCCCCCCCCCCCCGCCGCTAACACATTGACATATCGGTCCGGGCTCATCTCATCCATACATGCTCGTCTCTGTTGACGATGTTACAAGAAATCACGCACAAGTGCCTTGTCAAGCTTGAACACGTCGCTCGCTTATGCAAGGAAAACCACAAGCTCTCCCTCCGGCTCCACAAAACACAGCTCCAGCTCTCCGATGCAGCAAAGGAATTACAGACACTACAGCAAGGACAAAGCAAGGTCAGTAAGTGCGCCGAATCTGCTTGCAGTCCCAGCAATCGAGCCTCTGTGTGTTTACCTCCCGCTACCCCTCGCAACTGTGCTATCAAGACTGCCGTAACATGTACTGACAGTTCTGCAGGGCCACACCCTCCTAACACGGCAGCGTTTGACACTCGGCTGGACACAAGTGCGCATGCATGACGAGCGTCATGTGTTCCTGAACTGATGGCTCCTACCCTGCCCCTCGCAGACAGCACCTCAAACTATGCAACTTCCCCTCGGACAATGAACTCACTAACGGCTCATGAGCTCTATCGAGCTCATCCAACCACGGTGCCACTGCTTCGGGCCGGCGGCCATCTTCTCGTGTTGAGTCCTGGGACACTTCACCGCCTCAGCTCCCGTCACATCAGCTCAGTGGCTCCGAACACCATGACCACGCCTCGCCTGCCTCGCCCGCCACACATTGTAAACAAACCGCCTTCTGTGCCTCCGGCAACATTTCCGTAATCACCAACGGCACAGTTCACAAGCTTCGCCTCACGCCAGGTCCCCCGATCTCCAGTAAACTACATCGACTTTGTCCCGAGCGCCTCTCTGACCTTAAAAATCAGATTTCTGAACTACTAAGCTCTGTCGTCATTGAACCCTCTGCCAGTAGCTGGTCTATGCCCATACATATGACACCCAAGAAAGAGGGGTCCTGGTGCATGTGTGGAGACTACCGTCAACTAAACGCATGAACAATTATTGACACCTACCCCATACCCAACATTGCCGACTTTGCCAGTTCCCTCGCAGGTGCGACCACATTCTCTGTTATTGATTGCAAATGGGCATACCACCAGATCCCCATGGCACCTGAGGACATCGAGAAGACAGCAACCCTATTGAGTTATTTCAGTTTCAATTCACGACCTTCAGTCTGAAAATGCAACCCAGACCTGGCAACGCTTCATCAACAAAGTGCTATTCGACCTAAAATTCTGCTTTTCATATCTTGATGACATTCTTGTGTTCAGCTCCTCAGTCGAGGACAACATTCGACATGTGCAAACTGTTATGAACACTCTCGCAGCAGCAGGCATCGAGACCAACCAGGACTAATTGTAGCTACATCAACCCGCTGTCACTTTTCTTGGTTTTCGGGTCTCTGCCGACGGCATTTCACTGCCCCCTGAGAAAGTACAAACAATACTAAACCTATACAGACCTTCATCATTCAAGCAGCTCTGGCGCTTTCTGGGGATGGTTAATTATTATCGCCAACATCTACCTCGGGCTGCGGAGGTTCAGGCCCCACTGATGGTCGCCTTGGCAGGCACCAACACTTCTGGATCTCGGCCTGTTCCATGGACCCCTGCTATGATGGACTCTTTCACTGCCCTCAAAAATCTTCTTGCCGAGGCCTGCACCATCGCACATCCTCATCCCAATGCACAGCTTTTCATCACCACAGACGCGAGCGATACTGCCATTGGCGCTGTCCTTAACCAGACAATTGATAGCCAAACTTCGCCTCTGCAATTCTTCTCGCGCAAGCTCACCAATGCACAACGGATATATTCTGCGTTCGACAGGGAGTTGCTCGCGGTCTACGAAGCGATCAGGCATTTTAAGACTGACGTTGAGGGACGCCCTTTCTATGTTTTAACGGACCACAAACCTCTGGCTGTGGCCATTACAAACCCGCCTGCTGACCTGCCTCCTCGCTGCTTCAGATACATGGACTTCATATCTCAGATCACCACCAATGTCAGACACATAAAGGGTGCTGACAATATAGTTGCTGATTTCCTTTCATGAGTTGATGCCATCCATTCGCTGTTAGACCTCTCTGAACTGCCTAACCTCCAACCCGCCGACGAGGAAACACAAAACCTGATTTCAGACTCTACTTCTTCACTACACTTCGTCCGCACCACCTTCCCTGGCATTTCTGGTGAGATCTGGTGCGATGACAGCACGGGCACGTTATGCCCCCTCATCCCAACCATGCTTCGTCGAGCTGTCTTCAATGCATTGCATAATTTAGCCCACCCTGGTGTTCGTGCGTCCATCGTAGCGGAGCGCTTTGTGTGGAGAAATGTCAACAAGGACTGCCAGCAATGGGCACACTCCTCCGTCGTGTGCCAACGCTGCAAAGTACTCAAGCACACTTCACCCCCCGCCCCCTCCCCCCCCCCCCCCCCGGCGCCTTTTCGATCCCTCCTGGGCGTTTCCAGCATATACATATTGACATTGTCGGCCCTCTAACGACTTTCGTTATGTTATCTCGTCTATCGACCGAACAGCTCGCTGGGTCGAGGTTGTACCCCTCCCCAATATTACGGCAGAAACTGTTGCTCGAGCTTTCGTAGAGTCATGGGTGTCCAACTGTCATTGCGACTAACCAGGGAAGACAATTTGGGTCGGCCCTGTCCAACGGGATTTGTAACATTTGCGGCATCCATACCACAGCATGTCACCCGCATAGTAGGGGGCTAGTCGAGCGCTAACACCGCACTTTCAAGGCGGCTCTTCGTTGCCACGACTCTCTATGAATGGAGGCCCTTCCCCTTGTACTACTCGGCATTTGTGCAATCTATAAGGAGGGCCTCAAAGGCACAATAGTCGAGTTTTTATATGGCCAGAACATTGTTCTCCCTGCCGAACTTGTGAGCCCTTCCGCTTCTCTCCCTCAGTCTGACTTACCTTCCTTCATGGACTGCGTCAGACTTCATCAACCTCCATATCCCTCCACCTGCCAGCCATTCCGCCCTAAGGTTCACGTCTCCAAATCTCCGGACAATTGCGAGTACGTCATGCTCCGAGATGACACCGTCCGTGCTCCCCTCCAACCTCCATATACTGGCCCTTCCTGAGTTCTCCGGTGCTCAGCCAACACCTATGACATCCAGATGAAAGATTCAGCTGTTACAGTCTCTCTCAACAGACTTAAGCCTGCTCATGTCGAGCCTTCTTCTACTCCCCTTCAGGCCACAACCACACCACTCACTGTCGTGGCTCACGACGCTCCGACCACTCCCTCCACGTCGGACTTACACACTTGATCGAGTGACTTCCAGCTTCAATCGCCGAGCTCTCCTCCGACCTCGCCCTCCACTCCAGTCTCATGCACTCCGTCGAGTGACCACATGCTCCCCACGTCGAGCTTACCTATGATAAGGCCCTCGCCGCCGAGCCCTTCGCCAGTCCCTTTGACCTCTCCACCATCACCTGCCTCACCCTGTCAAGGTTTCTCACGCCCCCCCCTTCTTGAACATGCCCTCGCTCAAGGTGTTTGTGCCTGTCCCCCCAGACATAATCCACGACATCTAAATAATACTGTGTGATTATACACTATTTGTTGTGTGTTTCTCTTCATCCAGTGCTCATGACACAACCTCCACCATTCCCTGCCACCTGGTGAAATGTGTTCCCCTCCCACCCGACGTCAACCTGGACATGCTTCGTGTGTTCGCCATGTCCACCAGAGACATCGTCGTTGTCGCTCCGTTCCACCCACAAACCGCCAGCCTACCTGTCACCGCATGACCAGCACACCCAGTACGACACCTGGCTCACTTCAGTGACTTCCAGGTTTGGTGGCCGAACCTTCCTTCACGACATCTACCCACACAGCTCCCCGATGACGCTGTCGAGCTGACCATGGTCTGGCTCCCGTTGACCACCCCTGCCAAAACACCTTTCTCTCCCCCCCCCCCCACCCCCCACCCCCCCCGGCCATACTGCGGGGTGGGTGGGGGGGAGGGCTATGTGGTGCCGATGAGGTCGACGCCAGCATCGATATGCGTTCGTCTTTGTACTCTGAGCATCGTCTTTGGACTCTGAGCATTGTCTTTGGGCTGTTCCACCATGTTCAGTTCTCTGTGAGCCTTGCATGTGTTTAGATGAATAAACGAGCTACTGCTAAATGGGTGTAGTTTGGTGTAACCAACCCGAACTTGTCCCTCAAGATTTTGGAAATTAATCAGCTTTGAATCTTAATTTTCTTTCATGTTTAGCTTCCGTATCCAAATTCCATGAATTGGCTTCACCTGACACATTATGTGACAGTTAGACTTGTCACTCTACAAACAGACAATGTTGGCCTAAACCATCCATAACTGATCCTAATATAAAGCAAAGAAACATGCTGATCAGGTCTGAATCATAGACACAAGAAAATTATTGTTAAGTAACTCTACTGCAATGTATAGTAATACTCTTTTCACTATGAGGTGGCAATATTGTTTTGTAAATGTGTTAATTAAGAATTTTGTGATAAAGGCACTTGGATTCTGCGGGGAGGAAAATGGTATAGACTATAAAATTGGACTATGATAATATGTGCTCAATTTCTAGGAAAACAAAACAGTGATGAACACTACAAGGCAATGGCGGCAAGGTAAAATTTAGTATTGTGTTGCAGTGTATTGTTATGGGGGGGGGGGGGGGGGGAACCTGCCAGCACATGCTTACAATGACTTGCTGTACTCACCAGTGATGTTCTCAGAAATGGGTTGTCTCCTGTGGTATGATACGAGCTTTACGATGGTGTTGTCCAGAGTAATATACAACTTGTGTTTGCATGATGTGAAAACACTCACACTGAAGAATGCACTATTGCAATGCACAGGATTTGGCAATAAGAGATGTTCGTAACTGCCGCTGTGCTTAGTTCTCACCCAGAATATCGTTATAAACACTCAGTGTGCAGGCATTGTTAAATAGGAATGCACATTTTGAAAACTAAAAGCTCTTTCCAAAAGAGACACTAAGGAAGTGCATGTTACAGGCATCAAATAAAGTGATGACTTTACTTCAAGAAGTAGTTCGTCAAGGACTGAATAAAGTGTGAACAAAAGTGAAATTTTTAGAAAATGCAAAGTGTGAAAGAGTTTTCTTCCCCCCAAGTAGAGCCCCAATCCATTCCATGTGCTCAGAACTCATATTATTATTTTGTATCATATATATATTTAAATAACCTGTTATTTATAGTCTAATGAAACTTATTGTGAACAGTGTAAGTTTTCCTCTACATAGTAGTAATCCCATTGTACAATTGCTTCATGTGATCCTATGATATAATGCTGTATGAGGTAATCATGAGAGGACCAGACACCATGGGTGACCTATCACACAACTATTTGATTGCGGAATTTCCTGCCCAAAGTCTAATTAGTCATCTGGGTCCAATCTCACCTGCCAAACTCCACCACAAACAAATCCTCAGTCTTTCACATCTGATCTTTCCGTGGCGAACTTCAACTTACAACCACTGCATAACCAAAAGGAACTTTTCCACCTAAAATTTGCAAAGCAAGAATGAAATTCATAATATGTAACACTTGTAACCACCAACGTAATTACACAACATTCACAAAAACTGGAAAATTAGTGAACTTTACTCAAATCACAACTTGTTTAAAAAAAACTATACTTATCCAACTAGTTCTTGGTTAAACAATCAGAAGCTGAACTCTAGTCTGAAAAGCAAATGCTAAACACATAATGATTACAGATGGAAACACTAAATTAAACTAAACTGTACATACTAATGATTGTTTTGGAAGCAGGTATTATTGTGCTATCTGTATTGGTTGTTTAAACTTTTCATATTAGTGCCAGAAACTAAAAGATAGTGTAACTTTCTGCTGAATGAAATGTCAGACTGCAACAACTGTTACAACTTATATGTACCATGTTACACGAAAGTAAACCCCCAAGAGATAGGTGCTTCCATGTTAATGTCAATATCATCACCACCCATTCAAGGAGGCTGTGCAAGTAACTATTTTAATGTCAAACACAGATATTGCTATTATATTTCTGCAGCAGTCACTGAGGTGAATTATGACATTCTTCTTTAAACAATGGAGGCAAGATGAGCTTCCTATCTTCGTCACCACTTCTTCTTCATTAGCTTTCTTGCTTGCAACAGCTTACCATGTAAGCATTCTTGTACTAATATTTAAGGAGTTGAATAATAAATAATAGTAATTGTAATCTATACCTTTGTCTCTGTTTCATTTTCAAAGCATTATGCTAACTATTGTCAATAATGATAAAAATATTTATCTTCTCCAGTGTAACTGAGGCTGGAAGGAGATCAGTTTGGTGACATGTTGATTTGTGCATCAGCTATGCACCATTATGTGCAGATTTGCCCACCTCAGAAAAGTCAAATCTAAATTTACTTCACAAAGTCTGATCTAGACTAGGTATTCTATGTAATGCAAAATCATTTGTTGCAACACATTTAGTACAAACTAAGTCTGCAGTCACCAAACTTCCCTGCACGCGAACTATGGTCCGACACCCGATTACCAACACACCCAGTAAACAAACAAATAAAAAACACCTTTTGTTGTAGAAATTGTAATGTACTAGTATTACTTGATTTAACTCTGATGTACACACTTCCTTCTTGAAGTAGTCACTGTGATTCTTCCTGACTTCCGAATAGTCAAGATTTGGAATTATATGACAACAGCAGTTTTCTCAATTTTAGCTTTCCCTTTCTCTCTCTTTTCTTGGGTGAATTAAATTGTGACATCATTTTGCTGCATTGGCATTAGACTGTTAAGTGCTTCATAATAGTCGTGGCACAACTTTCCTCTTCCTTTGAAGAAATCTGACCTGCGAATTTGTACCTGTTTAGATATCTCGACAAAAAAAGCTGAAAAGGCATTACAATTTGATGTAATAACACAAAATTCATACAAGTTTTCTCCTCTCTCTCTTACTCTAATTTAGTATAAACCTCATGGTTCATTGGCTATTGCTTAACCTACATTATTTCACACCATCGTGTAATGAGCTAGTAAAATAATACAGAACTCTTCCTTATCAGTGAATTCCTTTAATCAATCTTTTAACAGCAAATAGTTCCACTCAGTAGTTCCTCATTCCTGTCATTCCTCCTTGTTCATTAGATGGGCTCTCATTTAATTCTTACTTAAGTGATCATTATCGCAATGGGTAACCAAGTCGATTGGTAGCTGATGAACTGGGAGTGCACAGGGGCGAAAGATCTTCCACTTGGGTAGATGCAGGTTACACAAAGTAAAATTAGAACGCAACAGTACCAGAAACTGAGACACTCACAGTCATAATGTTATTGTGCTGCCTATCATGATACTGTTGCACATGTTGAAAAATTTGCTTAGTAGCAATATGTCCTTTCTGTGAAGCTACAAACTTGTCATGAATGGAGACAGTCTTGTTTTAGGATGTAATGTACATAGGTCAGGTTCTGGGTTGGCAATACATCTGATGGTCTTCCTGCCTATACAATGAGGGTTGTGCCAGGTTTTTTGTTGTTGTCCCAGTTGTGGTAGCTGAGAGACGGAACAACATACCCACTATATCACAAGTTGGCCTTACTTGCTCATAACAGTTCACTTTCACTCACGGGCACCTGTAGGGGAGATGAGGAACGTGTGCTCCTAGCAAGAATGCATTCAGTTTACAAATATGAAAAAGGAACTGTAACTGCAGGGCTCAAATTATTTTCACCTAAAATACCCTTAAAATTATATATGACCCAGAAATATCGATAAATGACATAAAAATTACTTACATTTTATAAGTGAAGTGAGATATAAAATAAAATAGAGTACTGAAAAAATTTATAGAAGGTAGAAACTGAAATTACAAAAGGAATAATTAATATAAGATCTCTAAATTTTTCTTTAAGACTATCATTCTTTGAAGATGTGCAAAATCAATCTGATGGTAGCACACATTAGCGACAGAAATATACCAGTTGGAAGTGCCATTGGTTGTAATATAGAGGGCTATTACAAACGATTGAAGCGATTTCGTAAATTCACTGTAGCTCCATTCATTGACATATGGTCACGACACACTACAGATACGTAGAAAAACTCATAAAGATTTGTTCGGCTGAAGCCGCACTTCAGGTTCCTGCCTCCAGAGCGCTCCAGAGCGCAGTGAGACAAAATGCGACAGGAGCCGAGAAAGCGTATGTCGTGCTTGAAATGCACTCACATCAGTCAGTCATAACAGTGCAACGACACTTCAGGACGAAGTTCAACAAAGATCCACCAACTGCTAACTCCATTCGGCGATGGTATGCGCAGTTTAAAGATTCTGGATGCCTCTGTAAGGGGAAATCAATGGGTTGGCCTGCAGTGACCGAAGAAACGGTTGAACGTGTGCGGGCAAGTTTCACGCGTAGCCCGCGGAAGTCGATGAATAAAGCAAGCAGGGAGCTAAACGTACCACAGCCGACGGTTTGGAATATCTTACAGAAAAGGTAAAGCAGAAGCCTTACCGTTTACAATTGCTACAAGCCCTGACACCCGATGACAAAGTCAAACGCTTTGAATTTTCGGCGCGGTTGCAACAGCTCATGGAAGAGGAAGCATTCAGTGCGAAACTTGTTTTCAGTGATGAAGCAACATTTTTTCTTAATGGTGAAGTGAACAGACACACTGTGCGAATCTGGGCGGTAGAGAATCCTCACGCATTCGTGAAGCAAATTCGCAATTCACCAAAAGTTAATGTGTTTTGTGCAATCTCACGGTTTAAAGTTTACGGCCCCTTTTTCTTCTGCGAAAAAAACGTTACAGGACACGTGTATCTGGACATGCTGGAAAATTGGCTCATGCCACAACTGGAGACCGACAGCGCCGACTTCATCTTTCAACAGGATGGTGCTCCACCGCACTTCCATCATGATGTTCGGCATTTCTTAAACAGGAGATTGGAAAACCGATGGATCAGTCATGGTGGAGATCATGATCAGCAATTCATGTCATGGCCTCCACGCTCTCCCGACTTAACCCCATGCGATTTCTTTCTGTGGGCTTATGTGAAAGATTCAGTGTTTAAACCTCCTCTACCAAGAAACGAGCCAGAACTACGAGCTCGCATCAACGATGCTTTCAAACTCATTGATGGGGACATGCTGCGCCGAGTGTGGGAGGAACTTGATTATCGGCTTGATGTCTGCCGAATCACTAAAGGGGCACATATCGAACATTTGTAAATGCCTAAAAAAACTTTTTGAGTTTTTGTATGTGTGTGCAAAGCATTGTGAAAATATCTCAAATAATAAAGTTACTGTAGAGCTGTGAAATCGCTTCAATCATTTGTAATAACCCTGTATAAATGTCTGTCTCTTCATGATCTTTGCATATGCTAGGAAATAAATAGTTAACAGCCAATGACTTATATTGATTACACACCTCTTTGTAAACAGCCAAATATTTGTGACAAGGAAGAATATGAATGTTATTGCTCTTCACCTCACATGCAGCAATTTAAGCTGACCTCTTAGGTTCCTACCTAACTACACACTTGAAAATCACCACATATTCAGAAATAAACAGTGATCTATCTGTGATGATGATGATGTTTGGTGTGTGGGGCGCTCAACTGCGTGGTTATCAGCGCCCGAGTGATCTATCTGTGACAAGGAAGAATATGAATGTTACTGCTCTTCATTTCACCCACAGGAATGTAGGCTGTCCTCTTAGGTTCCTGCTTAATCTCACATGCAGAAACAAAATGGATATATTTTTGACAAAGAAGAATATTTATGTTGTTGCTCCTAGTTTCACTCGCAGCAATATAGGCTGTGCTCTTAGTTTCCTGTCTAACCACACACTCAGAAATCCCCAAATATTTGGAAATAAGCTGAAAAATATTTGTGACAAGGAAGAACATGGCCGGCCGCTGTGGCTGAGCGGTTCTAGGTGTTTCAGTCCGGAACCATGCAGCTGCTACATTCATAGGTTCGAATCCTGCCTCGGGCATGGATGTGTGTGAAGTCCTTAGGTTAGTTAGGTTTACATAGTTCTAAGTCTAAGGGACTGATGACCTCAAATGTTAAATCCCATAGTGCTTAGAGCCATTTGAACCATTTTTGAAGGAAGAACATGGATGTTATTGCTCCTCGTTTCACTCACAGCAATTTAAGTTGTCCTCTTAGGTTCCTGCCTAACAACATATTCTAAATTTGCCATATATTCAGAAATAACCTGCAAAATATTTATTGCATCCTTCATTTTGTAATCAGATGGAAATGTAAATAATATAGAATATTGTAGACCGTACTTCTATAATAATTACACAGCCCTAAAAAAAGAGAAGTTGCTTCGTTGTTTGCAGCAGTAAGAAATCATGGACAGCACATATTGATCTTAGGTCAGTCTTCGTGCTTTCTTAACTAATCACATGACCTCAATAGTTTACCTCTGTAGAGGCAAAATGATGCTTTCAGTGCTTAATTTTAAATGTGCCAAACACAACATCTTCAGCACTTCTTCAGCTGCTGCACATGGTCCTATAGATATTTAGACCATACACTGCTGTGGTTTTAATTGTCTTAACACTTCATCCAATAACCTTTGCAGTGTGCCTGGCACATTCTTAAGCCAGTATAGCATCCGTTGATGCTGATAGTGTCCCCATGGAATGGTGAAAGTGGTCTTCAGCCGGTCTTGTGGAACCACTCCCAGCAGTTGATAGCCACTCTTGAAATACATCCTAGAGAGGTATTTACATCGACCAAGGTTGTCCTGAAATGGTCGTATGTTAGTGTAACTTTGCACATGTAAATTCTACCAGTGGTATGTAAATTATTAGAATTGCAGTTTTCTGGGACAGGTAGAATGGCCACCAGAGGGCATTAGTGTTGTTCATGTTTAGTGCTGTTACCAGGTGTAGCAGGGAATATAAGGTACATAAACAGCATTGTATGTAGAGTGATCACTGCACAGGACATGGAGATGCCCCATACTCATGTGAGATGGTGTTACCAGTACCTGACAAAGTTAAACAGGTGCCTCATTATGGGTCTCCATTTGACAGGATGGTTGAATTGTGCAAAATCCAATTTGTTTTGCATTCTGATATGACTGTAACTCGATGTTGGACTGCATGTAATGTGAGAGCAGGCATACACATTGTCAAGGCTTTGGTCAGTCACATCAGACCACCACGAGGGAGAATCACTGTATTGTGCACAAGCATATAGTAACCTCTTCCCATCTGTGTATGTCATCTGAAAACAGGAAACGGACTCTCTGCAACATTATCTGCCATTCTGCACTGTTAGTCAGCGACTAGCAACATTTGGACTAGGAAATTACTGTCCCATGTGTGGGCCATCATTAACTCTTCAGCACAAATGACTGTGTTTGGAGTGATGTTGTGACTGGGGAGGATGGATTGCTGATGAATGGAGTTGCATTGTGTTCAGTGACAAATCACAGTTCTGCACCACCCCAAATGATCATCCAGGTGAGTATGGCAGTGACTGATGGTGAGGTCACCTACATCCAATGTTTTGGAGAGGAGCACTAGTGTTACACCTGACACAATGGTGTGGGGAGCCATTGGATATGAATTCAGGTCACAACTGGTAGTGACTGAGGGGACTGTGATGGCACCATGGGATGTCACAAATATCCTGTGTCTTCATGTGTTAGGTCTCATGCAACAGTATCACGGTGTCACATCTCAATGGGACAATGCTCATTCAGACATGTCTTTATGAATAGTCTGCATGTTGTTGATGTACTCCTATGGCCAACAACACCTTGAGATTGATCCTTGATGAAACATGGGTGGGGCCACTTTAGATGTCAACTCCATCCTGTTTTTAGAATCCAAGATTATCAAGGTTGCTGCCCACCTTGCCTCCAGAGAGGGTACAACAGTCTTATGTCACCCTTCCCACTTGAGTCAGTGTATCCATCAAAGCCAGAGGGTGTGCAGTATCAAACTTATGCGTGGGTGCGTACCACCACTTTCTTTGAAACTTCAACTCTATTTTGCAATCACTGAAATATTTTACCTCATACTCTTTCAGTCTGTGAAAATTCATTTCATTTTCCCCTGCTCTTCAAGGTGCTTAACTTTTTTGTAAGGCAATATATATCAGTGGACGAAACAGTATCATCCTTCTTAGCTAGTAATTTATATTGATGGAGCACATTATTATTTGAATAGTTATAAAAAGGGTAACATGGACAGTTGTAACATGAAAGATTAATTTGGAAAATCAATGAAGTGATGGAAAACTTCAGTGTAAAAATGGAATACATTTAATAGTTAATACAAGCATGGTTGTGTCTAGACACTGTTAGGCAGTGTGCTGCTTGTAAAAAATCATTAAATGAAGATAAGTGACCTCTGCTGTTATCCTTTCAAAGGAACAGTTTTGCATCTAAAATTTAGAGCAACTTTAATATTCATACAGAAAGGAGACATGTCTTTGTTTTAGACATATACACTGATAAGCCAAAACATTATGACCACTTCCCACCACAATACTGTGTGCTACCTGGTGGCATTACAGGCATATGATGTGGTAACAGAACTATGTATTTAGAGCAGACATGGATGGGAGCTCACCCTAGTGAAGATATGGGGTGCAAATGGGGAAATACTTTGAGATAAGCGACTTTGACAAAGGGCAGATTATTATTATGCAGAGCCTGTGAGTGAGTATCTCGAAAACAACAAAGCTGATTGAATGTTCATGTGCTACTGTCGAGAGCAGGTAGAAGGACAGTGAAACTACCACTAGGCGCTGAGTGGTTGGACTTCGATGACTCTTCACAGAACATAGGGTTCGGATGCTTGTCTGCTCTGTAAAGTAGGATAGATTATGCCAGAACGAATAACAAATCCAAAATAGCAGTGACAGGCTATCTTGCTGGTGTCTATATTTGAGGCACTTGTCAAAATATGCATTCCAAGTGCAGTGATGTTAAGTTTATTCGTTAAGTAGACAATATGTATCTTCCAATTTAATTTTTTATCAAGATTTAGGACTAAGAACTTTACATGGTTCACTTCTGTGATATCCTGATCATGGAAAGTTGCCTTTATTTCACTCTGTTCTAAAGACTTAGTTTCAAATTGGATTATTTTGGTTTTAGTTACATTTAATTTTAGCCCATTTTGATGGAACCAATTTTTACCTTCAAAACAAGAGAAAATCACATGGTCCAGTTGGTCCTATCCAGAAGACTGGATTACACCTTGTGTTTGTGCAAAAACATGTGGCCTTGCACTGACATGGAGTATCACATTGGAAGACAGTAGGCTATACTACTTGAAACCTGTGGTAATTTACCTGGTAACATTGAAATCATGATACGCCTGTACTCTCAAGTTTTTTTTTTTTTTGTTTAAATCATGAACCAAATCTTCAGATATAAGAGGTCAGCAGGGTGTCACTCATTATACATGCTGATCTGCATGGCCTTGAACATTCTTGCCCACTTGCGAAGTTTAATTTCGCTCATAGCATTATCACTGTAAACTTCACGAATCTAATGGTGAATTTGTGCTGCTGCCAAGTTCCTTGTGCCTAAGAATCAAATAACAGATCATTCTCGCACTAGGCAGGCAACACAATTTTCTTAAACATTATAAACTTCTACAGCTCAGCACACAGACAGATGGCATGGTTGCAACTGGCATCTGTACATGTGCAGAGCATGCTGGAGCCAGACATACATGCGCAAAGTGGCAATTGTGCATCATTTTCACTCTATTCACAAATGGGCCTCATTTAAAAAATACCCCTTATATTATACAGTACTCTGCACATATACTACATCTCCCAAGCAGCAGCAAACCTGTATATTGGGTCATATTTTTTCTGGTTTGTTGGTTATGAATTCTATATCTCCCTAGGCCTGTTTAGCTTAAATTCATCTGAAAGACAAAACTACAAAATATATATCTTTAGAGGTGAACCTATCAAAACAAAATACTACAGCTTGGACAGATACATAGATATTAAAGAAAATGCCTTTAGTGTCTTCCAACAAACTAACAGTAGGCTCATTGATACAAAAAGATAAACTTGTCATGAAAAAATGGATAAGATTGATGGAATGCCTGCAGATATATCCATATCAGAATATTACATGTAAATAGAATGAATAGATCTTGATCCAGGGGTGTCCACCCCTGGCAGCTGAGTGGTCAGCACGATGGAATGTCATGCCTAATGGCCCGGGTTCGATTACCAGCTGGGTCGGAGATTTTCTCCGCTCAGGGACTGGGTGTTGTGTTGTCCTTGTCATCATCATTGCCGGCACGGTAGCTCAGCATGTTCGGTCAGAGAGCTGCATGCTCTCTGTAATAAAAAAACTGAGTCAAGGAATCAACGAACAACTTGAATGGATGTCTTGTGACGCCCGCCCAGGCCAAACACAACGAACTATATCGAACAAAAAAAAAAAAAAAGGGGTAGCGTCTTTTATTCATAATCAAAACGTACCTGGTCCCAGGTTTGAAACCCACCACCGCTTAATTTTTGATTAATAATCAGCATTGGTGGCCAAAGACTTCCGGCATAAGAAGTCACTCTTATTCTGCCTACGGCCTTGTCAGAGAGGGTGGAGGAGCAGCCAGAGGTTCAGGACCACTCTCTTGGCCTTGGTGTGGGAAACTGCCCCTAAAGACGGAATAATCAGCAATGATCAACAGCATGAGGATGCAGAAGGCAATGGAAACAAATGCATTAAAGACACATAATGTGTATCCACATAACATGTGCCCTGTAATTGAAAAAGTGTCATGATTATCTCTACATTGGCAAAAGATTCCAAAATAGTCCCCCATTTGGATCTCAGGAAGGGGACTGTCAAGGGGGAGGATAATCAACTTAAGGATAATGTTCTATGAGTTGAGGCATGGAATGTCAGAAGCTTGAATGTGGTAGATAGGCTAGAAAATCTGAAAATGGAAACGCAAAGGCTCAATCTAGATACAGTAGGAGTCAGTGAAGTGAAATGGAAAGAAGACATGGATTTCTAGTCAGATGAATATAGGGTTATATCAACAGCAGCAGAAAATGGTATCATGGAAGTAGGATTTGTTATGAATAGGAAGGTAGGGCAGAGAGTGTGTTACTGTGAACAGTACAGCGATAGGGTTATTCTTATCAGAATTGACAGCAAACCAACACCAACAATGATAGTTCAGGTACACATGCCACTGTCACAAAATGAAGATGAAGATATAGAGAAAGTATATAAGGACATTGAAAGGGCAGTACAATATGCAAGGGGAGTTGAAAATCGAGTAGTCATGGGACACTGGAATGCAGTTGTAGGGGAAGGACTAGAAGAAAAGATTACAGAAGAATATGGACTTGGGAGAAGGAAAGAGAGAGGAGAAAGACTATTTGAGTTCTGTAATAAATTTCAGCTAGTAATAGCGAATACTCTGTTCAAGAATCACAAGAGGAGGAGGTATAATTGGAAAGGGCTGGGTAATATGGCAAGATTTCAGTTAGATTACTTCATGGTCAGACTGAGATTCCGAAATCAGATTCTGGATTGTAAGGCATAACCAGGAGCAGATATACAATCAGATCACAATGTAGTAGTGATGAAGAGTAGGTTGAAGTTTAAGAGATTAGTCAGGAAAAATCATATGCAAAGAAGAGGGGCACTGAAGTACTAAGGAATGACAAGATACACTTGACGTTCTCTAAGGTTATAGATAAAGCAATAAAGAATAGTCCAGTAAGCAGTACTGTTGAAGAGGAATGGACATTTCTAAAAAGGGCAGTCACAGAAGCTGGAATGAAAAACAGAGGTACAAAGACCGTAACTGCAAAGAAATTGTGAGTAACAGAAGAAATACTTCAGCTGATTGATGAAGGAAGGAAGTACAAAAAGGTTTAGGGAAATTCAGGAATAAAAAAATATAAGTCAGTGAGAAATGAAATAAATAGGAAGTGCAGGGAAGCTACGATGAAATGGCTGCATGAAAAATGTAAAGAAACTGAAAAGGAAATAATAGTTGGGAGGACTGACTCAGCATATAGCAAAGCCAAATTAACCTTTGGTCAAATTAAAAGCAAGGGCAGTAACATTAAGAGTACACCTGGAATTCCATCGTTAAATGCACAGAAGAGAGCGGATAGGTGGAAACAGTACACTGAAGGCCTCTATGAGGGGGGGAAGATTTGTATGATGTGATAGAAGAAGAAACAGATGTCAAATAGAAGATATAGGGCATCCAGTATTAGAATCAGAATTTAAGAGAGCTTTGAGGGACTTAAGATCAAATAAAGCAGAAGGGATCAATAACATTCCATCAGAATTTCTAAAATCATTAGGGGAAGTGGCAGCAAAACGACTATTCACATTGCTGTGTAGGATGTATGAGTTTGGCAATATACAGTCTGACTTTCAAAAAAATATCGTCCACACAATTCCAAAGACTGCAAGAGCTGAGATCCAAGTTGCTCACAAGAATAATATACAGAAGAATGGAAAAGAAAATTGAGGATGTGTTAGATGATGATCAGTTTGGCTTTAGGAAAGGTAAAGGTGCCAGAGAGGCCATTCTGACAATGTGGTTGATAATGGAAGCAAGACTAAAGAAAAATCAAGATACGTTCATAGGATTTGTTGACCTAGAAAAAGCATTTGACAATGTAAAACGGATGCAAGATGTTCAAAATTTTGAGAAAAATAGGGGTGAGCTATAGGGAGAGACAGGTAATATACAATATATACAATAAACAAGAGGGAACAATAAGAGTGGACGACCAGGAACGAAATGCTCAGATTAAAAATGGTATAAGACAGGGATGTAGTCCCTTTCGCCTACTGTTCAATCTGTACATAGAAGAAGCAGTGATGGAAATAAGAGAATGGTTCAGGAGTGGAATTAAAAGGGTATCAATGATATGATTCGCTGATGACATTGCTATCCTAAGTGAAAGTGAAAAAGAATTACATGATCTGCTGAATGGAATGGAGAGTCTAATGAGTACAGAATATGCATTGAGAGTAAATCAAAGAAAGTTGAAAGTAATGAGAAATAGCAAGAAACTTAACATCAGGATTGATGGTCATGAAATAGATGAAGTTAAGGTATTCTGTTAGCTAGGTAGCAACAGTACCAGTGATGGACAGGGCAAGGAGAAGATCAAAAGCACTTTGCTCAGTGTGCATCAGTTTAGAACAACAAATAAAGCAATTAACCTGAACAAATGGAGGTGAAGTGAAGAAACAAGAACTGACAACACAACTTGCTTTACACAAAGCTAAGGCAAATGCTTTTTATGATATACTGAAAGTTGAGGACAGTGGTGAAATAACCCTGACATTTGACTGCCAGAAAAACCTTCCACTGACTAAACTGCAAGATCAAAGTGCTTATTATACACGTCAAATGCAAGTGTATAATTTTACAATCTGTCAAGGACCATCTGGTTCACGGCAAAACAAGGAGGACACATTTATATACACATGGAAAGAAACATATTTTGCAAAGGGATCCAATGAAATTGGGTCTTGTGTACATCACAGGTTAACATCTACAGACCTAACCGATATCCATACCATCTGACTGATGTCAGACAGTTGTGGAGGGCAAAATGAAAACCAGACAATGTTGGGTATGCTAACACAAGAAGCTCCTGTCAATGTGAAACAAGTAAAGATATTCTATCCAATGGTTGGACATTCGTTTCTACCATCCATCAGATTTTTTGGTCTAATAGAAAAGGTTCTCAGGTCTAAAGTCACAATTACCTCACCAAGTGAGTACAATGAAGTGTTTGAGGTTCACGGAACAGTTTTGCAATCAGGAGTTGATATCAAAAATCTGTGTTGGAAGGATGGCGTTGCTGATGTCATTAAGCCACCTCATCAATGGCACTTCAGATTTGCTCTGTAAAAGGAGTTGTGATCACCAGAAGTACACAGAGAAACGCAGTAGTAAAAGGTGAAGTGGCTTATAGAATGGACGCTGGTGAATCAAGATGGATGTGCAGATGAGGCAAAGCCTACTCACCCATGGAGCCAAATGTTATCAGCATTGGAAGAGCCTTAAAGGAAGCTAAAGTGAGGGATATCGATTTCCTGCTCAAAAAGCATTTTGGGCACACTTGGGAAGAAAACAAAAACTTTGCTTTCTACAAGAATGTAATCCATTGTCAGACAGCTGGGAACAATGCAGATGAAGATTCAGACTTTGAAATTCATCCAGAGGACAATGAGTTGCAGTGTAATTTAGAAGGGACGGGATAATACTTGAAAGCTTGTGACGTATTAACTACTTTCAAACTACTGTTTAATGTCACATACTTTGTATTAACTACTTTCAAACCATTGTTTAATGTCTCATACTTTGTAATCACATTCATTTTTGTCATTAAATCTTTTGTAACAGTATTAAGGTGTCTTTTGATTTTTATGTAATGATAATATATGCACATCGATCTCTACAGAAGCATAACTCTGTAGATCCCTGGGAACAGAGGCAAAACTTGGTGAATCCAAATTATTTTAGGTAATAACTAGAAAAATAAAAGCCGAAGATTTCAAGGATTGTCAGAAATATACACCTTAGGTAAGCATAAATCTATGATGAAAAGGAATTTCGAACATCTGCCGTATGAAGTAAGTAAGAAGTTTTTTGCGTTTCCTGAAAAAAAATGTTCTAGTTCACTCACTGCATTTTGCTTCTGGACACCTCAGATAGTGTAGGTAGAAAATTTAACCCCTTCTTAGATAGGTTCTTTCAGGACTTCGAGCCTTGTTTCTCCCTAAAACATATAACAGTAAAATCGAACAGAAGCAAGGATAAATGATGTGTAACTCATGGTTTGAGCTACAAAGACAGAGATTTACCTAATCCAGAGGACAAGTTGTGGTCAAGAGCTGAGACTCCATCATCACCAGTATCTAAAATCCTACAATTATCATTTGTAGAACACAGTGCAGTGCTATGTAAAGGCAAACATGATTCTTAATTTTGCAAGAATATTTTTAGGGAAGAATTAAATTTCTCACATGCTATGTGGCCTTGAGAATTTTTTTCATCCAGTAAATTTTTACTGAACAATGTGACTGAGTCAGCACTTATGTTTCTGCAAACCTGAAGGCTCAATCTTAGAGCTGATCATGTTATGATTTACCTGTCTATATCAGTGCCCTACCAGTCATGTTTGCCAATGATGCTTCATGACTTACTGAAAAAGAAAATGCGAGGAAATTCTGAATGCTGTAAAAACACACTAAACAACCTATATACATGGTTTCAACAAAATAGACTTAAAATTAATATTTCAAAGACCTCGTTTACTCAATTTAACACCGACCAATAAAAAATCAATGACATCAGTATCATATATAAAAATCAAATTATGGAAGAAGCTCAGTCCATCGCATTCTTGTGACTAAACTTGGACAAAAATCTAAGCTGGCAAACACATATAGATTATTTAACTACTAAACTAAACAGCCTTGCTTTTGCAATGGATATGTTATCTGTTGCAACAGAAGATATAAACAGCAGGAAAGTGGTGTACCATACTTAGTTTGAATCTGTAATTAAATACAGTTTAATTTTGGGGGGGAATTCAAGTCACATGCCATGAATCCTACTACTTCAGAAAAGAATAATTAGAAAAATGTTTACTGCTCACTCTTCAAGAACCTAAAAATATTACATATCCCTGCATGGTACATATTTGAGATTATCATCTTTATATGCATTAATCCTGAGGTAACGAAAGAAAACCATTTCAGACATATGTAGAACAAAGAAAGTTTCATGCTTCCAACATGTCACCTAAAACTCTTCCAATAGACACACAAGTATATGGGAATGAAAGTCTACAATAGACTCGAGAGTACAGCTGTACTGAGCTTGGAGATAGGTTCACTGAAGAGAAAACTGTATGATCTCCTTATTGAAAAAAGCTACTATTCAATTGAGGAATTCAAGAATAATGAGATGATCTTTTAAACAGTGTGAGTATTTAGTATCATAGTGTAGTATATAATATTGTGTGTGTAAAATAATGTCTGAAAATTTAGACGTTAAGTACTGTACATCACGAGAAGAACAGTTTAATAATGTGTTCAACATAAACCTTTGCTGGTAAAATTAATGTTAAAAACTTATGTAACTATGTAAATTGTAAGCCAAAAATTGATGTCTCTCCTGAACAATATGATCAACTGATCTAAAAATGTGTGTTATGAGATGAATACAAATACAATACAATACAGTAGTTGGCTGATATTTCATTATTAGTGAAATCTGATTCATGGGGATGATTTATTGCTATCATTTGACAATGATGGTTAGAAACCCCATCTATTATGTGGCTCACATCTATTTCATGAAAGATAGTTGGATTTATGTTTGAATTATCAGTCACTGCTGCAGGTATCACATTTGTGCCACCCATGATTACTGGTAATTAAACATCATTTGTCTCCTGCAGTATTTTATAAAATGTTTATCCCCTGAATGGAAGACAGGAACAGGAACGTCTTTGTGGAAAAAATGCTATGGACAAAAAGCATGGTGAAGTGAAATAGATTATGTTTTTCAATTTTTCTGTGCAGTTCAATATGAATTCACCCCAGATGGAGCCATTTTCTACCTAAAAGCCTCTGTACAGGTGTCCTCTGGTGCTAATGAGATAGTTTGATGATAACACTCTCAGAAAAATTCAATTTTGCTGCATGCCATTGTCCTTGTAAGGCAGACATTAATGGTTGAAAAGATTTTTCCAAGAATTATTTCACTTCACTGAAACCTCCATCCTCCTCACCAATCATTGTACCCATTAATTTCAGTATCTTAAATTAAGACTGAAGGGACAACATTTTTTAACCTGCAAAGAAGCAATGGAAATATAATGCAGTAGCTTCAGTTACACTGTGTGACACAGAACTTGATGAGTACAGTCATGGAAAGTCCTTGATGGAATATAAATAATAGGAGCAAAAAAGATAACAACTCATCTTTTAGCTGGGGTGTCAATTGGTCAATAGGCAGATAGAAAAGTCTGAAAATGCAATTAGGACAATGTCCTTCTTCATAGCTGTCTGGTACAGAATGCATGCACTCTCATCTGTGTAGCTCTGTATAGCTACATCGTCCTGTATGTGTGTGTGTGTGTGTGCGTGTGTGTGTGTGTGTGTGTGTGTGTGTGTGTGTGTGTGTGTGCGCGTGTGTGTGCGTGTGTGTGTGTAAAAGCTGGTGGTTTCCCTCATCCTTTTATTTATTTAATCTCTGGGTTAATATTCACCCTAATAAATTGCTCAGCATCCAAAACAGAGATTTTTTTATGTCAGTAACCCCAATCTCAGGTACATGCATTTTATTAAACACTCTTATACAAATCTGATACAGAAGGTATCACACCAGACCATGAGACAACCCAGATCGGGTATGCTAAAATAAGACAACTGAATGACCTGGAGGAAAGGAAGGGAAATTTCACTGCAAGATGAGGAAGGGAGTCAGCTGTTATGTGCTGAAGCAACCACCCCTGCTCTTACCTGAGAAACTTATAGAAGTCACAGTAGAATTACACCTCAGTGGCCAAAAGACATATGAAAGCACTGGATGTTATGTTTGGTTGTAGGCCACTGATGCCTGAGCAGGGAATTTGTATCCTACATTCCTGAAAGATATGGGTTCCTGATGCTCCTCATTCAAACTGGTAGCAATCTGACTCACCATAGCCCATTGATTGCCCTCTACTGCTCTGTGGAGATGACATGATATACATCCATCATACATTTATAGTCACTTTGTATGGTGGTTTGTGGTGCCCAGCAATATTCTCTCTGACACTGACCTCAGAAACTCAAATTCTTATGTAACCTTCAATATGCTACGACCAGGCATCTATCAATTGATTGTCACCCCAAAGTTGTTTAACGTGAGACATGCTGCCATGTTCACTACTCACATCACTGTAACAGACTGCTCAGACACCATGTCTACACTCGCACCATATGCTACAACATTTGGGCATCATATATAGCACATCTTTAAGGGGACAACCCTTCCTGTGACTTGTCACTCAGTTCAAATCAGGATAGCCATAGGAGAATCTGACACTAAATATACACTCTAGGCAGAGATCAGAACCAGCCAACACACAGAAGAAACCCACAAAACTAGCATGGCTGAGAAAAGACATCGGACAGCTAACACAGTTTATAAGAAATGAAATATCAGACAAAAAACGAAAAAGGTTAGGCAAAATCTCACACCAAGAAGCGATAGAGCAATTAGATGAAAAGAAGCATAAATTACAAGCATTGGCCAAACGACTTAGAAGATACAAAAAAAGTGAAAATAGAAGGAAACAAAACCAAACATTCAACACAAACCAAAAAGACATTTTATCAGACAATAGACAACACACACACATTAAAATAGACAATCCACCAAACATAACAGACATGTAACACTTCTGGAGCAACATATGGTCAAACCTGGTACAACATAACAGACATGCACAGTGGATACGAGCAGAAACAGACACATACAAGATGATACCACAAATGCCTGAAGTGATAATTTTGCAACATGAAGTCACCCGAGCAATTAATTCTACGCGCAACTGGAAAGCCCCTGGAAAAGATAAAATAGCAAATTTCTGGCTAAAGAAGTTCACCTCAACACATTCACATCTAACTAAATTATTTAACAGTTACATTGCAGACCCATACACAGTTCCTGATACACTTACACAAGGAATAACGTAACTGAAACCTAAAGATCAAGCAGACACATCAAACGCAGCAAAATATCGCCCTATAACATGCCTACCAACAATATACAAAATATTAACTTCAGTCATTACACAGAAATTAATGACACATTCATCGCAGAACAAAATTATAAACGAAGAACAAAAAGGCTGCTACAAAGTAGCACGAGGATGTAAAGAGCAACTGATAATAGATGTAGAGGTGACATATCAAACTAAAACTAAACAATGGTCACTACACTACACATACATTGATTACCAAAGAGGTTTTGATAGTGTAACCCACTCATGGTTACTACAAATATTGGAAATATACAAAGTAGATCCTAAATTGATACAGTTCCTAAACATAGTAATGAAAAATTGGAAAACCACACTTAATATCCAAACAAATTCAAATAATATCACATCACAGCCAATACATATTAAGCATGGAATATACCAAGGAGACTCATTAAGTCCTTTCTGGTTCTGCCTTGCTCTGAACCCACTATCCAACATGCTAAATAATACAAATTATGGCTATAATATTACTGGAACATACCAACACAAAATCACACATTTGCTGTACATGGATGATCTAAAACTACTGGCAGCAACAAATCAACAACTCAACCAATTACTAAAGATAACAGAAGTATTCAGCAATGATATAAATATGGCTTTCAGAACAGACAAATGTAAGAAAAATAGCATAGTCAAGGGAAAACACACTAAACAAGAAGATTACATATTGGATAACCACAGTGACTGCATAGAAGTCATGGAAAAAACAGATGCCTATAAATATCTAGGATACAGACAAAAAATAGGAATAGAAAATACAAATATTAAAGAACAACTAAAAGAAAAATATAGACAGACTAACAAAAATACTGAAAACATAATTGACGGCAAGAAACAAGACAAAAGCTATAAATACTTATGCTATACCAATATTGACCTACTCATTTGGAGTAGTGAAATGGAGTAACACAGACCTAGAAGCACTCAATACACTTACATGATCACAATGCAACAAATATAGAATACACCACATACATTCAGCAACAGAAAGATACACATTAAGCAGAACGGAAGGAGGAAGGGGATTTATCGACATAAAAAACCTACATTATGGACAGGTAGACAATTTAAGAAAATTCTTTATAGAACAAGCAGAAACTAGCAAAATACACAAAGCAATCACTCATATAAATACATTGGCTACACCATTGCAGTTTCATAACCACCTCTACAACCCTTTAGATCACATAACATCAACAGTTACGAAGAAAGTAAATTGGAAAAAGAAAACACTACATGGCAAGCACCCATATCATCCAACACAGCCACACATCGATCAAGAGGCATCCAATGCATGGCTAAGAAAAGGCAATATATACAGTGAGATGGAAGGATTCATAATTGCAATACAGGATCAAACAATAAACACCAGATATTACAGCAAGCATATTATTAAAGATCCCAATACCACAACAGATAAATGCAGACTTTAAAAACAACAAATAGAAACAGTAGATCACATAACAAGCGGATGTACAGTACTAGCAAATACAGAATATGCCAGAAGACATGACAATGTAGCAAAAATAATACATCAACAACTTGCCATACAACATAAACTAATAAAATAACATATCCCCACATACAAGTATGCACCACAAAATGTACTGGAGAATGATGAATACGAATTATTCTGGAACAGAACCATTATAACACCCAATACAACAAATATACAGAAGAAAACAGGAGAAAAAATTGAAAAATACATCCAACTGGCTGAGGAAGTCAAGGACATGTGGCATCAGGATAAAGTTGACATTATACCAATTATACTATCAACTACAGGAGTCATACCACACAATATCCACCAGTACATCAACGCTATACAGCTACATCCAAACGTATATATACAACTACAGAAATCCGTAATTATTGATACATGTTCAATTACCTGAAAGTTCCTAAATGCAATGTAACATATACCGTACAGTTAAAAGGAAGTCATGCTTAATCAAGGTCCGCGTCACTTTCCATTTTTTACCAGACGTAACGTCTGAGGCAGGAAAGAGAAATAATAATAATCTTTATTTTCCCTCAATAACTTTAGTGTCCGCCCTGATAGCCGAATGGTCAGCATGATGGATGCCGTCCTAAGGTGCCGGGTTCGATTCCCGGGTGAGTTGGGGATTTTCTCTGCTCAGGGACTGGGTGTTGTGTTGTCTTTATCATCATTTCATCCCTATCTGGCGTGCAGGTCGCCCAATGTGGCGTCGAATGTAATAAGACCTGCACCAAGGCGGCCGGACCTGCCCTATAAGGGGCCTCCCAGCCAATGATGCCAAACGCTCATATCCAATAACTTTAGTCCTGGACATCATCATTTTTGTACATTTATACTAATAATAAAACTGTAAAATTGCCTTGCCTGTCTGTTTGAACATTCTAATCTCCATAATTACTAACATTTTAATCTCCAAAACTGCTAGATGAATTTTCATGGGGTTTTCACAGGTAACTTGGGCATAGCTTGGGGCAATGTATAGGCTTATTTAATCAAAATCAGATCACAACAACAACAAAAAATATTGTGATTTAAAGTTTTATCTCACTTGAAAAATGTAATGAGACATAGGAAAACAAACTTACACTTCTAAAAAGCTGGAATGAGATTTTCACTCTGCAGCGTAGTGTGCGCTGATATGAAACTTCCTGGCAGATTAAACCTGTATGCCAGACTGAGACTCAAACTCAGGACCTTTGCCTTTGGCAGGCAAGTGCTCTACTGTCTGATATACCCAAGCACGACTCACGTCCCATCCTCATAGCTTCAATTCTGCCAGTACCTCATCTCCTACCTTCCAAACTTCACAGATCTCCTGCATACCTGGCAGAACTAGCACTCTTGGAAGAAAGTATGTTGCAGATATATGGCTTAGCCACAGCCCGGGGGATGTTTCCAGAACCTGTGCAAAGGTCCTGAGTTCGAGTCTCGGTCTGGCACACAGTTTCAATCTGCCAGGAAGTTTCAAAAAAGCTGTTTACTTTTTGACATTTGAACTGTATAACATCTGTGACAATGCTTTCATTGTTTGATATGTTTCTGGAACTCTGGTACATAATAGTGTTGGATAATAAAACACACCATAGACACAGAGTACAAAAAGTAAGTAAGACACAAAACATATATCTATACATGGCCATACACTACAAAATCACAAACCGAACTGCTCAGACAGAGTGAGGCTGCCTCATCATGATACTGTAGCTCCCACAGAACCCCCCCCCCCCTTTTTTCCCCTGGTAGTGTGGAGCACTGTGCCAAGCTGATGGTAGGGAGGGGGAAGGGGTGTATTACAGCAAACAGTAAGTGTATGCAGTGAGGCATTGAGTTCTTAATCATGGTGATGTGCAGTCACGCAAATGGTGCCCTCTGCATGAGAAAGCTTGGTGGCTCGCAGGGAAGAGTGAGTGTCAGTCCGAGTGTCACAGTCATGAGACACTGGGGAGAGCTCGCAGCCTGGGAGTGGCAAGCATGACATGGTGATGGTGAGATGGCCACTGTAGCTGAAGCAAACAGACAGGATTGAAGCAGCTACATCTGTGGGTACGGGGAATGTCTCACAAAAGTGGTGTTCGCGTGTGTTGTTTGAAGCCTTGCAGCCTGTGTGTGTCCCTTTGATAATTAGATCAGCACTGGTGACAGTGAGCTGGAGATCCTTAGGGTGGAAACACTGCACATCCAGGCACCATTTGGATGGGCTGATGCATCAAAAGAAGGGTGGACCATTAGGTGAGGACAATGCAGTAGGTGGTGAAGTGTCAGTAGCTGTAAGCTCATTGCTGAGTGTCCAGGCCAGTTTGAGTTTGCTAACGGAGACAGTGTGAGGCTTGCCATGAAGCAAGATATCGAACATGTGAGCTCTGCGATGAAGCACTTTGTGGGGGACTGGGTAAGGGGTTGCAGGGCTGCACATACTGTGTCATTGCAAAGTATGATAAACTGGCGGTCTGCAAGCTCCTTCAACAGGAAGGTTTTCAGAGTAGAGTGAGGGGAGGGAGGAGCCATTGGAGCATTGCCAAAGCATGCATGGTACCAGCAGTAGCACAACAGTGCATACATGGTATCCAGCGCAGAGGGGGCAAAAGTGGTGAGAGTGTCTCTTTTGTTAACACTCAGGGTGCTGACCATGTTGCCTGCAATGAGTCAGCATTGCATGGGGTCAGAAGTGCTTGATGGTGATTGAAGGGAGGAGGTGGCTGGGTCCATGGCAGTACTGTGTTGCACCTGGCACAATTATTGGTGGCTCTGTTGATTTGTTGTGGCTGGGTCCATGGCAGTACTGTGTTGCACCTGCACAATTATTGGTGGCTCTGTTAATTTGTTGTCCATATTGACTAAGTGCAGAAATTTTATCAGTCAGACAAAGATGGGTGTACAGTGGTTGATGTTTACTTGCTACTGTCGTCAATTGAACTAGTGTAGTGAGTTTAACCATCCAAAACTTCCTCATCACACATGAGATGTGGGTCAATCTTTATGCAGAAGCACCACCACATTTGGGATGGAGTCATGTCTCATAAATGTTCATCATACAATACATAATGCAGCTGCTCCTTGGTGGTGCATGTCAAGTGCCATAGGAGCACAGTTTTAACTTTCAGGTACTTATCACTTGAAGTGGGTGCAAGAATGATGTCGTTGATGGTATCTGCTTGGCTGCCAAGGTTTCTGAGTAAGGCGATGTATATCATACTGACGGTGATGATAGCATTTGCTGCAAAGATGCTTTCTTGAATAGCAAACCAAAGCTGAGGATTATCAGTGTTAAACAGCAGAAGCTTGAGATGTGATGCCATGTGTTATTCTCCTCAACTGTGTAGCAGCAACAAGGCTCTCCAGCCTGGATGTGCGTGTGGTAAATCTTGACGTACAGTTGATATAGTGGCTAGTAATGCAGACAGCTGCATGAAACATGGACCAAATGACATGTTGTGTGGTGGGGTCAGAAGATGATGCAATGCAAGGCAAGCGAACATGAGTACGATGCAGGTGAATGAAAACATGGCGGGTTTGGAAGGTTAATCACATCGAGCTGATATGAAGTTCATGTGGAGCTGCAGAAGTCACACCACAATCAGGTTTTGTAGCATTGCCAATAGGAGGATTGTCTACTGTCTACCATTGTTGTGTAATCATGTTTGTCAGCAAAACACTAGTATGTGGAGTGTCACTGTCACTTTTTATCACTCATGAAGTGCAAGACACACTGTTAGCAAAGAACATGGAACAGCAAAATGATTTGTGAGGTTCATAACACAATGAGTGCCAGAAGACCGTATTGTTGGAACAGAATAAACTAATTTACATGAATTAACAGCACACAGTAGTCAGGTCCCCAACTGTGGAACTCCGGTACATAATAGTGTTAGATAATAAAGCACACCATAGATACAGATTACGCTACAAAGACACAGACCGAACTGCTCAATCAGAGACAGTCTGCCTCAACACTCTAACTGGTCATTGATTTTGTTGATAGACTGTGGGGAAGAAAGTTAGGGGCCTGGGAAAGGGTTCATGTGCAGCAAGGGGTTAGCAGAGATCGAGACTAGGAGGGTTGCGGGAACAAAGGATGTGTTGCAGAAATAACTCTGATCTACATAGTTCAGAATGACTGGTGCTGGGGAAAAGGATCTGCAGGGCATGCTTTGTGAAGCAGCCATTGAAATCAAGCTTGTTGTGCTCAGCAGCATGCTCCTTCACAGGGTGGTCAACTCTGCTCTTGCCCACAGTTCGGCAATGGACATTTATTCAGATTGACATTTGGTTGGTGGCCATTCCCACAAAAATGTTGCACAGAAATTTTAGTAGAGGTGGTATATGACAAGGCTGCTTTCACAACTGGCCTTGCCTCTGATGGGATATAATAAGCCTGTAATGGGGCTGGAGTAAGATGTGGTCTGTGGGTGAATTAGAAAGGTCTTCCACAGGGATATGCCCCATGTGGCAAAGGGTTGGAAGAGGATGTGGTATGGGGAGGGATGCACCAGGTTATGCATAGATTGGGTGGGTAGCAGAAAATCAGATTAACAGTGGTGGAAAGGATTGTAAGTAGGATTTTCCTCAGTTCTGGGCACAATGACAGATAATCGAAGTCCTGGTCGAGGATATGGTTCAATTGTTCCAGTCTGCGATGATACTGGGTGATGTATGAGTTGGTCCTTTGCAGCTGGTTCTTGGAGATGATAGGAGGAGTAGGGGCGTGTGAGGACATGGTACAGGAAATCTGTCTGTGGACTACATTTTGGGGATAGTGAATGTCTATGAAAGACTTAGCAAGACTTTCACCATACCGGGCAAGGGAATTCTCATCACCAAAAATGTGCTGTCCACATGTAGGCAGGCTATATGGAGGTAATTTTTTGGTGTGGAAGGGATGACAGCAGTTGAAATGCAGGTTAATGGGCTATATATGGACAGAAATATGGATGAAGCAAATGATTAGTGGGCTTGGTATGGACAGAAATATGGATGAAGCAATCAGAGAGATGAAAGTCAACATCCAGGAAGGTAATGAAGATATCACTGAGGGACATCAACTAGTGAAGGGATTTAGGTTTTGTGAGGCTAGGAGCATTTACTCTAGATGACTCTCAAACAGATTGACATAAGAGGGTGAAGTGCAAATGCCTGTGATTGTGCCTTGGATTTTTTTTTGTGTATCTTCCCCTCAAAGGGGAAGTAGTTATGTATGAGGATGTAATTGGTAAAAATCAAACCTTGGAAAGTCCAGGTTTGAATATCAACAATAGTATGAATAGGATAGATTGTTTCTCACCAGCATCCTTCCCACTGCCCTTAAAATGGTATTTTGCCACCCATTCAGTCTACTCAGTATTGTGGTTCACCCCTCCTTGTACCGCATCCACTCCCAGCCAATTGCCACATGAGTCATATCCCTGTGGAAGACCTGACTATTTCACCCACAGGGTACATCCTATTCCAGGGTGGTCAACTCTTCTCTTGCCAGCCACTCTGGCCAGAATGCAACTGAAATGCAACTGGGCACAACAATCCAGAATAGGGTATGGAAAGGGGAGGAGGAATAGTAGGGTATGGGTGGATGAAGAGGGAACAGTGCTGCTTGGTGGAGCATGCTTGAACTAGAGGTGGTAGGACATGGCTGCTGGGCACAGTATTGGGAGTCTGTGATGGAGGGAGAGGGGGAAAACAGGGATGGAAAGAAGATGAAAAAAGAAGGGGGAAAGACTGGTGTGTGCACCACCAGACAGCAGAACACAATGAATGTGAGGGGAGGCAAATTGTGAGGAGGTGACAAGACAGTGGAGATGGGAAAACTTGCATGGAGGGTGTGGGGTCAGTACATTACTGTAGGCTGAAGGTGGGATGATTTCAGTAGTGGAGATTGTGTCATAAGTGTAACTCCTGTCTACATAGTGCAAAAGAGCGTGTCATGTAGTGGAGGATCCAGATGGCCCAGGTTGTGAAGCAGCTTTTTAAATCAAGCATGTTGTGTTCAGCTGCATTCTGTGCCACAGTGTGGTCCACTTTGCTTTTGGCCACAGTTTGGCAGTGGCCATTCACCCTGGTGGGTAGCTAGTTGATACTCATACCAATATAAAAGACTGTTCTGTGCTCATACATAGCAAACTGTGCCTAGTACATGTCCACTGCAGCGCTTGGGGGCCACAGCACAGTTGTGACACCTGAGGATGGTCTTATGAGAGCCCGAAACTGGTCGTGATAATACAACAAATTTACAACTGAAGTGGTATTTTCAACCTCTAACAACATAAAAGAATGAGCAATGATTGCAGCAGAGCTGGTATGATATGGCTGCTTTCACGGGTGGCCCGGCTTCTGATGGAGTAGGATAAGCCTGTCACAGGACTGGAATAGGAAGTGCTGGGTGGGTGGATTGGGCAGGTCTTGCCCCTCGATCTTCCACATTATATGGCACAGGAAATCTGTTCGTGGACTATGTCTGTCTGTCTATGAATACCTATGTGAGACCTTCAGCATACCAGGCAAGAGGGAGAATGTGTTGAGGTTGTGAAGGAATCAGGATAGGGTGTCTTGATCCTAGGTCCAGATCATGAGGATATCACCAATGAATCTGAACCTGACTGGGGTTCAGGGGCTAGACAGATTTCCACTCAGCAGCACATAAGCAGTTTGGCATAGGAGGGTGCTGTGCAGGTGCTCATGGCTGTGCCACAGATTTGTTTGTATACCTTCTCTTCAAAGCAGAAGTAGTTGGGTGTTAGGACATAGTTACTAAAGTGTATGAGGAATGAGGTAGTGGATGTGAAGTCTGAAAGATGTTGGGACAGGTAGTGTTTCAGTAGTGGCAAGATCACGGCTTTGAGGAATGTCGGTATATAAGGAACTGTGATGAGTAGGGATCCAGGAGCTAAAGAGATTTTGGTGAAGAGTCAGTGAATAGGTGGTTGGTTACTTTGATATGGGAGGCTAGATTTTGGGCAACAGACTGGAGGTGTTGTCAATGAGTACTGAAATTCTTTCAGTGGGAGCATAATAACCAGCTACAATGGAGTATCAGGGATTGTTGAGTTTGTGGATTTTGGGGAGCATGTAGAAGGTGTGTGTGAGGGATGAGGAGGGCAATGAATAAAGGATTTAGGTTCTGGGAAGGGCGTAAGACTTTAAGCAGGGATTGGACATTATGTTGGGCATCTGAGGTGAGTTGACTACAGCAGAATTCATAGGTGAAGGATCAGACAATTGGCAGAGTCCTTCCATCAGGTAGTCACTGTGATTCATGAAGATAATGATGTAACCTTTTGTCTGCAGGCAGGATGATTAGGTCAGGATCTGTTTTGAGGCTGGGTATGTCTGTCCTTTCTTCTGCTGAAAGTTTGGTGTTCTTAAGAAGGGACCTGGGGAAGGATGGTGAGGCCAAATTGGGAGTAAGGGTGACTAGGGGTGGTTTGGTGGGTGGGAGGCAGGTATGGAGGATCATGGTTGGATAGTGGTATGAACTTGGAGAGGCAAGGTTCATTGTTGGGATTAGGTTGGCTTTGGACACAGGGATTGGTAGCAAAGAAGTGACTGGGAGGAGAGCAGGTCTTTGAAAAGTCCAAGATTATTAAATTTGGGTGTAGGGCTGAGGGCGAGGCCTTTGGAGAGGACTGAATCTTCTGTGAGGCTGATGATTTTGGTGGAAAGCTTAAGAGTAGTGCTGTGGGATTGTTTTGGGTCTGGATTTAGAGGATAGTGGAGGGTTGGAAGGTAGTTTTGGGTGATGTGGTAAGTTGAAAAGGTCAGGTAGGCAGGGTTTGGGCGCTATGAGAGATTGATAAGGAGGAAAACTGTGGGTAGGATATGTGTTGCATAGTTGTGCCCCAAGGCAGCAATAGGATGTCAGCAGGAGTGGTGTCCAGAATGCTCTTCAAGCTGCTGGAGTGCAAGGGATTTAGTTTCAGAGATGTGATGTATGTAGTAGGGATTGCATAGTAGCAGTGTCTCACAGAGGGAGCAGTGATGGTTTTGGAAAACCTGTGCCAGGGAGATGTGTTTTTACAGTACCAGGTTTGTGAGGACAGGGACTGGTGGTATCAGAAAAGGTGAATGTCATTTTAAAAGGAGGGGTGAGATCCAGAGAAAGAAATTTTTATGGTTAGGCCATTGGTGAGGGTTCTGTGGTTTAGGCAGTATTTAAGGAACAGGATGTGGGATGGTCTGGCTACCAGGATGAATGGCCATTGCCAAATTGAGCCAAAGAGCAAACTGGGCTACCCTGTAGCACAACATGCAGATGAGCATAAGACACTTGATTTCAATGGCTGCTTCACAGCCTGAGCCATCTGGATCCTCCCTTCCACCACTAGCTTTTCTTAAATCTGCAGATGAGAGTTATCTCTAAAATACATTCACTGCTCCTGAAATCACCTTGGCCTCAACCCACTGTCCCACACTCTCCATCCATCTGTTTCTGGCCCATCTATCCTGTCATTGCCTCACAATTTGCCTCCCCTCACCCTCACTGTGCACTGATTTCTGCCTGAGCAGCCACCAGTCTTTTCCCCTTCTCTTCTCCTCTCCCATCTGCCCCTCTCCCTCCACCACAGCCTACTAATGCAAGTATCTTAAGCTCTGCATAACTACTGCATTGGACATCCAATTGGACCTGCTTGCTGTATTCAAACCTCGACCTTCCCCTACAATAACCCTCTACACTTCTCCTTCCCACCATTACCAAATTCTCGTTTGGGAACACAGTTTGCTTAAGAACACAGGCAGCGTACCCAGTTAGTGAATTATACTTAATGAATTAGCCGTTACAGGATTAATATTTTTTCTTATACTGGCAGTTATTCCAACTGCTCTCTTATAGAGTCCGAATACCCTATCTATGTAGAGTGGAGGCAACCTACCCCAAACTCAAACCAATATTCCAGATATGAGAGGGTGAATCCATAGTAGATATGTTGTCTTTGGACTGGAGGTGTTAGTATGGTTGTGAGACACTTTAATCAATAAGTGTTGCAGCATGTATTTTTTACTCATGTAACTGTGATGTTTTTTCCATGTAAAATTCCTCATCTCTTACAGTGCCTAGAAATTTATGTTTGTCAGATTTTTTAACTAATGACAGCTGTTCAGAATTCTAGCCCACTTGAGTTGGATTACAACTTAACATAAACTCCATCACATCTTTCTCACTCTTATTCAGTGTAATAATTCATAATAAAATATTCTGTGAATAGACCAAAATTCTCTTAATTGTTTTGTACTGATAACTGTTCAGTATAGCCCCAGCTAATAAAAGATGTAGCATCACCATAGTACACTAATTTCGAGTGTTATTGCCATGTTCATTACAGATTTTGTGGACCATACTGTGCAAAAAATTCTACTGAATTAGATGTCTGTGGGCATCATTCAGATCTGTAAGGAAGTACAGAGATCAGAGCACCAATTCATTCACAGCCTGCCTTCCTAAGGAGACATGGGGAAAAAGTTTTCAAGGAAAGAATCACCAATAAAAAATTTAATGCATTTTAAGTACTTTATCCTTTTGAGCTATGTTTCCCTCTTAAAAATAAACAAATCTTACACAGGGAATTCAGATATCCCTCAAGAGAAAAAGATTACTTTATGGAAACATCAAAGCATACAGAAATCAGGCCTAACTTAAATGTTACAAACAGGTTCTACCCAAAACCATTAGAAATGATACTAGAGACTGAAAATACCACTTCAGTTGTAAATTTCCTTTATTATCACGATCGGTTTCTGTCTCTAAGCCCATCCTCAGGTGTCGCAACTGTGCTGTGGCCCCCGAGTGCCGCGGTGTACTAGACGCGGTGTGCTACCTATGAAAAAATTGTTGTGACATTTGTAAAAGCCATTAGTTGCAAAAAATACAATAAATAAACAAGGGTAACACAAGATGTTGTTAGAAAAGTATTACGAAAAATGCATACAGAGCATCACAACACCAAACTCATAAAATTTGCAGAGAGAATAATAGACCCATATACCTACATAGCAATAGATAAATTTTTCACAGAAGCAGCTGGAAATATTGTGCCTATTAGAAGAAAGAGAGGTATTAAATGTTATCAGTGAACTCAAACCAAAATTATCATCTGGCACTGATAACATTCCTAATTTTATTTTAAAGAGGTGTATGATAAAAATATCCAAACCCGCTTTTGATATTTGTAATTCTTCTTTGTCTTCAGAAATTTTGCCTGAAAAATTGATGGTAGCAAAAGCAAGGCCAATATTCAAGAAGGGAGATAAGACAAATGTTAAGTATTGTACACCAATCTTGTTGTTAACTGCCTTCTCTAAAATATTACAAAAAAATTATAAAAGACGTTCACACTTAATTTTTTTTTTTCTAATACACAGAGTGGTTTCCAGCAATATAGGTCTACAGAAATCTCTGTCTTTAATTTTATTAATGATGCTTTGACTTCACTGGATTGTGAAGAGCAAATAACAATCATATTTTAGACCTTACAGAAGCTTTTGATGGTATAAACCCATGAGCTATAACCAGAAACTGAGCGAGGTGGCACAGTGGTTAGCACACTGGACTCGCATTCGGGAGGACGACGGTTCAATCCCATCTCTAGCCATCCTGATTTAGGTTTTCCGTGATTTCCCTAAATCGTTTCAGGAAAATGCCGGGATGGTTCCTTTGAAAGGGCACGGCCGATTTCCTTCCCAATCCTTCCTTAACCCGAGCTTGCGCTCCATCTCTAATGACCTCATTGTCGACAGGACGTTAAACACTAACCACCACCACTATTACCAGAAAAATGGAACTTTTGGATATATAGGGAATAACACAAAAAATGGGTACAGTTTTACCTTCAAAACAGGCAACAAATAGTTTAAGTCAGCGCACAAAAAATACAGTATATATGCATATCATTTATAAAAACAAAATTTTAGAAAAGAAATAAATGCAGGAAAAATAGTTGCAGTGCATTTATATGAATTACAAAGGAAAGGCCTATAAACTCTAGAAATAACTCTGTCTGGAAATGAACAAGGAACAGTGAATGTCATTAAATTCCTGTGACTGTGGATACAAGATAATTTAAAAGTGAATGAACATGTGAACTTATAAACAACACGTTAAGTACCATATATTATTGTATTAAAATTCTAGCAGAGTGCACAACACAGCAAGTTATACGAAAAAGTCACATCCACTGTGCAAAGGTGGCATCATAGTTAAGATTCAGACTTTTTTTATTGGGGGGGGGGGGGGGGGGGAGGAATTCTCCTACAAGTAGAACATACTTATAATGCAGAAAATAATTATTAGAAACACTGAAAAAACTCACTTTTCAAAAATTTGGGAGAGCCACTGCTTAAGATCTTGTTAAACTGCCAACTTATATATCTTGGAGCTCATCTCATTAGTTAAGAAAATTGTAAGAGAGCAAACACTAGCTTGTTAGTACAAATCAGGATGTTCACCTGATCCTGTAATCCTCCTGGTTACAGTATCCACCCCTGCCCCAAGTTCCTGACTTCTCTGATCCTGCACTCATACTCTTTTTTTCTAATCTCATTCTCTCTCTGTTCTACCTTCCCTCCAAATCGACTCCTCATCATTGTGTATTGCACATTATTTCCTCTGCCTGTGGCGAGAACGAGGCCACTAGTGCCATATTCCTTTTCTGTGTGCCTGTTGCCTCTTGCTCCCAACAATCAGCCACTCTTTCCCCTACCATCACTCCCACTCCCCACAACCTTTCTCCTCTCATCCACTCCTCCCAACATAACCCTTCACCTGCTTATTGCAGCCTAGACACATTCTACTTGCTTTTTATTCACATTCCTAATTTACTTACTCTGAACTTTTTGCTAACATGACTAGATTTGAAACTTCCTGGCAGATTAAAACTGCGTGCCCGACCGAGACTCGAACTCGGGACCTTTGCCTTTCGCGGGCAAGTGCTCTACCAACTGAGCTACCGAAGCACGACTCACGCCCGGTCTCACAGCTTCACTTCTGCCAGTATCTCGTCTCCTACCTTCCAAACTTTACAGAAGCTCTTCTGCGAACCTTGCAGAACTAGCACTCCTGAAAGAAAGGATATTGCGGAGACATGGCTTAGCCACAGCCTGGGGGATGTTTCCAGAATGAGATTTTCACTCTGCAGCGGAGTGTGCGCTGATATGAAACTTCCTGGCAGATTAAAACTGCGTGCCCGACCGAGACTCGAACTCGGGACCTTTGCCTTTCGCGGGCAAGTGCTCTACCAACTGAGCTACCGAAGCACGACTCACGCCCGGTCTCACAGCTTCACTTCTGCCAGTATCTCGTCTCCTACCTTCCAAACTTTACAGAAGCTCTTCTGCGAACCTTGCAGAACTAGCACTCCTGAAAGAAAGGATATTGCGGAGACATGGCTTAGCCACAGCCTGGGGGATGTTTCCAGAATGAGATTTTCACTCTGCAGCGGAGTGTGCGCTGATATGAAACTTCCTGGCAGATTAAAACTGCGTGCCCGACCGAGACTCGAACTCGGGACCTTTGCCTTTCGCGGGCAAGTGCTCTACCAACTGAGCTACCGAAGCACGACTCACGCCCGGTCTCACAGCTTCACTTCTGCCAGTATCTCGTCTCCTACCTTCCAAACTTTACAGAAGCTCTTCTGCGAACCTTGCAGAACTAGCACTCCTGAAAGAAAGGATATTGCGGAGACATGGCTTAGCCACAGCCTGGGGGATGTTTCCAGAATGAGATTTTCACTCTGCAGCGGAGTGTGCGCTGATATGAAACTTCCTGGCAGATTAAAACTGCGTGCCCGACCGAGACTCGAACTCGGGACCTTTGCCTTTCGCGGGCAAGTGCTCTACCAACTGAGCTACCGAAGCACGACTCACGCCCGGTCTCACAGCTTCATATCAGCGCACACTCTGCTGCAGAGTGAAAATCTCATTCTGGAAACATCCCCCAGGCTGTGGCTAAGCCATGTCTCCGCAATATCCTTTCTTTCAGGAGTGCTAGTTCTGCAAGGTTCGCAGAAGAGCTTCTGTAAAGTTTGGAAGGTAGGAGACGAGATACTGGCAGAAGTGAAGCTGTGAGACCGGGCGTGAGTCGTGCTTCGGTAGCTCAGTTGGTAGAGCACTTGCCCGCGAAAGGCAAAGGTCCCGAGTTCGAGTCTCGGTCGGGCACGCAGTTTTAATCTGCCAGGAAGTTTCATATCAGCGCACACTCCGCTGCAGAGTGAAAATCTCATTCTGGATGACTAGATTTGCTTATCTGATCAGCACTATGGTGTACTTTTAGATTCTTTAGTATTTTCTTGTAAACTTTTTACTTTCTTGGAAAATACTGCAGTTTGATGTTCCAGATCATTCATATACATCCTTCATATCTTCCTTTACTTTGTTAATTTTTGGAGGTTTGAAGCCTCAGATTTTGTTAGTATTTCCAATTAAAATTATGGTTGCATATTGCATGGAAATGGTACCACATGATATCATCTGTTTTGCATACTTGTGGCCAGTTTATGTGTGAAAGGATCCCCTTAAGTCAATTTTCAGTTTATAAATGTGTAGGTGTTTCATGGTCTGTAATAATTTCTGTGGCTAGAAGATCATAGAGATATTTTTCAATATTTCTAACCACTAGTCCTTCATGATTTATATTTGCAACATGATCACTGCTATGATGTGTTAGGTGTTTGCCTTGTTGATAATTCACAGCCTGTCTAAAGCATGTTTGTCTACCCAATCAAATTTTTCAATCTGAATGATATTTCTCACATAAATGTCTACACCATTTCACAATCATATTTGGAAGGGGTATGAATCACATTACTAAACTTATATCCTAAAATTAGCATTGTGGTAGGAGGAAAACTGCTTTAGTGTTTGCTCTCTGTGTTTTGACACAATTAATAGTTATCAAAGTTTATACAAGATACATCAGGATCCAGAATCATTCAGTCTTACAGAAGTATTTGATAAGAAATGAACTACCTTATTTCCCTACAAGTGTATCCTGTTTTCCAAGATTTGCTGGATAATAAGATATATTCAAACAGGAACAAGCAGATCACTATTTTGTCACGATATGAAAGGTTTAGCAAATGAACAGACTGCACAAATCTTGATGGGGGACACAATACAGAACAGAAATAACTTGTCATACATTCTTATATCAGCACATCATCTTCCGGCAAAATTTAAAGCCTATCACTGAGTCTTCTCTTCCAAAGATATCAGAATTTGTGAGACGAGGTATCTTCAGCTCCTACTTTTACATTCTGTCAGGAAAATTTCCTTTTTCTGGGAGTGGGGTGGGGAGGGTGGCAAGATGGGGCCACATTTTCTTCATTTTCTGTTGAAAAATTATGGTTGTGTTGGTATTGCCACCAGTATCAAATAAGTAGATTTTTTTATTTTTATTTATTTATTTTTATGGCTCAAATGGCTCTGAGCACTAAGGGACTTAACTTCTGAGGTCATCAGTCCCCTAGAACTTAGAACTACTTAAACCTAACTAACCTAAGGACATCACACACATCTCCCCAAGGCAGGATTCGAACCTGCGACTGTAGCGGTCGCGTGGTTCCAGACTGAAGTGCCTAGAATCGCTTGGCCACTCCGGCTGGCTTGTTTTTATGGGCAGCTGCTTTTGTTGGAGTTAATATCTCAAATTTCTGTGGCAATCATCTCACATGACAAGAGTTTTACAAGAGCAAGTGAATGATGTTCTAAAGATAGGGACGTGTACGTTACTTACTTCACAGTACACTTTGCAACATTGTACACTTCTTGTGAGACCCCGAATGACAAAAGTGATATGTCCATACTACTGCTATTTCAAGAAGTGCATAGAGCTAGTAATAAAAGTTCTCACTATCACGTGAATGAATGCTGCCCGTATATACAGGGATTGGACAAAAATATGGGAACACCAAAAACAGAGAACATTACTATGTCTAACACAGTGTAGGAAACTTGTTGGCATTCAAAACATCTTACAGTCATCTTGTAATGGATAAACGGATGACCTGTATGGTTTTCAAGATAATCTTATAACATTCATGCTGCAAAAGAGTGGCAAGTTTAGGTAACAGTGATGGTGGTGGTCCAGAGTAGGCCACAAACGTTCAATTATATTAAGATCTGGAGACTGTAGTGGCCAGAGGAGGTGTGACAATTCCTTGTTGTGCTCAGGAAACCATTCCTGTATGACGCGAGCTGTGTAAACAGGGGCCATGTCATCTTGGAACACAGCATCACCACTGGGGAATAAACACTGTAACGTAAGGTGGATTTGATCAGCCAAAATGGTCACATAATCCTTAGCAGTAATGTGACCTTTGAGAGTAACCTGGGGCTTATGAAATATCATGGTATCGTTGCCCTAATCATCAGTGAACCTCCTCCACGTTTCACATGTGTGACGTAAACTCTGCCAGAAGTTGGAATCAGTGTAAAACGAGGCTCATATAACCAAACAACTTTCTTCTATTGCTCCATTGTCTAGGTTTATGCCTTCAGCATTACATTTTTCTGTTACAGGCATTTGCATCACTACACAGTTTTTGAAGTTGTTGAGCAACAGTCATACAATAATTTTTAAGCGAACAAACTGCCATTTGTCTGTATTAGTGTTTACTTAATTACGACACAGGTTTCAGCCTTTCATGCCATTTTCAAGTGACTGAGTTTATGTAATTAATAATTAAATAAACAATAATACAGTCAAATGGCGGTGTGTCCATTTAAACATTTGCATAACTGATGTGTGGTTTTGGAATTCCAGCTCATCTTGCAATTCCTTGCTTCATGTTGTTTGAGTGTTGACAGGGGTCGCAAGTGTGACATTCAGTTCTACAGTGGCTTTTGCACCAGTCGTCCTCTTATTTTTTTATCACAGTCCTCTTCAATGACAATCTGTCATAATCACTCTACACAGGCTTTCATTCATGCTGTGAAGTAGTGCATAATGTTTTTTCTTTTTCCCTGTATGTGGCATAAATCTTCAGTATGGTACCTCTTGAAACACCAGACACTTTCCCTAGATTAGCACCAACAATTTGCCCACATTCAAATTCACTTAGCTCTGACATAATGCACTCGCAACTGCAGAGAACACTTTTCTGACCACTACTGACCCTTGCAATGTACTGAAGACATTGCACAGGTGCCGTGCGGGGTTGGCTAACACCAGCATTTATGATCAAGCATGCATTTCTCACAGTGATTCCATATTTTTGTTCAACCCCTATACATGGGCAGCACAAGTGAGTTAATGTTTGAATGTCTTTTCTGCTAAGCATATACCCTTCCAGTAATATTACTCACACGAGTCCCGACCTCCCCGTGTCCTGAAAGTTTTTCTATGTCCTTAATAATGGATTTCCTGTGTAATACGCCACCATTAATAAACTATTGATGGTATATCTTTCACATGCCACTGGGTAGCCCAAGGTGACTATGATGTTTGATTGATGAGGCTACCTTTATCATAAGGTCTGACTTCAGGGTTCCTACAATGTTATGAATGTAGAATGTGTTACTTTTTCCTTGAGAACCTTCTGTATAATTGTAGATAATTTAGGAGTACAGGAGGCCACTCAAATAGCAGAGGTGTTGAGTTGTCAACAGGAACACAGAAAAGCATAAAACCTTTGCTAGTTTTCAGGTGAATCCTTTAGTGAGCTGCAGTTCATATACATATGCACATTTACATACTTATGCACAGGTCTGTGATGAAATTGCTTAGAAAAATCATTTATTTTTTGACTTGGAAAAGACTTCTGTAAAGCTACTTCCAGTGAGATCTCTATTTAAAATTAACAACTTGGCCAAAATTGTCAGAAAGCACCAGATCTTTTCCTGTTACATCATACTTGATTTTATCACATAATTTAATGTTGATGCTGTTGTTTTGGTTATTCTTGTTGCAATATTGACCAATGACATAGCACCAGATTTACACGGAACGTTCAGGGAAGTGTTACTAACTTCATTCTTGATACTTGTGTCAGTGTACACAACCTGATATAAAATAACATTACCCTTAAAGTTAGAGGCCATATCCAAAGCTTGGATTAATTTACTGGAGAAGACATTCAGATTGCCCCTAGGTGATCTGTACACTCATAGTGCGGTAATTTCTTTTTCTGTTCCAGATATTACAAAATGTTTGTCTTCACTATGTAAGCTAATGTTAGATCTGACGTTAAACTGTAAACATATATTTCTTTACATGGGAACAACTTTCTCCACATTTCAGGATGTGCTACAATAAAAATGTGCAATTTCATAACAGGTTAAAGCTACATTCACAATTCCTGATTCCTTATACCAATGGTCTGTAATCCATACTACTATGATATCCACTTCAAATTGTTGAACTATATTAGTCATTGACTGAATATTTTGGTGCAGAAATGTTAGACCAGTATGCTGTTCAACCACTGCTTATTCTGGGTGCCTCCTCTTCTCTCTGGTGAATAAAACAAAACCTTCAGGTCTACAGTACAGAGACTCCTGTAGACCATTATTTAAACATCTCAATATACTGCCTCTTCCTTGCTTATATATGTATGAAATACTAAATTTCACAAAAGGAAGTATTTTAAAAGGTGGAAATATCTTCAAGTATAACTGTGATTATCACCCTCATGATAGCAGGCAGAAGCATTATTTGCATGTCAATACAGTTAAGTACAAACATTTGTAAGAGAGGAGTGTATCATACTAGCATAATGCTGTACAATCACATGCCATCCTACTTGAAACAGATGCAAAATTTACAAAAGTTTAAAGTGAAACTGAAAGAGTACTTGCTTGACCACTGCTTCTATTCTGTTTCCGAGTTTTTCGAGTACCAGAAAAGTATAGTGTAACTGCTCAAATATTCTCAACCAATCTATCATTTTATTTCATTATATTAATTTCGCCATCAATATTCAACATGTATTGAATAATTTTTAATTATTTATCTTTTCAAAATAACAATGTGTATCATGTTGTATATACTGTACCAACCTTACTTGTCCTACATCGTTTGCGCCAAATATTTATCTAAACATGATTTACAGGACCAATAAAAAAATACAAATACAAATGCACTGATAGCCACATGTAGGAGTAGGTCCCTCTCTGGTTATTTCCAGTACTGTTGGTTTATCTACTGCTGTGCCCTCCTCCACTTATGGTATTGCATTCCTTTCACTTGAAGATTCAATTCCCTGTGCAGCAAGAGATTTAGTTCCCTTATGTGTTGGTCTGGATGCTGTTGTTCCTCATTTTCTTTTTATTATTTTGCTCTTTTGTCTATTTTCTGCATTGTCACTTTCTTGCCCCTTCTGGTTCTGATTATTTTTCTGATTTTTAAAATTGCTACACCAAGAAGATGATAAACGGGTATTCATTGGACAAATATATTATTTTACAACTGACATGCGATTACATTTTCATGCAATTTGGGTGCATAGATCCTGAGAAATCAGTACCCAGAACAACCACCTCTGGCTGTAATAATGGCCTTGATACGCCTGGGCATTGAGTCAAACAGAGCTTGGATGGCGTGTACAGGTACAGTTGTGCATGCAGCTTCAACACGATACCACAGTTCATCAAGAGTAGTGACTGACGTATTGTAACAAGCCAGTTGCTCGGCCACACCATTGACCAGATGTTTTCAATTCATGAGAGATTTGGAGAATGTGCTGGCCAGGGCAGCAGTCGAACATTTTCTGTATCCAGAAAGGCCCGTACATGACCTGCAACATGCGATTGTGCATTATCCTGCTGAAATGTAGGGTTTCGCAGGGATCGAATGAAGGGTAGAGCCACAGGTTGTAACACATCTGAAATGTAATGTCCACTGTTCAAAGTGCCGTCAATGCAAACAAGAGGTGACCGAGAAGTGTAACCAATGGCACCCCATACCATCATGCCGGGTGATACGCCAGTATGGCGATGACGAATGCACGCTTCCAATGTGCGTTCACCGCTATGTCGCCAAACACGGATGCGACCATCATGATGCTGTAAACAGAACCTGGATTCATCTGCCATTCGTGCACCCAGTATCGTCATTGAGTACACCATTGCAGGCGCTCTTGTCTGTGATGCAGCGTTAAGGGTAACCGCAGCCATGGTCTCCGAGCTGATAGTCCATTCTGCTGCAAATGTCGTCGAACTGTTCATGCAGATGCTTGTTGTCTTGCAAACGTCCCCATCTGTTGACTCAGGGATCGAGATGTGGCTGCACGATCCGTTACAGCCATGCAGATAAGATGCCTGTCAGCTCAAATGCTAGTGATACAAGGCCATTGGGATCCAGCACGGCGTTCCGTATTACCCTCCTGAACCCACCGATTCCATATTCTGCTAACAGTCATTGGATCTCGACCTATGTGAGCAGCAATGTCGCGATACGATAACCGCAATCACGATAGGCTACAATCCGACCTTTATCAAAGTCAGAAATTTGATGGTACGCATTTCTCCTCCTTACACGAGGCATCACAACGTTTCACCAGTCAACGCCGGTCAACTGCTGTTTGTGTATGAGAAATCGGTTGGAAACTTTCCTCATGTCAGCACATTGTAGGTGTCGCCGCCAGTGCCAACCTTGTGTGAATGCTCTGAAAAGCTAATCATTTGCATATCACAGCATCTTCTTTCTGTCAGTTAAATTTTGAGTCTGTAGCACGTCAACTTCGTGGTGTAGCAATTTTAACGGCCAGAGTGTACATTTCATTGGCTGGTAGTGATAGGAATGCTGAAGGTGCTTGCAACTATATGATTTGGTGCTTTTTTAATAGTATTTTCACTGATTACTTTTAGAATTTCTTCAAACAACTTTTTCTTTCCCATTCCTACATAGCCCATACTTTGTAAAATTGTTCCTCACTGAAGATGTTACATGTATAAATCCTGCATTTGGTATGCTACTACATACTTTCTTGAATTTTCTACTGGTTGTAACTGTATCTGTGATGATACATGACTTTTCCATTACATTAAACCTTTGTGGAATGCCTACCACAAGAAAGTTCACTTATTGGTCTCCCTGTAGCATACATTGTAGCACTCTTCTGGTTTCTACACTTTCATTATGGTACACATCTTTTGATCATCCACAACATGCACTTGCATCCAAGGCTGAGTGAACTTGTACAGCCTTGCAGTGGTTACAGACTGATCTGTAGCATAGTTAATGTTTATGTTCATGCTGAGTTTAACCCACTTTCTTATACAATGCACTTTTTATAATAGAAACTAAAACTGCAAGGTAAATTTAGAAAAAAAAAAAAAAAAAAACTATACTAGGCAATGAATGAGTCTCCATTCGGATATTTTGATATATATTATGTATGTATATCAGGCAGAAACTATGAAAGATGCAAGAAGGGGGGGGGGGGGGGGAGGGGGAGTGTCCACTATATTTAACTTCTATCAGTTTTAGTTTTCATCTTTCCCAGTTGTTGAACCTTTTGCAGGAGAATGCAAGGTGGAAAGTACTGATGAAAAATGCAACATACAATAATATTATATTGTTTATGGAATATTTCATCAGTTCTTTGAGGAATACAGACATATTGAAAACTTGAAAGCATAGTTCCATTAAAAATATTTATTTGATAATTGTTATGAACTGGCTTTTGGCTTTCTAGGGCATCATCACATAACTTAATACTAGTATTAACCAGCTTTTGGCTTCATGGGCCATCATCAGATAACTTTAAACTAGTATTATGTTATCTGATGATGGTCTAGAAAGCCAAAACTCAGTTCATAATGAACTATTAAATAATTATTATTGTGGAACATTGATACTGTGTCTTCAAGTTTTTAATATTAATACACTGTATTCAGTTTTTTCATGTCTGTATTCCAGCAAGGACCAATGAAATGTTCCACAAATAATACTATATTATTGCACATTGCATTTTAGTATTATTATTATGTTACCTGATAATGTCCTAAGAAATCCAAATGCCTGTTCATAATTAACTCTTAAATGAATATTACTGTGAAACATTAATACTGTGTCTGCAAGTTTTTAATAATAATATGTAAATAAGGATAGTTTGTTACTTACCAAATAGAAGAGGCACTGAGCACTGGGCAGGCTCATAGATAAAGCTAAAAAGTCCTTATTTTTTGTAGAAAGTCTTCAATTCAGTGGTATGGCAAAGAGCTCTAGGAAAGGTTGCAATGCACTTCTGCTCATGCCTTTGCGAATTTACTGTTACAAAATAGTTGTCTTTTCAGCCACATGACTAAGAATGGGGCAAAGTCACATGGCAAATGACCAGGGGTTCATGTCAGATGCTGAAGAAGTTCTAGCTCACTGCAGTGAATTAGTCAGTATACAAAATTTTCAACAAAGAGCTGAAGCATTATCACAATGAAAGAACCAGTTTTTGAAATGTTGGCTTCAAATGTTATGAAACATAATGTGTACATTATTTCAGTTTGACTGAAAAAAAAGGTTTGGACGTAAAGCATTTCATCAGTTTTCTCTATAGTGAAGAAAACGATATGCACCTTCAAATAACCAAATCTGGTTATGTATGGTAACTTTTATTGCTTGTGATAACTAGGAATTCATGTATAATCATAAATAACATTATTTATTTAGTGATACGAATATAATCGAGGGAAACATTCCACGTGGGAAAAATATATCTAAAAACAAAGATGATGAGACTTACCAAACAAAAGCGCTGGCAGGTCGATACACACACAAACAAACACAAACATACACACAAAATTCAAGCTTTCGCAACAAACAGTTGCTTCGTCAAGAAAGAGGGAAGGAGAGGGAAAGACGAAAGTATGTGGGTTTTAAGGGAGAGAGTAAGGAGTCATTCCAATCCTGGGAGCGGAAAGACTTACCTTAGGGGGAAGAAGGACAGGTATACACTCGCACACACACACATATCCATCCGCACATACACAGATACAAGCAGACATTTTACAAATGTCACCACATTTTGAAAACAACAGTAGCATTTTAGATACAACAAGAAAAGAAGAAATGTTTCACAATATGCACCACTCAGCTTTACTGTGGCACAGAATGGAAAGACGTATTCAACCATAAAAATGTTGGTCCACAGACCCAGTGATATGACGATCTATTATATAGTGTAATTAACTTCAAAGAGATGCTAAAATCATATTTGCTTCAGCACTCCTACACCATAGAAAAAATTGTGAATGTGTAGTATCATGATGTGTGTGTAAATGTGTAGTATGTTTCCATTTTATCACTTGGAAATTGTAAACTGCACATATTTTTTGCTCCTGTAGCAAACACAGAGACAAGATTAGATGACAGAGCATGCAAGTGCCTGCCCCCCCCCCCCCCCCCCCCCACACACACACACATACAGAGTACAGACGGATTTACACCATTGTTGTTCCCACATTCAATATTAGAATGGAATGGGAAGAAACCTCAATATGTGGAACAATGCTGAAAGTTTTTTGCCAAGTGTTGGGAATATGTATAGATAGTAAGAGATCAGATTTATGATCCAGGGAACATGCAAGTAACTAACTGCTAGGTTTTGGTCTGATCAGTCATTAGCAGGATACCTGTCACATGTCAGCTGTATTAGACTTGTTCAGACGTGCAGGACTCCTAGTCAACTTTGATTTCTGTTACTTTTTGACATACCTCAGTAAAACTTAAAATTTTTTAAATTTTCCTGGTTTTTCATTACAACCTTCCAAAAGCCAGACACACTAGTTCAGGTGCATCATACAGTAAGGCTATACTGAAATAACTCTATAATTAAATACATAGTAACAAAATTTGAAGAGTTGTGTTGAGTTGGGTGGACGATCAAGGTGTAAGATGTATCTGATTCACCCATACAACACATCCTAATGTAGCCCTGACTCAGGCTTATCATAGCCCATCAGAAGTCTGAGAATGCAGCCATGTGATATACCAACTCTTCTGCGATTTCTGCACAGCGTTTTTTGTGGGGGTGATCACCAACCAGCCATCCGCCAGAACGAATGACCTCTGCGAAACTGTGGCCGCGAACACAGTGGACCGTGCAGTGACAGAGCACACTGCTGAGTACAACAGGTTCAGTTTCGGTGGCTGTTTCACACCTTGTGGCATCTGGATCCTTTACCCCATCACCAGCTTATCCTTGCAACACATCCTTCACCCCTGTAATCTTCCTGGCCTCAATCTCTGCTAACCCACTGCAGCCAGAATCTCTACCCACCAGTCTACCCTTCCTTTGTCCTGCCACCTCCTCCCAACCAATGACATTGTCATTGTGTACCACAAGAACTCATGAGCTACAGTGCCCATATTCTTCGCATTTCTACCCCATTCACCCGTGTGCTCTCCCTACCATATTCCTGCTGCCGCCCTCCGAGCCACCAGATACCCTTCCCCGGCCATTCCTCCTCCTTCCCACCTCTGTCTACCAGCCACACCTGACAATCCCTCACCCCAGAGCACCTGCTGAACAGCAGTCTCGGTACTGTAGGCTCGACCTGCAGAATAAAGCAGCACTGGTAAGTGTTTTCATGTTAAGGAAATGTACAGGTTAAGTATTGGAAATTTTCAAGTGTGTAAACTAAAATTTGAGGAAACATTCCCGAAAAGTATTAAATTCTATTGGAGGCATGAAAAATTATGATATCCTTCAAAACCCTGAAATACCTTAGCTTTCTAAAAAGAATGAAGTGTTGCTAGCTGTAAAGAAAGTCATGGATGACAATGTCAAATGCCAATTGGACAATAAAGCAAAAGTGATTAGGACAGTTGAAAGAAAGGAGACAGAGAAGGGAACTCGCAGGGAAATAAATTTCAAATAAGAGAGAGAGAAAGGAGCGTTAATTTGTAAACCGAGAATATTAGCCAACTTCCTACCAGTTGCTTCAACAACACTGCAATAAAACTACAGAAAAACTTTTGGGTATCATACAAATTGCATGCCAGAAGCTACTTAACAAGCATTTGTGTTGTTACTTGCTACTGGGCAGGAAGTCAGAAACCTAGTACACAGGTTAAAAAATACAAAATGCTTGCTATAGATGAAGTGCTCAAAGAATGCACAGATAGCAAAAATGGCTCAAAACAGTTCAGGTACCTTTCTTGAGTACACTAGGCAAGTCAGAGTTTTGCCAGTAGGTATACAGTAAGGGTGATACTGAAAATATAGAAAACTGATCTATCACTCTTACAGTCATTTTCAAAGATAATAGAAATGATCATGAAAGATAGCTTTATCAAATACCTAGATACATATAACTCGCTAAATAAATCACAATTTGGATAGAGACAAGCCACTAGTAAAGCAGCAGCAGCAGCAGTAGTAGAATTTAATTCGGTTCATCATAATCAGTGGTTCCAGGGCACATGGGTACTGTGGAGAATGAAAGGACAGATGTAGCAATCAGGGATAAGTGTCGTGATCCTCAGTTACTTCAGTTTGGTGTACCCCTGCATGTTATCACCTTACTGTTGAGGTAAAAGAGCAGGTGTCATTAAGGATTTAATAATAAAGTGCTACACCAGTTACATTTTTTCTCATGCATAGCGTGGTGCACTTTAGGAATTTATTCCCGTTATTAAGTGCAACTATTTACATTGGCATTTTATGTGATGTCAGCATCTGTGTTCTTCTGTCTCTCTCTTGCTCTGCAGTCATATTTCCTTAACTGCACAACTACCAGCATAGGAGTCCCGCAGGGAAGTATGTTCAACCCACGTCTATTTTTCCATCTTCACAGAACGTGTTATGCATGGAGAAAAAATTCTGACTGTTGACAACAACACTCATGACGTGGTAAAAGATGTTTATGTGTGTATGTTTGGAGCTTATGGGTGCTCAACGCTGAGGTTATTAGCACCCTTACACATATTAAAAGAAATTAATGTGGGTAAAAAGACTAAATTTGAAATGACACAGTGAGAAGGAAAGCTATAAAATGTCACTCATTCATTACTCCCACCTCACTTGCGCTGGTCCGCACGCTCTCTCCATCTCACAGGCCTTAAGACAACAGAGAAGGGTGAAAGCTGTACTTGGGATTAAAATATTAAAATGTAGGTAAAATCACAGAAGCACTAAAAGAAAGACACATGGGAATGTGACTGGCTGATCACTTACAAAAATTATGGGGAGCCAGTCATCCTGTTAACACATTAAGAAAATCTCCCTAAAATTTTTTTTGGAAACACCTTGGACACATCATGGAAGCTTTAAACTCTAATCACATTTGTTTCAGTATCACTTAAAATAGAGGACAGATCTGCCGACAAATCTGCCACTGCCCTCTGGTCCGAAAATAAAACACAGCCTAGCAAAATGTATCGCACAGTGAGTTGTACGCCACTAACACCACACATTGGAGGATCCTTTCACTGGAGAAAGAAGCCATGCATCAGAGGACTGTGGCCTATGTGAAGACAAGGAAGGAGGATCTTGCCTGTCCTCGTGACTGAAATGAGGTACGCCACAGCTGCTTAGTGGGTTTTACAAGATACAGCATTTTATGTCACTCGCCTTTCCATTGATACCTGACTCTGTACCACAACACTGAGGTGATAACATGCAGGTGGATGGCAAACTGAAATAACTGATGATGACGACTCATCTCCTTGACAGCTATGTGTCCTTTCATTCTCCACAATACCCATGTGCCCTGATGCCTAGCAGAAAGACACCTCCTTCCCCAGCCACTGCAGTTGGAGGAGAGCATTGTGAATAGTCTTGACTCCTATATCTGCTGGGTAAAAGGATGGTGTGATGAATGGCAGCTAACCCTAAATGTGGAAAAATGTGAGTTAATGCGGATGAGTAAGTAGATCAAACCTGTAATGTTCAGAAACAGTACTGCTAGTGCCCTGCTTGACACAGTCAAGTTTTTTAAATATCTGGGTGTAACATTGCAAAGCAATATGATAATGGAATGACCAAGTGAGAACTGCGATAGGGAACGCGAATGGTCAGCTCCAGTTTATTGGGAGAATTTTAGGAAAGAGTGGTTCACCTGTAAAGGAGACCGCATATAGGGCACTGTTGTGACCTATTTTTGAATACTGTTTGGTGTTTGGGATCCGTACCTGCTCAGATTGAAGGAAGACATCAAAACAGTTATGAGTTGGGCTGGTAGATTTGTTACTGGTAGGTTCAAACAACACCTAAGAATTACAGAGATGCTTCAGGAACTCAAATGGGAATCCTCGGAGGGCTTTTTGAGAAGCACTTTGAGACAATAAAGAAACATCAGATTGCAACGTCAGATAAACCTGCTGAAATACACATCCTCAAAAAGAATTATTGTACAGTAAAAGATAATATAGGGCCTAAGTGAAATGTATTGAGTTTAGCAATTTATGCCAATGTTCAAAGTTAATGTGCACTGCGAATTTTTTTGGTTAAATGGTAGGTTATAAATTTTTATTGCCCTGGTTTTTATACCCAGTTATTAATTTTTACTGTGCTATGCTATATGTTATGTATACTTGTCACTTATGTATATATCTAAATGTATTTCGTTGTTATGCATCTATCCGACAAAACCTATATGACAACCATTATTTTGCATTCAAGTCTGCCAGCTTTTCCAACTGAGAATGAAACTTTGATCTTCAAACCTAACTTCCATGTCGGGCTATGATACAGATCAGTTTGTCACTCAGATTTAAAGAGATGGGTGGAGGGCGCAGTAGGAAGCACTTGTCCCGTACCATGTTGTAGCCCTAAAACGCATCCAAATTATGACAACTGAGACCTGTAACATATCGTGAGGAGGCCATGAACCTATTACTCTGCTAAAATTAAGCAGGTTAATTATTTAATTTATATCTATTTTTTAAAAATAAAAGTGAAATGAAAGCAAAAAGTAGATCTAAGAAGTTTTGGGCATCGGTCTCGTTACATTGTTCTACAGCAGCAATCATTACACAACATTAAAAAAAATATACCGGCTAAATTAAACTATACCTAATTAAAAATAAGTTGTCCATTCTGAATGCAGCAGCTGTTAACATCAATACGAAAAAAAAACACCAGGATAAAAGGTCAGTGTGCCTAGATTTTAATTTCAATTTCTTACATAGTAGCAAATTTTTACGTCCAAGAATTATGTTAATTTTATTCCTGTATTACACTGGAATGAACAGCATTTATATTACACACAAAATGTATAGTTTCGTGGGTAGCACTACATGTAATTCAGACAGATCTGTTTTCTTTTTAATGCAGGTTTAGAGTTGATCTGTCTTTGTACGTCTACCCTTACAAACTCAGATGTCAATTCAAACATTAATTGTGTTTTGGCAATTTAAAATACGGTTTAGTGTCACAACACTTCTCACTAAATACACCTCTTTATTATCCGGTTCTGGTATAACACAAAGTTTTACTACTTCCATGGGCAGACTTTCTTTTCTCACAGATTAGGAAGTCTTGCCTTAAGTTCTAACAAATCATTAAATACGTAATTCGTCAACACTCCATCTCTTTTCAACCGCTTAATCAACAATTCGTCTTTATTTTTCTTTAACAATGCACACTTCCACTGAGCTTCCATTGCCCCTTTGTAGTCAGTTTCAATCTTGTCTCCGATATGCAGTGCGCAGGTTGGGCTGACATGACTATCAATTTTCACGGCTAAGTCAAGAGCTTTCTCAAAAATTTTCTTAGAAGGTTTTTCAATACCAGCTTCATAAGATGTCAAGACAAAATCAAAATATTTATTTAAATTCAAAGAGTTCAGCACACAGTGGAGCCTTTCGTCATAGTTTGATATAATACCGAGAATTGTATTTGTTTGCTTAAGGTATGACAACAGATCTTGGGCGCCATCTGCGACATTATACTGTTCTCCGTCTTCGTATGCGGTTATGAGATACTCGGCAACTGAGTCATATTTGGTTCTGCTATACTGACTATTTGTTGCCTTCTCAAGGACTTCTACAACTAGCTGGTTCCACCATTTTTTCCAGCCTATACCCGTCTGCTGGCCGAAGTTTGGATGAAGACTGCTCTGCTTCTCATATTCCGATGGATATACAGATGCAATATCGGAAGGCTGCGCCTTGATACCAAAAAGAGATGCTGCTTCCGAATAAAATGTTGGTGGTGGGGTTCGAAAATTAAGAAGCGTACCAATAACGTCGAATGTCACTAAGCGGAACCGATGCATTGCACGCCCAACATAAATACACTTCTACGAAGAACAGCTGATCGCAGAATTGTTTTTTCAACATACAGGTGGCTTTTTTTGTTCTGTGGGCTCAGTGACCTTGGTCAAAGAGCCTGACACTAAAGGCCCGTCCACACACAACGATCTGTCTGCGCAAATGTCTGCGCACATCACATCTGCGCAGACAGATAGTTGCGTGTGGACAGAAGATTTGCACCAACCTGAGATGTGTGCAAAACTGGAAGTTGGAGTTGGAGGTTTGAGCGAAACCTTTCAAATCTGTGGGTTCAAACCGCATCTGCGCAGACAAGTTGGAGCGTGTGGATAGGAGATCGTCGCAAATCTGGCCCGAAACAGCTGTTTGCTCAGTCTAGTGTTTGTATTTGTGCGCACAGGGCATTAAAATGGCTGATATTCGTCAGTGTTCTCGAGAGTTTGTCAGTGAATTCATTGAAATATATAGAAACCACCCATGTTTGTGGAAGATTAAAAGTAAAGAATATAGTGACAGAGACAAAAAGACAGCACCATACAATGCTCTAATTAAAAAATTGCGAGCAGTTCACACCTCGGCAAACAGAATTAAAAAAAAATTATTTGCGAACTGTTTACCGAAAAGAGTTATCCAAAGTTCAGAAATCTAGAAGATCTGAAGTAGGAGTAGATCAAGTACACCAGCCAACGTTATGGTATTTTGATCTGCTTGGCTTTCTTAAGGTTCACCCTTCAAATCTCGCAGTAAATTTACGTGAGAAAACTGCTTTCACTTTAGCAGCCACTGTCTACACCATTTTGACCGCTTTCTCTGTTTCCTGCGGTTGGTCTGAATGTTTTTTGCAACACAAGTTGCGAACACAGACCACAACAGAACTTCCTCCATTTCTATATTTCAAAATAACTGAATTAAATTTTTGACGTTTACGGGGAGTGCAGTCGCTTGCCACTGATATTTCTTTTCTACACCGACAGATGGCGGGCGAGGAGTAGATTGGGGTTTGTGTCGTGTGAACACACCACATTTGCAGCGATCTTTTGCATGGACAGACATCTGCGTCGATGTCTGCGCAGACAGATCGTTGCGTGTGGACCGGGCTTAAGTTAACGCCAGTGTGCTCGACGCTACTGTCTCTGGAAGAATGCGTCGTTGGATTGATGTAAAATCAAATATTTGTCATTGCTTACAAAGAAGAGTTGTGTTATATCATCAATTTACATAACCATACACAAGTGTTGTATGGAGGCCAATTCACACACTGGACGTCACGTCACATCACTTTACGCCACGTCACTCCATGTCACATCAGCGTGTATTGAGATCTGTACATGCAGAGAGCAGGGAAACAAAGTCACCATTGCCGAATTGTGTTGCTGCGAACATCGATCAGGTTCATTCACCTTCGGTACATCGTATTATACGTTCAGATCTATGAGGGAGTAATACATCAGTTGTCTAAATCAGAGAAATCTTACTTCACGTTTTGAGGTTGTGTCCACTGCTCCAAAGCAATTGTGGCTGTGACGAAGGGAGATGAGAACAGGTGACACAGCTTTGTGAAGCCATCAAGTACAATTTTTCTCAAAACGATGATTGTCTAACGACGAGATCATCGAAAATGATTGCAGTAATTGCTGTTTATTGCGATTTGGACTACATTACAAGTAAAAATTTAACACACAAAAAATAAGCTTCAAACTCAAACCGAAATCATTATATGTTTTTACACAACTGCTTGTATCCCATATTATTTTTTAAATGTGTACAATGCGCGTATGTGGGTATGTTTCACTGCAGTTGAATGTAAATCACTATGTGTAAAAAAGAATCACTGGCAGCAAACACTACCACAAAAGAATGCCGTAAAAGTTGTCAGTATGTTACCATATTTTTAGGTATCAACAGGCATTATGAGTTTAAACTATGTGTGTGTGTGGTTTGAGGTTTTCGGGCGCTAAACAGCGTGGTCATCAGCGCCCAAACGCATAGAAACAGGAACACATGCAGTGAAGGGACGAAGACGGACACCGAACAAGGAGAACGGCTAAAAGACACAGACCTGACGCAGAACTAATTCATCTGACATTACAGTGGGAGAACACATTATGATCCACTGAACAAGCCAACAATTACCAATCTTCTGTGAATAACTCGACTGAATGCTGACCGATAACGTCGAAAACCACCAATATCTTGACAGGTAACCCTCCCTTTCATTTTAAGGCATTTTCCAACTCGTGCCTTGAAACTGACGTGGGTATACTTGTCGAACTATTGGAGTTTTTGACGAATTTATGTGGCCGCAATCTCGCAAGTAGTTAGAGCATAGAGTATGCTGGGCAAAGCTTAACTTCTCCTTGGGTAACATGTTGAACATTATAGTCTGAATATTTCATAGGCTAGATATTCCTAATAAAAAAAGCTAGGTAGTACTCATTTACTATGTATGCAACTGATATGTCGACAAAAACATTTTTAAACATGAGTCTTTAAAACCAAGAAAGATTGTTACTTTACTGTTTTTCAAAGTCTACATCTTAATACCATCTGCTATCCGAGTCAATGTTGAAACCATTTGATTGTAAATTGAGAGTGACAGTTTCAAGGCTTTTATCCATCTTCACTTCCCTGTGAAGTCATAATCCTGAAACTGCCACACACAGTTGCCTATGCTGAAGGGGGTTACTGTTTATTGCTTTATGCACAAGAGACTCAGTGTCTGTTATCTTGAATGTTTTATTTGTTTTCCTACATGGTTTGTAACCTGTGCACAAATTAATTCCATTAGATTATACTGACAGTAATATGTGCGTAATCGCAAAACTGTGTGACCACACTCATATGCAAGAAAGTCAGATTTGTATGTCTTGTCACGTGACTTTTATGAATTAAAGAGCTGCAGGAGTTCAGCACGAGTCTGGCTTATACTGTCTGGAATATTTATATTTTTCAGCCAGAGTACAATATCCCCTTGGTGCTTGTATTTCGTCTTTTCTCTGTAACAGCTGAATTATAACTTGCACAATAATTACAATGACCGACTTCGAAGCAAGGTATGGCAAGAATCGCTCCGTGAACAACTTCTTGAAAGTGACAGCGTTCATTCCCGAATGGTAGTCATTACTGTTTCTCTTACACCTAAATACAAGTTTACTCTCAGGAACCAAATCAGAAGAGCCAAAATGCAGAATAAGTATACGTAAGCTTTTTCCTATGGGAACTTTAAAGCTGTTAACACCATCGCTCATTTTCCAACAGGTAATCATGAAATTATCACATTCACTCATGTTTCATCATGGTTATACACTGTAGAGCTACCTCCTTCTCTTGTATCATGCATCTTTATAAGGGATGTGGTTCATGCTGCTTCTACGTCACTTCTTTCAATCAAAAACTCCCTTCTTAACGTATTTGAAACCAATATCTTGTAAAATTCTTTGCATTGACGAGGTGCAACATCTCAAACATGGGGCGCTTTAAAATATTGTTGTCAAAACCATCTATTTGTGTTACAGGTTACTTACGATATCATTGTTTTCCAGGAGACACGAAAACAAATTTTCCTGGGGTTTCTACAGCTCTGACACTTTTTGGTATTTAGTTATTTTCGCATTATAACTCGCATGTTACGAGAAAAATCTGTTTTAAGGCATCGATCCATTGAAGAAAGTTCATGAAAACCTGTCATTCTTATTATAATCTGTTAGAATTAAATATCAGTAACATTTTGGCAAATGAAGCTTTCAGCATATTGTAATGTAAGATACGAGATGAGTGGAGGCGGATCATTAGCATAGCATTGTTAGTTAAACCATCATAATCCAGAATGGATATGTGGATTGACAGCGAGTTTGCATCCTGCTGCATTCTAAATCTTTTTCCCAGCTTCGCCTTTTCTGAAACGTTGTGGTAGTTTCCTATGAAATTAACAGTATTAATTTCTCTACTATTTGATTTTATGTAAATGTAAGTGCACTCTCTGTCAAGAGTGAAGTCGATAGATTTTGTGAACTTTATAAGGGTGATGTCCTCCTGAGTGGTCATTTTCTTTCAGTTTTGTGTTATTACATGTTCTGGGATGTTGAAGTTTTTATTTATCTTCACCACAGGCAGAACAACTCAACTAGCATACAGTCAAGAAAGGAAATGTGAGTTTTGATAGAAGTAACGTACAAATTCTATACACGTCCATTTTCGTAAACAAACTGTAAGATTTGCGAGCGAAATGAAGCCAACATCTATCACTGCATAGTACTGAGAGCGCAAAATCAGGTTAAGCATCTTGTGGCATGTGCCGACAATGATGTGCGTAGTGACATGGGATATCTCGCGTCTGCTGCATGTCAGCATTAGCTGTCTTGTCCCATGTGCCGAGAGCCTTATTATCAAATGGTGAAAGTGAGTTTATGAGTTAAGACTAATTTAAACTGGCTGTCATGTTACCACCGTGTTATGGCACCATCACGTCAAGGTGCATCCCAAAGAGTTATAGAATAAACAATTGCTTGTATAGGTCGTTCATCGGTGTATATGCTTGTCATGGCGCTCCAAGTCAATTAAGTCACGTGATAACAACTTGTATAACTGCCCTCGATTGTTTTTTTCGCGGGAATCACCATCTTTGCAAGATCATTTTCAACTGTTCTTGTGCGTGAGATGCACATACACAATACGGCAGCTTATACATGTGAATGCTGGAGTACACATTTCTATGAAAATGACATTTATTGGTCTGAAATGGTTTGCAACTTGTACATTAGAGGAGAAAGAGAGAAGTGCAAAACTGTGCAAGAAAGAGAAGCATCTGGGTCTGAAAAAT